>NC_143150.1:120595000-121845000 GCF_059928025.1 Delphinapterus leucas
GGCGGACTCTCAACCACTGTGCCACCAGGGAAGCCCCACGGACCTTTAAATGAAGAAAGAAAAACGAATCTCCCAATGAAGATGAAACTACTAAACAAAATTCCAAAGCACATAGAGGTAATGATTACTGAGAAAGACAGCCAATAAAATGAATAATCGGGAAACAACTCATATATATGAAGTTAAAATATAAAACAATTTGAATACTTAAGTCTATTTACAACCCTCAAAGAGATAAAGGACTAATATTCATAAAACAAAAATGACAAATTAGGAAAAACGTACAGAAATGAAACAAAAAGCAGACAGGAAGGAGAATAAAGTAGAAATATTTGACATTAGAAATATGGTAATTGAAATTAAAAACTTAAACTCTAGACTCACACAATTGGAGAATTGGTGATTGGGAAGAGAAACCAATTAAATTACCTGTCACATTAAAAACATGAAGAGGAAAAAATAGATAAATATGAAAGCACATGTAAGATCATTAAAAGGCTCCAATACATGTCTGATAAATGTTTCAAAGAAGAGAATAGAGACAATATAATACATGGAATAATGAAAAATACAACAACGGAGAACATTAAGGAATTATTCAAAAAAAAGACAGGTGGCCTCAGATTGAAACTGCTGTGAAGGTCTCTATTGCAACTTCTCAACTCTCCCATTCTAGAATAAAAGCAGCTGTAGACAATATGTAAGTAAATGGACATGGCTGTGTTCCAGTAAAACTTTATTTATAAAGACAGGTAGGCAGCAGACTAAATTATGCCAGGGGGCTGTAGTTTGACAACCGTTGATCTAGAAAATTAACCATTGTTTATATTTTCATGTATATTCCTCCAGATATTACATATATATTTAACTTGATATATATGATTAACCATAGTTAATTATATATATGTATATATAATGTACATTACACACACATAATTTTTAAAGACATATAACTGTATCATACGTGACTGGGACCACACTTGCTCTTTTGAACACCCACTTTTGGACAACTCTCGGTATCCATCATCATAGCTTAAAAAAAAGTCCCCAACAGAGGAATGGATAAAGAAGATGTACATGTATACAATGGAATATTACTCAGCCATAAAAAGGAACGAGATTGTGCCATTTGCAGAGACATGGATGGACCTGGAGACTGTCATCTAGAGTGAAGTAAGTCAGAAAGAGAAGAACAAGTATCATATATTAACAATATATGTGTAATCTAGAAAAATGATATAGATGAACTTATTTGCAAAGCAGTAATAGAGACACAGACGTAGAGAACAAGCGTATGGATACCAAGGATAGAAAGAGGGGGTTGGGATGAATTGGGAGATTGGGATTGACATACATACACTACCATGTATAAAATAGATGACTCATGAGAACCTGCTGTATAGCACAGGGAACTCTACTCTGTGCTCTGTGGTGACCTAAATAGGAAGGAAATCCAAAAAAGGGGATATATGTATACGTATACCTGATTCACTTTGCTGTACAGCAGAAACTAGCACAACCTTGTAAAGCAGCTATACTCCAATAAAAATTTTAAAAGAAGAAAAAAAAAACCCACTGCCAAAACACTGCTAAATGATACAGATTTTAACTAAAGTTTTTGAGGGGCAGTGGAGGAGGATGTACATCACACCACCCAGTGTCCAGATGGAAGTCCCATTTGCGCATCTCCGTTTTCCCCCGCTGCCCCTCCCCCTGTCAGGTAGCTGACATTCACCTCTCGCTCCACCTTCCTGTCTCAGCACCATCCTGCAGCTACACTGTTTCTTTCCTCTCTCCCTTCCCTCACCCCAGCTCTAAAAAAAAAAAAGTCCTCAGCATGCGTATGCAAACCACACAGCAGAACATAAACTCAGTAACCACAGGCTCAGCAGGAGAAAATCCACGTCCCTAACCATAGACAGAGTACCTTATTGTCTCTCCAGCACATTCCAGGGAGGACTCAATTCCTTCTGTCCCAGTATACATCTGCATCATTGGTTTTGATGATCACATAGTATTCATTGTATGCATATATCATTATGTAACCAAGTCCCTAATTTTGAACAATTCGACTGCATACTGAAAATCTTTTATCAGCCAAGTCTTTTTTTTTCCTCATAAATCCATGGGTTGTATCAGTCAATACAGTTCATGCAACTGTGTGGGAAGGAAGTTTTCAACATAAGCTCTAGAAGTGTATTTTTTCAGGAAAAAAAATCATGTGTTTGGAATAGTAAACAGGTTTAAAAAGGAAAAAAAAGTTCAGAGGGTTAGAAGTCAGCAAATTCAGATTATCAGGTTCTTAAAATCTTTCCTTCTTGTGTGACTGTAGGCAGGGTCCCCAAGACTTTGTGAGTCAGTGTCCCAGATAACAGATGAAAACAATTGTCATTGGCTCCTGCACAAAGTAGTGTGATTTAAAAATCTATATTAGTTTCCTGTGGCTGCCATACTGAATTACCACAGACTTGATGGCGAAGACAACAGAAATTTATTCTCTCGCAGTTCTGGAATCCAGTTGCAAAATCAAGGTGTCAGCAGGGCCATCCTCCCTCCATCGGCTCTTGGAAAGAATCATTCCTTGAGTCTTCCAGCTTCTGGTGGCTTCAGGCGACCCCTGGCTTGTGGCTGCGTTACTTTAGTCTCTGCCTCTGGCTTCACAAATCCTTCTCCTCTGTGTCAGTGTCTTCCCTCGCCTGTCTTTTATAAGGATGCTTATCTTTGTATTTAAGGTCCACCCAGATAATCCAGGATGACCTCATCTCAGGATCCTTAACTTCGTTACATCTACAAAGATCCTTTTCCGAAAAAAGTCATCTTTGCAGGTTCTGGGGGTTAGGACGTGGACACGTCATTTAAATGTCCACCATTCAACCCACTACGATACTGTCTTTAAGTGTTCTGAGAACCCAGGGGGAATAAGTCATTCCATCAATCATAAATGAACAGAATGTGAATCAAAACTACTAGATGTCATTTTTCCCAGGTACTGGTGTCCATTTGAATAATTTCTTCTTAGCTCTACTTACATTTGTAAGTGTTAGCAATGAATATTATCAAGGCAGACTAGAACTTCAGTAAGTTGCCTGTAAGCCAGTTTTTTTGTTTTGTTTCGCTTTAAGCGGGCATCCCGGTCAATGTTAGAACAATCTGAGCAGCAGATTAGGGCGGCTTCGGGTTTGGAGGAGCTACTGCAGATCACCCACTTCGAGGACTGGAAGCTGTGGAGATGCCGACTGAAGCTCAAAAGTCTCACCAGCGCGGACTCTCGCTCAGCATCCCATCGGTCCACCAGGTTTGCGGCCACTTTCTATGACACTGAGACGCTAAAAGGTAGGTGTGTGCGTGCGGAGGCCAATTCTTCCTCTTTATCAGATAGTAACAAATGCGCCAACTTCTTGTAAAAGTTTGAGTAGGGCGGGCACGTGTCTGGGAGAAAAAAACAAGGGGGTCTTTGGTTTCATAGCTTCAGCGTTAGTGGAGAGTCCTGGTTTCCTGGGTTTACTCCACAGAGAAATATACCCAATATGATTCTGAGATCAAAAGTTCAACACCACATAACACTTCCCAATATGGAAATATATTTAACTCAGAGATGTGAGGGCAAAAGGAACCCAGAAAGCCTGTTCTTAATAGAAAAAAAAATAATTGAGTTTACTTAAAAAATAAAACAACCTGGGTATTCATTAATAAGGAGCATTCTACGGCCATACATACATGGATAAAAACCAGTAGATTAGGTATAGCTTTTTTATGTCTTCAAAATTCTGTGATTTTTTTCAAAGTAAAAATGAAAAGTAGAATTTAAAAGCTGAGTTGGAATAATGCGTATTGGTATTACTAGGAGAATAACGGAGGGGGAAATTCTCTAGACAAAAGAATCCAGACGCTGGAGTAGAAAATAACATGATTTGAAATAAAGAGAATGACTCTTCCGTAGTAAGGTTTGGAGGATCTTTATAAGCAAACTATTGTCTGTATGTACTGTCCTATAATGAAAGACATGCTTGCCAAATTCAGTTGTGCGGCCTCCAATTAGGCATTTAACTTTTTTGATGACGTGTCAAAACAGCACAAGAAACCACCGTGGCACTGATGATTTAGCCTTTTAGATTTGATTAACATATGATTACCTGGTATCGGATTGTAGCTATTACATAATTTAAATTGACTGCTCAGCCAAAATTATTCTTTTCTTTCTCTGTAGAGTTATCTTTATTTTCTTCCGTTTGTAAAAGGACGATGTTGTTGGCTGCGGGGAAGGCTGTGCATAGGTGGGATCAATACCTTAGCAGCACCAGAGTCCGGGAGCGAAGAGGATGCTTGGTGCGCATCTGTATGACTGTGTCTAAATGAGTTGAGATGGTTGGAACCATGGCCTAGAACCCAATTTAGCCAGAGGTCTGAAGCTCTAGTTGTTTCTGTGTGGTGAATTAGCAAGGACTTCATGAAAGTAAAGGGATCAGACCTCATCTGGAGATTCGGGGCCTTAACCAGATTACGTGTTTGAAGGCCTGAGGCAAGCCTGGAGATGCTCTGTGAAGATGGAGATAGAGAAGCATTACCATAAAACCAAGAGGAGGTGATTTTAAAAAGTCATTCATGTCGAAATTGACATTTTCTAAGAAGGAAACCATAAAAAAATTTTTTAAATATTTTTTAAAAACATAAATAATATGGAATTTGCCAACTCTAAAATGTCTCTTGTTACATGGGGGGTGGGGGCGGAATCATCTAAAGTTACTTAGTAAGTTAGAAGCAGCAAATAATTAAATCGGTGTGGTATCCCAGTTATAATTTGCTATAACTCTCCCTCATGGATTTCAGGGTAATTCCCTGAGGAAGAGCAGTCCTGCTGGGCAGTAGTAATGAAAGTAGAGATATGAAGCCTTTGCTCAGTGTCATTGGTCATAGTTCCACGCAACGTTCTGACTTTGAAAACTTAGTTTTATAAAAAAGAAAATAGAAAGCAACATTTAAATAGCATTTTAAGCAAGGAATGTTTTTATAACTTGATTACTTGTTTTTTCAAGGATTTATGATTAATAATGGTGAATTAAATAGTACCTAACTGGGTAATTTATCTCCCATGTTTACAACCTTCAGACTCTGTATATAAATATTCATAATCAGACATTTTAAACGGTTTCTTGGACTAGTAGATTTTATGATGAAAAAACAGAGTTTAGGTAAATTGTGTAGTATATGCAGTGCTTTTCAGCTAGCCAAACGTATTTTGTGTTTTCAGTGATTGAAGAAAGCAACATATGAGGAAATCTGAGATTAATGGGCGGAAAAGGAAGAAGGCTGTGGAAAAGATGTTTTAAGAGAATAATTTAGAGACTAGCGTCAGATCTGCAACAATAATGTTTTATCTGTACCCTCCAGATAGAAGTTCTCTCTATCCTTTCTGGTAGAAACACGTTCACATATATGGGAATTCAGAATCTGGGCAGAGACCATTTACAAATTTTTGAAGATGGGGTAAAAATGGAGAAGAGTTTATCTATCACTGTGTAACACATTACCCCAAAACTTAGCTGCTTCAGACAACATTTTTTATCGCACAGTTTCGGTGGGTCAGAATTGCAGACATAGCCTCAATTGGTATCTCTCCTTCAGGGTCTCTCCGGAGGCTGCAGTCAAGGTGTCAACTTGGGTCACGGGCAGCATCCCAAGGTTCAGTTGGGGTCGGATGTGCCTCCAAGTTCACTCAGAGGTTGTTGGCAGGATTCAGTTCCAGACAGGCTGTTGGACTGAGGGTCCCAGCTCCACACTGGCGGTTAGGTAGAGGCCACCCTCAGTTCCCTGCCACGTGGGCCTTTCCAACATGATGGCTTGCTTCATCCAAGCCTGCAAGCTGAGAAGGCAAAAGAGTGCCAGCGAGAGTTGGTGATTGCCAGCAAGATGGAAATCAGTCTTTGTTAACCTAATCGTGGCAGTACCATCCCATCACTCTTGCTGTATTCTCTTCATAACATTCGGGTCACTAGGTCCAGCCCACAAGCAGAGGAGGGGGTTATACAGGGTGTGAACACCAGGAGGTGGGCGTGACGGAGGGTCAGATTAGAAGCTGCCAACCACTAAGGGTTTTCACCACTCCCCTCCACCCCAGTGTATAATCAACTCTACAATTCCATGGCAAACTAAAAGAAAGTCTTTAAATATTGTCTTTATCATAATATTGAATCATTTCCCAAAACCGTCCATAGAAAGGCTATGCAGCATTAAGTATCATAGCATCAAAATCTAATTTAAAAAAATAAACTTTGAGAGAAAGGCGAGTATGTTTTACAAGAATGTATGTAATCTTTTTTGATTCCCCGAGGCTTGTTTCTTTTTCTTGTTTCCCACAAATTAGCTAGAATGGCCAGAATATTGCTCCTTTCATCAAAATGAAGCAGCTTGGGCTTCCCTGGTGGCGCAGTGGTTAGGAGTCCGCCTGCCAATGCAGGGGACACGGGTTTGAGCCCTGGTCCGGGAGGATCCCACGTGCCGCGGAGCAGTTAAGCCTGTGCGCCACAACTACTGAGCCTGCGCTCTGGAGCCTGTGAGCCACAACTACTGAGCCCGCGTGCCACAACTACTGAAGCCCGTGTGCCTAGAGCCCGAGCTCCGCAACAAGAGAGGCCAACATGGTGAGAGGCCCACGCACCGCAACGAAGAGCAGTCCCCGCTCAACGCAACTAGAGAAAGCCCGCACGCAGCAATGAAGACCCAACGCAGCCAGAAATAAATAAATAAATAAATTTATTTTTAAGAAAAATGAACCAGCTTATTTCATCATTTGATAGAAACATCAGTATCGGGCATTTGCAAATAAGAACACTCTGACTTGAGGAAAGATTAGCTCCACTTAAGTTTTTTTTTTTTTTTTTTTTTGCAGTACGCGGGCCTCTCACTGTTGTGGCCTCTCCCGTTGCAGAGCACAGGCTCCGGATGCGCAGGCTCGGCGGCCGTGGCTCACGGGCCTAGCCGCTCTGTGGCATGTGGGATCTTCCCGGACCGGGGCACGAACCCGTGTCCCCTGCATCGGCAGGCGGACTCTCAACCACTGTGCCACCAGGGAAGCCCCCACTTAACTTTTCATTCATGTGTTTGCCGTATATAGTTAGTTAAGCAACCAATAGAAAGGTATTTCTTTTTTTTAATTTTATTTTTTATTTTTTTGGCTGCACTGCGTGGCTTGTGGGATCTTAAGTTCCCCGACCAGGGATTGAACCCGCACCCTCGGCAGTGAAAGCATGGAGCCCTAACCACTGGACCGCCAGGGAATTCCCGAAACGTATTTCTTAATGGTGCTAAAACCTGCCCACACCTGGCTTCAAGGAGAAGAAATGCCATCCAGCTGTGTCCTGTAAATTGCTTAATAAATAATGCTTACATGTCATTGCTTTATGTGCCTCCATTTACTTCCTTATTAGCAGGCTTCTCCAGATGTACCCAATGTAGTCATATCCAGAACATGGTGTTCATCACCAACGGAAAGTAGAATTAGAGTCTACGAAGGGATCGTATAAATGGGAAGGAACGCAGATTTTGGTTGTAAATTTTCTGCAGACAATCCTTGGTTAAAGGACTGACCCCAAATACCCGTCTAGTGAAATCACCAAGCGCTGCCCGTGTGAGAATGACGGTGTTGAGTGTAACCCTGGCACACGTGGGCATGTCAGGGCCCTTTGTTCCACTGGCCCAACGAGCTGCCTCTCCGCAGTTATAGATGAGGAATGGCAAAGGACGCAGTGCAGCCCTCGAGAGACGTGCGTGGAGGTGGCCGGAGAGCTGGGGAGAAGCACTGACACGTTCTTCAAGCCCCCCTGCGTGAACGTGTTCCGGTGTGGCGGCTGCTGCAATGAAGAGAGCCTCGTCTGTGTCAACACCAGCACCTCGTACGTTTCCAAACAGGTATGAGGACATCAGCCCTCTCCGGAGCCCTGACGCTGATAGTGTCAACAGCTACAGCTCAGCTGATTGCCAAGCGCTGTCTCAATGCTTTATGTGTGTCATCTCATTGAACCCTGAGATAAGCTAAATGGGTAGCTTATCATCTTTCTTTATAGATGAGGAAATGGAGGCTCAAAGAGGTAGCTTGTGGCAGAGCTGGGATTCAAATCCAGGTTGACTCCAAAGCCTGGACCCTTGTCATTTGCTGTCTCTCTGATGCTATAATGTCAAGGATCAGAAAATCATATGGAAGTTACTAGAACAGACGTTTAAAGGAAGGAAGATAGCCCCACTGACTTGTGTATTCATTAGGTTCCGTGTTGTTCGAATGGAGTGATTGAGAAGAGTTCAGTGAAGGGTGGGGGAAGGAGAAAGGGCTGGTGAAGTACCCAGAGCTGGCAGAAAGGGAGAACTGTTCCCACCCTTAGACTGAAGAGGCAAGAGGATGGAGCGGTTATGGGAACCGAGAGAGGAAATGGAGAAGCGGGCTGCAGGACTGGCTGGAGGAGGGGCAGCCCCTGCCAGCCCTTAGCCCGGCAAGTGGGTGGGGGGCAAGAGGGCCTATGGATGCATTCCATGGAGGTCAGCATCCTGGGATACAGCCCAGTGGGGAAGGAAGGAAAGAGGATGGCGTCTCCGGAGGCGCAGATGGAAAATACCTAGCACAAAAGACCTTTGAAAATAATCCTCCAGTCCCCATGAAAGAAATAATTCTTCCCTCTCCATCTTATAAAATTCCTTTTGCTCAGTAGATAAGTTTTTGATTCTGTCGCTACCATATTGTTGGGAAATGTAATAAACGTGGCATAGAAGAGCAGTAATAACAAACTTAGCAAAACATTAAAAAGCTGTAAGTCAAACTACATTCCTTTTGGTTCTGTGTCGCAAATTCCTCACGCATATTGGTATATTCATTTAATTGTCACATTTGCCTCTACAATCTAGCCTCATGATTGTGAAAAGAGGTAGCACAATAAAATTAGCCATGCACTGAATATACCCATGTTAGGTAATTATCTTAATTGGATGGAAAGAATGGAATCCTGATTTGTTTGATACTAGGTTAACTTATCCTTAATTTTCCCCCCTACTTAAAATATCCCTTAAACTGAAGTTTCTTTTTCTAAATTCTTTTAGAGAATCTTGGAACTTGTAAAAATTCTGACCTCTGCTGTTTGACAGTCAGGGGAAAAAATGACATAAGTATGGCTAAGCATCAACTGTGAGTGGAAACAAAGCTTGCATAACGTAAGAGACTTTAGTTCATGACCGTGTTATACCCTAGAGTATAGCTGAAAAATTTCGCAAGAAGATGAAGTTCATGCAAAATAAACACTCTTAAAAACACCCGCTTACTTAGACTCATGGAAGTGCCATTACATATAAAAAGGTCAGGCTAAACACAACTTTAATGGATTGCTTGCACTTAACAATGGATAATTGAGTATTTTGACTGCTGTCCTCAACAAATGAGTAGTTTTAAAGAATGTGCTTAAGTGTAAATGTATAGCAGTTTTTCTTTCCAAATATGCATATTTGAACATTGTAATAGTGGTTTTTTTTTAAAGAAAAACTACCTCTCATCCCAAAGTTATGGACTGTTCAGTGAAATACATCTTAGAAACTAAGTGAATAAAATGAAGACTCTATGTAGTAAGGACTACATGGAATGCTGATTGAATGGACAGAGCATTAAAATCAAGTTGAAATGCATCCATACATCAGAGAGCCTCTCTAGAAACAAAGCAACTGATATTCTCAGCAAGTAAATTTTACTTGTGGAGATCCCATCTTGCTTCCTCTGGTCACAGCAATGTCATTGCAAAAAGTAATAAGGCATATTCTTAAGAATATCCCCTCTAGCTCTAGAGTAGACTGCCTGGGTTCAAATCCCCACTCTTCCGATCAATAGTTATATGGCCTTAGGCAAGTTATATAACCTCTCTGTAATCTGTTTCTTCCCCTGTAGAGTTGGAGGGGGGTAATTTAAAAAACCCTCCCTATAATGTTGTTACAAAGGTAAATGAATTAATATAAAAGTGTTTACAGCAGGGGCTAGCATATAGAAGCATAGAATGATATTCATGTTACCTATCATTGTTTGGGCTTGATGGTCTTGTATCAGTCAGTTATTACTATATAATGCTGCATAATAAACACCCTAAAACTTAGTGGCTTCAAACAATGATGGCTTTTTCTCATTCATATATCTGAGATTCCTTTAGTGTAGAGTGGGCTCAGTTGGGCTTGGTGGCAAGGTGCAGGTTGAGTCCAGGTGTGGTCCCTGTGTCTCGTATCCCTTAGACCAGCAAGCCTGCCAGATCATGCTCTTCACATGGCTAGAGCAGATGCATGCACGCACAGTTCAAGTCTGTGCTTGTGTCATGTCTGCTAATGTCCTGTCAACCAAAGCAAGTCACATGGCCAAGTCCAAAGTCAAGGAACAGAAAACTATATTCCTCCAATGGAGATGGCATGGGAAGAGATAAGTAAATGGTTTTGAACAGTAATCTGTTCACCATGGTTGCAAAGAAACTTCATAGCTATAATTTCATTTAATCCTTACAGTTCACACTCAGACTTAAAGCAAGAGCAGGGAACATTTTACAAGGTTACCATTTTACAAGGTCACCATTTTACAAGCGTTCTAGGGACACCAAAAATTTCAGAGATTTGAGAAAACTTAAATACTTGATAAAGGTGGTTAAGGCCCTGGTCTTCTGACACCCAGCCCAGAATTCTTTCCTTCATGCCAGCCCTTAGCCTTATTAGTTCTGTTTTTTTTTTTTTAATTTTATTGAAGTATAGCTGATTTACAATGTTGTGTTAATTTCGGTTGTACAGCAAAGTGACTCAGTTATACACATATATATTCTTCTTCATATTCTTTTCCATTATGGTTTATTACAGGTCATTGAATATAGTTCCCTGTGCTATACAGTAAGACCTTGTTGTTTATCCATCCTATATATAATAGTTTGCATATTAGCTCTATTTTTTTTAACATCTTTATTGGAGTATAATTGATTTACAGTGGTGTGTTAGTTTCTGCTTTATAACAAAGTGAATCAGTTATACATATACATATGTTCCCATATCTCTTCCCTCGTGCGTCTCCCTCCCTCCCACCCTCCCTCTCCCACCCCTCTAGGTGGTCACAAAGCACCGAGCTGATCTCCCTGTGCTATGCGGCTGCTTCCCACTAGCTATCTACCTTACGTTTGGTAGTGTATTCTTAATGGACGACTTTGCTAAAGTCATTACCGTAAGGGACAAAGGCAAAAATGCAGACTGTAGAAATTATTCTTATTTTTTAAAATATGTATTATAGTTCTCTTTCTCTGCTCTAGCTCTTTGAGATATCAGTACCTTTGACATCAGTACCTGAATTAGTGCCTGTTAAAGTTGCCAACCATACAGGTTGTAAGTGCTTGCCAGCAGCTCCCCGCCATCCGTACTCGATTATTAGAAGATCCATCCAGATCCCCGAAGAAGATCGGTAAGCATTTCTTACACTTCTTTATGCTTGTTCTTGCCTTGGCTAAAGCTGTGTGTGGAGCATAGTTCATGAATTACAGAGTCATCGCTCTCTCTTCAAGCTCTTTGTCTTTTAGGTTCTAACACAGATCTACGGGTAATAACTGTTTGGCAAGTATATTTTTTATGAGGTGTTACATGTATATTGCAGTAGGATCAGAAAGTTCAGTGGTTTTGAACTCAGCACGTCAAGCTGTGGGCACGTTTGTTCTTAATAAGCACAACTACGTGCATCTGATTCTGGTAGTTTCTTAAGCCTTCCTCTTAAGTTGACCAAATGGGAAATATTATTTTAAATGAAAAATGACTTAAATTTAATTTGACTATACATTTTGTGAGTATTTTGTGATTCTTTATGAGACAAATTATGACACCCTCAAGTGTTCTGAAATCAACGATAATCATTGATTTGGGGAAAAAGAATTCACTACAGAGAAACAAAGGGCAAATCACAACTCTTGAATAAAAATACAAAGTAATTAAGTTGGATACTTAGATCTTGCACAAGTAAAGGAGTAAACGCACTGTGTGAGTGCCAAGTAGAAAAGAAAGCTCGTAATAAAGGAACATTTATCCTCAAGATTTTCCTGCTGTCCTGGCCAATGTTCTTATCTCCGTTTTACAGACATAATGCTCAGGAGCTATGTTAGAACACTATTCACTTGGGATAAATAAGCTCTGTTGACAGCTAATTTACATAGTTTTTAACACCAATCCTCTTAAAAAGATTATACCTTTCCAAAATTACAGTTTGGTTTCCAAACGTTTCCACAGAGAATATTTGTAATTACAGAATTACTATCTAATAACATGCTGTTCATAAATATGAATTAAGCTCCTTAAAAATCTTCACGGTTCTCCACTCAGAAATGTATTCAACGTTTCTTTAAAAATGTCCCAAAGGTATGACTACTCTCGAAAGCTTTAAAATCTGATTTATTGTTTTCTCCTCCTAGCTGTTCCCATTCCAAGAAACTCTGTCCTATTGACATGCTCTGGGACAGCAACAAATGTAAATGTGTTTTACAGGAGGAGAATCCACTCGCCGGAATGGAAGGTAATCATAGCAGTGGTGAAATGATAATAGTAATAATAATAATAACAACAATAGCAGCTAGTATTTATTGACCAAGCGATCTTGTAAGCCTTTTATATGTATCAACTCATTTAATCCTACCAATAATCCTATAATGTATGATTAGTATCCCTTTTTTTTTTTTTACAATTACAAAATGGACACACCAAAATGTCTAGTAACTTTCTAGACACACAGCTAAGAGTGGTAGAAGCAGTGAGATTCCAGAGACCTCTGTGCTATAATTATATAGTAAGTCTACCAATGCATCATGCTGCTTTTTAATCTTAAAGACCCAAATGATTAGAGCATCCCAAAACGTTGAATTTGAAAGGGGATGATAAACTTTAATGAAAGCCACTTCAGAATGAAACACGAGTCAACCACATTTTACTGAGTTATTTATATAAAAGTCCTACAGGAATGTAAGGTCATTTTGGACGTGTTGGTTTCTTTCAAATGTGTCATGTGAAAACATGCCAATAATTTGAAAAAAATGGGGAATAAGAGAAGACTTCTTCTGAAACGAGGGCAAAGTAAAAGCAAAACACAGCTGTTGGGCTCAGGGGAGTTGGGAACCAGATGAGCTAGGCTCTCGTCACTGCCCATAACTCACAATGCTCTGATTTTTGATTATGAACATCTGGCTGAAAGTGAATCCAGTTTTTATTGACTTCTGAGAGAACTTGACGTGATTCCACTGTAAAGATAGTAAGGAATCATGCAATTTGAACCTTGCTTGTTTCCAACTATGATCTACAAGCAAGATTAGTAAGGATTAAGCTCTAAGGAATCTGTCCTAGAAACTGTAAATAACAAGCTACTCCCTGTGCTTCAGTCTCTCAGCTTCCAAGTGTTTTCATGAAAGCTCAGCCCAGGGTTTGGGGGAATCTTAAAGTTCATGTAGTTTAAATGCCCATGCAGATCTTTTTTAAAAATTGAAGTATAGTTGACTTACGGTGTTTCAGGTATAGAGCAAAGTGATTCAGTTTTATATATATATTCGTTTTCAGATTATTTTCCATTATAAGTTATTGAATATAGTTCCCTGTGCTATACAGTAAGTCCTTGTTGTTTATCTATTTTATATATAGTAGTGTGTTTATGTTAATCCGAAACTCCTAATTTATCCTCTCCCCCCTTTCCTTTTGGTAACCATAAGTTTGTTTTCTATGTCTGTGAGTCTATTTCTGTTGTGCAAATAAGCTCCTTTGTATCATTTTTTTAGATTCCACATATAAGTGATATCATATGATATTTGTCTTTCTCTGACTTACTTCACTGAGTATGATCATCTCTGGGTCCATCCATGTTGCTGCAAATGGCGTTATTTCATTCTCTTTTTATGACTGAGTAGTATTCCATTGTATACATGTGCCCCATCTTCTTTATCCATTTCTCTGTTGATGGACGTTTAGGTCGCTTCCATGTCCTGCCTATTGTAAGTAGTGCTAACATTGGGGTGCATGTACCTTCTCAAATTAGAGTTTTCGTCTTTTCTGGATATATGCCCAGGAATGGGATTGCTGGGTCATACAGTAACTCTGTAAATGCCCATGCCAGTCTAGAATGTCATGTACATCCTTCCCCCCAAGTCTTCAGCCATCCTCTGCTAGAAAATGCATCAGTCATGGGGAAACTTGACAAACCCACTGAGGCATCCCAGTTACACTGGGCACACTCTTGTTGCTAATAAACTATGTTGAACCTGAATCTGTCTCTCTCTCTGTCTAGAAGAGTGCTGTCCAGTGGAATTACAGTGAGAGTCACATATGCAACTTACATTTTATAGTACTCACATTAAAAAGGTTAAAAGAAACAGATGAAATTAATTTTAATGTTTTACTTAATCTAATATATAAAAAATACTCTCATTTCAACATGCAGGCAATATAAAATTTATCAAGGATATACCCTTCATTCTTTGTGCTAAGTCTTTGAAATCCAGTGTGTATCTTACACTTAGAGCACATCTCAGTTCACACTTGCCATTTCATGCTCATTCTGGCCCGTAGCCAGCATGTTGGACAGCCCAGCTCTAGAGCATCAACTTGTTAGTTCAGCTTTACCCTATAGAACCATGTAAAACCAATCTAATTCTTTCTCCATGTGACCCATTTTTAAACTGTGTTAGAAAGTTATTGTGTGGAATCCAAAAAATGGTACAGATGAACTTATTTACAAAACAGAAATAGAGTCACAAATGTATAAAACAAACTTACGGTTACCAAGGGGGAAGCGGGGGAGGGATAAATTGGGAGATTGGGATTGGCATATACACAGTATTATACATAAAATAGATAACTAATAAGGACCTACTGTGCAGCACAGGGAACTCTACTCAATACTCTGTAATGACCTCTGTGGAAGAAGAATCTAAAAAAGAGTAGATATAGGCATAGGTATAACTGATTCACTTTGCTGTACACCTGAAACTAACACAACATTGTAAATCAACTATTCTCCAATAAAAATTTTTTTAAAAAGAAAGTTATCGTGGAAAGCTCTATACATAGAACTTAAAGGCTGTTCTAATCAAGCTTTTTCTGGTACACAGCTCCTGGGAGAGAGATTTGTACTTTGGAGCTTTACATGCAGGACTGCTTTCAAAGGTGAAGGGTCGGGGGCAGGACTGGGCAGAGGGAGAAGTTGAACCGTGTTGCAGTTGCTGAGAGGCATTAGCCAAGCCTGTGGGGAGCTGAAACTGGGACAGCCCGTGGGGGGGATGCCTCAAATTGAGGCAAAGGGGCTGGGCCCTATGGATTCGTCACTGGATATGGGCTGCCTCAGAGAGGGGATATAACCTTGGGTGAGGCAGCTTCTTTCTGCTGAAGGTAATTCCTGGGGAGGGACTTAGCCGGCGCCCATGTGTGTTGAGGGCGGGAAGAGTAGTGGAGAAAGAGAGGAGTGCTCTGAGCCAGGGAAAAATGAGCGCTCAGGGCTGGAAGTGAAAGACCGCAGCGCGTCAGGCTGCTGGAAGACGGTCAGCATGGTGGGGACGTTACAGGAGGGGGCTGGGTAGATGTGAGAGAGGAAGCTGGAGAGGTTCACAGGGGACCCTTGTAAAGCGTGTCCCAGAGCTTGGATGTGATGCTAAACGCAAAAGGAAACCACTCAACTGGTTTAAGTGGACAGTGACAGCACCAGTTAGAATTTTAACAAAATCAACCGAGTGACAGTGTACAAGAGGATGGGTTGGCCTGGGGCAGGCAAGGAGGAAGGGGACCTTTTAGGAAGTTGTGACGATGATGGAAGTGAGAGGCATGGGGTAGCCTGGATCACTTCTGATCACTTCTCATTTTCATCTCTTGCAGCTCAGTTAATGTGGGCCAAGTTCATGGTCACTTCGCCAGTGGCTTCATCAAAATGATGACATATGTTGAGCTTACTGTTCACTAAATACTTTTTCTTCCCACACACGTGGCTATTAAGCCAGCTGCCTTTTCTACAATAACTTCTCTTCCCTGGATGAGCATATGTGAGTTAGTGAATCCAAGTCCAATTTAATTTCATCTTGTTAGATTCAGGCCATTGCTCTAAAGTGTTTTAAAAAACAAACAAACAAGAAAACTAACAATACCAAAAAAAGAAAAAAAATTAGGGAGTCCTGATTCTGGATTTTAAATTCTTCAAGATACCCACAAAATCAAGAATTTACTTTGAAAAATTCCATCAGTTTATTGATTTAAAATGATAAATGGAACAAGGCTGAGGACCTAACACGTTGGTATCCCATCATCAACTTCCCTAGGATTGAAATTGATACACAATACATGGGGTATCACCCTTAGCTAGTTACCGCTTCACTCAGCTCTCCTACATCCATTCTCTGTCACTTTCAACTTATCTTTAAGGATTGAGGTCAGCCACTGCCAACTACCTTGCTGAAGTTCAGCAAATACCCGGTAGACTGTGTTTCCCTAAACCACGGCTCTAAGAATGGAGTTGGGACAGCCTGAAGTGTTCTAAGTGAATCTCTACTGCCACCTAGTGATCCACGCAAATCTTTTAGGAGCTTCTGTCTAGTCTCGTCTTGCCCCAAAGTGACATCTGGCATCTGCATATGGCTTACAAAGCTTACCTTCTTCCTCTTCACACAATTCAGAATGGAGGATCCTCAGACCTAGCCTTTCAATACCCATTCCACATGAGCCCTCAAAGATCATCAGTCACAGAGCAGTTAAGACTATGAGATTGGATGACATGAGACTGCCATTTTAATATATCATTAATGGCCAGATATTGGCAAGACCATATGCCTTAACCCAATGTCTTGGAATGCTAGATGGGATTCTTCAGAATCTCCACATATCGGCCTGCTTCAGGACCCTTTTATTACAACAAATAAACTCAGCAAATGTTTATCAAGTGCCTATTTTATGCCAGAACGATGAGACCTGATCCCTGTAACCTTTAGGAGTTTTTCATTAACAGAGGAAACAGAGAAATAAACAGACAAATGTAAGCAGTACCAGAAAGGACAGAATGGAAATATGCACAGGGTAGGGCACTTAACTAAATTTGAAGTTGGGAAAGGTATCAGGGGGAAAGGATGACTAGCGAAGGGAACGACAAGGCGAAAAGCATGGGGTTGAGAGACCCTGACATATCACGAGAACTGAAAGTACTATAATTTGGTATGGGGGAGCATAGGATACATGAGAGAGAGACAGAAGATGAGTCTGGGAGGTTAATAGGGTCCAGCTCATGAAGGGTCTCTTATGTCTTGGCGGGGAAATTGACTCTTATTGGGAAAGAGAGAACCTTTTAAGGTAATTAAAGCAGTAGAGCAGGGACTTCCCTGGTGGCGCAGTGCTTAAGAATCCGCCTGCCAATGCAGGGGACACGGGTTTGATTCCTGGTCCGGGAAGATCCTACATGACGCGGAGCAACTAAGCCCGTGCGCCACAACTACTGAGCCTGCGCTTTAGAGCCCACGAGCCACAACTACTGAGCCCTCGTGCCTAGAGCCTGTGCTCCGCAGCAAGAGAAGCCACCACAACGAGAAGCCCGCGCACCACAACGAAGAGTAGCCCCCGCTCACAGCAACTAGAGAAAGCCTGCGTGCAGCAACGAAAGACCCAACACGGCCAAAAATAAATAAATTAAAAAAAATAAAGCAGCAGAGTGACATGATTAGACTTGCATTTGATATTGTGGAGAATGGATTGAAAGGGTAAAACTTGTGGTGAAGTGAATGAGTGCCATCTGCGCAAAAAGTACAAGGTACTGACTTAATTGAGGCAGTGGCAGTGATGATGAAAAAGAATAAGTTCAGGGAGGCAGAACTGGGTGGACATGCTAATTAGATTCAACATGGCGGGTGAGTCAAGAGTGATGGCACCATTCACTAAGTGAGGCACACTGGGAGAGAAGCAGATTTGGGGAAGAAACTCAACACTTAACTTTCCTCCCAGCCTTTCAAGAATGCCAAGGTGACATTGTCAAGTTCTTCCAAAGTTTCTATCTCCTCTGTTTTTTGCAATGAATTTCAACTCGATGATCAGAATTGGACATGGAGTAGTAGTTATCCAGTTGTTTTGTATATTTTCTAGAAGAAATATCGGTCAGCTAAGTGTGTCAAAAACCTCTCATACCCTCCTCTCTCAGCTGATCATGTTTTCCGACAGATGTCTGTGGAATCAAAGTTCATTGTCACTGCTGTATCCTTCATATTAGTATTATGATCTGCGGTGGGGAAATACATCACTGTTTCTACCCATAGCCTGGAAGGTGTGAGGTGTATTTTTTGACCAACACTTTTTCTGTTTAGATCACGCTCATCTCCAGGAGCTGGCTCTCTGCAGTCCACACATGAAGTTTGATGAAGATCGTTGTGAGTGTGTCTGTAAAACGCCATGTCCCAGAGATCTCATCCAGCACCCAGAAAACTGCAGTTGCATTGAGTGCAGAGAAACTCTGGAGAGCTGCTGCCAGAAGCACAAGACATTTCACCCAGACACCTGCAGGTGAATGGCTTTTGCACTTTTGCCTAAATTTGGCCCATTGACATTTAATGTAAATACCATTTCGATTTGGTGGGATTCCTTATTAAGCCAGTTTTACTGTTCAGTGCCAAGCCCCCTTTTTGATAGTAAAACAGAGGTTTGGCAACTACGGAATAAGTATATAGAGTGATGATTGATTGTGAAGTCAAGAAAATCCTGCCTACTGTTGTTGGCTTATGGATCTTGAGCAAAATCTAAAGTTGATGAAATTTCAACAATTATTATTTCAGATCAGCTGACTCTTTAGCTCAATCTCTCTCTCAATATATATCCACATATGTTTGCTTTTTTTCTTTGAGGAAGGGGATGTCATTGGATTTATATAGCAAGAACTTTACTGATGAATAGAACGCTTAGAAGTTAGCAATTGTGCTTTAATAGATTTTGAAACCATGTGGGGTAACCATCCAGGATTTTATATTGACATTTCAAATATGTATCTGGAAAATTTACTTTGAAAACGTAATCAAATCAGATCAGAGTTTTTCCTTGGAATTTAGTCCTTGATTCTGAATTCTCATGTTTATTTTCTTTTGTAACAGCTGTGAGGACAGATGCCCCTTTCACATGAGAACCTGTGCAAATGGAAAACCAGCATGTCCAAAGCATTGCCGCTTTCCAAAGGAGCAAAGGGCCGCCCATGGGCTCCACGATCGAGAAAATCCTTGATTCAGCCTTGATCCCCAGTTCCCCATCCCTGTCGTTTTAAACAGCATGCTGCTTTGCCAAGTTGCTGTCACTGTTCCAGGTGTTAGAAAAAAAATCCGTTTTACATAGTACTATGGTGAATCCAGATGGACCTTCCATTAAACACCAGCTGAGGATTCCCTGGCTCTCTGACAGATGTCTTCTAACTGAAGGTGCTCTGCACACCAAGGAATGGAGAGTGAAAAAGGTTTGATCATCGTGGAATGACAGGTACCATGTGATTAATTACTCAGAGCAGATGAGGCAGTTCGCATAGTCTTCGAGTCCTTTGCTAATTGCAACTCTCTTGTGAATTATTCTGATTCTTTCTTATGCCGATTTTGATTTGTATGATCAGCACTGATTATCTGATTACTGTCCAGCTTGTAGTTTTGAGTTTACCAAACTACTGTCTATTGTTTCACATTTAAGTGTATTTAAAGAAAATAAACACATCATTCAAGCCAGAGAATTTCGTGTGTTATTGAATATGCTACCGCTCTAAATTTTATGCTAAAAAAAATATTTTACAGAGAGAAAGGAATTCAGAAGTGCGAGGTGTGGGAGAGACATGAACACAAGAAAACTAGACTCCACTTTTGGGAAACCGAAAGAATAGGTCTCAGAAGGTTTAAGGTTCTAAACGAGGTTAAATAAATGTGACCCCCAAATCAGCTGGACATCAGTCTTTCCTTTGAGATTCAGTTGACCTTGACTTGACCCCCAGTTGAACTTGACTTGATGGAGGAGAGCCCACTGGTGCCCCTGACATCTTTGCGGCTGTATATTTCTTCCGGCCACCTCCAGCTCCACGTTTCTGCGCTTATTCAACTATCAGTCTTATTCACATCTCAGTTCTCAGGGCCTCATGATTCATCTCTCTTTTCCACAGCTACCCAGGAAGGGAGCACAAGCCTTTTTCCTTTGCTTTTTCGCTCAAATACTCCCACAAATAACTTGTTGATGGTGTAGATTTACTGAAAAGTTTGGTAAAACAGAGGGAATTTAGCAGCTCTAGCAGAACTAAGTTACTTAGCAAATAACTTAAAAATTGATGCTCTCCCAAGCATCTTGCATAGATAGGTAGGTAGGTAGGTAGGTAGATAGATGATAGATACACACATAATCTATTACATTTATTGCACACTTTTGTAAATAGTTATGTTCACGTTATCTCCCCGCTACTCTGTGACCTCTTTGCGATTGGAACTGTGTCCTGATCAAACTTGTGTAACCCGGGTTTCTCAGGCCAGACCATCTGGAGCAGTACAATAATAAGGAGATAAAGAATGATAAACATAGCAAAAAACTGTATTGTTTCTCCTAGAGCCGAGTGGTAGAATGGTTGGATCCTGTCCCAAATCCCTGCCCTTCCTCTCTCAGGGTTCCTAAGCAGTTCCCAAGTTCTCCCGTCCTTTGCTGAAGCTCTCTCGGAGCCTGTGGCTCTGGGCCCTCTGCTTCCTTCCTGGCCTTAGCTCTCAGCCCCTACCCTGGGGACACAGCTGATCTTGACCTTGCCTGGGACCGGTCCCCACAGTGCAGCCATTACCATGGCCTCATCATTTACTGGTGTTGGCCCAGTCACTCCTGTCCTGTCACTGTCCCTTTTGTCCTCACTTTATGACCTTTATGTCAATGGGCCTTCTTTCTTCTAGTTGTACTGTTTGATTCTCAGGCTTCTGAAAGGGCTCACAGGTAACTTAGTTTCTTAAATGTATTAGCATTCAGCTTCTCGCTCTGTCCCTTCATTCAGTTTCTACCACTCTCTCCTTCTCAATAGTATTTGGTTAAGTTCCCTTGAGAGCTGGGGCAGCAGACGGTCCAAGGGACACTGCTCAATTAGAGTCACTTTGCTCATCTTGATTGGTTAAAAAGAGAGGTCGAATCCCAGACAAGGAGAAAAGACTTGAGTTGAAGGACAGGCTCTGCCACTTAATTGCATTATGAGGCCAAGCCACCTTATGGTGCCTTCGTTTCCTCTCCTGCTAAAGGCATGAGTGATAATCTCATCTCCCTGTATCTCAGAGTTGTTCATTTCACTCCATAAATGAAAACAATTTGAAAAATACAATGTACTTTACATATTAAAGGGATTATCTGCCAAAAGAGAAGCATGACTGTGAGCAAAATTCTTGGCTTATACTGGATTCCTGGATCTGCCCTAAAACCGACTCAAACCACATTTTAGTTAGTGGCTCTGGCTTCCCAATTGCCATTTAGATGGAGATGTTATAGGGAATTCTGGACAAAACTATACGAGATCCGGCTTTACACTTCCAAAACCTGGCCCCCTGTTTTCTCCCCAACCATCTCTAAGCACCAGGAGACTTGGACTTGGATTCCCTGAGGCTAGGTCTCGGCTGGGATGGAGCGGGTCCTTAGGGTGGAGGTGGCGGAACTGGCCTATTGCCTTGTTAGAGTTCACTGGTCATCGTACAGGAATATTTGTCATACTAATAGCTTTGGAACGTGAGCTGCAATTTTTCAACCCACGAAATTGTGTTGCAAAATAAAAATATGTGAGAAAGCCCCGAGAGCTTAAAGCAAACACAATAAATGCCAGTGATGCATGATGTCCCTGATTATCTAAGCCACAAGGCCAGAAAATGCATTAATAGTACAGCACAGATCGTAAATCTGTGACTACAGCAGTGTGGTGGGAGACCCTTTGGAGGTGGAAACAGATTGGATGGTATAATGGTCAGAGTTGGATGAGATTAAAATACTGCCTGAGATACTTGATAAAGGAGATGACACAAATAATCCATTTTAAGACTTTTAAGGAAAGGAAGAGTTGGGTGAAAATTGTGAGCTTAATGGATTTGGTCATTTGCTCAACAAGAGCTGGACTTTGTCTAATTTACTCATAATCCTCAGAGTGGGAACAATGTCTTGCATGTAGTGGGTGCCTAATAAATAATTATTTAGTTAATAGTGAAGTATTGATTCTGTGACCAGTGAATGGGAACTCATCTGCCACTGGAATGCCCAAGATAAACTCTTATTCTCCAGGGCTTCTCTCCAGGTGGCTTTTCATCATTCAGTATCTTGCCTGAGTTTCTTCACAGCATAGCCACTGGCTTTCAAGAGGAGAGCTTCCAACAGGACATGCCTCAGTGCATAAGCACGTATTAAGCTTCTGCTGTATCTCATTTACTGATGTCCCATTGGCCAAGTGAGTGACGTGGCCAAGCCTAGAGTTGATGTGGGAAGGGATTAGACAACGGTGTGAACATAGGAAAATGGCTCATTGAAGGCCACCATGTAACAGTCTCCCACAGGGTTGGTTCCTGTCTCTAGCCACACATGGAGACCTTTTAGTCTCTATTGTTTTACAAGAGCTGAACCCTCGTCAGTGTCTTCCTGCTTCCACATACAGAGTACAGGACCTATGTGGCTTGGTTCTGATCACCGTTTTGCACTTTGGTTCTGTTTCTGATACATGGAAATATTTAGGATCTTAATCACAGCTATAACATGAATTTTCTCATTTATGTCTCTTGTTTTTCTTTTTGAAGCACAATGAGAAGAGAGGAATCTCAAAATATTAAATGAAAATGTCATCTTGGCTGGAAGTCCGGCTCAGCATCAAATCCATTTTCCATAGTAAGATCCTCTATCAGTTTTCTCCAACCTTCCTTGGAAATACCGCCCTTCTCCTATCTGAACCCTTCCCCTTCTCTCCCGCTGTGAAATTGCACAACAGCATTCACTGGACAGTCAGCATCTGTCTCTGTACCCCGGTCACGTTGTTCTTGGAATAATCTTGCTCCCAGCAGTTGCATGAGCACTCTTTACTTCCAGGAGCTAAATGCTGGCAGCCAGAAATACTCTTTCCCTCTGAACTCCCAGTATTTTTCTTGTATTTCTTTTGTGACATTTATCGCTTCCTACCTTTTATCATAGATATTTACATATGCCTTAACTTTGCCTTGTTTCCTTGCTGGTAAAGCTCATGCCAGTTTTTCCCTGCCTTGTGCCTTGTATATATATAGATAGTGGGTTCTCCATACAAATTCATTGCCTTCCCACTCCAAAATTATCCAAGAGCTAATTTACGTATGAATTTGCAAAGAGTTGAATTTCAAGGGAAGGTGATATCTAGTTTTATTTTATTTTATTATTATTATTTTTTTGGTGGTACATGGGCCTCTCACTGTTGTGGCCTCTCCCGTTGCGGAGCACAGGCATTAATACAGCTAAAACGTATTCAGTGTCTAGTACCAGGAACAGACCCCGCTTCTGCTTACTCCCTGGCTGGGAAGGCAGACATTTAACAAGCAAATACAAATGCCAATTTTCAGAAAGCAGTCCATGTGAGATCCCAAGAAAACACAAGTCTCCAAGGATCAGGTTGAGGAAGAAGGCGGGGGAGTGGGTGTGAGGGGGAACAGGCAAACAAATTGAATATCACCTGATAAATGCTATACCAGCATATGGCCAAAGTGCTGTCAAAATACAAAAGAGGGAGGATTTAATTCTCTCTGGAAGTTTGGGTAGGGCATCAGAAACGAGCCGAAATCTTCAGGGATGAACAGGCTTTCTACAGGCTTAAGATGGGTGCTGGCAACGACGGTGGTGATGGCGCTCAGGAAGGCATTTGCTCGGCTGGGGAACCCTGTGTACCCACTGTGAGGGCTGGATGACCATCAGACCACTTCCAGTGATTCATTAGCCTCTTGGCCAAGCACCACCATAGCCAGCTGAACCAGTTTGAATGGGAGTTGATATTTCAGGTCAGACCTCAGGTTTTTTTCCTCCAGAGTGGAGGGTTGCCAGGTAGAATGAAACATGCCCAGTTAAATCTGAATTTCAGATAAACAACGAATATTTTTTTAGTAAAGGCCCCAATATTTGGGACACACTTATATTAAAAAATATTTGTTTATTTGAAATTCAAATTACTAAAAACTTTGACTTGACTTTTTGTTTGTGTATTTTATTTACTACATCAAGCAATCCTACCAGAGTGGTAAGAAAGTGGCAGGTCTGCTGTGGCACAGATAATAAATAACAAACAAAACCCCACCATGACCCCAGCTTTCTGTAGCCTTCCCAGCCAAAAGTCTCTCCAATTGGAAGCCAGAGAACAAGCTTCCAGAAAAGAGACGCTGTACCTAGACAACCAAGGCGCGAACCCACCCGACGGTCCGCAAGACCCGCGTTTAGAAGTGCGGTGCATCCTGGGAGTGAGTTTTCTAAGTTCGGATTCGCCTCCGAAGGCCACGGGACTACAACTCCCAGGAGCGCCAAAGAGTCGCCGCGAGGCACGCTGGGAGTACTGGTTTTACCCCGTCGAAGGGTCCTGGTGGGCTGTTTGTGTAACAAGAGACCAAGGCCGATTTTTAGAGAATCTCAATATTCAGAATTCATATAAAAGGTTAAACAGAGGATTAGTGCTTTCAATACAGAGAAAACAAGTCTTCCGGAACATAGTGGCAACTGTGCAGGCGCCCGCTGACGTTACACCCCGCGCTGAAGGGTGGGGACTGAGCGTCACTCCTGCATGTGACCCCAGCGCCCCTTTGTGATTGGCTGTTCCGGGGGCGCGGCGCTCGGGCGAGGACGCCCCTGATTGGTGCTTCGGGGCAGCGGGGCGGGACTCCGGCTGCAGCCGCGGGAGGTCCGGACACTGGCGGCCATGGGACTCGCTGGTAAGTGCGTGTCTGAGCTTCCCGCGCCGGTACTCCCTGCCGCTTCCAGATGGGACTGAGCTGCCCTCAGGGGAGCGTGGCCGACGATGCAGGGGGCGAAGCCGAGCCGGCTTGAGGGTCGGAGGTCGGGGTCGAGGGTCTCCGGAGTCGAGTGGGGCTGAGGGTGCGCTGGGGCCGCCGAGCTGTAGCCGGTTCCGCGTCGGCTAAGGCGGGCGGGGCGAACGGCTCTGGGACTCCCGGCCTCGACCTCCTGCTCGCTCTTTGGCCGTTTTCCTCCCTTTGGGCCTGGCGAGACCCCGCCTGACTGCGCCGGGGTCGCTGACTGAGCGGGGTCATCCCTTCCTTGGCCCTGGCGCTCCCCAGCGACCCCTCAGCGAGTGAAGCTGGAACGGCGCTCGGCGGGTGGGTGGAAGCGCCGTCCTTTTGACCCCAAGCCCCCGCCGGGTCACCCTAAGGCTTCTCTGGAGTCTCTGCTGATAATAACTGTCTAGGAACTTGTTGACCGTGGACTTTACGGCCATCTCGCATTTGCCGCTCAAGTGGCTGGGTGGGGACCTTGGACCGATCGCTCAACTTGTCTGGTTTCTCATTCGTAAAATGAGAGAGGTATTCACTAGATCTCCAAGCCTTTCTTCAACTTTAAAATTTTAAGATTCTGTGATTGTGCCCTTTGTTGAGCTTTTACCCCATGAAAGTGTTAGGCGTGATAACCGTGATAGGCACATTTCTCACAGAACATTGCAGGTTAATGACAGAACTTTAAATGATTTCATTTGGTGCTTTACTCACTGTTTTCGTTATCATTCATCTTTTAAAATTGAATGGAACTGGAAATTCGGGTTTAGGTGACAAACCACAGTAGGAAAATGTTCGTGAAGCCACTTAAAAGTACAGACTTGAAGAATCTTATGATTTGGTAATATTGAATTGTAGTTAGCAAGTTCAGCTCAACAAACACTCATTGAGTATTTCTGAGACAATATTTAAAATAAACATGACTTTGTTGGAGAGAATAGACTTTGCACAAGCTGTTACTTTGCATTTTCTGAGTTTGCGGTGACATCAGAAACTCAGACCTTTAGGATGGCTTCCCGTTGTATAGTTGAGTTTCTGGAGGCATGGAAATCTCATTTGTAAAGCTGAGAAGGAGTTTCACTCACTTTCCAGGCTTCTCTTTAGCTTTAAATGTCTAAGAATCTGTAATCATACTGAATATTGAGTTGATGATTTTTGCGCTGATGCTCTCGGGGACCCCTGAGCTGAACATTTCCTACTTTAGAGGTATAAAATGGCCCCAGATCCAGCCCGTCTCTAGTTTAGTTTTTATCTTTCGATTCCAAACTGAAGGGAGGGATACTCATGGAGGGAAGATATACATAACTGAAAGTTTAAGAAAATGAGGGGAACAGTTTGATTATCACCATTCTTGAATAAGGAAGGAGAAAATAAGGTCTGTGGCATGTGCTACAGGTGACACTTTAAAAAGCTGCTCTCAAAAGACAGTTCTCACTCCAGGTATATTTTAGTGTAAACCACAGACTTAATACTAGCGAACTCGATGAGATTCATTGAGTCAATGGCTAAGCTCTAAAGTGGGGTTAGCAAACCTTTTCTGTAAAGATCCGTATGTTTTATTATGTGAATGAACTGGTTTGTTAACCTGGCAAAGTATTCTATACTTTGGTGTAACAAACATTATTTAAGATTATGTGTAACGGTATTTTTAGAGCAAAATTAAGATATAAGGACATGCAGAGTCTAGTTTCGTTGTATGACACACAGTAAGTACTAAGCAAGTAAATGCTGTCAAATGCATGAATTCATCATACGCTTTGTTTTATTTCTAGGGGAAAAGCTAACAGATTAACATTAAAATAATATTTATGTCTGGATTTGGAGTGTGGAATGTATTTTGTCTCTGAGCTTAGATCCTTGTTTACTCTCTCTTTCAGGTACTAGAGGACACATATCTTAACTGGGTTGCTCTAAGGACTAATGCCTAAACCATCTCAGCATGGCCTGTAGAGGAGGAGGTGGGCATGGCCAGCGTCCCTCAGCTTCACTCTCCCATGTCAGCCCTGGACGTCTTTCCACGTGTAGAACCTGTACCCATAATATATGCATGGTGTCGGACTTTTTCTACCCAAATATGGGAGGCGTGGAAGGCCACATTTACCAGCTCTCTCAGTGCCTGATTGAAAGAGGGCACAAGGTCATAATTGTCACCCATGCTTATGGAAATCGCAAAGGCATCCGTTACCTCACTAATGGCCTCAAAGTCTATTACTTGCCTCTGAAAGTCATGTACAACCAATCTACAGCCACGACCCTCTTTCACAGTCTGCCATTGCTCAGGTACATATTTGTTCGGGAGAGAGTCACGATAATCCATTCACATAGTTCCTTTTCTGCCATGGCCCATGATGCCCTCTTCCACGCCAAGACAATGGGCCTCCAGACAGTCTTCACGGACCATTCCCTTTTTGGATTTGCTGATGTCAGCTCGGTGCTTACAAACAAGCTTCTAACTGTGTCTCTTTGTGACACAAACCACATAATTTGTGTCTCTTACACTAGTAAGGAAAACACTGTGCTAAGAGCAGCGCTGAATCCTGAAATAGTGTCCGTCATTCCTAATGCTGTAGATCCTACTGACTTCACTCCAGACCCATTTAGAAGGCATGATAGTGTAATAACTGTTGTTGTTGTCAGCAGACTTGTTTACAGAAAAGGTAATGAAATGATAGCTACAAATGCACTGCACAGCCTTTTTTTCCTTGTAGAAAGCTGTTGAATATTTGTGTTATAATGATTGTTGGGCTTTTTGTTTTGTTTTATGGTTTTATAACAACTTCTGCGTTAAATACAGCAAAGAAGGGTCTAATAATGTTTTATACATCTTAAAGGAGAAATTTCTGGAACAGTGGTAAATGCTATCCCCAGCCCCAGCCCCCCCCCCCGCGATGTTTTCGTAGTTATTTAAAAGGAAAAACAATAACCTGATGTTGTTTAACAGGTCAGGTCTTTTAAAAATTTCCGTACACATGCAGTAGCAAGTGCAGGGCCCAGACCATCACATAACCCTTTCTTTTCATTGCACATATTTTGAAAACTAAGAAAATCGCAAGGGTGAAAACTAAAATCAGCTGTAACTGTATTATTCAGGGAGGACCCTAATGAACGTTTGATTTATAGCTTTTCTGTCGTTTTTATGCATACACTCAAAGTCAGTGAGCTTGTTCTGCACGTTACTGTTTTGTAGCTTGCTTATTTCCTTTAATCGTAGATAAGACGTTAATAATGAATTGGCACGTAAGTGCTAAAGGGGGGTCAGATAGCCCAGAGTCTGATCCTGGCTCCATCCTCCTGTGTGATCGAAGACAAGCTACTTGACATCTCCGAGTCTCAATTTTTTTCTTTTGTGTGATTTGGGCAACATTGGTAATCTTGTGAGGTTCAGTGTTGGTTCCTGTACAGTACTTAGCCCAATTTGTACTCGGTATGTGTCTGCTGTGCACAAGGAGGATTGTTTTAGTGCCTCTGCAGCACTTTATGGATGCCACAGTAGAATTTGTAGAGCCTTGCCGACTAAAAGTCTGAAGCAGTCCAGTTATTCAAAACATAAATGGTTTTCTGGATGGTATTTGAAAACCTGTCCAGCAATCAAAATTGTCACTAAAAGTGGGGAATTGTTAAAAAGATAATATGTAAACCCCCCCCTTTAAAATATTTTAATTTACTCAAAATATTATTACCATGCACTGAATCACCAATAATTTGGTTTAGGCCTGCAGGCTTAAGAGTACTGGTCCACTGATTTGAGCTGCGTCATCTTTCTTGCACAGTCACCTTTAAAAAGCATAACTTACAGTTGCCAGTTTGGGTCTCTTAAATGTGGTGAGAACCTCTAAAGGCACATGAAGTCATGTACTTCTGGATTTTTCATTTGTTTTTGACCTTATACAGTGGTTCAGGATATCCCCTAATCTGACAAGGTTTTTTTTTTACTGTGTCTTTATTGAATTTTTCAAACCGTTCAGCTTAGTTTCACAGAAACTCATTTTGTCCATTTTTGTGCTATTTAAATACTGTAACAAGTATAATAAAATAGGCATCAGACAGATTTGTGGACAAATGCAGCTGATTCTTGGTAAGCATGAAGCTCAGCGGTGGGATCAGAAGTGTCCCAGTGTACTAGGGAGTGGCCTAAAATCCAGATGTGGGCCTTGGCCACGATGTTTTACCTTTGGAATGGAGAGCCTTGGTCCATGCAGTGATCCACTAAGCGGAGGTTGGTGAGAAAACTTCTACTGAACTGCGTTTTTGGGGGTGAAGGCAATGAAATGCTTCCATTCCTTACTTGAAGAAGATGTGAATGGAGCAGCATTGTGTGTTCTGAAGCCCTCTTGGGATATTGGTAATGTGTTTGTTGTAACTTAAGAAATGTGCCTATTTTGTTTTTTCACCAAATAATATACCTTTGTGAGATAGCTAGCTGAGAAAGCATATGATGCGTGCATGGTCAAGGATCAGAGCAAAATTAACTTACCTGTTCAGAGATTGAACCTGTTACCTTTACTTCACTAACTATGGTATTTTAACCAGCTGAGCTAACCACCAAAGAGTGAAGGTACAGCCTTTCCTGTTCTCAGTTCAGTCATTTAACAAATATTTATCAAACCCTTTCCGTATGTCAGGCACTGTGCAAAAAGTAACATTCTGAGAAGGAATGGCCACGTCTGTAGTTCAAAAGTGAGTAGTTGTATTAATGGTCCATTAATTATTAATAAATTAATTTCTTTAGGAGGTGTTCATTTGGACCAGATATCAAAGGCCACTGGAACATATTAAGTAAGAGAGAATAAATCAGAAGTCCTATTACCCAGGATCCCTGGCCTCTTCCCTCTTCCATTGAGCCTATTTTGCTCTCAGGCAGGGTTTAGCAGCGCTCACGTGCATGTGCAGACATGCCCCACTTCTGCTCTAGTGCTAATGATGACTTACATTTATATTCTGCAGTTGATAAAGCCTGTACATGGTACAGTACCTAACTTGACCCTCCCAGCAACTGTAGGGTAGATGTTATCTGCATGTAACAGACAAAGAAACTGAGTCTCAGAGGGGGTAAGTAACTCACCCAGGTTACACAGTAAGTAACAGAGATGACAAGCCTGAGTTGAGCTCTTCTGCAGTTAAGGTCTCCTGTTCCCTCCACCCTCAGCCCAGCCACCATTATCCTAGGTATAGATTCAGAAGATTCTATTAGACTGTGCTTTAGAAGCGCTTTAGAAGCACTTCGGATCAGAGCTTTTCTTGTCCATTTTGTGAGAATATGGCAATTGAAAGTCCTTTGGTATGTTTCATTGTGTTGGACGCTTGCTAGAGGCACCAGAACATTTCTTATTATGGGGAGAAAAAAACCTTTATTCTTAGAATAATAATATAGATCGTTGATAATATTAATCGTTTCCGTTTCTTTTAAAGTACTTGTCAGAATTAAACAACAATGCATTTAAAGCCCACCGCCTGGTATAGTAAGCCCTCAGTAATTGTAGCTATTGTTACTAATTATGATTATTGCTCTATATGTGGGGTTTTGGGTTTTTTTCATTTAAAGAATGTATTCTTAACCTTTGTATTAGAAGGGAGAGAGGGCAAGGAGGGAGGGGAAGGAAACAATTATACGAGGTTACTTGTTAGAAGTCATTAAGACACCTTCTGGTTTATCTAAAAATCCAGTTGATGGACTTGGTAATAAACTTGAAACAAAGATAGGTAAGATTTTAATGAGAAGCTTTCATAATTCAGAAAAGCCACATGTGGGGCTTCCCTGGTGGCGCAGTGCTTGAGAATTCGCCTGCCGGTGCAGGGGACATGGGTTCGTGCCCCAGTCCGGGAAGATCCCACATGCCGCGGAGCGGCTGGGCCCGTGAGCCATGGCCGCTGAGCCTGCGCGTCCGGAGCCTGTGCTCAGCAACGGGAGAGGCCACAACAATGAGAGGCCCGCGTACCGCAAAAACAACAAAAAAAAGCCACGTGAATTTATGTTTGCTAATGCAGTCATATTTTGAAAATACTAGCGGAGTTTACGTAATAAATCCTACTTGGAATTATTTAATAAAAATGACCCTATATATATTATTTCTCCTACCATCTTTTTAATAATTGATCTGCCTGTATTTGGGAAGATTGATAGAAGAAGTGCAGTTCTTGTGTATGTATGTGTATGCATTTCTTTAACTGGCTTATTTTACATTTACTTTTGAATGTGTATGATTTGTACTTGTTAATGAGCTAAATTCTTAATCATCAACACTACTGTCACTTTGGATTGCTACTTTCAGACTAGTAGGGCATGATTTATTTTGCTGCTTTATATTACCTAAGGTTGTATTTACATATTATAAGAAAGTTTCATTAAAAAGAAAAAAAAGGACCAAGATGCACCCTTTTGTTCTGCAGACTGTAATGATCCGGCAGTGGAAGTCCTGCCACCTTCATTCACTGTCATTCGGGGGAAGTGGGCTGTAGCAGATTTGGATGGACTCTTACAAATTTTGCTAATACCCTAGTGTTCGCTGCAAAGTCCTCTGTACAAACTGCATTCTCAACACAATGGAGGCAGCAGTCATGTTTTGCTGCTTAGCCCTTTCCTATAGTAGGAAGTAGAATCATAACGCTGGTAGAATTTTGTAGGTGAAAGAGACCTTGGACTTCAGGTACGTCGGTCTGTTCATTTTCTCTTATCAGGAAAGTCCCATTATCAGAGTTTGCTCATAAAAAGGCTGGGTCAAGACCCAGATCTCCAGTCAACTCTTCTGCTCTGCAGAAAGTTGTAACTGAAATGTAAGCTACCTCAAATGCCATTTTTTAGCAGTAGGTGTGTAAACACAGGTGAATAACCTAGAACACAATGTTGAAACGGAACAGAATAGTCCACGAACTGGGTGTGTGGAAGGTACCCATGGGTGTCAGTGTATATATCCTCAAGAACTCTTGGGGGACCCCTGGCAGTTTGAACGATTCCACCATTCCAGGAAAGGTTTAAGAGAATTTGTTTCTCCCCTTAAGTAAGGGAGGCATAGCTAATATTACTTTTCAAAGTGAGTGGATTCTCAGAAGTTCTGATAAAATTTTTGTTAAGGTTAATTATTGATAACTCAAACATTCAACTTGATGTTTTCAGGGACCGATTTGCTTAGTGGTATAATACCTGAACTCTGTCAGAAATATCCCAATTTAAATTTCATAATTGGAGGAGAGGGACCAAAGAGAGTCATTTTGGAAGAAGTACGGGAAAGATACCAGCTCCATGACAGGTATTGATGGATTCCATATTGTCTTGGGTGAGAAAATATCAGTTACCTAAAATTGGTTTTGGCTACATGCCTGCATTAAGTGGGCTGCTTCTCCTACATGTACTTGACATGAGAATGTAATGCAAGGCCTATTTAAGAAAAATTATATAAAATGGGGAACCCTAGTTAAGGAATTCATAATTTTATTTTTTCTGTTAGCCCAACATTATTTGACTTTAGGGGGCACTGGTTGGGGCACCCGAGAATGCACAAAAAAACAGCTATTTGATTGGAAATGTTTGCAGATTCTCAAGCCATACTGAGTTGTGATTTAAATAGCACGGCCCAAATCATGTAAATTGCTCTGCGTGTACAGATTCGAACATTTCTCCTCGGTAACTTGGTTAACACGTGAGCTGTGTGCATGTGAAGCATCAATTTAAAAGGAACATTTTCCTGTTTAGAAACGACACTTTAACATTTACTCATCAAAGTGTATTAACATTTTCATTGAATGCAGACTGATTTTGGAGAAGATGAAATTTGATCTGTGTGACAAAAGTTAGAAATATGTTAGCTGTACAAGCTTTAACCAAACAGCTTTATATGACTTTCTTTTAGATCAGAGTTGGATGATATTAATCTTTTGAGATGGAAAACATTAGAAGCAGTAAGATTCTAAGTATAATATGAGTAGCACACTTGGCTTATAAATGGTATTTCTTTTGTAGCATGATTTTTACTCCCCTCTTTTTTCTCTCGTTTCAAAAATCAGAGTGCGTCTCTTGGGAGCCTTAGAACACAAAGATGTCAGAAATGTCTTAGTTCAAGGACATATTTTTCTTAATACTTCCCTTACTGAAGCATTCTGCATGGCAATTGTGGAAGCAGCCAGTTGTGGTTTACAGGTAAAAAGCTTTGAGGGCTTATTACGTCGTTGGGGTCTCTGTATTTGTATTTTGAAAAATAATCAGATGCAGTCTGTAATATTTTTTTAAATTGGTATTGTTTATTTTCCTGAGAGATGAATTATGGAGGATCACATGTTCTTTTTTCCTTTTTAAGGTTGTAAGTACCAGGGTTGGTGGAATTCCTGAAGTACTTCCAGAAAATCTTATCATTTTATGTGAGCCTTCTGTAAAATCTTTGTGTGAGGGATTGGAAAAAGCTGTTTCCCAACTGAAGTCGGGAGCATTGCCGCCTCCAGAAAATATCCACAACATCGTAAAGACTTTCTACACCTGGAGGAATGTTGCGGAGAGAACTGAAAAAGTATGTCACATGCTAAGAGAAGGGTATTTGAAGATTGTGTCTTGAATTCTTACTTGATGTTTCACATACACACTTGCTGCTTTTATATAGGTTTACCATTTCTGCTCTGTTGCTTAAGTTTATGAAGTCTCTTCCAAATGAAAAGAAGTGAATTCTGTATTACTTCCGGTATATGTTAGGCTAAGTTTCTAGTCAAATCATTGCATTTGACATCTGAAAATAGCAGTAATGCAGTATCTAGACCTTTCATTAAACTGGGCATGCAGGAGTTACAAAATTTTCTAGAAGTCACAACAATTAGAGGCAAAACTAATATTAAGATCTACTCTTAGACATTTTCTTGAGGCTCTTTATAATTCTAAAGCATATAGGTCTATTAGAAAATATATGGTTTTGCTTAGCCCGATTGTGGCAACTTATAAGTTACAAATATTTAATCCAGGCTGCTTCCTAAAACTCCCGTGTCACTTTTGCTAGCTGCTGTGATTTTTCTACAGGAGAGGGATTTTTGCATCTTTGGGCTGATTGAGAACATAGTAAGTTAGAATTCAAAAAGCACGTGACAAGTGTTGGCAATAGGATCACAAATAAAAAGCAGCAGTAGAAAATTGGTAAAAGGACAGGTGCAGGAAATAGGTTAATGCCCTTAGGTGGGAGAGTACAGTTGTAGGAAATGCTTCCTTATTTCCAGGTCAGGACTTCATTTATTCTACTCAGTTGTGCCCTTTGTTTAAGTACCTCTCATGACTTCGTCTACCTCCTGCCTCTTATTATCACATAGCAAGCTGGATGGAAACGCTGTGCTTCTTAGAAATTGTGACCCAGAAAGACAGTCAGTTGGGAGAGTGGAGAAGGTAGTGCTTTATACTCTCATTGTATTCAGTGGAGCAACTAGTTTCTAGCCCAAAGTAGAAAGCAAGATGGAGCCGAGTAAGCAGAAAGGCTTTCTTACTTGGTTTAAATTGTAAATTCCCGTACGTAAGGTGAGCCCCGATTTGAATGGAAATGCAACAAAACTCTTTTTATCTCTAAAAATCATCATACACAGTTTGCATTGAAACATGAGAAGTTTCAACTAACAAACGGTTTTGACTGAAATAGCTCTGAGATAGCCACTTTCTAGAAGTTTTGCAATCGCGCCACCCGTATGAATTAAGTACATTCCCTTGTTTTCCTTTGGAAGTTGGGGTGCAGCACTGATTACCTGCTGGGAGCGCGTGGCAGAATCGCCCCGGGAGCCTTTTCGGGCTCTGTCCGGTTCATCTTCCTGTGCCCATTGCTGGATTCTAAAGTGACCCTTTAGGAGCAGAGGGGATATGGGAATGGTGGGCAGGCATATTTGGTTAGGCAGGTTTTTTCAGTGAAACCCACCCTGATTGAGGACCACATCTCTGTAATTGTGCCTTTACCTTCTTGATCAATGTCGTGTAAATCTCAGAAGTTTGCGCTGTTGTACATAACAAGTTTGGGGCAAAGAACTACGGTGACAGTTTGTCAGCTTGTGTTAAAGGAGCACATTAGGGTTTTTTTAAAAACCACGAATTCTCTTTTATTTAGGCTTAAAGTAATAGTAGGACGTCTGTATTGTTTTCGGTTTTACACTCTGGCAACTTATAGTATACATTCCAAAAAAGACGTTAATCCTTGTCCCTCATGGATTGTCCTCCCTGTCATCCTCTCCATAGTAGCAAATTGTTATTTTGTCACTTGAGATCATGAATTAACTGACTTAGAAATAAAGGTGGACATACGGGTGAGTTTGTAGTTGCTCTTTTAATTCTACCTGTTCCACACAGGATGTTTGATCCCTTTCAACTCCTTAGTTTAACTGCTATTTAGAAAAATTGATCAAGAAATTAAATCAGCATTCATGCTGGAAACATACTTTTTCATTTATAATTTGCCAGTCTCAGCATAACGCTCGATATAATTCTGACTACAGTGTATTCCAAATGTCCTCGGGGTAGAGGAGCTAGATGAAAACAGCCCGTACCTTTCAGAGGCCGTTGACCTTTAGAACTTGCTCTGCACGTCAGAACTTTCTTGAGTTCAAAAGGAGATGGTTTACAGGTCTGATAACGTGAGAGTGACCACAGGTAATGCCCAAATGCAGTTAAAAAACGTGCATGCCGGCCCATTTTATGTGTTTGAAATAAGTATATTCAAGGACCTTTGTTTTTTTCTTTAATATTTCAGAGTTTAGTGCTTAGCAATACTTTAAAAAAGCAAGCCACCTACTACCAATGCTCAGCAATAAACTTTATTTTGTTTGACCTATACCATCTACCAAAATTTCCCCGATCTCTTTCTGCTCCTTTTACTTGGAATCCGTGAAATGTCTCTGTATATTCTCCTCGTTTGTGCTCAGCAACACAGCGTCACTTGGCTGTGGAAAGAGGAGCCTCTCTGTACCCAGAAGCACACTAGATTGTAACTCTCTGATGGTAGTTGAGTCAAGGAACCTTAAAGGGCCAGTCCTTCCTCCCTGCTTGGGGAGTCACTGCTGAAGTAAATATGGCCTCGACAGGTCGCCCGCAAAGCCGCTCCAGCGTCTCAGGACTTTGGAATTCTCATAGTTGGTTAAATATTGATGGGGATCCCCTAGGGGACAGGAGCCGTGGTAGATTCATCTTTGTACCACAGGGTATACATACCCCAGTGTTTCGTCCAGAATAGGCACTCCATAAGTGTTGTCTCAAATGGCAATACGTAGTGCAATCAGTATCATTCGTCACATCATTTCTGTAGCAACAGTGAAATGTACGCGCCTTCTGTTGACATCTCTAAAGCACTCCTGGTCTGTGCAGGTCGTTGTTTATTGTGGCTCATGGTGCTCATTCTCGGCTCTCTCCCGCCAGGTGTACGACCAAGTGGCAGGAGAAGCTGTGTTATCGATGGACAAACGACTGGACAGACTCATCTCTCAGTGTGGCCCCTTGACAGGCTGCATTTTTGCTTTGTTGGCTGTATTCAGCTTTTTCTTCCTCATTTTCCTGAGATGGGTGACTCCAGATTCTATCATCGATGTTGCAGTAGATGCCACAGGGCCAAAGGGTGCCTGGACTCATCAGTATCCTTACAGGAAGAAGGTGGACGAGAACAATGAGGTACCTGAAACCAGGTAGAAGAAAGCCTGGATTGTGAGATTTGAAACACTTGTAATAGTTCTATTAAGACTATTGAAAATAACCTTGCTTTTTTTCTTTTTAAAGTTGATAGTAAGTTATGCTACCTCTTTATCATTCCGTGTTTTATTTTGAGGAAAGATAAACACTTATGCAATTCCTGAGTGTAGAAACTCCTTGCACTTATTTAAAATTTAGGAGAGAACATTGAAGCCACTCAGGTATGCAATTTTTCAGACTACTGAAATCCCTCTAGCAGAGATGTTTTAACGTTATATTTTGGGAGCTTTGGGTGCTGAAGGGCCAAACGTTTTCTGGGCATTTTTTGGCCCATTTTAAATGTTCTACCATTAATTAGACATTCACCAGATGTTTACAAGTTTTCTTTAGGGAAGTACAACAATTCTGTGAACTGTTTTAAGTTGTGTTCATACTACATTTATTAGACACTTAAGTCGTGTTCTTAAACTTTTATTGGGTATGCTCAGTAAGTGTTCCATATAATCAGCAGGTTTCTTGAGTAAAATGGGCTGTCAGCGACCAGCATGTTTTAAGCACCTACCAGGCATAGAACGTTGACCTAGATGCTTCCTGCGGTAAGGACCGGGGGTGGGGGGTTGGGGGGGCGCATTCGCTCTTTGTTGATCAGTCAGATGGCTCACTTCGTCATAGTCAGGTTTGACATGGAGTGGTAAGATATCCGCCATGCCGAAAATGCTCACGCTTTTAATGCCGGGAAAAAATCGCCGCGTACTCTCGTTTCTTCTTTGATCCTATTGGATGCATTCTCCTAGGTCGAGCCTTCATCTTCGCTTGTGTGTATGAAAATACTTTATGCTTTTTAAATACTAGGGACCGATACCACTGTTGATGATAGTGCAGAGAAACCCTCCACATCTCTCAGTGCATAATTTAGTCCTCTGTCAATGCCTTCTTGTTTTCCGAGCGCAGTGTACGAGGTGTGCCATCTCAAAATCAGCTGCTACCCTGTCCCTTTGATAGAAGTCACTTCCCTTCACTTGTGGCCTAGCTGATGCCTGATAAGTATTGTCAGTGTGCAGAAGTCTTGACCCCAGAATGTTTTGTTTATAGCCAATTGAGTGTGAAGATTTTAGGAACACAGTCTCTTTGTGGATGGATGTTGTTAACTAATCGTTGTGGCCCATAGCCATGGGTTTTTAAACCCCCAGTTATCCACATGGTGTGTCTTATTAATTCTTTGAACTCCTTAGAATAAGTTTTTGTGATTCAGGACTGTGAAGTCACAAGAATGAGGCACTGGGGGCGCGCTAGTTAGATGCTGGCAGCATTGCGATTCTGTACAGGATTTGTTTTTTAATGACAACATTCACAGAACTTCTTTTGAAAAAGTATCTTAACATACCTACTAATTGGTTGCCAGTGATACATAAGAAATATATTTGTGTTTTGTACTAAAACACAAATGCAAGAGTGCAGTTTTTAAAATCTAGAAGTTAGGGGTTCTTTTGTTAAAGAAAAACAGACTGACCCAAACCATTAAATCTTACTGGGATTTTTATGCGTAGAAACTGACTTATATAAATATGAAATAAACAGTGCCAATATTCATGATAAAGCAAGAAACTGTAACATTTGGTTTAATTTATTCTGTTCAGCAATTTTTAAAGGCATACTGCTGTTTTTTCTTGTATGTTATTTTTGTTTCTTAGCTTTTTTTTTTAGAATTGTCTATTAAATTGCCATTTAGTTCAGATGGAAATAGGATTTAAAGCTCTTGCATGAAACATGTAATTTGCATATTTTCCTTTTTTTTTCCCCTTTAGCAAATGGAAGTAAATTTGCTTGTTCTAGTAAATCTTAATTTTCAGGCTTCCTGAATACCTAAATTGTAACTGTCATTGTTGCACTGGTCAATATGTGGAAACATATTGTTCTGCCCTGCTACTTACATTTATTTGAAAGTGAACTTGCAGTGATGAGGAATTTATGAAAAATATATTGTATTTCTTTGGATGTTCCAAAAAGTAGCACATGTAAAACTGATTTGTGGAAACATGCTACATGTCCAAAAATAAAGACCAAAATGACATTTTGACATTTTTCTTGAGTTTGTCTTGTTTGAAGAACAGAATATTATTTACTAGTTGAGCAACACTGCCCCCAGCCCCTACCTCCCATGTTTTTTTTTTTCAGTGCAATTTGATGTTTTGCTTAGTCAGTTAGAAAAACAGGAAATATCCTTCAGTTGATGAATTACTCTGTCATCTTTTCTTTCTACAATATTCTCTCTTTTACTCATGCAATAGCAAGTTCAATTGTGCCTTTGTTTCCTAATCCAAACTCTTGTTTTTCAGTGCACTAGAGTTTTTCAGTGCACTGCGTGAGACAAATGAATACATCTGTACAGCACTGTGCATGTGAGCTACATAATTATGCATTATATCTTGCAAGCTATTTTAAGAGAAATTGGAATTTTGACTTCATTTACAGAAGCCCAGTGTATGATCAGGCCCCCCAAGATGGCTGTTCTCATGCCCTCTGTACATCCCCTGCCGGACCAGTGCCTGCTTCACCTACACCCCACTCACATGACTGACCTTGCTACATACCTGCCCTGACCGGAGCTAGTGATTATTCTAATCTTTAGATCAGAACATCTCCACCTGATAACTTATCAAAGGGGCCGTGAGGGGCGTGCCCCTCTGCTGGTTTCCCTGGTAATAGATGAGCCCACCTGACGTCAATTCCCCTATAACTGGTAAATCTGCCCCTTCCCTGGGTAGCGAAGACTCCTGCCATGTCCCGCCATCCTGCCAGCTGCTGTCTGCCGCACGCCGTGGGGTGTCGCTCCAGGACCTTGCTTCAAATGTGTAAGATCCCCCATCTATTAAACCACTGATATCTCTGTCACTGACTCTAGGCTCTTCAGTCTTGAGGCTGGGCAAGTATAGGGCTTGCAGGCCTGCGGGGTGCAGCCCAATGCCCAGCTTCTCCAACCCACTTTGTTGGAAGCAGTGGAAAGCAGTCCCCTACGCTGATATGTTCTGATTTATCTACCACCAAAACATTTTTGGCTCAGTCAGGGTATCCTAGGTCTGTGTTTAGTTTCGTGAAGGATTTTTAAAGGCCTCTTTATCCTTCTCTGCGTTCCCAAAAGAATCTGGGTAGATGTTAAATTGTATCATTCTATGGCTGGATTTTTACAATCTGAAATTCTGAAAATTAAAGTTCTCTACAGATTTTGATTTGTATTCACAGTACTTTGGGGAGTTGATTTTCCTTTATCCTTCATATTTGGTTGTGGCTCAGTGATTCTCAACTGGATGTGGCAGTGGTGATTTTGCCCCCTGGGGGACATCTGGCAGTGCCTGGAGACATTTCTGTTTGTTCCAGCTGGATAGGAGTGGGGCACTGGCATCAGGTGGGATGCTGCTAAATATCCTATGATGCTTTTGGACTGCCTCCCACACCAAAGAATGATCTGGCCCAAAATGCCGGTAGTGCCAAGGCTGAGAAACCCTGGAGCTCTAGATGGTTTCGCCTCCTTCAAAGATACCATGAGTTAACTCCTTACTTCAGTAGCCTTTTACGTCCATCTCAAATGTAGTGCTCAAACGTGCTAAAGATGGTCTCTCTGAAAGAGTACAAAAGTCGACCTTCTCATGGCCAGCTTTTTTTTTTTTTTTTTTGCGGTACGTGGGCCTCTCACTGTTGTGGCCTCTCCCGCTGCGGAGCACAGGCTCCGGACGCGCAGGCTCAGCGGCCATGGCTCACGGGCCCAGCCGCTCCGCGGCATGTGGGATCTTCCCGGACCGGGGCACGAACCCGTGTCCCCTGCTTCGGCAGGCGGACTCTCAACCACTGCGCCACCAGGGAAGCCCTCATGGCCAGCTTTTCTGGTATGTAAAACAAAAAGAACAGCGAGGTTTTAAATGAAAATTAGGGCGAAAACAAGATTGAATGGTGTTATGTAATTCTAGATACACCACTGGGCTGACGTGAGTAAACGATCACCTTCTTACAGAACAATTGGAGAAAGAGACATGAAAAGAACTGAAATACTTGTGTTGATGTATTTTCATACACTGGCACGCTACCAGGTAATCTAAGCTTGGTAAAGTAACCTTATATAATATATGTCCTTGAGAATGGAAACCGCACAAGCTCGTGATGGCGTGGTGATACACAGAAATGGGTATGTTGTATATTGTGACTCAAGGCTGATTCTCATGCCTTACCCTTTTCACAGAGTACAGGGAGGCGGTTCTTACATAGGGAGTCATTCTATTTTGCCTGAGTGCTAGGAGAAACTCCCGTATTTTTGCATGAAGCATTTATTAAATAAGATTGGTTTAGTTGTCTCCTATAATTTTGTTTGGGCTTGTTTTTTCCAATAGGTTGTAGAAATTTAGAAAATCTAATATAGCCAAGAATGAAACAGGAGACCTAGAGTTTCCTCATCTGTTCTTCCCAGGTGAGGAAAATTACACATAAATCAATTTTACCGGTATTGGCCAGCTGATGCATGTCAAAGAATCAGGGTTACAAGAGAATATTGTCCAGCGAGGGAAGGTACTGATTCACAGAATCTTTGGGTACTTCACCGAGAACCTAGATCATCTTCATCCATTTCATTGCAAGCCCTCCATGATCGACTATAGCCCACATTTTCCAGAACGAGGCACCACCTTTACTGACACCTGCAATGGGAAGTAAAAGACCAGGAATGTTGCCGGAGGACTTTGTCATGGATGAAACTATTACAGGCAGTGGTCTAATGCTTCCAGTCTGGAGAGGCCTCCAAGCTGGGCCTTTTAGGGGCTTCCCTGGCGGTCCAGTGGTCAAGACTCCACACTTCCACTGCAGGGGGCACGGGTTCAATCCCTGGTTGGAGAACTAAGATCCCACATGCCGTGTGGTGCAGCCAAAAGAAAAAAATCAAGCTGGGCCTTTTATTAAATACTGCCTTAGAGTAAATAATCTTTCTTAACTGGTCATATTTTAGATTTGGGCTTTATCTCCCATAAACCTCAGAATGCAGAGGAAATGAAACGTTCCAGGGGCTGGTACTTCCCACCAAGAGCATAGAATGTATTAGTACTTCTTTTCATGAGCTTCAAATAACTTGCTTCGTCCCCATGGGATCTGAAAGGTTTGTTCTATCTTTCCAATCCTGCCTTCCAACATAATGTAGCAAAAACTGGGATTTAGGAGTAGAAACGTTTTGGACCTGAATCCTGTTTGTTAAACAACACTGAGGAATGTAGGTCCAGAACTATTAGGTGTTTCTGGTTTGAAGGAAGTTTCTTTAGTTCATTTAACATTGCCATGAATGTCAGTGCATGCAGTCGCCAAATCACAGTTAGCTTAGAATCTACAAACTCAGTTCTCTGTAACAGGAACACGGAGAGCTAGAAGGTTTAAAATAGATGTCATATGATACCGATTATAACTCAGTGAAATTTTGCAGTCCCAAGAACCTATACAGAGTGTGAACCAAAATGGAGGACGGTCCTGTTTCCTTTGGCTTTAAAAACATTTTTATTACAATGTTTGCTACTTTTTTTTTCTTCAAGCTTTTAATTAAAGTGTTCTTGGCGCTCCTAACCCATTTCTATATCGTCAAAGGAAATAGAAAAGAAGCGGCTAGGATAGCAGAAGAGATCTATGGTGAAATTTCAGGTAAAAATACATGAATTTGTTCCCAATACTTTAAAAGAAACCTCCTAGATAATTCATATGAATAATATTTCTAGAAGGCAGATTTTATTTAAACTTTGGCTTTGAGTGGGTGGTTTTAAAAAATTATTATTTAAAGTAGCAAATGGTGTTGACTGCACCAATTTGTGAAGGATTTTCAGCTTTCTTTTCTGCAAATTAGTAGTTTCATTAGCAGTTATTATTTAAGAAGTGAATAGACTAGTGGCTTTCTCAGAGTATTTTGGGAAAACTCATTTCTGCTAACAAAAGAATTACTTTATAGGATTATCTTCTTGAATATTTGTAATCAAATGTTAGCAGTGCATTCTAACAAAACTGTTTTCCCCAGGAAATAGAATGACCAATAAATTTGATTTAAAGCAGCAATATATATGCTATATATATATGTATTTGTGTGTGTGTGTGTGTGTGTGTGTGTGTGTGTGCGCTGTCATTTGCAATTCGAATTGCTTAGCCACTTGTCACTGTCAGGAAAAAACCCTTCACTGAATCCATTTATGCCCAGCACCATGCAAAGCACAGCAAACAAAGGTTATTGTAATATGAAACGCCAACCTTTGGTCCAAACGTTTTAAAGTCTCCTGCTTTGTAGAATTCAGTCTCCATTTCTTTCAAGAAATGATTCACGTTAATTGTAGGGAGAGGCTACGAAAGTAAATGAGTCAGATATCTTGGTTACTGCTGGGACTGCCACTGGATAGAGGAGTATTTATTCATAAACAGAGTTCCAAATTTCCCTGTGTATTTTTAGTGTTCGCAGGGGTTCCAGGGTTACCTCATTCTTTATCTAGTATCCATTTCACCTTGCACCCTGGATTCTCTTTCAAAATAGACTTACGTTATGTGATTCCAATACACCAGACAACTTTAAGGACACTAGGGAACAGCAGTCTTATCCGAAGAGTTAAGACCTCCAAAGACAGAGCATCAGAATGCTTCAATTAACAGGGGAAAATGAGAAGAATCTCGAAGTTTCGGGAAGTGGCAGAAGGCTCGGAGTGTGGAAAGAGGTTTCTTTTGGGGATTACATTTGTCACACGTTTCAGGGAGGTATGTCGCTTTGACTTGGTTTTAAAAAAAAACTTAACCTTAATTTCAAGTTAAGCATAATCTGAAAAGCTGTTTTCTAATTTAATTTGTAAATAGGGGCAGGGGCTTTCTAGACGTTTCCATCACAGTTTTAACGTTCTCATAGATACATCATCCTCATGGCTTAAATTAGTAAAGTCCGACAGTCAGCATCAGCAAGAGTGTGTTCAAAACGTTTTCTCCTGGTGCTCGTGTGCATTATTTCTGCCCTTGGGGTCCTTAACGAAGTACTCTTAAGCAAGTTTTATAAGAGTCAAAACCTGGAGCCATAATACAATTCTCATAAACAGAGCGCCCTCATTTTTTAGCTCAAGTATCTTGTTGAAGCTCCCAGGATAATCATTTAATTTGCAAATGGCATGGTGTTCTATTGCAAATGGCATGGTGTTCTAAAGTCAAAAATGTGTTTTTCAATGATCACTAACAAGAAGCAGTGGGGTGAATGGTGCCTGTTAATTTCTCAGTTTAATTTCCTTCCTATATACATGTGTATGTGTGTGAGGATGGCTGCATATACGTCTACACACCACTGACACACCCACACACGTATATAGTAGAGAGTATATCCAGATTCGGTAAATAAGGCTTTCTGTAATTAGGCAATAATACGCCAGAAACAGTGGTTTTTACATGATTCCCACAGCGATTTTTCTTTGGACACTGTTAACAGATACTATATATATATATATTTAAAGCTAGACATTTTAAAAACCAAGAACAAAATTTTGTCTAAGTGTTCAACTCAAACCAGAAATTATCTTTGCTGCTTGTTGGTCAGACAAATGTTTGTTGGGAAAATATGTGACATTTAATCAGTAAGTCAGCTAATCGACTTACTAAAATCTCAGAACTTTCTTGAGTCCAGTAGCATGTTCTGTTCCTGTAACTATTGTCAGTGTTGTAAAAAACAAGGGGAGATAGTAAAAAAACTCAGCCAGGGCAGAGTTTAGCCTGTCATAGGTCCTGGCACTTTTCTTTTAGAAGCTGCACCTAGCATCACATCCCTCATTAAATATCTTTTTTTTTTTTTGGCTGTAAAATTTTTTGGAAAGTTATTTTTCATATTCTGGAGTACATCATTCGATACTTTCTTTGTGGTTTAAACTATTACTTTTGTAAATAACTCATCAGAATTGAGTTCAGCTATGTTTGGTTGGCTGTACTTAGTTTTTTCCGGCTTCTTTGTGTAATTTGTCAATAATATATATATATTTTTAAGTTTGAAACATTGTTATTGGCCCTTGATATTCTTATATCTAGAGCACCAGATGCATCACTGGCCCCCGCCTTCAGGCCATAGATGTTTCTGCAGGCACTCTCTCTCCCGAGAGCCGTGGGGTATGATTTTTCAACCTTTGCTAATTTGGCCAGAACTGAAGCTATATTTAGTACAGTGACTTGGTCATCACACTTGATAAAAATAAAGTGTAGATGCAGGTTGATAATCTCTTATTGACAACCCTTGGGCCAGATGTTTTAGGATTCCGGAGTCTGGAGGATACTAGAATCATTATGCAGCGTGTATACCGTATATGATGTGGCACTCCCAGCAGGACCTGGAGCTTCCTCCTGTAATCAAACGTTTTGATATTTCTATAGTGAAAAATATCAATATTCACACTAAGTGAAAATACAAATTAAAAATAATAGTTTGCTAAACCTGAGTCCTGACCATGTTTTGCTGCCAAAGGAGCTTGTTTCCAACTTGGTTTTCAGAACTGGGGGAAATTTACAATTGCAGGTAAGAGATTGTGGAGTTACTGTACCCTTTCAAAAAATGAGTTCTTTGCTTCCCTGGTGGCGCAGTGGTTGAGAGTCCGCCTGCCAATGCAGGGAACACGGGTTCGTGCCCCGGTCCGGGAAGATCCCACATGCCGCGGAGCGGCTGGGCCCGTGAGCCGTGGCCGCTGAGCCTGCGCGTCCGGAGCCTGTGCTCCGCAACGGGAGAGGCCACAACAGTGAGGGGCCCGCGTACCAAAAAAAAAAAAAATATGAGTTCTATTCTAAGTGTTTTGCCTAAAATCAGTTGTCCTTGTTTTTCTAAATTCAAAGGCCTGACCTTGATTTGATGGCCACGCCTCTGCCTGACTCACCATCCTGACTCCTTTTCTCTATCCTTCCCATGTCAACAGTTTTTTTCCCTCCTTTGGTCCATTCCTGCCCGGTCCTCCACCTCGCCTTGTTCAGTGTTGGTGCTTGTCTCCTCAAGCCTTGGTCCCCCCATCCTCTGAGTGGTTATATATCACAGGTGCCTGCTGGCTTTCCCAAGTTGGGACACACAGCACTCAGCAGGGGCTCTGCCACCCGACCTGTCATCTTCAGCTCAGCTCTCCTGCTCCTAATGGGTTCAAAGGAAGCTTCTTTCTAACACATTACAAAGAGATGTTCATTGACTGTAGTTCATCTCCTGGCCAGAGCTGAGTGTTGTAGAGGGTATGCGTTTTAACTCAATTGTATTAGAATACTTTTGATACCTTGGGAGATTTCTTGTAATATGTTTTTTTCCAGTTACCTTTATTTTACTTAAGATATCATTAACTCTGTTAGGCTCTTGCCTATATTTTGGTTCAAATTTGAATTTTCTATATTTTTTTGATAAGTGCTACAGGAGAAGATATTCCTTCATATGATTTTGGAACTTGAATAAAGCGAATAAAGATTGTTTCATGGGCACTGGAGATAATAACCAGTCAGGCAGTTAAAAAAATAAATAAATAAACCAGTCGTCTCAAATACTTGTTGGAATTAGGCAGGGTAAAAATTGCAAAAAAAAATTCAAAATAATAATTGATTTTTATCTTGAATTCTTGGAGCTCAGACACCCATATTCCATCTGAACCCATTTTGTTATTGAAATCTATGGTTTTAGACATTGTCATGAATTTGTTATTCAGAGAGCCTGAGAACTAGAGATATAAATCACATTCTGAGAAAAAGTCAAAGGGGGGAATGAAAATGTACTTGAACATTTTCCATACACCTCATCAGGAACAAGTAAACATATTTGTACAGTAAACGATCTTCAAAATGTGCCTGCAGCCGTGTGACACAGGCAGCGTGCCAAATAACTCAAAATAGACTGCCTTAGAAGCGAAGGATTGATTGCTACTTCAGCAGTCATTTATTTGGAGATCTTAGATACATATTTCCTGAAAGGAATGGAAAAACTCCCTAGCCGCCAAATAACTTTTATCCTCAGTTTCTCGCAATTAGCTCCAATTTGCAAAACAAGAATGATAAGAGCAAGAGGCTGTGTGTTGGGAATCAGAATAGAAAAACAGAAGAGCCCACCGTGGCAGCGTTTCTGGAAAAGCGTTTTGTGTGAAAACCCTTCAAGGTCCTTTGAAGCAAGTGCTGGGAAACAGAGTGACCGGAAAGGTGACTTCCAGGAGAGTGGCTTTATTTCCAGTTGGGAAACCGAAATGACTTCCACATTTAAGGCGATCCAATTGATTTATTTCATGTTATTTACAGAGATAAGGGGGATGTAGGAAGGCACCTCCCCAACAAGTCAATCTACCAGGAGGATGGGCAGGATAGAAAAACCAGTAGTTCTTAAAACCAGAACGGGGTGCGTTCTCAAAGTGACTCCTCAAATAGGGAGAAAGAGAGCGGGAAAGCAGTGGCGAGGAAATAGAAGCCCAGGACCACCCACCCTTCCCTCTTCCTCCCTGGATCAGAAGATGGCCTGCACACTTGCGTCCACCTCGGAAGCCTGGGGTGGGAGTTGGGGGTATCGGATGATGCTGCACTGACGGGGGACACTAGGAGAGGTGGCCAAGTGCCAGTGCGTAGGAAAGGCACTGGGTGTGAGACATGCAGTTGAGGCCCAGTGCACAGGACTGGTCCCCTCCTCCAGGCCGCTAGGGAGACATCTCCCCATCCCTCTCGCTTCTCCCCACCCCCACGGCGCCAGAGGGGCTGTTGGCACCTCAAGAAGGAACTGAGAACATGCTGCCCTTCCTCGGGCGGAGAGGGGGCCATCCCCTGCCCTGAGAGTGGGCAGAGGAATGGAGATGACAGTTTTAAAGCGGACTGACCAGTAGCCTGGTGGCCTTGAAATCTCTTTCTTGAAGTATGCCATAAATACAGATAAGTGCACAAACCCCAAAGCGGACAGCTGGGTGAGTTTTCACCATGGAGTGCCAGCTCCCAAGAACAAGAAACTGCCCGTTATCAGCATGACCCTCACCCCACCCACCTCCAGTCAGTCCCTGCCCCTTCTCATGGTACTTTCGACTCCGAACGCCCGAAGTGAGTTGGGCCCTTTTGTACTTTATGGAAATGGAGTCATCTGGCACATCCTCTTCTGTGCAGGGCCGCCTTCATCAGCGTGATGTTTGAGAGATCTGTCCAGGCCGTGTGTACGGATGGCGTGGGTCTTAGGGGGCTGAGGGGTAACAGAAAGTTACTAGAAACAGGATGAAATCGTGGTTAAGGTGCCTGCTTCCCAGCAGGAAAGGGGACACCGCGGCCCGCTTGGAGGCAAGTTTTAGAAATAATAAAGCCATTTCATGTTGCTGTTCTAAGTTAATAATAGCAAGTTGCCATTTAAATCCTGGTGTGAAGCAAATACTTAGAGTACCTTCAGGTGACTCAGTTGGCTGGCTATTGTTAGAACAAAAGAATAACAAAGCCACAGCTGTGGGTTTGCTTCTTAGGTTGGTCAGGGCGCTGAGCTGCCATCCATGGGGGAAGACCGTCCTTCCAAACTCGGTGCTTGTCCCTCTCCAAGCCTGATGAGGCGAGAGGGCGACGCGTCTGGCGCACACTTCATATTGAATGGGATGGAGATGTGGTCGAAGAAAACCAAGGCTGACTACTGAGGATTCTGTGCGTACGTTATCTCATTATTCCCAACTTATGCAAATGATCAATGTCCAAAGAGGTTGAACAATCCTCCACTCATCAGCTTTTAACTGACTCAGGAACAAGTGGACATACAAACGCAATATATTTTCAGGTTAAAATTGTTGTCTGTTTTTCTTACTAGAAAAAGTATTCTACATATCAGAAGTATACAATTCACCAGTGATTAGATAGATAGATTGATTGATAGATTAATAGATGGACAGATATAGTTAGATATAGATAGATACACACTTTTTATTTTGGAACTAAAGTGGTACAAAGAATTCCCACTTCTCTTTGCCCAGACTCCATTCATGTTTATCCAACTGTCCAGTTAACATCCTTGATAGCAAAAGGATCCAATCCGGGCACATGTTGCCTTTAGATGTTGTGTCTCATCAGCCTCCTTCAATCTGGTTACAGACCAATTAGTTTTGAGAACATCCCTCAGTTTGAGTTGGTTTGAGGTGTCCTCGCGATTAGATTCAGACTATGCATTTTGAGCAGGAATATTCCCAGCAACGCTGTGTTCTTTTCACTGCGTTCCCTCCAGTAGTATGTGATGTGGCTCATTGTGTTCCAACAGATGGCACACTGTGTCAATTGGTTCCATCGCTTCTGAGGTTAATTTTGATCCCCGGGGTAAGGTGGTGCCTACCATTTCGTTCCACTGTACAATTACGCCTGTTCCCTTGATAACTATGTAATTATTTTGTGGGGAGATAATCTGAGGCCGATTCTATTACTTCTCCTACGTGTCTGAAGTTGGTGTTCTACTATGAGGAAGAGCTTTCTCTTCTCCCTGTTTATATATTCATTTGTATCAGTGAGGCCTTATAGATTCCTGTTTTATTTGCTAGGGTATAATCATGATTTATTTTCATGCTCAAATCGTCCCGTATTTGGCCAGTGGAAGCCCCTTCAAGGCAGCTTCTGTACTTTTTGACATTTCCCATCGTTCATTGAGCACTTCCTTACTTTCTGGCAAGATGTTTGCGGCCCATCTTACATTTGTCCTGGCATTTCAGCCTTGGAGTCAGCCATTTCTCCAAGCAGCCTTGGTTTAGGTTTTCTCAGTATACAGTGCTATTCTGTCTATCTAGATATATCTATATATCTGTCTATAGGTAGAGATATATAGATATATCTGTAGAGAGAGAACCAGATGGGTCACCAGATCCCACCTTCAGCCCATAGATATTTCTGTAGGCACCATCTTTCCATATACACACATGTATTGAAAATCACATTTTCATACCAGTTGCTCTAATTGTTCCAATTTCAATCCAACCCTGTAGAATTCATTCTAGCTTTCTCCCTTTTCAAAACCCAGAGGGTTAGAGAAGATAAAAAATGAGTTTCAATGTAAGAAGAGCTTTTATGGAAATGTTTAGAGCCCTGGTTCTCATCCACTGGAAAATTTCAGTCTCTCCATGAGGACACACTACTTCAAGTTCACATAATTGCATATTTGTTGGGATTGTTTTTGTCAAGGTTGTAGGTATGGGAAAACCTGAATTCTTAGCACCATCCAAATCACCTAGAAAAAGGTGATAAGATGGGCCTTTTGTGTTAAACACAAACTGTATGACGTGCTCGTCAATGTATGAAGAGCACAGTTATACTTTGAAGAATGCCCCAATTTTGCAAACCATTGTAGGTTTTCTTCCAAAACAAATGATTGCCCTTTGGCATGTTTAATAGAAGCTTACTTCTCAAATGCACACTTAAGCTTGTTAGTCTTGTTTCCTGACAAGCAATTAACAAGAAATATACATTTGTAAGACAGTTCTAGGGCTGTTCCTTAGAGCGCTACCCTACCACGGTGTACTTATTAATCATAACTTTTCTTGAGCACCTAACATCATGGGTATACTTTATTGGCCTACTTAGAGACCAAAGAACCTGCTAAATACTAGATCACTATTCCCCCACTTTACAGATCAAGAAATTGAGGTTCAAATGATTTTAGTAACTTGCCCATTTTGGCAGAGATAGTGGTTGAGGCAGGACTGGCCCAGTGCTTAGCCATCACATTCTAACTGCCCACCAAAAACTCTTGGAGGATTATGTCATCTGATAAACAACATTCTGCATTATGATAACAGACTGGCTTCATTACCAAAATCAAAGAATTATCTAGGGAATTTCGAACAAAACCATTTTCCCTGACCCCTTAGGGTCTCCTTCCTGGCATACAGGATGTCTTAGGGTAGGGGTGAAGGGGGAGAGGCAGGGGAAAGAAGAAAGTGGGGAAGTTCATGGACCAGCTTTGCCCTTCATTTTGCCTATTCAGAGTTATTGGATTCAATCACTGGGCAGTATTTATTTGTTTATTTTTTATTTTTTTGCGGTACGCGGGCCTCTTACTGCCGTGGCCTCTCCGCTGCGGAGCACAGGCTCCGGACGCGCAGGCTCAGCGGCCATGGCTCACGGGCCCAGCCGCTCTGCGGCATGTGGGATCTTCCCGGACCGGGGCACGAGCTCGTGTCCCCTGCATCGGCAGGTGGACTCTCAACCACTGTGCCACCGGGGAAGCCCCGGCAGTATTTATTTGAATGAAATGTATTCCTTATGAAAACTGCCCCCTAAAGCCAGAGAGATGGTCTGTGCTCCCTCTCCACGCCCATGGACTGTACCCTCAGTGGCTGGTCACCCTGCGAGTGGCAGACCGGAGAACCTGATGCGTGGTGCCAGCTCCCCTCCCCTTCCGCCAGACCTCCTCTCACAGTGGGTGGGCACATGAACAAGCTGGAGGAAGAAGACTCCTGACCTTGACTCTGAGCTTGATGTGTGTTTCAGATTGCTGGGCCGATCGGTCTCCACTTCATGAAGCGGCAGCTCAGGGGCGCCTACTGGCCCTGAAAACGTTAATTGCACAGGTGAGTAAACCAAAGACTTGATCCTTGGTGCCTGTGCTATAATCAAGCATCATTCTTGATCAGCTTTGACTGCAGCAGGGGTCTGGCTGGCCCCATCTGGTTCCCAGCACAGCCACTCTACATGGATGCATCCTCTCCCAGGTATTTGTTCCTCCTGCCTCTCCCTCCTTGGGGAGCTGGCTGGTTTTCTGCCCAATTCCAACCTTCCCCTTCTAGGTTTCCCTTTGCTTCATAAAAAGTTTCCCTATGAGGCTGATGGGGGATGCCCTCAAACCTGTGTTGCACTAACTCACCTTGCTCTCTCCCAGTGTGCCTTAGTAACAGCAGCCCTGAAGTTGCATAAGCCAGCTATTGCTCTGTAACAAATTACCTTGAAACACAGTGGCTGAAGACAACAAACACTGAGTCTCATGGTTTCTGTAGTCCAAGGAGCAGCTTAGCTGGGTGGTTCTGGCTCCGAGCCTCTTGCAGGCTTCAAAGTATCAGCCAGGGCTGCAGTCATCTTACAGCTTGAGCAGGGGAAGGATCTGCTTCTAATCTCACTCATGAGGTTGTTGGCCATTTTCAATGCCTTGATGCCTGGGCCTCTCCATAGGGCTGTGTCACAAGATGGTAGCTGGCTTCCTCCACAGACAGCATGAGAAAGGGTCTAAGAAGGAAGTCTCAGTACATAACCTGTCTCCAAAGTGACATCTGATTGCTTCTGCCGTATTTTATTAATTAGATGGGAGTCAGTAAATCCCGCCCATGCCCAAGGGGAGGGGATTACACCAGTGAGCCAATACCACGAGTCAGGATCCATCTTGATCCCTGGGAACCATCTTAGAGGCTGCCTACCCTGATGATCCACTGTTTCAAAAGCAAACATTGAAATAGGTTGACAAATGGGTAAATCTTACTCCTTTGGAAAGATTTCTTCAAGTCTTAGTTATTAAAGCTAATTTATTTTTACTTATGACTGTATCCCTAGCACCATGAATAATGACTAGAGGCCTAGTAAATATTTGTGAGATGAATGAAAGTGTACACAGTGCATTTACTTTGTTTTAGAGTCTGTGTGTGTACAGAGGAGGTAAGTCATTAGATCTTTTTTCCACAGCCTAGCTACTACCAAACCTGGCTTCCTTATTTTAAATTTAAACAGCTGGACACACTGCTCTTTTTCTCTCTGTGTGTGTATGTGTGTGCCTTTTCTTGCTTTCTCCTTTATGAGTTGTGTTACTTCTTAAAAAAGTGGAGGCAAAAGGAAAACAGTACTGCCAGTAATAATCAAATGGACTTTGCACTTGATTTTATCACTTGCTTATTTATTTGTAAGCACTTAAAATTTTACTTGGTTTGATTTTTGTCCTTCCAGTTTTATTGAGATGTAATTGGCCTACGGCACTGTATAAGTTTAAGGTGTACAGCATAATGATTTGACTTACATACATCATGGAAGGATTATCACAATATAGTGGCCATCCATTGTCTCCTATAGATTTAACAGTAAAGAAATAGAAAAAAGGTTTTTCCTTGTGATTAGAACTTTCAGGATTTACTCTCTTAACTTTCATAATATAACATACAGCCGTGTTAATTGTATCTATCATGCTGTATCATGCTGTGTTACATCCCTAGTATCTTCTACTGGAATTTTTTACCTTTTGACTCCCTCCATCCAATTCCTTCTCCCCACTGCCCCCCCCACCCCCGACCTCTGGTAACCACAAATCTGATCTCTTTTTCTATGAGTTTGCTTTTCAAGTATAATTGACCTACAACACTGTGTTAGTTCCTGTTATACAACATAGTGATTCGATATTTCTATACATTTCCAAATAATCACCATGATAGGTCTAGTTACTATCTGTCACCAAAGAGATTACATAGTTATTGACTATATTCCCCACACTGTATATTTCATGCCCGTGACTCATTTGTTTTGCAACCGAAAGTTTGTACCTCTTAATCTCCCTCATCTATTTCCCTCCTCCTCCGACCTCCTCCTCCTCTGTCTTGAAGCACTTAGACTGTTATTTGATTTGAGTATTTTTAATATGTGACATATTCACATAGTTTCCAAATTAAAATGATAGAAAAAGGTACACAGTGAAAAGTCTTGCTTTCAGCTCCTTCTTCTTGGCCCCCAACCTCAATACTTTTATTAGTATTTTAAATTTTAAATTTTAGAATACTTTTAAAGAAGAGTGGCAAAGATAATACACAGAGTTCCAGCATACCCTTCACCCGACTTCCCCTTGTGTTAATATCATACATAACCATGGTACTTTAGCCAAAAATAAGAAATTAACATTGGTACAACACCATTAACTAAACTACAGACTACTGAGACGACACCAATCTTCCCACTAGGGTCCTTTTTCTCTTCCAGGATCCAGTCCAGGATATCACATTGCTTTTAGCACTTCTTTATTTTTAACTGTATTTTGTAAGCATGTTGGTTTCTATAGTGTCCTTCAACGTGTAAAGAGCATTCTTCATGGAGAATTCTTCAGCCTTTTCTTAGTACCTCCCCACTTTTTTACCCTTACACACTGGTAAAAAATGGATTATTCTCCTTTATTTTCTACTCTATTTTACGTGTAGACAGTGTGGTGTGCTGTGAGCAAAACATTAAACCAAGGGTCAGGAGCTTCTGCCGATCACACTGGCTGTCACCGACAGCAGGGGAACCTCAAATCTTAATAATTTGAACTCTCTGCTCCCCCATGTTCTCACCCGCAATGACAGTGAGTCACTCTAGCTGATCTTTCAGGCCTGTCCTGCATTACATTTGTACAGTTCCAGGGATTCTTGAGAGTTTGCATCGGATCAATGTTTTTCTTTAGCACACGGCTGCCACCTTGTGGACTTTTTTCTTTTTGGCCACGCCGCGGGGCTTGCAGGATCTTAGTTCCCGGACCAGGGATTGAACCCCGGGCCCTCGGCAGTGAAAGCGCCAAGTCCGAACCACTGGACCGCCAGGGAATTCCTTGTGGACTATTTTTTAAAATGCTCTTATTTTTTCTTTATTTTCTTAAAATGAAATTATAAATGGGAAGAGGAAAAGAAACCTTGTATTAGATATCCAATTGTAAATATACAGCACGGCTCTGGAGTAATGACGTCATATTCAGGACATAAACATGGACAGGACCAAGGAGGCACAAACAGGCCCTAAGATGACGATGGGACTGGCAATAGTGGGCAGTCCCAGCTGCCGGCCACAGGAGGGATGCAGCCAGCACCATGGAGGTCTGGTGGGAGGGGTTGGGAACTTAGGTTGGGGTTTGGGGTCCAGGGTCTTGCACTAGGTTTTGGAGCGTTTCAGCAGGTAGTTACGAGGCAGAGAATCAAAAGCAGAACTCGGCTGGGTCCTGGCAGAACCTAAATCCTTTCACAGATAGAAAGTGGTGATCATGGGGGCAAGCGGTAAGGGCAAAGTAGAGTCAGGGCATGAAGTTGGCCGGCAGCTAGGCTGAGCCTGGCATCTGTCAAATGGACTCCAAGGCGAGGAAGGTGGAGCGCGGCACGATGGGGAGGGCAAGTGTGCTAGGACTGGGCGGAGACGCTCGGATGTGGGGAAGGAGAGGAGCGTTAGGGGAAGCCCCCGGCTCCAGACTCTGCTCCTGCGGAGAGCTCGGCAGGCAGTGGAGGTCTGGCAGTCAGCATCACGGCTACTCAGGCACAGGAACCCCAGGAGCATCATCTATTTTACTTTCTAGTCTTTTTTTTTTTTTTGCGGTACGCGGGCCTCTCACTGTTGTGGCCTCTCCCGCCGCGGAGCACAGGCTCCGGACGCGCAGGCTCACCGGCCATGGCTCACGGGCCCAGCCGCTCCGCGGCACGTGGGATCTTCCCGGACCGGGGCACGAACCCGCGTCCCCTGCATCGACAGGCGGACTCCCAGGTTACTGCGCCACCAGGGAAGCCCTTTACTTTCTACTCTTGAGCCTGGGCGTCATCCTTCTGTGCCACATCCACTTCTAACACCCCCAACCCTGGACTCTGTCACCCGCTCCCCGTACCCACTGCTGTTCACACCTACATCAGCCAGTGCCTGACTCATCGCCATGTCTTCATGACGCTCCTTTCTCCAGGGTCACATCCCTACCTCTCCGAGCAGCCCTCCTTGGTGCTACCAGTGTGCTTTTCCGAAAACGTCCTATGTATTAGCTCCAGACCTTCTACGGACTAACAGACTTGAAAGGCGCCTCATTCTCTATAACACATGCACCCCACCTCCACCCCCGTTCGGAAACCAAGGCCTTTCACGATCTGTCTCTAGCCTACCGTCCCCTTTCATCTTCCCCCTCCCCCCACTTCCCCTTTTTTCTTCCTCCTCTGTCACGTGTGGGCTCTTTCTGATCCAGAGATTTGGCAACTATCCACCTCCGTGCCCTGCCTCGCCCTTCTCTGCGTCCCACATTTGCATATCCTGTTCCCTCCTAAGGGAATGCCTTTTTTTTTTGCCTTCCTAGTTTTTTTTTAACATCTGTATTGGAGTATAATTGCTTTACAATGGTGTGTTAGTTTCTGCTTTATAACAAAGTGAATCAGCTATACATATACATATATCCCTATATCTCCTCCCTCTTGCGTCTCCCTCCCACCCTCCCTATCCCACCCCTCTAGGTGGTCACAAAGCACCGAGCTGATCTCCCTGTGCTATGCGGCCTAGTTTGAAATTTTTTATGCTTCAAGCCGTAGCTAAATACTAGCTCATTTGCAAAGTTTTCTCTTACTCCCCAAGGCAGATTCAAGGATACCCTATGTCCCCAATTAAAATGTGAACATGCTTCCAGTATGGCAGTATTCTGGCTGGGTTCCTCCCCACCGTACCCCACCCCACTTCCCGCCACCATTTCTGTCTCCCCACTAAGCTCTTAGAGGAGAGAGACCCATGTCATAAGCTTTGAAGCCCCAGGTGCTGGCACATGGCCTGGTCCAGGATACTGAATGAGCTTTTGCTGAATCAGTGAAGCCGAGGCTCCCAGCGGTGTTTGGATTCCCCTAGTCATGGCCTCTACTCCTCTCTAGGTGGTGCCCGCAGGCTACGAACACTTCACAAACACGTCCGACAACCTTGCCGTTTATTCTTATTGCTGATGCAGCCTTTAATCTACTTCTCTCCAAATTGTAGGGCGTCAACGTGAACCTGGTAACAATTAACCGGGTCTCTTCTCTCCATGAGGCGTGCCTGGGAGGCCACGTGGCCTGCGCTAAGGCCCTATTGGAGAACGGCGCCCACGTGAGTACCATCTCCGCCCGCGGGTCTGGCTGCCCAGGTGCAACCGCTAACATGTAAAGACCCATCACCTTCCAGAACACTTACCCGCGGTGGGGTGCGCAGGCCTGGCCCCATCGGCGCCCATATTCTTGGATGGTCGGGAAGACACTGCTGGTTACCCCTCTCTTCAGCCTCTATGTCCCTGTGCCAACGTTCAGATAAGGTAATTTACGGGGTTCGTTCAGAACTGTGATGCTAACTTGAAAAAAAACAGCTTGAGCTAAAGTAATTTGAACACTGATTTTGGAAAATTTATTTTAAAACATTTAGAAGAACACATTTAAAAAGAACAACAGGGGGGGCTTCCCTGGTGGCGCAGTGGTTGAGAGTCCGCCTGCTGATGCAGGGGACGCGGGTTCGTGCCCCGGTCTGGGAGGATCCCACATGCCGCGGAGCGGCTGGGCCCGTGGGCCATGGCCGCTGGGCCTGCGCGTCCGGAGCCTGTGCTCCGCAGCGGGAGAGGCCACAGCAGTGAGAGGCCCACGTACCGCAAAAAAAAAAAAAAAAAAAAAAGAACAACAGGGGACTTCCCTGGTGGACCAGTGGTTAAGACTCGGCGCTTCCACTGAAGGGGGCATGGGTTCCATCCCTGGGCGGGGAAGATCCTGCGTGCCGTGCAACGCGGCCAAAAAAATTTAATTAAATTTTAAAAACTATGAAAAAAAATAAAAAGAACAGCAATCAAAAACCACTCTTAATTCAACACGCTACACCCACAACGATTTTTGTTGAGCAAAATTATCAAACTAAATGAGCTTGTAATAAATAATACATTGGAAAAACACTACGCAATGAACTTTATCTTATTTTTAAATTCTCTCCTTTTCAAGGAGTGACTGAGCTGCTGTATGTCGTACAGATATCAGCATAGAATTCTGAAATTAATACTTTTGAAAATCTCAAGGACTTTTATTTAGTCACCAGATATTGTTGTGATGTTACTTTCGTTTTTTAAAAAATTTTTTAAGGGAATTCCTTTATTTTTATTATTTATTTATTTTTGGCTGTGTTGGGTCTTCGTTTCTGTGCAAGGGCTTTCTCTAGTTGCGGCAAGCGGGGGCCACTCTACATCGCGGTGCGCGGGCCTCTCACTATCGCGGCCTCTCCTGTTGCGGAGCAACAGGCTCCGGACGCGCAGGCTCAGCGGCCATGGCTCACGGGCCCAGCCGCTCCGCGGCATGTGGGATCTTCCGGACCGGGGCACGAACCCGTGTCCCCTGCATCGGCAGGCGGACTCTCAACCACTGCGCCACCAGGGAAGCCCCTGCAAATGTCTCTTGAATGCTTACTGGGCACCAGGCAACGTTCTAGGTGTTTACCATATAGTAACTCACCTCATCCGCCCAATAACCTCCTGAGGTCGATTCTTTTATGATCCTCATTTTACAGATAAGGAAACCCAGGCACAGAAAGTTAGTATCCCAACCAGATCTCTGAGCACATAAAGGAGAGAGAGCTGGGATTTGAACGCAAGCTAATTGTTCCAGAGACCATGTTCTGATCCACCATACAGGACCACTCCTCACAACTAGGAGGCTCCTAGGAAGCTCTAGAATACCCCTGAGTACGTCTTAAAAACTGTCCCATTTGGCCTCATTTCTGCTACTATTGATATTTATAGGTGAGAGTTGATAGGCTACTGGTACCTAAAAGAACCCCACAATACTGTAAGGGTGCGGGGTTCCCTCGTTCATTCACTGGCGTGGGAAGTTTCTCCAGGCAGATACATAGGAATGCACACTTGGAGATGGTGAGAAACAAATAGCAAACGCTTTGGTTCTCTCTTTGCCCATCGTTAGGTCAACGGGGTGACAGTTCACGGAGCCACGCCCCTCTTCAATGCTTGCTGCAGTGGCAGCGCTGCGTGTGTCAACGTGCTGCTGGAGTTTGGAGCCAAGGCCCAGCTTGAGGTGCACCTGGCTTCACCCATCCACGAGGCAGTGAAGAGAGGTAAACGAGGCATCACGTCGCACACAGAACATTGGTGGGCTCCCTCCTATCTGCATGAATCAGTCATAGAAGGTTTTCTTTGCAAGGATCGCCCAAATCTTTTTCACCAGTAGACTAGCTGTGGCTTAGAAATCCCACAGCAGTAACTTGAATATACCTAAATCTTTAGGAAATACCACTGGGGCATGACACAGCTCTTCTTAGAACCAGGGAATGGCTGTCTGCCTCAGATGTCCTCTTTCCTGGGCTCAGTCTCCCAACAGGCCTTGCTTGAGGCTCCTTGCTGGTGTTTGGGCAGCAGCTGGTGGAGTCAGGAGTGCAGGGGTAACTTCCATGAGCTGTACTGTGTTTATGTCTCTGTTCTTACTAGAAAAGAACAGTTCATGCCCCAAAGCCCATAAAACATCAACCACCGCCATGAAATAAGTGGTGAAAGTGTCTGAAAGCCCAGACTGATAGTGTCTCTAATGGAGGATTAAAGGTAACTGTGCACAAGCGATCTACTCTAGATGAGCTGATAGCTCTCAAGGTCGTTAGTTATTGAAAAAAAGTTGCAACTGTAAAAACCGTGGCATTGGAAACCTTGAGGTGAATTCTAGATTTCTGTGTTCTCAGTTGCTTTTGAAATGATGGAAAAGAGTAAAATTAAGGAATTTTAAAACTGTATGCCTAGACTAGACATGAACAAGAAGAGCCATTGAAAGGCCAACGCCATTTGTCAAAGGTCACACCCAAAGAGCAACATTTTCTGTGTTACCCAGCGGTGGAGTTATTCTCTTATACTGAGATCAGAAATACAGTGGAGAGAGTTCCCTGGTGGTCTGGTGGTTAGGATTCGGTGCTTTCACTGCTATGGCCCGGGTTCAATCCCTGGTCGGGGAACTGAGATCCTGCAAGCTGCATAGCACGGCCAAAACAGAAAAAAAAATTTTTTTAATTAAAAAAATAGAAATACCGTGGAGAAGTTAGAACACTGTAGAACAGTGATCTTCGCTGGTATAATGAGAATTAAAGTCTTTATTTCAAAAGGCAATAGTGAAAGTTTTGTCCCAGGTTGTTAAACATGTCACTTGGTAATTTTTTTTTTTTGCAGTGGATTACTATAAATGATACATAACCCCCAAATCTCTGTGTATCTATGGTTTTGATGTCCTGTACATATTTAACAAACATTTATTAATTAATAATTGATGCTGATTATTTCCCAAACTTCAAGTAAGTCCTTTAAGTTTTAGGGAAATAGTCTACTTTGGAAATGGTATAAAAGTGTTTAAAATTTTTAAAATATTGATTTGAAGTAAAAATCTATTATCTGTATTTCCATCCAAATGCTTAAAAATGGATGAACGTTGGTAATGATTTCAATTAAGTAATCCTGCAGTGCTTGGATGGTTATATATGGAGTGTTTGGTATCTGTGTACCTCCGGTATATACATGCTTATCATAAACAGATGAATTCATGTGTCGCTACATATTTTTTTCTGTATCATGAAAACATGTGAGGGGCCAATGTCCACAGAGTGGAAGGATGAATAGCAAATTCATTATTTTAGATACTATTATATTAGTGCCAATCATTTGACTTTTATATATTCATTTTTTTAAAACTTCCTGAGAACACTTAAATTTAACTCAAGCTAGGCTCAGTTTCTTTTGGAAAAAAAAAAAGACAGGAATTATGCTTTTTTTTTTTTTTTTATGGTGCGCGGGCCTCTCACTGTTGTGGCCTCTCCCGTTGCGGAGCACAGGCTCTGGACACGCAGGCTCAGCGGCCATGGCTCACGGGCCCAGCCGCTCCGCGGCATGTGGGATCTTCCCGGACCGGGGCACGAACCCGTGTCCCCTGCATCAGCAGGCGGACTCTCAACCACTGCGCCACCAGGGAAGCGCTTTTAAATGTTTATTAGATACACTGAATTTACCAGGCAGTTTTAGGTCCTGATTAGATATTTCTGGACTCTTACAGCTTTAAACCTCTAGGAACAAGAGGGGTCAGTCTGAGTCAATACTTTGACAGATTAATGCTATAATATAAAATTTACTTATGTGAACAGTAGTAAAGTAGTTGGAATTCACGGAAGCCTTACTTGTAGATTTTAATGCATAATTGTGCTTAATTCAGAATTTGTGGTGAATCAAGCAGGCTGAGATGAAGCTTATTTTGGTGTCATCTCTAAAGAAAAGGTTGGTTAAGCTAATCAGTGATGATAAGATTTTGTTTTTTTTAGGAAACATTTCAACCTTCAAAAAAGAACCAACTCTTTATAAAACTCCCATCAATACCTCAGAAGCATTTGCTCCCAAACAAATCATTCATATGCTGCAAATTAATCATGTCTGTCTCTTCACTGGGTGAACTCTCCAAGGAGAATGCTTACTTATCTAGTTCTTGTTGGCCACTAAACTTGAAAGTGCATTTAAATAGATTCTATACTTGAGGCTTTTTATTAATTCTCACAGGAGTCTTACAAGTTGACCAAAATAAGGAGGTGCATGGCGTGACCATCCACCCAATCTTACATGCATGGGCGAGGAAGAGAAGGAGAGATTTGTAATGGAGATGGATGGATCAGGGCTGGGCCTTGGATTTGAGCACTGGCTTTTCAGGGTAATAATAGCACGAGTCATTTATTCCCCTGGGTCTTGTAACCTCTGCCTGTAATCCGGTGACTTACTATAGAGAGTGATTTCAGCCGTGTTCCTTGGAACCCTTAGTTTGGTTGGAGGTACCTCAAGGCTGCAGGGAAGAATCTCAGTGGGGCAGGGGGTGGTGCATGGGCATGCTCTTCTTTCTAATCTTTTTATTTTGGAGATTTCTAAGATTTCCCCCACCTCCCAAATTTTTTTCCTGCTGAAAAAAAAAATCTAGGTTGTTTCTAAAGCCCATTCCAGATAAGCAATCTTATAATTCTGTGAATCGTTAATATTTCCCTTACTTGAGTGAGGTTGTCTTGTGTTCCACCAGGTAATAGAGAGTGCATGGAGATTCTGCTGGCAAATAACGTTAACATTGACCAGGAAGTGCCTCACCTTGGAACTCCCCTGTATGTGGCTTGCACCTATCAGAGGCTAGACTGTGTGAAGAAGCTTCTAGAATTAGGTAACTTCCAGAAGTCTTTTCATGAGAAGAACCAGTTAACCTCGTTGGTTTTCCATGGCTTCAGAGGCGAAGTTCTTGTCAGGCTGGACAAAATTCTGACAGCATTTGATATCTAAATGGTTGAAACAACTTCAGAGATGAGTGTCTGTAGTTCTCAGTTCTGTTTCTTTTGATATTGGCTCCATTTACCTGGTATGGTTCTCCTTGGTGGTCTGAAGAGAGAGCAAGAGTCTCTTTCCCATAAATCCTAGGGGAAAACAACCAATTGTATTTCACTGGCTCTTTTTAAGTCACATGCCCATTTCTGAACCAATCATGGTGGCCAAGGGAATACAATATGCAGACTGGCTTAGGCCTAGATTTCAGTGTACCCTGCAGTTGTTGGGCTTCACTGGAAGCACATGAGCTGGGAATCATGGGAGATGGTTCCCCAGAGGGAAATCTAGGTGTGGTTACCAGGAAGATGCTGGCTAGTAAAAACAGCAGACATTTGTCATAGAGTACTTTAGATCAACCCTGCAAAATTAGTTGTTTAATTCTCAAAGGCATGTACAGAAACTGAGAGTCCAGGGAAAAGTACAAGGTCTTGAAAGTATTATTTGGTTAAAGATTCCCCAAACTTAGCCCCTGACGTAAAGGTCGAGATTGTATTAAGAAACTTTAAATAAGAATTTTTGTCTCTAAGATTTTTTTTGTCTTTTTTTTATCCCCTATCATTTACCACTCCCTATAGTAATTCAGAAAACTTTTTTTTCGAGTCCAGAATAATGTAAATACCCAATAAACCTAGCTGTGTCCTTTGCCAAAAAAACAAAATAACGATGTAAAAGGAGCTGCAAAGATTTAATTTTCTCTGTCACACAGTTCCTGTGGGAGGGCAAGTGAAGCACTTAAAATAACTAAAAATATCTTTATTCGATACTTTTCTCATCAGAGTGTTTGGAAACAGTAGGCATTGCTGGGGGTCTGAGCTTCAGTCATATATTTTCAAAGATTTGTCACATATGTCATGACGTTTAAGATGTCTTTATCGATGGCTAGGACATCTCAGGCTCGTAGTGTTTCTCCATTAACCTTGGGTGTTGACTTGTGGTCATCTGCTTTGTTAAGGAGCCAATGTTGACCACGGCCAGTGGCTGGACACCCCCCTCCATGCCGCTGCGAAGCAGGACAGTGTGGAAATCATCCACCTGCTGATAGACTACGGGGCTAGCCTCAAGTGCAAAAACGCTCAGGGCAAGAGTGCACTTGATCTGGCAGCTCCGAAAAGCGGCGTGCAGCAGGCGCTTCTGCTCCGGGAAGGTAAGGAAGGGCTGGGCGTCCGTTTCTCTTCCACAGGCACATTCGCCCTCTCTCCTTCCAGTCTCCCCTCTAGACTCTCTTACCCTTTCCTTTGCGTCTTTTTAATTGGGAGTGGCACGTGGGAGGGGGCAAGTCCTAGCATCTCAGAGATGGGATTTTTGTCTGCTGGGCGTATTCACTTATAACAAAGGGACATTTACAGACCACTGGTATGTTGCTTTGTATTTGCATTAACAAGAAAATAATCAGAGAACTTTGGTGAAAGGGCTGGGCTGTCTTATCTATCCTGGCATAAGCACGTGATTGAGCAGACCAAAACTCTGCTTTGTAATTTTTGGAGGCAGTTCAGGGAAAATGAAAAATACTTGAGTAGAGATGGTCGGGTGGACACACAGTGTGTCTTTCAGAAACTAGACTAAGCGGTGAAGTTGTTTGCCTGTTCTCCAGCTCAGGGAGTAGGTGGGTTTGCGCTGCGCATTGCCCCACGCCCATGTCCACATGGGCTAACGCATCTCTAGACGCTAGAGGAGGGAAGGTGGCGTCTACAAGGCTTCATATCCCAGATTCTAAAGAGAACCGTGCTGTGTCCCTACAGAAAGAGAACACTATCTGAGCCTCTTCTGAGCGTTTGTATGCTCGGGAGACTATTAAAGTAATAATAATTATTCAGCTTTCCACGTGTCAGACGCTGAGCTAGGTCTGAAACATAGATTCATCTCACTGAATTCTCAAAACTTTAAAGCCGTGAGAACTTTATAGTAACTGGTGCTATCCCAGCTGCAAGCGGGAAATGAGGGGCATGAAGAGATGGGCTTTCAGAAGGTTACACGGCTACTAAAAAGTAGGTCTAGGATGCTAACCAAGGAATAGGATTCCAACTTGCACTCTCTTTTTTTATTATTGGAGTATACTTGATTTATAATGTCGTGTTGCAGGTATACAGCACAGTGATTCAGCTATATATGTGTGTGTATATATAAGTATTATGTGTGTGTGTATATATATCCTTTTTCAGATTCTTTTCCCTCATAGGTTATTACAAAATATTGAGTGTAGGTCCCTGTGCTATATAGTAGGTCCTTGTAGTTTATCTATTTTATATATAGTAGTGTGTATCTGTTAACCCCACAGTCCTAATTTATCCCTCCTTTTCTTCCCCTTTGGTAACCATAAGTTTCCAATGTGCACTCTTTTTTTTTTTTTTTTTGTTTTGTTTTGTTTTATTTTGTTGTTTTTTTGAGGTATGCGGGCCTCTCACTGTTGTGGCCTCTCCCGTTGCGGAGCACAGGCTCCGGACGCGCAGGCTCAGTGGCCATGGCTCATGGGCCCAGCCGCTCTGCGGCACGTGGGATCTTCCCAGACCGGGGCACGAACCCACGTCCCCCGCATCGGCAGGCGGACTCTCAACCACTGCGCCGCCAGGGAAGCCCCAATGTGCACTCTTAATGTTTTGATGCCCCAATCCTGAATCTTCTGAAACAGTTTCTAATGAGGAAGAGTTTAATTTCACTCACCAGTTCCATTTTGTGAAAGTGCCCCCATGTCTTGTATACCTTCCAAGTGGGATGCTTGGTTCAATAGTTTTAGGAATACTCTCCAGACAAGTGCTTCTTAAGCTTCAATGTGTATATGAATCACCTGGGGATCTCCTTAAAATGCAGATTCTGATTCAGGAGCTCTGGGGTGGGGTCCCAGACGCTGCACGGCCACCAGGCTCTCAGGTGAAGCTGATGCCGCCGGTCTGAGGTCACTTTGAGGAAGATGGGTCTAGATTATTTCCAATAGTCTGTGTCATTAATGATTGTTCTTTGATTTGAACGTCTACTGGAAGAATTAGGACCTTCCTTACCAGCTCCCAGTTTGGAAATATGGGACACTTAACAACGATTAGCCGAGAATATGGTTTATAGCAGTTGTCACGTTTCCTGTTTGCTTCCATCAAAAATGTTTCCAGGTCCAGGATTCATGTTTCTCCTAAACAAGTTCCTCTGTCTCTGTCTTCATAAATACAGCTGCTTGCTCTAGAAGGATGAACAGCAGCTATGTCAGAGGTCACTCTGTTGTGTGACAGGAGAGACACTTTGCATTCTCGCTTCCCAAGATTTTAAGGAAGGGCGATGGTCTGCTCCTCCAGGTAGCGTTCTGTCACATGGATGCTCCTTGGCAATATCAATCCAAGTGTCATGCAGCTACTTATTTGCCTGTGTAGTCACCGTTTCTCATGGGGTGCTAGATGCTGTGACGATAGGATTTTCTTGAAAAGGAAAACTTTGTCTAGTCCAGTAATCACATGTATCTACTTGCATCCATCTTTATTGATACAGTCAGGTAAGGAAATAATGGGGCATTATTACAAATGCCCCTGTGTGACACGGATCCCAGCCAAATGCTCAGTCAGCCTATTCGCCCATATTTTGGACACTGGTTAGTTTGCTCTCCTTCGGGACTCAAAGCCTTGTTTGGGCACGGTGACTCCATGAGACCCCATGAGACTGAGGTTCAGGGTATAATGGGGTCTAAGTGAGTTGGATCCTTTCTCCAGATCCTCTGCTGAGCTGGGATCCTTGCGAGAATGGAGGTCCCCGCCGAGTGTGAGTGGGGACCCAGCCAGCACCGCCGCATGGGCAGCTAGAGCCAGGAGGTCCCTGTGGCCTGACTGTCAGGCCCCAGCACATCTCCTGACACCGCCTCTGTGACCGCGCGTTTTAATTCCTCCCTCAGGCCCGCCTGCTCTTTCCCAGCTGTGCCGCCTGTGTGTCCGGAAGTGCTTGGGTCGCACCTGTCATCAGACCATCCACAAACTGTATCTGCCGGAGCCACTGGAAAAATTCCTCCTATACCAGTAGTCCCAACTGTCCACGGGAAGATACTTGGAAATAAACAGGTTGTTGCCTGCTGTACCCAGGGTACCTAGTATAGACACCCAACAGCTAGACTCCCTAGTGTAACACCCAACAGCTAGACTCTCAAATGAGCTAAGCCAGTTAGAGCACATCCCTGATGGACTGGCACACGTGGGGAATGAAAACTCCTGGTTAGTTTAATGTTCTCTTTAACCAAGGGGCAATCAGAAACTTTTCTGTTTTTAGCTCTTGCTGTTAAGAAACTTTAAAAAATTGTGAAGTAAGGTGAAATTAATAGGCTGTTTTTCAAGATTCATGATCTTTGATTAAGGATCACCATTCTGAATAGCGTGTAGACACATATAAATCTGGGTGGGTAAGATTAGGGTGAATGTAAGTATTCGAAGATGGGTTCCTGATTTAGTTCTTCCCTTCTTCCCCCTTTCTTTCTTTCCTTCCATGAATAAATCTCTGCTAAAATTTTATTTTCTTGTGTTTTATTTTATATATAAAAAAGCCAAATACTTTAAACCATCACAGTTAATGGAGACTTGCACTTACTGAGGTCCTGGTTGATGTTGATTACACATGGAAATGATAATATTTTGAATATATTAGGTATATTTCATTATTAAAATTAATTTCACTTCTTTTTACTTTTTAAGTGTGACTACAATCCAATTTTCAATTACACACGTAGCTAGCATTATATTTCTGTTAATACTGTTCAGGACCTTTTCTGATTTTCACAGCTCTGGAATATCACATAAGTTCATCTTAATTAGTTAACTATTTGGGGATAAAGATTAAATTCTTATTTCACATAATCATCTAAAAACGAATCTTGGTTTTTGGAAAATGTTAAAACATTTTAAACGATAGTATAAAATATTGGAATAAAATTTTCGTGAATGTACATGAAAGGGAAGCTCTTTTCTAATCATAATATCAAAGGCAGAAACTTTAAAGGAAAATACTGATAAATTAAAATACATATGATAGAATATGCAGGAATTGGAGGCTTTCTATCTTCAAAGTGTTCTCGGGAGTGCATTTTTTGGTCAACCTGCATCTTGCTGAATGTCTGAAGTCTGTGTTAAGCCCCAGGATGTCCTAGGGTGTTCAATCTGTCTAGAATCCTGCTGTTGCATCCACTTTCTGAAATGTCGGACCATGGATTTCATGAATCGTTTGTACGAACCTCCGAACTCTGGTAGGGGTGTGTGCGTGTGTGAATCACTCACCAGAACCGATCCTTCTGGATCCAGAATGGATGCAGAACAAGTCCAGATCCCTGCATCTTGGGGTTGTGATGTTTTAGCATTTATGATTGGGCATGAGATAGTCTTTAGATTCCTTTTGAGCCTTCCAGCCCATCAAGCTAGAATTAGACCCTCAGATGAATCATCTAGTTTAGATGAGATTATATGGCTTGCTTTTGGGGGTTCTGAGCACTACTATAGATTATTTCATTTTTTTCACAGGATGTGGAATGTTTTATTCCCAAAGTGGTGTGATTTCTCACAATTTCAGTCAGATTTGAAGTGCTCTAGGGTAACTTCTCAATTCATTCATTCACACATTTTTACTCAGTATCTGTTATGTGCCAGACACGGTTTGAAGCTGTGAAAAAGACAAGGTCCTTGCCCTCGAAAAGCTTATGTGTTAGTGGAGGCAACAAGGAATAAGCATACACGTGTCATCATGTCAGGAAATTAGAAAAATGAAGGAGATTAGGGTAAAGAGTGATGGTGAGAGCCACTATTTTAGATAAGTTGATTAGGCAAGGTCCCTGGCTGGGTGACAGGATTTTAAAAGAACTATTCATGTGTGTATGTAACATTTATTATTTAATTTTTACTATTAAGGTTTTAGTGACTTTTTTCAGTGTATTTTCAGTGCATCATGATGGTTTTCTGTTTGTTTCTTTGACTGATTTAATATAGCAATCCTGGGCTTCCCTGGTGGCGCAGTGGTTGAGAGTCTGCCTGCTGATGCAGGGGACACGGGTTCGTGCCCCAGCCCGGGAAGATCCTACATGCTGCAGAGCGGCTGGGCCCGTGAGCCATGGCCACTGAGCCTGTGCGTCCGGAGCCTGTGCTCCACAACGGGAGAGGCCACAACAGTGAGAGGCCTGCGTACTGCAAAAAAAAAAAAAAAAAAATATATATATATATATATATATATATAGCAATCCTATTACAAAAGTATTTTTTTAATTGAAGTATAGTTGATTTACATTGTTGTGTTTGTTTCTGGTGTACAGCAAAGTGATCCAGTGTTACATACATATGTCTATTGTTTTCCATATTCTTTTCCATTATGGTTTATTACAGGATATTGAATATAGTTCCCTGGGCTATACAGTGGGTCCTTGTTTATTATCTATTTTATATATAGTAGTGTGTATCTGCTAATCCCAAACTCCTACTTTATCCCTCCCCCACACCCTTTCCCCTTTGGTAACCGTAAGTTTGTTTTCTGTGTCTGAGTCTGTTTCTGTTTCGTAAGTTCATTTGTGTCATATTTTAGATTCCACATACAAGTGATATCATATGGTATTTGTCTTTCTCTGTCTTTCTTCACTTAGTATGATCATCTCTAGTTCCATCCATGTGGCTGCAAATGGCATTATTTCATTCTTTTCTATGGCTGAGTAGTGTTCCATTGCGTATACGTACCACATCTTCTTTATCCATTCATCTGTGGATGGACACTTAGGTTGTTTCCATGTCTTGGCTGTTGTAAATAGAGCTGCAGTGAACATTGTAGTACATGACTCTTTTTGAATTATGGTTTTCTCAGGGTATATGCCCAGTAGTGGGATTGCTGGGTCGTATGGTAGTTCTATTTTTAGTTTTTTAAGGAACCTCCATACTGTTCTCCACAGTGGCTGTACCAATTTACCTTCCCACCGACAGTGTTAGGACTGTTCCCTTTTCTCCACATCCTCTCCAGCATTTAATGCTTGTAGACATTTTGGTGATGGCTCTTCTGACTAGTGTGAGGTGATATGTCATTGTAGTTTTGATTTGCATTTCTCTAATAATTAGCGATGTTGGGCTTCTTTTCATCTGCCTATTGGCCATCTGTATGTCTTCTTTGGAGAAATGTCTATTGAGGTCTTCTGCCCATTTTTTTTTTTTTTTTTGCGGTGTGGGGGCCTCTCACTGTTGTGGCCTCTCCCGTTGCGGAGCACAGGCTCCAGACGTGCAGGTCCAGCGGCCATGGCTCACAGGCCCAGCCGCTCCACGGCATGTGGGATCCTCCCAGACCGGGGCACCAACCCGTGTCCCCTGCATCAGCAGGCGGACTCTCAACCACTGCGCCACCAGGGAAGCCCCCTCTGCCCATTTTTTGATTGGGTTGTTTGTTTTTTTGTTATTGAGTTGTATGAGCTGTTTGTATATTTTGGAAATTAAGCACTTGTCGGTTGCATCGTTTGCAAATATTTTTTCCCATCCTGTAGGTTGTCTTTTTGTTTTGTTTCCTTTGCTGTGCAAAAGCTTATAAGTTTGACTGGGTCTCATTTGTTTATTTTTGCTATAAAAGTATGTTTTGATTCCTGCTTTCCCCACAAAGTATGTTGTAATGATTTTCTAAGTTTCAAACCCTTTGAAACTACCCTTTAAAATGGCTGTATCATATTTCTTAGCTATTTCCATATTGTTGGATACTTAGATTATTTCTAATTTCTTGCTATTTTAAATACTACTAATGTGAACTTCATTTTTTTTTTTTTGCGGTACGCGGGCCTCTCACTGTTGTGGCCTCTCCCTTTGCAGAGCACAGGCTCCGGACACGCAGGCTCAGCGGCCATGGCTCACGGGCCCAGCCGCTCCGCGGCATGTGGGATCTTCCCGGACCGGGGCATGAACCTGTGTCCCCTGCATCGGCAGGCAGACTCTCAACCACTGCACCACCAGGGAAGCCCTGAACTTCATTTTTTATAAATCTTTTTAAATGTTTGAATTATTTCTTAGATGTTCAGAAGTGATATTTACTGATTAAGAAAACTATTTCAAATAATAGTATAAAATAATTTTAAATATATATAATGAATCATTTTAAGGGAAAAGTATTTGCATAGCCAAATACCACATATTATCTGTTCATATGCCATCTGTCTCTCTCTATAGACATCTAATATATCTATCTACATACCATGTGTCTGTCTGTCGTCTGTCTGTCCATCCATCATTTATCTAACTGTATCCATCATATCTGCCTTGACCCATTATTTTAAAAAAAAATAAGCTTGCCTGTGTCACTTGAAGATGTAAACCTCAACTCTTTGAAAAGCCCATAAATTATTTAAAAGGTTGGGTACGTCATTCAACATCTCTAAGTTTTTGTTCATATTTTATTAAGGAACCATTTCTCCCAAAGTAATCCTCCTCCCTGATATTTCTAATATTGCCATGTCAAACAAACCTGAGGTTTACAGATAATACTTTTTTCAGTAACAACGCTCATTGCTGAGACAATTTTATGCGCTTAACACAAAGAGGAGAGCTGACGCTTCAGAGACATTGCCTGAGGGATGAATCCTTGTCAGGGAAGGGCGCTCTCGGGGCCCGGAGGACCTCACGTTTCCTCCCATCACAAATCCTCGCCAGGGGCCGCTCCTGCATGGACGTTTGCATGTGAAATACATCATCTCCTTCCTTTAGCAGAGTCAGTACCAGGACAAGACCCAGGTCACGCTCAAAATAGCAGCTTCATTTTTCAACATGAGTTTAACCTATAAAAAAATGTATATCAGGTTTTTATTTTCATTTATTAATTTCTTCCCCTGCCATTGTTATATCTTGAAAATCTTTCCGCTTACAGAAAAATTGCAAGAATAATACAATGAATATTTGTACATCCGTCACTTCAGTTCGTCAATTGATAGGATTTTGCCACATTTGCTTATGTCTTTGTGTGTGTATGTACGTATGTATGTGTGCAGGTGTGTACACACACCTATATAATATATATGTATATAAGTAAGCCCATGTATAATGAATACGTATACACATTTTTTTTTTAATGAATCATTTGTGAGTAAACTGTCGACATCGTCATTCTTCACCAGGGCTAGGATTAGGAGGAAGTGAGTGAGGCAAAAAATTGAAGGGGGCACCAAAAATGTAATCATTGGGAGAAAAATTTTAGTGCAATATTAAAAAATACAAATGTTAAGGGAAAAAATCCCCTGATGACCAAAATATCAAAAATTTTGATAAAGACAGGCTGTGGTTTGTGTGTTTTAGGACCCTGCGTAATTGTGCAATGAGAACAGCGTTCCCCATCAGCCCAAGGTCCTGGGACATGGGGCTGCTGGGTTTATGAGGAATGACAATGGCTTGTGAGCAGAGTGGGCAATGTGGGCTTTATATATACTCAAGCTTTTTGACTGTAGGGCTTGCGTTAACTTTTTCTATTTGGTGCAAAACGTGTACATAGGGGCATGCATTTCTCCCCCTGCGTCACGCTCCCGCGCGGCTCCGTACTGACCACTTCAGCGAGCATCTCCTAAGGACACAGCTTCTTTGACATAACTGCGGGTGATGCAGTGATCACACCCAGGAAATTTGACATTGATGCACTATGAGTATCCGATATACGTCTGTATTTAAATTTCCATGGTTGTGGCTTTGATGTCTTTTATGTCTTGTCCTCCGCAATCAGGACCCAGTCAAGGATCATCACATTTAACGATCAAGTGTCTTCATTCTCCTTTCATCTTGGAAACCCCCTCCACCACTTTTGTCTTTTACCCCACCCCACTGGCATTTTTGAAGAGTTCAGACTTACTGTTATGGAGACTCTCTCTCAATTTCGATTTGCCCAATTGTTTCCTCAAGAATACTGCATTATGCCAGATTTTTTTAAAACACACCCTTGTTTGAATCTTACTGCGCTGGTCGATGGAGTAAGAATGAGTGACAGCTTTCTAAAGTCACGACATCAGCCAGCTCAGCATACGCAGAGCCAGTTAGGCGAGCACAACTCAGATAGGAGTTTCGCAGCCAAAGCAGATCATTCCAAATGACCAGAGGAGATGTGCACCTTTAGGTTTTTAAAGGTTTTGTGCTAGAAAGATTGCCAGCTGGATTGACAAGAGGTTTCAGCTCCTGGGCCAACTTCGACTGATTGGAGGTGACTGCCAAGGCTCCCGAAGGCCTCGGGAGGAAAGTCTTATAATCCATGAATGATGTCAGCCATGGACATCTAGGGGTGGGGCAGTGGCTAGTGTTAAGTCTGCACCTGATAAAGAAGATTATGGCCTTACTGCTGCTATAGGCCAGAATTCTTTTTTCTTACCTAACCTGGGCCGAGTTTCCTGAACATGCAGACACACACAGAGACTGACTCGAAGCTGGTAAGATTGTTCTGCTCTTGTGGCTTTTTGTAAGCCAACCTATTTCTCTATAATCCCAGCTCAGATACATGTAATTCAACTTTATCCCCATGTAGATCCTTAAAAATGCATGAACTTCCCTTGTAATGGTTTTCTAATTCCTGACTAGAACTGCTGTTAAATTGTTAAAAAAATCAGTTCCCATCCTCCAATGTCCACAGGTGTTGATCAACATTATAAATATAATGAGAAGATAAAATGGTGATTAATTCCCTCCCAGGTACTAAGGCAACAACCTGGAAATCTTCTTTATTGTCATTTTGGGCAATCAAGTTAAATTTGAATATGCAAAAACCTTATCTTCTTGGAATTTAATGAAAAGTAAATAAAGAATCTCTACTATGAAGATTTTGCTCAGAAAGAATGGAATGGTATCTAGCTTTCCCACTGCACCCCTCTGTTTAACTCCTTGTCAGCAGTCTACATTGGGAGTAAATTTCTCCCTCTCTGCCAAATACAAGTTGCATTGTTCTTCAAACCTTTCCTGACGCAGTAGTGAACAATGTATACGCTTATGGCCTTCTTGGTTAATTCTGCAAATAATAGAGCCGGAGGGCAGTTTGGCAGTGTTTCAATTTTAAGTGAACAGCTTAATTAATTAATAATTGTAGATTCACATGCAGTTGCAAGAAATAATACAGAAAGATCTCCTATAGCTTTGCCCAGTTTCCCCCAATGATAACTTTGTGCAAAACTGTAGTACAGGACTTCCCTGGTTGCACAGTGGTTAAGAATCCGCCTGCCAATGCAGGGGACACGGGTTCAAGCCCTGGTGCGGGAAGATCCCACATGCCACGGAGCAGCTAAGCCTGTGTGCCACAGCTACTGAGCCTGTGCTCTAGAGCCTGTGAGCCACAATTACTGAAGACTGCGTGCCTAGAGCCCGTGCTCCACAACAAGAGAAACCACTGCAATGAGAAGCCTGTGCACTGCAACAAAGAGTAGCCCCCGCTCTCTGCAACTAGAGAAAGCCTGTGCTCAGCAACAAAGACCCAACAAGCCAAAAATAAATTTAAAAAAACAAAAACACTGTAGTACAATATCACAACCAGGAAATCAACATTGAGACCATCCATTGATCTCATTTGGGATTCTCGTTTGACTTGTACCCACTCTTTTTTTTTTTTTTTTTCTTTTTGCGGTATGTGGGCCTCTCACTGTTGTGGCCTCTCCCGTTGCGGAGCACAGGCTCCGGACGCGCAGGCTCAGCGGCCATGGCTCACGGGCCCAGCCGCTCCGCGGCATGTGGGATCTTCCCGGACCGGGGCACAAACCCGTGTCCCCTGCATCGGCAGGCGGACTCTCAACCACTGCGCCACCAGGGAATCCCTGTACCCACTCTTGTGTGTGTCTTTAGTTCCATAGAAATGATCAAGTGTGTATGAGCACAACTTGGACCCAGCATGTCCACTCTTAGGAATCTCGCCTCCAGAAATATTTGCGTATTGTCACTGAACCAAATTTGGGTCCACTCGCCTGTACAGTAAAGCCAATCTACTGACACCAGGTTGTGGTGAAGGAAAGTATAGTGTTTATTGTGGGGCACCAAGCAAGGAGTACGGGTAGCTCATGCTCAAATGACCCAAACTCTCCAATGGCCTTCAGGGGAGGGGTTTTAAAGGCAGTGTGAGGGAGGGTGCTGCAGGTTGCCTGATGAGCTCGTGCACAATTCTTGGATTGGTTGGCATCAAGATGAAGTTTCAAGCATCATCAACCTTCAGGTTTTGACCAGTCCAGGGTCTACATGCTTGCAGTCAGCAGCTTTCATCTGGTGCAGGTCTGCTTCCTGTAAAAACAGCTTAGGCATGTGTGTCAGACCTTTAGCTGTATCTTTTAGGGAGCTGGGAGTTCAGTGATTCTGTTGGGTAGCTGGTTTATTGTCTAAAGTGTCACCAGTTTCCCCACCCAACATTATAATATTCTTTGTTTCTACATCTTCACATTTCCCAATCATTAACTCTTGAGACAGTCTTTTGAGACTCAGGGAGGCCTGGGAGACTAAAGCAAAAGCCTTTTCGAAGGACAGGGACACAGGGGCTTGTACATGACTTGAATCCCCCTTGTCTTTGATACCCCTCAGTCTGAGGGGAACAGGTTCAGGACAAGAAAGGGAATAAAATTTTGGAAGAGGTTAATCATAAACTTGGTGGAGGAACTCAGTTTTAGGGGGACTTGGTTTCAATATGTGCACGAAGCCATATGGAGAGATCTATGGACTGCAGTATTTTTGTAGTAGTAAAAGAAAATGGTAACATTCTGCCTCCATCGTTAGGGGAATAATGAAATACTTTTGGCATGAAATATTTATGGAATGCTATGCAGTAGTAAATAAAGGGACAGAGCTATTCTGCTGAAATGGAAAGATCTTCAAGACAAGTGTAAAAAGCATATAGGATAATTTAATTACAATTATGTGGAAAATGTAAAGGAATAAATGTGTATCCACATACCTGTGTGCATGGAAATGCATTTTAAGATATGAAGGACATTCCTCAAACTGTAAACAGTGGCTACCACGTGGGTCAACTGAGGCTTCATAAATCCAAAACAGTAAGGCTGTATCTTTGGCGTTAAAAATAATCTGTAATTATTTCATAGCCGGGCTATGCTTGAGAAGAACTCAGAGACTTCCTGAATAGGGAAGAAAAATCCCTTTCTACCTGGAAGAGAGCAGCTGGGTGCGGGGAGGAGGGGGGTAGTCCGGGGGTGGCCATCAGCCTGAACCAGCACCAAGTGGTGCGGGGAAACAGGGTTTATCTGAAAACACAGAGACAAAACCCCAAATGTTTTGTAAAGGCAAATAGGCGGAACCTTCACAAAGTAAAACCTTTTATAACGAATCATTGAAAGATAGCAGCTCTCCTCCAGCGCTCCCTGCCGCCCAGCAATCCATTTTTGTTTTTGCGATAGCAACCCTGAATTATTTTGGAGGAGGGTGAGCGGGACATTTAGCGCAACCCTGGCAGTCAGAGGAAGAAAATAGAAGTTCTTTCCAAACGTGCATTTTTGTAACATATAGAGGCTTTTTCCTATAAGCAACTCCCAGAAAAATTGAAACCACATGTGCAGATGGCCAGGGCGTGCTGTGTAAGTTGCTGTGCAAGCAGTTCAGCAGGGCTGCAGCAAAACCAGCTTTCTCAGCTCCTGGGTTCTGGGGCTTATCTCAACAACAAGAAACCCCCAAACAACAACCGGATCCCAGCAGGGGGAACAACGTTGCAGCAGACCAGTGCTTTCCTCCCCGCCCCCGCACACCCCAACCCTGGGCTCTCCCAAAGTTACATACTGTGTTTCCTTCCTGAGGAACCTCAAGGCTTCCTCCCTGATTGGTCTCAGTTTTGGAAAGGACGTGACATCAGCAACTTTGCAGACTTGGGGCTGGGGGGCTGCTGTGGGCTTTGGGCAGCCTCTAGCCAGTTAGGTGGAGAGAGAGCGTGTGTGTACGTGTGTGTGTCTGACCACAGGTAGTATTCAGATCACCCTGCCCTGTTCTGTTCTCTGCCATCTGACCAGGACGGTGCTGCCCAGCCAGTCAAAGCCCTGGAATTTCCCAGGAGCTGGGGGAGCATGGAATTTGGACTTTTCCTGAACAACTGAAGCGGAGCTTGCCCAGCCCAGGAGAGCACCATGGATGGTGAACCACGGGGCAGCAACGGCAGCAAGCCCCCGAGGCTGGGAGACTCTCCGGACGTCAGGCTCCTTTCCAACCCATTGATGGGGGGTGAGTCTAGGGGCTGGGGAGTCAGCCTGCTGGGGAGGTCGGTTAACGTGCTTAGGAGAGAGGAGAGAAAAGGGTGGGGCAATTTCAGTGACTCCATCTGAGACGTGGCCACGGGGCAGTAACTGGACAGATGTCCACGGCTTGCTGGGATCTGTCTTTCACACGGTTGTTCAAAAATGTGTACACCTCTTTCCGCAGGGTCCTGTGGACCATACCAAGTCAATGATCACCATTTACTCTCCAGGAAAAACTTCAGCTCCAAAGAATTATTCTTTGTGGGTCAAATGTATCATTTACATTACAGTTATTTCTAAATAGGAACATCTTTATTGCTAAAACATTTATTAAAAGGTCTTAGGTATTTGGCATTTAGGTGGGGCTGGGTTTATAAATGATGTTCGAACATTGAGCACTGATTGATTCACTTTAAAAGGAGCCTTTTAAACTTCGGGGAAGTGTTGTACAGGTATGATTCTCACCTGTCTCGTGGTATCTTTGCTAATGTATAGAGCCTCACGCCTCCGGGAAACTGTCATTTCCTCTGAGCACTTAGCAGGTACCTGTTGACTGAAAGGATTGTGAAAAAATGGGTCTAGGCATTAGAGGAGAGATGCTTACATTCAGCGGTCAAAGGGACAAAAAGCAGGGACTCTGCAGTCAGCTAGGACTTACTACTCTCCTACTGTTTAGGTGTTGAAGGGGGAAAAGACAGAAGAAATAAAATACAAAATGCCTTCTCTCGGGTTTCCCTGGTGGCGCAGTGGTTGAGATTGTGCCTGCCGATGCGGGGGACACGAGTTCGTGCCCCGGTCCGGGAAGATCCCACATGCCACGGAGCGGCTGGGCCCGTGAGCCATGGCCGCTGAGCCTGTGCGTCCGGAGCCTGTGCTCCGCAACGGGAGAGGCCGCGGCGGTGAGAGGCCCGCGTACCGCCAAAACAAAAACAAAAACAAAATGCCTTCTCTCTGGCTCACTGAGCAGACAAGACTGCTCATTTATTCCTTCGTTTATCCACTTTGGCTCGTAAAATGAGCAGAGTCCTCAACAGCGAGTAGGATTTGGATCTCCAGAGGCAGACCTGGAGTCATCAGAGATATTGAGCATGAACTTGGAGCAGCAGAAGGCAGAGTGGCACCAAATTTAACTTTAAAAAATGGATTTGATAAATACATTTTTAAAGCAGCAGACCAATCAATACGGGGAAGAATCAGTAATGTGGTTGACTTCTCCATGATTATTTTAGTGCTGAGTAGTTTTATGTTTATTTTTATTTTGGCCTGAGAGAGGGGCGCCAGCCGCTTTTCACCGTTTACGGCTTCTAAAGGTCCTAATCCAACCCTGGTTAGGGCTGGGTGGGTGGGCGGCGGCAGCCAGGCATATATTGGGGTGGCCATAAAGTTCGTTCGGGCATTTCCATACGATCTTATGGAAAAACCTAAACGAACAGTTTGGCCAACCCAGTATATAGTGGACAGTCACAACTGGAGTGCAGTGTCTTGGCCAGTCCAGTGAGAACAAGTTGGGAGAGATGGAACCCGAAAATGAAGCTTCAGAAGCTAAGTGGAGGAGCTTAGCCTTCATGAGCCAGGCCGCTGGGAGCCACTGTTGGTTCTGGAGCGGAGACTTGGCCATAATGAAGACTGTAAGTAGTTAATCTGGTAGCCACATTCAGGATGGATTATGGAGGATTTACGAGATATTCTTGCACTAATCCACTGCTTCTCCAACTCGGATACATCAGCATCACCTGGATGGATTGTTAAAATGCAGCTGGCTGAGCCCCACCCCTTCTGATGCTAGGTCTGGGCGAGGCCTGGGAATCTGTATAACACGCTCCCGGGTGATGCGGATGGTGCCGGTTGGGGACCACACTTTGAGAACCACTGCATGAAGCTGACATCTGGATCAAGCCTCAGAAATGACAGAGAAAGGGAAAATATGGGTGATAATTTCAAAGGAAAGAGAAATCAAGCTATGTTGCTTGATTAAATATTGGGGCTAAAGGAGAGAAGGTGGCCAAATGTGCAAAGTTTTCAAATGTCAGATCAGAGGGCTACACAAGAGAGAAGTTGGGAAGGGGAGCTGGCTTGCGGGCAGAGTGAAGGAGGGAGGAGAAGGACTTCTGTTTTGAACATGAAAGTGCCCAGGGCCCAGCATGATGGGTGGGACACCGGCTGGGGAATGAATACGGGTTGGGAATCACGCGTCAGGCTGTTCTGCAGAGGGACTGGGCTGAAATCCTGGAGAAGGAGACATTGTCTGATGGCTGATTTATGAGAGCCAAGGATGGAGCCCTGGGACAGGCCTCCAGTTGAGGACGTAGGACCAGTAAGTTGGACAGAGAAGCAAGAAGAGACTCAGATGCTGTCATTTCACAGGGACTAAAGGAAGAGAAGTTTTCCAAGAAGCAGGAGTCACAAGGGTGGGTGCCAGGACCCTACCACTCTCCCAAGTCCTTCTTCTCTACATCTGACCCGCAAACTCCTGCATCCTTCCTTCCACCCGGCCAAGCCACTGCCCCCATAGAGCCCTCCCAGGCTTCCTGCCCCTCCTTACCCAAGTGGAGGCTCTCTCTCCCTACTGTGTGTCAGTCCTGCCCCTTGGGCAGAACCTCACTGATAGCTGGATTGCCTTTGTTTATGCTTCAGGAGGCTTGCCCTTGGTGAAGTGTGGAATGTGAAACACTCAGAGTGTTTCTGGATGGTGCTGACAGGAAACTCAGCTCAGGTGAAGCATATCCCCTGGCACAGGGCCAGGGCCAAGGGCAAGCCAGGGCCCAGGTGTGGTTGCTCTTGGGGAACTTTGCTGCTCCCACCGCACTTGCAGGCTTTTCTTTGCCTCCCTCTTCGGAGGAAGGGTGGAAAGGGTATGACAATGGCCACCAACTCTTTATAAACTGTAATTTTTTTTTTTTTTTTTTGTGGTACGCGGGCCCCTCACTGTTGTGGCCTCTCCCATTGCGGAGCACAGGCTCCGGACGCACAGGCTCAGCGGCCATGGCTCACGGGCCCAGCCGCTCCGTGGCATGTGGGATCTTCCCGGACCGGGGCACGAACCCGTGTCCCCTGCATTGGCAGGCGGACTCTCAACCACTGCACCACGAGGGAAGCCCCCAACTCTTTATAGAGATTTAATTCTTGACTCTTCTGCCCAAGGAGCAGGAAAAGAATGTCTTTGTTTTCCTGAAAATACCTTGTTATGGATTGAATTGTGTCCCCCCGCCACCACCAAAAGACAGGCTGAAGTCCTAACCCCCAGTACCTCAGGATGCCACCTGATTGGAAATAGAGTCATTGCAGGTGTAATTAGTTAAGATGAGGCCCTAGTGGAGTAGGAGGGTCCCTTAATCCAATGACTGGTTCTTATAAGAAGAGGAGAAGAGGCACACAGGGAGAATGCCATGCGATGACAGAGGCAGAGATTGGAAGGATGCATCTGATAAGCCAAGAAACAGCAAAGATGGACACCCACCACCAGCAGAGGTAAGGAAGGATTCGTCCCTAGAGGCTTTGGAAAGAGCCTGGCCCCGATGACACCTCCATTTCAGACTTCTAGCCTTCAGAACTGTGAGACAATGAATTTGTACTGTTTTCAGCCACCCAGGTTGTCGTACCTTGTTACGGCAGCCCTAGGAAACTAATTCATACCTAGTCAGAGAAACTTTGGAAAATACATTGAAGGATAAACTCACAATCTCCCGTAATCACACTGAGTTCTTGTTTTTAGTGTCTCTCTTTCAGGTTTTTGCCTGCAGGCTCACACCTGTAGGGAGATCTTCTTCTTCACAAAATTGAGCCCACCCTGTAGGGAGTATTCACATTTAAACAGAAGACGGGCAAGAACAGGCATGGAAAGGAAATCATTTCATTCTCTTAGGGTGGATTTTTAGAAGTGGAGAAAGCATTGCAGTAGACAGGACCAACGTGCCCAACAGTTTCCTCAATGGACCTTTCTATTTATCTGTTTGCGACTGTGAGCCTCTGTTTCTCTTCCTCCTTTTTTGATTTGGCCTGGAATCCAACCAACACTATAATTGTTCACACAGTACCCAGATCCTGTTTCCAATGTTGGAGAGGATCTCCACTGAACCCACCCCATCACGTCCCAAAGACTGAAAGCAAGTGTTCCAACACTCTCAGAGCAACCCAACCTCTCTTCTCCCCTCCTTGACCTTGCAAAATGTTTCCCAGGAGGAATAGATTGATGCTACTCCCAGCATCCACTGCAGGCTCTCGGAGCTTCGTGAATAGCTCTTTGCAGAATGTACCAATTAGTGCATTTAAAATCTCTTCTGAAATAATGGACATTTAAAAAGTCATTCCAGAAATTTCAATAAAAGTGAAACGGCACCCTTTCTAATGTGCTGCACGGTTTGATGGAGACTCAGTTTAAAAGAAATGTAAGTTGAATGGCACTGATTGGAGGACTTGTGGGGTCATTTCCTTAGGAGAGCTCCCTGCCCCATGTTAACCATGAGCTACACTAATGGATCTGTGGCACTGCCCGTGACCCCCATTTGGCATCTGTTTCTCGGCAGTAAAACCAATGGATCTTGGTTCAAAAAGTACTGTGGAAGAATCCTTAACATGTACCAAGCGCTTGGATGATGTCTTGTATAGATATAATGGCCCTTGAGTTTCAAAGACTTCATTGGGGTCAGTGGAAAAGGGCATGTGACCTTGAGTTTTCCCTTCATCCATAGCCTCCTTCTATGAGCAGCGTCCATGTTCTGGCAGGAGCAGGTCCCCTTTCCTGCTTATTCTGTTCCCTCCAGTTGTCAGCAGGAAGGCAGACAAAGCTGCTTTGGGGTTTAATTGCTCATGTGTTGAGCTTGTAGCTCACTGCCTGCTTGTGATGTGGGCTCTGGAAACCCTTGGAGAAACATCTCCTGGATATCTCGTCAATGTTTTCAAGAGCCAAAGAGAGTGTGTGGATTAATCCATGTTGCAAATTATGGCGTTCGCTAAATGAGCTATATATAAAGTTCATGCTCTCCGTGCTAGAAAAATGTCAACCTTTCACAGTTTAAAGTCTTTAGATAATCACTCAAGTGTTCAGAGACCAGCTGAGGCTCAAGTCTTTGTATAAATTTGAGATGACTTTTGGCTTTAGAAGCACCTAAGCTTTTCTTCTGGCCTGGAGTATTGGCAAGCTATGATATATTCACCAAATCGTAGTCTGAAAGGGCTTTCAATTAGGAAAGGAAGTCTCGTACTGCTGATGGAATATAAAGTGGTACAGCTGCTTTGGAAATAGTCTGGCGGTTTCTCAAAAGGCTAAACACTGGGTTACCATGTCATACAGCAATTCCACTCCTAGGTGTCTACCCAAGAGAACTGAAGACATACAGCCACTCAAATTTGTACACGCAAATCAGAGCAGCATTATTAATAACAGCCAAGAAGTGGAAACACCACAAATGTCTATGAACTTTTTGGTCTATCTATACAAATATTTGGCCATAAAAAGGAATGAAATACTGATACATACTGCAATGTGGTGAACCTTGAAACATTACACTCAGTGAAAGGAGCCAGTCACAAAGGACCACATATTGTATGATTCCATTTGTGTGAAAAGTCCAGAATAGGCAAATCCATAGGGATGGAAAGTAGATCAATGGTTGCCAGGGGTTGGAGGAAGTGGAAATGGGGGGAGTGACAGCTGATGGGCAAGGGGTTTCTTTCTGAGATGATGAAAATGTTCTAAAATTGATTGTGATGATGGATGTACAACTGTGAAATCTACTGAAAACCATTGAGTTGTATGCTTGAAAGAGGCGAATTGTGTAGTATGTGAATGATAAATCATTAAAGCTGGTAGATAGATGGGTAGCCACCCACCACGTGTCCCAGGACGATATCCTATGCTTCTCGAAGACACAGGCCATCTCTGCTTTGTAAATACTATGTCCTAATGCATGAGTGCAAAAACCTCAGGTAGTCTTTTTTTTTTTCTCTCTTGGAGAAGTACATAATTCTTTATTTACTCTAAATAGAAGGAGTCATGTTTCCATGATGAATGCACGGAAAGCAAAGCCCATTTTGGTCTACACTTGATAAGATAATTGCATCGCTTTTATGAAATCTAAACAGAGTTAACAACTTAGGGCCCAAATTACCTGCCCGGCTGTCAACTCTAATTATCTGAGGTAGCTTTCACAAAGGTTGAGTGTGGCAGCGATACTTCTGAGCAGCTGAGCACTTGGCTGGAAAAAATGGCTTAATCATCACACACATGATTTTCAAGACCTTTCCCAGCATTTGGTTCTTCTCACTCAGGATTCCGTGTGGATGGTAGTGTGCCTTAGCACCAACAGGGTAGAATCAGTTGTCCTTTTCATTCTAATTTGGAGATCAATCTTCCATAGCTGCTGTTCGGATTGTAGGCTCCAAGCCCTAGAAGCAGCAGTATTTTTCCTGAAAGCACTAGGGCCCTCAGAGAATACTGTGAGGACGCTAATTTTCTATTGAGCATCAGGTTTTGGAGGTTAGAAGAAGCCATTTCACTGAAGGTACCTCGAGCATGTTGGTGAGCCCAGAAGGGAAGCCTTGGAAGGGCAGCGTGTAGGCAGGCTCATTCAGCTTGTTCTTCTCTCCTAAATGCCTCATGAATCCATCTGGAAGGATGGTAATTTGCTCACTGGGACAGGTTTTCTGGGACACTGATAGCTCCAGGTGGCAGGCCCACGTCGGCCAACACGTGTTAAGTCCAAAGCATTCTAGCGTCCTCCTTGATGGGCTGGTGTTGGCCAGGCTTTAGAAACTTACCCTGGTTCTCCAGGTCTTCTGGGCTTTTAGGAGATACCAGTTCGTCTACGAGGCATGACTGGTATCGGACCATCCTGCCTCGTTTGTGTGTAGTGTGTTTACTTGAGCAGAGGCAGAGCTGGAGCTTCAGCTCAGACCAGCCTCCTCACGTTCTGACTTCCTGCCTTTGTTTGTTCTAGAAACCAGACGCAGCTGGAGATGAGAAAAATTCGGGTCTGCGCCGCAGTCAGTTGACATCCAGTCAGTTAGAAAGAGAGGAGAGCATTTAACGTGTTGGGATGGGTTTTACAAGCTTCCTTCCTAAGAAAGTGTATTCTTTCCAAATGGTTGGAGAAGACATTTGCTGTTTTTTAAATAGCAATGACTGGGGGGTCTAATCAAGACTCTCTGGTTATCGTTAGGTCAGGATAATAATAGTAGCTAATAGGGGTTGAGCCATAGGTAAGGATATTGCTGTCCTGACTTTACAGGGAAGGAAACTGAAGCTCGGGGTCTGCCCAGGGACCCACAGCTCAGAAGAAGTCAAGCGGTTCTGAATTCACAGCTTTCTCTTAATCACATTGGCGCATTGCCTTTGGGGGTAAATCACGTCCCTGTTACAAGGTCAGACTGAGCCCTGATTTGTGCTTGATATGGGGACGGGAGGTAATCCATAAATATGGTTTTGTTTAGATTTGATTCCAAACCTAATGGCGTATGTAATGACATGATTACTACTATTAGTATATGGCACTGTTTGCTGAGATGCCAGAGTTTGTATTTCGCACAGGAAACTAGACTGGCAACCACCGCTTAACGCACTAATGCTGGTAATTAGCGAAACTCTCATTTAACTAAATGGACCATTTGCCTTTGAAACCAGCGTCTAAATGGAAGTACAGTAATCTGTCATCCCAGTCCACCACTTTGTCCTCAGTTTGGACACTGGCTGTAGTTATTTCTTTAGCTAGCTAGACATTTCAAATAAATGGTGTTCAAAAAACATCTATAGAGGGGAGAAATTCTGAAGTCCTGGTGGAGTTTTGGTTGATTGACTCCAATGTCTCCCTCCAGTAAGACCGGTTAGACTCTACTGATGGGCAAGGATGAGCCTCTGGGTCTAAAGTGCATTAGCAGGATGTCACCTGCTCCTCCCTTTTCCATACAGATACTGTGTCTGATCGGTCTCCTGTGCATGAAGCAGCCATTCAGGGACGTCTGCTGTCTTTGAGGAACCTCATCAGCCAGGTAAGTAAGTTTTTTGGGAAAAAAAGATGAATACTGGGCTTCCCTGGTGGCGCAGTGATTGAGAGTCCGCCTGCCGGTGCAGGGGACGCGGGTTCGTGCCCCGGTCCGGGAAGATCCCACATGCCGCGGAGCGGCTGGGCCCGTGAGCCATGGCCGCTGAGCCTGCGCGTCCGGAGCCTGTGCTCTGCAACGGGAGAGGCCACAACAGTGAGAGGCCCGCGTACGGCAAAAAAGAAAAAAAAGATGAATACTAAGCACATTCTATTGCTCACCACATTGAGAAAAAGACATCACAGTCAGATATTAAGATATAAATTTCCTCTTTAGCAGAAGGAGATGAATCGTGTCCTTCTTTATTTGCAGGCTGACATAATACTAGAGTTTGGTACAATTCTACGCACAGAATAGATTCTATACTAAATATCTATTGAATGAATAGCGGGCAAATTAGTGCATTCAAGTTGCTGTCACTTTATTCAATAGACTATGTTCTTGAAAATTATCATGTAAAACAGTGGTTTTCAGCTGGGGCAGTTTTGCCCCAAAGGGGACATTTGACAATGTCTGGAGACATTTTGGGTTGTCACGACTGAAAGCAGGAGCAGGGATGAGGCGGGGTGGTGGTGATATTGGCATCTAGTAGCTAGAGACTAAGGAAGTAATTAAACATCTGACACTGCACAGGGCCGCTCTCCACATTAAAAAATTATCCAGCCCTGAACGTCAGTAGTGCTGAAAGAGGTTGAAAACCTCTCATGTAAAATAAATGCTTGAAAATGTCTTTTAAAATATGACATCGGGCTTCCCTGGTGGCGCAGTGGTTGAGAGTCCGCCTGCCGATGCAGGGGACGCGGGTTAGTGCCCCGGTCCGGCAAGATCCCACATGCCACGGAGCGGCTGGGCCCGTGAGCCATGGCCGCTGGGCCTGTGCGTCCGGAGCCTGTGCTCCGCAGAGGGAGAGGCCACAACAGTGAGAGGCCCGCGTACCGCAAAAAAAAAACAAAAACAAAAAACAAAAAAAACGACATCGTATAATTTCAAAGACTTGTTCAGTTCTGTTGAATCTCCAGTAGAAATGGCTCTGCCCAGTTTCATATTAGTGTCTCTGCTCCTTGGGTGTCATTTCAAGTACACATTAATTTGAGTTTTGATGGTTTGAAATTATTGGGAACTTAAGCAAAGGCGCTTTTAAGAAAGCGGTTTCAATCGCCATTCAAAATTCCAGTGAAGTTTTTATTCATAGTGTTTTGTTCTCTGAAGACACAATATGGACCTTTTAGGTTAGAAGCTCTTGGCCCTTTCATGGACCCCTTTGATAGTCTGGCAAAGTCTATGGACCCCTTCTCAGACTAATGTTTTAAATGCATAAAACACAATATAGAGGAACTCTATAAACAAATGTGTGACATTGTAATATATGAACTTCTTTATTAATGCATTCAATAAGAAGATTTAGTGGTGATTCTAATTACTACCATAATTCCTAAGTAGGATGAACGTATATTTTGAGATATTTTAGATATCTGCAATATTCATACTGCAATTAAAAATATCTGAGATTCCTCTCAGTGATGGTCCTATATACTGCTGTTACTACTGTGGTTTGTGATCTAAATTCACAATCAAAAGACATGATAAATTTCAGGTGGTAGTTCGTGGAAATGTGCTTTGAAAAAATTCCAATTTCACGGACCTGTATAGACTAAGAAATCCTCCCATGAGAAAACAGTTTCTAAAGACGATTTTCAGACTACTCTAAGCCACTGTCTTAAGCTGTTTTTGGTAGCAGCAGCCTCTTATAAATAGAAATGCAGACAGTAACACGTGACTCTAGCTAAATGAAGTTAAGCTGCTTCTCAGATAAAATGAAACATTTACCTTTTTTTGATACGGTGAAAAATGATCATTGCAGCTTTTATATATGACTTATTAAATTGGACTGATATTCATTTATGTTTAGTATTTACGTGTTTACTGAATATCAGCTGGAATCATGTCTTTATCTAAGCTCTTTTGCATTATTTAAGCAAGTTATTTTCTTGGAACCTCAATTTCTGCCTTTATAAAATGAGTGTTCCAATACCTACCTGTATTAGTCAGATCTTGCTGTGTAACAAAACACCCCAAACTCAGTGGCATAATACAATTAATATTTATTTCTTGCTAATGAGACTTTGGATCAGCTGATCTGGACTGAGCTTGGCTCCAAGCTGTGGGTTGGGTACAGCTCTGCTGCACACACCTCCCATCCTTTTTTCACCAGTAGCTACCTGAGGAATTTTCTCCTCGTGGCAAAAGGCTGAAGCATAGCAGGGCAAGCTCAACCATGAAAGAATACTTCCAGTCTGCTTATGTCACATCTGCTAACACCCCATTGGTCAGAGCAAGTCAGATGACCAGGTCCAAATTCAAGGATCAAGGAAGTATTGATACATTTTGTCAACTATGAGGTCATGGCAAGGGTGAGAATGTATTACACTGCTACAGGAGAGTGAAGAATTGAGACCAAAAATTCAATCTATTATGTTACCTTGTATGAGTTTGAGAGAATTAACTAAGGTGACATTGTGTAAATTACCTGCTCCAGTTACTCCTCATAAATGAGGAGTATCTATTTTCTTATTACAATCTACATAGCGCTTCAGGTAATCAAAGCATACTGAAAAACGCTCCTGCTAAACTAAACAAACATATTTTGGTAAGGCGAGTAAGACCAAACATTCAAACGGCTATAACAAAGAGAAAAGAAAATTACAAAAAATAATTCTCACTTGGTCCAAGAAGGGAGAAACTGAAACTGTAGCTAATTATTCTTTACCGAGACTTCACATTAAAATAATGTGAGATTTTTAAAAAAATAACAATGCCTGGGCTTCACTGTAGGTATTCTGATTTAGCCTAGGGCAGGCTTCATGCATTGGTATTTTTTAAGCTCCTGTAGGACCAGTACATTCAGGGATTTTTTTAAAAATAAATTTATTTATTTTACTTATTTCTAGCTGCATTGGGTCTTCATTGCTGTGCACAGGCTTTCTCTAGTTGCGGCGAGCGGGGGCTACTCTTCGTTGCGGTGCGTGGGCTTCTCCTTGCGGTGGCTTCTCTTGTTGCGGAGCACGGGCTCCAGGCACGCAGGCTCAGTAGTTGTGGCGCACGGGCTTAGTTGCTCTGCGGCATGTGGGATCTTCCCAGACCAGGGCTTGAACCCGTGTCCCCTGCAATGGCAGACAGATTCTTAACCACTGCGCCACCAGGGAAGCCGAGGAATTTTTTAAAAAAGGCCATTGAGAATCTGCCTGCTGATGCAGGGGACACGGGTTCGAGCCCCGGTCCGGGAAGATCCCACATGCCGCGGAGCAACTAGACCCGTGAGCCACAACTACTGAGCCTGCGCGTCTGGAGCCTGTGCTCCGCAACAAGAGAGGCCGCGATAGTGACGGGCCCGCGCACCGCGATGAAGAGTGGCCCCCGCTTGCCACAACTAGAGAAAGCCCTCACACAGAAATGAAGACCCAACACAGCAAAAATAAATAAATTAATTAATAAGCTCCTACCCCCAACATCTTCTTAAAAAAAAAAAGAGCATGTGGAAAGGAACAAAAAGACTGATAGGTTGGATTTGATTAAAGTTAAGGACTTGTTCATCAAAGGTAGTATTTTTGAAAGCAATGAGTCAAGCCACACATGAGAAAATATTTGTGCTATATATATATCTCACAAAGAACTCATATTCTTAGCCTAAAATCAATACAAAAAAGATTGGCAACCTAACAGAAAAATCAGCAAAAGACTTGGACTGGTACTTCATAAAAGGGGATATTCAGATGTTCAGTAAATATATCAACCTGTGCTAATAGTAATTGGAGTAATTTAAATTATGAATAAGAAATTATATTACCAGTTCCTCCCATGAGAAGGATTAAATTTGGAAAGACAGAAAACAGCAAGTGTCAGCAAGAGTGTGGAGCAACTGGAACTATCATACATTGCTGGTGGGAGTATAAATTTGTATAAACCACTTTGGGAAATTGTTAAGGAATATCTACTAAAGCTAAAAATATCTCTATGCTACAACCCCGCAGTTTCATTTCTAGGTTTATATGCAACAGATATGTATACACGTGTTCATCAAAAGACACGTACAGGTATATTCATAGCAGCCTTATTCATCATAACAGCAAAAAAAAAAAATCCTTGAAAACAACCTAAGTGTCCATCAAAAGTAAGATGGATACATATATTTTGGTATATTACTCAGTGGAACCCTATACAGCAATGAAAATGGATGAATCTGAAAAAACAGGTAAGTGAAGGTAGCTGAGCAAACACAAAAATACATACTTCATGGTTCAATTGATATAACGTTCAAAACCAAGGAAAACGATTCTATGATGTTAGTATTCTATGTGCCTTTGCCGATGAGAGGTGGGTAGTAATTTGGGTAGGATATACATAGGTTTCTGGTAATTTTTTTTCCTTTCTCCCTTTACCTGTGCAGTGATTACGCAGATAGATTTTCTTTGTGATAATTCACTGAGGTTTACATTAAGGATTTATGAACCTTTCTTAATATCTGTTGCACTTCAATAGTAATTTATTTTTTAAAAAGCAATGGCAATTTGTTAGGCCAGCAGGAAGCAATTAAGGCATCCTTTGGGCATTTTGTGACCTTAATTTGGTGCACATTAGGATCCCCTTGGGCTGGGATTGGGTAGGGGTTCCTAAAAATGCTGATGCCTGAATTCAACTACCTTTTTTTTTAAAAATGAATCTCAAAGACATTCTTCATTCTAAGTGAAGCAAGCCATACTCCAATTTTATACACTATATGATTCCATTTGTATGTCATTCTGGAATGGACAAAAATATAAGAACTTACTAAAATCAAGACCAGGTGATAATGAAGATAAGATAGATGAATGAAACAGAATAGAGAGGCCAGAAAAAAAAACCACATATGGCCAAGGTCACAAATATTTTCTTCTAAAAGTTTTCTAATTTTACATTTTACATTTATGTCTATAATCCATTTTGTTAAATTTTGTACAAGGTGTGAGGTGTTGGTCAAGATTCATGTTTTTGTTGTATATTGATGTCCCTTTGTTCTGGCACCATTGCTAAAAACTCTAACCTTTTTCTATTTAATTGCCTTTGCATCTCTGTCAACTACCTTTGATGGTACTGCAGTTGCTCTGAGATGCAGCCTGGGTATCTGGCCTTTTTTTTTTTAAAGCTCCCCTGGAGATTTGAATGCACAACCCTATAAGCCTTCCCAGTAGAGTCCCACTGCATGCAGGGGGTAAGGACTGGCTTTTCTGTTTCTTGAATAAAACATTTTATGCTGCTCCCTGCAATCTTTAAAGAGCTAAGCCACTCTCAGGGTGTGGATACTAGGGAAGATCCTGAGCATTCTGAAACATCAGACCTTTAGGATGTGGCAGCTCATTGAAGGCTAAGTAATAAAGAATAAAAAGAAATCTCAGATAATAACTGCCTAGAAGTTACCGAGTGCTAAGCATTTTGCATACATCATTTTTTAGTCTTCATAACAATCTGTAGGGTAGGTGAAATTGTCCCCATTTTACAGATGGAAATTGAGGCTTCAAGAGGGAAGTAGCTGGTGCAAGGTCACACTGCTTGTTAGGTGATGGTGCCAGCATTTGAACTCGGGAATCACTCTGCTATCCTCTCTCTGAGGTCTTAATCCTAGGTATGAAACGAAGATAGTGGTGCCATTTAGAGAATCAGGTCTGGCAAGACAAGGAGCTCCTTTCAGGGGAGCTTGGTTGGCAAAGGCTGAATTTATGTGGTGAGCTGGGTCTCGGGTGGTTATGTCTTAGCAGGGAATTAGAAACATGTACTGGGGATGGAGATTTGGATTTTTTATTTTTTAAAATAAATTTATTTATTTATGGCTGCATTGGGTCTTTCTTGCAGTGCATGGGCTTCTCATCGTGGTGGCTTCTCTTGTTGCAGAACGTGGGCCCTAGGTGCGCGGGCTTCAGTAGTTGTGGCACACAGGATTAGTTGCTCCGCAGCATGTGGGATCTTCCCAGACCAGGGCTCGAACCCGTGTCCCCTGCATTGGCAGGCGGATTCTTAACCACTGCGCCACCAGGGAAGTCCCGAGATTTAAATTTGAAAGCCATGTATAATATATGAGAGAAAAAGAAAAGGATTTGAGGGCAAATCCTGGAGGAAATGCCTGCATTAGGAGATGTAAGGATGAAAAGGACAGAGTTAGTGAAAGAGACAGAAAAAAAGGCAGTCAGAGGTCGGAGATAATTCCAGGTAGAACTCTGTTTTAGAAGCCAGGGCAGAGGTTTCACGAGGTCAGGATGAACATGTGGCAAATTTAGAGGTGGAAGGAGGTGGGGGACAGAGCAGTGCAAACTGGTTTCCGGAAGTCACAGGTGGTCTTTAAAAGCAGTATCAGCAGGGTTGTGTTGGTAGAAAATGAGAGAAGGGGTGAAAGTAGAGACGATGGGGATAGACTATTTTCAAAAAAAAAAAAAAAAAAAAAGGAGAGGGCAGCAAAGGGAAGAAGCACATGGATGGATGCTTGGCAGAGGGTCAGGACTGAGGGATGGGGAGACTTTGAAAGCAAAAAGAAAGTGTATCTCAAGAGAGCAGGGGACGCATGTGAGAAGGTGGATGAAGGAATGTCACGGGTGTGGCGGGAGCTGGGGGGGCCCGGGTGCAGTCATGGGCTATTGGACTGCACTCATATATTTCTTCTTCAGAGAAAGGAGCAATGGGAGAAAAGAAGACTGGAGGAATGCAGAGAGATTTTAGGTGTGGGGAGAAAGGGAATGTAGGAAGTTCTCACATCAGATGGCTTTGACCTTGGTAAAGTAGGAAGGAAGTGATGTGTTCTGATGAACGTGAGTACCATAGGTGTTCATGATTTTCTTTTCTGCTGAGTGTAGAGAAGGAAGTGATAACTGTGGGAAGGACAAAGGATAAAGCCTCAGCTTCTTGTAGTCAGTTGGTTCAGCCTGGGTAGGCATATGATTTGGGGCTGGGACAGAAAGTTGCCAGGTACTAAGCACTGTGTCACCCATGGGTGCCCTGATATTATACAACCCCAAGGACCCATCAGAAAGAGCTTCTGAATATAGGCTGAGACTAGGGGACAGACAAGTGATGATAGAACAATTAAAGATAAGCTATTCATTTTTTTAACTGAGAACCCACTGTAGACTGGACCCTCTCTGAAGTAATGGGTTAGAATTTACCTTATAATAGTATATGATTCAGCCTTGTCAATAATTCAAACAAAATGCCACAGTTCATTTAAAGTCATACTTGTACCTATAAATACAGTCCGCAGTTTGCAAAGGGAAACTTAATTTAAAGGAACTTCGTTGTAATGTGAATATGTAATGAGTGGTGAACACTTTTGTACTGTGAATAATTCCTTTTTTACATTTTCATTTACCTGGATTTATGTATAAGCACCTAAATGATGATTTAGAAATGGCAGTGGTGACTGCGGTTAACAGAACACAATAAAGAATTCCTTTAAAGGACAGTCTTCTTTCAGCTCAGGATCTGTCGCACAGAGAAAAATGCAGTTAACATTTTGCTGTGAATTTCTTGTGTACTCTAGCAGTGTGTGGGGAAGAGATTGGACAAATATAGAACATTGAGAGCGGGGAAAAAAAGGATTTGAGAACAGATCTTTGAGGGGATGCCTCTAATAAAATAATAATGACAATAATAAAACAGCAGATGCCACACTGTGAAGTCCATGGGCAGTGCTTGTGAAGGGAATAAATGCTATAACTCAAATTCTTCTCGAGTCAGAGGGTCAGAACCCCTTTGCAGACCCACCTAAAAAGGCTCTGCGTTTGAGATCCTGTAGACTCAGGTGTATGTCCAGGTGTACATCAAAATGCATGAGCTTGCCAGTCAGAGGGTAGAAGTCCAAAGGACAGCATGACTAGGGGGCTGACTTGTACATGCCCACAGAAGTAGAAGAATGTATGTTAGGAATGATGGTGAGTGAAGTAATTTATTGGAATGATTTTAGGCAAATTTAAACTCTTCTGGGAAGAAAACGTATAATATATTACCAAGATGTTAATTAAACTATCCATGCTCTTAATTGACATGCCCTAAGGAAAAGAACTTTGATTGTACCTGATTTCTTCCTGTTAGGGATAGATGATATGTTCCAAGATCAGGGGGCGTCTCTGGAGCCTCTCCCGGAGCTCTTTGATGTTTGGCTTGGGTTGGGCTCGTGATCCATCTCCTGGAGAGCACATTTTCCCGGAGGATGAAGAATCCCAGGGCCTTTCAGACACTTTCTTGCTTCTTCAGCCCTAGCGTGCTAGAGTGAGAAGGTAATTGCTCCTCAGCCTTGGGACTTTCTGCCTCTCTGTCTGTGGAGGTTCACCTAATGCTTTGGCCTGTATTAGTCCAGGGCTATTGGAGTGTGCTCATATATACCTGTACGTATATAAGAAATACGTATACGTATTTCTTATATATACCTGTACGTATATAAGAAATCCCGAACTTAGCGGCTTAATGTAACAGACATGTATTGGTTCCCAGTGTCTGTGGGTCAGGAATCTAGACACAGTTTAGCTGGGTCAGGGACTCTTATGAATCTGCAGTTATAAGAGTGTGGACCAGAACTTCAGGCATCTTGAGGCTTGACTAAGGATGGACCCCAGTCCAAATTCTCTTACATGGCTGTTGGCAAGATTCAGTTCCTTCTGGGTTTTTTTTTTTTTTTTAAACACACGCTAGAAACTGCCCTTTTTCTTTTTTCTTTTTTTTTTAAATGTATTTTATTTATTTATTTATTTTTGGCTGTGTTGGGTCTTCGGTGCTGTGCGTGGGCTTTCTCTAGTTGCGGCGAGCGGGGGCTACTCTTTGTTGTGGTGCGTGGGCTTCTCATTGCAGTGTCTTCTCTCATTGTGGAGCACGGGCTCTAGGTGTGTGGGCTTCAGTAGTTGCGGCACGTGGGCTTCAGTAGTTGCGGCACGCGGGCTCAGTAGTTGTGGCTCACGGGCTCTAGAGCGCAGGCTCAGTAGTTGTGGCACACGAGCTTAGTTGCTCCACGGCATGTGGGATCTTCCTGGACCAGGGATCGAACCCGTGTCCCCTGCATTGGCAGGCGGATTCTCAACCACTGCGCCACCGGGGAAGCCCCCTTCTGGGTTTTTTGACTAAAAGCTTCAATTCCTGGCTGGCTGTTGCCTGGAGACTGCCCTAAGTTCCTTGTCATGGTCCTCATCAAAACAATGAGCCAATAAGTGAGAGGACAAGAGAGAGTGAGAGCAAGTTGAAAGTCAGTCTTGAGTGTGTACACCTAAGAGTCACATGGCTAGGTCATAGGCATGTGTGTTATCAACTCTAATAGATACTGTCGAACTGTTATCCTGAGTGGTTGTATTATTTTACGCTCCCGCCAGCAGTATGATGGTTCCTTTTTTGGTTTCTTTTTTTACATCATTGTCAACACCTTAGTGTACTGTCAGATTTTGAGCCAGGTTAACTTTTTTTTTTAAGTTGTTGGGTTTTTATTTTTAGTTTATTTTTAATTGAAGTATAGTTGATTTACAGCATTGTGTTAATTTCTGCTATACAGCAAAGTGATTCAGTTACACATATATATACATTCTTTTATATGTTCTTTTCCATTATGGTTTATGACAGGATATTGAATATAGTTCCCTGTGCTCTACAGTAGAACCTTGTTGTTTATCCATCCTATATATAATAGTTTGCATCTATTAGTCCCAAACTCCCAATCCATCCCTTCCTCAGTCCCCTCCCCCTTGGCAGCCACAAGTCTGTAATAGTTCTCTGAGTCTGTTTCTGTTTCGTATATAAGTCCATTTGTATCATATTTTATATTCCATATATAAGTGGTATCATATGGTGTTTCTTTCTCTGTCTGACTTACTTCGCTTAGTATGCTAATCTCTGGGTCCATCCATGTTGCTGCAAATGGCATTATTTCATTCTTTTTTATGAGCCAGATTAACTATTTTTGTAAATTTTTAAATTGATGTATAATTGATTTATAATGTTGTGTTTTGTTAATTTCTGCTGTACAACAAAGTGATTCAGTTATATATATATATATATTAATATATATATACATTCTTTTTTTAATATTCTTTTCCATTATGGTTTATCATAGGTGAGCCAGGTCAACTTTTAAAAGAATTGTCTTGTACTGAATTCATGACTGAAACCCAACCCTACAGAACTGTTGCTTTGCATCCCTTACTCTGCCCATTTCCCCTCCTCCAGGGGTGGCTTGTGAACCTCGTCACGGCAGATCGTGTGTCCCCGCTCCATGAAGCCTGTCTCGGAGGTCATCCCTCCTGTGCAAACATTTTATTAAAGCATGGAGCTCAGGTAAGTGCAGCTCAAATCACACCTTAGGCACCATGACTGAAAAATGACGATTTCTATCCCTTCTGAATACTTCCCAGCGTTTTTGATTAGCCTGATTTGAAATATGAAGGTTTTTCTTTTTCAAAAGTATTATGTCTATCAAGCTTATTTACTTTAGTGGTAGATGAAATACTGCATTTTTAGCTAGAAAGTCATGGTCTGACTATCTATCATTTTCTTTGACTGTCACTATTAATAAATAGCTGTTAGATTTCTGCCTTCATTTCTGTGGCTGGAAGGTAGTGACATATTGTAGAAAACACATAACATTTGTCTCCATGAGACCTGAATAATGGTTCCAGACCATCTCTACCATTTACTGACATTGGAAACTTGGACAGGTTACTTAGCCTGTAAGCTTTAGAGTCTATATATGAGAGAAAAAAACAAACAGGGAAAATACCAAAAAAAATTATGTAGCATATTTTGTGGTATTGTGAGGATTGAGAGGGATAAGGTATGTGATTATTATTTGGAGAATGGGAATCGGGATGACATAATGAGATTCTAGAGAAGGAAGATACGAAATCATTGCATTTGAAAGCAGGGACCAGTACATCTTCCATTAACTTAAGTACCCTCTTGGTCAGGAGTGATGGGAAAATCTGATCAGGAAATTCTGTGTGGGTTTCTCATCTTTTCTCAACCAGTCTGTACTGAGCATTTATTATGTGCCTAACTCTAGATAAAGATTTTCAGGAACTTCTAAGCTAAATGAGGAGACGACCAGATAAACAGGTAAATGGCGGCATGTAACACTAACTGCTTCAAAAGATAAACCCTGAAATCTCAGTAGCCTCATACAATAAAAGTTTATTTCTTGTTCAACTCAGAATCCAGTGTGGGTGTTCCCAGTTGGGTGGCTATTTTCCAAGGGTGATTCAAGGACGCAGGCTCCTTTCATCCTGTTGCTCCCATGTGTGCTCCATTCCAGATGGGTAGAAGGGGAAAAGACACGGAGGATTGTGAATGGAAGCTTTTTAAGGGCCAGTCTTGGCAGTGACGTATGTCACTTTTGCTCATATCCCATTGGCCAGAATTCAGGCCATGTCTAACTGCCAGGGAGGTGGGCGAGTGTAGTGTGCCTCTGCGCCCAAGAGAGAGGAAATGAGTTTGTTTAACGCATCGTATCTCAGCCACAGCAGGCAATTACAATACGCTGTTTTTATCTGTTAGTTTCTTCTGTGTAACAAACCACCCTGACTTAATGACTTAAGACAGTAGCCATTTATCTCACAGTTCCTTGTGTTGTCTGGACAGCTCGTCTGGTCTGGCTGCTTCAGCTAACCTCAGCTGGGCTTACTGAGGCATTTCAGGTTAGCTGATAGATGGGCTGGGGCAGGCTACTTCATGATGACCTTGGCTGGGATGGCTGGGAGGTCTGGGGAGACAGAAGAGCTCTACGTGGTCTCTCATCCTCTAGCAGGCGACCCGGGCCTGTTCACGTGGTAGCAGGGATTCCAAGAGCAGCAAAATGGGGCAAGCTCTCTGCTTGTATCACACTTGTTAACTGTCCCATTGACCAAAGCAATTCATGTGGGCAAGCCCAGATTCAAGGATTGAAAAGATATAGTCTCCGTCTTGGGATGGGAGGAGTTACTAAGCCACTCTGCAAAGGGATATGCATCCTGGGCAGAGAATCTGTGGCCATATTTTGCAAACCACTACAATGTAATAAGTATTAATAGTAAGGGGATTGTTGGGAACACGTAGAAGTGTTCCTAACCCATTTATTTCTGATGGAGAGGGGGAGTCAAAAGATGCTTCCTACAGGAAATGATGTTACAGTTGAAACCTAAAGGACCTGTTGGAGTTAGTCAGTTCAACGGGGGGTTGGGGGAAATGATGGACTTCCCACCCCCTGGGAACAACAAACGCAAAGGCCTAGAAGTGAAAGTGGGGGCTTCAAATCGTTCCTTCAAATCATTCCTTAGAGACCTCCCTGGTGGTGCAGTGGTTAAGAATCCGCCTGCCAATGCAGGGGACACGGGTTCGAGCCCTGGTCCAGGAAGATCGCACATGCCGCGGAGCAACTAAGCCCATGTGCCACAACTACTGAGCCTGCACTCTAGAGCCTGCGAGCTGCAACTACTGAGCCCGCGCGCCTATAGCCCGTGCTCCGCAACTAGAGAAGCCACCGCAATGAGAAGCCTGTGCACCGCAACGAAGAGTAGGCCCCGCTCGCCACAACTAGAGAAAGCCCGCGTGCAGCAACGAAGACCCAACACAGCCAAAAATATATAAAATAAATAAATTTTTAAAAAACTGAAAAAAATAATTCCTTATAGCAGCAGAGTAGAGCAGGTGAGAGGGGTCAGAACACAAACAAACTCGCCGACCAGGCCAAGAAAATGGGCTTTGCCCTGAGAGCAGCCAAGGGCCATAGATGAGTGCATCAAGAGGTTTATATTTTGGTTAAGAAAACTTACCCCAAACTTGGAAGCAGGCCCAGGACTAAGCAGAGGCGAGAAAGGAGCCTGGGGTGCAAACTCTAAACTCTGCTCACTCGAAGGGTTGTTCAGCACTTTTGTAACCCTGGGAGTGAGTGTCTCCTTAAACTTTGCACCCTGGACATCTTTCACGCATCACTAGTTCTGGCCTTGCGTGGAAATAGGGCATGAGAATGACGTCCCTGTCTTCACAGTATCATCGTTTAACAGGTTCACCAAAGAATTCCTTGATAGAGGAAAATGCATCTGCATTTGGCTTTGCTCTTTGCCATTCAATTATAGCCCAAACACTGTGAAGTTAGATGTTAGCTTGTAAGTTTCAGTCTGATTTCCAGTGTTAGAAAAGATAGCCCCAACGATTATAGTTTTATGGCCCTATAGGATATTAACCAGTTTTGTATCTATTAGCAAATTTATTTCAGCATTGCATTGACTGACTATATAAATTCTCCTTTTAGCCATCCTTGCCATTTTACTGGTTCCCTCATTAATGAATGAGCGGAATAAACTCTTTGGCTTGTGTTCACTCTGTATTTGGATGAAAGTGACATTTTTTAATTTATTTATTAATTTATTTTTGGCTGTGTTGGGTCTTCGTTGCTGTGCATGGGCTTTCTCTAGTTGTGGCGAGCGGGGGCTACTCTTTGTTGCGGTGCGCGGGCTTCTCATTGTGGTGGCTTCTGTTGTTGCGGAGCATGGGCTCTAGGCGCGCGGACTTCAGTAGTTGTGCCATGCGGGCTCAGTAGTTGTGGCTTGCGGGCTCTAGAGTGCAGGCTCAGTAGCCGTGGCGCATGGGCTTAGTTGCTCCGCAGCATGTGAGATCTTCCCGGACCAGGGATCGAACCCGTGTCCCCTGCATCGGCAGGTGGACCCCCAACCACTGTGTCACCAGGGAAGTCCCGAAAGTGATATTTTTAAATTAAAAAAAATAATACATTAACAAATTTAAAAGGTTACTCTAACTTCTGTGGGGAAATTGGATTGGTGTGGGATGGGTCTAGGATGGCATGTTTAAAATAAGGTGATTAGTGGGAATTTCCTGGCCGTCCAGTGGTTAGGACTGCGCACTCCCGCTGCGGGGGGCACGGGTTCAATCCCTGGTCTGGGAACGTTCTTGGTGCATTACATTCTATACCTCATCCGGTTTTTCACAACAACTTTGGGGAATCTGTTATTTTTTGTCCCCATTTTGTAGCTGTGGAATTTAAGGCTCAGACAAGTGAAATAATAGCTTGAAAATGGTGGAGCTTAGGTCTGAATCCAGGATACCCCACTGCCCGCCTTCATGCTGGAGCTTTTCTTTCTAGGCGAATGGTGTCACTACAGACTGGCATACTCCCTTGTTTAATGCTTGTGTCAGCGGCAGCCTGGACTGTGTGAATTTGCTTCTGCAGCATGGAGCCAGTCCCCACCCTGAGAGTGATCTGGCGTCCCCCATGCATGAAGCTGCTAAGAGAGGTAAATCTGCTGAGAATTTAAGTTTTCCACCCCCTCCTTCAAGGGACATCTTATTGTTGAAGGGAAGAGGGAAAAGGAGGTACATGGAGCAGTTGTTCTCAATGTGTGGATCCTGGGACCAGAAGCGTCAGCCTGACCTGGCACGCAAATGCAGATTCTTGGGCTCCATTCCAGACCCAGTGAATCAGTAACTTTGGGGGTGGGGCCCAGCCATCTGTGCTTTGTTTAACAAGCCCTCCAGGTGATTTCTGATGCACCGTAGGTTTGAGAAGAGCCCTTTTAGAACATTTGGAATACTGCTCACTGCTGTGTTTCCGGAACAGGGCCTGGCATATAGTAGACTATCCATCAGAATGTGTGGAATGTGTTGTTGAACCCATGACCCCATAAAGTCAAGCTATTTTATAAAACAAATTATAGTCTTCTGTTTTAAGGCCTTAAAGAATATTGTCTCAGGGCCACCTAAGTTTGCTAAGTGAGACAAACTTTCAATTTTTGGAAATATAAGATGTTATATACAGTTTGGGGTAAGTCTCCCCATCCCCATGTTTGTTGAGGTATAATTGACAAATAAGATTGTATATATTTAAGGTGTACAGTGTGATAACTTGCTATACGTATACATTGTGAAAGGATAACCGTAATCAAGTTAATTAACACATCCATTGCCTCATATAGTTACCTTTTTTTTGTGGTGAGAACATTTAAGATCTATTCCCGTAGCAAATTTAAAGTACAGTATATATATTATTATTTTTATTTTTATTTTTTTTAGTGTACGCGGGCCTCTCACTGCTGTGGCCTCTCCCGTTGCGGAGCGCAGGCTCCGGACGCGCAGGCTCAGTGGCCATGGCTCACGGGCCCAGCCGCTCTGTGGCATGTGGGATCTTCCCGGACCGGGGCACGAACCCGTGTCCCCTGCATCGGCAGGCGGACTCTCAACCACTGCGCCACCAGGGAAGCCCAGTATATATATATATATATATATATTTTTTTTTTTTCCAGTATATATATTATTAACTGTAGTCACCATGCTGTACATTAGATCCCCAGAACTTATTCATCTGGGATAATTCTTTTCGTAAAGTCACAGTTTTCCTGCTATTCTTAACTCTGAGACAAAAAATAAAATTGTAAGTTTTGCTTTTCTCTGATATTTCTCCTCCTCCTTGACATCATGATGACCGTACCTTGCCCCGAGGGCTATTTCCGCAGTGGCTTCACAAAATAGCTTCCCCTCATCTTTACAGCAGCCCCATTTGACTGGATCCACCCGTTTTATAATTATCTCCCCAAGCACTGGCATTTCTTCACGAGGAGACATGTTATCATTTTCACTGGACACATAGAGCTAAAATGGTATAACAAGATAAATGCAAAGGAGCAATGTTTCAAGTATGATGTCCCAGACCAAGGAAGAGTGATTCCGCTTTCACCAAACCTAGTTGGCCACACTGGGCCTCACTCACGCTGGATTTGGCACCTTCTTCTAAGCCTCGCCTGTGCCCACCGTGGCCTGTTTGTCCCAGGGCCTGCCCTTGGTGAGGTTGTAACTTTCCTTCCCTGTTCCACGGTCCGCTCTGTGCCCTTGCTTCTCCAGGTCCACCTTTAGTCCCTGTTGTTCCATATCTCTCCTCAGCGCTCACTTTGATTTCGGTAATCAGACTGATTACAGAGCCACCGACAATTGAAAAATGTGGCTGGCTGCTCGTTGCTTACCATGGCTGGTAAACTCAAGTGGAGTTCCACCCAGAGCTACAGATGCCATCTTATAGTCAACCCATTAACTGGTGACAGTGTTGAAGGTCATTCCCTATTCTAAATAGAGGGAATAGCTTTTGGTCGCTGGAGAAGTTGTTGGAGAATTTAAACCCACAAAACATGGGCGAGGTGGTGTTTCCCTAGCTACGAGAATTTGTGCTGTAACTGTTTTCTCCCACTTTGGGCTGCAGGCCACGTGGAGTGCATTGAGTCTCTTGTGGCTCATGGGGGCGACGTTGACCGTAACATCAGCCACCTGGGCACACCGTTATATTTGGCTTGTGAAAATCTGCAGGTGGCCTGTGCCAAGAAGCTTCTGGAATCAGGTAAAACCAAAAGCAAAACATAACAAGGAAAGTAAATGAAAAGTAAATGAAAGGTATCTGAAAGCTCTTTCTGTCGTAGCAGAGGAAAGAGCGCGGGCAATGGAGTCGCACAGGATCAGAGTTCATATTGACTATGTTTCCGTGGGGAATTAGTTTAAACTGTTTCAACTTTAGTCCTCTCACTTGTACTGAGAATCGTGATAATAATGATAATGATGATGACATCTCCCAGGATGGTCCTCAGTGATTATTAGTTTCTCCTCCCTCCCTCTGACCACTGATATTATTAGGCCCTGAGTAACTTGCACAGCTGCTGGATTAGGGCTGAATCTTCAGATTTGGGGCCGCCTTCACCAGTTCTCTTTGATTTGGAAATAGAACTTGCCCCATTTTTACTCCATTGTGAATATTATATTTTCGAAAAGTCGTAGGTCGCATCATTCTTTCTCACCTTCCTGCTGTTATCCAGCCCCTTCTTCAACACTTGGGATACCACTTCATCACCTCTTTAATTATTTGAGTCCTGGTTATTCTTTAAAAACCCAGGAATCTTACAGTTCCCATTGCCTTCTACTCACTTGGCAGCCATTACCATGAATTAGGAGATGGGTTCTCTCTCTCCTTCTCTCCCTCTCTTTCTTCTATTACCCTAGGTGGATTTTAAGCTCCTAGTCAGGAAAGGGCCATGTTTGGCACCCCTCACGAAGCCAAGACCAATACAAGAACAATTCAGTTAACATTTGTTGACTGGACATAGATTCCCATTTTACTAGAGGGACAGCAGCCCAGGCAAAGTCATATGTCCCCACACATCACAGCGGGAGCCAGCATCTGGACTGGGGTAGGGATTTTCTGAGAGTGTAAGGATGGAACTGGGTGGGGGTGGTCCTCAAGTTCTACCTTATCCCCGAAGAGGAGGGCTTTGCCCCCTTCTCCGTGATCTTGGGATTGGCCACCCCAATCTAGACAATGCTGCCATAATTGATTGCCCTTCACAGTCCAAATCACATGGTCCCAAGTCTCTGGTTTAAACCTCACGGCAGTTGCTCGGCGTGTAAATGTGGATAATTGCCATAGGTGAGATTTCACCATCTAGCCTCACTTCCGGCCTGTACTGGCTAATATTTGGGCTCCGTTAATAATGAATGTGCAGCTTTCATGCCACCAGGATTCTTCTTGCATGTGTCACACCTGTGTGGAGTGCTCAAAGGCAAGCTTTTCAACCTCATACGTCACAGAGCTCCCGTGGTACATTCAGTCACATTGTCAAGTGGCATTTTCCCCATATTGTTAAATGGAATCAAGTCGTCTCCTGTTTTCTCAGGAGAACTACTGTGCCTGCTATGGACGCCCTTTTGTTAGGGAATTTTGAGGTGCAGTGCTTTGAGAAGGGGGCGCTTGCACTCTGCTGACTCTGACTCTGTTGTTCTCGTGACTGTTTAGGAGCGAGTGTGAACCAAGGCCGGGGGCTGGATTCCCCTCTGCACGCGGTGGCCAGGGCGTCCAGTGGGGAGCTGGCCTGCCTGCTCATGGACTTTGGAGCAGACACCCAGGCCAGGGATGCTGAAGGCCACCGTCCCTTGGAGCTGGTGCCTCCAGAGAGCCCCCTGAGCCAGCTCTTCTTGCAGAGAGAAGGTGCTTCTCCTTTGCCTGAATCTAAGCCCTAATCCATAGACTCCTGTGGGCTCTAGCAGGAGGCAGGTACTTACCGAGTTCTGACTTCGGGTCTTATGAAAAAGATTGTTCTCTGCCTTCACGAAACGTGGGGAGCGGAGATAGTTTAGTATTCGGCAAGGTACAGTACTGGTTATATAATAAATAACCATCCTGCTCTTTGGCATGTTGGAGACAGGCTGTTTGGATGATCTAATGTTCATATGTGGGATAGGCCAGCTTTCAAAGAATTAAGATATTGTTTTAAAATGTTAAAGTTACCTAAGACATGCTGTATTTAAAAAAAAGTTTATTGGGGTATAGTTGGTTTACAATGTTGTGTTAGTTTCAGGTGTACGACATGCTTTATTTTTTTTTTAAATTTATTTTATTGAAGTATAGCTGATTTTATAATGTTACGTTTATTTCTGCTGTACAGCAAAGTGATTCACTTATACATATACATTCTTTTTCGTATTCTTTTCCATATGGTTTATCACAGGATACTGAATATAGTTCCCTGTGCTCTACAGTAGGACCTTGTTTATCCATTCTATATATACTAGTTTGCATCTGCTAACCCCAAACTCCCAATCCATCCCTCCCCCACCCCCCTCCCCCTTGGCAACCACAAGGCTGTTCTCTATGCCTGTGAGTCTGTTTCTGTTTTGTAGATAAGTTCACTTGTGTCATATTTTAGATTCCACATATAAGTGATATAATAGGGTATTTGTAAGCCATGCTTTAGAGAGATGCAGCAGAAGGGTCTTTGGGGTTGTACAATGCCCCAGGATGTCTTACTGCAGTACAGATGGGCTGAACTACTGGGCATTTGGCTTCTGGGATGGTGGGTAAGAATGCAACTCATTGAGTATTACACGGTATTGCTTTCATGATGCACAGCAATCGGGAGACATTTACTATCGGCTTGGCCAAAAAGTTCGTTCGGGTTTTCCGTGACATCTTATGGAAAAATCCGGACGAACTTTTTGGCCAATCCAATATAATAAGTTAATCAACACTGAGTCCACACTCCTCTATAAATAAAAACTGACACTCCTGACCCAAACCACTAAACACTGGGGTTGAGCACTGTGCAAGGGGATAGGGGCACTTCCCTGGGCTGCGAGGTCACGGGTGGGCTGGGGTGGGGAGCAGAGACCCCTCAGATTGCATTCTTGATTGTCCCTAGAGGTGGAGAGCAGCCAGCTCAGGACCTGCTTTTTTTTTTACCGGAGTGTGGACTTTGTTGAGTCTTAGGGGTTGTGGGAGTTTGAAGCAGGCTTCCCTACCAGAAGGATTCTTTTTTATTTTTTATTTAATTTAATTTATTTATTTTTGGCTGCATTGGGTCTTCGTTGCTGAGCACGGGCTTTCTGTAGTTGCGGCGAGCGGGGGCTCCTCTTCGTTGCGGTGCGCAGGCTTCTCATTGCGGTGGCTTCTCTTGTTGTGGAGCACGGGCTTAGGTGCGTGGCTCAGTAGTTGTGGTGCACGGGCTTAGTTAGTTACTCTGTGGCATGTGGGATCTTCCCAGACCAGGGCTCGAACCCGTATCCCCTGCACTGGCAGACGGATTCTTAACCACTGCACCACCAGGGAAGTCCCAGAAGGATTCTGATGTCACGTAATCTGGTTATTTTCTCCCCACATGCTGAGAATTAGGGCTCTGGGCAGAATTGTAAAGTGGCCCCTGAATCCTTCTTCCTGCTACACCCACTGCCCCAGCGTACTTGTGGCCATAGCCCGCCTTGGGGCCTCCCAAACAAGGCCTGTGCTCCCCGAGCCGAGGCACAAGGAACAGTCCAATAGAAACCCCTTTATGAGAAGCAGTGGGGTCACCCCCGGGCAACTCTGCCCGTACTTTGACAATTTCTTGTTTTCAAAAAATTGTATCTCTATAGACGGGGCTGATTTCTCCAGCAGGCACAGATGGCACAATGCGTGGGGTCCACCATGTTTTTAGGGGCCCGCAGAAATGTTTTAATTTCTTTTAAAATCAGAAGGAAAAACAATGAATAAAACTCAACCTGGGTTATATTCATCTTTATACTGGCACTTGTCCCTGACATTGTATCTAGCACATGTGATTAGTAACTTCCTTCAAAGTGCTTTAGTGAGAGGAGATTGAGTTCAGTTGCCCCACACTATGCCTTTTGCAGCTCGTTAATACATGCTTTGAGCACAGTGGGAAATCCTTCATTAATATATGCCTTGAGCACACTGAACATATCTGGAAGGTGCCCTAAAGTTCAACAGGGACCTTGTGAATGTGCTCTGAGGACCTGATTGAAAATATTTCCTTTCTTTCTTTCCTTGTGTATATGTCTGTTTCTACCTCTCCTTGTTTTCCGTCACCCGAGAAGTATGCAACCCAGTTTATCCTGTAGCTTGTGGTGACGCTATAGGAAATTGAAGCCAAATCCGGCCTCTGTACCCTGACACTGAATTAAATCTCGGAGACAGAGTTTTGGGTGAAGTAGAAAAGAATAGCTTTATTACTTTGCCAGGCAAAGGGGGCCACGGCGGGCTAATGCCCTCAAAACTGTGTCCCGACCTGGAGGGGGTAGTGAGGAGTTTTATAGTAATGGTTCAAGGAGGGTGTGATCAGCTCATGGACGTTCTTCTGATTGGTTGGTGGTGAAGTTGGAACCGTCTGGTTCCAGCTGGTCTGGGGCCTACGTGCTTGTGGGCAGCATGCAGTTAACTTCTCCCACCTGGCGGGGGTTTCAGTATCTGCTGAACAGCTCAAAGATATTGTTATATGTGTCCCTTGAGGGGAACCAGGACCCTGCCCCAAGGCTGCACTGTTGTTTCTCTTGACTGCTCCTCCCTTGTCTCTGCATCCCCTCCATTCCCTAATTAGCATCTGTTTGAACCTGCTTCTTGGAACTCAGGGAAGGTCAGGGAGGCTGAATGAAGCCTATTTCCTGTAATCAAGAAATGGGGGGGCTTCCCTGGTGGCACAGTGGTTGAGAGTCCGCCTGCCGATGCAGGGGACACGGGTTCGTGCCCCGGTCCGGGAAGATCCCACATGCCGCGGAGCGGCTGGGCCCGTGAGCCATGGCCGCTGAGCCTGCGCGTCCGGAGCCTGTGCTCCACAACGGGAGAGGCCACAAGAGTGAGAGGCCCGTGTACCAGAAAAAAAGAAGGGGGGGACACGGAAGGGCTTTTGTGCCCTGGAGTCCCACAGGGTCCTGCTTGGTATCAAAGTTAGAGGCCACTGTACCCTTTTGGTTGCATTCTCAACCCTGGCCACACAATACAGTGACCTGGGACACGTGCCTTTACAAAAACCAGATGCACAGGCCCCACCCAACAGTAACTGAAGCAACATGCCTGGGGTGGAGTTTAAGGCCCTCCCCGCCCCCCCCCCCGCAGTCAGGCTTGAGGGCTACTGCTTTATGGGATTCTTGGAGGTATACAGCTTTGCCTTTTAAAAAGTTTTTAATAACCAAAAGGGAACTGCCATTACAATTTAGTGCAGGGGCTGGGGATGGGAAATCATTTCCCATCTTTTTACCCTATGACAGGGTTTTTCAAGCTCATTTTGGGCCAGATGGGGGCCATCCTGTCCTGTGCACTGTAGGATGTTTAGCAGCATCCCTGTCATCCACCCACTAGATGGTAGTAGCAACACCCCCCCCCACAAGTTGTGACCAAAAAAATTAGCTCCAGATATTGCCAAGTGTCCCTAGGGAGCAAAATACTCCCTCCCCCCCCTTGAGAATCGCTGTCTTAAGATGTAAACACTTGGCTGGATCCCTATGCAAGGTTTGTGCTAGTTCACTTTTCACCTGTGAGTTGAAGCACTGGGACAACTCTGAATGCAGAATATAAAAACAAATATGAAAAGACCTGTATGCACAAAACTATGACACTGATGAAAGAAATTAAAGATGATACAAACAGATGGAGAGATATACCATGTTCTTGGAATAGAAGAATCAACATTGTGAAAACGACTATACTACCCGAAGCAATCTACAGATTCAGTGCAATCCCTATCAAACTACCAATGGCATTTTTCACAGAACTAGAACAAAAAATTTCACAATTTGTATGGAAACACAAAAGACCCTGAATAGCCAAAGCAATCTTGAGAAAGAAAAACAGAGCTGGAGGAATCAGGCTCCCGGACTTCAGACTATACTACAAAGCTACAGCTATCAAGACAGTATGGTACTGGCAGAAAAACAGAAATATAGATCAATGGGACAGGATAGAAAGCCCAGAGATAAACCCACGCACATATGGGCACCTAATTTATGACAAAGGAGGCAAGAACATACAATGGAGAAAGGACAGCCTCTTCAATAAGTGGCGCTGGGAAAACTGGACAGCTACATGTAAAAGAATGAAATTAGAACACTCCCTAACACCATACACAAAAATAAACTCAAAATGGATTAAAGACCTAAATGTAAGGCCAGATACTATCAAACTCTTAGAGGAAAACATAGGCAGAACACTCTATGACATAAATCACAGCAAGGTCCTTTTTGACCCACCTCCTAGAGAAATGCAAATAAAAACAAAAATAAACAAATGGGACCAAATGAAACTTAAAAGCTTTTGCACAGCAAAGGAAACCATAAACAAGACGAAAAGACAGCCCTCAGAATGGGAGAAAATATTTGCAAATGAAGCAACTGACAAAGGATTAATCTCCAAAATTTACAAGCAGCTCATGCAGCTCAATATCAAAAAACAAACAGCCCAATCCGAAAATGGGCAGAAGACCTAAATAGACATTTCTCCAAAGAAGATATACAGATTGCCAACAGACACATGAAAGGATGCTCAACATCACTAACCATTAGAGAAATGCAAAGCAAAACTACAATGAGGTATCACCTCACACCAGTCAGAATGGCCATCATCAAAAAATCTAGAAACAGTAAATGCTGGAGAGGGTGTGGAGAAAAGGGAACCCTCTTGCACTGTCGGTGGGAATGTAAATTGATACAGCCACTATGGAGAACAGTATGGAGGTTCCTTAAAAAACTAAAAATAGAACTGCCATATGACCCAGCAATCCCACTACTGGGCATATACCCTGAGAAAACCATAATTCAAAAAGAGTCATGTACCACAATGTTCATTGCAGCTCTATTTACAATAGCCGGGACATGGAAGCAACCTAAGTGCCCATCGACAGATGAATGGATAAAGAAGGTGTGGCACATATACACACTGGAATATTGCTCAGCCATAAAAAGAAACGAAATTGAGTTATTTGTAGTGAGGTGGATGGACCTAGAGTCTGTCATACAGAGTGAAGTAAGTCAGAAAGAGAAAAACAAATACCGTATGCTAACACATATATATGGAATCTAAAAAAAAACAAGAAAAAATGGTTCTGAAGCACCTAGGGGCAGGACAGGAATAAAGATGCAGACCTAGAGAATGGACTTGAGGACATGGGGAGGGGGAAGGGTAAGCTGGGACGAAGTGAGAGAGTGGCACGGACATATATACACTACCAAATGTAAAATAGATAGCTAGTGGGAAGCAGCTGCATAGCACAGGGAGATCAGCTCGGTGCCTTGTGACCACCTAGAGGGGTGGGATAGGGAGGGTGGTAGGGAGACGCAAGAGGGAGGGGATATGGGGATATGTGAATATGTATAGCTGATTCACTTTGTTATAAAGCAGAAACTAACACACCATTGTAAACTCCAATTAAACTCCAATAAAGATGTTAAAAACAAAAAAATATGACTTCAGGTAACATTTATGCTTCACTGATAGCTTCTTATATTTGAATATCTTAAAACTGCTAAATTATAAAAGTATTTGCATCCAGAAATATGACCTTATTTTTTTTAAAGGTAAAGACAAGAAAGGCATTAAACATGGATTTTCTTGTCATTGCTGGGATTTCCATACTTTTGTAATTCCAAAATTAGCTCCCATAAGCCTCCATTGGTGAGACTCAGCTTTGAAGGTCTTTGTTCTAAATCAAAACCGAGCAAACTCATTTCAATGAGATACCAGAAAAGAGAGAACATGGCCTAAAAATGCCTCCTACAAAAAGCAGAACATGGTCTTAAGCTGCACCATATTATTTCTTTATAATAGTGTCATAGCTTGTATGCTTTCAACGAAGGAAGGGAAAAGTCTTAGATCAGTGAAATGCATGGGTGACTTGTCTTATCATCTTTCTCCAGGGCCCCCTTCTTTGATGCAGTTATGTCGCCTTAGAATTTGGAAGTGCTTTGGGATCAAGCAGCATCATAAGATCACCGGACTCAGCCTCCCTGAGGAGCTGAAATGGTTTCTCCTCCGCATTTAAATGTGTCAAGGGAATGGCATCACAAACGACAGACAAACGTTATCGAGTGTTGAGGCTACTGGGATTTTAAAATAAAGTCAGGTTTATTAGAGTTTGGCTAGTTTTTTTTTTTTTGAAGGAGATTTTTATTTGTAAAGGAACATACTGAGTACTTTTGTGTTATTGGTTGGAGGGCATGAAAAATTCCACCACACCCCTCCGCCCCCTGCCGCCTGCAAGAGGGTGGCTAAGATAACAACTATGGTGTTGATCGTGCCAAGCCCTGAGCTGGGAACGCTTTACGCTTCACCCAATTTAGCTCTCACAGCAACCCCACCAGGTGGGTACTATGCTCTCCCCTTCTCCAGGTGAGACCCTGAGACTCAGGGAAGTCAGTTTGTCCCATAACCCCCAGTGAGGACAGGCAACCAGACGAACACCAACAGCATACCACTTGCTAGTTCAGTTAATTTCATTAGTTCATTTGTTCAGGACACATCATGCATCTTCTAGAACCGTGCTGTTCAGTGCAATAGCTACTAGCCCAGTGGTTCTCAACCAGGGGCGATTTTTCCCCTTAGGGGGTATTTGTCAATGTCTGGAGACTTTTATGATTGTCACAACTGAGGGCGAGGGTATGCCTGGCCAGTGGGTAGAGGCCAGGGCTGTTGCTAAGTACCCTACAGTGCACAAGACAGCCACCACAGCAAAGCATGATCCAGCCCAAAATGTCAATAGTGCCAAGGTTGGGAAACCCTACACTAGCCGTATGTGGCTATTTTAAAAATGTAAATTAATTAAAATTAGATACAATTAAAAATCCAGTTCCTCAGAGTCATTAGCCACATTTCAGATGTTTAATAACCACACATGGCCAGTGACTACTGTATTGGACATCACAGACACGTATAGATCATCGCAGAAAGTTCTGTTGTTCCATTGTTGCAGAAATTCCTATTCGACAGCACTGTTCAGATGCTTGACAAATGGATTTTAACTGCCTTTCAGTTTCTGGTTTATATGAGACCTGTGATATAATTTAGTAATGATGGCTGTAGTTTGTCTTCTCTCTGAGACATGAATTTGGTGCTCCGTTGGATCAAGAGAAAGTAAGAAAATGTTGTACCCACTTAAGGCAAATCGTTACCTGTAAGATGACATATGGCCTAGATGACCTGTAAAGATATTTCCTATGTAATTTTTTGTGATTCTAAATTCAGTTTGCTATATGAAAAAGAAGACTCCAGAATTTTGTTCTAAAATGCCCAACTAGTTACCCAGAAGATGGCGCTGCTGGCACACAATCATTTAAGCAAAACAGTTTCTCCTCATAAATGACCCATTGTAAGATGGTTTACAACATAGGCTCTGGAAATTTCCATGCGGGGATGAAAACTTCGTAGTGGTAAATTCCATTGACACTGGGTTTTCTTCTCTTCCAGTGTGCTCAGAAATTCAAATGTGAATTTTTATCACCTCCCTGCTTTTTTTTTTTTTTCTTTCTTGGTCTGATCATGTTTACATTTTTAACTGCTCAGAATTTAGACAGAAAACGAACACCAACAGCATACCACTTGCTAGTTCAGTTAATTTCATTAGTTCATTTGTTCAGGACATATTTAGTGAGTGCCAGGCACTATTCTAGGCACCAGGGTAGCCACAGTGAAGGAGATGTGGGCAAAGGTTCTGACTTTCTGGAATTCACACTCTAGTCGGGAGAATCTTTTTTTTTTTAATTTTTTTTTTTTTTAAATTTTGGCTGCACTGGGTCTCCGTTGAGATGCGTGGGCTTCTCATTGAGGTGGCTTCTCTTGCTGCGATATGCAGGCTTCAGTAGTTGTGGCATACGAGCTCAGTAGTTGGGGCTCGCAGGCTCAGTAGTTGTGGCCCACAGGCTTAGTTGCTCCGCGGCATGTGGGATCTTCCCAGACCAGGGTTCGAACCCGCGTCCCCTGCATTGCAAGGCGGACTCTCAACCACTGCGCCACCAGAGAAGCCCCGGGAGAATCATTTGCTAAGGAGCAAGGAGCTTAGGCATTTTGCTATAGTTTTCTTTTTGAAAACACTAGGTTTGTTTTTGTTTGTTTGTTTTTTAAATAGCCTGGTTTCTCATAGAAAATATATCGGACAGAATGTTGCTTATGTTAATCTACTCTTGGCCAAATTCTCTGAGTTTAACCCAGGACTGTACAAAAGTACTAGAAGAGCATTTTTCTTCTCAGATCTTCCAGCCAGTTAACCAATTTGCACATCCATATAATAGATGGTCATCTGCACAAATGGGAAAAATACCACCACCACCTGCCTCATTGCAACTTAGGAAAATTTCAAATTACTTCACTTAGTAGTGCTCAGAAAGAAGATGCTATTTAAATAGGAAGTCTATTTTTATGAGTCTAGATGTGGTTATATTTATAAGTGATATACACCTTTGAACGCTTTATCATCACGATCTGGCACAGCCTCATAAATTCCATCATCAAAGCTGGTTCGGCGACATTTAATAGAACCCCACCTTTTTGAATGAGGGATGTAAATTTTTAGCATCGTGAAACCATCTTTTAAAAATGCTAATTACTTTGTTTTAAGAGTGCAAACTTCCCACACATTTCTTGTAGCCCAGTCTCATATTGTAAGTTTACTACATTCTCTTGGTTTTATCCAGTAGAAACACTGACCACTTGGTACAAGAAGAAGGCAAGAAGAGGCCAGCGAAGGATGATTGTTTTCTTCTGCGTTTATATTGGGGCTAATTGACATGGTTTGATACTCCATGTTCCAGGCTGCAGTAGTTAATCATTAAGCAGTCACTCGGGCTCAGAAACAATGGAACGAGATGTGCTCTGCTGTCTGATCTGGGGCACGGGGAGCGGGGGCGGGGGGGGGGGGGTGGACATTTACAATCTGATGAAAGCCCAGCATTAGGGCTAGTGTAGAAGATCTGATCAGCAACAAAATCAGCTAAACAACAGCTCGCGTTTTGGAGGGCTTGCTAAGGGCTAGACCCCTCGCACCAGTGTTTTAGAAGCCTTACCTTCCAACCTTCACAACTCTGGTATCGCCATTTTACAGATAGGGGTGCACAGGGGTAAAGGAATTTGCAAAAAGTCACAGGTGGTGAAGGAAGTTTTTTTTTTTTTTTTTTCGGTACACGGGCCTTTCACAGCTGTGGCCTCTCCCGTTGCGGAGTAACAGGCTCCCGACGCGCAGGCTCGGCGGCCATGGCTCACGGGCGCAGCCGCTCCGTGGCACGTGGGATCCTCCCGAACCCGGGCACGAACCCGCGCCCGAACCCGCGCCCCCCGCATCAGCAGGCGGACTCTCAACCACTGCGCCACCAGGGAAGTCTGAAACCAGACTTTAATGCAGAAGCCAGAGCTCTTACCCATTATACGCCCTGCCTTCTATTTTCTTCAGGAAATCCCAGAGCTCTGGTTCCTGGGTCCTAAAGCCCCTGCTTAGTTTCCCGGAAGGCCTTGGAAGTGGAGGCGGAGCCATGACCTTAGGTCAAAGGTCTCGGCATGAGGTCAGGAGGCTGTGTCGGGTTTAGATCGAACATCACCCAACTCTTACCCCAGCCACGGGAACCAGCCTGGGAACCCCCAGACTTGCTGCGTCCTGAAGCAGGTGGGTCAGCCTTGCCCTGCCAGTGATGCTGGCGAACAATGCCTTCCCGGGGGACCAAGCCCCGCGTGGCAAAGGAAATTTTTTTCAAACTGAGAGTATTTGGTACTGATTTCGTCAGTGAAAAATCGTTATCTGTAATGGGCAGGGTGGAGGGGAAGCTGTCTGGGCTTTGAACAACATCGTCTGGCTGTGCATTTGCGAGTTCTGCATGTTTTTTTTTCTTGCTGTATTAGTGTTCTATTGCCGCATAACAAAGTATCACAAACTTAGTGGCTTAAAGCAACATGAATTTATTATCTCATAGTTTCTGTAGGTCAGAGGTCCAGGCATGGCGTGACTGCATTCTCTGCTCAGGGACTCACAGGGCTGAAATCAAGGTGCTGGCTAAGGCCACAGTTCTCATCCAGGGCTCAGGGGTCTTCCTCCAAGATGACTGGTTGTTGGTAGAATTCAGTATCTTGCACCTGTGGAACTCAGGTCCCTGTTTTCATGCCTGCTAGCTGTCAGCTGAGGACTGCTCTCAGTATCTAGAGACCACCCACAGTTCCCTGCCATGTGGTCCCCTCCGTAGGAAGTTCACAACATGGATTCTGGCTTTCTTCCAGGCCGTGGAGTGCATCTCCCTGCATTCCTATGCTGTGAGCAGCTGGAGGAAATTCTCTGCTTCTAAAGGGCCCACCTGATGAGGTCAGGCCTACCTGGATAATCTCCTGATTTGGGACCTTAATTACACCTGAAAAATCCCTTCAAATGAGCACCTAGATTAGTGTTTAATTTAATAACTAGCAGAAGGAGTGTGTACACCAGGGGCCCAGAATCTTGGGGGCCATTTCAGAATTCTGCCTACCATACCTACTAATGGCTAATAACCATCAATGTTGCGTCAATTTATCTGAGGTCCGATATATAATAACATGATGATTGTTTTTGTTATATAATCAAACATGTATATAGTGCTTACTCTATATCAGGCGTGGCTCTAAGAATTTCACAAACATCAAGTCATTTAATACTTACAATAATCCTGTGATATACATTTTACAGCTAAGGAGACAGCCACAGGGAGGTCAGGTAACTTCCCCCAGGTCATACAGGACTGTCAGGGACCACATAATTCCTTTAATCACATCAAGCCTAGATCAACAAGTTTGGCAACGGTGAAGGAAGGGCTAGGTGGGGCCAAGAAGTGGGACTTCTCAGCCTTGCCTCCATTCCCTCTGGAGCCTGCTCACTAAGTACAAGGTCACTGGCATGCCTGCCTGTGGGTGAGTGCGGCTCTCCCTTGTACTGGCTGTCACGATGCTTCTATAAATCTCGGTATGTTGTGGACTGAGTGTGTCCCACCAAAATTCATATGTTGAAATCCTAACCCCCAATGTGATGGTATTTGAGGTGGTGTCTTTGGGAGGTGATTAGGTCATAAAGATGGGGCCCTCATGATTGGATTAGTGCCCTTATAATGGAGACCCCAGAGCATTCTATTGCCTCTTCCACCATGTGAGGACACAGTGAGAAGATGGCCATCTAAGAGCCAAAAGCTGGTCCTCACCAGACACAGCATCTACTGCCGCCTTGATCTTAGACTTCCCAGCCTCCAGAAGTGTGAGGAATAAATACTTGTTGTTTAAGCCGCCCAGGCTATGGTGTTTTTGTGATGGCAGCTCGAATGGGACCAAGACAAGGAAGGACAGTTGCAACTAGGCAGATGTTTTACAGGAGACTTCACTACCGTTTATAAAAACCAGAAGGGAAACCAAGTAACATGCTTATAACATGCAGCTATGTTTGCTACTGGTCCACCTCCTGGCCCCTGGCCAACTTCCCTTGCATACTCTAGTTTCCTGTGTGATTCCTTGGGGATGCACAGGAAGTCTCTTCTATCAGATGGCCTGGCAGCCCCCAAATGCCAGAGGCACTCACCATCAGAGGCAGGGTAAGGGGGACTTCTGTTGGATGTAACCTGGAGGCTTGTTTTGGTGAGTCGGGAACAGGAGCTTCCAGGCCTTCCTGTGTCTTTCTCTGGTCCCACCCTTCAGAGTGTGTGGGCTGAGGAAGTTGCGCTCCGGTTTGGCTTCCGCCACGGACTTGTCTTGACGAGGAATGCGGCAGGCATTCTTGGCACGCTCTCCTCAGTACAGAAAAGGGCCCAACCTTCACGCCGTATCCCCCATGATGTGCTGGAGGAGAACGTCCTCCTGTCTAATACACCCTACAAGACCTTTGGACTCCGTCAAGTGTATAAGTTCTCACTGATTTGCCAAGATTGATTTTCTACCCTTTACTTCACAAAATCCACTGTGAGGCCGAAGCAAGTAAAATTGATTTCCACTCACTTTCCTCCCCACCCAAGGTCTCTTTGCTCGCTCCAGGCGGTATGAGATTTTTTTTTTCAACTTTCTATGCCCTTTTGAAAAGCTTTTTCATTTTTAAAGTACAGTGAAATCAGGTGGTTCTGCAGGCCTGTGCGGGAATTTTAATGTGATGTTTTAAGTGTTTAAGCTTCATTGGCTTAGAAGATACCTCTGTTGGAAGATACTTCTGTTAGAAGATAACTGCTGGATTCCTGAGTATTTACGTTGTAAACATTGGGCTAGGACCATGAAAACTGGGGATGGTAGCATCTTGCTTTTTGATCAATTCACATGTTGTGTGTTTGACTTAACGATGCACTTCAGAAAGCCTCAGGTGGAAATTTCTTCCTCTGAGTTGCATTGTACAGACTCAAATGTAGTGGGTCTGCGTTTTACCCTTCTACATAGGATATAAGAAATGTCCCATTTCTTTTAATTCTCAAGTGAATTGGTTCCAGACCACTATCATCCTGGCTGGAAATTCAGCATCAGTCATAATATGGACCCCACTGAAGGGTTAAGCAGAGATCTCAAGCATCTTACGGTACCCGGCACATGCACGGTGGGCCTCCTGGTCTTAGGTCGAGGTGGGCACTGATGATGTTTGCTGTCCAGTCCCACGTGGTTTCTTGGATACAGGAGGCTCTGTGGCAACCACGTGACCTAATGCTCAGATGGAGGCTGGGAGCCCTGGTGCCTGAGAGGCAGCCTCCCTCGAGACACCCTGTAGCAATTCTCTCTTAATGCTGTGCCACTTCACCAAGCTGTTGTGTGGGAAGAGGGCATGAGCACACACTTCTGGCACCCACCCCCAGACCACGGTCCCCTTTCAGGCTCGGGGGAATTAATGTCTCCCCATGTTAACAGATTCCACCCTAGGTCTCCAAGTGTTCTCTACCTTCAAGCTCTGGGAAAACTTAACATGATCCCCTCAGTGAGTTTCAGAAATGCAAGCCAGGAAAGTGGGCACTTAACACAAAAGGTGGCCGCCTTTAGGGAATCCCAGCCTCCAGTCCCGAATCATAAATGTTCGTGAGCCCAGGGAAGTCCAGGCTCAGGTAGTTTCTATTATTCCAATGAAACAGGAAGAGTGAGTAGGAGAAGGCGACTTTGTAGGTCAGAGGGTGGAAAAGATGTGAAGTGATTGTCTCCAGGAGTGGAAAAGTTAACTGTACCAGAGAACCATGGTAGGATAGTTGGGTATGCAGAGTACCCACCTGAGATCTGTCGTCATGATTGTGTTTCTCCTCCAGCTACACTCAGCGCTCAGGTGCAGCCCTGGCATGGGTGACGTGCTGGGAAAGGGGGACAAGGGAGTTAAGAGGAGTACACACACAATGTTCACTGCAGCTCCTTTTACAATAGCCAGGATGTGGAAGCAACCTAAGTGTCCATCGACAGAGGAATGGATAAAGAAGATGTGGCACATATACACGATGGAATATTACTCAGCCATAAAAAGAAACGAAATTGAGTTATTTATAGTGAGGTGGATGGACCTAGAGTCTGTCATACAGAGTGAAGTAAGTCAGAAAGAGAAAAACAAATACCGTATGCTGTTTAGATTCCACATATATGTGGAATCTAAAAAAAAAAAATGGTTCTGAAGCACCTAGGGGCAGGACAGGAAAAAAGATGCAGACGTAGAGAATGGACTTGAAGACACGGGGAGGGGGAAGGGTAAGCTGGGACAAAGTGAGAGAGTGGCATGGACATACATACACTACCAAATATAAAATAGTGAGAAGCAGCCACATAGCACAGGGAGATCAGCTTGGTGCTTTGTGACCACCTAGAGGGGTGGGATAGGGAGGGTGGGAGGGAGACACAAGAGGGAGGGGATATGGAGATATGTGTATACGTATAGCTGATTCACTTTGGTATACAGCAGCAACTAACCCAACATTGTAAAGCAATTATACTCCAATAAAGATGTTAAAAAAAAAAAGGAGTACACAGTGGTATGGTTGCTGTGTAAACTGGGCAAGGAGGGATAGGAGGACAGGGCTGGTAGACAGTAAAAAAGTGGTACGGCCAGTGGGTTGGAAGTCCCAGTGACCTCAGTGAGTCAAAGAGCTATTGGTATCTAGAGCAAGAGGGATTGATTGTTAGTGAGAGGCTGGAAAAAGAGATTTTGGAGGTAGTTTGGTTATTGGAGATGACAGACCTATGAAAAAGTGAGCGCATTAAGTGGGTGGGTTAAGGAAAAGATCATTGGCACTGAAGGCTGCAAGGAACAGAGAAGTGAGGACATAGGGTGAATTACCTTCTCCATGAGCGGGAAAATTGCCAAGAACAACGACAAGCATAAAAGATTCAGAGGGAGACAGAGAGCTAGGTCTAAAAACCAGACATTTGTTGATGACCGTAGCAAGGAGGGGTGGGGGCTTGTATCCTCTGGCGATATTCCTTTAGAAGGAGTTAGAGGTTTGAGGGAGGAGGAATAGAAATGATCTAGAGCAGAGGCTGGCAAAGAATGATTAGCAGACCCAATCCATCTTGCCTCCTGTTTTTGTAAAGAGAGTCTTCTTGGAACAGAGTGACACCCATTCATTTACATATCCTCAGTGTCTGCTTTGGCACTATGTCAAAGTTGAGTAGTTGCGACGGAGACCATAAGGCCTGCAAAGCCTAAATCACTTACTGTCAGGTCCTTCACGGAAAAAAGTTTGCCAACCCCTGAAGTCGAATTAGCAGTGAGGAATATTAACCTCACAGTGAAAAGAAAGCACAGTTAATATCACAATAACTTATCTTGCCATACACACGTCAAATCTTTCTGTTCCTTGCAGTTTGGGTCTGCTCTCGGTCACCAGATCAAACATTGTGACTCAATAGATATTTTTTTTCCGCAGTGAAATCAACCCATTGGATGGTTGAAAACACAGAACGACTGGCCACTTTAACTTTGCGCATGGATATATTTTTCCATGTAAGCCAGAGCCAGCGTACATGATTATAGTGTATGAAATGTACTGAGGTAAATTTCATCAGGTTGCAAATCCAGATTGCCAATTACTCAAACATAAACCGCAGGCTATAGCACTACCCTGTGGCTTGTTAGGGTACTGAGCAAAGATGCTAGTGGACCTGACTTCCACAACCGATTTCCTGTTCTAGCTGACCTTGTTCCTTGCTATTAGTCTTAAGAATGGGAAACTGGCCTACATGGCTTTGCCCGGTGTAATGAGACAGGCAAACATAGCATTCCTAGAATAGTCGATCTGAGGTTTGCCAGGGGTCACTCACATTCCTTCTCTGGAAAGTTTGAATCAAGCAAAACAAAGACTCAGAGAATGGTCATCTGTGTCAAGTGAATGGTGGGGCACTGGACTAAATAAATATTCATGTGTGCCTCTTGTTAAGCTTCTTGAAATTATCTTTTTTATTCCTTCTCTTTCTGGAACCTGAAATCTATACGGCTTCTTTTTCCATGAGATTTTTGTTCTTTCACTTAAACTAGCTTGAGTAGATTCTATTCCTTAGAACGAAATGATTACTGAAACAGTCTTGAGTGCCAGATTCTTGGTCATAAGGGGGTCCATTGTCTTGTCTCTTTTAGGATTAAGATGTGTTCCCCAGGCCAGTTGTCCTTTGTACCCTTTGTCATAAGGAGAAAACAATATGGAGGGAGCAGCTCAAATGCAAATCAGTCTTTACCCTTGGGACGACGGTCAACAAACAGCACTAAGGCGAGTCGGTAGGTACACTTTCTGTAACAGATACACTTTTCTCGTCTTACTAGGAAGGAATGACACTTGAATAGCAAGAGCCCCTGGGGTTATTTGCCACCCAAAGATAGCCTAGGGATGCTCGCAGACAGAGCTAAGAGTGATCATTTGAGGTGCACATGGTTTCCTCGGAAGGGTTTTATTAACTGGAACATCACCTTGGTCGTTTTCCTCCCTATGTTTTCCAGAACTGACATTAACCGTGGTGTTTGTAGAAACGTATTTCAAATGTGATTGTATCAGTTATGCTCTGAACCTGTCAAACTGCAGTGATGGAAAAAAGTTAAGAAAAAAAATTCCTCCAGAGCCCCTAGCTACTGGCAGTTACTGATGGAGACAGGCCCTGTTGTGCCCTTTGGCTTATTAATAAGTTCTTCTGATCCAGTCACTTCCTATGTTAATTGGGTTTAGTGAAAATGTATTCTGCTGTTTGGGGATTTAGCAGCAGAAGAAAGGAAGAACAAAGCATGTGTACTAGTACCAGCTACTATGAAAACACTACCCCAGAGTTGTGGAAAGCTTTTGATCAGTGAAAATCCTGATGTCCCAGATCCCAAGGCTCTACGCGGACTCTCTTTTCTACGCCTGATCAATGATGACTCCTTTCCCTCTGATGAATGAATAAGCAGCTCTCTGTCTTTAGTTCAATAAACGGTGGATGGAAGGCAGCCATTCTACTAGGCATCCCCCACCATGGTAGTGATGCCAAATTGGTTGTTCAATGAGGCTGGTAGATAGTTTCCTGATGCTGTGGGTTTCTGTGTCTCATGGGATTTCCACTCTAGGTCCGGATTGGAGATAGCTACCTTATTTTTATTTATTTGTTTATTTTTTAGCATCATGGATTTTATATTCCCTAAGTTTTTTCTTTTTATTTAAAAAAAATTTTATTGAAGTATAGTTGATTTACAATATTGTGTTAGTTTCAGGCGTACAGCAAAGTGAGTCAGTTATACATATGCATATGTCCACCTTTTTTAGATTCTTTTCCCATATAGGTCATTACAGAGTATTGAGTAGAGTTCCCTGTGCTATACAGTAGGTCCTTATCAGTTATCTATTTTATATATAGTAGTGTGGATATGTCACTCCCAATCTCCCAGTTTATCCCTCCCCTCTCCCCTCTGGTAACCATAAGCCTGTTTTCTACATCTGTGGAGACAGCTACTTTAGAAGGGAGAAAAACTTTAGTTTGATGTGAGACTTCCAACTCTAGCATGCTCGAAGAACTCATCCAAACAGATGACTTTCCCTGTAAACTTTCATCGTCTTAGGTTTGTCACAGTGAGCAAAGGTCTGTCTTTAAGTGGAGAGTCTGGCATAATGAGCTTCTCTGAATAAGCTGGTTAGTCATGAAAAGAATGACTCAGAAATTAGTTCGGAAGCTTGTTTTCATGTGATGTGGACTAACAGGACAGTATTGGACGTTTGGCTGCTCTCAGTTTAGAGGAGCCTTTCAGCAAACGCTTTACCTGACCTAGTGGAGGCAACATAATGACAATAGCTTATTTTTTGATATATATTTTTTGCGGTACGCGGACCTCTCACTGTTGTGGCCTCTCCCGTTGCGGAGTACAGGCTCCGGAAGCGCAGGCTCAGCGGCCATGGCTCACGGGCCCAGCCGCCCTGCGGCACATGGGATCCTCCCGGACCGGGGCACGAACCCGCGTCCCCTGCATCGGCAGGCGGACTCCCAACCACTGCGCCACCAGGGAAGCTCATTATTTTTTTAAAAAAATTTATTTGGTTGAAGTAGAGTAGATTTACAATGTTGTGTTAGTTTCTGCTGTACAGCAAAGTGATTCAGTTATACATATGTACGCATTCTTTTTTATGTTCCTTTCCATTATGGTTTACCATAGGATATTGAATATAGTTCCCTGTGCTATAGAGTAAGACCTTGTTGTTTATCTATTCTGTATATAATAGTTTGCATGTGCTAACCCCAAACTCCCAATCCATCCCTCCCCCACGCCCTTCCCCTTTGGTAACCATTAGTTTGTTTTCTGTGTCTGTGAGCTTGTTTCTCTTTTGTAAATAAATTCATTTGTACTATTTTTTTAGATTCCACATATAAGTGATATCATATGGTATTTGTCTTTCTCTGTCTGACTTACTTCACTTAGTATGATAATCTGTAGGTTCATCCATGTTGCTGCAAATGGCATTATTTCACTCTTTTTTACGGTTGAGGAGTATTCCATTCTGTATATATATACAATGGAATATTGTAGATATGGTAGAGAAGATATGGTATATAGATATATATTATTTTTTTTAAATTATTTTATTTAATTTTATTTATTTATAATTTTTGGCTGCATTGGGTCTTCGTTGCTGCGTGCGGGCTTTCTCTAGTTGCGGTGACCGGCGTCTACTCTTTATCACAGTGAGCGGGCTTCTCATTGCAGTGGCTTCTCTTGTTGCGGAGCACGGGCTCTAGGTGCGCGGGCTTCAGTAGTTGTGGCTCACAGGCTCTAGAGCGCAGGCTCAGTAGTTGTGGCGCACGGGCTTAGTTGCTTCATGGCGTGTGGGATCTTCCCAGACCAGGGCTTGCTTGAACCCGTGTCCCCTGCATTGGCAGGCGGATTCTTAACCACTGCGCCACCAGGGAAGTCCCCTTCAGTTCATTCTTTTATTCATCAAATAATAAATACAGTTGCTGTGCTATGGTCCAGAGATACTGCAGTAAAAAAAAAAAATGGACCAGAAACCCTACCCTCATGGACTTCCCCAGCGAGAGGACTGTAAAAAATAATACTAAAGGAACAGTCAATGAATATGTTAATGTGATAAACACAGTCAATCAGTAAAATATATAGTATGTCAGATGACGCTAAGTGCCATGAAGACAGGAAAACCAGACAAGCAGGAGGGAGAGTCGTGGTCAGAATTACGCACTAATGGTGACAGTTCAACAGGGTTTGATTGCTGAAGAAGACCCGTAGGAACTTCAGTGAAATGCTTACAAATCTGGAGTTTATTACAGGAGAAGAATAGCCACTAGAGAAAAGAGCATTCATAGGGATCTATCGTCCTCTGTCTGTAAGGGCTGTGGCACGATGCACTCTTGCTTTCTGATCAGGAGCCACGGATGTGTACATGGCACCCCTGGGAATCAGGGAACCCCAAACGGAGTCTTGGCTGGAGTTATTCATATTTTTCTGGCTCCCTATGCATATTTCTGCTGTGTAACCAGCTTTAACAATAGAGACCTCTGAGGGTCTCACCCTGACCAGACGCAGATCATGAATCTGTCTATTGTCAATAAACAGTGCTGACAAGCTGGTACAAACCTTCCCAAAGTCCTCAAACCCATGGTCACACAGCAGCATGATTAATTAATAGGTTTTATGCCTTGGCCAGAGGTCAGTGCCATACAGATGCATTTCTTATTTCAAAAGAACAGCTTAGGCTAGTTATAGGCATGCTGCAGTTAACTCCCATAGCACAGATTGCAATTCTTTTTTTTAAATTGAACTCTAGTTGATTTTATAGTATTGTGTTAGTTTCAGGTGTACAGCAAAGTGATTCAGATCTATCTATCTATCTATATGTCTATATCCATATATATATTCTTTTCTTTTCCATCATAGGTTATTACAAAAGGGATAAATTAGGAGTTTAAGATTAACAGATACACACTACTATATATATAGTAGTTAAAGACTGTATAGCACAGGGAACTATATAACTATATTCAATATCTTGTAATAACCTATAACAGACTGCAATTCTAAATATTAAGTCAGGGAGAGCTTAACTGAGAGCGTGACATTTAAGCCAAAATCTCAGGGTGGTGACAGAAGCAGCTATGTAGAAATCTGAAGGCAGCTCCCCGCACCGCCCCTGGCAGGGAGATCAGCAAATGCCAAGGCCCTGGGGCAGGATTGTATTCAGGGGGAACACAAGGGGGTCTCTGAGGTCAAGGCTGAATAAATGATGGGGAAAAACTTAGTAGATGATCTCAAAGAGGTAAGGAGCAGATACCAGGTGGAAATCTGAATCATGTTGCCTTTGAAATGTTTCTGGACTTTGCTTTGTTTTTCCCTTCATGTTGCAATGGACTCTGTCAGTCCATTAGAACAGGAATTCTTTTTTTTTTTTAGAGTTTTTTGCTGTGAACCATTTTTAAAGTCTTCATTGAATTTGTTACAACATTGCTTCTGTTCTGTGTTTTGGTTTTTTGGCCCTGAGGCATGTGGGATTTTAGCTCCCGGACCAGGGATCGAAACCGCACTCCCTGCGTTGGAAGGCAAAGTCTTAACCACTGGACCACCAGGGAAGTCCCCAGAACAGGAATTCTTAACCTAGGAGTCTCTGGATAGAATTCAAGAGGCCTGTAAATTTGAATTTTAAAAAAATCTATATTTTCATTAACCTCTAACTGAAGTTGAGCATTTCTTTCAATTAAGGATTCAGGCATATATGTATATGTATAACTGAATCACTTTGCTGTACACCTGAAACTAACACAACATTGTAAATCAACTATACTCTAATATGAAAGAAAATAAAATGTCAAGTAAAAGGTCAGCACTGAATGAAAAAAAAAAAAACCAAACAAACCAGGCAACCAGAGTAGTATTTGCAGTACTTGTTAACACTGCTATCCATAGATCTCACAGATGTTTTTGTATCACACTGTAGTTCTTGCAAATATTCTGAAATACCTTTTCTGTTCCTCACTTTTCTGAAATTCCTGTAGTTATTAACCTGCTGCTAGATTGCGCATGACCACGATCTTCCTGTCTGTTGATTATTTTCATAACTGGAGTTGAACTCAGAAAGTTCTAAGGGAGCAGATTTGAAAGTTGCTAAGAGAGCAGATCTCAAAAGTTCTCACCACAAGAAAAATTCTGTAACTATGTATGATGATGACTGTTAACTAGATGTATAGTGGTGATCATTTTGCAATATATACAAATATGGAATCATTATGTTGTACACTGGAAACTAATATAAGGTTATATGTCAAGTACACCTCAATTAAAAAAAAACAAACCCAGCAGCACCACCACCAAAACAAAGCCAAACAAACAAACAGCTCTGGAGAATTCTGATGTCTTTGAGAGAAGATTATCTGCACCTTGTAAAATGAGCTGTGGAAGTTTAATTCCGTTTGTAACAATGTGCCTCTATGGATTGACTTTTCAACACTGGTAACCATTAAAACAAACGAAAAGGATGTGTGTCATGTTGATTAGATATCCAAAAAGATGGGCCCCCAGCCTTATCAAAGACTACTCCACAGTCCAGTGTTTTCTTTTTTTGAAACCAAGCAACAATAGCCTTCACACAAAAACGTCTTCCAAAAAATCCGGTAACTTGCATGTATGTGCTGTAGTGTTATTGTATTTGTTGTTATTTAGGGTGATGACAGAGAAGCACTTAACTTACACGTCATAAATTGATTCATTTTCTTTATTTTGTAAGATTCATTGAGGTAGACTTTACGTATAATTGATAGAACTTTACTGGCTGCAAAAAATGAGCTCAGCAAGAATATTTGCTATTAGCTGTTCCAAACAGATATGCGAGGTCTCCAGGATAACAGCTGGTATCTTGAGAAACTGAATTTTCCAGTGCCAGGTAAGGTTGATGAGGTATTATCTCCTGAATGGAATATATCATATAAGATTTGACAAGCTTGAATTAATACCTAATGTTCTCGAAAGGGGTGGGAAATGATTGGAGAGCAATCAGGGAGCGTTCCCAAAGAGGCCACAGACAACGTGAAGGCAGAAAAATCTGAAAATGCACCCCATGAGCAGGTCACAAATGGACTGGCATTGGGCACATTATTGCTGAGGGTAAAATGAAAGCTTAAGGAGATGCGTGAACACAGCAGGAAACCAGCACCTCTGCTGATTTTCGCTTCTCAGGTAACCAGAGATTCGTTTATAGGGCTCGGCTATTCAGAAATGCTTTTGGCTGAAGCCTCCACTTAAAGAAAGAGAAAAGGGCTTCCCTGGTGGCGCAGTGGTTGAGAGTCCACCTGCCGATGCGGGGGGTGCGGGTTCGTGCCCCGGTCCGGGAGGATCCCACGTGCCGCGGGGCGGCTGGGCCCGTGAGCCATGGCCGCTGAGCCTGCGCGTCCGGAGCCTGTGCTCGGCAACGGGAGAGGCCACAACAGTGAGAGGCCCGCGTACCGCGAAAAAAAAAAAAAAAAAGAAAGAAAGAGAAAAGCCCTGCTCAGCCGTACCCTCTAGGCTGAGAAATATGCACCCCTCAGGTTCTGTTTCAGTTATTGATCTGGGTTCTAACCGCATCCGGCAATCATCTAAATTCAGTGCTGACACCCAGCAGCCCTTCCTCCATCCTTTGCAATGCAGTAGAATCTTTGGGAGTCCTCTTGGGTTCGCTGACGTCTTGGGCCTGTGGGTGTCCTCCTTCGGCGGGTATTTAGGCCCTTCCCAGCGGCGTTTGACAATGTCTGGAGGTGCTTACTGCCGTCTGGTGGGTGGAGGTTGATGACACTGCTAACCGTCCGATGGCGTTCAGGACAGCGCTCACCACAAGGAGCCCTGGCCTAGACCGTGAGCAGCCAACAGTGTGAAACCCTGGCGTAGAGAAGGGTGCACAGAACTGCCTGGTAGCGTCAGGCTTGCAGAGACGAGGGTCTCAAAGGAGGACCAAAGTGGCCAGGGAAAGAAGGGAAGGAAAGGTATACCCTTTTGTCTGTTCTGACACATTTTCCAAACACGACTCTGCTTTGGACTTAAGATTGCTTCATGGAAGCTACTCGCTTCTCTCCTGTTTTCATCGTTCCTGTGCATAAAAAGGGGCAGCCAGGATCAGGGAAGGCTAGCAAGGCTCTGGCACCACCCAGGAAAGCGTCCACACTTGGAACTCCTTTGTTGAGTTACCTTATGCTAAAATATTGATGTACTATCACCGAATATTGATCTGTCATATATCAATCATAATATATTGTGCATATGTCATCCTCCTAATTAATATTATTTTTAGCTCTTATCCAAATAACTTGAATGCAGTCATAACTCACACGGTAGAGCGACTGGGTGATAAATGTTTTTTTTTCTTTTAACATCTTTATTGCACTATAATTGCTTTACAATGATGCGCTAGTTTCTGCTTTATAATAAAGTGAATCAGCCATACATATACAAACATCCCCGTATCTCCTCCCTCTTACGTCTCCCTCCCACCCTCCCTATCCCACCCCTCTAGGTGGTCACAAAGCACTGAGCTGATCTCCCTGTGCTATGCAGCTGCTTCCCACTAGCTACCTATTTTACATTTGGTAGTGTATATATGTCCATGCCACTCTCTCACTTCGTCCCAGCTAACCCTTCCCCCTCCCTGTGTCCTCAAGTCCATTCTCTAGTAGGTCTGCATCTTTATTCCCATCTTGCCCCTAGGTTCTTCATAACCATTTTTTTTTTTAGATTCCATATATATGTGTTAGCATACGGTATTTGTTTTTCTCTTTCTGACTTACTTCACTCTGTATGACAGACTCTAGGTCCATCCACCTCACTACAAATAACTCAATTTCGTTTCTTTCTGTGGCTGACTAATATTCCATCGTGTATATGTGCCACATCTTCTTTAACCATTCATCTGTCAGTGGACACTTAGGTTGCTTCTATGTCCTGGCTATTGTAAATAGAGCTGCAATGAACATTGTGGTACATGACTCTTTTTGAATTATGGTTTTCTCAGGGTATATGCCCGGTAGTGGGATTGCTGGGTCATATGGTAGTTCTCTTTTTAGTTTCTAAGGAACCTCCATATGGTTCTCCATAGTGTCTGTATCAATTTACATTCCCACAAACAGTGCAAGAGGGTTCCCTTTTCTCCACATCCTCTCCAGCATTTATTGTTTGTAGTTTTTTTGATGATGGCCATTCTGACCGGTGTGAGGTGATACCTCATTGTAGTTTTGATTGCATTTCTCGAATGATTAGTGATGTTGAGCATCCTTTCATGTGTCTGTTGGCAATCTGTATATCTTCTTTGGAGAAATGTCTATTTAGGTCTTCTGCCCATTTTTGGATTGGGTTGTTTGGTTTTTTGATATTGAGCTGCATGAGCTGCTTGTAAATTTTGAAGATTAATCTTTTGTCAGTTGCTTCATTTGAAAATATTTTCTTCCATTCTGAGGGCTACCTTTTTGTATTGTTTATGGTTTCCTTTGCTGTGCAAAAGCTTTTAAGTTTAAGTTTCATTAAGTCCCATTTGTTTATTTTTGTTTTTATTTCTGTTACTCTAGGAGGTGGGTCAAAAAAGATCTGGCTATGGTTTATGTCAAACAGTGGTTTTCCTCTAAAAGTTTTATAGTGTGCGGTCTTATATTTAAGTCTGTAATCCACCTGGAGTTTATTTTTGTGTATGGTGTTAGGGAGTGTTCTAATTTCATTCTTTTACATGTAGCTGTCCAGTTTTCCCAGCACCACTTTTTGAAGAGGCTGTCTTTTCTCCATTGTATATTCTTGCCTCCTTTATCAGAAATAAGGTGACCATATGTGTGTGGGATTATCTCTGGGCTTTCTATCCTGTTCCATTGATATATATTTCTGTTTTTGTGCCAGTACCATACTGTCTTGATTACTGTAGCTTTGTAGTATAGTCTGAAGTCGGGGAGCCGGATTCCTCCAGCTCTGTTTTTCTTTCTCAAGATTGCTTTGGCTATTCGGGGTCTTCTGTGTTTCCATACAAATTGTGAATTTTTTTGTTGTAATTCTGTGAAAAATGACATTGGTAGTTTGATAGGGATTGCATTGAATCTGTAGATTGCTTTGGGTAGTATAGTCATTTTCACAATGTTGATTCTTCCAATCCAAAAACATGGTATATCTCTCCGCCTGTTTGTATCATCTTTTTTTTTAAAAAGGAAATATTGTATTCAATTTCTTTTTTAAAATTTATTTATTTATTTATTTATTTATGGCTGTGTTGAGACTTCGTTTCTGTGCGAGGGCTTTCTCTAGTTGCGGCAAGCGGGGTCCACTCTTCATCGCGGTGCGCGGGCCTCTCACTATCGAGGCCTCTCTTGTTGCAGAGCACGGGCTCCAGACACGCAGGCTCAGTGGTTGTGGCTCATGGGCCTAGTTGCTCCGTGGCATGTGGGATCTTCCCAGACCAGGGCTCGAACCCGTGTCCCCTGCATTGGCAGGCAGATTCTTAACCATTACGCCACCAGGGAAGGCCCTGTTTGTATCATCTTTAATTTCTTTCATCAGTGTCTTATAGTTTTATGCATACAGGTCTTTTGTCTCCTTAGGTAGGTCTATTCCTAGGTATTTTATTCTTTTTGTTGCAGTGGTAAATGGGAGTTTTTCCTTAATTTCTCTTTCAGATTTTTCAGCATTAGTGTATAGGAATGCAAGAGACTTCTGTGAATTAATTTTGTATCCTGCTACTTTACCAAATTCATTGATTACCTCTAGTAGTTTTCTGGTAGCATCTTTAGGATTCTCTATGTATAGTATCATGTCATCTGCAAACAGTGACAGCTTTACTTCTTGTTTTCCGATTTGGATTCCTTTCTTTTTTTTTTTTTCTTCTCTGATTGCTCTGGCTAAAACTTCCAAAACTATGTTGAATAATAGTGGTGAGAGTGGACAGCATTTCTTGTTCCTGATCTTAGAGGAAATGGTTTCAGTTTTTCATCATTGAGAATAGTGTTGGCTGTGGGTTTGTCATATATGGCCTTTATTATGTTGAGGTAAGTTCTCTCTATGCCTACTTTGTGGGTTTCTTTTTTTTATCATAGGTAGGTGTTGAATTTTGTGGAAAGCTTTTTCTGCATCTGTTGAGATGATCATATGGTTTTTCTCCTTCAATTTGTTAATATGATGTATCACACTGATTGGCGTATATTGAAGAATCCTTGCATTCCTGGGGTAAACCCCACTTGACCATGGTGTATGATTCTTTTAAAGTGCTGTTGGATTCTTTTTGCTAGTATTTTGTTGAGGATTTTTGCATCTATGTTCATCAGTGATATTGGCCTGTAGCTTCCTTTCTTTGTGACATCCTTGTCTGATTTTGGTATCAGGGTGATGGTGGCCTGGTAGAATGAGTTTGGGAGTGTTCCTCCCTCTGCTATATTTTGGAAGAGTTTGAGAAGGATAGGTGTTAGCTCTTCTGTAAATGTTTGATAGAATTCGCCTGTGAAGCTATCTGGTCCTGGGCTTTTGTTTGTCGGAAGATTTTTAATCACAGTCTCAATTTCAGAGATGTGATGCTTGTGACTGGTCTGTTTATATTTTCTATTTCTTCCTGGTTTAGTCTCGGAAGGTTGTGCTTTTCTAAGAATTTGTCCATTTCTTCCAGGTTGTCCATTTTATTGGCATATATTTGTAGTAATCTCTCATGATCCTTTGTATTTCTGCAGTGTCAGTTGTTACTTCTCCGCTTTCGTTTCTAATTCTGTTGATTTGAGTCTTCTCCCTTTTTTCTTGATGCGTCTGGCGAATGATTTATCAATTTTGTTTATCTTCTCAAAGAACCAGCATTTAGTTTTATTGATCTTTGCTGTTGTTTCCTTCATTTCATTTTCATTTATTTGTGATCTGATCTTTATGATATTTTTCCTTCTGCTAACTTTGGGGTATTTTTGTTCTTCTTTCTCTAATTGCTTTAGGTGTAAGGTTAGGTTGTTTATTTGAGATGTTTCTTGTTTCTTGAGGTAGGATTGTATTGCTATCAACTTCCCTCTTAGAACTGCTTTTGCTGCATCCCATAGGTTTTGGGTTGTGTTTTCATTGTCATTTGTTTCTAGGTATTATTTGATTTCCTCTGATTTCTTCAGTGATCTCTTGGTTATTAAGTAGTATATTGTTTAGCCTCCATGTGTTTGTATTTTCTACAGATTTTTTCCTGTAATTGATATCTAGTCTCATAGTGTTGTGGTCAGAAAAGATACTTGGTATGATTTCAGTTTTCTTAAATTTACCAAGGCTTGATTTGTGACCCAAGATATGATCTATCCTGGAGAATGTTCCACGAGCACTTGAGCAGAAAGTGTATTCTGTTGTTTTTGGATGGAATGTCCTATAAATATCAATTAAGTCCATCTGATCTAATGTATCATTTAAAGCTTGTGTTACCTTATTTATTTTCATATTGGATGATGTGTCCATTGGTGAAAGTGGGGTGTTAAAGTCCCCTACTATGATTGTGTTACTGTCGATTTCCCCTTTTATGGCTGTTAGCATTTGCCTTACGTATTGAGGTGCTCCTGTGTTGGGTGCATAAATATTTACAACTGTTGTATCTTCTTCTTGGATTGATCCCTTGATCATTATGTAGTGTCCTTCTTTGTCTCTTGTAATAGTCTTTAGTTTAAAGTCTATTTTGTCTGATATGAGAATTGCTACTCCAGCTTTCTTTTGATTTCCATTTGCATGGAATATCTTTTTCCATCCCCTTACTTTCAGTCTGTATTTGTCCCTAGGTCTGAAGTGGGTCTCTTGTAGACAGCATATATACGGGTCTTGTTTTTGTAACCATTCAGCCAGTCTGCGTCTTTTGGTGGGAGTATTTAATCCATTTACATGTAAGATAGTTATCGATATGTATGTTCCTATTCCCATTTTCTAAATTGTTTTGGGTTCGTTATTATAGGTCTTTTCCTTCTCTTGTGTTTCCTGCCTAGAGAAGTTCCTTTAGCATTTGTTGTAAAGCTGGTTTGGTGGTGCTGAATTCTCTTAGCTTTTGCTTATCTGTAAAGGTTTTAACTTCTCTGTCAAATCTGAATGAGATCCTTGCTCGGTAGAGTAGTCTTGGTTGGAGGTTTTTCCCTTTCATCGCTTTAAGTATGTCCTGCCACTCCCTTCTGGCTTGCAGAGTTTCTGCTGAGAGATCAGCTGTAAATCTTATGGGGATTCCCTTGTATGTTATTTGTTGCTTTTCCCTTGCGCTTTTAGTATTTTTTTCTTTGTATTTAATTTTTGATAGTTTGATTAATACGTGTCTTGGAATGTTTCTTCTTGGATTTATCCTGTACGGGACTCTCTGCACTTCCTGGACTTGATTGACTGTTTCCTTTCCCATATTAGGGAAATTTTCAACTAGAATCTCTTCAAATATTTTCTCAGTCCCTTTCTTTTTCCTTTCTTCTTCTGGAACTCCTATAATTCGAATGTTGGTGCATTTAATGTTGTCCCAGAGGTCTCTGAGACTGTCCTCAGTTCTTTTCATTCTTTTTCCTTTATTCTGCTCTGCAGTAGCTATTTCCACTATTTTATCTTCCAGGTCACTTACCCGTTCTTCTCCCTCAGTTATTCGGCTATGGATCCCTTCTAGAGAATTTTTAATTTCATGTATTGTGCTGTTCATCATTGTTGTTTGCTGTTTAGTTCTTCTAGGTCCTTGTTAAATGTTTCTTGTATTTTCTCCATTCTATTTCCAAGATTTTGGATCATCTGTACTATCATTACTGTGAATTCTTTTTCAGGTAGACTGCCTATTTCCTCTTCATTTGTTTGGTCTGGTGGGTTTTTACCTTGCTCCTTCATCTGCTGTATGTTTCTCTGTCTTCTCATTTTGCTTAACTTACTGTGTTTAGGGTCTCCTTTTCGCAGGCTGCAGTTTCATAGTTCCTGTTGTTTTTGATGTCTGTCCCCAGTGGCTAAAGTTGGTTCAGTGGGTTGTGTGGGCTTCCTGGTGGGGGGGACTAGTGCCTGTGTTCTGGTGGATGAGACTAGATCTTGTCTTTCTGGTGGGCAGGACCATGTCCGATGGTGTGTTTTGGGGTGTCTGTGACCTTATTATGATTTTAAGCAGCCTCTCTGCTAATGGGTGAGGTTGTATTCCTATCTTGCTAGTTGTTTGGCATAGGGTGTCCAGCACTGTAGCTTGCTGGTTGTTGAGTGGAGCTGGGTCTTAATGTTGAGATGGATATGTCTGGGAGAGCTTTCTGCATTTGATATTATGTGGAGCTGGGAGGATTCTGGTGGACCAGTGTCCTGAACTCTCCCACTTCAGAGGCACAGGCCTGACACCTGGCCGGAGCACCAAGACCCTGTCAGCCACACGGCCAGGTACGTGGGGAGTTTCTTGCCTTTTGGGAAGTCTGAGGTCTTCTGCCAGCATTCAGTAAGTGTTCTGTAGGAGTTGTTCCACATGTAGATGTATTTCTGATGTATTTGTGGGGAGGAAGGTGATCTCCACGTCTTACTCCTCTGCCATCTTGAAGGTCTCTCTGTTTTCACATGAATTTAAGTCAGACAGTAGAAATGAGTTTTTCAAATTCTTCATTTGTCTTAAAACATTCACATCATTAGTTTTAAAAGCAGATCTTAAGTTCTGTTATCTTTGATGAGTTCATAGTTACTGATGGGCCTAAAAGCTCTTTACTTGCCTAATGAAAACATCAACAATAAAGTCTTAACTGTGGGGCGAGGGCGGCCGCAGGAACCTGTGCAGTGGCGGCGGATTCTCAGGGCTTGGGCTCAGCTCGATAAATGGGTCTTCAAACAATATTCCAACTCTGACCTATATTGCCTTGTGGAAAGGAAAGGCCATGTTGGGACAATGACAATGATGGGAGAGGAGTAAGGGAGCGCATTTTCACAGGGTTGTGGGAGATGGTATTGGGACTCCGACCAGACCTACGGCAGATTGTGAAGTAGGGCAAACTTGTAATGAGTGGCACTCCTTAATCACCTCTTGTGGTCCCTTTTCCCACCATAGAAACCATGATCCGTTTATGCAACCATCTTGGAGTCTACTGGCTGCTAACTGTTCGTGCTCGGATGTTTGTTCATGAAAGCCCAAGGTACCCTCTAGCAAAGTATTTGGAGATTCTGGGAAACAGAAGAGTCCTCAGAACACAAAAGAATAGCTTCCAATGTCATTCTTCTGTAGGTTGGAAGAACAGACGTTGAAGCTCAGAGGGACATTCAGAGAATCCCATCAATCACCACCTAGGGTGCCCACTGTCTCTGTCCTCTTAAGCAAAATGGCACCACACTCCTAATGATCCATAAAGCTACAGGTGGCCTTACCCAGCCTCATGGCTGTAAATGCCATCTTTATACCAACAACTCCCAAACGTAAGAACTGAGAAGTGACCATCTGATATGGCAGTCATCAATACGACAATCAAACAGTAACTTGGCTTAATCGAGTTTGAAATTTGATCATGGAGGTTGGAAACAAATGGTAGGTGAGGAAGTGGAGATGGCCACTCTTTCAGGAAGAAACCAGTGAAGGGAAGGGGAAGCTTTGGGTTGATCTCTTAAGGAAGATGCCTCTGGAACCTGTGTCATGTTCCTTGGGCTACCACTGATTTCAGCTGCAGCCAAGTTGGACAGTTCTTGAAAATCTAGACTTACAAGGCCCCACCTCAAGCACACACCTTTCTGCATTCTGCTTCAAGATCTCTTCTGACATCTTGGAAATTCAATAGGCTCTTGTACGAGCATAGGCCAGAAATATGAGGGAAGTACCCTCAGGATCTACCCTCACTATGACAGAAGGAAGCTAATGTATAAATGCTCCAACCCCCCATCTTTAGGGTGGTCACTTTTTTCTGCTTTTGTTGTAAAATGGTGCCCTCGTTTCTCACAGCAGTGACTTTGAAAAGGTACTCTGATATTGGCTTTTCCTCCTTCCCTGTCCCACTCTTCCCACTCATTCATTCCTGATTATTATTGCCAAATGCTTTTGCTTAGATCTTGTCATTACCAGCACTGAGCGAACTCTTGGCTCTGCAGTCTTGGCACTTCATTGTTTTACTGCACGTGTTCACGTAGTGTATCAAATATCCTCTGTGGATACTGAGTAGGATCTCAGGCCTTCTGAGCTCTCCCCTCTCCTGTAGATTAGAAACTACATCTCCCAGATGCCTTGCCATGAGAGTTCCAGTTTCATTCTGTTAACGAGAGCACAGTTTGGAAAGCCATTATCTTTCTGTGGTGGTTGGAAGCAGGTGACAAGAGCTGTAGATGAGCTCCTGAAAACTGCCCACTTTAAGACTGCAGGCATCTGAGGTCATTGGTGGCAGTTCCTGTGACTTTTGTACTTCCTGATCAGTTTCCCTGACTTTCATTCCTACGACCCTTCCAGGAGCTGTGTAAGCCTCTAATTCCCTATGGCAAATCCCTTCTTGCTGGTAAAGACACATGCACCCCAGTGTTCAGTGCAGCACTATTTACAATCGCCAGGTCACTGAAGCAACCTAAATGCCCATCGACAGACGAATGGATAAAGAAGACGTGGTACATATATACAATGCAATATTACTCAGCCATAGAAAGGAACGAAATTGTGTCATTTGTAGAGATGTGAGTGGGCCTAGAGACTGTCATACAGAGTGAAGTAAGTCAGAAAAAGAAAACAAATGTCGTATATTAACGCATATATGTGGAATCTAGAAAAATGGTACAGATGAACCAGTTTGCAGGGCCGAAATTGAGACACAGATGTAGAGAACAAACATATGGACACCAAGGGGGGCAAGTGGTCGGGGGGCGGTGGTGGTGGGATGAATTGGGAGATTGGGATTGACATATGTACACCAATATGTATAAAATAGATAACTAATAAGAACCTGCTGTATAAAAATAAAATTCAAAGAAAAAATCCCTTCCTGTTCAAAATACCTAGAGTGGTTTCTGTTTTTGTGGCCAAACCCTGACTGATACACATATAATCTAATTTTATTGAGAGAAAAGATCTAAGAATTTGATTTGCCATTGCTGATGGTTAATAGGTGAGAGGAAGGTAACAAGATCCATCTCAGACAGCAAAGCAACTGTATTTTTAGAGATGTTAGAACAGTGAAGCAAATAATTTACATTAGAAGTCAAGGTGAAAATCATTCCAAGAGAAAGGGGATCATTTACTTATTTATTTACTTATGCATTTATGCACGCATGCGTGCTGTGCGGGGTCTTAGTTGTGGCATGTGGGACCTAGTTCCCCGGCCAGGCATTGAACCCGGGCCCCCTGCATTGGGAGTGGGGAGTCTTACCCATTGGACCACCAGGGAAGTCCTGAAAAGGGATCCTTGATGATGAATATGCTCTTGTCTCCCGAGAGATGCCAGCCTGTATCAAGCCGACGGACATAAAACAATGCAGTTTTTAAAGTCATGGAATTTAAACCCTCTGTAAGTCAGTGCAAGTAAATAAAGAAGGAAGGATGAGCCAACCATAAATACCTCATTAACATGCATGCGGTGGCTGTGTTATCTGAATTCTCACAGGCGCCGATGCAGTGATGCTGGGAATTGTGTACTGTGTGGTGCTGTGAAGTGGAAAGTACAATTTACTGAAAAAATTAAGAATTATAGGTGACACTGCAGCTCATAATCTGTCGTATAATGCTTCCTTAATGGATCAGGAAGGTGACATTTTTAAAGATGTTTTTCGGGTTTCGGGGGTTTTTTTGGGTTTGGTTTGTAGCTCTTTGGCATGCTAGAGAATACGGTGAAGTTTTGGGGAGTAAAATAGTGCTCTACTCGTGAGTCCAAAACGCCTGAGTCATATAAGAAATGAATACTTAAGTGAATGTGTCTCCAGAGTTAGCATTTTCTATATATAGCATTTTTGCACTATTTGCCTAGAGATTTGGGACAGGATTTTTTTAGCCAGTGATCTTAATTTATAGTCTATGATTTTGGTAAAATATTGGTGGTAGACTTAAATTTTAAAAAGACTCCAATAAAAAGCTATGTGGATTAGTCAGAGTTCTCCAGAGAAACAGAACCAATAGGATGTGTATGTACACATATATTTCAAGAAATTGGCTCACTTGGTTGTATAGGCAAGCCAGAGACCCAGGAGAGCTGATATTGTAGTTCTAGTCTGAGTTTGAAAACTTGAGAACCAAGAGAGTTGATAGTGTAGTTCCGGTCCAGAGGCCTGCAGACTTGAGGCCCAGGAAGAGCCAGTGTTTTAATTCAAGTCTGAAGGCAGGAAAAAACCAATGTTCCAGCTTAAAGGGAGCCAGATAGGAGAAGTTTTGTCTGGCTTGCAAGAGAGTCAGCCTTTTTGTTGTATTATGTCTTCAACTGATTGGATGAGGCCCACTCACATTATAGAGGGCAATCTGCTTAACTCAGTTTCCCCATTCAAATGTTAATCTCATCCAGAAACACTCTCACAGACATACCCAGGATAATGTTTACTCAAATGCCTGGGCATCCTACCTGTGGCCCAGTCAAATCAACACATAAAATTATCCATCGCACTGCTGTGAAAGGGAACACATGATTTCTGGCTAAGAACACCCAGAGCAGAGATTATCTATCTATCTATCTATCTATCTATCTATCTATCTATCTATCTATCTATCCAATCTAATCTATCTATCTAATCTACCTGTCTAATCTATCTATCTTTCTGTCTATCTATCTATCTATCTGTCTATCTATCTAACAAATATTTCCAGGTCCAAACTCAGGAAGAGCTCCTGTTTTAGTTGCTAGAGATACAGAGACAATGACCCTATTTTCAAGGATCCCCTAGTCCACTTTGGGGAGCAGACAAGGTCTGGAAAACTGTGCATTGCAGTGCGATAGACAGAGGTATGTACCGGATGTGGAGGGAGCTCCAACAAGGTGCCTGGAGGGAGCTGGAGATGGGTTCTTGGAAGAGATATCTGATCTGTGTCTTAAAGGACGAGCAACGTTTAGCTAGGCAGAGGAGAGGTTGAAAAGGAAATGTTAAATGACAGAGACAAGAAAGAGAACAGCACATTCAGGAAATTACAAACAGTTATCATGTGGATGAAATGAAATAACCCTTTAAGCACCAATGAAATAACAGCTCTAAGCACCAATATCTGATACTTGAGTAAATGTTAACCCTTGTCTGCTTTCCCTCTTTCCCTTATTGCTGCCATTTATTCTTTAGGGGGAAGATAAGATTTTCAAATGTCGGACAGTATTTGTATAAGTACTTCCATGTAATTCACTACACTTAAAGAAATCATTGCCTCCTTGTAGAAGCTGCACCTTAACAGATGTTTCTGGGTGAATTTATTCATCATATCGAGCATAGCCTTGCAACGTGGGATGCTTTTCAAAAGCCCCTTTTAGGTGAACAGATTGTGTTGCTGCTAAGGGAATTCACAGGAATGAAGCAATCACTGTAATTCAAATAATTTCTCCTCCTTTAAGAGCACCACTGTTTGTATTAGCACTGAAATGATCCATTTATGAAGCATCTTAGCACAGTTGCCTGAAATTTTTGGCTGTCAAATTTTTGGCTGTCAAAGAACTGAGCTGGGGACGTCCAACTGAGTTGGCACACTGGTTAAGAATCCACCTGCCAATGCAGGGGACACAAGTTCAAGCCCTGGTCTGGGAAGATCCCACGTGCCGCGGAGCTACTAAGCCCGTGCGCCACAACTGCTGAGCCCACGTGCCACAACTACTGAAGCCCGCGTTCCTAGAGCCCATGCTCCGCAACAAGTCACCGCAGTGAGAAGCCCGTGCACCGCAACAAAGAGTAGCCCCCGCTCGCCGCAACTAGAGGAAGCCTGCGCGCAGCAATGAAGACCCAACGCAGCCAAAAAATAAATTAATTTCACACACACAAAAAAAGGAAGATGCCTCTGGAACCTGTGTCATATTCCTTGACCTACCACTGATTTCAGCTGCAGTTGAGTTGGACAGTTCCTTGCAAATCTAGACTCAGCTTGCCCTTACAAGGCCTCACCTCAAGCACACACCTTTCTACATACTGCTTCAATGTCTCTTCTGACACCTTGGAAGCTGAATAAGCCCTTGTACAAGCACAGCCCAGAAATATGAGGGAAGTACCCCCAGGGACTACCAGTACTATGAGGGAAGGAAGCTAATGTATAAATCCTCTAACCTCTTCCTCTTCAGGGTGGTCATTTTCTCTGATTTGGGGTGGAATGGAGCCCCCATTCCTCACAGCAGTGACTTTGATAAGACACCCCAATATTGGCTTTTCCTCCTTCCATGTCTCACTCTTCCCATTCACTCATTCATGCTTCCTGATATCACCACTCAAATAAGCAGTCTCAGTCCCTGATTTCATGGGGTCCCAACTGAGACATCCCCTCCTGAGTGCTGACAGCTCTGGGATTTCCTGAACTTCATCCTATCAAAGCCAGACATCCGTGTTTCATCTCTTAACCACATGGTTCATTTGTCCAGTTGGAAAGGGGTGGTGAGTAATTTCAGGGAACATCTGAGCATCTGCCCATTGACCAGTAAAGGAGCTCATTCTTTTTCAGAAGAGAAGAGTCAGGACTAGTTAGTACTAGATCGTGGCTTCATAGCCCTTCCTCCTGAAAACCCTCACCCTGCAGTGACACCTTGTGGGAAATAGGACCAGTCCCAAGAGTTCCTATTCCTAGGAAGTGCCATCAGGGAGCTTCATCTGCTATTTCGGGGAATCTACTTCAGGATGCAACAATATTGTTCATTCCTAGTTAATATTAACCAGTTTTAGTAGTTTTTGGAGTAAAAGGCTTTAATTTCCACAAATACCACATATTCGCTAGATCGTTTTTCTTAGTGGTATTCCTAAGGAAGGAAAGTGAAGAGAGTTGACAATTTAAATTTACTTTTGGTATTCTTTAGGTCAGCTAAGAGTTAAATCTAATAAATAGTCATTCATTCCATCCTGTTTTTGAGAAATACCTATCATTTCTTTTCTGTGTAAGACACAGTGCTGGCTATAAAAAGATGAACAGAACATAGTCCCTGCTTCAAGGAGCTCATAGCCTCATGGGTGTGTTTGAAATTTTACACAAAGCATGAGTGAGTCCTCATGATGTTTATAGACTGGTAAATGGGAAAAAACCAAGTATGTAGGTTTTGTTTTAAACTCACTATTTATGTATCAAAATAAAAGCACCTAGTGTTTATTGAGGGCTTTCTATACCAAATGCTATTCTAAGCACTTTACATGAATGAATTCAATTAATCCAAATCATAATATTAGAGGAGGATATTACTAGTCCCATTATACAGATGAGGAAACCAAGGACTTGAGTGGTTGAGTAACTAGACCAAGGTCACATAGCAAGTAAATAAAAGAGCTGAAATTGGAACTCACGGTGACTCCAGAGCCCACATATTTAACTGTAATATTACACTACCTATCTTTCTACCTTTCCATAGCTCTTTCTCTTCTATCTGTCCTACCCATTCCTCCATTGACCTGCCCCTCCATCCATCCATTCAAAAATCCATCCATCTATTCAATCATCCATTATCATATTCCAATAAAAGCGTTAAAGGTACAAAGAAATAAGCAGGTAGCCGTATAATATCAAAAGCTCCATGGGAAATAATTAGGTTGAATGGATCAGGGAAGTTTTAATGGAAGTTTAAATATGGATATGATTTTGAAAGTTTGGCGTGAAGTGGAGAATAAGAAGGGGCATTTCCAGCAAAGATTATCAAGGACAAATGTATGTGTGAAATGGAGGCGTTGTTGTGGATTATAGTGGTGCTGGTGATATAGAAGATGAAGATAAAACTTTACTTCTCACCTCTTCCGATTTTGTTCTCACAACCACCCTGCTAAGTAAAATGATAATGCTCTAAAAACAGTAGCGTTCTTTGTAAATGTAAGGTATTGTTACAGAGAAGGGTCCAAGGTCACCTTCTTTGTCTAATACATCTCTACGGCCAAGGACTCTTAGGTCTTGAACCATAGGTTGACCAAGAAATTGAGTAGCTGGCAATGGCTGATTTACGTGTGTCTGAGGCTTTAATTATATTTTGCTGTTTCTGCATTTCTGGCAAAATGTAGCTGTGGAGCATGGTTTGTTAATCTTTATACATGTGGACCACATCTGGGGTTTAAATAAAGCCCATTTTCCCCTGTTTCTTGCCAAAATGGAGCCGTAGCATCTTTTTGAGTCCAGTGAAAATGTAAACAGACTCCTCCCAGAAGACGCTAGTCTGTAATGTCATCAAACAGCCGCACCCTGGTGCCTTTCTCATTGTTTCCACGTGCCCATCTCATGATGAAAAGTCATCCAGAGCAGGTTTCTTTCTTTCCTTGAAATCACAGTGTCCCAAGGTCTCACGTCTCTCCCAGTCCTTTTACAGCCCCAGAGTGAAGGGGCTCAGATAATGAGGTTTGATTGTTCTGTTACTGTATCTGCTCATTTTATCACAGCCTTCAAGGCGCTAGGCTTTGCATTTGCTCTGGAATCTCTATCAGTGTGACAGACTCTTGATTGTACGCGTTTGGTGACCAGGCCTCGCCGGAATACTCCTGTCTGTCAAGAATATTCTATCCTAGCCTATCGATTAACTATGGTCAGATTTCCAGCTGGTCACTTTTTTCAAGCCACCTGACATGTCTGATCCTGAGCTTTACCTTAAGACTGCACCTCACCTTTAGGCCCCAGCATGGTCCCAGTAACCTGCAGGAGGTTGAGGTAGAGAGAGAATGGATTGAATCAATGGATTCCTTTCTCTTCTTTGGCAAGGATACTGCCGGTGTCAGCAGTTACCGCCCATTTTGATGAAGTTCTCAAGTCTTTGGGTAGCTCCTTCCGCTTGGCAGGCTTATGGCAATCGTCAGCTGGTGCTGAAAAGAACTTCTGTTTTGACACGAGCTGGATGAAGTAGAGACTGATAACTTTTCTTCAAAATCTCCTGCTCTCTGTGCACGTGGTCAGACCACTTCCCAGTGTTCCTGGGAAATGCCACATCTGGCCTGGCTCAGGAAAAGCCCCACTGTGGTCCTCCATACTCCTCCTTTAGCGGGTTGCAATGGCGGGTACCCCGTGGAGGGCGCTTTGGGAGCTGTACCTGGAAGACAGTGCAGCCACAAGATGGAAGGGGTCTGAGCCCTGAATCACCCCTTTGAGAAAAGCCACGTGACTGGTTATAGTACATTGAAATGTTGTCTGAGTGAGAAGTAAACTATTACTGTGTTAAGCCACAAACTTTAGGGATGTATCTGTTAAAGCAGCTAGTATTCCCCCGTCTCGTTTATGGTGTGAGGGACTGGGTGTTATGGAGACTTGATTGATGCTGGGAGGGATTCTGCTATAGGAGAAAGGAATTCCATGGCTAGAGAGTTCCACGTGAATGGTTTACCCACTTGCCCGTGTATCTCAGTGCTACCTGGAAGTCTGGTCACAAATTCAAGTCCCTGAGCTCCGCACATTCAGCAGAGCTTGGAAGAGGCCTAGGAATATGCACTTTGATTATTAGCTTCTGTGATTTTTTTTTGTTTTTTCCTGCGGTACGCGGGCCTCTCACTGTTGTGGCCTCTCCCGTTGCGGAGCACAGGCTCCGGACGCGCAGGCTCAGCGGCCATGGCTCACGGGCCCATCCTCTCTGCGGCATGTGGGATCTTCCCGGATCGGGGCACGAACCCGTGTCCCCTGCATCGGCAGGCGGACTCTCAAGCACTGCGCCACCAGGGAAGACCAGCTTCCATGATTTTGATGCGGGTACACCAAGAAGGCTGTTTTGAGAAATGGGGAGAACAAGGTCTCTCCGTGCAGAGGAGGTGTTTGTCAAATGAATAATTAACTGAACAAGGGGCGGGAGAAGAGAGAACAAAAGTGAGATTACACGTGAGGAGATGTGAAAGGGAAGTAAACAGCTGCGAGAGCCTAGCCCTGAGGCACATTAGAAGGTAGGGACGTTGGGTCACAGGTGGCTGCAGCAGGCAATGGTAGCGGAGGCAGATGGAGTGTAGTCCTGAGCGTGCCAGCCCTAATTTCCCGGGGGAAGCCCTCTGTTTTGAGGAGCCTGCTTTTTATCAGGCGTTTTATGTACATCCTGCTGTCACTGTCCCCTAACAAGCTGCTCCTCTGCTAGAGACATTTTCATGGCTAATGGCACTGACTTTTTTTTCGGAGCTTCTGGGGGCAACAGAAAAACACCGGGTAGATAGAGAGATTGAAATCAGTTGCCACATGCCAGCTTCCGCTCATTTGCTGCACAAATTTAATTTAAGCCAGAGTGATGAGATCTCTCTGGTTCTGCAGCGCCTTCATCTCGCTTTCCGCATGCCCAGGTAATAAGAAACCTTCCTCTGATTTGCTGAAATAAATACCATTTTGTCAATAAGGAGGCTGAAGGGAAATCCACCCGGGACTCATATGGTGCTAATGGCGAACCAGGGTCAGAGCAAACGGGTTCAGCTGGCATCAGGAGCTAAGGGGTCAGGATGAAATGTACCTTGAGCGATATGAGCAGATGCCACTCAGAGACTAGAAGAGATAGAGACAAATGACAGGTTGTGAGGATGGAGAATGTGGACAGGGTGTGCCAGGTGCACTGACCACTCCAGCAGGCTGCTTGTCTGCTGCTCTGGCCACCCAGGCATTGTGCTATATACTTCGTTGCAGTCAGGCTGTCTTAAAGGTCTCATGTGTCAGGTACCAATGTCCTAATAAGTTCCTTTCAAAAGAAATGAAATGCCTTTATATCCAAAGGTCGCCAGTTGATTATTAATATTGTATCTCTAAGAGTTTGAGGTATGCTGGTGTGTGACGTCAGTATTCCTCCAGGAACATCAATTAGAATTAATCTTTGCTTCTGAAAACATTATGAAGGAAATATTATCATTATAACATCCCATGCATCCATTATAACAAGAGCTTCGATTTATGGGACTCTCAGTGTGTGGTTCATATTGTGCAAAGTACTTTACCTATGTTGCCTTATTCAGTTCTAATGACAACCTTGTGAGACCAAGACCTTGACTGTCAGGTTAGGGTCCAGGAGGCTGAGTCTTAGAGAAGTAAGAAACATGTCCAAGGTCTCCAGCCTCCTAAGCAGCGGAGCCAGCCTTTGAACGTAAGCCTGAAGGTAATTGTTTTCACATCAACATATTTTTTTAAAAAATTACATCACGCTAAGTGAAATTAGCCAGACAGAGAAGGACGAATACTGTGTATCTCTTATATGTGGAATCTAAAGAAAAAAGCCAGTCGTAGAAATAGAGAGTAGCATGCTGGCTACCAGGGACTGAGGGGTGAGGGGAGATCGGGAGATGCTGGTCAAAGGGAACAAGGCTTCAGTTACAAGATGAGTAAGTCTGGAGCTCTAATGTACAGCGTTGTGACTCTGGTTAATAACACTGTGTCATGTACTTGAAATCAGCTAGAGAGTACACCTTAAGCATTCTCACCACACACACATGATAATTATGTGAGGTGATGGATGTGTTAATTAACTTGATTGTGGTGATCCTTTCACCAAGTATATGGATGTCAAATCATCACATTGTACACTTTAAATATATATAATTTCATCTGTCAGTTACACCTCACTAAAGGTGAAAAAAAGAAAATGTAAGCGCTTTAAAAGATATTTTTCAGCTTACTTTTATTGGGGGAAGATATAATGAACCTTTATACATATATCACATCCTTTAATCTTCCCAACAGCCCCATGGAGTAGGCATTCTGGTCCTCAGATTGAGATGAAGGAAATAAGGGGTAGAGACACTGGGCGGCTTGCCAGAGATCATACAACTCTTAAGGAAGACAGAACTGCCATCTGTTGATCCCAAGGGTTTCTGGCTGGGCTTTTCCCAGCTCTTCTCTGCCCGCTGACATGTAAGTCAGGCTGCATTTTGGAGCTCTCAAATGCTGAGATCCAGTCTCCACTGTCCCAGCCTGTCAACCTGTTATATGCACCATCGAGGGAAGGTATCCTTCATTATTTAAAACTCCAGTTTCTAAGTTGTTGATACTCTGGACTTAGGAGGCTCTGGGGAGCTCGTGTGAGGGGCCTGGGAGATTAATTTTGGTGGAAATGCTGGCAGACAGACGTGAAATGGTGGATGCTTCGGAGATTTAAAATAAATTGCTCTGTGTGTGTTATTTCCTTCTCATATCACTGTTGGGGGTTGGCTAAAGGAAAGCTATCAAATGTTCACCCCAGCCCCAGTGCTGTCCCAAGGGCGATAAAAAGCCTTGCCTGAACTGGGGCCAGGTACTTGCCTGAGAAAGGAAGTTAGGCGTGTGTAGAAATACACACACAGCTGGCATCAGATGGGGAACTGTTTAATCTGTCTTTTGAATGGATTAACAGTTGGCTTCAAGAAGGCGCTTCTGACTTTTGGCTGCATAGACCAGGAGGAGAGGCTGTGCTACATGGTGAGGATGAGAACCAAGGGGGAATTAGCGGTGTATCTGCAATCAGCAGAACAAAAAACAAAAAAGCCATAAAATGATTTCCATGGAGACCCAGACTTCCACGTGTCAAAATGGGATGGAAAAAAAATCACCCACATGGGATCCTTTCTACCAGTGTTGGAAAGTATTTGCTTTCAAAAGCAGTATGGGGTGGAGCTGGGCTGTCCAATTCAGTGCCTATTAGCCCCATGTTGCCAGGGAGCGTGTGAAATGTGGCCAGTTCAAATTGAGATGTGCCGTAAGGGTAAAAGACATACCAGATTTCAAAGACTGAGTAGGAAGAAGGAAAGCCAGATAGCTCCTTGATCCATTTTTTACACTGATTACATGCCAACATGATAATATTTTGGATATATTACACTAAATAAAATGTGTTCTTAAAATGAATTCCACCTTTTTACATTTTAGAATTTGACCACTAGAAAATTTGAAATTACATATGTGGCTCGCATTATATTTCTATTGGAAGGCAGTCATCTAGACTCTGAGCACGGGCTTTGGGGTCCAACAACATTGGACTAAAAGTATCTCTGCCACTCACTTGCTGGGTAACTCTGGCAGGAGAACACCTTTCTGAGCTTCAGTTTCTAGTTATGTGAAGTGGCCAACTACTACCTCTACTTTAGGGTTATTATGATGGTAAAGTAATGAGCATATTGAAAGTGGGTGGTGGAACAGCCCACGCTAGATAAATATTCATTTTCTTCTTCCCTTCCCTCTTGCCACATATATTTTGAACTTGAGGGATATGATTTTGAATTTTGAATTCTATATTCTGGCAGACTACCATTCAAGTGTAAAGAAAAATAAAGACTTTTTGGATATTCAGAGACTCATAGAGGCAGTTTGAAAGCGTTACTTAAAGATGTCATCGGGGCTTCCCTGGTGGTGCAGTGGTTGAGAGTCCGCCTGCCAATGCGGGGGACACGGGTTCGTGCCCCGGCCTAGGAAGATCCCACATGCCGCGGAGCGGCTGGGCCTGTGAGCCATGGCCGCTGAGCCTGTGCGTCCGGAGCCTGTGCTCCGCAACGGGAGAGGAGAGGCCGCAGCAGTGAGAGGCCCGTGTACCACAAAAAAAAAAAAAAAAAAAAAAAAGATGTCAACAGAATGAAAATGTAAGCAGAGAGAGAGAGAGAGAGAGAGAGAGAGAACGTATGAGAGTAACAGTGGTAAGCACAAAACCCAGAGAAAACTATTGATAATTGCACATGATTATAGAATCAAAACTAAAATGATAATAACAATACTAATAATATAATCCGGGATCTAAAATCCTAAATATAAAAGGGAGATAAAAGGGAGAGGAGGAAGTGAGATTTCTGCTTTGTTCAGGAGGAGGATTTAGATACTGATTGCCTTTCAATACAACTAAAATACTATAAAATATACTTATGTTAAGAATTTAAGACTATCAAGTAGCAAGATAGAAAAATGATGACTAGTTCCAGATTACTAGAGGAAAATTAAGTGGAACAAAAAACAGTCAATCAACACAGTAGGCAGGAAGTAAAAAGAATAAATGAGGAAAAGTCATGGCAAACAGAAAAAAATGAAATTAGATGGCATGAATAAATTCAAGAATATTAATAATCACATTAAATATAAATAGGTTATTATACCTTTAAAAATAGAAAAGGAAAAACTTAGATTGGTTGAACAATTTAAAATATCCAGCCATATTTTGTTTTACAAGAAATAACCTTAAAATGAAATAACATAGAAAAATTGAAAAGAAGGGGCAGAAATATTAATATTGTTAAAATAAAAGTGAAAGTCAAAAGTAGTAAAAGAGAAAAAGAGTTCATATTGACAATAAAGACATTTCTTTAAGAAGATATAACAGCTATGAACAACAGAATTTTGAAATATGTAAAGGAGAATAGGCAAATTTCCAAACACATTAGTAGAATTTAATACTTCTCAGAGACCGATATCAAAAATACAAAGGTGCCAAAAATAAATAAAAATAAATAAATCTATAAAAAAATTATTAAAAAACCCGCAAAAGCATTGGTGTGTAGAGCTTTTAACTGCACATTTATGAAGCTTAGCTTTATATATTTTTATAACCAACAGACTGAAGATAATATTCTTTCCAAACACGTATCATAACAGATTCTCCAAAGCAGAAATCACAGGCCATGTTTTTCTAATCACAATGTAGTAAAATTAGAAATTAATGACAAAATAAAAGCCAAAATAACCCAAATTACTCTTGCAATGAAGACAAAAAGAAAGAAAATGATAAGGTCAAAGTCAATGAGAGCCCTACAAAAAACAAAATGTGGGGTACAGCCAAAAACGTGCTTGAAGAAAAATATATAGTTATAAATATATTTCCTAGAGGAGCAGAGAAAATGAAATGAGCAGTGAAATGTAAAATGCAATAAAAGAACAACAGAAACCCCCCCAAAAAAGTAGAAATAAATGTAATGGTAAAGGAGATGTTAATGGTATTTTTCTAAAAATTGCTCGAGAACACAAACCCGATTCTTTTAAAAGATCCCCCAAATAGTCTATCCTTTGATAAGTTTGATGTCAAGAAAAATAAAGAAGACATAAATGATTTTACACACAGCTGCCATTTTTTGAGTAATTTCTCCAAAATTCTCAAGCTCAGATACCTTCCATGCTTTGTAAACTATTGCAGATTGTATAACAATTTGAAAAGCTTCCAAGCTCACGTTTTTGAGGCGAGTATACTGATAGAAAAATCAGAAAACTATCGCCCTCTACACACACACCATTTGGCCAGTCTCGCCTTTGAGCTCATATGCAGAAGTCCTAAGTAAATTTAGCATCTGAGATCCAGCAGTGTATTAAATCAGTATTACATAATGATCATTTAAGGTTTATCCAAGGAATGCAAGAATGGTTTAGCATTTGGAAATTTATATATGTTATTTATGACGGCAACAGATTAAAGGAGTCAAATTTATTAATCATCTCATGCATGCTGAAAAAAATCACTTGATAATTAAATTTAAGACTGATTTCTCCTGTGCTTACTAGAGAAATGTAAGAAGCATTTTTATTAAATCCAGGAAGAATACAAAATGCTCATTTGGAAGTACTGCTGTACTTCCAAAGCAGGAGGACAGGGAAAAGACACTAGAGGCATAAATATTGGAAAGAAGAGAGAAAAATATCTTTTCCTGAAGATAATACTGATTATCTGCTTTGAAAATCCAAAAGATTTCTCTGAAAAATGATTAAAACTGTTAATAATGTTCATATAATTAAGGAGATATTAAAAAATGCAAACATTAATAGTCTTCTTACATTAGCAACGTATTTGAAAATGGAATTTTAAAAAGATTATATTCACGTTATCAACAACAATAGCAAATACACATTAAAAAAACAAGACTAGGGCTTCCCTGGTGGTGCAGTGGTTGAGAGTCCGCCTGCCGATGCAGGGGACACGGGTTCGTGCCCCGGTCCGGGAGGATCCCGCGTGCCGCGGAGCGACTGGGTCCGTGAGCCATGGCCGCTGAGCCTGCGCGTCCGGAGCCTGTGCTCCGCAACGGGAGAGGCCACAGCGGTGAGAGGCCCACGTACCGTAAAAAAAAAAAAAAAAACAACAACAAAAAAACCCATATATATATATATATATATATATATATATATACGCTAAGAGTGGTTACTTCTAGAAGCCACTTAAATGTCCAGCAGGAGAAAAATAGGTAAATAAATTATGAAAATTCCTTAAAAGCAATATTATTCAGCCATGAAATAAGAATTAAGGGTATCTACATTTACTTACATGGAATGACCTCTAGAATGTTTTGTTAGTTGAATTAAAAAGGCAAGTCACCAAGCAATATGTACATGTATATGTGTTTATATTTATAATTAAAACCATAGAAAAAGTAATATAAGATAGAAGAAGGACTGGAATGATATATATAGCAATTCGTCAGGAGTGACGACCTTTAGGGAGGTGGTGGTGAAGGGGTATAGGCAGTGATTTGGGTATTTTGCTAGTTGATGCTTTTTTTTAAATGGAAGTATAGTTGATTTACAATATTGTGTTAGTTTCAGGTGTACAGCGAAGTGACTCAGCTATATATATGTATTATGTGTATATATAAATACTTTTTCAGATTATTTTCCATTATAGGTTATTATAAGATATTGTATATTGTTCCCAGCGTTATACAGTAAATCTTTGTTGTTTATTCTATACACAGCCCTGTGTTTCTGTTAATCCCATACTCCTAATTTATCCCTGTTCCCCCCTTTCCCCTTTGGTAATTGTAAGTTTGTTTTCTTTATCTGTGAGTCTGTTTCTATTTCTTTTATTTATTTATTTATAATTTATTTATTTTTGGCTGCATTGGGTCTTTGTTGCTGCACGCGGGCTTTCTCTAGTTGTGGCGAGCGGGGGCTACTCTTTGTTGCTGTGCGCGGGCTTCCTTTAGTTGTGGTGAGCAGGGGCTACTCTTCCTTGTGGTGTGCAGGCTTTTCATTGCAGCAGCTTCTCTTGTTGCGGAGCACGGGCTGTAGGCGCGCGGGCTTCAGTAGTTGTGGCACACAGACTCACTAGTTGTGGCTCGTGGGCTCTAGAGTGCAGGCTCAGTAGTTGTGGTGCACGGGCTTAGTTGCTCCGAGGCACGTGGGATCTTCCTGGACCAGGGCTCAAACCCGTGTGCCCTGCATCGGCAGGCGGATTCCTAACCACTGCGCCGCCAGGGAAGCCCTTCTGTTTCTGTTTTGTCAATAGATTGATTTATATTATTCTTTAGATTCCCCACATAAGTGATATCATACGATATTTATCTTTCTCTGCCTGACTTCAGTTAGTCAGGCAGAGATAATCTCTAGGTCCGTCCATGTTGCTGCAAATGGCATTATTTCATTCTTTTTTTATGGCTGAGTAATATTGCACTATATATACATACCACATCTTCTTTATCCATTCATCTGTGGACAGGCACTTAGGTGCTTCCATGTCTTGGCTATTGTGAATAGTGCTGCTGTGAACGTAGGGGTGCATGTATTTTGCTGGTTAACTCTTCAGTGCTGTCCAATATAACTTTCCATGATGAGGGAAAGGTCCTGTGTCTGTGCTATCCTTTTCAGTAGCCATTAGTGATATGTAGCTGTCGAGCACTTGAAATATGGCTAGCGTGACTGAGGAAATGAATCTTTAATTTTGCTTAATTTTTAATTTAAATAGCCAGGGAACTTCCCTGGTGGCGCAGTGGTTAAGAATCCACCTCCCAATGTAGGGGACATGGGTTCAAGCCCTGGTTGGGGAAGATCCCACATGCTGCAGAGCAACTAAGCCCGTGCGCCACAACTACTGAGCCTGCGCTCTAGAGCCCGCGAGCCACAATTACTGAGCCCATGTGCCACAACTACTGAAGCCCGTGTGCCTAGAGCCCGTGCTCCGCAACAGGATAAGCCACCGCAATGAGAAGCCCGCGCACCGCAGCAAAGCCCGCGAAGAGCCCCCGCTCGCCAGAACTAGAGAGAGCCCGCGTGCAGCAATGAAGACCCAATGCAGCCAAAAATCAATCAGTAAATAATAAGTAAATAAATAATTTAAATAGCCACGTATGACTAGTGGCTACTGTGTCGGACAGTGCAGCTTTATATACTTTTGTATTGTTTGGAAAAAAACTTGTTTGTTTAACAATAAAAATGCCTACCTCTATTATGGTTTAGGTCACGCTGTGATGACAAACTGCCCTAAAACAAATCTGTGATTTAACAAATGCTTATTTCTTTCTCATATTGCACATGTTCATCATGAGTTGGCTGGTGGGCTCTGCTCCATGTCTTGCCATCCTAGGACCCAGGCTGATGAAGCTTACACCTGAGCTTCACTGGTGACCATGGCAAGAGGAAAGAGAGATACAGGGTCTCATGGTAGCAATATAAAGGCTTTCACCAGGAAGGAATTAACACATATCCCTTTTTGAATTTCATTGGCCAAAGCGAGTCTCATGGCCACCCTGAGTCCAAGGGGGCGGGGAAATGCAAACAGAGCATGTGCCCAGAGAGAGGAGAATTTGCATACATACAGCCCAATATCTACCACATTTGCATAATTTTCTTTTTAATGAAGAAAGGACAAAGGAAAAGTCAAATGAGAAAACTGGAGCTCAGACCTCATCAAAGCTTAATCAATATTCAACAGTCATTCAGCTACCCTGTCCCTCATTTGAGTAAAAAACGTTCCTCTTCATTTATAGAACTGGAGAACTTACAATACACTGAAAAAGTAGGTTGTTGCTTCTACAGCTGTTTTGGCTGAATACCTGGGGAAATATTTCAGTAGGATTTAACATTTGTTATCCGGTAAGGTGTTCAGGCTGACACTGAATACATCTATTTTTTGGCAAATAATAATTTATTTCAAGAAAGTATACCAATTACTGCTAATACTGTGACTAATGGTATTTTTACAGTGGTGTGCACGTGTCTTCTAGTAATATGATAGTGTATGATTTTGATGGCATCTGGAAAATCGGTAGAGGTGAGAATTTACTGCTCATTTCCACTATTCAGTGACTGCAAATGAAAGCAGTGTCATATAAGACAGTTTAAAATACTCATTGGAAAAAATGTGAAGGTAAATGAGGCAGGAATTCGAGCCGCACTGACTCTAAAGAACGAATCTCTGGATCCCTGTAAGAAATAGTTTGGCTTAGTCTGTGCAGGTTTGAGTCTGATAAAGAGCTAATGTGGGTGAGGGGGACCCATTTTATCCTGCAGAACCTCACTTTTTCTTGTTGGAGTCTAGGCACTAATGGGAGAATAAATTCAGTTGCTCTGAATACATTACTCCCCTATTCAGAAGTTGTAGAAAAGGAACATTGTACTTTATCAGTGACTGCTTCCTGCATCTGTCTAGAACCTAGCTCATTGCCTAGCTTGGGTAAATCCTAAATTCACCTGGTGATATCATTTAAGGCTCCTTAATGCTGCTTAGCTGGGCTTGAAATTCAGTGTGTTTCAAACCCATGTCAGAGCACTTACCCTTTTGAATAGGAATGAGCTAGCAAAAGGAGTGAGATGAAGCCACTGAACGGACACCCCAAGAATATACCTGTATTCAGCCAAAGTTAGTTTTATTGAGATTGTTGCCACAAGAAATACCGTCTCTCAGAAGACCATGGACATCTCAGTAAGAGGGATCTGGGGGGGCCTCCTTACAGGGCGTAGGCTTGAGTTAAATCCTCTAAGGAGGATTTAAGAAATCAGTGCCTCTTCTAACTTGCCTGTTATCACTGAGCTGGAACAATTTGGTGATTGGGTATCTTAATAATATTTATCTAGGAGGCAGGAGGGTTAAAGCCAGGCTTGAGTGGTCATTGGTAAAGAAGCAGCAGGTACTCATGCTGATCATAAGATAAGGGTGTTTCATCATTTTTGTGGTTGTGGATTGGCCTTGTTCCAGACATGGCCACAGGGTGGCCTTGTCAGAGCATAGTTCATTTTCGTTCAGCCTTGCTTCTGGTCAGTTGAGAAGAGCAGGGTTGGTTCCAATAGGGCTGCTTTTCATTTTCTCAGGCACATGGCTGCCTCCTTGCTCAGGATGGCTTTAGGACTTGTCCCTAGCTTCCTGTATTTAATTACTCCATTAGATTGAATTTCAGTAGAATTTCAAAGGAAGAAGGAGCTGTTGAGGTCTTTGGAGGAAAGAAGAGCTTTACCAGCTCTTCCTAGGGTGTTGTAGGGTGTGATAGAACTTCAGGTGGAGAACAAGCATAGACAAGGAACCCGAAAGAGACAGCTATTCAAGTCTAGAAATGAGTTGACCATGCAGGTGAGCACTGGCCCATACCTAATCATCACCTGTGCACGCATGGAAGAGGAATGTGGTGATTGCTTTCTCGGCCCCAATTCTTCCCCCTTCCCTACATCCATACTCATGCCTTGGCCTTATCATAGTATATGTCCTTCCATTTTGACTTGAGACTTGGCCATATGACTTGCTTTGACTGATGGAATTTTTAGCAGATGTAATATAAGCAGAAAAGACCTCTTTGAGGAAATGAATCAAAACCAAGATCTAAAAGATGAGAAGGGGTTACCTAAACAAAGGAAGGGGGCAGGCTTGGGGAGGAGCTTTCCAGGAAGATGGAAGAGTACTAAAGAGATCCAGCAGAGGGGAGCACAGAATTTGATGGAGAAGGGAGTGCATTAAGACTGGTGAGAAAGGCAGGGACTGGAAAATACTCAGCCCCACAGGCTGTACGGCAGATTTGGGAATTTATCCTAACAATAATGGAAAGCTACGAAAGAGGTTTAACCTGGGACTGACATGATCTAATTTACTTTTTGAAAGATCACTTTGGTTGCAGACTTGTTATTATAATTGGGGATAGAATTTGGGGCAAATGAGTCCTAGCATTTTTCCATCTTTGTCAGTGTGCCACACAATACAAATTGGCTGTCTCATTTGTTCCATTAAAATCAATGACTTTGTTTAGGCATAGTGGCTCCTGGACATCATCCCAGAGAGAGGTTAGAAGGGCTCTTCATAAAATTCTAAATTTACTAAATGAAAATTAGAGAGTAGCCGAGAGGATTGATTTTGGGGCGAGCCAACAGTCCTTGGTGGCGCTGGGCCAAGGCAAAGAAGGGCCGTTAGGCTGGGTTTAGAAGACTGTGGCATGAGTAGCTAAGGGGGGTGCCATTTTTTTCAATGGTGACTCATTGTGGAAATGAGATTGATAAGAATAAATAGAATTTTTCTGTATGAAAACTAAAAAGACACAACCCTTTCCAGCATAGCCTCTCTCTAATTACTCAGATTTGGATCTCATCTGGAGGTGTACTTTGAGGCTATGTCATACGTCAGAACATTGGATTCTCTCATGTAGAAGTTCAAGAGGGCTGATATCATGTAGCCTTTCATAGGAAAACAAAATTAAGGCAAAAGTGAGATCAGATTGACACTAGGTCTTAGAATCTTGAAATTCTGAGGACAGGAAATTAAATTACAAGAAGAAATTTGCCTCGCTTTTAAACTTGGCTTTTTTTTTTTTTTTTTTTTGCGGTACGCGGGCCTCTCACTGTTGTGGCCTTTCCCATTGCAGAGCACAGGCTCCGGACGCGCAGGCTCAGCGGCCATGGCTCACGGGCCCAGCCGCTCCGCAGCACGTGGGATCTTCCCGGACCGGGGCACGAACCCACGTCCCCCGCATCGGCAGGCGGACTCTCAACCACTGCGCCACCAGGGAAGCCCCTAAACACTGTTTTTGAAAGTGACTATTGGACAGATTTTTAACTGTTTCTTACTTTAAAAGTTGTGCCCAATTAGAAGATAGGCTATTTATAAATCGGTTCAGAGCTCCACACCAGCCCAATAGGAAGACTTTTGGATACATTGTCCTGTGGTTTCCATCATGGCTGAAGTTGTGAGTAGTACTGGGGTGAGATGTCAGAGGTGTTAGTTGAGTTTTAGGAAGTCATTCACTGGTCTCTGGTGAGGGTGAAAGAGTTTAAAAGGTGTGTGTGTGTGGCTGTGTGTTTGTGTGTTAGAGAGAGAACGAGAACATGAGAGAGAGCCTCAAGATCTAGTTTTGGAAGAGCTTGGAAACGTCTCAGAATTCAATGTATTTTATGCATGTGACAGAGCATGAAAAAATAAATATTCGTTGAATGAAATATTCATTAAAGACAAGTTTGCTTTTTCTATTTACCTTTAGCTATTAGAACAGGGATTGAGAAATGCTGTGGATTACCAGGATGAAGGGCTGCTGACTTAGGTCACGTGATTGTGTTTAAGAACACGTAGGAAGGGCCAAATAACATTTGTGACCACAAACAAGTGATAAAGGAAATTGAGAGGATGGTTTTAGAAATGACTTTCATTTAAAGAATTACTGGGATATGAAATGAGGAACTAGGCTCCCTAGAGAAATAGCTGAAGTCACCAAGCATCAAGTAATTTGAAATAGGGAGACTCACAGCCTGTCTTAGGAGAGTTTGTCTAGCCTTGAAATATTGATGGGAAGGTTAGTCCAGGAAATTAATGAGATAAATGTACATGTTGCCAAATTACCAAAGACAACTAAAGATGAAAATGGAGAATACAAATAAGCCATTCTCTAGAGAAGAATGGAACACCCACGCACAGATCACCCTGCAGAGTGCTAACATGGAATCATACTTTCATGGCTGGAAGGGCCCTATAGGGGTTGAGGGTGTGAGCTCTTGAAACAGACTGGCTGGGATCGAATCCCAGCTCTACCCCTTATTAGCTGTATATAGCCTTGAGTACAATACTTACTTTCTCTGTGCCTCAGTGTCTTCATTTGTAAAATGGGAAGAATAATAGCGATACCTACCTTACAGGATTGTTGTGGGGATTAAGTAAGTTAAACCATTGCAGAGGAGTTACAACTTGTTTCTTCTATTTAGAAAATGTTAGCTTTAATCTCCACAGGAAATGTTAACTATTATTATTAATCAAGGCTCAAGGGGACCATGACGTGCCCGTAGTCATCGATCTAGCCAGGTACAGAGCTAGGCCTTGGACTCTCAGTTCACATCATTTACTTTTTTTTTTTTTTAACATCTTTATTGGAGTATAATTGCTTTACAATGGTATGTTAGTTTCTGCTTTATAACAAAGTGAATCAGTTATACATACACATATGTTCCCATGTCTCTTCCCTCTTGCGTCTCCCTCCCTCCCACTCTCCCTATCGCACCCCTCTAGGTGGTCACAAAGCACAGAGCTGACCTCCTTGTGCTATGCGGCTGCTTCCCACTAGCTATCTACCTTACGTTTGGTAGTGTATATATGTCCATGCCTCTCTCTCACTTTGTCACATTAATCATTAGAGAAATGCAAATCAAAACTACAATGAGATATCATCTCACACCAGTCAGAATGGCCATCATCAAAAAATCTAGAAACAGTAAATGCTGGAGAGGGTGTGGAGAAAAGGGAACACTCTTGCACTGTTGGTGGGAATGTAAATTGATACAGCCACTATGGAGAACAGTATGGAGGTTCCTTAAGAAACTAAAAATAGAACTACCATACGACCCAGCAATCCCACTACTGGGCATATACCCTGAGAAGACCATAATTCAAAAAGAGTCATGTACCAAAATGTTCATTGCAGCTCTATTTACAATAGCCAGGACATGGAAGCAACCTAAGTGTCCATCATCGGATGAATGGATAAAGAAGATGTGGCACATATATACAATGGAATATTACTCAGCCACAAAAAGAAACGAAATTGAGTTATTTGTAGTGAGGTGGATGGACCTAGAGTCTGTCATACAGAGTGAAGTAAGTCAGAAAGAGAAAAACAAATACCGTATGCTAACACATATATATGGAATCTAAGAAAAAAAAAAAAGGTCATGAAGAACCTAGGGACAAGACAGGGAAGGGTAAGCTGTGACATCATTTACTTTTATGTCAAGCTGTTCTCTTCCATGTAATGCATCTCTGTACATGTATGAACTGGGGGAGGTAAGAGAGGAACATGAAAGCAATAATAGTAAAACACAATTGTTTATGATTTTTATATCACTTTTATAGCACTATCATATTTGAATCTCAAAACAACTTTATGGTATAAGGTTAAAATTTTTCCATTTTATAGACAGACAATAGAAAAGTTAAGCAATAAGGTTTAGATGGCAGAGCTGATGAGTAGAACTGCAATTCAAAACCAGGGATTCTGACTCCCGATCTGTGACTGTTCCTTTGCACTCCACTCACCACCTATGGCTGAAGCTGAATGCGGGAGGAAGGATGGTGGAAGCATAAGTGGGGTTCTGGGAAGCACAGTGGAAGGAGGCCTGTTGTCTTACAGGCAGGGGCCATCAGGGTGGGCCTGTTGGAAGAGAGGACTCCAGTCTAAGTCCTTTTCTATTCCTTCTCCAAAGAGTTTTGGAATCCATTCATTTAATTCCAACCCCCGCTTCCATGTCCTCCATCATCTCTTATCTGGACTCCTATCTTCTGACTGGTCAATACACGCTCTACGTGCACTCATAATGATTAGTCTAAGAAACAAATCTGATCATATCCCTCCCATCCCCTCTTCCACCCTCATCCCTTCCCTGACTCTTCATCCCCTCCAGATCAAGCCAACCTCCTCCACAGCAGTTACACTCCTTAAGTTCTGGCCTGTGCTCCTTTATCAAGACCCGCCTCTCTCCACTACCCCTATGTTCCGTCCTTGCTGAAACATATTTCAGCCAAAACAGACTCTGCATCGCATCTCATTAGGGAAATGTGAATTAAAACAGCAATGAGATACCACTGTCTACCTATCAGAATGGCCAAAATACAAAACACTGACATCACCAAAAGCTGACAAGGAGGTAGAGCAATGACAGGAACTGTCATTCATTGCTGGTGGGAATGCAAAATGGTACAGCTACTTTGGAAGACACCACTTAGGCAGTTCCTTACAAAACTAAACATACTCTTACCATATGATTAAGCGATTGTGATTCCTGGTCTTCACCCAAAGGAGTTAAATACCTGTGTCCGTACAAAAACCTGTACGTGGATGTTTATAACAGCTTTACTTGTAATTGCCAAAACTTGGAAGTACGCAAGATGTCCTTCAGTAGGTGAATGGATAAATAAACTGCGGTACATCCAGACAATGGAATATTATTCAGTGATGAAAAGAAGTGAGCTATCAATCTGTGAAAAGACGTGGAAGAAACTTAAATGGGGTATTACTGAGTGAAAGCAAGCAATCTGAAAAGGCTCTATACTGTATGATTCCAACTATATGACATTCTGGAAAAGGCAGATCTGTGGAGACAGTAAAGAGATCAGTGGTTGCCAGGGGTTAGGTGTAGGGAGGGATGAACAGGCAGAGCACAGAGGATTTTTAGGGCAGTGAAACTACTCTGTATGATGCTATAGTAATGGATACACGTCATTATACATTTGTCCAAACCCACAGAAGGTCCATCACCAAGAGTGAACCCTAATGTAAACTATGGACTCGGGTGATAATGATGTGTCAGTGTAGGTTCATCAGTTGTCACAAATGTACCACTTGGGCGGGGATGTTGATAATGGGGGAGGCTGGGCATGTGTGGGGGAGGGGATATATGGGAAATCTCTGTACCTTCTGCTCAGTTTTTCTGTGGACCTAAAACTGCTCTTAAAAAAAAGTCTATTAGAAATCACAATATAAGTTATAGCAACTTATATGATAAAATAATCCATAATAAAATGTATATGTATATTTTAACCTTCTCTAAAGCATCATGGTCTCTTTTCTTCCTGCCCTCTTCATGTAACCTTGAGGCATTCAACACGTATTTTAATTGTCTCTGTGGACTTTGAGAAATGGGTAGTTTCATCAGGCAGTGAAACTTGGGCAGAAGTCCTTGGCAAAATCAGACATTATTAATATTTAACATGTATTAAACATTATTGCTCTGGGTAGATGCTATAACTCGGCCTTGCAAGAGTTATAGTTTCTGCCAGTGGAGTACGTTTAAATTTTAACCTTGGAGCCAACATTTCAGAAAGGATCTTTCACCCTTTGTGAATTGGAAAACCAAAAAGCTCTTCAAAGACATGTCTGCTCTCTCCAACTTCTTCATCCTCTTCCCAACATGAGGGCGTCTCTGATTCTGAGAAGGTACATCTGGGGGTATTTGCAGTCTGGGCGCCTGTCCTCTGGCAAGTCTGTGCACGCAGCCAAACAGTATGGAATCCATGCCTTTCCATGGCCTTTCGTCCCGCATTTCTCAAGAGTGGGAACCAAGAGGAGCTGGAGTTGCTGGCTTCACCCATAAGCCGAGGCTTGTGCTCCCCGTCCCAGCACCCTTCAGTCCTGGCTTCCTCCCAGGCATGCTCGAGCTTGCTCCTCAAACTAAGGCCCTGCCTTTCCTACTGCCTAGGGTTAATTTGTATCTTTGTGATCGATAGGAATGGCCAGAGAGTTCATGAATGGGGCATGTAATTACATTGGCTACGGCTTATCCGGACACATCTTACTATCATAAAATATTCAATCAGTTTGACCTAGAAAAGAAAGATTTATCTGGGAGACTCAATTTAGGTCCTTCAGATCAACTCAAGTGTGGGAGGGAATAAACTGACAGAAGGAATTCTAACTACAAATGTCCCGGATCTTCAGGGCAATTTAATAATATAAACCAAACTAAGGTTTTGATTTAAAATATTTATTTATTTATTTATTTATTTTATTTTTGGCTGTGTTGGGTCCTCGTTGCTGCGTGCGGGCTTTCTTTAGTTGCGGCGAGCGGGGCTACTCTTCCTTGCGGTGTGTGGGCTTCTCATTGCTGTGGCTTCTCTTGTTGTGGAGCACGGGCTCGAGGCACACGGTCTCAGTAGTTGTGGCTCACGGGCTCAGTAGTTGTGGCTCACGGGCTTTACAGCGTAGGCTCAGTAGTTGTGGTGCATGGGCTTAGTCGCCCCACGGCATGGGGGATCTTCCCGGACCAGGGCTCGAACCCATGTCCCCTGCATTGGCAGGCGGATTCCCAACCACTGCACCACCAGGGAAGAGGTTTTGGGCTTTCTTAAAAGGAAAAAGTTTGGTGGTTATAGAAATATCCCATAATTATATGGAAATTGCTGTTCAAATCATAATTGTTTTCTCCATTAAATTTCAGGTCCATGGTGACATCTGGAAGAACCTAATTTAGTCCAGTAAGCATCATAAGTGATTATGGTTTCTTTTTAATATAAATGAGAGTAGATTAAAATGGAAAAGAGGCTTTTACTTCAGTTTGTATATTGAGACAATGTTCACCTATAAATAACTTAGTAAACGTAAGTATTGGTAGAAATCTTATTCCCAAGCATAGCTAGAAATATCTCCACTCATGTTCTCAAATATAAAATGATCTAGAATATAAACTTCATACTTGTTTTAAGTTTTTGTTGCCTTTATACTTTTTTTTTGGCAGGTTATCTCATTTTGCTAAGGCTTGAAGGCTTACCTATACTTGTCTAACTTACCTCTATGACTCTAACTTCCAGATAATAGGGGGTCTTTCTTTCCATTCTCTGTATCCAGGCTTATATCTAGCAGGACCTTCAGTTAGTATGATAGGAGGCAAAGGAGAATGATTCAAAATATAAGGCTCTAGATCAGTGGTTCTCCGCCAGGCGTGATTTTGCCCCCCTGCCCCCAGGGGATATGTGTAATGTCTAAAGATATTTTTGGCCGTCACAGCTAGGGAGGTAGGGTGTTACTGGCTCTAGTGGGTAGAGATCAGAGATACTGCTAAACGTCCTACAGTGTACAGGGCAGGTCCCACAGTGAAGAGTTATTTAGCCCACAATGTCAGTAGTGCCAAGGTGCAAAAACTCTGATCTAGGATCATGGTTATAGGCTTTTTACATGCAAAAAATTAAGATTACATTACTGTCTCACAGTACATGTGATCCAGGTACATAGAAAATGTAAATGTGGAAAGTAAAACTTTGGAACTACTGAAAGAAAATATCGTTATGGCACATAGAAAATGGAAGAGAAAGCCCCAGTAAAGACTCTTACAGAAATACCAACTTGATATGCAATTAAGGGAGAATTACAAATTAAGTGGAAAGAAGAGACTATATGTAGCAATTATTTTTTTCCATTTTACGAACAAGAAAATTGAGGCTTACAGAATTTAAGTGACTTATTTTGGCTCAACAGATTATAAGTAACAGTGTGAGGTTTTGAAGCAAGACATCTTAAACCAGATACAAAAAGCACAAACCAGAAAGAAAACATGGATAATTTTGACCATAATAAAGTCTAAAACTTCCATCTAAAAAATACCCCTTAACCAAAGTTAAGAGACAAATAACAGACTGAAAAAGACATTTGCGATACATAGAGTAGACAAAGCATTAATACCAGTAATGCACACAGAATGCCTATAAATAAATGAGAATAAGTGAAGTGTCCCACTAGAAAAATGGGCAGAGGACATTGTGATAAGCAGGACAGTGGCTCACTCAAAACTGTCAATGTCCTAATCCCTTCAGTCTGTAAATATGTTACTCTACATGGCAAAAGGGGCTTTGCAGATGTGATTAAGTTAGGCATCATGAGATGCGGAGAGGATCCTGAGTGATCTGGGTGGGCTCAAAGAAATCACAGGTGTCTTGTGTCTTAGAGGGAAGCAGAAGGATCAGAATCAGAGATGGAGATGTGAGGATGGAAGGAGACAGCAGAGTGATGCAGTTGCTGGCTTGGGAAATGGAAGGGCGCCAGAAGCCATGGATTGCAGGCAGCTTCTGAACCAGTGGTTCTCAACCAGGGGTAATTTGGCCCCTGGGGTACATGTGCAATGTCTGAAGATGTTTTTGGTTGTCACAGCTGGTGGGGGGGTGGCTCTAGTTGCTTTCACTCTAGTGGATAGAGGCCAAGGGTGTTGCTAAACATCCTACAATATATAGAACAACAAGGAACTCGATTCTTCCCTAAAGCTTCCATAAGTGCAGCCCTGCTCTCACCTTGATTTTAACCTAGTGAGAACCATTTTGCATTTCTGACCTCCAAAACTGCAAGATAATAAATTTGTGTTGTTTTAAGCCACTAAGTTTGTGGTGATTTGATACCGTAGCATTAGGAAAATAATACGTATAGGAACAGGCAATTTACAGAACAGGAAACGGGCTGGGCCCGTGAGCCATGGCCGCTGAGCCTGCGTGTCCGGAGCCTGTGCTCCCCAGCGGGAGAGGCCACAACAGTGAGAGGCCCGCGTACGGCAAAAAAAAAAAAAAAAGTCCAGGACCAGATGGCTTCACAGGTGAATTCTACCAAACACACAAAGAACTTATACCGATCCTTCTAAACTCTTCCAAAAGATTGAAGAGGAGGGAACACTCCCTCTTTGGGAGGGAACACTCCCAAAGACATTCTACGAAGCCACCCTCACCCTGATATCAAAACCAGACTAAGACACCACCAAAAAAGAAAATTACAGGCCAATATCTTTGATAAATATAGATGCAAAAATTCTCAACAAAATATTAGCAAACTGAATCCAACAACACATAAAACAGATCATACAGCACGACCAAGTGGGATGCATCCCACGTTCACAAGGATGGTTCAACATATGCAAATCAATCAATGTGATACACCACATAAACAAAAGACAAAAACCACATGGTCATCTCAAAAGATGCAGAAAAAGCATTTGACAAAATTAAGTGTATCGTCTCCACAATCTTTTTGAGACACATAGCCACACTCATGATGTTTGTAAGACCTAGAGGGAGTCTCTGTTGCTTCAGTGCTCCTTGCTGGAGGGGCTACCAGAACTGGATGAGTAGATTCTTGCCTCCCCTTATTAGGCCAGTGTTAGGGAGAATGATAGAGAATGATTCTATTTCTCTCACCTAGTTCAGCATCTCTTCCAAAGTAAGAATTTCCTTTTAAGCATCACTGAAAATCATTCATCCAGTTTGTGCTTGAACTCCTCTGAGGCAGCCCATTCCTTTTTTTTTTCTTTTTTGACAGATCTGTATTTTAGAAGTTCCATATTCTTAGCTGAGAACGGGCATCACTGTATTAGTTCCTCACTTTGGTTTGACTAATTTTTTTTTCATTCCTCTTCTACTTGGAAATCAGATGGCTTGGAGATCAAAAAGTTAAAGGCAGGTATCACTTCCCCTAAGTTTTCTCTTTTCGTGGTGAAATATGACTGGTTCCTTTAACAATTCCAAATTTAACATGATTTCTATACTTTATTACCTTAATAACCGTTGCTTGTTTCTCTTTTACCGGTATCCATCTTCATATTGCTTGCCTGGGACTTTACCCAATAAAGTTGAAACATTACAAGTCCCTCCTGTGATGTGAATACTGTACTAGATATGAACCCAGAATAAGAATCATTTGCTTGTTTGTATGTTTGCTTGCTTGTTTAAGCAAGTTCACAGCACAGACTTGTATGGCATTTGGGTCAACTAGAACATCTAGGGTTTTTTGTTTTTTTACAGGAACAGCTATTACATCAGCCATTTCTCATCCTAGGAGGTAGTTGGCCTAATACAAAAAGCATGGTACTTCGAACCAGAAAACATGCGTAAGTGGCAGGAATAACAACCTCTTGTTCTTGCCACTTGCCAACCGTGAACAACTCACTGTCCTCTCTAGGCCTCCATTTTTTGACCTGGAAAACAGGACTGTTCAAAAGATATGCCTCACCCAGCTGATAGGTTTCTTTAAAAAACTCAGCTAAAAGACAGTATATGTTGGACAGTTTTCTTTTTTTTTTTTTTTGCGGTACGCGGGTCTCTCACTGCTGTGGCCTCTCTCATTGCGGAGCACAGGCTCCGGACGCGCAGGCTCAGCGGCCATGGCTCACGGGCCCAGCCGCTCCACGGCATGTGGGATCTTCCCGGACCGGGGCACAAACCCGTGTCCCCTGCATCGGCAGGCGGACTCTCAACCACTGCACCACCAGGGAAGCCCTGGTCCTGGACTTTTGACTGTAGGGACTTTTTTTTTATTACAGATTCTGTTTCACTTCTAGTGATCAGTCTGTTCAAATTATCTATTTCCTTTTGATTCAGTTTCAGTGGGCTGTATGTTTCTAGAAAGTTGTCCATTTCTTCTAGGTTGTCAGATTTGTTGGCATGTAATTGTTCATAGTATTCTCTTTTTTTTTTTGTATTTCTGAGGTATCAGTTGAGATTTCTTTTTTTCATCTCTTATTTTATTTGGATTCTCTCTCTTTTCTTCTTGGTGAGCCTGGCCAGAGGTTCGTCAATTTTGTTTACCCTTTCAAAGAACCAGCTCTTGGTTTTATTGATTTTTTTCTATTGTTTTTTAAATTTCCTCCCTGATCTTTATTATTTCCTTCCTTCTGCTGACTAGGTTTTGTGAGACAGTACACTTCAGACCTTGGAGAGGGGTGTGCCTTCTGGCTTTGTCATCCAAACCTACTCTTGTGGGGTCTTCAAGGCTGAGGTCAAGTATGTCACTAAGAATGTCACATGAGAAGACAGAGGAACAGATGGGTATCATCTTTCATGGGAGCTCCAGGGCTTGGCAGGTACATACATACATAAGCAAGTTGACAACTGCAATGAATTGAGGCTACATGGCCGACTGGGAAACTGTGTGCAGAATCTGGCATGTAGGTTGTCTAGTTGCGGTATCATGAATCAGTATATTACTTAATATGAGATCCAGAGTTGAGAAGTGCAAGAGGGAAATAAGTCAAAGCAACTTGGATACCTGAGGTCATCTGACATTTGGAGGCTTGTGTGGGAAGAATAGTGGGCTGGACTAAGTCTTGTGGATAACAGAGAGCAGATCCAGTACCTCCATTTCAGTCCTCCATCTTCTCTAGGAGTACAATACAAAATTGCAACACAATCTCCCTAGAAGGCTTAGTTTTCTTCTCCCACTCTTGTCCTAGAGGTCCACCATCTCTCGTCCTAGAGGTCCACCATTTCCCTCTCGTCCTAGAGGTCCACCATCTCTCGTCCTAGAGGTCCACCATCTCTCCATGCCCTCCTGGAGGCCTTCTTGCTCTTGCCGGCATTGTCATAATCCTTTTTGAGGACTTACGATATCAGAATCTGTCCTTTAACAAGATCATGGTCATTTGTATGCATTGCCTTAAGGATTTATAATCTTGGCCCAAATCAGGACTGCATTTGTGAATTAGCTTAACTATACAGCAACCAACCAATAAGCAGATGTTATTCTGAACCCAAACTTTTCCAAAGTTATAAAATCTAGTTATGTACCTGAACAGAGTGGACCATGGTGGTAAAGATGAAAGATGTGTTGCTGGACACCAGAGTGGAGAGAAAGCTTAGGAACTCTGCAGTAGTTTTAAGAAGATACTACTCCTTCGTTTTTGCAAATTTCGAACCGAGAGAGAGAGAATGAGATCAGAGAACCTACCAAGGGGTTTTCTTAAGGGGCTACTTCTCAGGGCATGGCCTATTGTGTCACAAAAATCTTTGGGACTACAGAAGATGATGGAAGGGTAGGTACTCTCACTTTTAGTGTTGATGATTTTCAATGCATTAAAGGAAACTGACTTTGCTAAATTAAATCATACTTCCTGAGACTGAGTTTTTCAGAGAGGGCTTCCTTGATGTCCTAAGAAGGTTTAATATTGAACTAAAAAGTACTATGGTATGGTGCCTCTTGTGCTTAATTCTCCACAATCCACTCCACTCCAGCCAATGAGTCTCCAAGGCAATCACAGAAATTCCATCTCTCTTGCCAGTAATTTAGTTCAGGGCTGGGCAGGCCTAAGCTAGTTTGGACCAAAGAGAGATGCTAGGGGAGGCTTGCTGAGGGCATCTGGGAAAGAAGCTTCCTCAGTGTTAGGAGAGGCCTCCCCTCACTTGATAGACATGAACAAGGGTGGATGGGGTGCAAGTTACTACCTCTAGCTATCCTGTAACTACAAGGGGAGCATGTCTTAGGATGAAGCCAACCCTACAGACTTGAGAAGATACTATTTCTTATTTTTTGCTAATTTAAAATCCTCAGAGGGGAGAAACAGAAAGAACTCAAAGTCTCTAATGTCACTATGGAATCCCTGAAGCTAACCCTACTTCTCGACTTCCTGTTGCACGTGTTATTACATTACCTCCCTGCGTAAGTCGGTTTGATGCGAGGTTCATTGCTGCCCACAGCCATAAACATCCTTGCTGATACAAATCATCGGTAAGAGTCCTCTCTTTATGGCAAGCACAGCACAATGGCATAATCAGCATGGATTCACAAGTGTCATTTCTGAAGCGATGCTACTTAAAATCACAGGCACTTATCCCAGGTGAAAGAATACAATTTTTACCAACTAATGATATTCAACAATCACAGCAGAGTAATTTTGAAAACAGATGTCATGATACTCCCATCTTGTGCAAAGCTTATTTTAGTATTTTTATTGGCAGTTCTTCACAAGGTGCTCAGGGCTGCTGTCGCTGTAACTGATAAGACTGATTGCATCATGAAGAACATTAACATGCTAATTGCATTTCAACTTTTAGACCGTATGTATTGAGTCGACTCTGTGGGAAGGCTCTCACCGTTTTCACTTGAAAAGCTCAAAACTGGTCTCAGTTTTACATTTTATTATCTCTACCTTTAACCAGTACCCCATGTCTCAACATGTCTGGAATTTGCATCTCAGGGAAGAAGGTGAGTTTTAGAGGTGTCTTGGCAAGCTGGTAACTGATTAGATCTGTTAGGGATGGAAATGAAAGTCTGCAGCCATTATTCCTAAAAAAGAAAAAAAAAAAAAGCCAGTGCATCACAGTTTTGAAGTCAATACATAAGCCACTTGTCAAATATTAATGTGCATAATTCCCCATATATTAGTTCTCTTCCCTCAGATAGCCCTTCCTTATTTTCTCTGCTAATTCAAATCTTAACTATCCCCTGAATTTTTTTTAAAGACAGTAGTTTTATTTATTTTATTTTAATTTTTATTTATTCATTTTTTGGGCTGCCTTTGGCTTCATTGCTGTGCACAGGCTTTCTGTAGCTGCGGCGAGAGGGGCTACTCTTCGTTGTGGTGCGCGGGCTTCTCATTGCAGTGGCTTCTGTTGTTGTGGAGTACGGGCTCTAGGCGCACAGGCTCAGTAGTTGCAGCACGCGGGCCGTAGAAGCCCACAGCGCGTGGGGATCGAACCCGTGTCCCCTGCATTGGCAGGCGGAGTCTTAACCACTGTGCCACCAGGGAAGTCCCTCCCTGGATTTTTAAGACTTAGTTCAAGTAAACTCCTTCTTTAAACCTTCTCTAAGTTATGCCATCGATTGGAGGATAAGCAGGTGCCATATTGACAAAGCTGGGTCTTTAAGTTCCAGCAGATCATTTCAGCACTCAGCAGTGGAGAGAGATTAGACAGTCAATATTGCATAACCCTAGTTCTGAGTTCTAGGTCTATCCTGGCTTCTGAGCCTTAGTATTCTCATCTGAAAAATGGGGAAATTGAAAGCATATAACTCAAAAAGTTGTTATAAGGATGAAATGAGATAATCCAAATAATGTGTTAATCCAGTGCCTAACGCATGGAGAATGTTCAATAAGAGTTGTTATAATTATAGTTTGCATATAAGATTTCAGTGGGCAGAGATAAATATACTTTGGTGGTGCAGAATTCTACTTTTTATTTATACATTGCCATAATTTTGCTTATTAAAAAAGAAATTCTGTGTTTTATTCCCTTGACTCAACTCAGGCTCTGAGTTTCATATATAATGATGGAAACTTTTCCTTAATCACATCATTTGATATCTTCCCAGTAAAAAGGCTATTTTCCTGATGTGGGCATCTTACGTATATGTATGCATGCAGAATCAAGATTCATAAGTGACAACCAACCGCTGGATTTCCTTTGAGATTTTGAGTAGCAGTAAGAGTCTATTCAACAAATGGACAAGTAGATACCAAGCATCTGTTGCTTAAAGGGTATGGTGTGACCCCTTGACAACTGTGGAAAGGAGGAAGAGGACATGGAAAAAAACAGCAAATTTTTATAAATAAATGCTTCATGGGTTGTATAGGCAAAGTAGTTTATATTACAGGCAGAAGCTATCGTCTTTCAAGATAAATCAGAAGCAGTAACACCCCAAATTCACTTTCACTGTATAGTTGCCTCACGTTAATATCCTCTCTCATATCTGAATTATTCTTTCGGGAAAACACAGCATAGTGGCTGCAGTCCAAACTGTGAAATTTAGGTATGAATTCTAGCTCCACCACTTACTCCCTGGGTGACCTTGAGCAACTCATTTAACTTCTGACTAACTTCTCATTTTTTCTCAGCAGCATTTTTTCAGCAAAAGGGACCACATTATCTCTTCCATTATCCAGTATTATACGTTAAGGGGCTAAACAAGCTTGACTTGTAGCTTCTCCCATTAAAAACTGTTTTTGCTTTTGTTTCAGAAAGACTTTTTAGGTAACCAATTCCATTGAATGCCTTACTCAATTAACCACTGTTGGAAATTCTATTAATATTCGGAGAAAATACCCCTACTCACCAATTCTTTCAATTACTCTCAGTGACATCACCGAATGTAATAAGGGAAAATAGAGACCATCCAGGAAGTTATCCAGTATTTCTAAAAGTTATTTGACCAGAGTGTTCGTTTCCTGTGGAACACATCTGAGATGAATTCAGGGGGAAACACATGATAGTATATTAATAGTGTTTACCAGGCAAGTGGTCGCAATAAAGATGAAAGATGTGAGTGGAGTTACTTACCCAACTCTCGCTACTCTTTTTTGTTACAAATGAGATAACATATGCAGACGGCATACGATAATCAGTTTTGCTCCGAGTTAAGAAAATGAAAATAAAACAACAGTCAGTCACCATTTTTCATCTGTTATGTTGGCACACAACATGGTATGCAGTTTTGGTGTGTGTGGTATGGGGAACCAGATATACACTTGGACAATCTCTTTGGAAGACAATTTGTTAGTTTCTGTCAAAATTACAAAGTCCTATGCCATTTAACCCAACAATCCCTTGCATAGGAATCTGTCTTACACATACATTTGCATATATGTACAAAGCCATATATTTGAGACTATTGCAGCATAGTTTATAACAGTAAGAAGCTGAAAAAAAGCCTCACCATCCATCACTGGGGACTGGATAAAATACATTATGGGACACCGGTACAATGGCAAACTATGCAGGCAAGAAAAAATAGGTCATTGGAATGATCTCTATGAGGCATTATTAATTAGAAACAGCATATAGATTGGATGGGGCTAAGGGACATTTCAACCAAATGCAATGTGTGGACCTTGTTTGAATCCTTACAGCAAATCAACTTTAAAAGTGCATTTATGGGCTTCCCTGGTGGCGCAGTGGTTGAGAGTCCGCCTGCCAATGCAGGGGACACGGGTTTGTGCCCCGGTCCGGGAAGATCCCACATGCCGTGGAGCGGCTGGGCCCGTGAGCCATGGCCGCTGAGCCTGCGCGTCCGGAGCCTGTGCTCCACAACGGGAGAGGCCACAACAGTGAGAGGCCCGCGTACCACAAAAAAAAAAAAAAAAAAAGTGCATTTATGAGCCATTTGGGGAAATTTGAACACTGGCTATTTTGATGATACTAAATAGTTATTGTATGTTTTTAGGTTTGATAATGATGTTGAAGTTTTATTTAAAGAAGAGCCGTTATATTACAAAGATACATAATGGAACATTCTGGGTGAAATGATATGGTGTTTGGGATTTGCTTCATAATAATCTATGGATTATGAAGATTACCAGTCTGTTAATCTGTGGGAAGGAAGGAGAGTATGGATGAGACAAGATTGGCCCTGTAGATGAGTGATGGAAATACAGAGTTTAATGAAGAGAATCGTATAGCGATACTATTCTTTCACTACACCAGTGTGTGAAATTTCCCCTAAGAAAAAGTCAAAACTGAAAGTTAAAAACTGAAGCTAGAAACGTTCAGTTAAAAAGTTAAAAACTAAATAGAGCAAACATGAAAATGTAAGGTGGATAATTATAAGTGTAGTAATCTAACAATGAATCTGCATAGAAAAATTCTGGAAAAAAACCTTGCTGAGGCTGCAACGGTGAGAGGCCTGCGTACCCCCCCCCCAAAAAAAAACCTTGCTGATGATTTTTTCCTTCTTGGGAGGGCTAATGGGGGCCTAAGATAGAAGGAATACTTACTTTTCAGTATTTTGATAATGTTTTAAAACAAAGCGATAAAAACGAGGTGCTGTACAAATATTCAATCTCCTATTAGAAACAATGTATGCCACAGTTAAATCCAAATGAGGTAAGGCTTCAGCAGGCCTGTCCAATTAGCACATTTATTAATTCAGGTCCTGCTTAGACTTCTACTAACATGTTAATTGTTTTAATTAAACTCTTCAGTTCTCTGGCAGTCATTTAGTACTTGGTAGAATAGGGTAATATAGTAAACACTATCCTTTCATATTTATTTATATATAATTAAATATAATATAAATATAATTAAAATATATTTAATATATGCAGGCATACTTCAGAGATATTGTGGGTTTGGTTCCAGACCGTTGCAATAAAGCGAGTCACATGAATTTTTTGGTTCCCCGCTGCATATAAAAGTTATGTTTACACTATACTGTAGTTTACTAAGTGTGCAATAGAATTATGTCTAAAAAAGCAATGTAGGGACTTCCCTGGCTGTCCAGTGGTTGAGACTCCACACTTCCACTGCAGGGGGCATGGGTTTGATCCCTGGTCGGGGAACTAAGATCCTGCATGCCGTGGATGTGGTAAAAAAAAAAAAAAAAGCAATGTACATGCCTTAATTTAAACATAACGGCTGTCAGAAAAACGGCGCCGATAGACTTGCTCGATGCAGAGCTCAGTTTGTAAAAAAAAACAACATCTGTGATAAAACGAGGTATGCCTGTATTGGATGTATATTTAATTAAAACATATAACTAAATCTGCAGGTTTGGTTTAATTCATTCAACATTTATTGGAATGCATATCAACTTTCCAAATAAATAGAAATAAATGGACATCCATTGTCTAGATGTTCCCATATTTGCTTCATCTATTTTGTCTGAAGTATTGTAAAGTAACGTACAGACATCGTGATAATTCACCCCTAAATAGCGCAGTATGCATCTCTCAGCTGTGTTCAGTCTACTAATAAGCCCATCAGAGGCTTTCTTCATTTCTGCTGTGGTGGTTTTGACCGCTAGCATTTGTTTTTGGTTCTCTTTAGCATTACCATCTCTCAGCTTCCACTGCCAATCTATTCTTACATGCTGCCTACTTTATCCATGAGAGCCCTTAGCATATTAATCATGATTGTTTTAAATGGGCTGCTAATTCCAAAATTCCTGCTATGTCTGGTTCTGATGCTTGCTCTGTCTCTTCAAATTGTGGGGTTTTTTTTGCCTTTTAGTATACCTTGTTATTTTTCCTTGACAGCCAGACGGGGATGTATGGGGTAAAAGTTACTGCTATAAATAGGCCTTTGGCAATGTGGTAATAAGGCGTTTTGGGGAGGGGGTAGAGAGTTAACCTTCAGTTAACCTAATGCAACTTGTCCGCTTCTCAGCAGGACCACCCGCTTTGCCTCCCCTGCGATGGAAGTGGCGTGTATTTAGGGCGGTGGGAGGAGAAAATTCCCCAGGTGGATGGGGAAGGGTCTGGTCCGGGCTCTTCCCACCCCCATCCCCTTTCCACCCACTGGGGGAGCCGTGACCATCTCCCCCCACCCCACGCCTCCACGCCAAGGGCGTTCTCACCAGCTGTTTCAGATGACAAATGAGGCTGGTGAGCAAAATCTGCAGCGTCCTTTTTGCCTGCACCTTTTTAAATAAGAATATGTTGTAATACTAAAAAATATTAAATCCGTACCACCCCACCTAAAAAAAAAAAGGTCTCAGTTTTCATGGAGCCTATGCCTCTGGGTTGTGAATTTCACAGGCGCCCCTCAGTTTCCCTCTCCCCTCTCAGGTGGAACAGGACGGCTAGAGTGGGCTGGGGCTGCGTGTTTCCCTTCCTCCACGGCACTTAGGCTCTGCTTAAATAGTTTCTCCTGGGGGTCCACCTTGTTAAGGAAACGAGTGCTCTGCTGTCTATCAAAATGGCTCCTCTATCCCCGCCTCCGTCAGCAGCACGAGGCGATTTGTCTCCGGTACTTCCTGAGATCCTGGTGGAGCTCCTGGAGTTAAAACTCACAGAAGTGTGGAGGCCCTTCTATGACCCGGTCCACTTGGAGCCCGAGGCTTGTCCAGTTTTGAGCCCAGAGCAATTCCTCCATTACAGTTCTGGCTCCCCCGGAGGCTGCAGCTCTTCCACTTCTGCTCTGGTAAGCCGTGATTCTCTGTGTTTGCCTGTCAGTCTGTCTCTCCAGTTTGGGGGTAGCAGTTTGCCTTGTGACCTCACTTCTCTTAGGGATCTAAGGAGAGTTATTGATTTTTCAGTTTGTTCCGTTTCGTACTTGTTTTTAGGATAGATTGATGACTTCCAAGCTCCTCAAACACAGAACCGGAAACTGGAAGTCCCATCCTCGCCCAACACCCACGGCCCCGATATTGACTTGTTGAAGTCCCCATAGGGGATTATCCCTGTAAGGAGACAAGTAGAATTGTCCACTGAATGGCACTTGTTGGTTCTCTCCAGGTTTCTTACTACCCGGGATGGGTGGCTCTCCCTCCCCCCCACCAAGCAAGTATTGCTGTACATAGCCCCACCTTCCCACAAGACTGCCAGGTGTTATCCGCAGAGGCATCCAACTACACAATAGTTGTTTACCACTTTCCTGAGTCCAGGATTGCCGTTTGCAAAGTCACTTGTGAAAGTCCATCTTTAGTAATATCCCCCATGATGCTTTCTGCAGAAAGCGTGTATCCTGCTGTAGAAACTTCTGCCTATGAGTTCCGGCCTACACTATGCAGAGATTGTTGGTGTTTGTTCAAAGCCTTTGACAATCAGTGGGACCCAACATGAAGCTCTGCTTCAAACCATAACTCCATAACTGTTCCACTTCCTGGACTTGTTCAAGTGTTACCTTGTGGGGTCATTTTCTTCTCCTGATATGCCCTGAATTTTCTGTAAACTGGAAGACAGATCTCCAGGCTCACTTTAGTTCACATTAAACATTCCTTGGAAGGAGTACTTCACTATGGTGTGTCTTTCCTACCATATCACCTCAGGGGCCTCATAAGGTCTGATTGTTCCATTAGTAGCGAAAATGCTGATTGATCACTGAGTTAAAGTGGTGACAGCCTGATCTCGCTCTTATAAAGTTAGATTTTTCCCCTGGCACGCAGTGCGTAATCTCTGGGGGTGGTTCTTTGATATCATGTGATTATCCAATTCCGCGTCAACAATTTACCTAATGATTTTTTTTTAATTTAAAAAATTTTTTAAATGTTTTGGCTGCGTTGGGTCTTTGTTGCTGCACGAGGGCTTTCTCTAATTGAGGCGAGCGGGGGCTACTCTTCATTGCGGTGTGCGGGCTTCTCATTGCAGTGGCTTCTCTTGTTGGGGAGAACAGGCTCTAGGTGTGCGGGCTTCAGTAGTTGTGACTCGCGGGCTCTAGAGCACAGGCTCAGTAGTTGTGGCTCAGAGGCTTAGTTGCTCTATGGCATGTGGGATCTTCCCGGACCAGGGCTCGAACCTGTGTCCCCTGCGTTGGCAGGCGGATTCTTAACCACTGTGCCACCAGGGAAGGCGTACCTAATGTTTTTAACATCTGTGGATAATCCTTGCCCTAATGAAGGACTATGTAAGAGGCTACTGATTGGTGGTTTTCTAATTCTATCATTTGTTCTGTTTTTATCAGCTGTCATTCTGCTTTGAGAAAGAGCCTTCCCATCAGCTGTGTCAATTCAGTTACTCTGAATTATAATTCCTTTCGCAAACCAGGATAGATGTTTCTTTTTCTTCAGTACATATTCTAGGGTAAAGAGTAGGTGTAATAATCTCCTCCACTGATGGCAAATGAGTATTTTGTTGTTGTTTTCTTCTTAGTTAATGAATTTCAGTTAACAGTAGTCATATACGTATATTTTGGAAGGCATGTGATTTTTCTTTATTGCAGCAGAGATTTATAAACTTGCCAGCTAATTCTGATTCGAATATTATGAAAATTAGTTTGCATTCTTTAAGTATAATCCTTTATTGTACTGTTTGATTCTTAAATAGCCCCAAATTTGGACAGTGGGAACTCCTTTGAGCTAGCTTCTTTTGGCTGAATCCCAATAGTCTTTGTGTCCTTCCTTGCTTCCTGGTTCATCAGGTCGTCCCACGTTCACCTAGCATTTTCCATATCCCATATCTAATAACAGCTGTTTCTCCAAAGACCCCTGCTTTTTTTTTAGTAGTTAATGGCACTTAGGAATCAGTTTCTGGCATGTCATTGTTTCCAGGTGCCATAGGCAGACAGGCTTAGAACACACACACACACACACACACACACACACACACACACACACACACAATGAGTTTATATTGATTTTGTACAGCATTCTCACTTATTTGGTTTTATACTTACGGCTCTTTTCTCTTACCCTGCAAAGTCTTGGCCTGTATCATTTACTTACTTTATTCTTTAATATATAAAAATGGTTTCAAAATGACAATACAGTATTACCACTAACCATAAAGCTACTGAATACAATTTAAAGGGGTTTTTTTTTTTGCATTTCTTTTTTCCTTGTAATGTTTGCTCTAAGGATGCAAAGTTAACATGCTGTGTTTTAGAGACAACTGAAATAATTTTCTCTGGTTATATTGCCAGTTTGATACATAATTAGGTTAATTTGTTTCAGCTTGTTTTCAATCAGGAAATTTTTTTTCTTTGACAATCTGAAATTTTTCTTATTTTAATTGCAGAGGAACCCATTAGTTTTCATGGCCATGAGTCCTTAGCCAACTCTTAAATAGTTAATCTCCCCTAATGGACCACTACACAGAGCTTGTAATCCTTGAATTTTTCAACTGGCTCTCCAGTCTCTAGGTAATAGCCTCTGTGTAAACTTTTATAATAATTATACACGTACAGATCTTCAGTTGTAGATACTTTTTGAATTTGGATAATTGTGTGAAATTATTTCCTCTCTTTCCATCCTTTTGATTTCTTCCCCACAAATTCCAGTTATTTTTCTTTATATTTGCTTAGGGAGTTTAAAACTGATGGTAGAATACCAACTGGAAGAAGAATCATAGGATGTAAAGAAAGAGAAAGGAGCTAAAGGCCTCTGGATGTGTTTCGTTTTACGAGAGAAGTCTTCTCATTGGCGGGACCCTTTGTTCAGCTGCTGCACGCCCACGTGGCTGGAAACATTTCTTACAGCTGGCATCCATCTTGATCGGTTGGTCCCCATGTCTGACCAGTCATGAAATATTTTTACTATCATTCCTGTTTGAAGGCATAGGATTTCATTTCCCAAGTCAACCCCTGTTCATGTTGGAATCCCTTTCAAATAAAGATAAGCAAGAACAAACTTCTTATGTGATTAAAAACTTCACAAGGAGTCTTCTGAGCAAATATGAACTGATTGACTTTAGTTCACATAATTTTATCCGAGAAGATTAAATATAGTTGTTCTCTAGTGCAAGCTAATTAGCTTCTCCCTTGTGTCCACTGATGGAACACATTTTGCTTTCATAAAGACTAACTACACAGTTTTCATGGTAATATGCCTCCGGCTCTGGAAAAGAATAAGAAAAGTTGCTGTTGAAAAATTGATTGCTTTCTGTTCCCTCTTTAGATTAAAAAATAAAATACTGAAGGTTTTCTTGCAGCATGCAATTTGGATGTACTTTACCTTTGAAGAGCGAAGGTGGAAAAGACCAAAGAAAGAAATTAATGAATCATTAAAATCCCTATAGAAAATATGGGCACTAGAAATAAAAACATCAGAAAACAAGAAATACAAATGGCAAATATGTACATTATTAGTGGTTAAGTGCTAGAAATGAAATTTATGCAATAATGAGGAAGTTTTTGCCTATCTAAAAATGTGATTTTTTTGTTCCCCTAACATACAGTACTTGGTAGTGGTAAGGGTGTGGTTAAATAATCACTTAACGAAATAGACGTTGGGAGTCCAAATTCGTCAACCTTTCTGGAGGACAGATTGGAAATGCGCATCACAAAGCTAGATATTCAATTCCCAAGGATATATCCTAAGGACATAATTGGGATGTGAGCACAGATTTATGGGAAATAATATTCACTGTAGCACTGTTTATTATGACACAGAATTAGAAATAAAAGAGAGCTTTAAAGACAAACTGGTTATATGAATTATGGTCATCTATATAATAAAATCCTATGTAGCTTTTAAAAATTTTGAAATATATGATGGCACAGGAAATTTTCAATTGAATTAAGTGAAAAAAAGGAAGATATAAATTATGATCACAGTTTTGTAAAGAAAAACAAATAGCAAAATCCAAACACTCCATCCCCCTCCTTCCCTCACAGTTTTGTAAAGAAAAACAAATAGCAAAATCCAAACACTCCATCCCCCCTCCTTCCCTCACATTTACACACGCATATATGAATTACTGGAAGGAAATATACTAACGTGCAAAAATAATTTGATATTCTTTTGTATGACTTTAGTACTTCCCAAATTTTTAACAATAAAGATACATTATAAAAAATAAACTGAGTTTGATGTCAAGAACATGCATTAGGATAAGCATGTATACCTCCACCTTCCAATCAATACCTACCGAAATGTACCCAGAGAACAAAATTTTAATTCAAAACCTTACAAGGAGGACTTCCCTGGTGGTGCAGTGGTTAAGAATCTGCCTGCCAGTGCAGGGGACACAGGTTCGATCCCCGTCCCGGGAAGATTCCCACATGCCGCATAGCAGCTAAGCCTGTGTGGCACAACTACTGAGCCCACGTGCCACAGTACTGAGCCCGCGTGGCACAACTACTGAAACCCGCACGGCTAGAGCCCGTGCTCTGCAACAAGAGAAGCCACCGCAATGAGAAGCCTGCGCACAGCAACGAAGAGTAGCCCCCGCTCACCGCAGCTAGAGAAAAGCCCGTGTGTGGCAACGAAGACCCAATGCAGTCAAAATAAATAAATAAATTTATATTTTTTTAAAAAAAGCTTACAAGGAAGCTAGGAAAGACTCTCACTTTTTACCAAGTCTCTGGAAAACAATGATCAGGCACAATAAAATTAGTCAAAGTTGAGAGAGGACTTTGCAGCTCACAGCAACTTTTCTGCATGTGAGGCAGGTGCAAAGTTCCTGGAGGTGAGCGAGAAAGGTTCAGAGGACCAGGGCAGGGCCGAGGTGTGAGTGGGCTTTAGCAAGAATGACTGATGAGCATAATTTGTTTAAGCCATTATTTGGGAGTCTGTAGTTGCAGCTGAATCTAAACTTACCTGATACAGTGATATAAACAAACAATTTTAATATAAGTAATTGGATTAAAAATCACAGACACGGTCACAGAACTGGGAGATGAGGAAAGTCAGAATTTTCTCTCATCTCCCATACAATTGTTAGTAGATATTGTTCCATTTCCACTGAAAAACTTTTAAATTAATATATTTTAAATAGGTGATAAGTGTTTATGCTAATCAAAATTACAATTTAAAATAAGGTATACAATTATAAATTTACCAGAGAGGGGCTGAGAGTTGATGAAACATTTGTGTAAAAAAGAAAAGATAAAGGAAACCTCACAAAAGCATTTAAAAAATAAATACTATGGAAAGATTATTCATAATCAAGCATCTGTTTTATTATTAAATGGAAAAGAGTAAATTTATACATTAAAAGACAAAGCTCTAAGATAGGTATTTCAAAAACAAAAGTGCATGCTCTGTACAAAAAAACAATGATACAAATGTATGCTGAAAATAAGAGAAGAACTTAGAATGATTAAAAATAAAATAATATGGGAAATATATTAGGCAAATAAAAACAAATAAGGGCTTAATTAGAGATTAAAAAGCATCAAGTAGGACAGAAAGTGTCACATTAAAACAGTGAAGGGTAAAATCCACAACAAAGATGTAACTGTCAGAAGCCGTTAAATCCCAATGAACATAATAAGAAATATGACAAAAAACGTTTTGTAAGAAATGGAGTAATAGTGTCCCATACATCTCTGTCTCTGACAGATAAAGTACATAAAAAGAAATTAAGGGCAGCCATCTGTTGGTGCCTAGTCTGCTATCTTTCTTAGTAACAGAACCCTCTTTTTATTCGGAGCACCAATGTGCCCAGACTCCCAAGGAAATTGTATTTTCAGTGTTCCTTGAAGATGAGGAAGACTTAATGAGAGATAAGCAGAAATTGTTGGGTCAGATTTCCTGGAAAGTTTAAAAAGATATTTTTTAAATTTTATTGTGGTAAGAACACTTAACATGAGATGTATCCTCTTAACGTATTTTAAGTGTACAATACATTACTGTTGGCTCTAGGTACAATGTTGTATAGCAGATCTCTAGAGCTTATTTATGTTACTTAACAAACTTTATGCCTGTTGATCAATAACTCCCCATTCCCCCCTCACTCCAACCCCTGGCAACCACCATTCCAGTCTTTGATTTTATGAATTTGACGATTTTAATTATCCCATGTAAATGGAATCATGCAGTATTTGTCTTTCTGTATCTGGCTTATTTTCACTGAGCTTAGTGTCCTCAAGGTCCATCCATGTTGTCACATATTGCAGAATTTCTTGTTAAAAGATAAACTGAGGCACAATTAACTTTTGAAGACTTATTTGAGCAAACATTGATTTGAAGCAGGCAGTGTCACCGTGAAAGTGGTCCGGGCACTCCACCAGCAGGAGCTAAGGGAAAGGCTTTTATAGAGCAGACGTGGAAACAAAGCAAGGAAATTATTTGATTGGCTTTAGCTTAAGCAGTTGCCTTATTTGGGAAAGCCTAGTTGGCTATTTGTGATTGATGGTTCTTAAGTTTTGAGTTCTTAACCTTGAAGCATTTACAGGCATTAACTCTGGTTTAGGTTTCAGTCTGCTTATGTAGGCTGCCAAGTCTGCCTCTTTATTTAATTACTGTAACAAGGCTGAATAGTATTCCCTTGTATGTGCATACCAGATTTTCTTTATCCAATAATCTGTGATGGACATTTGTGTTGTTTCTACATCTTAGCTATTATGAATAGTGCTACAATGAACATGAGAGTGCTAATCTCTCTTTGAGATCCTGATTTCAATTCTTTTGGATAAATACCCAGAAGTGGGATTGCTGGGCATATGGTGGTTCTATTTTTAATTATTTGAGGAACCTCCATACTGTTTTCATAGTGGCTGCACCAATTTACATTCCCACCAACAGTGTGCATGGGTCCCAGTTTCCCAGGAAAGTTATTATTTTTTTTTAAAGGGAATTGACTCAGGAGGCCAGTGCCCTTTTCTTGTCCTGTTTTTCTCCTCCTTCTTGACCTAATAGGTATTTTTCTTCTTTGACTTATCAATAAGATAATTGTAACATAATTGTTGATATCCAAATATTGAAAAAACAAATTTCTAGAATGAATGAAACTGGTTAAGATGGCATATTTCTAGACATACTGGTAGATTTTTTGAGGACACTTTATTTAATATTTTTACATTGGTATTTGAAGAGGTTTAGCCATAGTTTTACAGTGCTTTCTTTTTCAGCTTTTGGTATCATTATTTTATCTTTATCTGGTAGGCGCAGTATGATCTTATCTTGGCAAACTCCCTTCCCCCATGCCATAAGATTCTAGAAGGGCTCTCTACCATGGTTCTCCATCCTTTTCTTCCACCTCAGTGAGAAAGAGACTCAGGGTAATCAATCATATTAATCTATTCTTCTGACCACCGTGATTATAGGCCAGTATATGACCCCAAATAAGCCAATCGTCATCTTCCTAAGGTTCAACATATTGGCACTGCTTTGTTAGCAACATGGGAGAAGAGATAATAAATCCAGGAAGCAGAGAGAAGCAGAGATGAGTAGAAGTGAGAGATGGATAGAGGTCAATCCTTGGTGATAGTTCAACTGAGGATCCAGTCATTCTTGATCTAGCCATTAAATTTTCAGTTATATTATCCAACAGATTCTCCATTTTGCATAAACTAATTTGAATTTGGTTTTGTCACTTGTGGCCAAAAGAATCCTGATATACAGCCTCGATGTACATTGACTGGAACTGATTAAAACTATTATGGCAGACAGGTGCAATAGAGAATTGTTCAGCTTTTAGAAAGGATATTATAGATTTATGTTTATTGATATGGAAAGATGTTAATGACACGTTATTGAGTGAAAATAATCAGTATTTGTAGTATGATTCCATTGAACTAAAATAACATATATACATAGATTTATATGTATATGGAGCCATCCTGAGGACCATAGGGGCATAATATGGTTGGTCCTCCAAGTCCCTGGGTTTCGAATCCATGGATTCAACCAACTGCGGATGGACATTTCAGTTCCCCGGTTGATTGAGTCTACGATCGTGAAGCCTGCAAATTCAGAGGGCTCACTGTATATTTACTGGAAAAAAAACCATTTATAAATGGACCCGTATAGTTCAAAGCCATGTTCAAGGATCAACTGTATATGTGTATATATACAGGTATAATTTTTAATTACCAGTGAGAAGGTGTTTAAAAAAACAACTCACTTGAGAAGTCGGGTGAAGCAGGCCAGAAATGGATTGTTGAGTTTTGTTCTTCCATACGATGTTATTTAAGACTGAGTAATGGGAATGTTGGGAATTGAACTTACGTGATAAATCGTAAAAAAAAAATCAAAGTAGTCTGGGAACTGAATTTTTTGTTTGCGTATAAAAAGAAAGCTGTGTCACTCAGGTGTGAGTTCAGTGCATCTCTCTGAACAGAAATGAGAAGGGTGCGACACAGGGCAAAAAGGAATATGTACACCACGTTGGGCAAGTCATGAGTAGAGTTCTCTGGCTGACGCAGGAGGAGGCTCCTTGTGATAAGTTGTCTTTAAGTTTTGTGTCACTGATGCCAGGAAGCTGGTTTCACACAAGTTTGGGATGGGTTGTTTAAGATTCTAACGGGCCCAGGGTCAATCAGAGGATGCGCTATTATTCTCACACTCAGTGCCTAATAAACTGTTCCATTACTAGTTGTCATCTGACCTCTGTGGAGGCCATAAGACTGGACCACATCTTTGTAGTTGAATAAGCGTTTGTACCTAGACAGCCTGTCATCATTCTCCCTCTTGATCGCCCTGTGAAGAAGTTAGTTTGGCATGTGAAATGCGGGCTGGTAAGGTGGCCGCTATAATGGAGAAAGGAATTCTTCTCTTTCTGGAACTCAGAGTCAGGATGACAGGAAGCCCAATGAGTGCTTAAGAGTGGGAGCTAGTCTGCCACGAGGAGCCTGGGAGCAAGGCTGAGAAATCCTCTTCCGAGGGACCCTAAAGGTGGGTCTTCATTTGGGTCTTGTTATCAGACCATCCTGTTTTTATTTTTGTTTTTTTTTTTTTTAACATCTTTATTGGAGTATAATTGCTTTACAGTGGTGTGTTAGTTTCTTTTTTTTAAAACATCTTTATTGGAGTATAATTGCTTTACAATGGTGTGTTAGTTTCTGCTTTATAACAAAGTGAATCAGCTATACATATATCCCCATATCTCTTCCCTCTTGCGTCTCCCCCCCACCCTCCCTATCCCACCCCTCTAGGTGGTCACAAAACACCGAGCTGATCTCCCTGTGCTATGTGGCTGCTTCCCACTAGCTATCTATTTTACGTTTGGTAGTGTATATATGCCCATGCCACTGTCTCACTTTGTCACAGCTTACCCTTCCCCCTCCCCATATCCTCACGTCCATTCTCTAGTAGGTCTGCGTCTTTATTCCCGTATTTGCCCCTAGGTTTTTCATGACCATTTCTTTTTTTTTCCCTTAGATTCCATATATATGTGTTAGCATACGGTATTTGTTTTTCTCTTTCTGACTTACTTCACTCTGTATGAGACTCTAGGTCCATCCACTTCACTACAAATATCTCAATTTCGTTTCTTTTTATGGATGAGTAATATTCCATTGTATATATGTGCCACATCTTCTTTATCCATTCATCTGTTGACGGATGCTTAGGTTGCTTCCACGTCCTGGCTATTGTAAATAGAGCTGCAGTGAACATTTTGGTACGTGACTGGTTTTGAATTATGGTTTTTTCAGGGTGTATGCCCAGTGGTGGGATTGCTGGGTCGTATGGTATTTTTTTTTTTATTTTAAAAAAATTATCACCAGCTTCACAGGAAAGTCTTGTAAAAAGGCGTACCCTGGTTTGTGTTATGCTGATGAGAGATATGGAAGAGGGTATATCCCTCACTTGTGATGAAGACAGTGATGGGATAGTAGTGTCCCTTGTGAGAAGGTAGAAGGACGTAGCAGCAGCAGTCACCTGGCAGGGATAGCAGTGTCCTGCAGCAGAGCCGGGACCCAGTGCACAGTGCTCTGTTGCAGGGGGTCGGGGTGGAGGCGGCGGGTTGGCTGTGTAACAGGTTTGCTGGAGTGGAATGTGCTCCCCAGCATGTGTGAGGTGCTCCGTAGAACCTCTCGTAAGACGGTGGAGAGCTGTTGACGATAAAGATACATAGGCGCGTGATCCCAGTAATTCCACATGGGGTGTGTGTGTGTGTGTGTGTGTGTGTGTGTGTGTGTGTACGTGTACCGTGAGAGACAAAGTAGAGGAGAAATTGACAGCAAGCAGTTTGGAAGGATGTTTAAATGTTCCAAATAATTAACTGTGGTGTGACTTCAGCTGATTTTTCATTTCTTCTTTGTGCTTTTCTGATTCTTTGACTTTTCTTTTTAAATAATGAAAATACATTGTTAAAATATTTTTACATGGGCTGAAAAAGGAGCCAGGTTCCCAGGTTACCTGATGTATAGCAGCACTTAGCAGGAATTCCATTTGCTATTTCATGTTTAATTTTGGAATGGACTTCACCTTTGGAAAATATTCCTCACCATGTAGCAAAATCCGTGAGCTCTTTTACGAGACAAGGGTTCAGTTTTTTTTTCCTTCCTATTCAACAACTATGTGACCTCAGATGAGTTTCTTTACCTCTTGAAACTATTTCCTTATCAGTGAAAGAGAGCGGTAATTTCCACCCTATGGAGTGGTAGTGAGGTATAATTGAATTGTGTGCACATGCTACGAGTTTTGAAAACTTCAGGTTTTATTAGTGTTATTATTGTTATTTGTACTGGAATCATGATGATGTCAAGTTTTAGGGAAATAATTTGCTTTCCCAACTGGATATCTGGTTGCTAAAAATGATGAAAAGGCTTAATACAGACTGTCAAAAGAAAGCAAATAAAACTTAGATCAAAAAAGAGGAACTGGATTTGTGAACTGGAATTTAATGTGAAATGCCTTACAGAGATGACTTAGAGCACTCTATGAAGGGCTGTTGGTTGGTTGATTTGATTTAGAACAGCAAAATCCGTGAAAATAAACACTGACCCATCTACCCAGGAAGGGCTTTGCAAATCCACTAGCTTTTGGTCAACAGGCTTGATGACAATATGAGAAATTCAGTTTACTCCACATCTATTTTCATATATTGGATTGGAATATTCTGGCTTTTTGTGTGCATCTGCAGCAGAAATTGAGTGTTTCATCTGCAAGTTGCAAGTATGAGTCCGTTTAGTGAGCAAAGAAAGCTGAGGAATATGATGTGGGGTATAAATGGTATACCTGGGTGAGGCCTTAATGAAACACTGTGAGCCCAAATACATCTATTCTGGTCAAATGTTCTAAAAACTATTTTTAAGGCTCTTTTTAAAGTATGGAAGGCTCCAGACCTCCTATAGCCTAGTAAAAAGACACAGAGCTCAGTAAAACGTGGGCAAAGGGCTTGAACAGACATTTCAATGAGGGTGATATATGAGGGGCGAATAAGCACATGCGAAAGTTTTCAACATCATTAGTCAACAAGAAAATGCAAATTATATACAAGTTTTAAACGTGTGAGTTGCTTTCTGGAACCTCTGAGATGGTTCCGGGAAATACTGCTGCCCACCGAACGCTTAAAATTAAAAACACTGACCATACATACCATGTGTTGGCAAGGAGGTGGAAGCACTGAATTCTCTCATACATTACTGGTGGAAATATGACATGCCATGAACACTTGGGAAAAGTTTCCTTTTCTTAAACAGTTGAGCACACACCTACTTTTGTCCCAGCAATTCTGCTTCTAGGTATTTACCCACAAGGAATGAAAATGTATATTCAGCAAAGTGGAGTTGAACCAACTGTGACTCAGAGCTATGTCTCAGCCTTGACTCTCTGGGGGTTTCAGTGGGTTCTGTCATCTTTCTGAGCGCCACCTTCTCATTTTACAAGGATTGGTGAGGTTGGGTGGTTTCTCAGTTTCCTTAAAAGCGCTACTTATAAGAGTCTATGAAATACTCCCCTGTGATATGGTTCTTACCTTCAGAGCCGTGAAGGCTCTGCCACCCTGGTGCCGGCATGTGTATGGGCTCAGATGGCAAGTAGTCCAAAAGGTTTGATAGCTCTTCAGGAATTGTCCCCTTTTCAGAGCAAGACTCTTCCCCATCTCCTCCCCATCACGGCTCAAAGGGAACAGAGACAGAGGTGTGTTGGCATATTTTAAAGTTGCTCTGATCTTGTGTCTGACATGGACCCCCCCCCCCTTTAAGAGAGGGGGACTTTTTTTTTTTTTTTTTTGCGGTACGCGGGCCTCTCACTGTTGTGGCCTCTCTCGTTGCGGAGCACAGGCTCCGGACGCGCAGGCTCAGCGGCCATGGCTCACGGGCCCAGCCGCTCCGCGGCACATGGGATCTTCCCAGACCGGGGCACGAACCCATGTCCCCTGCATCGGTAGGCGGACTCTCAACCACTGCGCCACCAGGGAAGCCCTGATCTTGTGTCTGAATACATTAAGAAATCCATTCACCAACAAGTATTTATTAAACACCTGCTGCATATAAGGCGTTGTGCTAAGAATTGGCTTTGAGGGAATACACAGCCATGAATAAAACACATTTTTCTGTCCTCACAGAGATGATCATGTGGTTAGAATATAGACAAAAATATGATGACTTTGACCTATATGGCACAGGTGAGACATACAAAAAAGGCCATGAATCAGAAGGACGTGAGTGATTTTTTCTGACTAGGGGAAGAGTCTTCAAGGAATTTCTCATGGAGAACATGGCACAGGAGCTGTACCTTAGGACACGGATGGGTTTTACCGTGTAGAACCGGTTAAGAGCAGGGAGAGGAAAATGCATGGTAATATGCCAGTCCGTGGTATATTCTGGAATGACGAAAAACTGGATACCCCTGGATGGAAGATGGCTGGAGCATGGTAGTGGGAGAAGAGGTTAAGGTCAGGTAACAAAAGCCTTGGTATGCTAGAGTAAGATGTTTGGATTTCATTTTGTGGACAGTTAGGACCCCTGTTGATATTGACAACATTCCAAAGGACAATTTACCTAGACTGGGATCAGCAAACGATAGCCCTTGGGACAAATCCGGCCTGTGGCCTATCTTTATACAGCCTGTAAGCTAAGAATGATTTTTTACATTTTCCAATGGTTGAAAAAAATCAAAAGAAGAATAGTGTCTCATGGCAAGTGAAAATTATTTGAAATTCACATTTCAGTATCCATAAATACCTTTCTATTGGAACACATTTCAGTGACCATAAATACAACCACACTAATTTAGTTACGTATTGTGTCTGGTTGTTTCATGCTACAACAGCAGAGCTGAATAGTTGTGGCAGAGGCAGTGTGGCCCGCAAAACCTGAAACATTTACTATCTGGCTCTTTACCGAAGCAGTTTGCCAGCCCCTGGCCTAGATAATCAAAATCTGAAACCTGTTTAAGAACTTCATTTGTTTTTATTGATCACTTAACCTGAAAAAACCCCGACAGCTCTTCAGCTGCCAGGCCCTTTTTATTTTCTACTCATTAACATTTCATGAGAACCCAGTACTCTGTATTAAAAATTCTTTACAGCCAAAATCATAACGCTCCATGGCAAGGTTTTCCTAAGATGAAAATTTCAAAAAGAAGGCCCTAAAACTAATCCACACTGCAGACAAATGCTGGAGTAGCTATAATACATGGCATTATAATCTGTGACTCCCAGTCATAAAATGTATAGGCTGCATGACAGTGAACGTGTATGTGCACACAGTGAATTCATCCAAGGACAGAGCAGGTGAAGTGTGCTGTGGAGTGCTTTCCTCCTGGCATTTGAGCACAGACTCTCTCTTTCCTAGTCAATGCCTGCAAAACTTAGTGGCAGCCAGGTGCAGAGCGTTACTTGAGAAGGTTATTTTGCTCCTGGGAAATGAAGAGTTTGGAATAATGAGAGGTTGCGGGCCCATCATTTAAATGACTCTTATAAAATAAGTGAATAAGTCTGCCACTTCTCCTGGCTTCCTACAACATCCTAAGAAAAACTGGACGGTGTTGCTTATCTTCTGGATTGGAAAAAATCAAAGAAAAACCAAAGTATCACAAAAAGGCCCTCAGGGTTAGGAATTCTCTTTTCTTCTTTTCCCCTCCTGTGGTACCTTGCAACAACGACAGCATCACCGTCATCATTGTCATCATTACCAGCATTATAGCCATTATTTTTTTGAGCAGAATAGAAGCTTTACATCGATGATGACCTTTAGTCTGATCAACGGTGTTACAAGCTGAGTGTATATATCATAGATGAGGGAGCTGAAGCTTAGAACCTCAACTTGCCTGACACAGCAGAACTGGTAAAGGGCAGTGCTGGATTTGAACCTTGGTCCACCAATGTCACAATCCATGTTGTCTTCTCACTACAGCACACTGCCTCTTCAGCCTCTGTGACAACATACGTAAAGAGTAGTGAATATTTTAAAAATTAATTTAAAAACTTGCGGTAGAACACACACACAATTGGCCGTCTTAACAGTTTTTAAGTGTACAGTTCGGCAGTGTTAGCTTTATTCACATTGTCGGGCAACAGATCTCTAGAACTTTTTCATCTTGTAAGATGGAAACTCTACACCCACTAAACACCAGCTCCCCCTTTCCTGCCTGCCTCCTGCCAGCCCCTGGCAACCACTATTCTGTTTCTATGAGTTTGACTGCTTTAGGTACCTCATATAAGTCGAATCATACAGTATTTGTATTCTTGTGAGTTGCTTATTTCATTTAGCATAATGTCCTCAAAGTTCATCTATGATGTAGCACATGACAAGATTTCTTTCTTTTAAAAGGCTGAATAATCTTCCATTGTATGTATCTAAAGTAGTCAAACTCATCGAAACAAAGTAGAATAGTGACGAGAACGGTTAACAATACTGAACTGTATACTTAAAAATGGTTAAGCCTATAACTTTTGTGTGTGTTCTACCACAATTTAAAATTTTAGTGAAAAAAATACTTCCTAATCTTTACATATGTCATCACAAAGGCTGAAGAGGCAGTGTGCTATAGTGAACAGACAACGTGGTAGACCAAGGTTCAAATCCAGCCCTTGGTTCATTTCCAGCTCTGCTGTGTCAGGCAAGGTAAGGTTCTAAGCTTCAGCTCCCTCATCTATGATATGCTCAGTTTGTAAGACTATTGATACTACATTTTCTTTATCCATTTATCCATCGATGGGTTACTTCCACCTTTTGGCTATTGTAAATAATGCTGCTATGAACATGGGTGTGGAAATATCTCTGAGGTTCTGCTTTCAGTTCTTTTGGATATGTATTCGGAAATGGGAGTGCTGGATCATATGGTAATTCCACTTTTAATTTTTGAGGAATCTCCATGCTGTTCTCCATAGCAGCTGCACCATTTTACATTCCCTCTTGGTGAGCATTTTTGAATGAATATAAGCCTAAATGTTTTCATTGCTCTGGGTAGATCAATGATATAGCAATTCTAAAACTCCCAGTCAACACTAATCTGGATTAATTAAAAGAAAAGTCCCATCAGAACCATTAGAACATATGAATTATAGGATATTTTAAAATAAATGCCTTTTGTTTCATACAGATATTTAGAAACAAAATAAAACAAATCAGCTTGCTATATCACCCAGTGAAGACTCTTCAGGGTTCTATTTAAGGAACAGAGAAAAATGGCGTCAAACTAGAAATAAGTCTATAAGTATGAATCAAGTCCATAAGAAGTATCTAATATTAATTGTCTCCAAGCTATGTAGAGTTTATTCAGAAGAGGCCAACTTTGGCCCAAGTCTTAAATCATTCACCAATGACGTTAAGTCAACGCAATCTGAAATTGAGACTGTTACGCATTTAAATGTCCTCTAAATAAAATTCAAGCAGTAGTGTCTAAAACTGATCCTTGACCTACCATAGCGTGGCCATCTTATCCTTGAGTTATGTTAGCCGGAGTCATTTTTTTTCATTTCTGAATCAATATTTTTCATTCGTTTTTAAGTAACCATTCTTTAAGCTGATCTTGCCGACACGGTCGCTGGATCTTTAATGTCATCTAGATTTGTAGGCCTTTAAAGAGCCCTCCACAAATGATGTCAGCTGCTCCATCCTCCACCGACAGTGCATTTTGGCCCTTATTACTCGCTGTACTGTTAATAGGTATCTGGACTCTTTGGGGGTATATAAGTAGCTATTATTTTTTCCTGTGTAAGTAAGCGTTGAAAATCTTCTAGGTGGATGGTAGGGAATAAGAGGGGGGCAGAATATTTGGAATAATGTGGCTTTTGGTTTGATTGAGAACCATAAAGCCCTCCTCATAACCCAGCCACTTTGCATGAAAGTGCAAAGTGGCTGGGTTATGGGTTATGAAAGTGCATGAAAGAGAGAAGGTTTTCTTATAGCCATTTAGCCTGGAAGTGAGAATCTTCATTAAATAATTGACAAAGGGCAGCCCAGCCTGGAGCAACAGCCTCGGCCCAGGTTACATCAGACACAGGATTAGGGGTTCAAAAGCTGAAGGGCTCTATTCTCTACCTTGAACAGAAAATCACTTGGCTTGTGATCATCTAACCTGCTGAGCAGACAAAAGGGCTCAAAGCTATAGCTGTAGCTTTGCGGGAAACTTTTAAGGTGTGAAGTCATTAACACAGACCGTGAAATTTGTACCGTATCAGGAAACATCACTGGACTAGGGATCAGGAAACGTGGGTGTGTATCCTGGCTCTTCCCCTAACTGGCTAGATGACACTGAACAGCGCCGTTCTCTGAGTCTCCTTACCTATCTGGAAAATGAGGACAAGCTTGGAATTTAGAGCCTTCCTTCTCAAACTGTATGGGTGAAGGATCAGGTGTTTTATTTCCATTTCGTCATCAATTGATGCTTTTGTTAAGTACAATAAGAATGAATTGCTGAAAATAATCGTGTGTTTGGATATTGACAACGTCTAACAGCAGTATGGGTTTCGAAATGCTCACTGTCGATTTCTCTACCTATCTCATTGTGGACTCGTGGCAAACATGCGCTTTGGCTGGGCGTTGGGTGTCAGACCGTATTTTAAGTATCACTGGTTTAGAGCAGGTATGGCTGTGTACCATTTGCTTACATATTGTCTATGGCTGCTTTCAGGGCCACAGTGGCAGAGCTGAGTTGTTGTGACAAAGACCATGTAGCATCCGAAGAATGTACTGTCTGGCCCTTTATGAAAAAAATTGTACATCCTGGTTAAGAGGGGACACAAAATAAGAGAGCTGGATTAATTTGCTAAGGCTCTTTCGAGCACAAAAAAATAATAATTCTGCCAAGATGCTTGGTAACAGGGAAAATTGGCTGTCTGACCCTGAAAGAGAAATAACCAGAGAACGCTGTCCCTTCTGGTAAATTAGATCAGTATGTTCTATAAAGACATTCTGTTCCGAAAGGAAATATTTCAATTTCTTCATCCCTTATAGTTCTAATATTCCAGGGTATTGCACCTATGCACTCTGATTACATATATAGTTGTATGTTTGGTCAGTTGAGATCATTCAGAGTCAAAACTCTGTCCAGATTTCTGGCTTATCCCTTTGTTAAATTCCTGGAAATGTGTGCTCTCTTATTTCATTTCCAAAACCTAGTCTACTCCTAAATCATTGTTAAGTCTCTCTGTTTACCACAAAGGCCTTTCTGGAATGAGCTGCAGTTTGTGGGCAGGACTTCGGTGGTTCTTCTTTACTATCTGGGCTCTAAAATCACAAGGAAAGCCAACATTTAGGATATTGGGGAATGTGATTTATATTTGTGGACAAGTGGGTTTCTTAGCACTGATCTCCAGAATCAATCAGACTTACTGTATCAGGTCACCAGCATCCGGAGAAAACCGCAAGCCTCTTATACAAGGGGAGGGCTGAGAGAAAGCAAAAGCCTATACTCTGCAGGTAGGCTGACTTGAGAGAGGAGGGGGAGGGAAGAACAGAGTTTTGGAAGCCTGTTTTATAGTCCCATACCAAATAGGTAAGTCATTCTCAGAGGGGTATCTTTCCATGTGGAAGGAAACATGAGACACAGACAGGACTGAATACTCCCAACCCCAGTATCACTTAGTATGAAACCTCTTCATTAATTCATCTTAACTGCCTACTTTGCTGCAGAAAAGGAAGCTGACTTAGTTTCCCACTTACTTTCCTGGGTTGAGAATGCTGTTGCCACAAGGAATTACAGAAGTCTGGAATGACCTCATGATGGCAAGAGAGTTGCCTCTCCAAACACTGTGGAAACTAGAAAGCTAGCTGATTCCTTATCTTCAACCAGGTATTGGGTATCACCGATCTCTTTATTTTCCTTTAACAAAAGGAAACCAAACCATATTACTACCTGGCCCCATATTACTGCCTCAGTGATTAACTCAATTATCTATCCAGACTTCCATGCTTGCAGTACCAAGTTCATTCAGGATTTTTCTATTTGACTAGTCACGACCCTGGTCATTTCTACCTCCGATGTCTCTTGAAACCTTACTCCCTCCTTCTTCCCACCACAGCTGCCTTAATTCAGGCCATGAACAAAAAGCATTTGAAGTATATTTTCCGTAACAGACAGCTTTTTGTCCCATGTCACATCCCTCTGATTTCAGCACCTCTGAGGCAGACAGTTATCCAACCTCGAAGACAAACAGAATTGCTTTTCTTTTCTGCCCTAGGGCCCCAGAGGCCCTCTTAACTTCTGGACAGGCGCAGCTGGAAGTGCTAGGGGATTCACATCTGGTGGCTGCCACCAACAAGTGGAGAGCCTCTGGCTGAATGCTTTAGCCACTGCCCTTCTTCTCTTCTTTCAGAGAAACAACTCGGAGGATAATTCTGTGTGGATGCTCAGAGAGTCCCCGGTGGGCTTGAGTTCAAGTTACTTATGGTGGTAACAAGCTCATTCCTGAAGTTTTTAATTATATTTTTCTCCTTCCCTGTCTCTTTCTTCCTGCTCTCTCACCCCTGCTTTCTGGGACTACCTTCCAAGGAAACCACCTGCTCTCTAGTTCTTGTCTTGGGCTGTGCTTTAGGGGGAACACAAACTAATATATTTACTCATTATTTATGAAGTTAGAAGGTTTTATTACTATTGCTTTAAAGATGCTAAAGCTGAAGCATGGATGGGTGAAGTAGCATGTTGAAAGTTTTATTTCTAGGATGTGTCCTAGCTAGGAATACATCCCAGTCCACTGTGTCCACAACACCAGTGTCTCCTTTCCACCTAAGATCCAAAGCATTTTCCTTGTAATACCTTAATTATTTGTGTAAAAATTCAGTGGCATAGTTAGGCATAGGGCGTTTTACAACCCGTTTGTAGAAAGTGGCCCCTTTGCAGTTAGTCAAAATGGTAAACATTCTTTAGATGAGCTTTGTTCAAGTGCGAGGACCCATTTACAGTGAGTCAAAGAATGGAGACTTTATTAGCTCTTTGTTTTCTGAACCATTCATATTACAAGTAGTTTGCCATATTGCATTTCTTGAAATACAGCCAAATGAAGCACTTTGTAAACAAAATAGGCCACTCAAATGATTTATTATCATTCATAAATTAATGGAAATGCTCCAAAGCTGAACAGTTAAACTTTCAAATATAACTACTCAAGGTCGGCTTCCTCATTTAAAAAAAATTCAAATTAGCTTTAAAGTTTTAGCTCTCATTTCTACTAAGCAGAAAAGAAAATCCCTGTCCAATTGTGAGCTATTTTCATTGTGCCTTTCTCAGTCTTTTAAGACATCAGAAGTACGAAGGCAGAAAAAAAGACTGGTGGAAAAAATTTGCCTAGTATCTGGAATAGTCATAAATAACAGGCAGGAGCCAGAGATATCCTAGGAATGCTTTCTCAGCTTCTCTAGCTTTGTAATCACACAAGTGAAATGGGAAATTGGCCAAGGAAAATGAGTATATAGGTCAGAGTCCCGGAAGAAAACAGGATACTCAGTTGGGAGTTTTGAAGAGATCTTTTTAGTGAAGGAACTATTTAGAGGCACAGGTAGAGTTAAGGGAACCATTAAGGGACATTGCAGCACCAGAGTAGAACATCAGGCCTGATGAGGCAAGAGAAGAAACAGAGCTACCAGGTACAGTGATAGTTGGAACCCTGGAAGAGCCACCCCCGCTTCTGCCCCCCCACAGGAAATGTCATCACAGAAGAATTGTGTGGAGCTAAGACAAAGCCGGGGGAATAATTACTTGCACCTTTTTTCAAATCTCCTGTGCTGTGATCACTCTCCAGGTGACCCCCATTAGCTAAACGCAACCAGAAGCCAGTGGTCCAGAGGTCCGAGTAATGCAGTCCGTAGAAGTCAGCCTCCTGGGGCACATAGAGGGACAGAGAGAGACGTAGGAGAGATCTAAGGGCTGGTAAAGGAAGAGGGAGGTCCTCACTTTGCTTACTCACTCGTGAATCATTTCTGAAATATACACAAGCAAAATCAGTTTCAAGGGAGCTTTAGCTCCCCAAAAGATGGGACTTGGACCCCGCACTTACAGTTGAGGAACACTTAAAGTAGCTTTTAGCCTAAAGTTTAGATTATCCACTAGTGTTTATATGAAAGTCTGTACACATTTGGGTACATATTTAAGCTCTTCAAATTGGACAAAAATATTTTTTCACATATTCTTTTCGGGAAAATGGAGAGATCACCAGATCAGCCTCCGGGGAATGTTTTTGCCCTAGGGGCATTAGCTTTTATTGGAGTATGGCCCCGTGCTCGTGAGTTTGCTCACGTTTGTTCATCCATTTATTCAATGGACACCTGTTGGGCATCTAGCAGTGTACGCAGCGTAAGAGATTTCAAAATGGTCCTTGCCGTGTTCAGTATTACACGCTAGTTTAGGAGATAGATAAGAAATGAGTAAATTCTTTAATAAAATATGTGCAGATTATGGTCAGCACTGTACAGGAAATGAAAACAGTGAGGGGCTGAAATATAACTACAGATAAACAGTCTCAAGCAGATGGGGTGGTCAGGGAAGATCCTTTTGAGAAGAGAACATGAAAATCAAGACCTGAGTGATGGGGCGGTATAACCCAGGCAGAGGGAAGAGCAAATGCAAAGGCCAAGTGGAAGGAAAGGGCCTGATTCTTATGACAGTGTGTCTCCATCTTCCTTTAGGATAAGATGACCTGGGGGTACTTCAAAAAGTGTGAATTTCTGGGGTGGGATCTAGAGAGGACAGTCCTGGGAAACAGGTAAATGCTATCATTAGAAACATTTGGGAAATGCTGCCCATAAAGAACTAACAGTGGTATTTGGACCATAGAGTGGTGAAGGAGATGGGGGCTGAGTGTAAAGGGTGCTGTGTAATTTTGTTGGTTTTTCCACCATTCCTCATTTCAGCAGTGTCAGCCTCTCAGAAGCCATGATCAAAGTTAGCAAGCTCAAATGTACCAGACACAGTCTACTCTCTGGGCCCCGAGGCTGCCATCTGCTTTAGGTATATAAGTCATGAAATTTGGTAGGCAGAATTCCAAAGATGTGCCCCCAGGATTCCCATCCCCTGGTTATTCAATCAAGTACTAATCTAGATATTGCAGTGAAGGGATTTTGCCGATCTAATTCTGGTTACTGAACCTTAGAATAGGGATATTAACCTGGATCACTCTGATGGGTCCGATCTAATCACATGAGCCCTTACAAATAAAGAAATTTCTCTGACCAGAATCAGAAGAGAGATGTGACAGAAGAGGACGGCAGAAGAGACAGTCAGAGAGATGCAGCAGAAACACAGTTGTAGATATTTGAGGCATGAGAAGGACTTGACCTACTGGTGGGAGTCGGGGGAGGCACACAGAAAGCGTAAGAAAGAATGTGGGCAGCTTCTAGGAGCAAAGATAGCCAGTAAGGAAATGAGAACTGCAGTCCTATAACCCCAAGGAACTGAATTCAGCCAACAACTTCAATATGCTTGAAAACTGACTTTTCCTAGAGTCCCCCAAAGAGCACCCAGTGAGCCAACACATTGATTTTGGTCTTGTGAAACATGAAGCTGGGAAACCAGCGAAGCCCGCCAGGACTTCTGACCTACAGAATTGTGAGATAATAAGTTTGTGCTGTCTTAAGCCACTAGGTTGGCAGTGATTTGTTATGGCAGCAATGGAAAACGAATACAGGAGGTAACAGTCAAACATAGCCGTTCCCAACCTTAAGGCCACTCTTTACACCGTCATCATTAGGATTCCCACCAATGGTTTAGTGAATCGAACTATGCACTGGTTACCTTTATCTGAGACTTACATTCCTGATCTGTAAAATAGAGGTGAAATTATCCGTATCTCACAAAGTAGATTTGAGACTCTAATGAGATGAAAGCACTACTGGATTTTCTTTTTTTTTTGGCTGCGCTGCACGGCACTGGAAGCGCAGAGTCTTAACCACTGGACTGCCAGCGAAGTCCCACTATTGGATCTTTGAAACACCAAACAAACATCTAGATGTTGTTCCCATAGATTTGGAGGTTTTAAGATGCATTTTGGCAAGGCGCTTGCTCTTAAGCACTTTCCATTTGCTACAGGTTGGGTTGCCTAGGAAGCGGACTTGGAGATGGTACTTAGAGTTAAGATTTGAGGCATTTATTAGAAAGTGTTTGGGGTTAGCAGCTATGGAAGGGAGGGGAAAGAAGCATGATTGGGCTAGGGAGAAGTTGAGCTGGGTTGCTTGCTAGAAGAGAAAAAGGCCTCAGCAGATCCCATGGGGACTTTGGAGCTAGGATGGCCCTTCAGACTTGTCCAGGGATGTCCCAGGGTCTAGGCCTTTATGCCACTTGTATTGCTAACGATTGGATGAGGCTGACCTGGCAAAAGAACATAGCTTGATCCAGTTTGCTAGATTCAACTGAGGCATTCCCTGGTGAACACTCCCAGCAGCTGGAGGTGTAAGCCCTTCATCCCTGAAGGGGTATCTGGGCAGTCCATGATAGTGTTCACCAATATTCCTGACCTTTGTGGATCTCCAATAAGAAGTTTTTCCGTCACGCAAAGGAAACCATGTCTTCCTTTTTGACTTCTAAATCTTTCTTGTGGGTCAGCAGTTCTGTCTCATGCAAGATAGATGGTGTTCTGCTATCAGTATCCTACTGCTAACTCTCAACAGTCTCTTGAATCAACCCGTTCTCTAGGTCCTCCTAATACCCACTGATTCCTTGGGCAGATCGGAGCCTGCTTTACCTCTCTAGCATATGTGTCTGACCAGACTGTGTCAAAGAAATAACAGTGGGAAGGAACTGAGGAGAATCCCTCAGGAACCATCTGAAAATGCCTGTGGGCTAAATGCTTAAATGAACTGAACAACTCCTGGGGTCCCCAAGGCTCCAATTTCCTGTGCTGAAAGGGAACATTTTGTTCAGTGGCAGCCACAGGATTCCAAGAGAGTCTCAGGAGAGGCGTTTTAATATTTCATTTTCTCAAGCCTCTTCTCTCTTTCAAGTGGCACAATCAACTGGAAATGTCTTCTGATCTTGGAAGTGTTTTTATACCATACTCCAAGCCTTACAAGTTACCCTGGCATGTGAGAGCTGAAATGTTTTGGTAATGTGTGATTAAGAAGGAAGAAACTAGGGAAAGAAAGGAAAAGGATGGAAGAGATACGCTTTTTAAACATCTTGTTCAGTTCTACTTCCCAGCTGCTAGTTTTGTCCCTTTGGAATCAGAATTAATTTTTCCCTACCTATCATGAATGTTATTGTTTGGTTATTCTAGGAAGTGGAAAATGTTAACCTGTACTGAGACCTTTGGTATAACTGAGAAAACATATTTTTGACTCGTGAGAGTTTTGGTAAATATTCTTCCCTCAGATAATTTCTCAAGTGAATATTTTCCTCCAAAACACTACAAATAAGACATACTCCTAATTCTTAGAGAATTATAGATTAAAAGGAGAGGAAAAGCTTCTGAGTAGAGAGCATGTAATTTGATCTCTACCTAGATGTCCCACAGGCAGAACATTTGTCCAAAATTTATTTCTTCTATATCTGCTTCTCCTTCTGTATTCCATGTTCTGGTAAGTAACCCAAATATCCTCTCAGTCACCTAAATCAGAAACTTAGGAATTAAAGAAATTGAGGATAAGGATAATGGAGAGCAGGAAGTTTTTTAAACCTGACACTAGGGACATTCTCTTCTGAAAGCCACGGGAAGAAAATGTATTATAATAAAAGCAGACATTGATTGAGGAGTAACTATGTATAGTCACTATATATATATATATTTTTTTTTCGGTACGCGGGCGTATCACTGCTGTGGCCGCTCACGTTACGGAGCACAGGCTCCGGACGCGCAGGCCCAGCGGCCATGGCTCACGGGCCCAGCCGCTCCGCGGCATGTGGGATCTTCCCGGACCGGGGCACGAACCCGTGTCCCCTGCATCGGCAGGCGGACTCTCAACCACTGCGCCACCAGGGAAGCCCAACTATATATATGTTTTAAAATTTATTTTCTTGAAGTAAAGTTGATTTACAGTGTTGTGTTAATTTCTGCTATACAGCAAAGTGATTCAGTTACACACACATATATACACGCACACATTCTTTTATATGTTCTTTTCCATTATGGTTTATGACAGGATATTGAATATAGTTCCCTGTGCTGTACAGTAGGACCTTGTTGTCTATCCATCCTATATATAATAGTTTGCATCCACTAATCCCAAACTCCCAATCCATCCCTCCCCCTGCCCCTTGGCAACCACAAGTGTCTTTAGGCACTATATATTTTACATATACTAATTCACTTAAGTATTCATACCAAACCTATGAGGTAGATAAAATTATTATTCCATATTTTTCAGATGATGTAATGAAAGCACAGTGAAACTGCTTATCCAGGGTTACACAGAAAGTACAAGCAGACTGGGATTTCAACTGTCTCTGGCAGTCTGCCTCCAGAGAACATTGTTCGGTTCTAGGGAGAACAATGTTTGGTCAGACCTATGTTAACTAAGCTTATAGGTTTTTAGCCTTTAGGATTAATCTGTAGACAAATCACGAGAGACTGGACTATGGTTACAAGTCAGGATATACATGTTGTCATGCAAAGAAAGACATAATTGACAGTAGCTGGGAGATTGAAGGGAGGGAGGAGACATAGAAAGAAGGATGGGGGGACTTCCCTGGCAGTCCAGTGGTCAAGACTCCGTGCTTCCACCCCAGGGGTCACAGGTTCGGTCCCTGGTCGGAGAACTAAAGATCCCACATGCTGTGTGCCCCCCCCCCGGAAAAAAAAAGAAGATTAAAAAAGAAAGAAAGATGGGTTAGTACTATCCTTGACTAACACAATGAGTGAAAGAGAGCCTATGTTTGATTGTTATAGACATGGAGATTTAAAATGCTATTTCATGTTGCAGAGGTGATCACTCTTGTCAGTTTATTGGCTGGAATATAGAGAAGTGAAGAGTAGATAAGTGGGTTAAGTCTACATCTAAATATCGAGACATTGATGCAAAATGCTTAAGGTTCATACACAAATGAAATATCAGTATAAGCAAATTATTGAGAAAGCAGTGCCTCTCATAGAAACGTAATTAGAAATAATGGTTTCTCCCAAGGTAGGCAGCTGCAGTTTTTCATCATAAATTCTTTTCTACTACTGTGTTTTTAAGTATATTACTTTGCACATATTAAACAGCTTGGTAAGCCAGAGAAGCAGAAGATGCAACATTAGCTTGGTTTCAGGAAAACAACATCATCCGTGATATTGAAATGTGGCTCATTTGGAGTCTATTGGTATTGGAGCTTTGATCACATTTATTTTGTAAATTTGTTCTGATTTTATCATAGAATAAAAGCATAAAGATTTTATATCTAGTTTTATGTGTGTACATTTCAAAATATCATTAGAGTAAACAATGCTGAAAGTCAATTCTGAGAGGCCAAGCCATTTTTTTCTATCGCTTTATCACTCAAGTTTGAAAAATACCACTTCACTGTAAGAGGCTGAGCTACCTTGGTACCAACTCATTACTCAGGGCTTGCTTCAATTTCATCTCTGCTGTGAAGGCTTTCCTTAATCTTCTAGGAAGAATTGATGATGGTCTCCTTTGGGTCTCATTATACACCGTGCGTGCATTTATCACAGCCTATGTCTCTTCTTTATAGAGTTATTTGTTCACATTGATGTTTGTTTATGATTTCTAGACTAAAAGTGCTTATGAGTGGGGCCTTTAGTTTATTCATCTGTATCCTTAGCACCCAGCTCACAACCAATCACATACCAGGAGCCCAGCAAATGTTTGCTGAATCGATGGGTGGTAACAGCAATGATATTCTCTTGCCTTTCAGATTTCCCTTCAAGGGCTAGCCATCACACTGGAAAAGCACAAGGTACTTCATCCACCATAGCTTAAAAGCTTTTTAGAGGGCTTCCCTGGTGGCGCAGTGGTGGAGAGTCCGCCTGCCGATGCAGGGGACACGGGTTCGTGCCCCGTTCCGGGAAGATCCCACATGCCGCGGAGCGGCTGGGCCCGTGAGCCATGGCTGCTGGGCCTGCGCGTCCAGAGCCTGTGCTCCGCAACGGGAGAGGCCCGCGTACTGCAAAAAAAAAAAAAGCTTTTTAGAAACAGGAAAACATCGAGCTTTAAGCCGTATAGTCAAATTTATGGCACATTAAGGGCATCATGAAAGAGTTGTCTTAAACTCCTCTTCTGAGTATCTGTACTACTACAGTACATAGATAAGGTAATGGTGTCATTATATTCAGGTATAGTCAATATTGGCACAGTGGTAGAATATCCTAGCGTATAGTGACATATCATAGTTACTATCCATGACCAGCTTTGTTAAGACAACTCGGCAACACAGATTTTCACTGCCCCAGTTCTTACCTCCCATAGAGATTATCCTTCTCCCAGATAAAAATGAATCTGCCTTATTGGCATACCTATTTAAGAAAGGAGACAGTAAATCTGTAATACAAGAAAGCGAAGAGGTGAAATGGTTGAATTTTTCTGAAAAGGCCAGATTCAAGGGAGGCAGTAGTAACTTCACTGAGCTCCATATTCCTGTGGGTTATCATTGGTGGGCTTCTCGCTCACTGCCTCATCTGCCCCCTCTACCCCCGCCCTCCCAGCACGCATCTCCAGTGCAATCACCTATTCATTAATTCACTCGGCAAGAATTATCATACAGCACTTAGGAGTAAAATGTTGCTGTAGGCACCATGGTTGATTCACAAATAAGACGTGGCCCTGATAAGCCAGAGTTAGAGCTTCATGCAATTTGTCTCCTGACCAACCAGTCTGTTACTTGCAGTTTTACAACCTGGCTTTTACAAAAGGGAACATGTCTCTTTCTAGTGATTTCAGGCTTTTAAATGGAACCAAATAGCTCATAGGCAGGTATTTAAACAAAGCATGAAATTTTCCTAGGAGCCAGTAAAGCTGGCTTAGTTTCTATATTCTAAAAACGAAACGAAACGAAACAAAAACCTTATTTTATTGTGATCTCAATTACAGCAGTTCCTCAAAGGATGATACCTAACAAGAGCCACTGTGTACTACGGGAAAACCATTACGTGATACTTAACCCTACCCACTTGAAAAATACCTCATTTTATTTCCACTCCTGAAAAAAATTGATTTCTTTGAAAAATGAAGAATAAGACCTCTTTTCTTAAATCTTCTGCTTTTTAAGCTTGGAATTTCTAGACAGTGATCTAGTTGGAAACATCAACATTTGAAAAAATAAGGTTTATTTAGTTCCTTCTGAATGTTTTTATTTTATTTGTCACTGAAGTTGCTTCAAAACGTTCTTAAAGATCTGCAGTAGGTGTTTATGGAAACTTCTTACTCTCTAACTTATAGGATTTAAAATAAAAAAGTGTAATTTACTCTCAGCCAGGTGTCAAACAAGAATATCTGAAGGATATTACGAAGTCTTTTGAATTTATTTCCTTGCATCCATCGTCTCCATTAGCCCCAGTTTCCTTTAAACTACCAATGCTTTTATAAGTTATAAGAAGTCTCATCTGAAATGTGGGCATCAAATGCCAATACTAATTATCTTCCATGCCCCTAAACTAAGGCTAGGTATCATAATCTTAAGATATCCCCAAGTGCCCATGGGAATATATCACTGATAGAACTCAGCGCTGTTGTACACGGACACAGTCCTCTCCAGAGGAGAGAAGAGACATGGTGCCGTATTTAGACTTAGTATAACAGAACACCTTTCTATGAGCTCTGGCCAGTAAATTATTGACCCAATTCACGTGTTCCATGTTTCACCAGGCCTGGTCCCCAAATAGGGTCTCAGTAGTAATTATAAAGCAGTATTTCTTCATCCCACACCCAGAATTGACAAAACCAATTCTTCCCTCAAATTGCCATTTCACCTGCTGACTCCTTGGGCTCTAGGCTGCTGTCCTGAAGTTTCCTGTTACCCTTGTATGGGAGGGGCCAGCCTCAGGTGACCGTGAGTCTTCTCAAGCTGGGGGCCAGCATCACCGGCAGTCACCTCACTGAGAGGAGGGGAGGGAGGGTGCAAGGGCTGGAGCACAGGACCACAGTAGCCTCCGCGATGCAACCTTCAGAGCAGGAGAGACTGCGACTCCGCGCACAAGGGAAAGCAGTTGTCGGACCACTGATGCAGCGGGCCACAAGACCTGAGGCCTTTGAAAAATGCTCCCTGGGACACCAGAGACCCTCAGTGGAAGTTTCAGAAAAGTCAGACTACGTAACTCTGCCATTGTCAGGCTGAGAGTTGACCCGCTTGTATGAGTTAAGGGAAGCGTTAAGTTAGAGAACACTGCTCACCTTTCTGCCAGCTGACCTAATAACAGTGAAAGCTTCAGAGTCAGCACATTGGTACCTGGGCGGTTTGGCTAAGGAGGAGTAGTTTCTGACCCCGCATTTACAGTTTTTGTGAAGTAGTTCTTTTCCGGCAGGGCCTCAATGTTCCTATTTAGGTGTCGTTTCACTCTTTTTCCAGAAAGGCAGCGCCCATGTACCTGCTCCTTTGGGTAGGTAAGAGCACGCAAAGGTGGTAACTTTCGGGTGAGTTTGACTGCATTACTTCAGAAGGAGCCTTAATAGGAGCTGAAGGACAGCTCCTGAATGTGTCTTGACTTTTAAGTCCACTGGTCTCTTCTGCTTTGCTTGACTACTGATGTTGGATGACCTTCGGTGGACTTCACGGGGCAAATGGAAACCCAAGAATTGTTCACAACGGGTCGATCACTTCTTACTTTGCAATCTTGGACAAGTTACTTAGCCTCTCTGAACCTGCTCTTTTTATGTAAAATAGAGATTACAGTGCTTACTTTGCAAGGTCGTAGTCCGATTTAAACAGGGTAATACACAGTCGGCCCTCACTCTGCGTAGTTCTGTGTTCGTAAGTATGCCCACTTGCCGAAATTTATTTGCAACGCCAAATTAATACTTAGGTCTCTTTCGCAGTCATTCACAGAGACGGGCAGAGTGGCAAAAAATTGTCCCTTTTTTGGTCTCTTTAGTGCCACAGGTTTGGCATTTTTGTACAGTTGACCCTTGAACAATAAGGGGGTTGGGGTTCCGACCCCTGCACTGTTGAAAATCTGCATATAAAAAACGTTGGCCCTCTGGATCTGCAGTTCTGCATCCGCAGATTCAACCGAGGATGGGGTAGTACTAGAGTATTTACTCTTGAAAACCATCTACATATAAGTGCACCTGTGCAGTTTAAACTTGTGTTTTTCAAGGGTCAACTGTACTGTTGGTGATCTCGCTGTTTTAAATGCCCCCCAGGCATAGTGCTGAAGTGCTGTCCAGTGTTCCTGAGCGCAAGAAGGCTGTGAGGGGCCTTATGGAGAAAATGCGTGTGTTAGAGACACTTCCTTCAGGCCTGAGTTACACTGCTGCTCACCGTGAGTTCAGTGTTAATGAATCAGCGATATATATTCAATAAGGTGTCTTTAAACAGAAGCACACATAAAACAAGGTTACGTATTGATTGATTCTTTATATATTTTTTTACATCTTTATTGGAGTATAATTGCTTTACAATGGTGTGTTAGTTTCTGCTTTATAACAAAGTGAATCAGTTATACATATACATATGTTCCCATATCTCTTCCCTCTTGTGTCTCCCTCCCTCCACCCTCCCTATCCCACCCCTCTAGGCGGTCACAAAGCACCGAGCTGATCTCCCTGTGCTATGCGGCTGCTTCCCACTAGCTATGTACCTTACGTTTGGTAGTGTATATATGTCCATGCCTCTCTCTCGCTTTGTCACAGCTTACCCCTCCCCCTCCCCATATCCTCAAGTCCATTCTCTAGTAGGGCTGTGTCTTTATTCCTGTCTTACCCCTAGGTTCTTCATGACATTTTTTTCTTAAATTCCATATATATGTGTTAGCATACGGTATTTGTCTTTCTCTTTCTGACTTCACTCTGTATGACAGACTCTAGGTCCGTCCACCTCATTACAAATATCTCAGTTTCGTTTCTTTTTATGGCTGAGTAATATTCCATTGTATATATGTGCCACATCTTCTTTATCCATTCATCCGATGATGGACATTTAGGTTCTTGGTTGTGACCGGAGGCTCGCAGGAACCTAACCCTGTATTTCCCCAGGAACAGAGGTTCATTGTTTGCTAATCCACTGTTTAGGTGATTGTATAGACCGAAACTACCATGAATAACAAGAGTTGACTGTACTTTAAAGGACTGGTATTTAGTTGGAGCTAAACAAATACTTATTCCTTTGTCTTCTCTCTGTATGAATAAGGGTAAAATGATGAATTTTCTTGGATGGAGGAGGGGTGGCTGCTTTTCTACCCTCCTCTCCTTAGAGTGTTTCCTGGAAAACATTATAGTACCAATAAGAGGGCTAACATTTTAATTTTTTTAATAACCATTTTTTAATTGAAGTATAATTTACAGTGTTGTGTTAGGTTCTGGTGTACAGCAGAGTGATTCAGTTATATATATATAACTTTTATATATTCTTTTTCAGACTGTTTTCCCTTACAGGTTATTACAAGACATGGAATATCGTTCCCTGTGCTGTACAGTAGGTGTCCTTGTTGATCTATTTTATACATAGTAATGTATATATGTTAATCCCAAACTCCTAATTTATCACCCCCCCATCCCTTCTGGTAGCCATAAGTTTGTTTTCTATGTTTGTGAGTCTATTTCTGTTTTGTAAATAAGTTCATTTATATCTTTTTTTAAGATTCCACATATAAGTGATACCATATGATATTGACATTTTAATTCTATAATGGAACGTCAGGAGGCTTCTGATCCTTGGCGTTGTACACACGCACCTCCAAAATTAACTCTCTCCTGAGGTGTACAGGAGATTATCACAAGGTGAATCCATTTATCTCTCAACAAGATAAGAGAAGATTGAATTATTCTTTCTTCTACTTCACTGTAGAAACTTGTATAAAATTCTGTCTGGGCTTTGCAGATACTTTTGAGCTCACTTACATGCACGTAAATCTGGTGGTGCTTGCCCTTTAATAAATTGTGTTCCGTCTCTTTTCTATGTTGATACAAAAGGGTGTTTTGTTGGTTGGTGTATTTTATTTCTCCACCATATGTTTGGGTTTTATTCTGGGAAGGCTGTTGTTTTTAAATTTCTTGGGCTTGTTTGTATCTGTCAATGACCAAAATGGCTTTTTGGCTTTGCCATTATGCAGTTCAAATTATACTAATGCACCAGTTAAGTTAAAGTGGTTATGCTTATGGACTCTCAGTGAATCAATTTTGTTGCTGAAAAATGAAGCACTTCAGGTTTTCCGTATTTGTGTATTTACTTGGAAACCAGAAAAATGGACAGCCAGGCATTTTACAAGGTGCCTGATGACCCTAATTTTTGACTGAGTATGTTGCAGGCATGGGAAAAATGTTACTTAGACTAAATTTCAGGGCGTGATTCTCAGTTGTCGGCTCCAGCTATGAGCCAGATATATGATTTTCTAGGAGATGTATAAAACCAATAACTGAAAATAGAAACCAGTCTAGGGCTCCATTGATCCATTTCGTTGGCTTTTTAAGGGACCCATTTCACCAAAGGATAATGCAGGTCATGCTTGCTTTTATACTCGTCAATGTGTTCCCTCTCTCTCCATGCTCTCCGTATCCTGCAGATGTTCAGGGTGGTCAGAGACTCAACACACTCTTTCCTCTAGGGCAGAATTTCCCAACTGTTCTTCGTTGTGGGGCTGTGCTGTGCCTGCTAGGATGTAGAGCAGTATCCTTGACCTCTACCCGCTAGATGCCGGTAGCACCCCCTGCTCCAGCTATAATAACCGCGAAACCCCAGACACTGTCAAAAGTCCCCTGGGGTGGGGAGTGGAATTGCCACGTTGAGAAGCACTGCTTTAGAGAGAGAAGGTGTATTCTGTGCCAAGTGGAGGTTTCCAGTGTTTCCTGTCTCTAAGCTTCCAGGCCAGCCCCAGAAGCTCATCAGTATGTGCCACTGAGGATGCCCACTTGGTCGTCCTAAGAGAGAATGTGGCTACCATATGACAGAGGTTCTTCTCAGTAGTTTGTTGAACTATTCTCAAGTCGCCAGCATCTCAGGAACAGTGCCTGATCTGTGCCTTGGTTTTCTTGTCCATACAAGGAAGAGAACACTGCCCCTCACGGAAGCTTCCTTTCGTTTTGCTTTTAGTTTCTTTTGGCCTTCTTAGAGGACAAGAAGTACTGCAGCTTCTGGAAGATGAAGAACAACCTGATCTCTAAATTTCATCCTTTCTCTGTTCTCCAGAGCTCCTGACCTCAGGAGTTTCACTTTTTCAATAGTTCCTTCCCTGGGACCTTTGTCCAACCTAACTGATTGGTTTACCCCAGAGAGGCAGGAGAGCACGGTGGCTAAGAGCATAGACTCCCTTCAGAGTTCGGTTCTGCCATTCACTTTGTGTGAATTTGAATGGCTCAGTTTAACTCCTGGTTGCCTTGGATTTCTTCTTTACGAAACGCTAATAATCATATTACCATTCTTATATCGTTACTGTCGATCTTAAATGAGTCAATACCCTCACAGTACTTGGAACAGTGATGTAATGAGAAATGTGTGTTTTAGTGTAGATCTATACTCTCCCCCTTTATTTGCTTCCGGTTCTGTGGGAGAAATGTACAACTCTAACTTGTAGATAACTGAGAGCAGTGCAAAAGAATTCTCGTCTACAGACACAAAAATGTCCAATCATTGATGTCGTAGCCACGTAGCCCCTTTTATTTCAGTGTTTCCCTGAGTGAGAACCTTGGGGAGCTGACATCTTTGGCTAGTCTTCCTTTCAGTGTCTATGTAATAAATTGTCTGAATCTAAAAAGGATTCATGTTTCTTTACTGGCCAGATCTGTCACGGCTTGCCCTTGCCTTATGCTTGACAACCAGAATTTGAAATTATAATAGATTTACCTGACTTTCCAAAGTCTATCTGCTTGTCACTGTATCTCTTTACACCCTTGGGTATTATTTTTGTTAATGGCCTGCCATCTTTTAACTACCCTTTTTGTTTTTATTTTTTTGCAGTAGGATTTATGATTGAGTGTTAATGCCCACCTGAAACTGATTGTACAAACATCTGTGGTCTCCCAGCCCGTATTATCCCAACGTGTACTAGTTATCTACTGCTGCATAGCACATTATCCCCAAACTTAGCAGCTTAAAACAACGCACATTCATTATCTCACAGTTTATGTGGGTTACGAATTCAGGCATAGCTGAGATGTGTCGGTCCTCCGGCTCTGAGGCTCTTACAGTACTGTGAGAAATGTATCACCAAGGCTATGGTCTCCTATCAAGCTCAACTGTGGAAGGATCAACTTCCAAATTCGCTCACCTCGTGGTTGTCAAGATTCCGTTTCTCAAAGGCTCTTGGACTGAGGGGTCAGTTCCCTGCTGGTTGTTGGCTGGAGGCTGCCCTCAGTTCCTTGCACTGTGGACCTCTCCAACCTGGCAACTTGCTTTATGAAAGCGTGTGAGCTAAGAAGGCAATAAAGACAGTCTACCAGCAGGATGGGGTCACAGTCTTTTATAACTTAATCACCAAAGTGACGTCCTATGACGTTACCATATTTTATTCATTAGGAGCATGTCACTAGGTCCTGCCCACACTTAACAGGAAGGGGTTATGCAGGACCGTGAATACCAGGATGTGGGAATCATCAGGGGTCATCTTAGAAGCCTGCCTATCACACAGACAAATGTGAACCAAATCAGATGGGGCAGACAAAATAGCCATAACCCAAATCCCCCAAGTCTCACAAACAGGGGTACGAATGAGGTGACATTGTGGTTAATGCCCAAATATAGCTGGATCATAGGCCCCACCTGCTAACACCATGTCTCCAGGCTTTCCCTCAAAGTCGACTTTGTTTAGTTCTGAGACTCCACAAAGAGTATCTTACATAGTCTCATGCATCAGCCCACCCTGGACTTCGGCTGCAGCTTTTAGGAAATGTACCGAGGCACTGACGTTACTACCGGTGCTCTTTGTCAGAAGTATTGCCAGTGATGGAGTTTCCTCCTGTTCTCCTGGCCCTCTTGAAGGCATCTCCTACAGAACAAACAGAAACACTTGACAAATACTCCCTCCCTGCTCTAGGTCGCAGCTTAGATTCACATGGGGCTGCTTGTTTCCCAGTGTCCCTGCTGTGTAGAGCTCCCTCTATTTGGTTCACATCTCCTCGCTCAGGTCAGGTTGGGGAATGGATATAATACCATCTTCTTTGCCTCTTGATCACTCTCATCTCCGCTCCCAGATGCTCAAAACCTCCTCATAGGTCCCGTCACCCTTTCCCATGTGTGCTAATACCTAGAGGCAGCTATAAATGTTTAACAACTTGCTCTTTAAAAGAGAAGCCCTGATTTAGAGCATTTGCCAGTTTCCATGGTATAAATGCTCCCACCATGGATGATTACAAACTACAAATGTGACATCAAGGAATGTGGAGTTGGGAAGAGATGTGTGCAATCAGCTCTTTGCAAGCTGATACGGGCTGGCTCTGGCATACCATTGTTTGGAGGGCCAGTAGCCCAAGAAGACGCAACACAATGTGAATCCCAGCCTGGACTAGATGGAACCTCATTACATCCTCTGCACTGAAATTCACCTCTATCTGCTGGGGAATGGAATTAAATCGCTTCCCTGATACTCCAGATATGACTATAGGTCTCTTGTGCATTTCTTTCATAGAAACTGCTTTCACTGCAAACTGGGTCTAGACCTCAGTATCCTAAGAGAAAAGACTGAAATACTCAAACGTTCCCCAAAGTTACAGCCCCTTTATTTTTTAAAAAATATTTATTTATTTAGGCTGCGCCAGGTTTTAGATGTGGCACACGGGATCTTTTTTTTTTTAATTGCGGCATGCGTGCGGGATCTAGTCCCCCCCTCCCCCGACCCCCCTGCCCAAGACCAGGGATCGAACCCTGGGCCCCTTGCATTGGGAGTGCAGAGTCTTACCCACTGGACCACTAGGGATGTCCCCAGCCCCTTTAATATTAACTTCATGTTTCCCCCGATCCTCCTGAACTCTAAGCTATTTCGGACTCGGGTTGTTTGTCTTGGTCTTTGATCTTTCCACCTTACATTTCTCCATGTTGCCCCAACCCGAAGGACTGAGTTTCTTCCAAGTCTCTTCCCCTTGATTCTGGCTAGGACCCCACCTTATTGTTAAGGGACACTACTACCCCCATATTACTTGATCTAGTTTCTTTACCTGAGGCTTGGTTTTGCACCTCTCTTCTGAATAGCATCAGGGACTCAAAGCTCCTTGACAGATAAAGCTTGTGGAAATTTTGGAAAGATCCAGGCAGACATAGCCTTCTAATTCCTTAGCAATGTGACCTTGGTGAATTGCTTAACTTTCCCGAGTCTGAGCATCTCTGTAAGTTTAGTGCAGATAAGAATACCTACTTCCTAGGTTTGTTATGAGCTTTAAAGTAGAGGTGGATATGGGCTTCCCTGGTGGCGCAGTGGTTGAGAGTCCGCCTGCTGACGCAGGGGACGCGGGTTCGTGCCCCGGTCCGGGAAGATCCCACATGCCGCGGAGCGGCTGGGCCCGTGAGCCATGGCCGCTGAGCCTGCGCGTCCGGAGCCTGTGCTCCGCAGTGGGAGACGCCACAGCGGTGAGAGGCCTGCGTAAAAAAAAAAAAAAATTAGAGGTGGATATAAAGTTCCAGACACAGGGTAGGTGCTTGACAATATCTCCAAATACCTCGTGATTGTTATTTCTCTTCTTTTTTCTCTTCCTCCTCCTCCCCCTCCTCCCCTCCCTCCTCCCATCCCTCCTCCCCCCTTCTCTCCCCTCCCCCTCCCCTTCTCCAATCATACCAAGCCCAACTAAATCCTCTTCTATACACCATGTTCCAGGAGTGCCGTCCTCAGCAGAACATTAGAGGCTGTAATTGAGGGGTGTGTGCAGGTGATCAAGCTCCAGTTACACACTAGGTCTGCATGTTTTACGGCAGGTGATGATGCCAGATACTAATTTTGAAAATAGCACTCTTTTTTTTTCGCCAACAACAAAACTAAAGTTGTACCTCTCCCGACAGTTTGATCAGGTAATAATGATCTCAACTCTTTACTTTCGGTACAGATCTCTTCCCAGAGTGTCAAATGTATCTGGTTGCTTGGAACGTCTGGATTTCCTATGCGCGTCTCTAAAAAGCCTGTCGAAGACGGCGCTCATCATAGTCGTAGACGCCCTTACTCCGGCATTCCCTCCATGGGTAGATGGCACCACTGTACGTACCATCACCCAAGTCAGAAATCTGGCAGACGCCACAGCCCTCTCCATCAACCCATTCTGCATATGATAAGTTATCTAGGGCATGTCAAGCTTTCCGAAATAGTTCTCTAATTCATCTTCTCTTTATCCTCACTGCCACGACATTAATTCAAGCTATCACAGCATCCTGCTGTGTACCGTGACCTCCCGAAACACACAGTGTTCCAAGTTTCAAGGTGCGGAAGGATATCTTCTTTGCCTACGGTATCCTTCCGCATCTTGTGTGCCTGGTTAGTGTTTAAATCAACTTTTAAGACTCAACTCAAATGGCGCCTTCTAACACCTCTTCCTCCCTTCTCATTCACATCAGGTGAGTTTCCCTTTGCTCCTTGGCACACTGTTCTTACCATTATTTTAGCCCACACCACACTGTAGTGTAGTTACTGATTTGTCTATTTCTGCTTTCATTTGATTCTGAAATTCTATCTTTTTTTTTTTAAATCACTGTAGCTCACATACCATTAGTACTAAAAAATGTTTGTTTAATAAATGAATGAATAAGTAACCCCTTGTATATAAAAAAGAAAAATTTGGATGATCAGTTTTTCATTTACAAATATATTTGGAATATCCCCTCATAAAATCTCAGCTGTTCGTTTGTAACATCAGTCTTAAATTCAAGGGTGCTTATCTAAATATGTAACTGTTTTCATCTTTGCTTCCTCCATGTGATTTGATAAATCTTAATGATTAAATTCTGAAAAATTCAAGAGACTCCTTGAAATGTGCATAATAGTTCTATTAATAGTAATATTTAATTAAAGAGTATTTTTTAAAGGAGCAAAGTGATAGAATAAATCCATTAAGTTCCCATTAAATCTCTCCATGAAAGTGAACACTTTGCATTTGTTAAGGGTTTCTTAATGAACTATCACTAACCCAAGTAATTCAGAAATTAATATGGAGCTCTCCACACAGAATAATGGCTTATAGAGGCCTATGTCTTGTTATGTGGCCCACAGACAGAGCTCATCAATTCCATACGTTTATCACACTGAAGAGATTAAATTTCATGCTTTGCTAAAGATTAATAGAAAAATATCGTTAGAGTTGTACACAGTTCTTATTAATCTAAACAGATGACCTTCTCTTCCTACCACAAGGAGCTTCAAAATTAAAGTACTATAGAGGATTTTGAAATTTTCATATAGGAGAAAACAAAAAGGATAAGAAATAAAAAAGGAGGAAATACTAAATATTTAAATCTGCATGGGACATGCTTACCAGAGCTCTGTAGGTTTATGGGGACTAGGAAAGCACAGTTGACTTTGTCTATTCTATGAAAGGGAGTGCTAAGCAAAATACTAATTTCTTTTTTCTGTGTCAAGAGGGCAAACTTTACCCTCTTCTGCACTCGAAAGTTCCTTGGATGTGTCAAAAGAATTGCAAGAATTTTGATAAGCTCATGGCAGGTCTGGAAAGAGACTTGGGTGCTACCGTGAGATCAGACATTTTGAGGAATGTGGAAGTTTAAAAAATAGAGTTGGATTGATGGAAAAAGTGGAGGTGAAAACCCCTGCAGCCCACCCAGGTGGATGAGGAGACTTCACAGAAGTGAGCAGACAGGATTTCACAGGGAAGTTCAATGCTGCAGAGGGTCAGGGGAACAGAGGATGAACCCCCTAGCGCTGGTTATTATTTAAGGTAGCTCCTCTTAGTAAAAATCTACTATATGCTACTTATTTTATAACTCACTTTCGAATTATTCTGAATTGCTTCTGGTATGAAATAACACAACTTACTGAAGGAAGGCAGTCTGAAATTAATTCCCAATTGCTTGTACAGAGAGCATGTACAGCAGAATATAGCTCTCCTGTTTTGAACGTAATTGGAGTTTTTGTCTCATCTCCCTCCATTCAATAGCCTAATCTTTCATCATTACCAGGAATGTCTCTTCTACATTCGGCATTTCGAGAAGTTTGTGTGATATCTGTTGAACAATTTCCCCCTTCCCCCCCCCTTTTTTTTTTGGCTTCGCGGGATCTTAGTTCCCTGATAAGGGATCAAACCTGCACCCCCTGCAGTGGAAGCGTGGAGTCTTAACCACTGGACCACCAGGGAAGTCCCAATTTCTCCTTTAAATACAATCCTATTCTCTAATTTGTGTTAAAATCCCAAATCTGATGCACTCCGTACCTTACTTCCTGTAGGCTCTCTGGCCTGCAGGAGGAAGTAGATTTTTCTCTCCTCAGTGACGATTGCCATATAGCTGCACTAAGAAGGAAAGGATGAAATCTGTTTGATCTCAGCGACATGCTGTTTTGTGGAGAATGAAAACAAATGAAGCATAACAGTTAATTTTGTTCTTTCTGTCACAGATGGGGTCTCCTGTTAAAGAAATCTCTCAATCAAATAAACTCTATTGCTTGACACTGAAGACCTAGAGAATTAGACAGCTAATGTGGTCACCTCTCTCTTTTCATTTAGAGAAAGTTCAGCAAGGACAATGCATATTTGCTGCCCAACTTCCATCATTCTCTGAGCTTTAGACATTTTAATTCCAAGACCTCTGATCATCATTGCCTATTTTTAAACAGCGAAAGGCTGGAAAATTATTCTTCTTTATAGTCCCTAAGATAGATATCAGTGCAGGACCAAAGAAAAAACCACTAAAGAACTTCATGTTTTAAATGGCTTGTCTCTCCAAAGTTTCAAGGGCACATTTTCTTTGTTTTTTTTAAAAAAATAAAAAGTCAGTGCAAAAATAAATGAATTGCCACAAAGAGAAATACCAAGTAAATACAGCAGAAGGGAAGCCTAGGGCATTGGGGAAAGGTCAGGGGTGAGGGGTGAGCTGAGTATCAGTTGGTGGGGTCTGAAATAGGAATTTCACGCTCATGAAAATTCTTCTTGAAATCATTATAAATCTATTTTGCACAAGCTTAAAAACAGTGGCCTCAAAGCCAAAGTTAGCTCCTTTTCAGAGAGAGAGTATTTTCACAAAATGATTCTCTGTTATTTTTTAAATGTCTTCCTCATGAGTCCTTTATCATTTGAATGACATTGTGCAGAGATCCTGAGAATCAGAGAGGTCGTTCATATTAAACACATTCTTCTGTGTCCAGGATTAGAGGTTCAGGATTGTCATTGTCGACCAATGATTTGCCGGGATTTTTTCTTATGGACATATTAGCATTATGTACAGATAATTATGCAAAATTATTTTTATTTATGTAAATCTGATTACACAGTACATATAATTCCACAATCACTTATCTAATTTAACAATATACCATGCTTGTCTTTCCATGTCAGTAAGTGCATCTCGGATACATTCTTTTTAAAGACCATGTCATATTAAATCAGTGGTTCATAAGGGGTGGGGGGGCAGTTTTGCTCCCCAGGGGACAGTTGGCAATGTCCGGAGACATTTTTGTTTGTCACAATTGAGCAGAACATGTTAGCGGCATCTAATCGGTGGAGGCCAGGGGTGCTGCTCAACACCCTCCAATGCACAGGACAGCCCTCCGAACCAAGAAGGATCTGGCCCAAATATCAACAATGCCAAGGTTGAGAAAGCCTGGAAATAGATGTACCACAACTTATTTAACAAATTCTCTTGGCGGACGTTTGGAGTGTTCCCAATTTTATCTACTATGGTAGCATTGACTATTCAAGAGTCTCTCTGTGCATTATTCCAAATATTACTTTAGGATAAGTACCTAGAAGGATCATTTCGTGGTCAAAGACTATGCCACCAAGGGGTTATATATGTTGCCATCTTGAACTACTAAAGGCTATATGAATTTACGTTTCTTCCAAGAATATGTGAAGGTGTGTGGTTTCCCAAACACTGTTCAACTGCCAGGGGGCATTATCTACCTCTTTAAGCTATATGTGGCTTTTTGATATATGGCATTCTACTTCCTTATTGTTATTTCAAATTTAGTAATTGTTAGTGTGCTTAATCATCTTTTCTTTTTAAAATGTTTTCATTGAAGTATAGTTGATGTATAATATTATATAAGTTACAGGTGTACAATATGGTGATTCACAATTTTTAAAGGTTATACTCCATTTATAGTTATTATAAAATATTTGCTATAGTCCCCATGTTGTACAATATATCCTTGTAGCTTATTTTATACCTAATAGTTTGTACCTCTTAATCCCCTACCCCTATATTGCCCCCCCCCGACTGGTAACCACTAGTTCATTCTCTGTATCTGTGAGTATGCCTCTTTTTTGTTTTATTCACTAGTTTGTTGTTTTTCTAGATTCCACATATAAGTGGTATCATACAGTATTTGTCTTTCTCTGTGTGACTTATTTCACTTAGCATAATGCCCTCCAAGTCCATCCATGTTGCTGCAAGTGGCAAAATTTCATTCTTTTTCATGGCTGAGTAGTATTCTGTTGTATCTATGTACCACATCTTCTCTATCCATTCATCTGTTGATAGACACTTAGGTTGCTTCCATATCTTGGCAATTGTAAACAATCCTGCTAGGGACATGGGGGTGCATGTATCTTTTCGAATTAGTGTTTTTGTTTTTCTGGGATATATACCCAAGAGTGGAATTGCTAGGTCATAAGGTAGTTCTATTTTTAGTTTTTTGAGAAACCTCCGTACTGTTTTCCACATTGGCTGCACCAATTTACATTCCCACCAACAGTGCAGGAGGGTTCCCTTTTCTCCACACCCTCGCCATCATTTGTTATTTGTGTTCTCTTTGATGGCAGCCATTTTGACAAGTGTGAGGTGATATCTCTTTGTAGTTTTGATTTGCATTTCCTTGATGATTAGCAGTGTTGAGCATCTTTTCATGTGCCTGCTGGCCATTTGTATGTCCTCTTTAGAAAAATGTTTATTCAGTTCTTCTGCCCATTTTTTAATTGTTTTTTTTTTGATGTTGAGTTGTATGAACTGTTTGTTGAATATTCACCCTTCATCAGTCATAGCTTAACCATCTTTTCAAATGTTATTGGTCTTTTTTTCTTTTGTGCACTGTCTGTTCATGTCCTTGATAACTTTTCTGTTGAGTTGATTATCTTCTTGATTTGAAAGAACTTTGCCTCATACATGTTACAAATATTTTTTTCCTAGTTTGTTGTTTGTCTTTTAACATTAATAATTTTTGGAGATGTGGAAGTGTTACATTTTTATAAAGGCAAATTTATCCTTATTCAGATATTTCCTCCTGGAGTTTATGTCATGTTTAGAAATGCTTTCCCCACCCCAAGAGTATAAAAATATATCCCTAGGTTTTCTTCTAGTCTTCTCCCAATTTCTTTGGGGTCTGTTTGTCAGTTTGTTTTACATTTAATCCTTTACATCTAGCTGGAATTTACTTCAGTGTATATAATGTTAACCCACTGACTTGTCCTAATACAGTCATCACAGCTTCACAGAAACAAGCCAAGTGGAGATTCTCCTTACAGAGAACAACCTCCTAACCTCGCCATCTGTAATCCATTCCGGAACACCAGCCAGGTTTCTTCATAACGTCACCCAGAGGCAGGAGTGATACCCAACACTGTTAAGTGTTAAGCTTGTTAAGCTGAAGAATTTACAAGATTTCACATTAGTTTTATATGTCACATTATTTTCTTTATTCATGTTATTTCATTTGGTTACATTTCATATTGTTTAATTTTATCTTCCTATGTTATCTTTAAAGCAGGTTATATTATCTCCACTTTACAGATGAAGTCCAATTAAGGCTGTCTGCTTGGCTATACATTTCTTGAGAAGACACTGTTTTTTTCCTCTCCAGGGCCAGGCACATATCACCTATTGAATAAATTCCTGGTTGGCCCAAGGGCACACTTTACTGTGTAAAGGAGGAGAGCAGATTGCTGGGCTAGTTGACGTTTCTCATCTCTACTTGATTTAGGTATAACTTAGCCCGATATCATCATCAAGAGAAATTGCACAACACTAGGTGATTTTGTTCTTTTCCAGTTGATCTTCGTGCTGCTATTGCTTTTGTGCTTTTCTACGTATGTAAATTGAAGATAGATACTTTGAAATCACCCCAAGTTAGGTTAGCACAGGATGTGGCTGCTTGAAAGTGAATAAATTCATATTTTTGAGATGTTGAGAGTCTATCAGCTTACATTTTTGGTGGTGGGGGGGCTTAGAAACTAAAATTACTGCTAGAACTCCAAATGAGATACCTTGGTTAGAGAGAAGGAAAATGGGATTTTTACCCAAATAGACCATAATACTATTTTTATCTGAAAACATTTCTACTTCAAGAAAGACAGACTGTTCAATTCCCTTGCAAATAATTTGCTATGATCCCCTGATTAAGAAAACAAAACCAAAAACCTTTAATTACCATGTTCCCAATCTATAAACCAGAAACCACGTGTTTCTGGTTTATAGATTGGGAGCCCACGTGTAAGGAAGTTCCTAGGTGATTTAAAAATACGTACAGCTGCATTCCCCTGGAGGCACCAAGACCAGGGACACGTTTTGCGTGGCTATGGGAACAGACAGTGCTGTTGGTGTCCTTAAAAACAATTCTCTTCACTTGGTCAAATCAATTGTGCGCCAAACCAGGAGCATCACTGCATAAGTGACATGGAGAGACTTTCAGAAGCATACCCCGTTGACTCAAATGGCTAGGGCCATGACCAGATACATTCTAACTTTGTGAGTAATCGGCCATTTTTTTTTCTTTTTCTTTTATATTGTATTTATTTTTGGCTATGTCGGGTCTTTGTTGCCGTGCACAGGCTTTCTCTAGTTTCGATGAGCGGGGGCTACTCTTCGTTGCGGTGCGCGGGCTTCTCGTTGCGGTGGCTTCTCTTGTTGTGGAGCACAGGCTCTAGGTGCGTGTGCTTCAGTAGTTGCAGCACGCGGGCTCAGTAGTTGTGGCTCGCGGGCTTTAGAGCACAGGCTCAGCAGCTGTGGCGCACAGGCTTAGTTGCTCCGCGGCATGTGCGATCTTCCCGGACCAGGGCTCGAACCCGTGTCCCCTGCATTGGCAGGCGGATTCTTAACCACTGCTCCACCAGGGAAGACCAGTCAGCCATTTTTTAGAAAGAAAATTGTTCTATGAGAAAGTGCCAGCAGCACCTCCACACAGAAGCCTTTTTGTATTCATGGCTGGTTGCATCCATAACCACCAGACAAGAGATAAAAATTGATAAAACTACAGGCTTGGGGATATAACTTTCTCCCTGAGGTCTGCTCAGAGCCCCAGCTTTATATAAATTTTCCATCAGACTCTCAGCCAGCTGTTCAAAGTGCAGGAATCTATTTCCCTGCTGGGTAAGGAATCTCAGGGTAGAAAACATATTCAGAACAAAATTACAGAATTGTACTCCTTCCTCAATAGAAATTCATTTCTTTTCTTACTTTCACAGAACATTCGGAGTCTAAATAAATTTCCAGTCTGATGTCCTTAAGAAAACAGGGTCTTCGGGGTTGGTCTTACACACACCACACGGCTCTGTTTGAAACTATATTTCCCATGCCCGTTGTTTCAGTTGGTTGTTTTGGCTCCTGGATCGTTAAGTCTCGAATCCTTTAAATAGACCTTTTCTTTGGATTTACTGCTAAGTTCAGTGGTAGCAGGTGGTTGTTCCCACTTCCTAATGTTAGTCAATTTGCTGATTTGTCTTTACCATTTAGGGACTTTGCTCTGTTCTAGAATCTTGGTCTGAGCTAAGCCCTGGTTAGCTGGGGAAGGTGGAAAGGGTGGGTGGAAGCGGCTGCAGATTAGAGAATGTCAATTAGAAGCAGTGTTTGAGATGTTTACATTTTCAGGTCAGAGAAGCCCCAAACCAAACTGGCAATAAAAAGGAGATTTACTAGTTATCACAAATTAATAATCGACAATTTACAAAACAATTCCACATGTATTATTTCACTTTATCCTCAAATAATCCTCTTAGGCAACATTTGTTCTCCCAGTATTTCAACGGAAAATTGCAATTCCGAAGGTGAGTTGCCAAGGACCACATGGCCACTAGGTGGCGCAGTGAGATTTAGAGCGAGGCTTTGGATCTGTGGGTCTACAACACCTCCTCGCCACTCCCAGGGTGATGGGTTATTTTTTGTTTTTAAGTATCTTATTTTTTAAAATTGAAGTATAGTTGATGTACAATGTGTTAGTTTCAGTTATATAGCAAAGGGATTCAGTTATACATACGTGTGTGTGTGTATTCAGTTTCTTTTCCCTTATAGGTTGTTACAAAATATGAAAATTTGTGTATTGGAAGTGGGAGAAAATGCAGAATAAGAAGGTAGTGAGGGAGAGAGCCCCTGGTGCATTTCAGTTAAGGATACATTTTATAGATCTGGGTTAAAAATAAAATGGAGAGAAATCCCTGAGAGCAGAAACAGGAGGGAGCTTCGGGATCTCGCTTCCTGGAGGGGGCTGCTGGGGGGCACTTGGAGGGATGCGGACTGGTGCCGAGGGGGCAGAGACCTTGCTAAAGGACGAATCTCCCTCTTCATGGTCTGAGCGCCGTCGTCCTGCGGTGATGCAAGACTCTGGCCATCCAACTGTGCTCGCTACATATTGGGCTTTATTTGCTTACACTGAAACCAGGCTCCGTGGGCTCCACAGCAAATGAAGATACTGCAGAGACGGTTGTCTGAGGTCACACAAGCAACTTTCGGTTATTTAAACCCTAGGGGTCTGGTCTCACCTCTCATAATAGAGGCGCTTTCATTCAGAAGCAAAGAACGCAAGTGAGAAAGGGCAGAAAGGAGTCACCCTTTATATTAAATTGTATACGAGTTTGGCTAGTCTCCTGAACTTTCCTCGGGCTGCCTTCACAGCTGAGAACAGCTTTTCGTTTCCAAGTTTGATTTTTCTTATAAGACAAAACCCAAAACCAAAATACCTTTCCTCCCAGAGATTTAGTCAATTCAGGTCGAGTCAGTTCTGCTGCTTCTATTTTTCTGCCTGTTGATAATCGGTTGTGGTCAGAGGCTAGATTAAATAGTGAAGGCTCATCTTGAAGGTCTCAGCTGGAGCTCCAAAGAGGTTATCGAAAAAAAAAAAAAGAGGAATGGAAAGGACTAAAGAAAAGGTTGTGTAATCCACCCGCAGGAATCAACTTGACTCTGGGTGGTTGGTGTGGCATATTTGATTAAAACCCTTGCCAAAATGACCTTTTCTCCACTCACCTGTAACTATGCATCTTTCTGAACCTGAGCTGGACGGCTTGATAAGAAAGGGCAAGGCTTGACACCTCTTTCAGAGTGTGATAAACTTGTTAAGCATTCAGACCTCTGGTGCAGGGCTTGGAAGGCACTGAGTAGAGCAGAAATCGCAACAACCACCAAAAAATCTTCAGGCTGAGTTTTTCCAGTACTCTCTTTGCGACTTCTTGTCCAACTCCTGTGTGTGTGTGTGTGTGTGTGTGTGTGTGTGTGTGTGTGTGTGTTTTGGGGAGGGGGTCATAGAGGAGACTTTCTTAATCTCTACCTTACTCTCAAGTGATAAAAGCTGGTCATCCCAAGGCATCAAACATACACACAAACTATAATTTGAGCTTAAAAAGACTCAACTCTTAGGACAGAAAAATATTTCAGGAATCCCAGCACATAGATTTACTTTAATATACACGTAGTCTCCCATCTTCATATTTGCACGCCAACCTTAGTATGGACATCTTTACTTATTTTTTTAATGTATTTGCAATGTGGGTTTGAAGAAGGTATTTCAGAATTATTACCTGGGAAGAATTTTTTTTTACTGGAGTGTAGTTGATTTACAATGTCATGTTAATTTCTGCTGTACAGCAAAGTGATTCTTTTCCATTATGGTTTATCACAGGATATTGAATATTGTTCCCTGTGCTATAGAGTAGGACCTTATTGTTTATCCATTCTGTATATTGACATAATGGTTTGCATCTGCTAACCCCAAGCTCCCAATCCAACCTGCCCTCCTCCCCCTTGGCAACCACCAGTCTGTTCTCTATGTCTGTGAGTCTGTTTCTGTTTCATAGATACGTTCATTTGTGTCGTATTTTAGATTTCACATATAAGTGATATCATATGGTATTTGTCTTTGTCGGACTTACTTCACTTAGTATGATCATCTCTAGGTCCATCCATGTTGCTGCAAATGGCATTATTTCATTCTTTTTTATGGCTGAGTAGTATTCCATTGAGTATATGTACCACATCTTCTTTATCCATTCATCTGTCGATGGACACTTAGGTTGCTTCCATGTCTTGGCTATTGTGAATAGTGATGCTATGAACATTGAGGTGCATGTATCTTTTTAAATTATAGTTTTGTCAGGGTAAATGCCCAGGAGTGGGATTGCTGGATCATATGGTAGCTCTATTTTTAGTTTTTTGCTGGATCATATGGTATCACTATTTCTAGTTTTCTGTGGTGGCTGCACCAACTTACATTTACCTGAGAAGAATTTTTATATACTTACCTCATTGACGCTTGGAAATCTAATCAGCAGAAAACCTATAAAAAGATGACAGATCCCTACATACTGTGTTTGAGGAGCCTTTGGAAGAGATTTCCAAATTTTTTTGAGGTTATACCCAGTCGTGAGACTGTATAACATTTTCTGTCTTAGTAGTTGCCATCTTAGTTTCCACATCTTAAATTGAAACTGGTGAGTCCAGAGAGACGGAGAATCCTTCATTGCAGCAAAAATATATGATCCCCTATCTGTGCCTAATATGAGACCAAGTTGCCATAGCAAACTAGTTTTCTCATTAGGAGCCTTTTTTTTTTTTCAAATTTCATAAGGAGAAAATTACCACGTAAGATGCTAAAGGATAAAAAAAGCTATGACTTTTGGCTTTCTTTAAGTATAGTTTATAGATTGTAATTCTTTACAGTTCATTTCTGCAAAAGGCCTTCAGGAGCCAGAGCAGAGGTGGAAGGAAGGAGGTTGCACTGAGAGGCCCTAGGGGCAGAAGTCATGACTACATCTTGACTTCCACATCAGCAGTGCCCAGGGTGACCTGGCACTTGGAAGACATCTTCTGCTCATTAAAAATGAAAGGCATTGCCATGGGAAAATTACTTATTTTCTGTTCTATTTTTTTTCTGTTCTATTTTTGGCCTCCTTTTTGTTTTTGTTTCTCACCTACCTCTTTGACCCTCTAAGTATTGAGCATTAGTTTTCCCTTCTTCCACCTAGTGGGATCCCCTATCCCCAGCTTCTATAACAGTGTATCAGTCAGCTCTTACCACAATAATGCTTCATAACAAACAATCCCCAAACTCAGTGACTTTAAGCAACAGTCATTTATTCTGGTGCTCACAGGTCTGTGGTTTGAGTGCATCTACATGGAGCTAGGCTGGTATCCAGGCTCCAGGGTCTGGGCTCTAGGATCTAGATTTCAGGTTCCAGACTGCAGGTTGAATACAGTTCTGTTTGGCATGCCTCTTCTTCTGTGGTCCAGAGGCTACCCAGGGCATGTGGTGAACTCAACGTGTCCCATTCAGGGGCCCAGAATGAAGAGGCAGTATCTATGTGGGGTACGTACTTCTCATGGCACTGCACCATACTAAAAGAGGACAAGAGTAAGTGCACTTCACGCCTCTGATTGTACCATGTCCACTCACATCCTACTGTCCAAAGCAAATCACTTAGCCAAACTCAAAGTCAAGGGATCAGAGAAGTAACTTGCCCTTTAAGAAGATCTGAGAAGGATGTGGATGTTTAATGTGGCTGCAGCTGAGTGAAGAATTAGGGGCAAAGAACTCAATCTTCCACAAGTAGGAAGTATCACAGTGTACTGTATTGTTTGGTTACCTGTATCCACCCAAACTGGACCGATCAGCTTGAGGACAGAGCCCAATTCTTATTTGCCTCTGTATTTCCACATCTAGCATAAGACCTGCATTTATCTGAGGTATTCAACAAGTTATTCTAGAAATAGATTAGTAAATTATTTTGGAACAACAACAACAAAAAGATAGACATAATTCTCTCAAAGCCCCATTTAAAAAGAGAGAGAAAGAACAGCAAGGGACAGCCATCCTCTTTTGTTGGTGGCTCTTGTAGGGTTTCTTCCCCTCCTCCTTTATTCAGCCTCATTCTTTTTGGCAAGTGTTAAGTTTTCTTGGTTTTGAAGCTATCGGCTCCTCTTGCAGAAGGCCACCATGGCAGGCAACGTCTTTACTCTCATTTTCATCTCTCTGTATTTCCCAACACCTGTGTGGACGCTTGCTGTTTTTGTTTTCATAAACAGAACAAGAAACATTCCCCAGGAGAACACATTTTTTTTTTTTTTGGCTTTTGATGAAACTTCTTGAAATTAGTTGGGCGCCTAAAATAAGATGAGATTATCTTGAGGCTTTTTGTCCCCCCTGAAACTGACAAGAAATAGAAATTCAGGCATTCTCTTTTCCTCTGTGATCTTGGGCCTCCAAACCTGTTAACTCTAATGCTAAAATAACTTGTTATCTCCCTTGATATTATGTGTATTAGGGTTTTGCAACACAGGACATCAGTCTTTATTAGTTGAATAAAAGGAACAGTTATTTATGCAGCACCTACTTTTTCTTTCCATAAAGTATTTGAAGACTAATTAACCACATTTATCTTGCCAAGGCCTACCTTAGCTGGAAGGAAACACTGTCATGACATGCTCTGCCCATCCTCTGTGGTAGGCACAGAACGATGGGTCCTCAAATATGTCCATGTCCTACTCCCCAGAACCTGTGAATATGTTACCTTACATGGATAAAGGGATTTTGCAGATTCGATGAGGTTAATAATCTTGAGATGAGGGCATTATTCTGGATTATCTGTGTGGCTTGATGTAATCACAAAGGTCCTTAGGAGAGGATAAGGAGTCAGAATCAGAGAAGGTGATACGGTGACAGAAGCAGAGGTTGGAGATGTTATGCTGTTGGCTTTGAAGATAGAAGAGGCTCTGCGCCAAGGAATCCAGGTGGCTTCTGGAAGCTCAGAAAGTCAAGGAAATGGGTTCTTCCCTAGAGCTTCTAGGAGGGATGCAGCCCTACCAACAAATTTTAAACGTCTGCTCTCCAACATAAGATTATAAAGGTGTGTTGTTTTAAACCACTAAGGTGGTGAGAATAGGAAACTAGCACACCTCCTAAAGGCTTTCTACTGCAGATACTAAACTCTCTAGAGGCCTGAGAGCTTTCTCTGGCTGTGGAAGCAGGCTTGTTCATGCACTGGGCAGGCCATGTGTGCCAAGCAATCCAGCCCCTAGGAACACCCGTGACCATTGACTGATAGGATGAACATGCTTGCTCCCTGGCCCCTCAGCTGGGACAACTCTGAGGCGTGTCCTAGGCCGTCTCCAGCAGTCTGCAGCTGGAGTGAGACCAGCTGCCCGTAGCAGTCATCCCCCCAGTGGGCCACCCTGCATTGGCTTCCTCCCCTTTCCTGTCACACTTCTCCACTTGGCCTGCTAGCTTCTGGGGAATACCTCCCCAATGTGTTACTTGTCTTAGGGTCCATTTATTGAGAACACAGCCTAGGATACCCACACACACGGCCGGAGAATTGCTGTGGTGGGAAGGAAAGAATGGCTGGGAAACAGCTTGATCTGACATCCCTGAGAGCCCAGCTGGATGTATGCTTGGGGCCCTCTCTGATAGAGATGGAGGGGCTTCATTAAAGTCTTTTTGGTATTTTTAAGGGACTTCCCTGGCAGTCCAGTGGATAAGACTGCGCCCTTCCACTGCAGGGGACACCGGTTTGATCCCTGGTTGGGGAACTAAGATCCTGCATGCCGTGTGGCATGGCCAAAAAATACAGAAAGTCTTTCTGATATTTTTAGAAGAGAGGGCAGGTTTTTATCTGTAAAAATTCTGATAAATAGGAAAGTGTAGAATGATAAGAGTAATTGGATCTCTTGAAGAGGAAATAATTAACTAATTTAAAAATTTGCTCATTCATCCTGTGATACTCACATATCCCATGAGATTTTCTATGGACCTTTAGAATCAGAAGCACCATGCATGGGTGTTATTTTCTTAATAGGTCAACAGGAGAACAAAAGATAATTTCAAGTGAAATAAATAGGCAAAATAAGTGTAATATTCTGAGTTTTGTGAAAATCATTTTGCAAGCAAACGAAATGGAGAGGTTCATAGGCACATTCTAATATTGGACCAGGGGGAATTCCCTGGTTGTCCAGTGGTTAGGACTCTGCACTTTCACTGCCGAGGGCCCAGGTTTGATCCCTGGTTGGGGAACTAAGATCCCACAAGCTGCGTGGCGTGTCTAAAAAATTTTTTAAATTTTTTTAAAAAGCCAGTCTGTTAATATTAATAACGTAGAGATTATGGACATTCACAGTTGCATATTAATAACTTAGAGGTTATGGACATTCATGGTTGCATCCCACCTCCTATCTCAGGCAATCCAAATGCTACATTCAAAAGTACAGTGCCTATCGTTTGAGTCTTTAATGTCCATGATGCAGGAGTACTCATGTTATGGAGCAAGGGGCATGGAGTGTTCCAGCATCATTCAGAAAAAGCAAGCTTAACCACCATGCCTCCAACTACCTCATCTTTTTTTTTTTTTACATCTTTATTGGAGTATAATTGCTTTACAATGGTGTGTTAGTTTCTGCTTTATAACAAAGTGAATCAGTTATACATATACATGTGTTCCCATATCTCTTCCCTCTTGCATCTCCCTCCCTCCCATCCTCCCTATCTGACCCCTCTAGGTGGTCACAAACCACCTAGCTGATCTCCCTGTGCTATGCGGCTGCTTCCCACTAGCTATCTATTTTACGTTTGGTAGTGTATATATGTCCGTGCCACTCTCTCACTTTGTCACAGCTTACCCATCCCCCTCCCCATATCCTCAAGTCCATTCTCTAGTAGGTCTGTGTCTTTGTTCCTCTCTTACCCCTAGGTTCTTCATGACTTTCTTTTTTCTTAGATTCCATATATATGTGTTAGCATACGGTATTTCTGACTTACTTCACTCTGTATGACATACTCTAGGTCCATCCACCTCACTACAAATAACTAAATTTCGTTTCTTTTTATGGCTGAGTAATATTCCATTGTATATATGTGCCACATCTTCTTTATCCATTCATCCGATGATGGATACTTAGGTTGCTTCCATCTCCTGGCTATTTTAAATAGAACTGCAATGAACATTTGGTGCATGACTCTTTTAGAATTATGGTTTTCTCAGGGTATATGCCCAGTAGTGGGATTGCTGGGTCATATGGTAGTTCTATTTGTAGTTTTTTAAGGAACCTCCATACTGTTCTCCATAGTGGCTGGACCAATTCACATTCCCACCAGCAGTGCAAGAGTGTTCCCTTTTCTCCACACCCTCTCCAGCATTTATTGTTTCTAGATTTTTTGATGATGGCCATTCTGACCGGTGTGAGATGATGTCTCATTGTAGTTTTGATTTGCATTTCTCTAATGATTAATGATGTTGAGCATTCTTTCATGTGTTTGTTGGCAATCTGTATATCTTCTTTGGAGAAATGTCTCTTTAGGTCTTCTGCCCATTTTTGGATTGGGTTGTTTGTTTTTTCGTTATTAAGCTGCATGAGCTGCTTGTAAATTTTGGAGATTAATCCTTTGTCAGTTGCTTCATTTGTAAATATTTTCTCCCATTCTGAGGGTTGTCTTTTGGTCTTATTTATGGTTTCCTTTGCTGTGCAAAAGCTTTGAAGTTTCATTAGGTCCCATTTGTTTATTTTTCTTTTTATTTCCATTTCTCTAGGAGGTGGGTCAAAAAGGATCTTCCTGTGATTTATGTCATAGAGTGTTCTGCCTATGTTTTCCTCTAAGAGTTTGATAGTTTCTGGCCTTACACTTAGGTCTTCAATCCATTTTGAGCTTATTTTTGTATATGGTGTTAGGGAGTGTCCTAATCTCATACTTTTACATGCACCTGTCCAGTTTTCCCAGCACCACTTATGGAAGAGGCTGTCCTCTCTCCACTGTACATTCCTGCCTCCTTTATCAAAGATAGGGTGACCATATGTGCGTGGGTTTATCTCTGGGCTTTCTATCCTGTTCCATTGATCTGTATTTCTGTTTTTGTGCCAGTACCATACTGTCTTGATTACTGTAGCTTTGTAGTATAGTCTGAAGTCAGGGAGCCTGATTCCTCCAGCTCCATTTTTCGTTTTCAAGATTGCTTTGGCTCTTCGGGATCTTTTGTGTTTCCATACAAATTGTGAAATTTTTTGTTCTAGTTCTGTGAAAAATGCCAGTGGCAGTTTGATAGAGATTGCATTGAATCTGTAGATTGCTTTGGGTAGTAGAGTCATTTTCAAAATGTTGATTCTTCCAGTCCAAGAACATGGTATATCTCTCCATCTATTTGTATCACCTTTAATTTCCTTTATCAGTGTCTTATAACTTTCTGCATACAGGTCTTTTGTAGGTAGGTTTATTCCTAGATATTTTATTCTTTTTGTTGCAGTGGTAAATGGGAGTGTTTTCTTGATTTCACTTTCAGATTTTTCATCATTAGTGTATAGGAATGCCAGAGATTTCTGTGCATTAAATTTGTATCCTGCTACTTTACCAAATTCACTTATTAGCTCTAGTAGTTTTCTGGTAGCATCTTTAGGATTCTCTATGTATAGTATCATGTCATCTGCAAACAGTGACAGCTTTACTTCTTCTTTTCTGATACGGATTCCTTTTATTTCCTTTTCTTCTCTGATTGCTGTGGCTAAAACTTCCAAAACTATGTCGAATAATAGTGGTGAGAGTGGGCAACCTTGTCTTGTTCCTGATCTTAGTGGAAATGCTTTCAGTTTTTCACCATTGAGGATGATGTTGGCTGTGGCTTTGTCATATATGGCCTTTATTATGATGAGGAAAGTTCCCTCTATGCATACTTTCTGGAGGGTTTTTATCATAAATGGGTGTCGAACTTTGTCGAAAGCTTTCTCTGCATCTATTGAGATGACCATATGGTTTTTCTCCTTCAGTTTGTTAATATGGTGTATCACATTGATTGATTTGCGTATATTGAAGAATCCTTGCATTCTCGGAATAAACCTCACTTGATCATGGTGTATGGCCCTTTTAATGTGCTGTTGGATTCTGTTTGCTAGTATTTTGTTGAGGATTTTTGCATCTATGTTCATCAGTGATATTGGCCTGTAGTTTTCTTTCTTTGTGACATCCTTGTCTGGTTTTGGTATCAGGGTGATTGTGGCCTCGTAGAATGAGTTTGGGAGTGTTCCTTCCTCTGCTATATTTTGGAAGAGTTTGAGAAGGATAGGTGTTACCTCTTCTCTAAATATTTGATAGAATTCTCCTGTGAAGCCATCTGGTCCTGGGCTTTTGTTTGTTGGAAGATTTTAAATCACAGTTTCAATTTCAGTGCTTGTGGTTGGTTTGTTCATATTTTCTATTTCTTCCTGATTCAGTCTTGGCAGGTTGTGCATTTCTGAGAATTTGTCCATTTCTTTCAGGTTGTCCATTTTATTGGCATAGAGCTACTTGTAGTAATCTCTCATGATCTTTTCTATTTTTGCAGTGTCAGTTGTTATTTCTCCTTTTTCATTTCTAATTCTATTGATTTGAGTCTTCTCCCTTTTTTTCTTGATGAGTCTGGCTAATGGCTTATCAATTTTGTTTTTCTTCTCAAAGAACCAGCTTTTACTTTTATTGATCTTTGCTATCATTTCCTTCATTTCTTTGTCATTTATTTCTGATCTTTATGATTTATTTCCTTCTGCTAACTTTGGGGTTTTTTTGTTCTTCTTTCTCTAATTGCTTTAGGTGCAAGGTTAGGTTGTTTATTCGAGATGTTTCCTGTTTCTTAAGGTGGGATTGTATTGCTATAAACTTCCCTCTTAGAACTGCTTTTGCTGCATCCCATAGGTTTTGGGTCGTTGTGTCTCCATTGTCATTTGTTTCTAGGTATTTTTTGATTTCCTCTTTGATTTCTTCAGTGATCACTTGGTTATTAAGTAGTGTATTGTTTAGCCTCCATGTGTTTGTATTTTTCACAGATCTTCTCCTGTAATTGATATCTAGTCTCATAGCGTTGTAGTCAGAAAAGATACTTGATACAATTTCAATTTTCTTAAATTTACCAGGGCTTGATTTCTGACCCAAGATGTGATCTGTCCTGGAGAATGTTCCGTGAGCACTTGAGAAAAATGTGTATTCTGTTGTTTTTCAATGGAATGTCCTATAAGTATCAATTAAGTCCATCTTGTTTAATGTATCATTTAAAGCTTGTGTTTCCTTATTTATTTTCATTTTGGATGATCTGTCCATTGGTGAAAGTGGGGTGTTAAAGTCCCCTACTATGAATGTGTTTCTGTTGATTTCCCCTTTTATGGCTGTTAGTATTTGCCTTATGTATTGAGGTGCTCCTATGTTGGGTGCATAAATATTTACAATTGTTATATCTTCTTCTTGGATTGATCCCTTGATCCTTATGTAGTGTCCTTCTTTGTCTCTTCTAATAGTCTTTATTTTAAAGTCTATTTTGTCTGATAGGAGAATTGCTACTCCAGCTTTCTTTTGGTTTCCATTTGCATGGAATATCTTTTTCCATCCCCTCACTTTCAGTCTGTATGTGTCACTAGGTCTGAAGTGGGTCTCTTGTAGACAGCATATATATGGGTCTTGTTTTTGTATCGATTCAGCCAGTCTGTGTCTTTTGGTGGGAGCATTTAATCCATTTACATTTAAGGTAATTATCGATATGTATGTTGCTATTCCCATTTTCTTAATTGTTTTGGGTTTGTTATTGTAGGTCTTTTCCTTCTCTTGTGTTTCTTGCCTAGAGAAGATCCTTTAGCATTTGTTGTAAAACTGGTTTGGTAGTGCTGAACTCTCTCAGCTTTTGCTTGTCTCTAAAGGTTTTAATTTCTCCATCAAATCTGAATGAGTTCCTTGCTGGGTAGAGTAATCTTGGTTGTGGGTTTTTCTCCTTCAACACTTTAAATACGTCCTGCCAGTCCCTTCCGGCTTGCAGAGTTTCTGCTGAGAGATCAGCTGTTAACCTTATGGGGATTCCCTTGTGTGTTATTTGTTGTTTTTCCCTTGCTGCTTTTAATATGTTTTCTTTGTATTTAATTTTTGACAGTTTGATTAATATGTGTCTTGGCGTGTTTCTCCTTGGATTTATCCTGTATGGGACACTCTGTGCTTCCTGGACTTGATTAACTGTTTCCTTTCCCATGTTAGGGAAGTTTTCAACTATAATCTCTTCAAATATTTTCTCAGTCCATTTGTTTTTCTCTTCTTCTTCTGGAACCCCTATAATTCGAATGTTGGTGCATTTAATGTTGTCCCAGAGGTCTCTGAGACTGTCCTCAGTTCTTTTCATTCTTTTTTCTTTATTCTGCTCTGCAGTAGTCATTTCCACTATTTTATCTTCCAGGTCACTTATCCGTTCTTCTGCCTCAGTTATTCTGCTATTCATCCCTTCTAGAGTATTTTTAATTTCATTTATTGCGTTGTTCATCATTGCTTGTTTCATCTTTAGTTCTTCTAAGTCCTTGTTAAATGTTTCTTGCATTTTCTCTATTCTGTTTCCAAGATTTTGGATCATCTCTACTATCATTATTCTGAATTCTTTTTCAGGTAGACTGCCTATTTCCTCTTCATTTGTTAGGTCTGGTGGGTTTTTATCTTGCTCCTTCATCTGCTGTGTGTTTTTCTGTCTTCTCATTTTGCTTATCTTACTGTGTTTGGGGTCTCCTTTTTGCAGGCTGCAGGTTCGTAGTTCCCGTTGTTTTTGGTGTCTGTCCCCAGTGGCTAAGGTTGGTTCAGTGGGTTGTGTAGGCTTCCTGGTGGGGGGGACTAGTGCCTGTGTTCTGGTGGATGAGGCTGGATCTTGTCTTTCTGGTGGGCAGGTCCACGTCTGGTGGTGTGTTTTGGGGGTGTCTGTGGGCTTATTATGATTTTAGGCAGCCTTTCAGCTAATGGGTGGGGTTGTGTTCCTGTCTTGCTAGTTGTTTGGCATAGGGTGTCCAGCAGTGTAGCTTGCTGGTTTTGAGTGAAGCTGGGTGTTGGTGTTGAGATGGAGATCTCTGGGAGATTTTCGCCATTTGATATTCTGTGGAGCTGGGAGGTCTCATGTGGACCAGTGTCCTGCAGGTGGCTCTCCCACCTCAGAGGCACAGCATTGACTCCTGGCTGCAGCACCAACAGGCTTTCATCCACATGGCTCACAATAAAAGGGAGAAAAAGTAGAAAGAAAGAAAACAAGAGGATAAAGGGAGGTAAAATAAAGTAAGATATAATAAAGTTATTGAAATAAAAAATAATTATTAAGAAAAAATTTTTTAAAAGAAAAAAACAACCAAAAAAAACCGGACAGATAGAACCCTAGGACAAATGGTGAAAGCAATGCTATACAGACGAAACCTCACACAGAAGCATACACATACACACTCACAAAAAGGGGAAAAGGGGGAAAAATCATAAATCTTGCTCTCAAAGTCCACCTCCTCAATTTGGGATGATTCGTTGTCTATTCAGGTATTCCACAGGTGCAGTGTACATCAAGTTGATTGTGGAGATTTAATCCGCTGCTCCTGAGGCTGCCAGGAGAGATTTCCCTTTCTCGCGTCTGTTCTTCTTTCAGACAGGACGGGGTTAAAGGAGCAGCTGATTCGGTGGCTCTGGCTCACTCAGGCCGGGGGGGAGGGAGGGGCACAGATGCGGGGCGAGCCTGCTGCGGCAGAGGCCAGCGTGACGTTGCACCAGCCTGAGGTCGCCATGCGTTCTCCCTGGCAAGTTGTCCCTGGATCCTGGGACCCTGGCAGTGGCGGGCTGCACAGGCTCCCGGGAGGGGAGGTGTGGAGAGTGACCTGTGCTCGCACACAGGCTTCTTGGTGGCGGCAACGGCGGCCTTAGCGTCTCCTGCCCGTCTCTGGGGTCTGCGCTTTTAGCCGCGGCTCACGCCCGTTTCTGGAGCTCCTTTAAGCAGCGCTCTTAATCCCCTCTCCTCGTGCACCAGGAAACAAAGAGGGAAGAAAAAGTCTCTTGCCTCTTCGGCAGCTCCAGACTTTTCCCGGACTCCCTCCCGGCCGGCCGTGGCGCACTAACCCCCTGCAGGCTGTGTTCACGCCGCCGACCCCAGTCCTCTCCCTGCGCTCCGACCGAAGCCCGAGCCTCAACTCCCAGCCCCGCCCACCCCGGCAGGTGAGCAGACAAGCCTCTCGGGCTGGTGAGTGCTGGTCGGCCCTGATCCTCTGTGCGGGAATCTCTCCGCTTTGCCCTCCGCACCCCTGTGGCTGTGCTCTCCTCCGTGGCTTCGAAGTTCCCCCCTCCGCCACCCGTAGTCTCCGCCCGCGAAGGGGCTTCCTAGTGTGTGGAAACCTTTCCTCCTTCACGGCTCCCTCCCACTGGTGCAGGTCCCGTTGCCATCCTTTTGTCTCTGTTTTTTCTTTTTTCTTTTGCCCTACCCAGGTACGTGGGGAGTTTCTTGCCTTTTGGGAGGTCTGAGGTCTTCTGCCAGCGTTCAGTAGGTGTTCTGTAGGAGTTGTTCCACATGTATATGTATTTCTGGTGTATCTGTGTGGAGGAAGGTGATCTCCGTGTCTTAGTCTTCCGTCATCTTTCCCTCTCAAGAGTCTAGCTACTTCATCTTATCAGAAAAAGCAAATGGCAACAAGAGTATGGTTTTTGCTCTGAGCGGTAGAATTGCTGTTTTTATTAGGAATTTTTCATATCAAAAAATAAATTTCAGAATGAGGACCATTGCTTATATCAGGGTTGTAATAGTTTAGGTGCATAATGTTAGTAGTTCGGCTTTAAAATATTAAATGACCAAAATCCGATCAGTTTAAGGCTTATGAAAGTAATACTTCTACTATTGCACTTGACATGCCATCTAGAAATATCTCTTGTGTATATGAACGTCTAGGATGTATTTGGTAGATATTTTCGCCTGATGTCATTCCACCATGCAGTAAGTTTATCATTACTGCTATTGTTATTATTATGTCATTTTGTTGAGAACTTATTAGTATACCAAGTCATGTGCGTTAGCTCACGTAACCGAAATGTTGTGAGAAGGGGTACTCTGGTCATGTCCACTTTATAGATGAAGACATCGAGCATCACAGTAGTAAAGTAATTCATCATAAATCATGTGGCATGTAAGTGGCAGAGCCAATATTCAAATCCAAAAAAAGAATCCTTTACCTGTTTTAAATGGCTGATTTAAATATTTGAGAACCTTTATCTACAGGTTAATTCTAAGAGTTAGAAACTAATAATTAGCATTCTCAATAGTATAATTATTTTAATATTATTCACTATAGAACAAAGTAGTATGGCTGGAGCAATGGAGAAGTAATCCTATATAGGTTCAATTGCCCCTAATTTTTTAAAATACATTTATTTATTTTATTTATTTATTTTTGGCTGCGTTGGGTCTTCGTTGCTGCGCGCGGGCTTTCTCTAGTTGCGGCGAGCGGGGGCTACACTTCGTTGTGGTGTGTAGGCTTCTCATTGCGGTGGCTTCCCTTGTTGCGGAGCACGGGCTCTAGGCGTGCGGGCCTCAGTAGTTGTGGCTCGCAGGCTCTAGAGCGCAGGCTCAATAGTTGTGGCGCAGGGGCTTAATTGCTCTGTGGCATGTGGGATCTTCCTGGACCAGGGCTCGAACCTGTGTCCCCTGCATTGGCAGGTGGATTCTTAACCACTGTGCCACCAGGGAAGCCCGCCCCTAATTATTTTTACCCCATGTTTTCTCTATAAGTTATTTCATCCTAACCTAAGATGCATTTATCTATCAATCTAATAACTCCCACGTTTATATCTCCAGCTTAGACATTTCTGTTAAGATCCAAATTCATGCTGACATCTGACAACTGTCATCTCAATTGAGCTATTTCAGAGGGATTAGAAACCTCACATTTCCAAAAGTGAATCATCAGTCTTTCTCACTGCTTCCACCCCCTTCTGCAACTTCTCTAATATCACGAGTCTAGAGCCGTGTCATTGCCATCTACCCAGTTCTCATCCTGTGAACCTGAGATTCATTTTTGCTAGCTCCTTCCTTCCTGCCATCTTGCATTCAATCGATCATGTTCTGTTGACTTTGTTTTTGGAGTCCACCTACTTCTTTCCCTCTCTAGCTTCAGTATCTTGTCTAAGTGCCCATCAACTCTTGCTTGAACCATTGCGATACTCTCCTTACTGGGTGTCCAGGACCATTCTTATCCCAAGTCTATCATCTTTAATTTGTTAAAATATTAATTATGAACTATTTAATAAAGAGAAGGTAACAGACACTTCTGTAAATAACTCAGAAATATATAACTCACCACTCTTTTACAGGGATAAATATATTTTCACAGAGATTTTACAGAGATAAACATTTTTCATTTGTTGATTCAGACCTCTTTTTTAAATTGAAGTATAGATTATTTACAATTTGTTACTTTCAGGTGTACAGCAAAGTAGTTCAGTTATATATATATATATATGTGTATATATATATATATATATATATATTCTTTTTCAGATTCTTTTCCATTATATGTTATTATAAGATATTGAATATAGTTTCTTGTGCTATATAGTAGGTCCTTGTTTACCTATTTTATATATAGTAGTGTGTAACTGATCCCTTTTAAAAGAAATAAAATAGTATAAATGGGATGAAATCTCCTTCCCCCCTCCCATCCTTTTTTCCTTCCTCTTTTCCCTGAAGGTGGCGTATATTATTTCTATGAGTGCACGTATGCTTTTATTTCTATGAATAGAGGCTTGACATAATATATTGCTTTGTATATTTTAAAATGTACGCCAACTGTGGTTTATTCATACAATGGAGTCCTTATTGTAGTTAAAATGAGTAAATGTAATCTATATTTATTGATATATATTTGAAAATGCAATATTAAGAAAATACACTGAAAAAGAACATTTATGGTCTTTTCTCATTCCCCCATAGGCACATAGAGTAAGTGGCCTTTTAAAAAGAAGAACCTGGCCATGCTTTAGAATGGGGACATGTCTTCATGTTGCTCTTAGGAACCAGTTCAAAATCCTTGGCCTGGCCCACACAGACCCTTCCTACCTGGCTCCCAGCTTGCTCTCCAGCCTTTGTCTTTATTTCCACGCTGCCCCTCAGTCATCAGGCTCCATCCATTCTGTGGATTCTCCAGGCTCCTCGCTGCCTGCTTCTCCCCTCATCCCCCCAAACCTGGCCAGTTCCTGCAGTCCTTCTATACTCAGCTCTAATAAAAGGCACAGGTCTCCCCACCTCCAAGTCTTGATGAGGTTGCCTGTTCAGATAGGCCTTTAGTAGCACTGTCCAGTAGAACTTTCTGTGATGGTGGAAATGTTCTATATATATGCCGCTCAATACATCACATGTGACTAATGAGCGCTTGAAATGTGGCTAGTGAGACCGAAGGACTGAATTTTTAATTTTAATTGGTTTAAAGAGTCACATGGGCCCTGTGGCTACTGTATGGGCCTTCAAACCTTGTCCTTCAAACCACTTGTCCTTCAAACCACTTCTTACCATGGTCCTTATGTATTTACTTGTATGGGTGGTTGTTTAATGTCCATTGCCTGAAACTCTATAAGCTCCATGATGGGAGAACCACGTTTGCCTCTTTCATCACCAGCATTTTGCAGCAAAGAGATACTCAGTAACTGCTCACTGAATAAATGGATGAGTCACTTTGTATATTTCTCTAAGGAATCTAGATTCTAAGTATTAGACAAAGAAGAGCCCTTTCAGAATTGTGGGCAAGGAAACTGACAAAATCAATTTTGCATTTTAGAAAGAGCCTGCTGGCAACCAAAGGCAGGATGGATGCAAGGAACCAAGAGGGGGGGAGAGAGAGAGAGGGAGAGGGGGAGGGGGAGGGGAGGGGGAGGGGAGAGAGGGAGACGGAGGGAGGGAGAGAGAGAGAGAGAGAGAGATTGGAAGTTTAGTGCATTCTTTCTAGCAATGAACAGTGCAGGCCTAAATGATGGGAAATCGTTAGGGATGCAAGAAGAACTTAGGAGGTTGGGTATTATTTAAATATGAGGCATGAGGGAGGGAAGGGGTGTCTCAGTTTTTCTCCCCATCCCCCAGGGCAGACAAAGGCTTGGGCGTTGGCAGTTATTTGGGAGATAGTCCCAGAAAGTATGAGTGAAGAAAGGGGGATACGATCCTGGGAAGAAAGAAGAGCCAATACGGGGTGAGCTAATGGCCGGGTTACTGCCGGGGGAGCAACTCGGACTCAACACCGTTGGGGCCTTCTGAGGAACTGTGTGGAACACACCTCACAATGGTCTCATTGGATGATGAGAAGGCAGAGCATTTATTCACCAGCTCCATTCCTTGTAGAGTTTTCCCTGGGACCACTAGCTCCCCTGTGCATCTTTGTTAGGCACTCGTGGCTGAGTGAGCTCCTCTACTGTCAGAGAAAGTGCTCAGACGTAGAAGTGAGATGCAAGTGCTCAAGGAGAGAACTTGTCAGCCAGCCAGGAACTCTCTCCCTCAGCGGCAGCACTTAGGGATATAGAGCAGGGCATTGACTGCATCTGTTCCACCTGTTTCTAAAAACACTTCCAGATTCCCAGAATGTTGCTTTAGCCCTGAGGGGGGGCGCGGATATAAAAGATGGGGAGAACTTAAGAGCAGATGCCATGACCCACTTCTGCATTTTCACCCGTGTCTCCCTTGCTACACAGTGGACATACGAGGGCCAACTGGGCAATGGTATCATTCCAGAACAGACTCTCTCTTGACCTCCATGCCCTCATTACCAAACTCTCGCCATGGGATGTGATGAGGTGATTCCAGGATGAATTAGTATTGGATATTCCAACATCTTCTTTCCTAACATGCAACATGCTTGTACTTAAATAGGGTGGCATGGTACACAGAATTCTAAAATGGCCCCCAAGATTTCTGGAACCTGGTGTACGTGTCCTGTATAACCACCACCCCGCCCCCCTTCTTGAGAATGGGAGAGACTGTGAATATAATGGTCTTATCACTTCCACGATTAGCTTATATCGCATGGCAAAGGTAGAGAGATTTTGTGCATGTAACTAAGGTAACGCCCCTACTCAGTTAACTTTGAATTAATTACAAGGATCATTATCCTGAGTGGGCCTGAACTAATCAGGTGAGCCCTTTAAAAGAGGGTCTAGGGCTTCCCTGGTGGCACAGTGGTTGAGAGTCCACCTGCCGACGCAGGGGACATGGGTTCGTGCCCCGGTCCGGGAAGATCCCACATGCCGCGGAGCGGCTGGGCCCGTGAGCCATGGCCGCTGAGCCTGCGCGTCCGGAGCCTGTGCTCCGCAACGGGAGAGGCCCCAACAGTGAGAGGCCTGCGTACCGCAAAAAAAAAAAAAAAAAAAAAAAAAGAGGGTCTAGAGGTCAGAGAGGTTCTACTGCTGGCCTTGAGCAAGTGAACTGGCATGTTGTGAGAGGGCCTTTGGAGGTGAGGAGGTGACCATGTGGCAACGACCTGAGAGCAGCCTTGAGAAGCTGAGCGTGGTCCCCGGCTAACAGCTAGCAAGAAAATGGGGACCTCAGTCATATGACAGCAAGGAAGTGAATTCTAACAATGTGAAAGATATTGGATATTTCCTTTCCCAGTCAAGCCTCCAGGTAGGAATGTAGCTCTGGCTAACACCTTGATTGCATCCTTTGAAGACTCCAGAGGACCCAGCTAGGCCATGCCTAGACTCATGAGCCATGGAAATTGCAAAATAATTAATGCATGTTGTTTGAAGCCGCCAACTTTGTGGTAATTTATTATACAACAATAGAAAACTAATATAGGTAGTGATAAAAAGGAGTTCTGGAATTCCACTCACTTTGTTTTAATCAAGGACCTTGGGCTGAGAATTTGTGTGCCTCAGTTTCCTCAACTATAAAATGAGAATTAAAATACAATTTACATAATTTTTATAAGTTTTAAATTCAGTGCCTGGCATTAAGCCAGCGCTCAACTAAGTCAGCTGTTGTTACGATATTATTATGACATTATTTTTACTGTATAGTTCTTTGCTAGGTTGTAAGTTATCTGACAGCATAACAATTAGATATTGAATTAAGTAAAACTGAATCTAATTGATTTTTTTTGCAGTAGTGCGCTATGATGGGCTGACCCAAGCAGAATGGACCAGTTTTATGTTCAGTTTTATGAAAATTAATTAGATATGTACTATGTGCTTGGGAGAGGAAGATGAATAAAACAGAATCCTTGCACTTAAGGAGCATATGGTGAGAACTTATTGAAGAAAAATGTTAAGCAGGGTAGCATAGATGCTGAGCTTTTTTTTTCTTTCAAAATTACTTACTGAAACATAGCATACATGCGTAAAACTGCAGAAGTCCTAACTGTACAGCTGAAAACGAATTTGAAGAAATTTCCATGTAACTGGCACCCAGCTGAAGAAAACAGAACATTACCAGCAGCCAGCAGCCTCCACCTTGCAACCCACGGAAGTAAGTACTCAAAGGCAACCCTTCTCTTGATTTCTCAAACCACAGACGAGCTTTGCATGTTTTTGAACTTCATATAAATGGAATCACACAATATGTCCTCTTTTTTTCTTTCTGGCTTCTTCTGTTCAACATCGTGTGGGTAAGATTCCTCCATATTGTTGCACATAGTTGTGGATCCGTTATTCTCATTGCCATATAGTATTCCATCGTGTGACTCTTCCACAACTTATCCGTTCTAGTGTTCATGGGCCTTTGCATGGCTTCCAGTTTTTGCTGATTACAAATAGTATTCCATGAACACGCTCAGAGACATCTTTTCATGACTATATATACATTTCTGTTGGGAATAAACATAGAAGTGGAATTAGATTTTGAATTTTGAAATAACAGTACGACCAATGAATATGAACAGCAGTGAAGTGACTCAGAGTGACAGAAAAATGGGACATTTGGCAGCGTGCAGGCTGCTAAGTGGGGAATGTGGGCGGTTGTGTATCCTGTAACCAGCACCAGAAGAATCAGTCAATAAAGACTGAACTGGAATAAATTACACCTTCCAGTATGAAAAGGGGCAGAGACCATACGCCAAGTTTATAGGGACAGACACGTGGTTGTTGACTGAAAGCACATTCTCAATATTGAAGGATGTTGAGGCATATCTGTAAGTGTCGCATTTGAATAGAACAGATGCAAACAAGGTAGAAAAACAAGGTAATGTTACTGAGCCAAAACAAAAACTCATGAGTTTCTAGTAGTAGGTGTATGAACTGTGGCAGAGAAAATGCTCTCTTAACCAAACCCTGTTTCACTTTCTGGGTACACAGCCTTCCTTAGAGCTCTCTGGAAGACACCTGACTAGGTTCTGGCCAATGGGATGTAGGCATAAGGATGCATATTACTTACTGGCTTGGATGTAAATCTTGCTATGTAATCTTCCACTCAGTCCCCTTTTCTCTGACAAGAACCAACAAAGAGAGTGCCCCCCCAGCCATCATCAGAATGTGATAACCACACGAAGTAAACTTTTGTTGCAATAGACTACTGAGATTTTAGGGTTATTTTATTACTGGTGTATAGCTTAACCTACCATGATTAAAATGGTAGGCAATAAGAGGGGCTGTAGAGAAATTTCATAACTTTGAGCTAACATCTAGACTGCCTTTAACTAGTTCTGTTAATAATCATTACCACTTGCTGAGTACCTCCCGGCCTTTTTTCTTTTTTTTTTTTTTTATTGAAGTATAGTTGTTTTACAATGTTGTGTTAGTTTCTGGATAGTTTCTGGATAAAACTGGTTCAGTTTTATACATTCTTTTTCCGATTCGTTTTCGCTATAGGTTATTACAAGATATTGAATATAGTTCTCTGTGCTATACAGTAGGTCCTTGTTAGTTATCTATTTTATATATAGCCGTGTGTATCTGTTAATCCCAAGCTCCTAATTTATCCCTCCCCACTTTCCCCTTTGGTAACCATAACTTTGTTTTCTATGTGAGTCTATTTTTGTTTTGTAAAAAAGTTCGTTTGTATCATTTTTTTAGATTCCACATATAAGTGATATCATATGAGATTTGTCCTCCTCTGTCTGAGTTACTTCACTTAGTATGATAATCTCTGGGTCCATCCATGTTGCTGCAAATGGCATTATTTCATTCCTTTTTATAGCCGAGTATTATTCCATTGTATATATGTATACCACACCTTCTTTTTCCATTCACCTGTCAATGAACATTTAGGTTGCTCCCATGTCTTGGCTATTGTGAATAGTGCTGCTGTGAACATTGGGGTGCATGTATGTTTTCAAATTAGAGTTTTCCTCTTTTCTGGATATATGCCCAGGAGTAGGGTTGCTGGATCATATGGTAACTCTATTTTTAGTTTTTTAAGGAACCTCCATACTGTTCTCCATAGTGGCTGTATCAATTTACATTACCACCAACAGTGTAGGAGGGTTCCTTTTCCTCCACACCCTCTCCAGCATTTACTGTTTGTAGACTTTTGATGATGACCCTTCTGACTGGTGTGAGGCAATAACGTCATTGTAGGTTTGATTTGCATTTCTCTAATCATTAGCAATATTGACCATCTTTTCATGTGCCTGTTGGCCATCTGTGTGTCTTCTTTGAATTTTTAGTAAATTTATAGAATGGAGCAACTACCACCACAATTCAGTTTTAGAACATTTTCATCACCTCCAAAGTATCCCCCATGCCCATATGCAGTCAGTCCTAGTTACCCAGCCCAAGTGCCAAGCAACCATTAATCTGCTTACATTACTTTTTAAGGGATCTGCCAAGCGTAAGATTCTATGAAACTAGAATTCTGAGGTTTGGGCGCAGTTACACTGCTCAAAATGCAGGCTCAGGCAGTCCAGGGAATTCCAAAGGCCTTTGCTTTTCAGAGAGCACACGCCTTCCATGCACTTGCCATTTTGACACTTAGCACCTTACCTCATCAGCACAGCCTTTCACTCTGAGCGGCTGTGCAGAACCTGTTGATTGTTTTGCCGCTGACTGAGGCCCTGGCATCCCAGGACTACTGAGGGCAGAGGGGCTCCATCACGTGGTGTAAACATTGACTTCTTGGTTAATGTAGGCACTTTGCTTCCAGGTTGCTCTTTATAGATGAACTCAGCAGAGGACAAACTTTTTAGAACTTTGAAATACCAGATGTTTTCTTCTGGGGTTTCCCTAGAGTGTTATTCTGTCCTGACTTCATAAAAGAAATGCATTTAAACCCAGTTCTCTCCATCTCAGTGGTAGACGTTGATGTTGCAATTAGAGATACCTGGAGTTTTGCTGCCCATCCCTAAGAATGTGCATTTATGTTAAGCACTGAGGTAACTTCTCCATAGATGGGAAGATCCTGTTATTGTGTTTTTTGCAATTTTTCTTGTAGCTGATTTCTAATCTCATAGCACTGTGGTTGGAAAAGATGCTTGATACAATTTCAGTTTTCTTAAACTTACCAAGACTTGCTTTGTGGCCCAGCATGTGATCTATCCTGGAGAGTGTTCCATGTGCTCTTGAAAAGAAGGTGTATTCTGCTGTTTTTGTGTTATTGTGTTCTTCAGCTCCCTTAGAAGTCCAGGAGGCCAGCTTTGTTCTAAGAGATAACTTTATAGCTGGGGTCAGATCTGTGATCAAACCCATGTTATCAAATAAATATGACTGGAAAAGTGCCATCAAAATTAAGAAACAGATTTAAATTTCTAGGATAATAGAAAATAGAAAATTCATTTCCAGATCCTATAAGATGAATGCATATGTTTTTCCTGAGTCCCAGTTTTCTTATCTGTAAAAAGGGGCCAATAATAGCACACTCTAAAGTGTAAGGGTTAAATATGTTAAAGAATAAGAAAGTATCTAGAATTGTGCACAACATTTAAGGTACATGTAATGCTTCCTGTTTTTCCTTCTTTGACTTGTTTATTACATGAGAAGTTTCACTCTGCTATTCTACATAAGACATAAAAAAATTACAGGTTCTGTTGCATTTTTATCTATGAAAGCAAAGATAGAAGCTATAAGTTTTTAAAACATAGATTAATTTAACTTCATAAAGAAAAAGAAATTTAAAAGAAACCTTTGCTTTGTGAAGAAATGCTAAAGCAAATTTTTAAAGCATTTGATCAATTAGGAAACATATTTGCAACATGTATAATAGAGGGATTAATAGTATTAACTTATAAAGAACACTACCAAAACAATTTTAATGAAAATTAGGACAAAAGACATGAATAAGAAAGTCACCAAAAAGATGTACCTCTATTTTAAAAGGTCACCTTTGCCAAATTTTAAAAAATGCAAATTGCATCTACGGAAAGATACTATTTTTCACCCATCAGATTGGAAAAGATTGAAAGGATTAGTAATTTTCAGTGGTAAGGACAGTGTGGAAAAAGATATTTTCATACACTGCTGGTGAGAGTGAAAATTAATGCAACTTTTGTGTATGGGAAATTTGTTAAACACTTATATATGTTGACCTAACAATTCAATTTCCAGGGCTTTTTCCTGAGGAAATAATTATTAATCTTCACAAATATTTAGCCATATAATGCTCAAGCTGTTCTATATAGGTTCTTTAAATTATATCTAAAACTTTAAAATATCTTAGATAGCCAATGAGAGGAATGAAGTAATTGTCATATGTATTAAACTCAATACTATGCAGCTAATAAAAATTATAGAAGAATAATTAATGCCATAGGATGCATTTTCTGTAAAGCCTGATGTCAAGGGCTGGGGAAGGAGGTGAGGGTTACTACAAAGACACAGGGTGTAAGATGCGGATATAGTAGGGTGATTGGGGCCCATGATGCAATCTGTTATAAGCATCGTGCTAATACTGCTTCCGGTATGTTTCAGGATTATTACTCATTCTTAGAGCTCAGCAGAGTTTCTGTAGAATATACTCTCCCCCACTTTTATGAACGGATAAAATTATTTCTTCTTCTTTAATTTTATGCACAAGGGATTGAAAGGCATTACTGTAGTCTCCTAGTCTCTGAATATAACCAGGGCTAGTATATTACAAGATCTTAGTTCTATCCCCTTTGTATCAGCTAGGAGTACTTTTGGCTATAGTAAGAGAATTCACAGCTAACAGTAGTTTAAACAATAAGGAAATTCAGCTATATTATACAACAAGAAGTTTGGTGGTTCCAGGCTTGATGTGATGGCTTGCTGAAACCTTCAAAGATGCAAGGTCTATCATACTGTTCTGTCATCGTCAGCCTGTTGGCTTTTCTGCCTTAGGTCACGAGATGGCTGCTGCAGTTCTAGGCATCAGAGCATCCCATGTCCACATTCAAGGCAGTAACAAGAGTGAAGGAGCTGTACCAGAGAGTACTCTTTGCACATTTGTCCCTGTATAAGGAAAAAAGATCCTCTCCAGAAGTTCCCAGCAGACTTCCTCTTCCATCCAGCTGACTGGAACTGTGTCACATGGACACCTGTAGCTATAGGAGAGACCAAGAATGTCAGTATTTTTTTTTAACCTCTTTAATAGAAAGTGGCGAGGGAGAAGAGGGTTGGGATGGCTATTGTGTACCAATGACACCATCTGCCATACTTTATTCACTGTTCTGAGAGATTATTTCGGGGCTGCATTACCCTAACTTTAGGCCCTCCTAACAGTTTTGCAAATTCCTAGATTCATTGAAGAAGGGAGATATTGACCTCTTTTTTCAGAGAGGGCCTGGCTTAAACCTTCTGTGGGCTTATGAGTTAAGTAGAGTTTTCCCACCACTTTGGGATTTTGTTTTTCATTTTTTGGTTTGTTTTAGTGATTATTATCCCAGGAACTATAGTATAACAGTAACAATGAGGAAATGATGTAATTATTTTGGGTAACTGAAACGGACAAGAAAAGAATCCAGAGCCTTTCTTTTTAAAAGTCAGCAGTGAACTTAGAATATCCAACTGGAATGAAATTGACTGTGACTCTCCCTTTGGGATATAATTGGGCTATTATTGAGCTCCCCAAATAGCAAACAATGAAAAGCAAGACTCAATTTTAACTAACAGTACCTACATCTATACCCAAAAGCCTTTTGCCTGACCCTCATTATACAACCAGAATCTATTTCCACTTACTTGTGGAGAAAAGATTGATTTCCTCATTTCTTTTTTAGGTAAACACTGATAACTACGCTCTGAAAAAAATACCATTCACATGCGGTGTCTTCTTCCCTAGGGTCCCATCAAATTAAAATTACTTAATCAGATACAGATTTCTCTTGTCAGAATATATAAATTAGGGCCAAAAATACAACCTGAAAATTAAAGTGAATAAGAAAGAACGCTTTTACCAACATGCTAATAGACCAAAATTTAAAAATTGGCAGCTCTCTCTAAAAATGTTTTCATCCATTTATTAGGAAAGAAAATGAAGAGGCCCAGGAATTTTACTGACATTCATTTTATTTTATTTTATTTTGGAGTTTGAATTCGTGGTCAGTTCTCAATATCTTTGTTTCCTTTTTATGATGTAAAGGAAGCCAATGACTGGTCCTTAAATATATGTTTAACATAGCCATATACATGGAAGCCTGTCACTTCTTCAGTGAGGCCACTTCTACCTATGACCAAACCACACTGCACAGCAATACAAGTCAGTGTGGCTCTTTACTGACCCCTTCCAAGTCCAGTCCAGTTTGCTCCTTGAAAACTTCAACTGCTCCACTCGGTGACTGATGGTGCTAAGTTTCCACATGATAGCTAGCTGACATTTATGGAATTCTTACTCAGTGCCAGGCATTGATCTAAGTGTTTTACATGTGTCATCTCATTTAGTCTTCAGGAAAAACTATAGCTATGTATTATTATTATTATTATTAAATCTATTTATTTGGGGAACTCATACATGGTTAAAAGCTTAGGCAATAGGAAGCAAATGTTTCTGGATGCCCTTCTCCAGCTGTTTCTTGTCTTTTACAAATCGTTAAGTGAGGTGTGCGCTAAACTGAAATACCCCATCCTTATCCAAAGATGTCCCAAAATGTGTGGGCCAAAGATGTATTGGCAATAATATCGAGGGTTGGGATAGATTGTGGGGCTGTCCTAACCTCGTTCTGCTTTGTTGTTGCCACCCTCCCAAAGGCCCAAATTGGATACAGGTAGATTCTAAGAGTAAGGTCAGTACAATGTATCTATGTGGATTTCATCACTTTAAGCCGTAACACAAATACAGCCTCATTTCAACTTGAAATTCAACATTTAAATCCACTAGAGGAGAGATGATCATGTTTTAACAAAATGCCATAAAATGACCCAATTAGGGGACGGCTTATGGTAGATTTGACCTGCCCGGTGAAGATCCACCCCACGAGGGAGACAGCCGTATCAATTCTATGTGACAAGTCCCTTATTGTCACTGCCAGCCACTGGCCACTGCTGACTATTAGAGGACAGCATATGCTCCAAGCTAGGGCAACCAGATTCTCTGTCATAGGATTTGAGAATCAGGATTCAGAGAATGATAGGAATCCTCCGTGTCTGGCTTGAACTGAAGATATGGAAATTTAGGGTTTGTGAAGGGGTAGCCCTAAGCATAAGGAAACAAAGATAACTAAGAAAAGAATAAAATACTTGAGCACAGAGAAGCAGTGCTGAGAGACCACAGGTATCCTATGGTAGGAGAGAGAAGAAGGGAGAGATAGACTGCATTTCTGTGGGTTTGGACAAATGTATAATGACATGTATCCACCATTATAGTATCATATAGAGTAGTTTTACTGCCCTGAAAATCCCCTGTGCTCTGCTGATTCACCCTTCCCTTTCCCCAACTCCTGGCAACCACTGATCTTTTTACTATCTCCATAGCTTTGCCTTTACCACAGTGTCGTATAGTTGGAATTAAACCATATGTAGCCTTTTCAGATTGGTTTCTTTCACTTATTAATATGCATTTAAGTTTCTACCGTGTTTCTTCATGGCTTGATGGCTCATTTCTTTTCAGCACTGAATAATATTCCATTGTCTGTACGTACCACCATTAATTTGTCCGTTCAACCCTTGAAGGACATTTTGGTTGCTTCCAAGTTTTGGCAGTTATGGATAAAGCTGCTGTAAACATCCATGTTTATAGGATTTTGTGTGGACGTAAGTTTTCAACTCCTTTGGCTAAATACCAAAGAGCCTGATTGCTGGATTGTATGCTAAGAGTATGTTCGGTTTTCTAAGCAACTGCTGAACTGTCTGCCAAAGCAGCTGTATCACTTTGCGTTCTCACCAGCAGTGAATGAGAGTTCCTGTTTTTCCACATCTTTGATGGCATTTGATGTTGTCAATTTCTGGATTTTGGCCATTCTGATAGCTGTGTAGTAGTATTTCGTTGCTGTTTTAATTTGCATTTTCCTGATGACATATGATGTGGGGCATCTTTTCCTATGCTGATTCGACATTTGTCTGTCTGCTTTAGTGAGTGTCTGTTAAGGTCTTTAGCCCAGTTTTAAACCGGGTTGTTTGTTTTCTTATAGTGGAGTTTTAAGACTTCTTTGTATAGTTTGGAGAGCAGTTCTTTATCAGATGTGTCTTCAGCAAATATTTTCTCCCAGTCTATAGCTTGTCTTCTCATTCTCTTAAAGTGTCTTTCGCAGAGCAGAAATTTTTAGTTTGAATGAAGTCCTGCTTATCAATTGTTTCTTTGATGGATCATGCCCTTGGTGCTGTATCTAAAAAGTCATTGCCAAACCCAAGGTCATCCAGATTTTCTCCTATGTTGTGTTTAGAAGTTTAACAGTTTCGTGTTTTACATCTAGGTCTGTGATCCATTTTGAGTTAACTTAATTTTGGATGTGGTTATAAAAGGGCAGTGCAAGGGATCCTTGCGCTTGTGTTGTTGGAACTATTCTGTATCTTGACTGTGGTGGTGGACCTACATTTGTGATCAGTTGTATAGAATTAATACACATACGCGACTATAAGTAAAACTCGGGAAATCTGAATGAGATCAGTAGACTGTATCACTTTCAGTATCCTGGTTATCATATTAAATTATAGTTTTGCAAAATATTGACATTGGGGAAAATGGGTGAAGTATGCATGGGATCTCGCTGTATTATTTCTTCTAGTTTCACATGCGTCTACAACTAGAAAAGGACCAAAGGTTAAGCCCAAGAACTCAGCTATGTGGTCTCTGTTAATCACAGAATTAATGTTAGAGCTGGGAAAATCCTTATAACAGCATTTCCCATATAATGTTCTCAGAAAAGTAGTCCCATAACATGGTCTATGAAAAAAAAAAAGGAGTTCATGGTCAAATAAGTGGAGAGTGCCATATATTTTAATTCCTTTCTGGGGATTTACTATGCTCATGAGTATAGTAAAAATTCTGAAAATGTCTGCATATTTGTCCTCTGTGGCCATGACTATACTGGGTTACAAACATCCACAGCATCTCGATGGCATAAAAAACACAAACATTTATTTAGCTGGTTGTCTGCGGCTTTGCAGATGTAGAATGGGCTTGGCTAGGATGATTTGCTTCTGCTCCATGTGACTCACATCTTCCTCTTTCACTCTGTGTTTCCCCAATTATTTCATCGTGCTAGGTGCTGGGAATAATGGTGATTAAAGCAGACATAATCCCAAGCATCTGGTGAGGGAGGCCAAGAATCAAATGATCACAGAAACAAAAATGTAAATACACACGGTAATAAGTGCTCTATGAAGGAAAGATACACAGGACTATAAGAGTATATAAAATAGGGATCTGATCTTGTCTGAGAAAGCATAGTTTATGTTGGAAGGTTTCCTAATAGATGTGACATTTGAGCTGATATCTGAAAGATGAGTAAGCAATTATCAGGAGAAACATGGCGGCAAATGTATCCTGAGCAGTATGAAGCATGTGCAAAGGCCCTGTGTCTCTTTTATGGTCATTGTAGCTGGAGTGTAGAGAGTGAGGGGAAGAGAAGTGAGAGATAAAAGCAAAAAGGAGGGCTGGGCTGAACTAGATCGAGCCTTGAGATTCATGGGGGCAGATTCAGGCCTTCATTTTAAGAGGCATAGGAAGCCACTAAATGATGCTAAATAGACAAGTGGCATGACCAGTTTTGTGTACTCAGAGGCCCCTTGTGGCTGCAAGTACAGAGGTGGGGGGATGAGAGGGCAGAAGGGAAAACCAGTCAAAAGATTTTTATTGTCTTTTTTTGTAAGTTCTGTAAACATCCCTTAGTGCATGTTTAGAGAAATTCTGTAGCAAACATAGGTTTGCCAATGTCTTGTAAACATTTCCTGTAACTCTTACGCTAGAATCTAAGGCAGAGATTGTAGCGTTCACATTCTAGGAATATTCATACTGTGCCCTTAGGCTTGAGAAGAGGACAGGCATTGGGCTTCCCCCCACCCCCCTACCCCACCCCAGGGTGGGTTAGGGATTGCGTTCTATACTTTTAATTTGCTTTTACATGCATGACAAGATTTTCTTCTTAAGATAAACCTATTGGGGTTGTGATTTTGCACTTAGCAAGTTAGAAAAATGACATTCACCTGTAATTCTAAGTCAGTTATTATGTTCTCGGGGTTTTGAAACCTTCTGTGGCACCTCCACGCATTTTCTGTTTACAAGAAAAGTTTAAGCATCTGTCATTCATTGTGGCTGAACCATTCCCTCCTCCCAAGAGAATCATTAAGTATGTCCCCAATAAGAGGCTAAACAGAAGAGTCACTCATCCAAAAAAAGGCATCATGGGGGACCTAAGAGAGACATCTGAGTGTCTCAGAGTTAGGCTGCGTGGCTAGAAACAGCTCCCAGGAAAGGCTGGAAGTAAAGACAGCTGGAGCAGGAGGTCGGGCAACATGGCATCTTCTGTAAGTTGGCGGTGGGTGGCAGGAGTGGCAGCTGAAATGGAGAACTGATTTCCCCCCCACCTTGGCCTGTGAGCCGCCTACTTCAGAAGGGGAGAGGTCTTCCCGCAGATGAGGTAGCCAGCAGCTCTCGGGCGTGTGAGGGGTACAGCACTTCCATCCAAGCCCATCCATTCTCATTCCTGGGAGATGCAGCGAGAACTTCAGGAGAGCAGTCTGTGGCGAGGAAGGAGCCAGGATGGAAAGGCAACCTGTGTGTTCTTGGTGCTGTAACGCTGCAGGTGCCCTAGCCAGATCCCTTTTCCTGGGCTAGGGCTCCAGTCCCCCAGATGCAGTGCCTCTTGACCCCTAACAGCTCACGGCTGCCCCTTTCTCTGAAGATTTGTCCTCAATTGAATGGCGGCTGCCTCACCTAGGAGTTAAGCTGGCCCTCGCCCCCGCCCCCGGGGGTCCAGAGCTAATGACTTTTTGTCACGGGGAACACAGAAGGCCAGTCCCCTTGCCTCAGGGTGCTATTTGGGCATCTTGAGTGTATAATTCCGTGGTGTTATTTATGCTCTGGAGCCTCACATGGCATCAGATTGAAGCTAGTCTCTAGCCAAGCCCGCGCTGTCTCTCCGTTCCCCCCTGCCCCGTCCTGTCTCCATCCTTCCCTTCCTCTTGAGAGCTCTTCCTCGATAAGTCACATACCTCCAAAACTCTGTCTCAGGCTTGACTTCTAGGGAATCCACCCTAAGATTGCAGCTTGGCAGTGACCAACCAGTTAGTAAAACTTTTTTTTAAAATTTTTATTGCAGTGTAGTTGATTTACAATGTTGTCTTAGTTTCAGGTGTACACACTTAAAAGGGCCATTAAGAGGTACTTGCCCCAAACTGACGCCATCCAATGAATAAGGACACCCGCTTAGGTTGGCTCAGGCACAGATGTTAAATCCCAATGCCTTGTACCCTGGGATGGCGATGTTAAGCCCCTCCAGACTCTAGCTCCACTAAAGATTTCCTTCAGAGCAGCGGGTCAGCAAACTACGGCCCGAGGGGCACATGTGGCCTGTAGCCCATTTTGCTATAACCCCCAGGCTAAGAAGGGTTTTATATTTTTTGATAGCTCAAAGAAAAAATCAAAAGGAGAATGATATTGGTGGCATGTGAACATCATATATAATTCAAATTGTAGTGTCCGTACGGTTTGATGGGCGCCCAGCCACGCCCATTTGTTTCCATGTTGTCTGTGGCTGTTTTCCCACGACAGCAACAGACTGGAGTAGTTGGAACAGAGACTGTGTGGCCTGCAGAGCCTGAAATAATTCCTCTCTGCCTTTCCAGAGGAAGTTCGCTGACTTGTGCTGTAGAGGAATTGAGGGGCTCGAGTCCTGATCTGTTTGAGTTCCCGCTGAGTAGCTAATTCCAGCTGTTTCAAGGTCTTTTTCTGGGCTACCAAGTCTGAGCTGAGCAGAACAGAAGGGAGTCGTTGTGTGTGTGGCCAGCGGGGGAGGGAGCCCTGAATCGGAGGTTAAAAACCCACAGTGAGGCTTCCCTGGTGGCGCAGTGGTCGAGAATCCGCCTGCCGATGCAGGGGACGCGGGTTCGCGCCCCGATCCGGGAAGATCCCACATGCCGCGGAGCGGCTGGGCCCGTGAGCCGTGGCCGCTGAGCCTGCCCGTCCGGAGCCTGTGCTCCGCAACGGGAGAGGCCACAGCAGTGAGAGGCCCGCGTACAGCAAAAAACAAAAACAAACAAAAAAAAACCCCGAAAACCCGCAGTGAGAAAAAGGGGCATTGCAGCCTTGAAAGACCCACAGGCAGTTTTTGTCGCTAAGAGGCAGGAAGAGGCTGATTTGCAGCAGAAGGAACTTGGAGAGGCGGGGATAGACTGAGCCAGCCAGGAACTCAGAGAGCTACAATAAATGAAAGTCAGTAATTGCATTTCCATAGTGTCTAAGCCCCAGAGGCCCCATCGAAGCAGCCAAAATGGATTGAATTCCTGCTGGGAGCAAGGCTTGCTATTGATCATGCAGACCCATCTAGTGATCCTGCATTTTAGCAGGAATTATTACTCTCTAAGAAGTCCTTCCTAGAAGCAGGTCTCCGTCACTTTCCTGATGACTCGAGAAAGCATTCTAGGCAGGGTGAAGTCAGCAGGATGGACCCCTGCAGCACAAGCTACAGAGGGGAGTGGGCGTGAACGTGAGCGGGAGCTCATTCAAATTCAGCTCACATTCGTTTGATACGGAGCAAGGTTTTTGCATATATGTTACCAGCCATTCTGAGCCCCAATGTCTGGATAGAGAAACTAAGACTCCAGGCAGTTTTCACATGTTTTCAAGGATCACAGTGCTAGTAAGTGAAAGTAACAGAAAGTAGCAATGTTGGCAAACTAGACAGACATCAAGGGATGAGAAGGGGAAGAGGGAGGTGGTGGAGGAATTCCACTGCACGTAGGAACCCAGGTGGCCACACCTGGATCTGGGCCTTGAACTCTGTAGGTTGATGCCGGCTCCCAGAGTGGGCCTGGGACCAAGGGGTGAGCATATTAAGGAGATTGGAGATGATGAAAACAACTCAAGCTGTAATTCTGGGTGGAGGTAGAGTGTTCCCTAGAATGTATTGTATTTTCGCAAAAGGAAAGGCTGCACACACAGTGATTAAGAACATGGAGCCTGGAACCAAAATGCCCACCTAGTAGCTGTGTGAGCTTGGCAAAGTCACTTAACCTCTCTGTGCCTCAGCAAAATAGGGCCAACAATAGTACCTATTTCATAGGATTGCTCTGAAGATTAAAAGGGGTTAATATTTGTAAAGTATAAATATGCCTTTATTAAGTAAAGTAGATGATGGAGATCATTAGTTACATGCTTGTGAACATTGAATAACGAGTTCTCTAGGGAAAAAAATGTTTAAAAAGGTCTGATTTCTTGTGATGTAAATACTCCTACCGTGGCAGGTTTCAAGCTACTGATGTAGCGTCATTGAATGCAAAATTGGGAAGAGATAGGAGCAGTAGCCCCCCATTATATGGTATTTCTAACGTACAGATAGAATAGATGTGATGGATCTCAAGAGCATGATCATATAATGTACCAAATAATTAGAAAGTGATGAGTTTTGAGTATTACCTTTGTTTTTAAAATCATTTAATTGCAAGTTTAGGTAACTTAATTTCTAATATAGGCTATGTTTAACAATTCTCAATTCCTGACATTTTAACAGTTGACCCTCACAAGCAGGTATAAGGCAAATTCAGCATGTACTTAGTGGCACATAATTTGGAAACTCCAGTCTTCATGGCAGAGGAGAGATTTGCAGGACGAGTTGCTAGGTAGAAGAGTCAAACCCCTGTGCTTCAGTGGACATGAACAGTGGTTAAGATGTGGGAGTACAGGCGACTGCATCTATCAGGTGGACCTCTCCTGGTGGCAGCAGGAGCTGCTGCCGACTCAGCACTGTCAACTCCTGGAAGCCATCCCAGACCGCACATCTGCTCTTGCAGCTTCCCCTTGCAAGAGGGTGGATTTGTGGAAGCCTTTCTTTATTGTGGAACACAAAGGAGCCACACTGGATTATGTTGGCAGCACAGTTGAATACAATAAGGGCTTAGTTTGGGAATTTAGGTAGTGCTTTATCAACACTGGGATAATTCAAATGTATAATGATGGGGAAACAAAGCGTGTTGTCATCCCACCCATGTTTTCCCCTGCTTTCCTTATATTCTTCCTTGAGGGTCATCAGGATGCTGAATCATTGTCCAGGAGAGGATGGTACAGGATGTGTTGGAACTGTCCTTGAGAAAAAAGGTCAACCTCGGAATATAGTTGTAGATTTATTCTGAGAAGTCCTTTCTGCCTTCCCATTTCACACACATACAGCATTAGTAGATGTTCAGTAAATTGTTTTTTAATGAATGAACAAATAAATGAATGAAACAATTTGACTTAATCAAAGGTGGGTTTTTTCCCAAGAAAAAGAACTATCTAACTCTTGACATAAATATGGTTCTCAACACTGTAGTAGAATTACTGTTCATAACGTAGTCTTCCTTTTCCCCATCTCCACTAGAGGAATACATTTTCCTACTCCGTTGATGTTGTGTTCAGTCGTGTGACTTACTTTGGCCAATGAGATGTTAGCAAGCATGATGCAAGCAAAGTGTTCAGGCATACTTGGAAGTTGGGCATGCATGCTTGTGTCTGTGCTGTCCCCATGAGAAAAGCTTCTCCAGGGAAGTTGCTACCTCTTCAGCCTGGGCTGAAGGATGAGGCACATTGAGCAGAACAGAACCCAGCCCACAGCAAGGCAAGCCTGTGAAGCAGAACAACCTATTAGAAGCAAACCGAGAACATGTAAACTCAGTCAACTCATAGACACATGAGTGTGGTTGTTTGTTATGCAGCAGTAACTGACTAATACAACCAAAATGGGGCCATATACAGGGTCATGGTCCTGGGAAGAACTGGATGGGATTAGTACCTTTGTGCCAAGAAATTACACAGAGAGAGGATTCAATTAATTAATTCAACTAACTCACCCATCCATTATCTTTATCAAGAGCCTATCATGTGATAGACGCTCTGCAAAATATGCAAATACTACCTGGCATTGAATACCAAAATTCTACTCTTTAATTTAAAGGACCATTAATCTGCTTTCATATAAGGAGCTTGAGTCGTGGTGGTTCTGAATATCTGTGGTGCCTGCCTATATTCTCTCTGTTAAGGGACATACGAAGCCCCTGAAATTTTCCACTGGCCTTTTTTATAGGGAAGAGGGATGGACAAAAGCTCTTTCCTCTCTGTGCTTAAAAGGCCACTTGGCTTATGTATCAGTTAGGACTCTTTCTGTGAGAGGCAAAAAGCCAACTCAAAGTGGCATAAGCCTAAGAAGAAGCCTATTAGTCACCTAACTGAAAAGTCCAGAGAACTGGCACTAGGAAAAGACTGACCCAGGGGTTCATGTCATATCATTAGGACTTTCTTTCTTTCTATCCGTTGGCTGTACAATTTTTTGTGTTGGCTTTATTTCCAGAGTTCTTGTGGCAGTCAAAAACTCCAGGTTTTCATCATCCCAGGTTCAAATCCAAAGGAAAACATTTTTTCCATAGCTCCCACCAAGTCCAGGGATTGACTCTGACTGGAACTATCGGTGTCATTTCAGTCACATGCCTGTCCCTGAACCCATCACTGTGGTTGAAGAAATGAAATGTTTTGATTGGCCAGGGATCAATTATGTATCATGATTGTGCCTCCTTCCCTTAAAAGGCCACAAGCGAAGAAGGAAAGAAAAAATCAAAGTAATGTTACCAGAAATAAGGTGAAAGAAAACTTTATGGGCAAAAAAGAAAAATAAGTGTAGGTAGTTTACTTTAAAAGTAAATATGTAGGTGTTGTGATTTTTGACAAGGATGCTACATGTAACAGAATGAAGTTGGACCCCTACCATATAAAAAGTAATTGGACCAAAGACCTAAATGTAAGAGCAAAAACTAGAAAAATTCTTAGAAGAATACATAGAAGCAAATCTTTGTGATCTTGGATTTGCCAATGAATTCTTAGATATGATACCAAAAGCACAAACACAGAAGAAAATAAGATAAATTAGACTTAAAGTTAAAAACTTTCGTGCTTCAAAGGGCACCATCAAGAAAGTCAAAAGACAACCTACAGAATGGGAGATAATATTTGCAAATCACATTTCTGATAAAGGACTTATATCTAGAATAACTCTTACAACTCAATAGTAAAAAGACAAATAACCCAGTTAAAAAATGGGCAATGGGTCTGAATAGACATTTCTTCAAAGAAGGTATACAAATGGGCAACAGCACATGAAAAGAAACTCAACATCAGTAGTCATTAGAGAAATGGAAATCAAAAGCACAATTAGATACCACTTCATACCCACTAGGATGGGTGTAATAAAGAGAAAAATCAGATGTTGGCACAGATGTGGAAAGACTGGAACCTGTATACACTGCTGGTGGGGATGTAAAATCGTGCAGCCACTGTGGAAAACGGTATGGTAGTTCCTCAAAACGTTAAATACGGAGTTGCCTTTTGACTCAGCTGTTCCACTCCTACATATACACCCAAGAGAAATGAAAACACATCCACACAGAAATTTATACACAACTGTTCATAGCACCATTATTTATAATAGCCAGGAAGTGATGATGAATGAATAAACTGATGAATGAATAAACAAAATGTGGCACATCCATACAATGGAATATTATTTTACCACAGAAAGAAATGAAGCAGTGACACATGCTACAACATGGATGAACCTTGAAAACGTCATGCTAAGCGAAAGAAGCCGGTCATAGAAGATCACATATTATGTGATTCTGTTTATATAAAATGTCATGAACAGGCAAATCTATAGAGGCAGAAAGTAGTAGTGATTAGCTAGGGCTGAAGGGCATGTGGGGATCAAGAGGTGATTAAAAGGTACGGGGTTTCTTTTTGGAGTGATGACAGTGTTCTAAAACTGTGAATGTACTAAAATGTACTAAAAACTACTGCATTGTACACTTTAAAGGGGGTGAATTGCGTTGTATCTAAATACAGCTGTTATAAAAGAAGAGTGAATATCTACCAACATCAAATAGTCAGATTTCTCAAATAAACTAATGGTTCACAGTCCCAGCCATGAAGTAGAAAATGGAGTTATGTATTCATAAAATAGTCCATTTGATATTTTCTTCCATGAAGATTTGAGTATCTCCATCTAATTTTCCTCCCCCACCCCATTTTGTTTCTTATTAAAGTAGGTTGTTCTGTATCATAGAAACTTCCTCTTGTATGAAAAAAAAATAAAAGTAATAAATCATAATGAGTTGACAAAAATGAACTGAATTGTAAACCATTTCTCCTTTTTTGCATTCATATTATGCTAGGAATTTCAGATTATGTAAGGATGATTGATATCATTCATTAATAGAACAATCCATATGAAACAATCAATATGTGTTAGGTTTGGTAATCTTTTACAGGCATGCCTAATTAGCATTTTCTACTTACATTTCTTAATAAAAATAGAATCTCCTGGCATTCTGAGGATTGCATTAATTTGTAACACATGATGGCACAGAAAGAGAAGAAATTTTAAGTCTTCATTAGTGGCCTGGAAGAGAGAATAAACAGCAGGCTCATTAAATTTTACACTGATACCCAATTAGAAAGTTTTCCCACACTAGGAAGGCCAATAAAGTTTTAAAAATAGATCCAGAGACTTTGATTTGATATGGGCAAGAATCAAACTATGGGGAATTTAACCTGTTAAATGACAAGGTAAGGTATTTGGAGGAGATAAAATAACTATGACAAAATTTACTTGAAAGGTAGTGTGGCCAAAGATAGCTAGAAATTACGGGGTAAATGTAGGCAGAAGTAAACATTCAGTGTGATAGAGCTTATAGTCCATATTGGACAGAAGATCACCACATAAGAATTTAAGTGTCAGTAGTTGAATATATTTAATCAAAACCCTATTCAGATTGTGTTTAAGACTTGAGATCTCAATCTTGTTTCTGCCATTGACTTGGACAAGTTAATTTACTTCTGTACGCTTCATTTCCCTCATGTATGAAATGTAGATAATAATTTCTTTTCTAACAGGAATAAAGAATATAACACTAGCTGGGGATCCTGAACAGTGTCTGGCACTCAGGGACCAGTACATGTTTGCACTTTTAATTATTTTTATTACTATTTCAACAGCCTCCTCATGGTTCCTCCTGACTTCTATCAACACCTCACTTTGCTATTGAGTGATCTTTCTAATAAACAAATGTGAAACTTGTATTTTGGCTTAAAACATTCTCCTGGCTGCTTGAAGCCTATGGCTCAAATTTCAAATCATTTGCCTGGCACATAAGACTCTTTAAGGGCCAGCCTCCATCGCCTTCTCTGTCTTTATCTCCAGCTATTTCTGTTTATGCACTCTACCTTTGAAGTTAACCCCAGCTTTTGCTTCTCGTGGAACCCCCAATGTTTACATGAACTATTCCTTTTTCCTGAAATGGGAGAAAAGAAACCTTCTTCTTGTCAAGAATTGCAAAGGGTCTGTAATTTTTATCCTACTAGCAACCTAACAGGTTAGCGTGGATTTCATGGATGCAATCAGAACAAAATAACCTGAGTCAGAGACAAAGATCTTTATTACTTACAGCACAGCAAGAAGCATGAGGTTCATGTTTGTGCCACTTTCCCTTGCCTGCCAAGTCCCACAAAGGCAACATGGAGCAGCCCAGGTGGATGCTGCCCACAAAGTAGGTTTGTGTCACGGCTGAAGAACTGCAATCTTGGAAACTAAAATATTTTATAATGGGCTGCAAGGAAACCTGCCTGAACTTTGCCCCAGATGGAGACATGATCTTCATTATATTGGACAGCAAGCAAACTTGCTACCTGTTCTGGAGGGAGACACTATCTCTATCTTCCAAGGCTATAAAAACAATATTGCCCAATATGACAGGTCATGAGACAAACAGCAGCCTGTCTTTATTTAAAATTTTGATATTTTTTCATCATGGATTTTTTGGCATTTATTTTGATTTTTTAAAATACTGCATTAAAATATTCACTTCGTTAACAATAATACAATAATAGCAGGGGACTTAAACGCTCCACTTACATCAATGGGTGGATCATCCAGACAGAAAGTCAACAAGGAAACAGTGGTCTTAGTGACACAATAGGCCAGTTGGATTTAGTAGATTATCTACAGGACATTTCATCCAAAAACAGCAGAATTCAGTCTTTTTAAGTGCACATGAAGTGTTCTCCAGGATGGATCACATGCTAGGTCACAAAACAAGTCTCAAGATATTTAAGAGGGGGCTTCCCTGGTGGTACAGTGGTTGAGAGTCCGCCTGCCGACGTGGGGGACGCGGGTTCGTGCCCTGGCCCGGGAGGATCCCGGGTGCCGCGGAGCGGCTGTGCCCGTGAGCCATGGCCGCTGAGCCTGCACGTCCGGAGCCTGTTGCTCTGCAACAGGAGAGGCCACGGCAGTGAGAGGCCTGCGTACCGCAAAAAAAAAAAAAAAAAAAAAAAGATATTTAAGAGGATAGAAATTATGTCAAGTATTTTTCCTGACCACACTGGTATGAAACTAGAAATCAGTTACAGGAAGAAAAATGGGAAAAGCACAAACATGTGGAGACTGAACAACACGCTGCTAAAAAACCAGTGGATCAACGAAGAAATCAAAGAGGAACTCAGAAGGTACATCTAGGACTTCCCTGGTGGCACAGTGGTTAAGAATCTGCCTGCCAATGCAGGGGACACGGGTTCAACCCCTGGTCCAGGAAGTTTCCACATGCCACGGAGCAACTGAGCCTGTGTGCCGTGACTACTAAGCCTGTGCTCCACGACTACTGAGCCTGTGCGCCACAACTACTGAAGCCCGTGTGCCTAGGGCCCATGCTCTGCAACAAGAAAAGCCACCGCAATGAGAAGCCTGCACACTGCAATGAAGAGTAGCCCACGCGCAGCAACGAAGACCCAACTCAGCCAAAAAAAATAGAAGAAGATACATCAAGGCAAGTGAAAATGGAAACACAACTTGCCAAAATCTGTGGCATACAGCAAGAGCAGTTCTGAGAGGGAAGTTTATAGCAATACAGGCCTTCCTCGAGAAACAAGTAACATCTCAAACAACCTAACCTACCATCTAAAGGAATTGGCAAAAGAATAGACAAAGCCCAAAGTCAGCAGAAGGAAGGAAATAATAAAGATCCAAGAGGAAATAAATAAAATACAGATGCCCCCCCCCCAAAAAAACCCCAAAAAATGATAGAAAAAAAGATCAATGAAACTAAGAGCTGGTTTTTTGAAAACATAAACAAAATTGATAAACCTCTAGCCAGGCTCATCAAGAAGAAAAGAGAGAGGACCCAAATAAACAAAATAAATGAAAGAGGAGAAATAAAACCACAGAGATACAAAAAAACATAAGAGAATACTACAAATAGTTATATGCCAAAACACCGGACAAACCTAGAAGAAATGGATAAATTTCTAGAAATATGCAACCTTTTAGGACTGAATCAGTTAGAAATAAACTATCTGAACAGTCTGATCACTAGTAGTGAAATTGAATTTGTAATTTAAAAAAAACTCCCAGCAAACAAAAATCCAGGACCAGATGGCTTCACAGGGGAATTCTACCAAACATATAAAGAAGAACTAATACTTATCCTTCTCAAACTGTTATAAAAAACTGAAGAGGAGGAAACACTCCCAAATTCATTCTATGAGGCCACGATTACCCTGTTACCAAAGCCAGACAAAGATACTATAAACAAAGATAATTACAGGCCAATATCTCTGATGCATGTAGATGTAAAAATCTTCAACAAAACTGTCTTTTGTTGGTAATTTTCCCATGAAGAAGATTTTTTTAATAGGCAGATTTAACAATTTTTTATTTTGTATCTTTCTTTCAAGCTCATTTTTTACCTTAAAAATAATACATTATTATTGTCCTCCAGCAATCATTTTAAAAAACAATTCAAAAATAAATAGGTTTATAAAGTAAAAATTAATATTACATACCCCAGTCCTGCCCCCTGTTCTCTGGAGTAACTATTGTTAAATGTCTCTTAGTTTGTAAGCTGGGAATAATCATATACCTGTACAGCAGGATACACACACACACACCTCCACATATATGCAGAAATATTTAACACGTATCATGTGTGATATATAATAGCCATTATAGCTGCTCAATTCTTATTAATTTTGTTCTCCCTGTTCTCTTAGGCAAGTTATTTTACCTTCCAGCCAAGAATTTTCTCATCTCTGGTGATGTCTAAAGTCTTTCTGAGCCCTATGATTTGACATTTTTTTCTGTATCCTACCGTATGCAAACCCAGCTCTAATAATCACCTGGCTTATAGTATTTCTTGTTGTTTGGCTTATGAAATTGACACAGCTTCTAGGATATCGCTTTTTATTACGTGAGTTGCAGCTGTTATCTCTATGAGCTTCCTGTATTTCTGCATCTATTGAACAGTGTGAGCCCGCGAAAATCAACACCACCTCTACATAGAAACATTTCTTCACTTTCCCTGGGTGGATATGTATAGGATTTAAGTCAAGTATTTGTCTAATCTGTTGATGTATTTCTTCCATATTTTGAGATAACTAATATCCATCTAGCAATATTTTTAGAATTCATGGGGGAGGTGATTCTGCTCACAGTGTGTCAAAAGCCATTGAGATTTCTGAGGATAAGGTTTATTACAGGTTTCCCCCACTATTTGAAAGTAGAGTGATTCCTATGAAACCTTTGAGAAGCTGAAATGGAATACCTTAGGACACATCTTGCTAAGGGATGCACAAAATAAATGGAAATAAAGCACGGGTGCTCACAGACACAGGTCAAAGCTATGGCAGCTGGATGCTGAGATGCCGAACTCAGTCCCCAGGAAGGAGCTTGGCGGGGCTACTCTCGCTTCTTGGGATGTGCGCTGCCTCTGTAACCAGCTTCTTGCAAAACAAATGCTGAGTGCTATTTTCAGTTTTCGCCTTTTCTTGTAAAAGCGAAGGTCCTCTTCAGATTCCTTTTAGTTAGCAAAAACAGGTGCTATTGTAGGTCTTTTGTAAAAGCAAAGTGGCCGTTAAGGGAATTTTCGAAAGACGGGGGATACCGGAAATGACAAACTTGGTCTTTTCAACCTTTGTGATCACGTGGGTCGTTACACTGATGCAGTGAGGGTGGAGGCAGCCTGGGCTGGAATGTGAGTGTAAAATGGCTCCATGAAAAATGGCTCCTTTCTTCCTTCCTCCCTCTATCTTCCCCCTTCCTTCCTCCTTTTCTTCCTTCCTGCCTCCATCCCACATAGGATTACAGAAACCTAAAACAAATACGTAAACATGAGACCAGCATCAGCGAGAAGTCTGTACTCCATAGTGCTAGGAAACAACTGATTGGGGGGAATAATTTAAATATGTATAAGTTGGCCAGTCTCAGATGTAACCATTCACTTAATTACGGGCTGAATGACACATGTTGCCAAGTGAATGTTAAAAAAATGTTTAATTCATTTATTTTATTACCTCTGTATCTCCAGAGGGACTAGGGCAATGAGAACAGAAACAGCTAATTAAATGTCTTGGTGAACTGGCAAGTAGCTGGAACTTGTTTACAAGCTTGGTATACTGCATAATTAGTTTGAAATTTGGGGAGGATAAAATCCCCCATGCCTAAGATTCTAATTTTTCTTCTTGGGGATAAACCTATAGATGTGTGCCATTGGTGGACAGTAAGCAGGACTTACTTTCTGGAAGAAACATGCATGATACTCTTGCTTGGTTTCTATTTAATAGGTTTCTCCATAACTATCTAAGTCTTTACTGTTGTCGGTAGCGTTACGAAGTCAAATGACCCAGAGGTTTGTAAAGAGATACAACCTTTCACTACAAAGGTTTCTGAACTTCTCAAAAGGGAACCCTGTAGTGTCTACTAACTGTAAACAAATGCCTATCCTATGACCCAGCAATTCTATACCCCCAGGTATATCCCCGAGAGAAATGAATGCTTATGCCAATCAATCAAAAAAAAAAAAAACCATGGCCAAGAAGGTTCATAGCAGCTTCATTTATAATAGCAGCAACTTGGAAACGACACAAATGTCCATCAGGAGTAGAACGGAAAATAAATTGTGGCGTATTCATGCAATGGAATGCTCCTCAGCAATGGAAAAAAAAAAAAAAAGACTGCCCGTATATGCAGCCACATGGATCACTCTCCCACACATTATGGTGAATGAAAGAAGCCAGACAGAGGGTGCAAGGTGTATGTGATGTTCAAGATGAGGTCACAATAAGCTACAGTGATGGCAGTCAGAATAGTGGTTCCTGCTCTGGGGTGTGGGAAGGGAAGGGGGTATTGATGGCGGAGGGGCATGAAGGAGCGTCACGGGGCGCTGGAAGTGTTACAGAGATTGATTTGGGTGGTGATCGCACGGTGCACGCACTGGTAAAACGTCTTTGAATGATCCATTTTTGTACGCTTTATACAGCTTAGTGTGTGAGCTCTTACACCCCAGTAAAAGCCAACAAAGAAATAAATCCATAAATAAAATTTTACAAGGGAAGCCCTTCTTCTTACGACCAGGGACAGACCCAGAGAGAGACCAGGGGTATCCAGTGAGTCTCACAGATTTCACATGGGACATGATTGAGGCGGTGGCCAGACGTCCAGGGATAGGAGTTAACAGAGGCAGCTGTGCTCCAGGATCCCAGCTTATCCCCTTCTTTTTCATGTCTATTCCTTATCTTCTTTGGCGATCTTGATCCTTTGAGCAACTACATCATATGGAAAGGGATGTTACAGCGAGGGGTGTGGAATAGAAAGAAAGATGAGTTTCATAAGCTTAGGTCCTGAGAGGACTCAGAGCACAGACAAAATAAACTGTGATAAGACAGAGCCAGGCTTCCTGCCAAGCAGACTAGATAAAGACTTGCCAGATAAGAAGGAAAACAAGAGTTGGAGGGAAAGCAAGGAGTGAGGTGATGTGGGTCCTTGGGAAAGGGCAGCCCTGTGCTCTCCACAAAACTCCCAGGTAGGCTAATGGCATCCAAAGGGCATCTTGCCTTGCTTCCCAGCCTCTTTTTTCTGAATACCTTCCTGATTCCCAGTTTTCCTTTTCTTACTGATTTTGTGTTCCCAAATGACCAAGCTGGAGTCTTCTGTTTTCCTTTCTCTAGAATCTATTGGGCTAGAAACATCAGTTTTTCTATTTAAATAGTGTCACAAATGAACAAAGTGACTTTTATATTCATACTCACATTTTCCCTGTGAAATTTAATTTTCAAAAATTTGACTCCAGGGCTTCCCTGGTGGCGCAGTGGTTGAGAGTCTGCCTGCCGATGCAGGGGACACGGGTTCGTGCCCTGGTCCAGGAAGATCCCACATGCCGCGGAGCGGCTGGGCCCGTGAGCCATGGCCACTGAGCCTGCGCGTCCGGAGCCTGTGCTCCGCAACGGGTGAGGCCACAACAGTGAGAGGCCCGCGTACCGGCAAAAAAAAAAAAATTTAAGAACTGGGGGCTTCCCTGGTGGCGCAGTGGTTGGGAGTCCTTCTGCCAATGCAGGGGACACGGGTTCGTGCCCCAGTCCGGGAAGATACCACATGCCGCGGAGCGGCTGGGCCCGTGAGCCATGGCCGCTGAGCCTGCGCGTCCGGAGCCTGTGCTCCGCAACAGGAGAGGCCACAACAGTGAGAGGCCCGCGTACCGCAAAAAAAAAAAAAAAAAAAAAAAATTTGGCTCCAAACACCAAGGATTTTCTAGCATAAGTATTCCTTTATACTTTATGACTGATTGCTATTCTTACCTCCCATAGATATTTTCTTTCAGTGAAAGAGTAAATTAAAAATACAGATTGGGAAAATGGGGAAAAAAGAAATCCCTCATAGCAGACATTTTAGTACTGGAAAGTGAAGTTCTTTTTGGCTTGCCTACCTGAGACAGTTGGGAGAGTGATTTATTCATATCTGTTATGATAAATGTCCTCTGTGTTCCATTTGTGCTGGGAGAGACTAAACAACTTGTTTACAGCATTTTTGTCTTTGGATTTTGCCACCAGAAATAGACATAAGTAGAGACATGGGTAGAGTTTGGTCTTCACTGAAAGCCTGATCAGGAAGCCCAACATGTGTTGATTACCATGCCTGAATTCTTTGGATTTCATGATATGTAGTGGGCCAGCAAGCACAGGACAATTAACCTTAGATGTGAGGATTTTCTGATGGACAAATTACGCTGAATTGGGACACATGGTTATGCAGTGACCTAAAAGTTACCATTTTCTTGGCTGTGTGTTAATGTTTCTTTCTTTTTTTTTTTATGGAAGTGTAGTTGATTTACAATGTTCTGTTAATTTCTGCTGTACAGCAAAGTGATTCAGTTATACACACACACACATATATATATATACATTCTTTTTTCTCTTCGTTTTTTTTAAACATTGTATTTCTCTTTTTTTTTTTTTTTTTTTTTTTTTTTTTTTGCGGTACGCGGGCCTCTCAGTGCTGTGGCTCTCCCGTTGCGGAGCACAGGCTCCAGACGCGCAGGCTCAGCAGCCATGGCTCACGGGCCCAGCCGCTCCACAGCATGTGGGATCCTCCCGGACTGGGGCACGAACCCGTGTCCCCTGCATCGGCAGGCGGACTCTCAACCACTGCGCCACCAGGGAAGCCCTGTATTTCTCATTTCATTAAGATAATGACAGTGTCATAACATGAAGCTTTACATTTCTTTCTGTAACACAACATTATTGAATTACACATACAAATCCAGTTGCCCTTGCAGCTCTCATATAGATATATTCCCCTGAAAGTGGGCCAAATTGAGAGCATCCTTGCATTTGTGAAATCCACCATGCATTTTAGATTTGATACTTCACACATCATCAAAAGTTTGTCAGCAAGTCAGGAGACACAGAAATTTGGAGATGGAACGTAGCATTTCTGAGTCCCTCTCAGACATGTCAAGTCTTTGTTTCCCAGACTTTGTAGGAAGAAAAGCTTAGTAGTGTCAGTGGGGAGAAGTCTCTGTATTTAAAGGTATAGCAGTGTTTTCTAGTATTACACTTAACAGCCAGGCTGTGTTTATGTTGTTCAAAGCGTCTGCATTTGTACATCACAATATTTAGTCTCTGAAACCAAAGGCAGCACGCTTTCACTGTTGTTCGCCTGCCCCCCAAAATGTATTGAACAATGGCTGGAAATTTGTAACCCAGTGAATACACTTAGAGTTTACATTTTTGACTTGCACCATGCTACTCAAGCCCTATCCATTAATATGAATTCTTCTGGGGATGTGATGGGGGAAAAATTAATGCCAAGACTGATAGAAACCTGTAGTTTAATTGTATGAACGTAGATGAGTAACTTTTTTCCTCACCATCTTTTCTGGAATGGGAAGAGCCAGAGGCATAACAGTCTCCATCATGTTTTTATTTTTTAAACTGTTGATGTTCCGAAAAGGAAACATCACCTGTTTATTTAGGCATTCTCTCAGCCTACCTGTCAATCATTGCAAACTTATTTCTGGTTGGTGAGGCTTTTCCTTGTATTATTTCTGATTCACAGGCTTGAAGCCATAGACTTATTTGGCCTCCCTCTTGCTTACTGGTCCATCCCAGCGTTTGCCATGGCCCAAACCATAAGAAAGCAATTGCACAAGAAGACTTGGGTTTCACTAAAGAAGATCCTATGGTCATATCTCAGGAATGCTGAAGTGGCTTCTGTTGGAGATGGTGGTTTCTGATTTTCCATTGCCTACCATGGCACTAGTGCTCAGTGTATAATCTGTACCTTCAAATACATAGGGTGTCAGTAGGAGTGGCTTATGGTAGCAGAACCACAGGGGCCTCCTGATGCTTCTCTGCTGCTTCCAGGAGTCTCCTGGGAACCCCGTTCAGATCCTTGTAATAGGAAAGGAATCACACTCTTATGGGATTCCCACTTCCCATTTCCTATCTCAGACAGGATCGTGTACTGAAAAGGACCAGGTCTCTGGAGTCAGGGAGGTCAATGTTTGAGTCAAGGCTCTGCTCTCCGATCTTGAGTGAGTCAACTTAACTTTTCTGAATACCAGTTTTCCCCTCTGAAAAAATAAAGCAGAATAACACCTATCTCACACAAAGCTGCTGCAATGAATAAAAGTACTAAAACAAGTAGAGCACTAATAATCATAGTAGATGCTCAACCAGTGTTGATTCTAAGCTTTGCCCCTCTTCACACAAGCCTTGTCTCTCTTACTCTTTATTATATTAATTCAACAAATATTGGTTGTGCATCTGTTATGGGATTCACTCTGTGGAAGGTCATGGGGAGAATACAAAGATGAATGAGACAGTCCTGTCCCCAGGAAACAGCATTCTAGTATAATACATTGTTTCTCAACCTTGGCTGCACTTTAGAATTACCAGCGGAGCTGTAAAGAATGCCAATGTCCAGGCCACGCCCCAGGTCAGTTATATCAGAATCTCTAGGGGTGGCGCCTCAGTAAAAGTATTTCTAATTACCTATTCTCGTAGGTAACTCTAACATGCATCCAAGTTGAGAATCACTGTTCTACAGGTAATTCTAATGTGGAACCTAGAGTTATAAAGTCCAATTCTGTTTGATACTGCGGATTCAGGGCCAGTGGAATGGATAGGGCTCAGTCATGAAGTGTCTTATATATACATCATCTTATAGAACGTGGCTTTTATCTTAAAGATGTTGGGAAACCAATGAAAGAATGAGCTGATTAAGCTCTAGAATGATTCCTCTGGCATATGTGTGAAGGATGTTTGGCAGATGCTGTTCCACCCATATATTCCAATACCTTGGAATTTACCATTGTAGACTTGCTACCAACTGCCTGTTGGCATTCTCTGAGTGCTGGAACTGTATTCTTTCTCCGCTCCTGTGTACAGCAGACTAGAAGTATGGGATAATTAGGCAACTCACAGTTCCACTGCTGTAGCATCTACCTCTGACTTACACAGGATGTTGTTTAAATACCCTAGTTCCCACACCCCTTGGGTGGGATAAGTCTGAGACGTGTGGTCTGTTCTCTCTCCTAAAGTAGCAGAACTGAGCTGTGGTTGCCCACAGTGCTAACTAGCTTGATAATGTACCTTTATTGGGCTTCTTTCTCTTCACTGTCTCACTTCTGTACTTCTCCATCGCAGGGTTTCTCAGCGTGGGCGCTACTGGCATTCAGAGCTGACTAATACCTCACTGTTGTTGTGTGTGTGCCCAGGGGAGGGTGTCCTGTACCTTGTAGAATGCTTAGCAACATCCCTGATTTCTATCCACTAGAGTCCGTTGACCACCCCACCCCGCAAACTGTAACAACCAAAAATATCTCCATCTATTGCCGGATATCCCTGGGGGACTAAATTGTCGCTCCCTACCGGTTAAAACTACTGCCCTACTGATATGTCCTGCGACTTGCCTTTCAATCCTTGTCTCTGGATGTGCTTCTGAGGAACCTAAACTAAGAAAGAGGAGTTGAAGAGGGACACACCAGGGATATGGAGACGAATTGGGAGATAATCGTGTCAGTCTGAGACAGAGGGGATAATATCTGAACCTCGCGTGAGGCTGAGGTGGTAGAGTGGGAGAGATGCAAACGGGATACCAAGATAGACACCAGCTGGTGGAACTTGGAGCCTCAAAGAGTGAGGAGTGAGGAAGAAGAAGAAATGTAGCATGACCCTGGTGATGTCATTCAATGACGGGAATTCCAGAAGTAAGAGCGGGATTTTATAATAAAGTCTGGGGTGGTTTTTTAGGGGCTTTGTGAGAAGATGGAGGAGTTGGATTCCATGTTGTTTCTCAGCTAAGAGCCCTACTGTAATGTCGACATCCCCCTAACTCCCCGGGACAGAGGTCACTTTAGAGCAGTTGTTCTGAATCTTGGGATTCCCACTGGGATCACTTGAGAACTTTAACAGATTCTGATGCTTCAGACTCCACACTCAGAGTCCTTGATTGAGTTGGTCTGGGGTGTAGTCTCAGGATATTTAAAGCTCCCCAGGTGATCCCAATGTGTAGTCAAAAATCCAGTAAAAATTTTTTTTTTTTTTTTTTTTGCGGTACGCGGGCCTCTCACTGCTCTGGCCTCTCCCGTTGCAGAGCACAGGCTCCGGACGCGCAGGCTCAGCGGCCATGGCTCACGGGCCCAGCCGCTCCGCAGTATGTGAGATCCTCCCGGACCGGGGCACGAACCCGCGTCCCCTGCATCGGCAGGCGGACTCTCAACCACTGCGCCACCAGGGAAGCCCAAAAATCCAGTAACATTTAACAAGATTAGAGAAATTGCTTAGAGAGAGGATTTCTATCTCTCTCTCACACACACACCCACACCCACACACGTGCATGCACAAACACATACACACCCCTCAACATTTCATCTCATACTTTCCTACTACAAATACGGCCATGGTATTAAGTTTAACTTTATTAAAATGAGGCTAAAGATAATGCTTGAACGGTTAAAAGTATTGTATGAACCGTCTTCCTTTGTCCAGATACTTTTCTATGCACTTCTTATATTTGATCTCATTTAATCTTCACAAAAACCTTAGGAGTTAGTGCTATTATTGTATCCATTTTACTAATAGAGCAGCTGAGCCTCGGGGAGTTTGGTTTGCATAAAATCTGGTGTGTGGCACCAGGGCTGCCTCACTCTAGAGCCCAACCTGTCAACCATGGCACTAGATGGTTAGTCTAATTTCCTCATTTTGCCCCAAGTTTATTGGGAAATTAGCATGTGGATGAGAAGTTTGAGGGAGAAAATGCAGCATTTTAAAATCTAAGTGGTAACCAGGACCTTTTCTACAGGTCACACAAATCAGAAGGATTTGACCTGATCAGGATAGAAAATGACCATTACCTTCATAGCTGTACAAACATACAAAAATATTTTTGCTCTCTCAAATTCAAAGTGGAGCACTTAACTCAGAGCTTATCTGAGAAAGACTGATGGTTTGGGTAGAGTTTCAGAATGCTTTAGGAGATTATGTTGTTTTATTTAGCTATCTTTTTAGTAGCTAAATTGAGGATTGTAATCGTTTATTTATTAAAATTTCTGTGTAAATTTGAGGAGGGGGATGCTAATCATCAAGGAAACACCTACCCTGTTTCTCTGACATGAGTTTCCAGGCATCTACACCATCCCATTATGCTCGTAAGTTTCCACTATCTTTTGATGTTTAGTTAATAAGGAGAATTATGAGAGAATACCTTCACTGGCATTTGACACTTTACTTTGAAGCACATGACACGTGGCCTGTTGACCTATTTCTCTGTGCTTCTTTATAGTATCTTTTTTTTTGCAAGGAGTGTGAAATACTTCACGCCTATTTATTTTATTTTTATTACATTTTGGGGGTGTTCAGAATGGACAGAAATATTTAATGATCTTTTTTTTCTTTTCTTTGCGGTATGCAGGCCTCTCACTGCTGTGGCCTCTCCCGTTGCGGCCATGGCCCACGGGCCCAGCCGCTCCGCGGCATGCGGGACCCTCCCGGACCGGGGCACGAACCCGTATCCCCTGCATTGGCAGGCGGACTCTCAACCACTGTGCCACCAGGGAAGCCCTGGACAGAAATATTTGAGCTGTTTCAGATTTTCTTTTTATTGCACAGATGTTAGAAAAGAATTTACCAAGTGGTGTTCATCTTTTAAGATGAATTGGGAATTATGATTTTTATGCTACATTCTCTAAGCCTGGTGTCCGCATTTTTTTTTAATGGCACTCATTTGAGCAAATGGTGTGTTTAATGCCATTGTCTACTATCAGTACATTAGTTTGTGGACTGAGACTGCAAAGGCCAGGGGTCAGCAAACTTTTCCTATGAAAATGCCAGGTAGTAAATATTTCAGGCCTTACGGGCCGTACAGTGTCCGCTGCAGCTACTCAGCTCTGTTATAGCGTGAAAGCAGTCATAGGCAGTACGTAAATGAATAAGCATGCTGCTGGTGTTCCAATAGACCTTTGTTCACAAAAATAGAAGGTGGACCAGATTTGGCCTGCAGAGCTATAGTTTGCTGACCCCTGGCATGAAATCATACGAGAAAGGCTATAATCTTGGCTTCACAGTGTCAGGGTACTAATTCCACTCTTCATTTGTGTGTGCCCTTCAAAGGTGTCAGATGACAGTCTCTAAATAAGAGTGGTTAGTTTGTGTAAACACACACAGCTGGGCAAATCCTATTAGTTGGACCCCAAATGACTTCAACCACCTTGCCAGTCCTTGTTTACTAGGGTTCAGCCTCATCTCAGAAACTGGGAGAAACTTGACCTCAGTGAAGTTTGGGTGTGGCTTACTGCCCAACAGCAGTCTAAGGCCATCTGCTCATTCAGCAGGTACAAATGTGGCCTTTAAGGTGACCACGCTCAAAACATCACTAAGTCCTACCAGTCACTGATTTAATGCTAGTAAAAATAATGATTACTTTCTATTGAGCAATCTGTCCTTTTTCTCCTGTAAACCTCATGATGTAAGACACTCTGATCCCTTCACAGTTAAGGCCACTGAGACTTATTTTTCCCCAAATCACTCAACTAGTGAGTGGTGGAATTGGTACTCACACCCACATATTCTGAATGCAAACGTATATTCTTTTCACTTCGAAAGCCCCCTCCCCATGAACAACAGCTAATAGCGATGGAGTTTACAAGGTGGCTGGCGCTGCTTTAAGTGAACTCACTTATCCTTCCAACGGGCCTGTATCCTCTTGCCATCCCCATTTTCTCGATTAGGAAACTGAGGCACAGATGATGACCCAAATAACACATCTCAAGGCAATTCCTAGAGTCGGAAAGCATCACTCAGTCCAAGTGCAAACAGACTAGGCAGGAAATGCTTTCTTCATTTTCTGGTGTCAAAAGAGGAAGAAAAACCTTGGTGGTCTAGAGAAGCAGTTAAGCCCCAGCCTGGCTTTGTATTCTAACTGCATCCCTTCTTTCTCTACTCACCCTTTCACGTCAGTTCCTTTTGTGCTGATAAATTCCGACCTCCCTGGAGTCTTTGCTATGCCGCCAGGTGAATCTCACATCAAAGCCACACATTTTGGAGAAGCCTCACGTGGACAACAGCAGAGAATAGATCTGTCTCTGTCAAAATGTGAGACAAACCAATTACTTCTGCCTGTCCCTTTCCATTGTTCTGTTGAAAGCCACACAGCAGTGACACCAGAGCAGCCCAGGCAGCACTCCAGAGCCCAGGTATTCAGGACGTGCCAGGCAGATGGCATAAAAGGAGAAGGGGAAGAGAACTCTACAGGTCACCAGCCGGGTCAAGTCGCTTCAACTGTGAATGCAGAAGTACCTTTTCAAAATATCTCCATGGGGGATCTAGGCGTTTTCTTGTTTTTGCTGTTGTTAATAATAATGATGGTGGCATCAAATTCAGTCCCATCAAATTCTAATCCCTGCTGTGAAAGAAACTAGATGTCCTCTATATCCTCTTTCTCTTGGGGGATTGTGAGGGGACAGGAGTTAGCCATCATTTCTTTCTTCGCAAATTTTCTGCCATTCACCCCTCTTCCTTCACGTATTCTGAAGATCTTTCCATGCCTGAGGGTAACAGTTGCAAAACTTGGAAGTGCCAGAGTAACCGAGGCCACTTGTTGTGAACTAACCAATAACTAGACTAAGTGATAATTATAGCTTAGGTATCATGTCCATAGCATTGCTACCAGATTACAAGGCCAATATCAGATAAAATGCCACTACACAAAAACGTCTTTTAAGTGTTTATTTTTGAAACTTGTTACTTTAAAAAAGTCTTCAACATAGAGAAGAGCTGCTAAAATAGTACAGAGAGTTTCCAGATAAAGACCTTACCCAGCTCCCCCTAATGATTACATATTGCAGGGCCATAGTACAATGATTAAAACCGGGAAATTAACCTTGACACAGCACTATTCACCAAGCTACAGCTCTTTTGTGACTTTCTCCAATTTCCCCACTACTGTCCTTTTTCTGGTCCTGGATCTCACATTAGATTTAATTGTAGCTCCTTAGTCTCTGCCAATCTGTGCTGTGACACAGAATGAATGGTTAAGTAACGTGCCCAAGGTTATACACTTATTAAATGATATTGTTGAGGTTTTGAACACAGAGGTCCCCCTGTAAAAACCACTTAATCACTATATCATTGGCCTAAGTTTCCTTTTGGCCATTGACTGGACTGTAGCTGAGTAAAAAATAAACGTCTGATTTTTATGCCTTTGACAGTTTAAACATTTATTTGTTTCAGTAGCTGGCATTATATTAACTAACATATGGACCCTATATGAGTCCATGTAGTATAGAGTTATAATAGTAGGTAATAGTTTAGTGTAGTATAGGGTTACCTTAGTACTATACTATACTTGACACAAGAAAGCAACATAAGTGTACCTGTCCTTTAATTTAGGCCTTTGTTTTTTATATATCTTCATTTATCTTTGATTATTTTAAGGTTTAATCAAATGTTAAAAATATAACTAAAATAAATTTACTTTTCAAAATAAATAGGTATCACAAAATAGTTTTTTTTAACATCTTTATTGGAGTATAATTGCTTTACACTGGTGTGTTAGTTTCTGCTGTATAACAAAGTGAATCAGCTGTACATATACATATATCCCCATATCCCCTCCCTCCTGCATCTCCCTCCCTCCCACCCTCCCTATCCCACCCCTCTAGGTGGTCACAAAGCACAGAGCTGATCTCCCTGTGTTATGTGGCTGCTTCCCACTAGCTATCTATTTTACGTTTGGTCGTGTGTATATGTCCATGCCACTCTCTCACTTCGTCCCAGCTTACCCTTACCCCTCCGTGTGTCCTCAAGTCCATTCTCTATGTGTGCGTCTTCATTCCTGTCCTGCCCTAGGTTCTTCAGAACCATTTTTTTTTTTTAGATTCCGTAATTCAAAAAGAGTCATGTAGCACAATGTTCATTGCAGCTCTATTTACAATAGCCAGGACATGGAAGCAACCTAAGTGTCCGTCGACAGATGAATGGATAAAGAAGATGTGACACATGTATACCCTGGAATATTACTCAGCCGTGAAAAGAAATGAAATTGAGTTATTTGTAGTGAGGTGGATGGACCTAGAGACTATCATACAGAGTGAAGTAAGTCGGAAAGAGAAAAATACCGTATGCTAACACAAAACAGTTTTTTTTAAATGGTGGAGAGGGCGAGTAGAGGCTATGTATTAGGAAATCCAACATCCTTACAGTATTAGGACCTGTCAGTATTTCATAAAGTTTGGCAATCTCTACTTTAGCATATGGTTGATGCTAACGATTTTTAGACTTTCTTCTGTGTGTGTGTTTTTAAGTCTCATATCAAGACACTTGATAATTAAATTGCAAGTTGGAATCATTAATCAATAAAATGAAGTTAGAGCTAGGAAATTTGTGTGGGAGCTAATTAGAGCATAGCCTGTGGGATAAAATTTAATAAAAATTCAACTGTGGCATGTAGCAGCAAACAACCTTTTCCCAGCAGAAACACCTCGTAGAGCTGACTTCATTATTTCAAGCATCGCGTTTGGTCAAGGATTTGGAAAACAGCCCAGTCTGCTATAAAAGAACATTCTATCTGAGAAAATATCTGTACAACCGGATTTTGTTGTACAGATCCCACGGGCTAATGATGTGCCCTGTCAGGCTTCACTGTGGATAGACTGTGTGGTGTGCTGTATCCCTCCATACTCAGCAAATGGGTTAGGTGGGCTGGTGTGTAGGCACTGAAGACGCTGATGCAGGCTGGTGTCGGCAAGCTTATTTAGAATTGGATGAAAAGGCAGGAATGACTTCACTTGTCCTGGTGGCGCTGAACCTAACATAGAACCTGGCAGCTTTGGCTATTGTACTGCTGTAGCGACCATGAAGATACTCCTCTTAGATAGATCTTCAACTGCAGAGGGTGGTGGCCCCAGCTTCTGCTCTCTGAAATGCATCACCACATTTTATAAGAAGAGCTTCATTGCGTACTGCGTCTGTTTCATGATTCTCGTTTTTAAAAATCCCACTCACCATGTATGCCAAAGTTTCTGTTTGACATTTGGTTATTAATTTCCATTTTCCATGATACAAATCAGTTGTTCTTGCAAACTGATGCAACATTCGCATTTAAATATATTTTAATGGGTTTAAAAGCCAGTAAGCCTTTGCATTTAAATAGAGTTTTCAGTTTCGAATATTCAATTTCAAGGCTTTTCTGTATATATTTATGATAATATTTTTATAAATGATATACTTACATCATTTTTGGTAAGAAATTACGTAATGCTGGAAAATTTCCCAAACATTTATTTTGAAAATGCTCTCTTCGAAAAATGTTACTTTTGCAAACTTTGCTGAAATGTTAATATGTACCTTGGAGACACATAAATGCATTAATTTTGTTTCAGTCTAAGTAGCCAACTACTGACAGTCGCTTGTCCTTATGCAAAACTTCTCTTCTTTGCCAGAAAACTAGGAAACTAGCGTTCTTCTGAAAGAAAAATATTTAACTTATCTTTAAGTCAATAACTATTTTAAGTACTTTGCCACAAGATAGCCAGAAAATTCTGTAGCAACACAATGGAATGGTATACCATCTTGTTACAAGGCTTTCTAAAGAATCTACTGTGTAAAGGTCTTATAAAAGAAAACTTGATGACATCTTGTCATATGTGAATTGAAATGTCACAAAGTGCCAATGCTGGATGAAAGAGTGTCAATCCCTCCACATTCTGATGTCCCCCTCTTCCTTTGGGACATCTGATGGACTAATGTGACCATCTGACCTAAAATTGAGAGAACATGCCAGTGTCAGTATTTGTATAAAACGTTAGTGATGCTTTTCAGTTGTGGTAAGCTGGGGGGTTGGGTTTTACCACCCATGCAGGGACTGGACACAAGGTCTTCAGTTGATGCAAGGCAGATAATAGGAACCAAGATCCTTGCAAAAAGCCAAGATTCTTAACGTGCTGCATATACAGGGCAAGAGTTGAAAAGTTTCATCCATTAGTATAATAAGGCAGCAACAAAACTTTTCTACCCATGAATGGGCTTTGGGTAGAAATAAAAATGGACTCCTTTTAGGTTTTATCATTATGGATGTGTGTTTCACGTGATTTAGGGTTAGACTTTAAGCTATTCTTCTGGATCAGGAATGCTTGAGCTGGAAATTGACACAGAGCTTGAGTCCAAGCTAGTGATAAACTTAAGGTATCAGGAAGCAAATATAAAATTTCTCTGGCTGGTGTTGCCCTCCCCCGCTAAGCAATAGGGGCTTCTAACAGATAAGGCAACCGTGATCGTGAGCTTGCAGTTGTGTAGAACGTTCTGCAGTTGGCCCTGCAGATCCTTGTTCCATCCTTCTCCACTCTGCTTTGCTCCCCCAGCAGATCGACCTGTATATACTGAATCACCGGGGCTTCCCGGCTTTTCTTTCTTTTTTTTTTTTTTATTGAAGTGTAGTTGATTTGCAATGTTTTATTAGTTTCAGGTGTACAACACAGTGATTCAATATTTTTATACATTATACTCCATTTCAAGCTATTACAAAATGATGGCTATATTTCCCCGTACTGTTTAATATAACCTTGTAGTCTACTTATTTTATACGTAGTAGTTTGTACCTCTTTTTTCCCTACCCCTATATTTACCCTCCCTACTGGTAACCACTAATTCATTCTCTGTATCTGTGAATCTGTTTCTGTTTTGTTATATTCATCTCTGTGTTTTATTCTTTAGATTCCGCATATAAGTCATAACATACAGTATTTGTCTTTCTCTGTGTGACGTATTTCACTTAGCATAATGGCCTCTAGGTCCTCCATGTTGCTGCAAATGGCAAAATTTCATTCTTTTTTATGGCTAAGTAGTATTCCATTGTATATACGTACCACATCTTCTTTATCCATTCATCTGTTGTTGGACACTTAGGTTGTTTCCATGTCTTAGCTATTGTAAATAGTGCTGCTATGAACATTGGGGTGCATGTATCTTTTAGAATTAACGTTTTCATTTTCTTCAGATACATACCCTGAAGTGGAACTGTTGGATCATATGGTAGTTCTATTTTTAGTTTTTTGAGGAACCTCCATGCTGTTTACCACGGTGGCTGCACAAATTTACATTCCTACCAACAGTGTTTGAGGGTTCCGTTTTCTCCCCATCCTTGCCAGCATTTGTTATGTGTAGACTTCTTGATGATAGCCATTCTGACAGGTGTGAGGTGATGTCTCATTGTGGTTTTGATTAGCATTTCTCTGATGAATAGTGATGTTGAGCCTCTTTTCATGTGCCTATTGACCATCTGTATGTCTTCTTTGGGAAAATGTGTATTCAGGTCTTCTGTCCATTTAAAAAATCTGGTTCCTGGCTTTTCACTGTGTTCAGCCAGTGGGAGGTAATGGCAGGATATTGAAAAACAATAGATTAGTAAGGTCATGATATTAGTTCCACCAGCTACTGGGCTGCTGGTTGGCAGTGTCAGCCAGCCTCTACCAAAGACCACATGGCTCCTGTGAGGCAACCCTGGCCTCCAACTACATGTCTGATATTCACTTCCTCCTTGTGCCACTCAGGTTTGGGGTAGCAAAAGCTTCGTGTTTCACTACCTTTTGGCTTCCGTTAGCACTTCCCACACCTTTGAAATAGTCCTTTCATTAAACTCTCCACAATTACTCTATTTGGTATGCCATCTGTTTCCTGCCAGGAATTTGACTGATATATTATTGATAATTTAAAAACTTAATATTCGTGATAATAATTGAGGACAAAATCCACCATGAGCCAAGAGTCCATGGACCTAACAAATAGAATAATTAGAACTCAAAGAACTTGAAATAATAGAACAGTTTACACGAACACACTGCTATATTTAAAATGGATAAGCAACAAGGACCTACTGTATAGCACAGGGAACTCTGGTCAGTATTATTGAGCTGGCCGGGAAGTTCATTCAGGTTTTTCTGTAACAGCTTACAGAAAGGCCTGAATGAACTTTTTGGCCAACCCAATATGTAACAACCTAAATGGGAAAAGAATTTGAAAAAGAACAGATACATGTATATATATAACTGCATCCCTTTGCTTTACACCTGAAACTAACACAACATTGTTAATCAACTACACTCCAATATAAAATAAGTTAAAAAATAGAACAATTTAGTGGAGACTATAAAAAATATGTGTAGCATAATTAAAGACGTAAAAGAAGTAATCAAAATCCTAAAAAATACAATGAGGGACTTCCCTGGCGGTCCAGTGGTTGAGAGTCTGCGCTTCCAATGCGGGGGCCGCAGGTGCAATCCCTGGTGGGGGAACTAGGATACCACATGCCGTGCGGTGCAGAAGAAATAAAATTACAATGAAAGAATAGACATTTGAAAAATAGCCAAATAGCATTCGTAGAAATTAAAAAAATGGTTATTGAAATTTTAAAACTATTGGACACATTAAACAGTGGATTATGCGTAGCTAAAGAGAGATTTAGTCACCAAGAAGGTAAATCTGAATATGTTGGTCAGAATGAAGTATGAAGAGATAAAGGGATGGAAAATATGAAAGAAGGGTTAAGAGACATTAAGAGATTGGCAGAGAGGCAGTACTTGCAGGATAATAGCTGATAATTTTTCATAATGGATTAATGACATAATTCCTAAAATTTTTAAAATACAACACGTCCTGAGTAGGATTAAGCAAACATGCCTACATCTAGACATAGGAAGTGAAACTGCAGGCAAAGAAACAAAGAAAACATTTGAAAAGCAGCCAAAAAGAAAGACCAGATTATCCACTATACTAACAGTAAGACAGTAGGTTTTGCATCGCAGTAATATAGACCTAGTAACACTGGAATGATATCTTCAAAATAATGAGAGAAATTAACTGTCACCTATAATTTCACACCCAGCTAAAATAGCATTCAAAATAAAGGACAGAATGAAGACTTAGGGAGAAAAATGGTTCATTTCTTACTCAAACATTTAAGTTATAAAATTGACCACGAGAAAAAATATTAAAACATAACCACTAAAGAAATAGAATCAGTAATCTAAAATCTGTTTATAAAATGAGCACTAGGCCCAGGTGGCTTTACAGGCAAGTTTTACTAAAAAGGGAAACAACCCGAAAGAGAAATGGGCAAAGGACGAACAGCTAATTCAGGGAGGAGAAATTCTCAATGGCTGACAAGCCCTGTAGAAAGTTCCTCAGCCTCATTTATAATCAGAGGAATGAAAATCCAAATAATAATGAAATATCACTCCACCACTCTCAGGTTGGCACATATTATTCAAGTCTGAAAACACCAAATGTTGGCAAGAGTTGAACATAGAGAAATAGGAAGTCAAAGGCATTGGTGGTAGGCTATAAATTGGATTACTTACTTTGGGAAGCAGTTTTGCAACATTTAATAGAGATGTACATAAACATACACATCAACTGGGCAATTCCATTTCTAGAAACTTTCACACGTGTGCACCCGAAGACAAGTACAAGATAATTTAGCGGAACATTGGAGATAATCTAACTCTACCCCTCAATAGAATAATGGGGAGCTGTAGTATTCCGAAAATGGCTATCATACAACAGTGACGATGCATGGACTAAGTCTGCACGTATGATCTGGATAAATCTAAAGAGCGTAACATTGAATGAAAGTAGCAAGGAACGCAGTATGCATCATTATATCATTTATGTAAAAATTAAAAACAAAAGAAAACAATGTAATTTCCTATGGATATATGCTGATGTTGTTAAAGTTAAAAACATACAGAAGGATACACATCAGCTTCCGGCTGAATGAGGACAAAATGCAGTGGTTACTGCCGTATCTCTTAACGCTTCATAAAAAAAGATTTTAAAAAGGTAAGACATTTGCATTTATTTAATATTGGTGTAGAAACAAAAGGATATTAGATGATTTTCTGTACTGTAACTGTATGTTTGAAAATGCCTTATACTTCTAGACAAAATAATACCAGTATGTTTTTGTAAATCATCAAAATATTTTTCCTGGGGATTACATTCTTATTATTTCTTATACCTGTAGCAGAGGAATAGGACAGCCAAATGGATTTCTAAACAGTTTTACCATGCATAAAATTTACATTACACATGTTGGTATTCAGGGCTGTTTTAAACCTGCTTCCTGCCCTCTGGGATATAAGTAGGGATGGAAATGGTTAGCCTTGAATTTGAGGATGAGCGTCTGACAATAAATGTTTCCTGTGAGACTATGCCACCTGCTTGCTGTATGGCCCCTTAAGAAGCTTAAAGGAGGCCACACAGTTATCATGTTTCCAGTTTTCCCCCCGAGACACTCCTTGTTGTTATTTATTCTGGCTGCTGGCTTTCCAGACCTTTCCTTCCCTATTAAAGTACTGGCTGGTGACTCTAACTCAAGAGAAAGAAATGTAGAAGGAAATCCACCTGCAACCAAAGGAAATACATGAGTTCTTATGAACTCCTTTGCTTCCATAAAAGTTAGAAATGTTGATTGAACTGAGCTCATTGAATTTCTGTTTCTAACTTTTTCTATGCTAAAGAGCCTGTTCTGTGCACACAGTGGCAGTTTGAAACCGCCTTGAAGACTTTGCTATATCCCAGAAGGGAACATTAGCTGTTGTTTCTAGGAACCTGTTGAAATTCAAAAATGAGTATGAATAAGGACTTGGACCATTGGATGAGAAAGAGGCTTCAACAGCGTATTTCATTATACAATGCGAGGTATTTGCTTTAGGGAAATAAAAGTGTTCATCTTTGCGTATGATTGGGAAAAAAAAAAGCTTACAACCATGTTGTCTCAATGAAAAATTGTAAATCTCAAATTTGCTCAGTTTCTAGAAAGACGCTGTACTAGCCCTGGCAAGAAATAGGGAAGAAAAATGTTGAATAAAGTAATGACTAGATAGGGTCTCTGTCATGGAGCACTTTTAAATCTAGTTGGCAAAAGAGGACATAGGTTTGTAAAACAGAAGAACGGGCAGAAAACTCTGATGACATCCTCATGTTTACATGTGTTAATCTCCAACTTGCCAGTGAACTTGTTCAGAACAGCAAACGCTAATTGTGCACCCATTATGTGCCAAGGGTTGAGATAAGCACAAGAAATATAAAATCAAGTCAGACAAAGTCCTTGCCTTGGTCTATAGGTGAAGACAACAATTAAATGGACTAATATACAAGGAGTATTCTAATATATAAATAATGGATTATTCCAATATGAAATGTGCTATAAGAAAGACCTGTTGGGGCACAGGATGGATGGAATCTTGAGTCAAAAGTAATCATTAGCCAGGCAAAGAAGATTATTCTAGGCACCATTAAAAGTATGAGCTAAAGGTTCTGAGGAGGGGAATTTCATGTCGTTTGAAAGAGTATCAAGTCCTTTTTTTTTTCTTTCACCTGAGTTTTAAACAGTGATTCTTTTTTCTGTTTGTTTTAGTATTTATTTATTTATTTTTGGTTGCGCCAGGTCTTAGTTGCGGCAGGTGGGCTCCTTAGTTGCGGCCTGCAGCCTCCTTAGTTGCAGCACTTGGGCTCCTTAGTTGCGGCATGTGAACTCTTAGTTGCGGCATGCACGTGGGATCTTGTTCCCTGACCAGGGATTGAACCCAGGTCCCTGCATTGGGAGCGCGGAGTCTTATCCACTGGACCACCAGGGAAGTCCCTAAACAGTGATTCTTGAAGTAGAGAAGAGAATGCTCCAAAACACTTTTTGCAGAATATTTGTGTTTGCATGCAGAGTTTACTCTCCGTCTTATCCCTGGTGCCACAAGCAAAGTATAAGGAAGGGGACAAGGGAATGAGGGTAGACACATTTTTTTTGGCACTTCAGTGCCTGGCCCATGGATGGATGATGGATGGACAGAAAGGCTTAGGAGACAGAAGTGTATTCGTGTGTACGAATACACACATATCTATATCTATATCTAATATCTATCTAGAAGGCTTGTTGAATTGAATCGAACCACTAATTAACAAGCACAAACTAAATTCTTATTTACTTTACTGCACGGAGGTAAGATGGACATTGCTCAATTTTCTAGGTCCTCCCATCCAATTTAGATGCTTTATGACACTGAGAATTAGGAGACGCTAGGTCTACAGGCTCAGATATTATGTCAATGGACAGGGGGAAGGAAATTCTCCCTTCCCCATCAACTTAAATGTGTGCTGGGTTTCCCTGTGGGAACCTAAACTTGTTATAAGTATTGACTGCTCTCAATGCCAAGTCTTTCTAACTGTTAAGTTGATTACTTTCAAATTTCATCCTGTGTCTTGGTGCCTGAGGCAAGCTGGGAACACCCACCAGGGTGCTGATGTTTCATTCTCATCCAACTTAATTGCATTATTTTTCAATGATTTCTCCATACTCCCGACCCCATGGGAGCAAAGTATTTTCTTTTGCACACAAAGGTGATTTTGCTCAACATATTTATTATTAGATATGTTGACAATGATATATATAACTATAAGAACTTTTACTTCTACAGGGTAAAAAACATTCTCTCGTTTCCAGCGTTTTGCCTTCTTGATCACTAATGTAATGTGTTCTGTCCTGGATCTTCATTTTTCTTTCTCCTCGAATGACGTTCTCTGGTGGACAAAACTTAATTATGTTGATGAAAGCAGTCTTTGAGTTTTCATACTCTGCAAACTTTGGTATTTATTTGCCTTCAGCCTAACCTGGTTTTGCTTTCCAGTTGCTGTTCAAAGGAGCACTTCATAAAATATGATTTGCGGTTCAGATTTCTAGAGGGCAGAAAAGTCTTAAAAGTAATGGGAAGAACATGATAGAAATGAAACTAATTTTTGAATAAGGATATCTATGTGTCTACGTATCTATCTGCTTTAATCGTGGGTAACTTGTGATCCTCAGCTAGAACCTTCTGTTCTCAAAAAGTAAAATGATCCTCCAAACGAGGGGCAATGTCAGGAAAAGCCCTTTGGTATGAGAGTTAACATGAATCCATGCAACCAGTAAGGAAGTCTTTCTCTGTAGGTAAGTATCAATCAGGGCTCAGTCAGAAGACAAAAATCACACCAGCGATTTTAATAGAGAGAATTTCTTTTTATTATTGTCTTTTAAAATTAATTTTAAAAATTTATACAATTTTAAAGGTTACTTTCCATTTACAGTTATTACAAAATGTTGGCTGTTATTCACCAGGTTGTGCAATACATCCTTGAGTCTATCTCGCACCCAGTAGTTTGTTTTCTGTCACTGTGAGTCTGCTTGTTTTTTATTGTATTCACTAGTTTGTTGCATTTTTTAGATTCTATGTATAAGTGATATACAGTATTTGTCTTTCTTAATAAAGAGAATTTAATATAAAGAACTGTTAACTAGGTATAAAGTGTTAACTAGGTAACTGAAAAAGGTATTGTAGAAGTAGCAACTACAGGAAGCAGCTGTTACGCCTGGGGAAACAAAGGGAAGAGGTTGGGATTGTAATGTTCTAGAACAGGGGTCCCCAACCCCCGGGCCGTGGACCAGCACTGGTCCGAGGCGTGTTAGGAACCGGCCCCGCAGCAGGAGGTGAGCGGTGGTCCAGTGAGCGAAGCTTCATCTGCCGCTCCCCATTGCTCGCATTACCGCCGGAATCATCCCCCCCCCCCCATCCCTGGTCCCGGAAAAATTGTCTTACACAAGACTGATCCCTGGTGCTAAAAAGGTTGGGGACCGCTGCTTTAGAAGGTTGAAGGAGGAGGGGCCCATGGATTTAAAACTCTGAGCCCTGAGAAAGGCACACTGCTTGGCCGGTGGTGGAGTGCAGTGAGGCTGCCTGTGCCCGTGTTATGAAAAAAAAAACAAAGTGAAATTTGAATTCAGCTGCTGCTAAGGACTTGCCACAGCCAGGGTAAAGAAGTGAGACTGGGGTGATGATAGAAACAAGAGTCCGACAGGAAGCCCATAGAAAACAAAGAGGAAACAGGAACAAACAAGCCCCTCTTCCTTCTCTGGCCTTACACTCTATTACTGGCATCCCCTAGTGAGAGCCTAACAGGCGTTAGCTGGCAACTTAAAAATGTGTTTATCAGACTCCCAGCCCCAGCATGAAAGAGCCGAGTATACAAGGGCAGGTTTGGAACTGGGGGACAGTAGTTTAACAACTGGCACTTAAGTTTGCAGAAGTAACCCCATCTACGGTGTGAGTTGGTTATGAAATTAAAGTACTGCCTGTAGATCACTTGGATGGCCGTGCTAATTGAGTCCACATCATTCAATGGTCCCTAGTGATTTATCTGAGCCGAAACCCATACCCCTTGCTAGTGACTGATATAGAAATGAGTTTCTCATATTTTATGTGTAACCTAAGAGTTTTATATGCCCTTCAGCAAATTAATTAAATTGGTCCAGTGCCAGTATTTTTAATAAGCCACAACCACTGGCATTAGGGCTTAGATCCAGAGAGCTGACAAGTAGCAAATTTGAGCCCTTATTGTCTGCTTCATATCAAAGACCCAGAAGAATTTTTGAAAACTTTAATAAAGTTTCTTACAAAGAAAAAAACTAAGCAAAATACTGAAAAAGGAGCAAGACGAGTTTGGCTGTTTTCATTCACTCAATCAACATTATTCTGGTATCCCTAGACAGGACATTTAGACAAGAAAAATAAATAACATACATATATGAATACTAGAAACTGTCATGCTTTGGAGTTATTATCATTATCCACCTAGAAAAGCCTATTCAATCAAGTCAAACTCTAACAGAATATTGGAGTTCAATAAGTAACCAAATGTAAGATCAACATATGCAAATCAGTAGCTTTCCTTCAAATCATCCACAAACAAGTAGAAAATATAATAGTGAACACAAAAAGAATTTAAAGTTTATTCATAGCAGTATTAGAAACTGAAATATTATTGGTTTTGTAAATAAAGTTGTGTTAGAACCCAGCCACATATTATTCATATGTGTACCATGTATGGTTATTTTTGTGCTACACTGATAGAGTTCAGTAGTTGTAACAGAGACTCTGTGTCCCAGAGAGTGGACAATATTTATTATCTGGTCCTTTACAGAAAATGTTTGCTGATCCCCGATGTCTGTGATCACGTTATAAATGAGCCCAGTCCACATTTGCATCTGTGTTTTTAGTCACGCTAGTGCCTGAAGTGCCTGTATTTAACTCTCTTTTTTTTTAACTGAAGCATAGTAAAGTTACATTGTTGTGTTACTTTCAAGTGTACAGCAAAGTGATTCAGTTATGTGTGTGTGTGTGTGTGTGTGTGTGTGTGTGTACTTTCTCAGATTCTTTTCCATTATAGGTTATTACAAGATATTGAGTATAGTTCCCTGTGCTATGCAGTAATCCTTTTTGGTTATATATTTTATATATAGTACTGTATATATGTTAATCCCAAACTCCTAATTTATCTCTGCCCCCTGCCGCTATCCCCTTTGGGAACCATAAGTTTCTTTTCTATGTCTGTGAGTCGGCTTCTGTTTTGTAAATAGGTTCGTTTGTATCATTTTCTTAGATTCCACATACAGGTGACAGCATATGATATTGCTCTTTCTCTGTCTGACATACTTCACTTAATATGATCATCTCTAGGTCCACCCATGTTGCTGCAAATGGCATTATTTCATTCCTTTTTATGGCTGAGTAATACTCTATTGTATATATGTACCACATCTTCTTTTTTCATTCATCTGTCGATGGACGTTTACATTGCTTCCATGATACAAAAACAAGACCCGTACATATGCTGTCTACAAGAGACCCACTTCAGCCCTAGGGACACATACAGACTGAAAGTGAGGGGATGGAAAAAGATATTCCATGCAAATGGAAATCAAAAGAAAGCTGGAGTAGCAATTCTCATATCAGACAAAATAGACTTTAAAATAAAGACTATTAGAAGAGACATAGAAGGACACTACATAATGATCAAGGGATCAATCCAAGAAGAAGATATAACAATTGTAAATATTTATGCACCTAACATAGGAGCACCTCAATACATAAGGCAAATGCTAACAGCCATAAAATGGGAAATCCACAGTAACACAATAATATTAGGGGACTTTAACACCCCACTTTCACCAATGGACAGATCATCCAAAATGAAAATAAGTAAGGAAAAACAAGCTTTAAATGATACCTTGAACAAGAAGGACTTAATTGATATTTATAGGACATTCCATCCAAAAACAGCAGAATACACTTTCTACTCAAGTGCTCATGGAACATTCGCCAGTATAGATCGTATTTTGGGTCACAAATCAAGCCTTGGTAAATTTAAGAAAATTGAAATCGTATCAAGTATCATTTCCGACCACAACGCTATGAGACTAGGTATCGAATACAGGGAAAAAAACTAAAAAGTTCAAACACATGGAGGCTAAACAATATGCTACTGAATGACCAAGAGATCACTGAAGAAATCAAAGAGGAAATCAAAAAATACCTAGAAACAAATGACAATGAAAACATGATGACCCAAAATCTATGGGATGCAGCAGGAGCAGTTCTAAGAGGGAAGTTTATAGCAATACAATCCTACCTCAAGAAACAAGAAAAATGTCAAAAAAAAAAAAACCCTAAACTTACACCTAAAGCAATTAGAGAAAGAGGAACAAAAAAACTCCTAAGTTAGCAGAAGGAAAGAAATCATAAAGATCAGATCAGAAATAATGAAAAAGAAATTAAGAAAACAAGAGCAAACATCAATAAAACAAAAGGCTGGTTCTTTGAGAAGAAAAACAAAATTGATAAACCATTAGCCAGACTCATCCAGAAAAAAAGGGAGATGACTCAAATCAACAGAATTAGAAATGAAAAAGGAGAAGCAACAACTGACACTGCAGAAATGCAAAGGATCATGAGAGATTACTACAAGCAACTATATGCCAGTAAAAGGACAACCTGGAAGAAATGGCCAAATTCTTAGAAAAGCACAACCTTCCAAGACTGAACCAGGAAGAAATAGAAAATATGAACAGACCAATCACAAGCACTGAAATTGAGACTGTGATTAAAAATCTTCCAACAAACAAAAGCCCAGGACCAGATGGCTTCACAGGCGAATTCTATCAAACATTTAGAGAAGAGCTAATACCTGTCCTCAAACTCTTCCAAAATATAGCAGAGGGAGGAACACTCCCAAACTCATTCTACAAGGCCGCCATCACCCTGATACCAAAACCAGACAAAGGTGTCACGAAGAAAGAAAACTACAGGCCAATATCGCTGATGAACATAGATGCGAAAATCCTCAACAAAATCTAGCAAACAGAATCCAGCAGCACGTTAAAAGGATCATACACCATGATCAAGTGGGGTTTATCCCAGGAATGCAAGGATTCTTCAATATACGCAAATCAATCAATGTGATACACCATATAAACAAACTGAAGGATAAAAACCATATGATCATCTCAATAGATGCAGAAAAAGCTTTTGACAAAATTCAACACCCATTTGTGATAAAAAAAAAAAAAACTCTCCAGAAAGTGGGCATAGAGGGAACCTACCTCAACATAATAAAAGCCATATTTGACAAACCCACAGCCAACATCACTCTCGATGGTAAAAAACTGAAACCATTTCCACTAAGATGAGGCACAAGACTAGGTTGCCAACTCTCACCGCTATTATTCAACAGCGTTTTGGAAGTTTTTAGCCACAGCAATCAGAGAAGAAAAGAAAATGAAAGGAATCCAAATCAGAAAAGAAGAAGTAAAGCTGTCACCGTTTGCAGATCACATGATACTATACATAGAGAATCCTAAAGATGCTACCAGAAAACTAAGTTTTTTAAGTAAGTGAGTTCAGCTCCAGGTTCCTCTAACAGAGAATTACTGACACCAGGCTAGATAATTTATTATTATTCCTAACTGGTGAAGGTATGCTACTGTGAGGTCACTCAGGGTACAGTCGCTGGTTTCAGAGTGGTTTAATTTACCCATTTGATATTTGGCTGATGGATTTACATTCTTTCACAAATAATGATGCAATTTTGTGTTTGTCTAATAACCTCACTTGCATTTCATATTGCTAGAAACCTACAGACTTTGTTTAATGGGCACACGGCCCACAGACTTTAATGTTTTTCTGATGACATGAGTAATAAATATTCATTATTGAAAATACGTGAAAAAAATTTTAAAAGTCCGAAGATGAAAATGAGCTATTATCCATACTATCAATATAACCTCAGGGTTTAACATGTGGGTGAATCTATATCCAGCATTTTATATATAATATCAATATATATTCATAATACACATATACGTATTTTATATATATTACAATGTACATATACATACAAACTTTTAAAATACAAATAGATTTATATTTTACATGCTGTTCTGTAACCTACCACTTTTCACTTAACGAAGTATTAACATTTTTCATGACATTGAATATTTTCTACAACCTCATCTTTTTTATAAAAGGATTTAGAATTTCTTTGTTTTTATTTTTTTAATTGAAGTATAGTAGATTAACAATATTATATTAGTTTCAGGTGTACAACATAGTGATCCAATATTTTTATAGATTATACTGCATTTAAAGTTATTACAAAATAATGGCTATATTTCCCCGTGCTGTACAATATATCCTTGTACTTATCTATTTTGCACATAGTTTGTATCTCTTAATCCCCTACCCCTATCTTGCCCCTCACCCCTTCCCTCTCCCACCAGTAACCACCAGTCTACAGCCTCATCTTTTATTTCTTCCTAGTAGTTCACTATATGACCATATCATAATTTATTTTTTTCCTCTTTAATCATAATTTCTTTAACCAAGTCCCTATTGTTGAAAATTGAGGTCATTTCCATTTTTTCCCAGTTATAAACAGGGCTCTGCAAGTACGTTGATGCTAAATCTGTGCATATTCATGGCAGTTTCTTTAGGAGAAATTTCTCGAAGTGGAATTGCTGAGTCAGTGGATGTGTACATTTTGAGTTTAACTGAATCCCCAAATCCTTTAAGTATTTCTTCCCTTTGGAGTATTTTTCAAAGGTTTCTTCACATTTCGAAGTTTCCAGATCAAGATATAGACCATTTCCAGCCCTCCAGAAGGCTGCTTTGTGCCTCTTACCAATCTCTACCCACCCCACACACCCTACAAGTAACTTTTACCCCAATTTCTATCGCCACAAATTTGTTTTCCTGTTCTTAAACTTCTTATGAATAGATTCATAATTCTGTGTGTATGGCTACTTGTAGTCATCATCACGTCTGTGAAATTCACCCATGTTGTGTATATATCAGTACTTTGTTCTTTATAACTGCTATATAGTAGTCTGTTGTCTGAATTTATATACCATTTACATATCCACTGTCCTTCTGATGGCCATTGGGTTGTTTCCAGTTTGGGCTACCATGAATGAAGTGGCTACGAACATTCTTATACACATCTTTTCTTGGACATATACACTCATTTCTCTTGGAATTGCTGTATCACAGAGCAGGCATATGTTTAGAAATATGTTTTCTTAAATGAGGGCAGAAAATCATGTGAGGAAAGGAAGCAATCAGTTAAGCCCCTGAATATAGGAATGGATGCTGACAGGTGCCAGTAGGGAGGAAGAGCTGGTCCCGATCACCCCGGTTGTCCTGGGCAGTGATACCATACAAAAAATTCCCTGGGCCAATTTTAAGGCTGCCAGTTTCCTCTAAAATGTATGTTTCTTTGGGAGTCAGAAAGAAGAATATTCAAATTGACCAGGAGGTTTGAAAAACTTGGAGCAGACTGCCTAGAGTAGTAGCTGGGATCCTCTGAGTTACTTCTGTCTCAAGACAAACTAAGTGCACTTTAATACCCTTCCCCCATAGATGTGAAAGAAGAAAGGCTCTACGGTAAACCAAGACACTGTCTTTCTAGGAGTCATTGTAGTTGTAGTGCAGTGTGCTGATTCATGACAAGATAAGAAACAGGCACCAGAATGTAAATCAGTGCTCTGCTTACTTTATTGAGAAAATTTTGATACCAAAAGATTTAGATGAATTAAACAATGTTCTTATTCATGTATTGAACTTACATTCTGGTTCAAGCTCCTGATCTCATCATAGATCAATAACAGTTTGCTAAAAGGCAGCCAATCTGCAGACCACACAGACTTTAGAGTAATAGAATCTGGGTTCAGATGTCCACTATGCTACTTACTATGTGACTTTGTATATATTTCTTAATCACCTTAAACCTCAGTTTCCTCATCTGTAAAATAGGAGTGATAACACTACCTAACATGGGGGTCTGGGAAGAATTTGAATACATATATGTAAAGTGTTTGCTGTTCACACAAAGTAAGTGACTCTGTTTGTGCACGCAGTCCAGAATCCATGAAATATGATAGGTCCTGGAGTGTACTTTAGCACCTCAATCCTAGCTTTTTACCATGCAGCACAGGTGCTGCAAGCAACAGATGAGAAAACCATTTCTGAAATTTGGAAATGGTGTGGTACACGATGTATCCAATTTTCACAAGGTTGCCCAAGATCTAGAATCTCCTACCGCTTCTTTTTCTCTGACCAAGCAGAATTTTGATCATCGATTTTTGTGTTATTTGAAGACAGCATGAAGTTTGGTAAAGAGTTAAGATTCTGGACTAAACTGTATTCTTGGGTGAAAGGTGATGTGTCTCACCTAATTTATGGACCTCCTCACTTTCTCTTGACCCCTCCTGCCTCACTGGTCCTTGGCTAAGAGCCTAATGGAGAGGCTGAAGGCCATCGTGTCTGCCTCGTGTTCCAGCACCCTCTCAGTCCCACTTGCAGGGAAGTTGAGCCACTTCAGTGCCAGCCTGCCCTGCTCTAACTGAGGCTCTGGCCCCTCTCAGCACTCTGGAACTCAGTTGGAGGGCTGTACATTGGGGGATGGCGCCTGGGGAAGGTAATGTTCTGTGGGACAGGCATTATGGGGGAGCCAATGCATTTTATCCCTCTTGGTTCAGTTCCTCTTGCCAGCTAAGTTGTAACAGTGTAAAAAGTCATGTTATTTGTCCTTTATCCTAAAAGGGATATTTCTGTGTACTTTTGGGTCAAATTTTTCAACTTGAAAAATTTTTTTTATTGCAGTATAGTTGACTTATACTGTGGTATTAGTTTCAGGTTACAGCAAAGTGATTCAGTTATACAAATATATATGTATATCTGTTCTTGTTCAGATTCTTTTCCACTATAGGATATTACAAGATATTGAATATAGTTCCTTGTGCTCTACAGTAGGTCTTTGCTGTTTATCAACTTGAATTTTTTTTTGCAATGAGAAAGGAGTTGGGTTCTGTTTTGTACATGTAACACAGAAATACTAATAACAAGCTACTCGTTTTAGCTCAAGTTCTCCAGAAAATAGTCTATGAGCTGTATGCCATAGACAGTTTACAATCTGTACGGGGTACAATTCCAGGGCAGCAAGAGTGAAGGGAAAAAGTAAGTGAAACAGGAAATGAGAAAAGGCCGAGTGAAGTGTCACCAGGAGAGTGCTGCAGTTGTCACAAGAGCCAGTTGTGGGCACCTTTTTCCGACTGCATGTATGGTCACATCTCTACTGCTCTTCCCAAACCCAGAGCCTCATCACCTCACATCCATCCATGCAGCAGCTTCTTACCTGGTCTCCCTGCCTCCCGTCTCTCCTCGCTGCAGTCCAGCCTTCATGCCATTGCCAGAGCACAACTAATGCAGCTGAATCGTGATCACACCCTCAGAAACCCTCAACAGAAACCCTCAACAGCTCCCCACTGCCCACAGGTTAACACTCAGCTTCCCCACCTCACTCCTGAAGACCGTCCACAGCTGGTCCAAATCCTTCCATGCCTCAGGATAACAGCTCCATCTAACTATCTACTTAGGTCTGAACACGTTGTGTGCTTTTCTGCCCATGAACCATTATTTCCCCTGTTCAGTCTAAGTGGGATATCTTCCTGCCCTTTCTCCCCACTTCCCACCCCCCCACCCCACCCCCGCCGCTTTCTTGGCTACTGAAATCCAGTCTTCCCTTCAGAGGTAGCCCCAGAGCTGCCGGCAGTATCCATTCAACTCTGTACTTCTCTCTGGCTTAGATTATTTTATCCCTTTTTTTTCTGTGTTTGCATAGCATTTTGGTTTGTATAGCGTGGCCTCTTTGGGTTTCGCATTTAATGATGTGCATTTTTAGTGATATATATGCATCTCCCCTGCAACCTGTAAGTTTCTTAAAAAGGACTTCTGGATTCCCGTATCTCAGGGATCCAGGAGTCATCTCAGACGGACTCAGTCCCTGACGCGTGCTAAGTAATCGAACTAAGCTGTAACACATACCTTTGAGACGGCGTAACTTCATGTAGCTATTCTCCTGTGTTACGTATCAGGGACCAAAACAATAACAAAACCCCCTCGCTAAAGGCATGCCAATATTTAGAAAAGTTTCTGAGGCCTGGCGCAAGAGCAAAGCAATTTTTAATTCTTTTTAAATGCGGTTTAAGTACAAAATAGAAGGTATCCAACTTTCCATGACCAACTCCTTTTGATGAAAGACGATACTTTCTGTTTCAATAAAAAGAAAAACATTATAGTGTTAATTAAATAAATTGCTCCCTTATCTAGAATCATCAAGTACCCGACACACTGTGCTCTCTGGAGTTATTTGTTTGCGCCCTATTGAGTAGTTTTTTTAAGCCAGAGGGAGAAAATTCTATGATTTCAATCTATGCCGTCACAGTCGTTTAGCATTACACCGTAAACTATCCGTACTGAAGTCAGTCTCAGAGCACTGCCCGCTTTTCAGCTTGGAGCTTTAGACTATCTTTCAGAAAAGGAAGCTGGAGGTTGCGCTGACATAAAGGAAATGCCATTTGTAAAATCCCCACATTAGCTGTGCTCTTCTGGGAAGTGACGATGCTTGGATTTCAGAGGTAAGTGTCTGTCTTTGCAGGGAAATGTATATTTATGTAATGTCATAAAGTCCCTTAGCAGTAAGTGACTGAGGATGCCTTCAAGTAATAGCTTTTAGAGAATCTCTGCAGAAGGGCACGATCAACAGAATAATGTTGGAGGGTCTAATAAAGAAGACAAAGATAGCAAATGAAGCCAGCCTTATGTATCAAACAATGAGTCAGTTTATAGGATTTAATTTGATATCCTGATGAAGTTGTACGCTTAGAGATTCATTACTTTGGGCAAAGTACGGTGCCATATTTTTCCACTTTGATATTTCTAGTATTGACTATAAAACAATTTCGCTGGGATGTTTTCCTCACTGATTTCAAGGATAATTATGTGGAAAACTTAGGAAAGTCAAGGAAAACATAAGTAGAAAATGACTTGTAATCCCATCTCCCAGAAAGAATTCTGTTAACATTTTGGAGCCGATCGTTTCCGCCTTTTTTCCCTATGCAAACATAGACTTTAAAAAAAACTATAATAATATCGTGACTGCTATCTTATTGTCTGGTTTTTTTGGTTTGTTTGTTTTCCCACATAAAGTAGCCGTTCTCAGCCCTACTGTGGATTAGAATCCCTGGGGGATTTTAGAAACATGGTCGGGGGTGGTGGATGCGTCATGAAGAGTCTTGATTTGGACAAGGCTTTTTCAGCCTTGAGTGAACATTAGAATCGCCTGGGGAGGTTTGACAAATCCCCATGCCCAGACCACATCTAGACCAATTGTATCAGAATCTCTGGGGTTGGCACCCCAGTGTTTTTTAAAGTTCCTACGTGATTCCAGTGGGTGGCTAACAGTTGAGAACCTTGGGTCTGGATGTAGGGTACACATCGGGCTGTCTTAAAAATCTTTCATTTGATTTCAGTATATTTCCCTAGGGTTGGAAAACCTATGCCCAGGACTCAAATTTCACTCAGCTCCATTTGAGGCTGTGACTGTACCTAGGCAGGTGTTATATCTGGGTCCATCTGCTTCTCCTTCTTTCCACCCAGGTCAGTCCACCATTGGGTCCACTGCCTTGAGGTACCAGAAGGTTTTAAGTAGCAGATGTAGCAAATGCACCAGAAAGGCAGGCCTAGCAAGGGCGTGGCGTAATCATAAAAGCTACTAATTTGTCATTCTTTCCCTTGCCTGAGGAGACAGATGTCAAAGAGCGTGTTATGCTTTCTTCTAGAAGTTTTATGGTTTCAGGCCTTACATTTAAGTCTTTCATCCACTTTGATTTTGTTTGTGCTGTGAGAAAATGGTCCAGTTTGATTCTTTTGCATATAGCTATCCAGTTTTCCAAACACCATTTACTGAAGAGGCTGGTCTTTCTCCCATTGTATATTCTTGCCTCCTTAGGAAGGGCCATCTCTAATGCAAGGTCTCCATGCTTCCAAGCCTTAGGTCTATCACTCCCTGGTCAGCCTTCAAAAATGACCAATGAAAATACAAGTGCCTAGAGTAAGAGTGAACCCTTAAACTGTCAGCTGTCAACATTTCTGGGACTGAGCTCGCATTACCTGTGATGGTGGGTGGAGGCTGGAAGGCAGCAGAGGCAGGACCAGGAGCAGATGTCGCCTTACTATGCAATTTTGTTCAGGTCCAGCTGATGGCGAAGGGCCACTCCAATGTGGAAAGCGGGGTACTAGGGCAGCGGTCCCCAACCTTTTTGGCACCAGGGACTGGTTTCGTGGAAGACAATTTTTCCACGGAGCGGGGCATTGTGGGGGATGGTTCAGGCGGTAATGCGGGCAATGGGGAGCGGCAGATGAAGCTTCGCTTGCTCGCCCGCCGCTCACCTCCTGCTGAGCACCCTGGTCTGCGGCCCGGAGGTTGGGGACCCCTGTACTAGGGGGACGGGGAGGATGGGGGCGCAGAGGAGCGTGAGACGGACATGAGATGCTCTCCAACCCAGTGCTACCTCAGATGGCGGCAGCTGCTGTTCCTGGAAGCCTGTTCCCTGGGGCTCCCGTTGCCAGGCAAAACAGTGGTCTGTGTTCTCTGAGGAAGTTCTTTTGGGAACATGCCTACAGAGATTTCTGGCATGTTTTGAGAGAATGGTCACTGCTAGTGGTGTTATGAACCCAGAATAAGCACTGCTTTCTCCACGGCAGCACGTGGAAAATGTACATAGAAATGCCTGAACAGTGCTGTTTGGGGGTGGTGATTCCCCTTGTTAAAGGAGTCTTGGGAATTTGCTATTAAATCTCTAGTTGCACCTTTGCATTAAACTTATTATAATTATGGCATTTTCCTTCCTTTATTCACCTGTCAGCACTATATCCATGGCATGGCATTTTGGTAAACAGCAGTATTTTTCTTTTCTTTTCTTTTCTTTTCCCCAGAACCAATATCTTTTATTTTCATTCATGTATTTTTAAAAAAATTTTTGTTGGGATATAGTTGATTTACAATGTTTTGTTAGTTTCAGGTGTACAGCAAAGTGGATCTGTTATACATATACATATAGCCACTCTTTTTTAGATTCTTTTCCCCTATAGGCCATGACAGAGTATTGAGTAGAGTTTCCTGTGCTATACAGTAGGTCCTTGTTAGTTATCTATTTTATATATAGCAGTGTGTATGTGTCAATCCTGATCTTCCAATTTATCCCTCCCCCCATTATCCCCTGGTAACCATAAGTTTATTTTCTATATCTGTAACTCTATTTCTGGTTTGTAGATGAGTTCATTTGTAGCCTTATTTTAGATTCCACGTATAAGCGATATCATATGGTATTTGTCTTTCTGTGTCTGACTTACTTCGCTCAGTATGATAATCTCTAGGTCCACCCACGTTGCTGCAAACGGCATTATTTCGTTCTTTTTTATGGCTGAGTAATATTCCATGGTATATATATGTACCACATCTTCTTTATCCATTCCTCTGTTGATGGACATTTAGGTTGCTTCCATGTCTTGGCTATTGTAAATAGCGCTGCAGTGGACATTGGGGTGCATGTATCTTTTCGAATTATGGTTTTCTCCAGGTATATGCCCAGGAGTGGGATTGCTAGATCATATGGTAATTCTATTTTTAGTTTTTTAAGGAACCTCCATACTGTTCTCCATAGTGGCTGTATCAATTTACATTCCCACCAACAGTGCAAGAGGGTTCCCTTTTCTCCACACCCTCTCCAGCATTTGTTGTTTGTAGATTTTCTGATGATGCCCGTTCTAACTGGTGTGAGGTGATACCTCATTGTAGTTTCGATTTGCATTTCTCTAATAATTAGTGATGTTGAGCAGCTTTTCATGTGCTTCGTGGCCATCTGTTTGTCTTCTTTGGAGAAATGTCTGTTTAGGTCTTCTGCCCATTTTTGGATTGGGTTGTTTGTTTTTTGATATTGAGCTGCATGAGCTGCTTGTATATTTTGGAGATTAATCCCTTGTCGGTTGTTTCATTTGCAAATATTTTCTCCCTTTCTGAGGGTTGTCTTTTCGTCTTGTTTATGGTTTCCTTTGATGTGTAAAAGCTTTTAAGTTTCATTAGGTCCCATTTGTTTATTTTTGTCTTTATTTTCTTTTCTCTGGGAGGTGGATTGAAAAAGATCTTGCTGTGATTTATGTCAGAGAGTGTTCTGCCTATGTTTTCCTCTAAGAGTTTTATAGTGTCCAACCTTACATTTAGGTCTTTGATCCATTTTGAGTTAATATTTTTGCATGGTGTTAGAGAATGTTCTAATTTCATTCTTTTACATGTAGCTTTCTAGTTTTCCCAGCACCACTTATTGAAGAGACTGTCTGTTCTCCATTGTGTATCCTTGCCTCCTTTGTCATGGATTAGGTGACCATAGGTGCATGGGTTTATCTCAGGACTTTCTATCCTGAAGGACAGTGCTTTTCTAGTTGGGATTTTTTTTTTATTTTTTTGAATTTTCTTTCTTTCTTTTTTTCTTTCAAGTATAGTTGATTTACAATGGTGCATCAGTTTCTGGTGTACAGCAAAGTGATTCAGTTATATATATGTATATATACATAATTCTGTTTCATATTCTTTTCCCAAGTTGTGGTTTTTAGATGTCTGGGATTCTAATATTGGCCTCTCAGGGGAGTTAAGTTCTTACTAACGTATTAAACTTTGGCCCTATTTTTGGTGAAAATCTGAAAATTAATTTAGGCACAATATAGGTTATCAAGATGATCGCCTTTAAGAAATGTGTTGAGCTCTTACTGCTTAGAGTTATTTTATTTTGGTAGTCATGGAAATTGGGTGAAGTGAGTTTATTTTTATCCCTGTTTTGAAGATAAGTAAGGTTTGCACAGAGAGGTGAGCTAACCTGCTTTGGGTTAGTAAAAGGAGGAGGCACCATTAGTAAGCTAATCTTGACAGTGTTTTAGTGCCAACTTCAGTTGTCTCAGACTAATGAGCCGAAGCAGAGACTTCAGAACATAAATCAATTACACTTGAATAAAGGCTGATTATGTCCCAGTGTGCAGTGATGTGCAGTGGAAAATTTAGTGACTCCTAAGAGAAAAGGTTTATCCCCAAATTGAGAACTAAGCAAACTGAGTGTTCACTTGTCTTTGATTGCTAGAGAAATCTGCTGATAGCTGCTTGGAGGAAAAGCAGGACCTTTGTCTACATTGGTTGATTTTTGCTTGGTACTGTTTGGTGCCATTGTGCTAATTGCCTCTGTCAGGGGATACGACCTTTGTTGCTTGGTACACCTAAGTGATACCGTAGATAAGTGGCTTATTGTTTACATCTCATGCATATTACCTGTTATTTCATACATGTGTAGCAGTTATGGAAAGATGATCCTAAAGACCCTATGCCCTAAACATTGACCCGTGCCACTTGGTAAAGAAATGGCCAGTTCGGTGCTGTGATAAGATGAGCACTCAGTGAGAGAAACCAGAGCCATCACTTAGCAACTGAGCTGTGTGCTCAGTCAGCCCCTCACTGAGAACACGTATGAGAGGGCACCAAGGCAGGCCTCTTGGAAGAGATAACATTTGAGCAAAGATTTGAATAAAGTGAAGGAGAGAGCCAAGAAAAGATATGGGACGAACATTCCAGATACAGGAACAAGAGTAGGGGAAAACGTGTTTCACTGGTAAGCTCTACATTGTTTAGAGCAATGATTCTCAGCTGGTGGTGACTTGCATAACCCCTCCCACCACCCCATGATGTCCAGTAATACCTGGAGACATTTTTGGTTGTCACAACTTTGGGGGGAAGTTGCTATTAGCATCTCATCGGTAGATGCCAGGGATGCTGTTCAGCATCCCACAGTGTGCAGAAAGGTTCCCCCCCTCTCCCCACACCCCAACCAAGAATTATCTAGCCCATAATGCCAGTAGTGCTGAGGTTGAGAAATCCTGGTTTAAAGCACGCCCTTCCAGATTATTTGATTCTGGTTCTGTGGCGGCTCTGCACCTTTCGTTACCTTCGAGTTATCGTACAACTCAGTAAGTTGCCGGTAGGTGATAGGAATGCAAAATAACAGTGCTCTGTGGACATGTAATAAATTTTCCCTTGGAGGTTCAATTAACGTCCCTCCCCACACTGGGGAAGGGGCTGATTTTGCTTCCATTTGCACATTCATTTCAATGTCTCTAATCTATAAATGTGCCTGTCCTTTGAATTGACTGTAACATGCTACTGGTTCCTTCACTGATAATGAGTTAAATAAAATCAGTAACACATGTTCATTTTATAGCTATATGAGTCATGATTTTACTATTTTTTTGAAAATTGTCCTTCAACACAAGCAAGTTTAACATAAGCAAGTAGAAAAACCCTGAAGTGTAACCTTGGCTCTTTTGAGAAACAGAGGAAGAAGTGTGTGGCATAGGGCAAATGAAGGAGAAGCTGGTAGGAAATTGAGTCAGAGGTAGTCAGGGGCCAGATAATGAGGGCCTTGGAATCATTGGTGAGGACTTCATGTTTTACACTACATGTGCTAATTCTTAGCCACAGACTGGTTGAAAATCAGGGGAGGGTCTTGAAATAATTTCTGTTTTCTAAAGATCCTTCTGGGTCTTTAAGGATTTGAATTTATTAAGGTAAGATTAGAGTATTTTGAGCTAAGGGTTCATCAGAGAGGTCGACTTTGAGGCTTTCGAAATGATCCAGGGAGAAGAGAATGGTAGTTTAGACCCAGGAAGTATTGATCAAGGTGGGGAGAACTGTTCAGATTCAGGATGGTAGATCTTGACATTTGCACCAAGACTAGCTGAAGCCACGCTGTCCAATTTGGTAGCCCCCAGATACACATGGCTATGAAGCACTTGAAATGTGGCTAATTCAAAATGAGATGTGCCGTAAATGTAAAATACATACCAGATTTCGAAGACATAGTAAGAAAAAAATGTAAAATATCTCATTAATAATTGTTTTTATGGATTATGTTTTGAAATGATAGTATTGGGGATCTTATCAGTAAAATTAATTTCACCCATTTCTTTTTACTCCTTTTTAACATGGCTACTAGAAATTTTAAAGTTACTTCCGTGCTCACATATTCCTATCAGACATTGCTGTGCTGAAGAATGGCAAGTAAGCTGTTATATCCAAAAGGGGAAAAAGAATATCGGCAGGGTTTTTTAAACTGAGCCAAAAAATATTAAACAGTTGATCATAGTTTTGATTTATGTAGCAGTCATTCTTCACAGTGGAAGAGGGACGTTAATTGATCCTGTTTTTATGTATAATAAATCATAAACATATAACTATATAAATAAATCTATGTCTAATAAAACTAGGGTGCCCTTTAAGAATTTTAAAGGAAGAAAAAGGGGGTCAGTGCCTTACTTGTGTTTGAAGAAGCAGGGGAGAGATCATTGGACTAGTAATTAGGAGACCCGAGTTACTCCTTCTTAACTGTAATACTCTAGGAAACTGTACGACCGTGGGAAAGTTGCTACCCGTTCTGAAACAGTTCATATTCTCTCTTTTACCTACCCCACGGTGTCATTGGAAGCCCTCAAGCCCTGAATATCTTACTCAGCTTTGTGTCTTCCGTAGTAATGTCTCGCATAAATAAAAAGATACATGGTGCTCCTTCTGGAACTGAAGAAGATTCAAATGGTAGTCCTGTCCTAAAAGAGTAAGTTAATTTCCCTAAATCTCAGTTTCTTCATCTTTAAAATAGAGGTCATAACTGTGTATGACGTATAGGGTACTTGTAAGCCTTAAATAATTTGTGTAGGGTACTTGTAAGCCTTAAATAATTTGTGTTAAGCATAGTATCAGTTTCCTAGGGCTACCGTAGCAAAGTACTACAAACTGGAAGGCTTAAAACAACGAATTTATTCTGTCACATTTCTGAGGCTGGAAGTCTGAAATCAAGGTGTTGGTAGGGCCATGCTCCCCCTCCCCGAATCTTCTAGGGAAGCATCCTTCCTTGTCTTCCAGCTTCTGGTTGCCCCAGGCATTCCTTGGCTTATGGCAATGGAACTCCATCTTCACGTGGCCATCTTCCATCTGTGTCTGTGTCCAAATTTTCCTCTTACAAGAAACCAGTCATATTGGACTAGGGTGGGCCCACCGTAATCCTTTACATCTGCAAAGACCCTAGTTCTAAATAAGGTCACATTCACAGGTACGAGGGTTAGAAATTCAACATATATTTTAGGGAAGAAAGAATTTAACCCATAACAGGCATTTTGCAGAAAACCCATGACACAATAAATATTATTGCTATTATTAATAGTCTAGAGCAGGGTTTAACACACTGGACTGCGGGCCAAATCCGGCTGCCACCCATTTGTCTTCATATTGTCTGTGGCTGCATTTGTGCTACAAAGGCAGAGTTGTGACGGACTTCAGACTTCAGTCTGCAAAGCCTGAAGTTTTCACTGTCTGGCCCTTTACAGAGTAAGTTTGCCGATCCTTGGTGTAGAACCTTGTTCCTTAAAGTATGCTCCACAGATAAGAAGCATCAGGGTCTTGTGGAAGCTTGTTAGGGATGTAACATCTCAGGTCCCATCTCAAACCTACTGTATTATATTAGAACCTGCATTTTAGCAAGATCCGCAGGTAATTTGTATGAACATTTATGTTTGAAAAGCACTGATGTACAGATGATCTTTTAATGACTCACAATTGGTTCTTATCAGTCTTTAGGGTTTTTTCCATGTTTTTTGTTTTAGTTTGTGGAAGTGGTAAGACTTGAATGTAGAAAAAATTTCAAATAGGACAAAAGAAAATGTAGTGAAAATATATCAAATTCTTTTGTATTCTTTGTTTTTACCCAAAAGGGACCATACTGTGTAGATTTTCATGTACATAGCTTTTACACACGACAGCATAGTTTAGTGATAGCCCCATTAGCACATAAATCCATCTCAGTCTTCTGCATGGCTGCGTGGTATTCAGTTTTGCTTATACTGTATACCATACTTAATTTAACTGGTTTCCTTATAAAGCATTTGCAGGGATAAAACTTTTCATTTACTGAAGTTTTTTTGTTTTTGTTTTTGTTTTCTGCGGAACGGAGGCCTCTCATTGTTGTGGCCTCTCCCGTCGCAGAGCACAGGCTCCGGACGCGCAGGCCCAGCGGCCATGGCTCACGGGCCCAGCCGCTCCGCGGCACGTGGGATCCTCCCTGACCGGGGCACGAACCCGTGTCCCCTGCATCGGCAGGCAGACTCTCAACCACTGCGCCACCAGGGAAGCCCTACTGAAGTTATTTTTATGATCACTGTTTCCCTTTGGACAACTTCAATTTCATCATTGTTTTCTAGGGGATGGTTAGTCTAAAACATGATCCCTGTAGGACCCCCAAATTGGCAGTTTCAATGAACTCATCAGGAAATCTTACCATAGAATCAAATATGGAAGAGCTTAACTTTTTTTGAGTTGTTGAGAGAGTCTGAACCAGCACAGCTTCACCAGGGTCCTTGGACTGGAATCTTCTCGTTGCCTCTCCAGATCCATACTCCATCTTTTCCTCCTCTGCTTTCTGCCATCTTTCTTCCAATTTAGTTAATGAGGAGCTTGGCAAGAGGCTGGGGGAAGGAGGAGAATGAAATTAGGGTTTGGTTTTGTTTTTCCTCTGGTTCTCTCCTGGACCTCCACTGAAGATCAGTGTTCTTTCATAAGTGGTTTTCTCCATACGGCTCTCTCAGCTTTCTGTATTCTAAATCTCACGCATCCTGTAGGCCTGTGAGTGGCAGTGGCTGCCCTGCACCCAGCCCAGTGCTCTGCCTGTTCTTTGTGGTCCTGTGACACTCTCTCCACAGCTTTATATATAATCTCTTTGTAAACAGATTTTCTCAAATTATCCTAAATTGAGAGTTGGATTTCCTGTTGGGTCATTGATGCAGTCTCCCTCCCTCCTGTGCTCCCCAGCAATGGAAAGTGGTGAGTGGACCAGGCTTTACATGCGAGTAATCACCTCAGTAATGCAGTTGCAGAGATACTAGAAAAGATTTTGCGATATGGATCCCAAAGATATTTCATCTGTGGCTCCCGAATCGGTTAGGATCTTCTGATTGCAAGTGATAGAAAACCCAAGTCAAGCTGGCTTAGTACCCAAAAGGGACTAAACTGACTCATGAAGATGAAAAGTGCAAAGGTCAATTTGGCTTCACAGTCAGTCAACTGGTAAATCCAGGAAGTCCAACCTTATCGGCAGGAGTTGTTCTTTTTGTATCTCTTTGATCCGTTCTTCTCTGTATTGGCTCATGCTCAGGCTCCCATAGGGGACCAAGATGAAGGCTTCAGACCTACATCCTCCTGATTTAAGATCAGCAAGAAAGAGAGAGAGAGTCTTTTCCAAAAACCTTAACAGAAGCCTTAGCCCTCATTCTCACTGACTCAACTTCTAGTGAGGGTCATGGGCTCATCCCGGACGCAAGCACTGTGGGCAGGTTTATGGAAGAATAATAAAAATGAACATTTTTTGAGCACTCAGTTTGTGTCAGGCTTGGTTCCAAGCACTTTTCTCATGTGATAGGCATTATTATTTTGTCTACTTCACTGAGGAAAAAAAATGAGACATAGAAAGACTATGTCCCAGAGCTAATAAGTGGTAGAATTGAAAGTCAAACTTAGGTAGTTTTGCTCCAGCCCCCAGTAGAAACCACTATACTCTGTTCTCTATCTGGCTTAGACCTGCATTCCCATGTCGATCTCTGGAACTGGGGTGGAGTCACCTTCACATAAAAATCAATGGATTTGGAATGGCAGAAGGGTACTCACCACAGAAAATGTCAGAAATTGTTACCGAAAAGAATTGAAATTGGATGGCTACCAGCTGTGATCAGTAAATTTCCACTTTGACAAGTTATGATATTTTGCTAAGGTCAGGTTCTCATTTTTCCCCAATCAACACACCGTAAGGTGTGTGTAACCATCAATAAGAATGATAGTCACTCCCCTTTAGGGGTACCCCCCCAAAAGCATACTCTGCATACTCAAAGATAAATTTCAGAAAATGGTAAAATCATGACTCCCATACAGATATAAAAATAAACATGTGCTAAAGGTATTATTTAACTCATGAGAAAGCCATTTCAAGGGCAAAGTAAAAAAAAAAGCACAAATTTATATGCAAAAAAGAAATATTTAATTGAGTGTGCAAATGGACACAAAACTGGTTTTTCCACAAGGGTCAAAGAAGTCAGACCTCTATCAGAGAGGACAGAATTCGCACGCCTATAAGAATGATTTTACATTGGTATCACTTAACTGTGGTTTACAGAATTGTGAAATAGCTCAGACAGTGAAAGGCTAGAATCTGATACCTGGGCAGGGGGAGCTCTAGACAATGCATCGTTGTTCATTGAAACACAACATTTTTCTACAATTTTTTAAAATAGTATTTTATTATAGTAAGAAAACCTAACATAAAATCTATACTTTTAACAAAAATTTAAGAGTACAGTACAGTATTATTAACTATGGGCACCGTGTTGTATAGCAGTTCTCTAGAACTTACTCATTTTGCATAACTGAAACTTTATACCCATTGATTACCAATTCCTAGCTTCCCTCCAGCCCCAGGCAACCACCATTCCATTCCCTGACTCTGTGAGTTTGGTTATCTTATACACCTCATATAAGTGGAATCATACAGAGTTTGTCCTTCTGTGACCGGCTTACTTCACTCAGCATAGTATCCTCAGTGCTTATCCGTGTTGTCACATATCGCAGAATTTCCTTCTTTTTTAAGATTGAATAATATTCCATTGTATGTACATGCCACATTTTAAAATCCATTCATCTGTCAGTCAACATTTAGGTTGTTTCTACCTCTTGGCTGTTGTGAATAGTGCTGCAAAGAACATCAGAGTATTGGGACTTCCCTCGTGGCGCAGTGGTTAAGAAACTGCCTGCCAATGCAGGGGACACGGGTTTGATCCCTGGTCCAGGAGGATCCCACATGCCGCAGAGCAACTAAGCCCGTGCGCCACAACAACTGAGCCTGTGCTCTAGAGCCCGTGAGCCACAACTACTGAGCCTGCGTGCCACAACTACTGAAGCCCACGTGCCATGAGCCCATGCTCTGCAACAAGAGAAGCCACTGCAACGAGGAGTCTGCGCACCGCAACGAAGAGTAGCCACCACTTGCCACAACTAGAGGAAGCCCACATGCAGAAACAAAGACCCAATGCAGCCAAAAAACAAAATTAATTAATTTGAAAAAAAATACTTAAAAAAAAAGAACATGAGAGTATTAATATGTCTACGAGATCCCAATTTCAATTCTTTTTTTTTTGTGGTACGCGGGCCTCTCACTGTTGTGGCCTCTCCCATTGCGGAGCACAGGCTCTGGATGCGCAGACTCAGCGGCCATGGCTCACAGGCCCAGCCGCTCCGCGGCATGTGGGATCTTCCCGGACCGGGGCATGAACCCATGTCCCCTGCATCGGCAGGCGGACTCTCAACCACTGCGCCACCAGGGAAGCCCCAATTTCAATTCTTTTGGTTATATATCTGGAAGTAGAATTTCTAGATCATACAGTAGTACTATTTTTAATTTTTTTGCAGAACCTCCATAATGTTTTCCGTAACGGTTACATCATTTTGCATTCCCACAAAGAGTGTATAAGGCTTCCAGTTTCTCTACATCCTTGCCAACACTTGTTGTCTTTTTATAATAGCAGTCCTGACAGGTGAGAGGTGATAGTTCATTGTGGTTTTGATTGCATAGGGCAGAGATCAGGGAACGTACCACATGTCGAGCTTCCTTTGTTCTCTCCTCATGGAGTCATTGACAGTGTTACTTTCCTGGCATTAATGTATGACAATACATATGAAGTATTACCAACCAGGGAAGCTCACTCAAGCTTTAGTGTCCAGAGTTTTTATTGGGGCCTGATCAGTTACTACCCATGTGGCTGTCCTTATTTTTGAGAGCCCTTCCAGAGGTAGAATTGATACTTCATGGTCCAAAGCTCCCATCATAAATCTTATTACTTGACTATCTTGTGACCAACGTCCCAAAGCAAACAAAGATATTCCAACCAGGCATGACGTTCCAAGGGGTAGAGATCACTTCCCAGTAGTCAAGGATAAAGGTGAGACTTCTTTTGGGTAAGGTTAATTCTTCACTACGCAGGGGGTCCCTAACCAAATTCTTTAAACTAATTTAACCCTCAGGTCTGCAAATTACAAATATGAATAACAACATGAAACACTCTCACATACTGAGTGCCTACCAAGTGTGATGTCTAGAGTTAAGACTTTTACATACTTTATATTATTCAATCTTGGGTCATATCATTATATCCTGTGAGGTGTGCCCTGTTAGCCCTGATTTATGCATAAGACAGTGACACTCAGAGAGTTGGGGGAATTTGGCAGGGACTCAGAGGCATTGATTGAGTTAAATTCCAGCCTTTGTCGGACAGACTCCAAGCCCTTCTTTTTAGTTAGTGTGCTTTGAATGAAATAATTCAGGCCAAAGTGTTGGCATAAAATAGACTTTAAAAAACTAAGTAATCATACTGGTAAAATGGCTTCTTATATCCTATCAACACTGAAGTGGAAAGAGGGTGGTCGATCACTCACTACTTTTGCCTGGTACAACAAAGAAAGCTGTTAGGCGTTGAAACATCAGCCTTGCGAGGATAGGTGAGGAAAGCATGGGGGTGGGGGAATTTTTTTCTTTTTTCCTAAGCTGTTGGCAGAGTCTTAGTCATTACGAAGAAGTTGAAATCTAATCTATCTTGCATGGTTAATGTAGTGGGCATTTGTCTGTCTCCATTTGGGAAATTTCAGTATTGTAATTTTCACCTGCCGAAGCTGTACAGGGAGGTTATGAGAAATAACAGTGTGATTTGAAAGAGCTCATAGCTGTTGTTCATAAAGGTGAGGAATAAGAACAAAGTGTTCTCAGAGAAACTTGCAAATGTGCATGTTGCTCAAAGGTGAATTTGCTCCGCTAGTTCACGGGCTAGTAGAATGATTTTGCTACAGGGTCCCTTTGAATGTCATCTGAATAATACATGATTTTGGTACTTTTGTTGTCTGCACAGTTGTGTATCTGAGAGTTGTAAAGGAATGAAATGTTTTCCATTTCTAGAAAAGAAATAATGTGAACAGGCAGGCTAATGAGTTGTGTATCCATAAGAATAGATAAGAAATGAAGAAAGCTCAGACTTTATTTAAGTGCTACTTATGAACGTCATACAAATGCTATCGGAACTTTATTTTTTGTTTGTTTTTTGTTTTCTATGCAAAGACATGCATGTGGAGGAGATACACTGACAATTGTAGCAGAAGTGCCTTTTTTTTTTTTTTGGCCTCAGCACACGGCTCGCGAGGTCTTAGTTCCCCGACCTGGGATCGAACCCGGGCCCTCAGCAGTGAAAGCACGGGGTCCTAACCACTCGACCTCCAGGGAATCCCCATAGAACTTTAGATCAGCTCCTCATACCAGGACATTCTCTCTTTTCCAGAAAAAACAAGTCAAAGTAAATCCATGGTATCCTTGGAGTATTCAAACCCCAAATCCTCCATGATATGTCATTTTTAGAATGGCCAGCACCGTCACTAATGAACATGGTTCTGTTTTAATATAGAACAATGTAAGCCCAGATTTTGCTGTGATTTGAAGCTAGTATTCAAATGCTGTGTATTCACATATTGATTATTTGTCCATAAACAGCCTTTCAGTAAGATCTCCAAAGGAAGTTGAGTGAGCATGGAAAAACTAAATAAACTAGCTTTGACAAGAGTAGAAGTTTTGTGTTGTTTAAATAGGGCTCAGCAACCCCACTTCTAAGAATCTATCTCATGTATACACTAGCAAAAATATGAAAAAAAATGTGCCCAAGACTATTTATTGCAGCTCTGTTTATAATAGCAAAAAACTTAGAAACATCCAAATGCCCATCATTAGGAGATTGGTAGAGTAAACTAGGATACACCCACATAACAGAGAACAGTACAGCTGTGAAAACGAACATGGTATATCTCTAGTATTACTTTGGAATGACTGCCAGGGTATATTATCAAGTGAAAAAAGCATGGTGTAAAAAAAAATATATATATATATATATAACTAAAATATAAATAATAAATTTTAACTAAAAAGGATGAGAAGAATATCTACACATATTTGTTTATAGTAAGAAAAACAGTGTTTAAACAAAAACTTTTACAAAGGAGGTTACCTATAGGAAGAGTGGGGGAAAGATGTAAGGGGCAGAACCGTAAGCTACACTCCTATAAGTATGCCTTACTCTGTAGATTTGACAAAAATTGCATTTAAAATAATGGTTTATAAGGTTTCTTTGCGGGGGGGAGGGGTGATGAAAATGTTCTAAAATTAGCTAGCCCGAGGTCATCTTCACTGAACTTAAACCAAAACGTCAGCAGGACCAGGCTCCCTCTGGAAGTTCTAGGGGAAAATCTGTTTTCTTGCATTTTCCAGATTCTAGAGCTATATACCTTCATGGCCCCTTTCCTCCATCTTCAAAGCCAACAGTGTAGCATCTTCAAATCTCTGCTTCCATTGTCACGTAGCCTTCCGCCTTCCGTGTCAAATCTCCCTCCGCCTTCCTCTTCTACTGACAATTGTGATTACAGTAAGGGCTGATCCAGATCACCCAGGATCCTCTCCCCATCTCAAAATCCGTAACTTAATCACATCTGCAAAGACTTTTTTCCCTTTGAGGTAACATTTACAAGTTGTAGGCATAAAGACCTAATATCTTTGGGGCCATTATTCAGCCTACTACAGATGATATGAAGAAATTTTCTATTTTGTTGAGTTTGAGGCTGGCATTATGGCTATGTTTTTGTTTCAAAAGTCCTTATCTGTTCCCAGTGAGGTATTCGCCTGTGAAATAGTACGTTGACTGAGATTTGCTTTAAAATATTTGAGCGAGGGGAGGGATGAAAGAAGGACAGAATGATGACAATTTTTGAAGCCGAGTGAGTGACGTGAGGGCTTATATTATTTTCTCTACTTTTGGATATATTTGAAATTTTCCAATAAAAAGTTTTAAGACAAGTAAATAAATAAACAAACAGACCTCTTTCCCTGTGGCATGACTATTCAGAGGTTGACTATTCTTAACTGTATTATTAATTACAAGTCCTGTTGCCTCCATATTCCCCTGAGTGAACTACCTCGTACTGTGAGTTAAGAGCTGAAGGCTGGAGGGATGAGTCCTTAATAAAGGCCTGGGGCCACCTAGGAGCACAATGGAGGGATATCAGCTTAGATCGGGGGACCAGAATGACTTTTCTCTCCTGCGCAACTATGCGACTCACGCCCAGTTAATTAACCTCTGTGCACTTTGGTCCTCACCTCTGAAGAGGGGGGTGGGAACATTACCTATCCCACGGGGCTGTGTGGGAGGAACTGAGATAAGCCATGAAAATTCTTAGCATCCTGGCAGAGCCTGGCATCGCTGACAAATCCTGGCAAATGATAAGCATGCCTCCGTGAAACAGTGTCCACTTCGCTTCCAGACCATCGCTCTCCTGTGTTTCCTCCTGGCTGCCAGGCCACTCTGTTTCTTTTGCTGACCTTCCTTTAGATGTCAGTGCTTGTCTTAGTTTGTGTTCCCCCTCAAAATAGAGCTCAAACCAAGAACTTGAGAAAGAGGTTGTTGATTGGAGACTGGTTCCCAGGTTAGGGTTTCCAGATTTAGCAAATAAATATGGAATGCCCCATTCAATTTGCATTTCAGATAAACAGTGAATACTTTTTAAAGTATTTTTAGTAAAAAAGAAAAAAATTGAACTGTCCTGTGTTTTATCTGGCAACCCTATTCCAGGAGGCATCATGGAAAAAACGGGCAGTGAGACATAGAGGGAGAAAAATCCAAATGGCGTGTTAATGAGTCATTAGACCCCTGGGAGGCCACTGAGGCCCAGTCCCACCACGGGCCCTCTGAGGGATCATGCAGAATAAGGCTCACAATTGCCCTTTCCATGGATGGTGAGGCTGGAGCATCCCTTCTGAAGGTTGCCCTGGGAAACTGACTCTCCAGCACTCTCCTGTTTGGGCCAAGCAACCTCTCACAGCTTCAGAAAATGCCCTGTGAGAGATTCCATATGACCTTGCATCTCTACTTTGCAGCCCTTTTCACAAGTGCCGTCAATTGTTTTGTGATCATTTTTAATGCCCTTATTTCCCTTCATTAAACTAAGTTCTACAAGAGCAGGATTTTGTCTTTTTCACTACTGTAGCCCTAGAGTTTAGCTGTGTCAACATGTACTGAGAGAAGGAATGTGTGTTAGTTGCCATTGCTGTGCAGTAGATGTTGATGACCTAAGAAGGAGCTTACTCTTGGGCCCTGGATGGTGACCCCAATGGGTGATAGGGTGGACAGTCTCGTAAGTACTCCACTGGGTGGAAGAGGTTCTGGTCCTAAGCACCTTTTACCTGCTCCTCCATCTTAACACCTGTCATCCTGATTGATGGGCTGCTACAGACAAGAAATCTGCATAATCCCACTCAAAATTAAACCTGCCACTATAAATATCCTTGGAGCACCTACTGTGCATAGAGCCTGTACCATGGTAGATGCCATGGAGAGATGCACACATGAGTTAGGCCGGGTGCTCCTCCTTCCCTCCGTGAACTAATCATTGTAGATGAGACATACATGAAAAGCTTTAACATGGGGTAGAACTGAAGTATAATTGATGACCTGCCTCCGTCTTCCCCATCTCCCTGGAAGCTTTATGCACTGGTCTGTGGGCTGATCATCTCGGTCCTGCTTCCCAGAGTGATCCAGGCTCAGAGGGGAAATACTTAGGCACCTAAGTCATGAGGCTGATCCGGAAGTTCCCTGCAGGTTCCATCATTGTCCCTGTAAAGCCTCTGCTATTATTGAATGAGTGCAGATCACAGGGCCCCCTTCCTCTCTGTGGTGGCTCACTCCTCCTCCCCATTGTTGTCTAACTGTTGGCAGCTGAGTTCCTGACCTGAGTTCCTCCTTCTCCCCAGCCTCTATGTTCTGCACATCTCAGAGCAGTGCTGTGCTTCTGCTTTGCTGTCTATTTACAGTTCCTCTGCCAGTAGTCTGTCTGGTTCTCAGCTTTTCTTTAAGAACCAGAGCCTGGTCTTGTCCTGCCTGACGATACTCACTAAACCACGTTTCTTGTCATTGGATAAGGCACAGTTACCGTGAACATACTCTCAGACGATTGACCATGGGCTCTTCCAAAGACCAAGGGCCAGGGTCACGCAAGAAGGGCTCCGTCCACCAGGGAGAGCACAGATTACTTCACCTCTTCCCTGGGTGTGAACATTTGCCTGAACTAAAGCTGGAGGTCATCTTGCCCTTGAACGCCGTCCATGCCTGGTGGCCAAATCTCTTCTGACAGCTCAGTCGAGCACTCCTGTACCTGACCACGTTTAGTGCCAGGCCACAGCGTCTACCCCTACCACAAAACCTGCCTGGTGTGGTTTGTGTAAACCCTCAGGCCTCATTAAGTGGTTTTGAAAGTTAGCACCCTGGCGGTTGTGGGCAGGGAAGACAGTGACACTGATTGTCACGGCCTGGGATCACTGGGAAAATGGCATGTGGGCTGGGATTCAGGATGAGTAGGACTTCCAGAGTCTACTGAATTACCAGTATTGGGTGAATTCTCTCTGTAGCCATAGGAATCAATTAAAAATACATCAGTCATCTCTTCTTTCCCTGTCTGCTCTCTGCTCCCCAGTACCTCTGTTGAAAATATGTAGATGCTTCCAGGAGCATGTCGTGGTGAAGCCCTCAAAATTCCAGAAGGTTGTGGCAGCTTTGAAGTCTCTTGGGAAAGATTGTTCTCTTTCTGAATTAAAAGTGTCATTCCAGGACTTCCCTGGCAGTCCAGTGGTTAAGACTCCACACTTCCATTGCAGGGGGCGCGGGTTCAATCCCTGGTCAGGGAACCAAGATCCCGCATGTGGCGCGATGCGGCCGAGAAAACAAACAAAAAAAGGGTCGTTCCATGATAATTTTTGTATTACTCTGAATTTTGGGGAGGTGAAAAATTATGTGGCATTTCTTTCACAGGATACCTCTTTGGGGTTTTACATTTATGTGCAAATATTCACCTTTGGGATCTGAATTCAACTTCTCAGTTAAATTTTTATGCAAAGCCAAATTAGCTGTGCAAACATATAGTATATTTGTAATTTTTGCTCATCTTAATTATGGTTTCAGTCAGCCCTCAACAGGAACGTTTGTTTTCTTACCTATAGATAGTCTGCAAAACAGAAAAAAAATTCGTTTCAATTTTGTTGATTGCATTTATATCTTTCCAAGAAAAAGTGTAGTAGTATTATCTTATTTCATTTAAATTGCATGTTTTCTTCTGATAATGTTGTATAGGAAGACATATACCATGCTGTTGTAATGAAAATTTCCAAAATTACCTCCTTCAGATTATCCTATCTCCCTTCTAGAGGAAATAACTTTACTTAAAGGAATCAAATATAGGTTAACAATTTTCCATCAGTTTTTTTCTTATAATCTGAACACATACAAAATGCTTAAATGAAAAGAGAGAAATATATTTGCTATTATCATGGCTACATCAATCTATTATTTAAGAAGCGCCACTTTCAAATGCATTTTTGAGATTTAAATTTCTCATATCCTTGTATGAACTCTTCTAATTCTTTCCAACCTATACATTGTATCTATTCAGTATTTTACATTTCTACTTGATGCAAAATGTAAGGTAGGGAAAGAGACAAATTCAGGCTTTTATGGAATCTACTCTAACATCCATAGAATGATGATTGGGGGTTAAAAACTAAAACAAAAAGAATCACTATTTTGATTTCTCTGAAGTGAAAACTACTGTTGAAATTTACCCTTACTGGTGTGTTGTGTATGTACCCAAATGCATAGAGGTATACATAGAGGTATGCATAGAGGTATGCATAGAGGTATGCATAGAGGTATGCATAGAGGTATGCATAGAGGTATGCATAGAGGTATACATAGAGGTACGTACCTCTATACTGTCGAGGAAAAATGAAATTTAGGTGAGAGATAGCTGTAGACTTATGCCATCTTAAGACCCAGTTATGACATAATCTCATTGAGATCCTCCTAGCAGGACGGAGTTGTTCTGAGTTCATCTGGCAGCTTCTGTTGGATCTGGAAAACTCAGAATTGGCCAACCCTCTCCCTTTGTCCTGATCCCCAGCATACACGTCTATCGGTAGAACTCCAGAGGAAAGGGAAGGGAAAGGACATTGTTGCCTACCAGCCTCCTGCCCTCCTGCTCTACAACCAGCTTCTCTTGTACAGAGGTTGTCTTACTGAGTCCACAGAACAAACACACACAGCAGGAACCCCCCAAAAAGGCAAAGTTGGAATTCATAATTCCCCTCTCCCTTTCTGGAACACTTCTCCCATGCTGAGTCACAGCCCCATCCTTGGCACTTAGCACTCGACTGGAAGCATGCCATTCAGGTGAGAAGGAAGGTTTCATGAAGTTGGCCCAAGTATGATTTTCAGGTAGGGGCGAGACTGCACGTCGGGAAACACGCATTTCATTCCCAAATGCATCAATCAAAGTAAATCTAGCCTTTTTTTTCTGAAGGTTCCTTATATTTAGTAAAAATCACTAGCCTAATGTATCCACACTGTATTTCCTCATGGACAAGGTTTCAGGTTTCCTGGGGGCCTTTCCCCAGGCTCCCTATCAGAATTTGTATTTTCCTTTCGAATGCACCATTTCACCGGAAGTCCGGTCATGCAGGAGACTTGCATCACTCAGTTAACCTCAGTGCCATTAGCAAAGACCTCTCCTCTAATTCTGCAACAGGCACCTCTTCCACGCCATCTAGTTAATCCTTCTCTTTTGCAAGGTTAAAGTAAAAGTGCTACTGTGGATTTTTTTTTTTCTCTTCTCAGTGCTAAAGAAATGCTGTCGAAACATTTTATGGATGGTATGGAGGTATCACAGAGTTGAGAGAATTTACAGGTATCTATATCTTTTAGCCTGTGATTTTCCAAAAGCAGAGCCTTAGAAAAAGACTTGTGTGCAGAGAGTTTATTTGAGACCTGATCCAAGGATGTAGGAGAGGAAGACTGGGGCCGGGGCGAGGGGGTCAGTTGGTAAATCAGGGAAGTAGGAAAGCCAATGCAAAGATGTGTCATTGAGTCAGCTCCTACTCTAGGCTACTTGTACTTGATGACCCAGGCCCCTCCCAGGAGACTTAGGAGGTGCATCTCAGAACTGTCTGCCCAGGGCACAAAGAAGGGAGCCTTTATCCTTCAGTTGCCAACCCCACTGGCCAGGGGTGGATCCGCACGTGTTCATCCCCACACATACTTTCTCCTTGTATTTGCATGAGGGCCAAGTGGGTTCCTCTGAGTGGCTCATGCTACGGTGTTGCAGAAACCTTGGGGCATGAAGAAGAAGTAAGAGGTGTGACACGTGGCAAAGCACTGTCAGGTTGCATCTGTGTGAAACTGCTGGCCACCACAGCATATAACATGTGACCAAAATGCCATGCTTCCTTAGGATTTAAGCGTGATCGTTTTTTGAAAGTGGGAAGGCACTCCCGGCAGGGGAGTGGGAAAATGAGACAGGGGAGGGAAGACAGCCACGAAGGGTGCATTATGCAGACTGCAGTCCCTGTGGACAATTGGAACCTAATCCCATTGCGGAGCTCTCAGAACCAGTAATAGAAAACGTGCTTCTGGATTTTTCTATCCAAGGGTTAGGGAGCTGGGGTATTTATACCAGTTCACAACAGTGATTGGTTGTGGGCTACCGCCGGGGAACATTTACTCCCTAGTACTTTGTAAGTATGGCCAAGCAGGCTCCAGCAACACTCTCAGGCAAAGAAATGTATGTACGGTCTGTTGGTTGCAAGGCAGACTGGTGGGCAATGATGCAATAAAGTGAGCATATAGGGACTGGACACTGCTGACAATCTGCCTCAATCCTTGACAAACATATCTTCCTTTATTTGTAGTACTCTTATTTCTGCACGATAGTCTTTTAATAAAGGGACTGCTGGGTTAAAGTATATATTTATATTAGTTACAATAGATGCTACCTAATTGCTTTCCAAAAGAAATGTCATAATTCAGATTTCCACAAGCAAATTTTGAAAGTACTCTTTCCGCCTGTTAGCAATGAATGTTATGATTCTTTCAAATTTTTGCCAGTCTGGTAAGTGTAACATGATGTCTTGTTACTTTACAAAGTATTATCCACATTAGTATTTTTGTTCATCGGCCAAATGGATTTACCCTTCTGGAAAATCTCTTCAGATTCTTCATCCATTGTTTTTGGTAGGTTGTTTTTCCCTTTTGGGCAATTTTTAGGAGTGCTTTGTGCATTATTTATACTAACCCACTGTCTGTTCTCTGTGTTAGAAATATTTTTCCAAGTCTCTTGTTTGTCTATCAAGACTTGTTAAAATCTTTTTTATAATATATATAGAAGTTTTTATGGAACATTTTCTGGATGTACTGTATTGTGATAAGTCAAAGATGCCAAGACTCGCCGTTACATGCCACTAAGGAGGAAAAATCCCGGCCAATTAAATTGCTACAGTGCTTTCTCATGAATTGAATTTAAGCTTGTGCTTGCAGTAAGCACTTTCTTTGACCTTTAATATTGACAGTATAATTTTGTGGCACGTTGAAGAACACTGTGTTTTGTGACTACTGCCTACTTGCCTCATTCTCTTATATTTCCTCTATTAAACTAAACGTAGCTGCAAGTTTAGCATCAGCTTCTGTTCAGAGTCAGCAAGAAGTTTCTGACATGTTGATATTCTGCTCCTTAATGATAGTGCTGCATGAATTGGTCACAGTGGGCGCTCGTTCCTTCGAAACCTTTTTCATGTTTTCCAGGAAATTTGGCATTTTCTCCAGTCTCCGTCTCAAGGCTTGGTGTTGAGAGGCAATGCTTTTCCTTGTATCTCAACAGCAAAATGTAATGCAGTTTCATTCATTTGTGAGCATCTTCCTTTTTAATCCCACAAAGCTCTGTGTGAAGCATGGAACAGGTAGTTATTCCTCCAGTGGTGATGAACGTTTGCTTCTCTACTATTTTTTTCTTAACATCTTTATTGGAGTATACTTGCTTTACAATGGTGTGTTAGTTTCTGCTGTATAACAAAGTGAATCAGTTATACATATACATATGTTCCCATATCTCTTCCCTCTTGCGTCTCCCTCCCTCTCACCCTCCCTATCCCACCCCTCTAGGTGGACACAAAGCACCGAACTGATCTCCCTCTGCTATGCGGCTGCTTCCCACTACCTACTTTACATTTGGTAGTGTATATATGTCCATGCCACTCTCTCACATCGTCCCAGTTTACCCTTTCCCCTCCCCGTGTCCTCAAGTCCATTCTCTACGTCTGCGTCTGTATTCCTGTCCTGCCTCTAGGTTCCTCAGAACTTTTTTTTTTCTTAGATTCCATATATATGTGTTAGCATATGGTATTTGTATTTCTCTTTCTGACTGACTTCACTCTGTATGACAGACTCTAGGTCCATCCACCTCACTACAAATAACTCAATTTTGTTTCTTTTATGGCTGAGTGATATTCCATTGTATATATGTGCCACATCTTCTTTATCCATTTATCTGTCGATAGACACTTAGGTTGCTTCCATGTCCTGGCTATTGTAAATAGAGCTGCAGTGAACATTGTGGTACAAGACTCACTTGGAATTATGGTTTTCTCAGGCTATAAGCCCAGTAGTGGGATTGCTGGGTTGTATGGTAGTTCTATTTGTAGTTTTTTAAGGAACCTCCATACTGTTCTCCATATTGGCTGTATCAATTTACATTCCCACCAACAGTGCAAGAGTGTTCCCTTTTCTCCACACCCTCTCCAGCATTTATTGTTTCTAGATTTTTTGATGATGGCCATTCTGACTGGTGTGAGATGATGTCTCATTGTAGTTTTGATTTGCGTTTCTCTAATGATTAATGATGTTGAGCATTCTTTCATGTGCTTGTTGGCAATCTGTATATCTTCTTTGGAGAAATGTCTATTTAGGTCTTCTGCCCATTTTTGGATTGGGTTGCTTGTTTTGTTGATATTGAGCTGCATGAGCTGCTTGTATATTTCGGAGATTAATCCTTTGTCAGTTGCTTTGTTTGCAAATATTTTCTCCCATTCTGAGGGTCGTCTTTTGGTCTTATGGTTTCATTTGCTGTGCAAAAGCTTTTAAGTGTCATTTGGTCCCATTTGTTTATTTTTGTTTTTATTTCTGTTCCTCTAGGAGGTGGGTCAAAAAGGACCTTGCTGTGATAGAGTGTTCTGCCTCTGTTTTCCTCTGAGAGTTTTATAGTGTCTGGCCTTACATTTAGGTCTTTAATCCATTTTGAGTTTATTTTTGTGTATGATGTTAGGGAGTGTTCTAATTTCATTCTTTTACATGTAGCTGTCCAGTTTTCCCAGCACCACTTATTGAAGAGGCTGTCTTTTCTCCATGGTATATTCTTGACTCCTTTATGAAAGATAAGGTGACCATATGTGTGTGGTTTATGTCTGGGCTTTTATCCTGTTCCGTTGATCTTTATTTCTATTTTTGTGCCAGTACCCTTCTGTTTTGATAACTGTAGCTTTGTAGTATAGTCTGAAGTCAGGGAGCCTGATTCCTCCAGCTCTGTTTTTCTTTCTCAAGATTGCTTTGGCTCTTTGGGGTCGTTTGTGTTTCCATACAGATTGTGAAATTTTTTGTTCTACTTCTGTGAAAAATGCCAGTGGTAGTTTGATGGGGATTACATTGAATCTGTGGATTGCTTTGGGTAGTATAGTCATTTTCACAGTGTTGATTCTTCCGATCCAAAAACATGGTATATCTCTCCATCTGTTGGTATCATCTTTAATTTCTTTCAGCAGTGTCTTATAGTTTTCTACATACAGGTCTTTTATCTCCTTGGGTAGGTTTATTCCTAGGTATTTTGTTCTTTTCGTTGCAGTGGTAAATGGGAGTGTTTCCTTAATTTCTCTTTCAGATTTTTCATGATTAGTGTATACGAATGCAAGAGATTTCTGTGCATTAATTTTGTATCCTGCTACTTTACTAAATTCATTGATTAACTCCACTAGTTTTCCAGTAGCATATTTAGGATTCTCTATGTATAGTATCATGTCATCTGCAAACAGTGACAGTTTTACTTCTTCTTTTCCAATTTGGATTCCTTTTATTTCCTTTTCTTCTCTGATTGCTGTGGCTAAAACTTCCAAAACTATGTTGAATAATAGTAGTGAGAGTGGATAACCTTGTCTTGTTCCTGATCTTAGAGGAAATGGTTTCAGTTTTTCATCATTGAGAACGATGTTGGCTCTGGGTTTGTCATATATGGCCTTTATTATGTTGAGGAAAGTTCCCTCCATGCCTACTTTCTGGAGGGTTTTTATCATAAATGGGTGTTGAATATTGTCGAAAGCCTTTTCTGCATCTATTGAGATGATCATATGGTTTTTCTCTTTAATTTGTTGATATGGTGTATCAAATTGATTTGCATATATTGAAGAATCCTTGCATTCTTGGGATAAACCCCACTTGATTATGGTGTATGATCCTTTTAATGTGCTGTTGGATTTTGTTTGCTAGTATTTTGTTGAGGATTTTTGCATCTACGTTCATCAGTGATATTGGCCTGTAGTTTTCTTTCTTTGTGACATCTTTGTCCGGTTTTGCTGTCAGAGTGATGGTGGCCTCGTAGAATGAGTTTGGGAGTGTTCCTCCCTCTGCTGTATTTTGGAAGAGTTTGAGAGGAAGAGTATTAGCTCTTCTCTAAATGTTTGATAGAATTCGCCTGTGAAGCCATCTGGTCCTGGGCTTTTGTTTGTTGGAAGATTTTTAACCACAGTTTCAATTTCAGTGCTTGTGATTGGTCTGTTTATATTTTCTATTTCTTCCTGGCTCAGTCTTGGAAGGTTGTGCCTCTCTAAGAATTTGTCCATTTCTTCCAGGTTATCCATTTTATTGACATATAGTTGCTTGTAGTAATCTCTCATGATCCTTTGTATTTCTGCAGTGTCAGTTGTTGCTTCTCCTTTTTCATTTCTAATTCTGTTGTTTTGAATTTTCTCCCTTTTTTTCTTGATGAGTCTGGCTAATGGTTTTTCAATTTTGTTTTTCTTCTCAAAGAACCAGCTTTTAGTTTTATTGATGTTTGCTATTGTTTTCTTAATTTCTTTTTCATTATTTCTGGTCTGATCTTTATGATTTCTTTCCTTCTGCTAACTTAGGAGTTTTTTTGTTCTTCTTTCTCTAATTGCTTTAGGTGTAAGGTTAGGTGTTTTTTTTTTATACTTTTTTCTTGTTTCTTGAGGTAGGATTGTATTGTTATAAACTTCCCTCTTAAAACTGCTTTTGCCGCATCGCATAGATTTTGGGTCATCATGTTTTCATTGTCATTTGTTTCTAGGTATTTTTTGATTTCCTCTTTGATTTCTTCAGTGATCTCTTGGTTTTTTAGTAGCGTATTGTTTAGCCTCCATGTGTTTGAATTTTTTACAGTTTTTTTCCCTGTAATCGATATCTAGTCTCATAGCATTGTGGTCAGAAATGATACTTGATATGATTTCAATTTTCTTAAATTTACCAAGGCTTGATTTGTGACCCAAAATATGATCTGTACTGGCGAATGTTCCATGAGCACTTGAGAAGAAAGTGTATTCTGCTGTTTTTGGATGGAATAGCCTATAAATATCGATGAAGTCCATCTTGTTTAATGTGTCATTTAAAGCTTGTGTTTCCTTATTTATTTTCATTTTGGATGATCTGTCCATTGGTGAAAGTGGGGTTTTAAAGTCCCCTACTATGATTGTGTTACTGTGTTGATTTCCCCTTTTATGGCTGTTAGCGTTTGCGTTATGTATTGAGGTGCTCCTGTGTCGGGTGCATAAATATTTACAATTGTTACGTCTTCTTCTTGGATGGATCCCTTGATCATTATGTAGTTTCCTTCTTTGTCTCTTGTAATAGTCTTTATTTTGAAGCCTATTTTGTCTGATATGAGAATTTCTACTCCAGCTTTCTTTTAGTTTCCATTTGCATGGAATATCTTTTTCCATCCCCTTACTTTCAGTCTGTATGTGTCCCTAGGTCTGCAGTGGGTCTCTTGTAGCCAGCATATATACGGGTCTTGTTTTTGTATCCATTCAGCCAGTCTATGTCTTTTGGTGGGAGCATTTAATCCATTTACATTTAAGGTAATTATTGATATGTATGTTCCTGTTACCATTTTCTTAATTGTTTTGGGTTTGTTTTTGGAGGTCTTTTCCTTATCTTGTGTTTCCTGCCTAGAGAAGTTTCTTTAGCATTTGTCGTAAAGCTGGTTTGGTGGTGCTGAATTCTCTTAGCTTTTGCTTGTCTGTAATGGTTTCAATTTCTCCGTTGAATCTGAATGAGATCCTTGCTGGGTAGAATAATCTTGGTTGTAAGTTTTTCCCTTTCATCACTTTCAATATGTCCTGCTACTCCCTTGTGGCTTGCAGAGTTTCTGCTGAAAGATCAGCTGTTAACCTTATGGGGATTCCCTTGTTTGTTATTTGTTGTTTTTCCCTTGCTGCTTTTAATATGTTTTCTTTGTATTTAATTTTTGATAGTTTGATTAATATGTGTCTTGCCTTGTTTCTCCTTGGATTTATCTTGTATGGGACTCTCTGTGCTTCCTGGACTTGATTGACTATTTCCTTTCCCATATTAGGGAAGGTTTCAACTATAATCTCTTCAAGTATTTTCTCAGTCCCTTTATTTTTCTCTTCTTCTTCTGGGACCCCTATAAATCGAATGTTGGTGCATTTAATGTTGTCCCTGAGGTCTCTGAGACTGTCCTCCGTTCTTTTCATTCTTTTTTCTTTATTCTGCTCTGTAGTAGTTATTTCCACTATTTTATCTTCCAGGTCACTTATGCGTTCTTCTGCCTCAGTTATTCTGCTGTTGTTTCCTCCTAGAGAATTTTTAATTTCATTTGTTGTGTTGTTCATCATTGTTTGTTTGCTGTTTAGGTCTTCTAGGTCCTTGTTAAATGTTTCTTGCATTTTGTCTATTCTATTTCCAAGATTTTGGATCATCTTTACTATCATTACTCTGAATTCTTTTTCAGGTAGACTGCCTATTTCCTCTTCATTTGTTTGATCTGGTGGGTTTTTATCTTGCTCCTTCATCTGCTCTGTTTCTCTATCTTCTCATTTTGCTTAACTTACTGTGTTTGGGGTCTCCTTTTTACAGGCTGCAGGTTTGTAGTTCCCGTTGTTTTTGGTGTCTGTCCCCAGTGGCTAAGGTTGGTTCAGTGGGTTGTGGAGGGGACTGGTCCCGGTGTTCTGGTGGATGAGGCTAGATCTTGTCTTTTTGGTGGGTAGGACTGAATCCGGTGGTGTGTTTTGGTGTCACACCGATAGCCACAGCTTGTGCCCATCCTTGGGGCTTGTTTAGGTAGTGCTCTGAATCCCCTCTCCTCACGCACCCCGAAACAATGGTCTCTTGCCTCTTCGGCAGTTCCAGACTTTTTCCTGGACTCCCTCCCGGCTAGCCGTGTTGCACTAGCCCCCTTCAGGCTGTGTTCACGCAGCCAACACCAGTCCTTTCCCTGGGATCTGACCTCCGAAGCCTGAGCCTCAGCTCCCAGCCCCCGCCCGTTCCGGCAGGTGAGCAGACAAGCCTCTCAAGCTGGTGAGTGCTGGTCGGCACCGATCCTCTGTGCGGGAATCTCTCCGCTGTGCCCTCCGCACCCCTGTGGCTGCGCTCTCCTACGCGGCTCCAAAGCTCCCCCCTCCGCCTCCCGCAGTCTCCGCCCGCGAAGGGGCTTCTAGTGTGTGGAAACCTTTCCTCCTTCACTGCTCCCTCCCCCCGGTGCAGGTCCCGTCCCTATCCTTTTGTCTCTGTTTATTCTTTTTTTCTTTTGCCCTACTCAGGTACGTGGGGAGTTTCTTGCCTTTTGGGAAGTCTGAGGTCTTCTGCCAGCGTTCAGTAGTTGTTCTGTAGGAGTTTTTCCACGTGTAGATGTATTTGTGATGTATTTGTGGGGAGGAAGGTGATCTCCCCATCTTACTCCTCTGTCATCTTGAAGGTCTCCCCCTGCTTCTCTACTATTAAAGTCATATCCCTATATAGTTTTATGCCTTTCTGTGAACCCAGTCACTGTTCATTTCAATCCCAAATCACAGTGGAATCTTCGGAAGCCATTTTAAAAATGGCAACTATACAAGTGAGACACCAACGTTCCATGTATGTGACTGTTGAAGTGATAACAATATCAATAGTCACAACCAAATCTGAGCGTGCTTGAGCACATAAAACTATGTCACAAATGGACAGTTACATCCACGTTCTGAGATGTGAAATGAGGGGAAATCTTGGGATCAATAAAATAAGGTATATATTTTCTTCTTTTCTTATGTAGACTGTAACAGACATGGTTTAAGCTTCCATTAAGGGTCACGTTCAGTGAGAACATCTATCTTTACACTGTGTAATCAAGCAGAGATAACTTCTATGAGTATTGATATAGGTGACAGTTGCCCCAGGTCATGCCACTCAGGGAATGCTTTGACCCTTCATTTTCTACCTTCTTGCTAAATGTCAGGCAATGAGTCAACGCCACACGTGGCTATCTGTGTGGTCTCACTTCTCACATTCAATCTGCTGTGAGCTAGAAGACCACAATACCAGGAAAAGCTGCTTTCCAGGCCAGAAGTCTGAGGAAGGACAATTACAGAAGGTGGGCGGTGTAACAAAATTACACAAGCAGAGGTGTGGGGCTTGAACCTTGGCTTATTATTGCCTCTCTCCCTTCTAGCTTTACCCACTAGCATATTAAAACCTCTACATTTCTTTATCAGGGAGACGTTGCCCATCGATCTCTGCCTTTAATTTGTTTCCATCCCTGACATTGCTGCTTTCGCATTTTAGAGCTTATTTTAGCCCTATGTCTGTGGCAGCCACCCAGGGCCCCTTTGTGCTTGAGTTGAGGCTACTGTTACTCTCCACCCTGCAGAGACCTTGGGACCACCAGGTAGTACCACCAAAAGACAGGCATGAGTCACTTTCCTGGAATGGACAGGGGTGATTATTGCTGGGGTCCTATGTTGAGACAGTTTCTCCCCCGTGTCTTGGGTACCTAGGAAACTTGAGGCACTTGGGTCCAGGTCAAGGAGAGTGGACTGGGTCCTCCCACCACACAAGCCATAGCTGCGCCCCCTCCTTCCCTCCTTCCCCAGTGCCTCCTGCCCATCTCTCTGGGTTCTGCTTTTTGTTACCCCCAAACCGTTAAAACTTCTTATTGTGAAATGTAATACACATCCAGGAAAGTAGGCTAAAATACTAATATAGAACTTTTAAAAAAGTATTGCACAGTCAACACCCATATAATTAACACTTGTTTGGATCCCTGTAGAGCTGTCAAAGGGGAATTAGTTACAGCTACACATAAAAGTGTGAATGAATCTCAAAACATAATGTCAAGTGAAAATATTTGTCCCAGGAGAATGGATACAGTGTGATGATTGTATTTTTAAGAGTTCAAAAGCATGTGAAATTAAACAGTTATAAAGAAAAAATAAGTATAAAGAAAAGCAAGAGAAAGTTAAACACAGAATTCAAGACAGTGGTTATCTCTGAGGGGCAGGATGGGATGAGAATGGGTGAATGGGGACTTTTAAAGAAGGAAGTGTTCATACGTGCTCACATTTTTGGAATTCTTTATCATACACACGTAATTTTAAAATTATTTTGTGTGTACTCAATATTTAATAGAAATATTTTTAAAAGAATACATTAACCATAGAGGCTATAGTTAGTATCTTCTGATCTAACCCAGATCAGAAGAGCCACTATATCGCTGTCTCTCAGGTCTCACTTTTCCCATCCAGTCTACTGTGGGCTAGAAAAACACAACACTTGACAGAGGTACTTTCCAGGCCAACAACATAAGGAAGGAAAACCAAAAAGTATGGTAGTCTTTTGTAACACTGTGTTCCCCTTACAATTTGCAACACATTTGAATCATTCTGAGACCAAGGTCACTCCCATGAGAATTTAGCACTGGTCAGAAAGTAGTGCCACTCTCTTAGGACCAAAGAGCTTATCACGTAATTTTATATATTAGTTTTATCCTAACCATGGGTAATAAAAAATGTATAAGATATTCTGGCTTAATGATAGTCCTGAGGGTGAGAGTCCAAGAAGGGACACCCTTTTGGAGCAAAAGCTCCGTGTTATCAAGTGCCCAGGACTGTTTCGATTTTATTATACTTGTATATGTAAGAATACGTTCCTTATTGAAATTCCTCTAAGAGATAATTGCTTTGTTATTTCAAGTCTTAGCCCAATGGCAGCCAGAGCCTACATCTATCCATGCCTTAAAATAAGAGTAAAGGTAATACTAATGGCATAGAACATATGGAAAATATTGAGGTCATGGGAGATAGTTTATTATCAACTGCAATCTCTTCAAAGGAATACCATTTATTTATTTTAAATCCAACTCTCAGGTTCTTAGAAACTTATTTAAAAATTCATTCTTCTTTATCTTAATTTTTTCCACAAGTAATATGTGAATTCATTCTTTGTGAACAAAATAAAGCAATACTGAATAAATAAAACACCTCATTAATTCTCATCCCACTCCTATCTAATAGACATAATAATAAAAGTTAGGATTGAGAACTTATGTGTCGGAGATTATGCTAAGTGCTTTTGTGTTTTCATATTTGATTACACCTACCCTCTGTGGTTGGTAGTAGTATTATTCCTATTTTTCAGATAAAGAAACTGAGTCCCAGAGAAGTTAAGAAATTTTCCCGTGATCGTAGGACTCATAAGTGGTAGGGAGGGGATCGAAATCTGGGCAGTCTGATTGCAGGGCGCTTGCTACTAAATTCAGTTGCACTTTTCCATTAACATGAATCCTCTCCGTTCCTGTAACAAACCCCCTTGCATTAAGCATATCTGTGGGTGTTTGTACTTACTCTTTTTTGACATATTAGAAGTTGGTAAATGGAAAATGAAAAAAGATATGAGGCACAAAATGGAGCTCCAAGATGGTTGATAAAAGATGAGAAAAATGCAAGGATGAGCAAGGGAGAAATGACCAGGGAAAACTAAAATGAAGAAAGATGATTAGGGAATTAAATGTGTACACACCATGATAATCATGGAAACAACAGAAGATGCAATGAGGTGGTGACTCTACACAGTTTCTCAGAGAGTCAAAGACAGCAGAGCAATGGGGATTTTAAACCTTCCTCATGCCACATAATGGTATTGTGTAGTTGTTTTGTATAGACATTTTATAGACAAAGATTCTTAACCCTGTGGTCAAATGGACCTTATATTCTAGATATTTGGCTGAGCTCTACTATTCATGTCAATGATTCAACAATGAAAATATTGTTCAATGGACTCCACAACAGGACTGTATTCCCAAGAGGGTAGTCTAAATAAGGAGGAGGCCATGGTTCTATTCCTTTGTTGGAAGCAGCTGACAACATCCATGGCAGTCACAGGAGTAATCTCTCTATGGAACCTCGTGTGTGTGTGTGTGTGTGTGTGTGTGTGTGTGTGTGTAGAATGTTCTCAGTAAATATTGACTATGATGTTTAGAAGACTATTTATAAGATGAAACCTGTGATAGACATCTTTGGCTGTCTACCCAGCACCATTCTCCCTTATTCGTAGCTATCATAACCCTAATTTTACTTGGGAAAAATTGGATCTGGAACTAGAGGGTGAACCATGACGAATCTAAACCATAACAGCAGTCCTGTTCTCCTTTGCTTAGCAATCTGTTGATGTGTGAGTGTGACACAGTTCTGGCAAAAGAAATGGAATGGGAACCCTGTTGGGGAGATTGTGGGGAAGCAAAGAAGTTAAAATCTGCACAAAGAGAAAGCCCTTTTCCCTCTTCCTCCACTTAGTGCTTTGAACACTGTCTTGGGAAGATGTTCTATTTAGAGCTGGGCCAATAAGAGCAAGAAGGTTTAGAAGCATGTTCCTTGATGACACCATTGCACTGCAGAGCTAATCCTAGACCACCTACCAACAGACTTCATGTAGTAAACAAGATCTTTATGTTAGTTAGGTTTTCTGTGACTTGGATCACATAATGAAGACATAATAAGTGAATGAATGAATGCTGATCTACATTCATACAATCACTTACTGTATTTTTGTTATTATTCACTATTATATCCAAAGAACACATCATATTGACTAGCACTCAACAAATAATTATTACAATTATTGAAGAAAGAAAGAAAGGAAGGGAGGGAGGGAGGGAGGGAGGGAGGGAGGGAGGGAGGAAGGAAGGAGAGAGATGAAAATACAAAAATCAAAATCCAAGATAAACCCTAGTGGACACACTTTGATGATTGTTCCGTAAAACAATGTACCGTAATGCTGAAGCTCAGCAAGTAGTTGGAGATGGTGCAAATTGCCAATCTCATATTTGATTTGGTTAGATATATGCTACATTTAAGAAGTGGAATGCAAATAAGCAGAGACTAAAAGCTTTTCTTGGCTCTGTCATAAGGTACTTTGGCAGGGGAACAACCCAATAGTGGAACTAGAATAAAGAATTCGGTGTAAATTGAAGAGGCTAATTTAAAGATTCAGCTTACATCATCTTTTAATATATTTCAGTCACCCAGAAGAATATATATAGCATTGTATGGAATATGTTGATCTATCACTTCCATTTGAAAATGAAATTCTCCCACAGAAATACCCACTAAAGCAACTCAACATGCCTCATCCTTCAGTCCTTCCCAGTTAGCCTCTCAGCAGGTCGTCTTAGATTAAAAACCGTACCGGAAGTCACTTAATGCATGTCATGATTTTGATCTTATTTACAGAAATTTCTGCCAGCTGATCAGTATAGGTTAATCATGATTACAGGTGGTGTGGAAATGAAGAAGTTATGGAGTACACAACTTGACGTATCTATCAACAATGGTACAAGTTATGAGGAGTCAGCTTGTCTAAATGATTATCCTTTTTTTCTTTTTTGGTATGCTTACTCTCTCCCTGTCATTATTGCCTTCCTGTGAACTTTTAAATCTCTCCATTTAAAACAACAAAATAATCTCTCTTAACCGTATATCTCGCTCCAGCCAAGTCCAAATCTCCCTCCTATTCGTCATCTCCAAATTTCTTGAGTTATCCATACTACGCTGAGGCAGATGCAGTCAGTGACCCCCTCAACTCCACTCAACACTCAGCTCCTGGTACAGGCCAGTGGCATCCTACTTTAAGCACCTTGGATACCCATCTTGAGACTTCTCTCCAGTCTAGCGCAGGGCACACCAGAAGAATTGGGAAATTCGTGCCCTTGGGAATATGCCTCAGCCAATGATGGGTGGGGGTTGGAGGAAAAATGCAAACTTCCCAGCAACTGGGTGAAATGAGCATGACTTTGAGTTATGTTCTACATCGTCTCCCAGAGATCCCCAGCAGGGCTGAATGACAGTTGCCCACAGCATTAATATGCTCAGTATCTTACCCTTCGATTGCTTCTTTCCCTTTCGTTCTCACTTCCCCTCTCTCTCCCTTACTGAGATTGTCTCCCAAATAAACCACTTAATGTCAGACTCTTGTCTCAGGATCCGTTTCTGGGGGAGCCAGACCTCAGACAACCCATTTCTATTTCATCACCTCTTACCACTCTCCAGTCACTCCCATGTGGGTTCTGCCCCATCGTGTCACTGAAGACTGCTGTGTTAATGAATGCAAAGGGCATTTTCAGTCCTTACTTAGTCTCTGAACGACATTACACAAATTGACTGCATGCACCTCTTGCAATACTCTCTTGACACCTTGACACTATTTTTGTACCACTGGTTCTCTTTTTATTTCTCTGCTTGTTCCTGCCTGGTCTCCCTCACAGGCCCATCTGTCTCTAACTAAAGATTAAATGTGAAGGTTCTCCAAGGCTCAATTCTACACCCACTCCTCTTCTCAATCTAGACTCTCTCTCTGGATAATTTCATCTACATTTTCATTTTCAGTTGCCACCCATAAGGAAATAAATCACACATTTGTATCTTTAGCCCAAACCTTTAGTCTGCACTCCAGACCTGCATATCTAATTATCTACTTTATACCTCTTTGATCTCTTGAAGGCAGCTCAAACTCAACAGGATCCAAAGGAAGATATGACCTTTCCTCCCACACCCTGTACTATCCTGTTGATCTCTACTTCAGGGAATGTTAACACCATTCATCAAGTTTTGAAAGGCTGAAACCTAGTAATCATTCTCAATTCGTCTCTCTTCTTTATCGCCATTCCCCAGCACATGTCTAATCCATCATTAATTGGATCCTTTTGGTTTTACTTCTTAAATATTTTTTAACCTGTCCAAAAATTTTTTAAAAATAAAAACCTGTCCACTTCTTTTGCCTCTCCACCATCTCCTGAACCTCTACAAACACCTCCTCACTTGCTTGCCCGCTTCTTCTCTACCTCTATCTATGATTCATTCTTAACACTATAATCCAACTGGTAGGATTATTTCCACCCTCATCCTTGTCCCTAGGTTTAAAACACTTTAAAATCTTTACTCATCACATAGACACAAAATCGTTAGTCTGTGCCACAAGATCCTTCCTGTATGGCCTCTACCCAGTTTTCCAGCCTCGTCTTGTCCCAGACTTCCCCTCCATCCTCCTGATCTGGCTATAGTGACCTTCTTTTACTCCTTCACACATCCTCCCGTGACATGGGGGGTCTTTGTGTATACTGTCTTCTAAAACACTTCCTTCTCTCCTTCATTTGTTCCATAACTAATAATTTTTCAGACCTTGGTTGAATTGTTACTTCCTTAGGGATGGTTTTCATTCACATCTCTGACCAGGCTGATTCTTCCTAATATAAGCTTTCATCACCCTACGTATCTCGCTTGAATTGCAGTTGAGATTCACAGTTATTTGTTCATCAAATGAATAACTGTGTTGAATTAGTGAATGAAGAAAAACTATAGCCTCAAAGCTAGAAGAATTTTGTTCTCTTCTGTTATGGGCTGAATTGTGCCCCACCTGCCTCAAAATTCATATACTGAAGCCCTAACCCCCAGTATCTCAGAATGTGGCTGTATTTGGAAATGGGGCCTTTAAAGAGGTAATTAAGTTAAAATTGGGTCATTAGGGTGGCCCTATACCAATATGACTGGTGTCCTTATAAGAAGAGTAGATTAGGACACAGAAAACACAAACAGAAGGACAGCCATGTAACGACCCAGCGAGAAGGCAGCCACCTGCAAGCCAAGGAGAGAGGCCTCAGAAGAAACTAAACCTGCTCACCTCTTGATCTTGCACTTCCAGCCTCCAGAAGTGTGAGAAAATTAATTTCTGTTGTTAAAGCCACTCAGTCTGTGGTATTTTGTTATGGCAGCCCTAGCAAACTAATATATCTTGGTTATATACCTTGGTTATCTCAATGGGTTGATGTATATACTATCTTGGAATACATCCAACACCATCTTATTCCTCAAGAACTGTTCTCACATACTTAGCCACTTTGCCAAATACAGTTTTTGATGCTGCCAGGATGTTCCCATCTGCTCTAAATGAAGCAGCATTCATCATTGTTCCATGTGTTCAGCTTGAAAGCCAATTTTTATAAATTGGGGGATTAAATGACCTTGGTGTTATGCGTAGTACCCTCACTCTGTGGGTAGAAATCAATAATACGAAAGACAGCCTTTTTAGAAGCAAAAGGCTGTACTTTTTAAGGAAGCTGACTTCGAGCTTTTCATGACACCTTTGTTGTTGGGGAATTTACAGTTTCCCTCTCTTTTTGAAGAACAACATTCCCTGCAAATCTTATGACCAAGAATTCTAATATTTCTACTCTTTCTATTTGTTTTTCTTAGAGCAGATGTGACAAATGATAAAGTCTCATGTTTGAAATGATAAGACACTTTAACTGGGAAGATGGCATTATTCAGTTGCAGGAGATATAATGTTTTCTATTTATTTTTACAAAATATCACATCTTGGTTTATTCATTCTTGTAAGATACTATTAATAGTAGGATAATCATTTCCTTTGAATATGTTGTTTCGTTTCTATAAGTGGCACTATACCTGGTTAATAGCCTAACCCCGAAGCTAGCCATATTTTCAAATGTGATTAATATTTCTCTGTCTTTTTCTTAATGCTCCATTAACTACTGCATAGTAAGTAGTCCTACTGCCAAAAGGCTTTTCCATTAAATGGAATATACATTTACTCACTTCGTGAATTAATTAATGCCATATGGAATTTAGAGCAGAAGATTCTAACTTAGGCATTTTGTTTTAGAGATTTAGAAAATATGGAGCCATTTGTGTCCAACAGGACTCCCATATGCTTTCTTATCTTAAAACAAAAATACAGAAACAAGTGTTTCAGCTTTTTCTCAACTATCACAATTTTCATGTCTCTGATTACTGCAAGATTCCAAAGTGTACATGATTAATAGCAGTGAGTTTACACTGAACATCAGAACCTTTGAATGGAGGGAGATTTTTCAGGGGGTTTTCTCCTGGTTCCATAAATCTCTGATATTTTAGAAATTTGAGTGTGTGGACAGGGGGCCTGGCCACATGGGTAGTTTAGGTGATGGATGGCCATATCCGTAGCCTGAAAGAAATCCTGTGCTTATTCAACTCAACGGCTATGCTGAGCCAGGTACACAGGTATGGCATAAGGAGGCCCACAGACAGGAAGTTGCTTATTCTAGGATTTGTGTGAAGAAGAGATTATGGTAGCTTAAGCACTGGAACACATTGAGGACTTTTGTCCTTGGCATATCTCCCCTTCTTCAGTAACTACTCATTGAACACCTACTATGGGCCAATGGTCCAAGCACACACAGAGTAGCTGAGCTGCATCTACACATTAGGATGTGGCATACAGAGAGGTGGTAGTGGTCCTCTCTTACTGCTTGCTCCATGGAAGGCCAACTCTAAGGGTTGATGTCCATTTATGGACATCCATGAAGGAATTTTCTGGAAGTTTCTTGCCTCCAGAGGTACTGCTCCCCATCTAACATGAAAAAATCAAGGTCCCTTTCATCTCTTTTTCAAAGCCTAGCATATCAGCTCTAAAACTTGAATGCGCATCAGAATCACCTGACGGACTTGTTAAAAAACCAGATTACGGGGCCTCAGCCCCAGAGTTTTGGATTCAGTAGTTTGCGGGTGAAGGCTGAGAATTTGCATTTCTAATATATTCCCAGTTGATGATAGAGTTGGTCTCAGAACCAGACTTTTAGAACCACTGGGCCAAGACATAGCCAGCCCCAAGCAACCAGAGCCCCTGTTATTCTCACCCAGATACCACTCTAGGCCCTCTCAGCTCTTCTGTCCCAAAGGCACCTTCCAAGAAGGCACATGGACCTCCAAGTTTCACCACCCAAGATGCCCCATTCAAAAAGGAAAAGAGAAGCATCATCAGAAGGAGGTCTTCTATCATTGCTTCATTGCTATTTGCAGGAATTGTACCTCAATCTTAATAACAGACAATTTGTTGAACACTTAGTATATGTCAAACACTGTGGTAGGGCGTTGAATAATAGTGAGTTAGCATACACTGAGTGCTTACCTGTGGGTTAAGCTGTAGTCATGGTCATTTCAATAGATTGTTTCATTTGATTTTCACTATAGCTCATTGTACAGATGAGGAAACTGAGGTATATAGAAGCTAATAACTTACCCAGCGATATATGATGTATAGCTACTGAATAGTGGAGCCAAAAATATGAAACTAAGAAAATGTGAGTCTTAACCATTAGGATATAGTACCTTTTAACCTATGTCTATAGCCCTGTCTGTCTACCTGTCTGTCTGTCTATCTGTCTCTATCTAAATTCCATTTAATCTTCCCAAGAACCTTAAAAAGTGAGCATTGTAGCCTCATCTATAGATGAGGCAACTGAAGTTTAGAAACATTAACAACTTGCCCACAAGGTCAGGGGTGGGTGGGAATGCAGGCTGGCTGACTCCTGAGCACGTGCTTCTGGTGTATAGAAGATTATATTTGCTTAAGCAGGTAGGACCAGCCATTGTCCTCCCAATGCTCATTGGCAGCCCTTGACCTGGCCAGAGCCCCTCTCCAAAGCGGCTGAAATGAATGGGGAAGATGAATTGGGGCCACCAGGATTTATAGCACCCGCATGTTGATGTACTCACATCAGAGGGCTAGAATAGCTTCTCATATAGACAGAAGGTTGACCAGAATTTCCCTAAGTGCCAAGAACTTAGCAGAAACAGTTGGGGGGAAAGGCCATTCAGTGTGGGGCCCTTGGTTCTCCAGATTAAGATGGCTGCCCTGTAAGGGACCAACTGGACCCACATTTGGATCCATCAATATTCAGGGACTTTCTAAGAGCCCAGAATGTAACTTATTGCAAAATCAGGCATCTCCCAATACTGCCCCCTTCAGGACTGAAACACTCATTCTTCCAGCTGCTGAAAAGGTTGGTCAAGGACAGCTCACAGCTGAGTCCCTCTCTAGAAATTGCCCTTGGCTGAGGAGAGTCACCTCATCCAAGGTTATGCCTCTTTGGGAGCTAAGAGGACATCCCCTATCCAATGACTGGTTGATACAGGAACATAAAGGCCCAGCCACCTGGTTGCAGTCAGGATATTTCTGCCGGGCCATCCCAGCTCTAGAGGCCCGAGGGTGACCAGCCCTCCTCGCTTGCCTGGGACTGAAGGGTTTCCCAGGACTCGAGACTTCGGTGCTAAGACTCAGGCAAACTGGGACAAGTTGATCACCCTAAGAGGTCCCCTTGTGATTGTCTGAGGCCCATCTTCTCCTTCTGCCCAAGCCTGCTTCCTTCCCTTCCCTTCCCTTCCCTCATAGGTGTTGATTCCAAGACCATCTCCCAATAGATTTCCCTCATGCTAATCCCCATCTGAGTCTGCTTTTCAGACCTAAAACCTGACAGGTTTCCCCTAACATCTGTGACACCAGACTAGGGGACGGCCATCTCCCATAATTACTCCTTCCCTCACCTGCTGAAGGACTCATAGGAAGGGTCTGGAGAGATGGTGCCAAAGATGATGGACCAAATGAAGCTAACTGGGATCACAGCCAGATATTGAATTCACTCAGCATCTCCAGTAGTTGAAATCCATTTATCAGAGATGAGGTCACAGTATCTGAAACAGTAGAGTAGATCTAAATGTGTGCTATAACGAACCCTTCTAATTTGAATTTGTGGGAAAATCTGTTCATATTGAAAGAAATTCTTAAAGACTCTCTACCCCAAAGTCTGGTCTGTCTGTCTTTCTTCCCCCACCACTCCCTTTTGCTTTTTTTTTTTTAATTTTTATTTTATATCAGAGTGTAGTTGATTTACAATGTTGTGTTAGTTTCAGGTATACAGCAAAGTGATTCAGTTATACGTATATTATCTATATATCTATATTGTTTTTCAGATTCTTTTCCCATATAGGTTATTACAGAGTATTGCGTAGAGTTCCCTGTGCTATACAGTAGGTCCTTGTTGGTTATCTATTTTATACATAATAGTGTGTATATGTTAATCCCAAGCTCCTAATTTATCCCTCCCCCCACCTATCTTTCCCCTTTGGTAAAGTTTGTTTTCTAAGTCTGTGAGTCTGTTTCTGTTTTGTGAATAAGTTCATTTGTATCATTTTTTAATATTCTACATATAAGTGATACCATATAATATTTATCTTTCTCTGTCTTTGTCAGGGTTTCTGCCTTTACCAAAACTTTTAGCTAATAATAATGTGTTTGCTGAGCCGGACTCCCTAAAGCTGGTGCAACATGATTGAATTCTAAATTTTGTATAACATGGGCTATAATCAAGGTAGAGATCCTCAGCAAAAAATAATTAGCTTTGGGGTTAGAAAACTCAATAGAAACATAATAATTAAATTGGCTGTCTGTTTTTATTTTATTGAGAACACTAAGCTATATCGATCTTCTTTCAAACCAGATGCTGATTCATGCAGCCCCTTGCAGATCTTTGCTGAACTGCTTCTAGAAAAGGAATAAACTTGAAAATTCCACCCTAGTACGCTAACAGATTTTGGAAAATCCCAACACTTAGAGCTTCAAAGTGCCTGGCTTGGGGTTCTGACCTCCTCCAAGTGGGAGGAGTCAAGTGGGCGGTGCTGATCCTTTAAATATCTGGTGGGTCTCCCAACATGGAGGGAAAATCTAGGAAGAGAACCAGATGGGTGGAGAATTTCAGTTTTGCCAGATGAAAGTTCTAGAGATCTGTTATAGAACAATGTGAATAAGATTAACACTACTTAATTGTACAGTTAAAAAAATATTAAAAGGGTAATTTTTCTATTATGTGATTTTTTTACTGCAATTAAAAAAAAAAGATAGTGGGGCATTCTAGGCCAAGAATGAAGTAGCGAATGACTTACTTACTGGTTCTGCTTGCAGCTCAGACCTGATCCTAGCAGGAGGCCTGTAGAAAAAACCTCAGAGGTCTGAACTGACTCCACTCTCTTGAGACGTTTCTCCCAGACCCACTCTTCTTCCTAATCTTCTGATCTTCTGACCTTGGTTCCCAAGCCTGTACCTCAGCTGTTCTTGTTCAACCTCTCAGGACCACCCTGCACCTCTGCACCCCATTAAATGTATTCCCTCCCTGGTGAATGGCCTCCTCTAGGGCGGGCATCTACTTTGTATTGGATCCCCTTATCCAGGCGTCCCTCTGTGTACTGAACCAGAGGCTACCAGCAGCTCATGCTCTGGTGCTTCCAGCCTCCTGGTCTTTCAGAAGGGAGTTCTCTGCCTGAAATGTGCCCTCTTCATATTCAGGAAGTTAGACATACCCCTCTCTATTTTCTTCCCACAACCCCATTTGGGCCCTGGCCATGTTGTCTTTTAATTGTCCATTCACATTGTATCTGCTTACACTTCTGTCTCTCCAGTCAATACCAGACTGTGAGCAACTTGAGGGCTGCAACCAGTATATAGCTGACTAGAAAGCTATTTTATTTTTGATAGCAGAGCTTGTTTTTAATTTCACAGTTTTTGATTGTCCTGATAAAATTGAGTTGCTTCTGAGAAAAAATTTGGTTTGAGAGAGATTTTGTTACTGATTGAGCACATAGCAATTTTAGAAGACATTGTTCTGATTTTACGTATCATAAAAGTATAAAAGTTATTAAATAATTGCTATAAGATAATTTCATTGATTTCCCCCCAAGGGAAAAGTATAATAGTCTTCCAATATTTATCTACTATGGAAAAATAGGTCTTTTAAAAAATAAAATCTTGATGTTAGTGTAAATAAATGGACTGTGGCATAAAAATGATTTCTTTTACTGTGAACATGCCTCATTCAGTCTCCTTTTTATTTATGTCACTCTAACTAAATTTACATCTCAAAAGAAAGAAAACCACATCTATTTGCTGTCACCTTCTTTTAGCTAATTGTTGACATGAAAACCATCAGTTCCAAAGAAATTTAGAGCTTAGGGTTTCTAAGAATAGAGAATGAACTAGATAGAACACAAGATTTGTTTTTGTTTCTTTAACTTCTACATTTATCAAAGTTATATTTCTATGTGTGAAGTTACAATGTGCATATAATGTTTTTACTGGTTTATATAAAAAGCAAATGTCTGCCCTGCCATTTGCCCCCTTCCAGAGAAAAATCACTTTCTCCTTTTCTTAGATGATTTATTTTTACTTAACTATTCTATTTCTCTAAATAGGACGTTTCTCTCAATACTCGCTGCTTCTTGATTTTTCAGCTCAGGCATAATTAGTTGATTTCCCACTGTGGAAAATGAGCATTTAACATCCTCCCCTTTCCCCAATGTTCTTATATCTTAATTCCAGGTAGGCTAATATTGTTGTTTACCTCATTATGGCTATATAAATACTATATACTGGTGAACTTTGTCGTAAAATGCGGTTACTTTTCCTTTCATACACTTTTGATTCTCCTGTGATTGATAATTGCATAGGAATTTGCATAGGAATGTTGTTTCCTATGTATTTAGCTTTAAACATTAATTAAATACCATACTTTTTAACAAATGTCTGAATCTCTTTTCAAGAGGTCCCCTCACACTCATTGTTCTACAATGTTTACTTTTCTTTTAGAAACCTCTCTCAGCGCTTTCCCGTCTGTGCTACTCCAGCTGCATTGCCTTCTGTGCCTTTTGCACTGCTGCCATGCTAGAGAATTGCTACCTCTCTCCTGTGTTGGATCTCCTGGGTCCTATATTCAGGGGTTTCTTCATTGGTAAAGCACACCCTGAAGTGGCTTCCTAATAACGAATATAAGATGGTGAGTAAGTTTTTGACACCTTATATATCTTCTCATTTGACATAAATTTGGTTGAATATAGAATTCTAGGTGGGAAATCTTTTTTTTTTTCTTTTTTTGCGGTACGCGGGCCTCTCACTGTTGTGGCCTCTCCCGTTGGGGAGCACAGGCTCCGGACGCGCAGGCTCAGCGGCCATGGCTCACGGGCCCAGCCGCTCCGCGGCATGTGGGATCTTCCCGGACCGGGGCACGAACCCGCGTCCCCTGCATCGGCAGGCGGACTCTCAACCACTGCGCCACCAGGGAAGCCCGGTTTTTGGTTTTTGAATTGTCCTCTCCCTACATAGCCACTGTAATATCTAACTGGTGTATTTTCTGGTAGGCTGTGTTAGAGGCTTTCTTCAGATATCTGGTAATCCTTGGTGTCTGCTCATATTTAGCATTGTGAGATTAAATATCTTGTTAGAAACTCTGGCCAATCAGAGTCTCTCATCCCCCTGAATGAGTGATTAATTCGGGGATGAGCATATTGCTCCAGGCTGGGTTAATACGTATCCTCTTTGGATGATTAGGAAAAACGACTTCCTATTCCTGGTGTTACTAAGCTAGCAGGACATGAGTCTTGATTTACTGGTGTGATCTTGCCCGATGCATGGAGAGAGATTTCAAGAGATGGAGAGACAGAATGTGTTGCTAGATGACATCACTTGAAGCCCTGGGTCTGATTAATTACATCCTGTAACTTCTCCTTAAGTTCAGCTTTTTCCTGCTTAAATTATTTTGAGTTGGGTTTCTATGACTTTCAACTGCAAGTTTTTTGACAGATACAATGTCTTTTCACAATGTTTATCTGTCTGCCTGAAAATAGTGCAATTTACACACCTACAAATGCCAAGGGTCATCAACTATCCATCATTTCACTTCAGCTTTCCCATAATGGCTCATATATCCTGTGAGTCCCAGTGTGTCATCCAGTGTCCAATATAGCAACAGTGAGAATGGATGTGTGGGAACAGACACAAAAATATCATCTGTAAGTAACAGTGATGATCAATTCACATTTTCTCTGAGGGCCATCTCCTCTCCCTCAAAGATCTCATTCGGTTCCAGGCTATTTAGATAGGGAGAAATTGTGCCAAGTATTGTTCTCTGATTTCTTATTTTTCACTCTTTCTGATTTCCTCTTGATGGCATATGTATTAATGCCTCTTTCTTAGAGTTTTTCCTCGTTTAGCTTGTTTGTGAGAATAGTGTAAACATTCCTTATTCATAATGTCCTTATTTCCCAGATGCAGCTATTCTTGATCTTGAACATTTTTATATTACCACTTTAAAACTCAGATTTCTTACACAATTTCCAGTTACTCCTTTTGGAAGGTGAGAGATAACTTCTCAATTTGGGAAGTATGTCTATTATTTAGCAAATTCTGGTTTAGATTCCTCTAAGATAAATGAGAATTTAGACTATCATAATCATACTTTTTTTAGTCAAGCCATGTCTGAATGTGAAATACCTTTAGCTTTCCAGTGCTTCTAAAGATAGCTGTCATAAACTTCATATTCCTGCAAAATCAGGTTGCTTTGGAAAGCAATTGAGAGTCTGTGTCTCACACTGCTGTATCCACAACACCTAATGCATTTTCTACATCCGTAAAAAAAAGCCTCATGGGCTTCCCTGGTGGCGCAGTGGTTGAGAGTCCACCTGCCGATGCAGGGGACACGGGTTCGTGCCCTGGTCCGGGAAGATCCCACATGCCGTGGAGCGGCTAGGCCCGTGAGCCATGGCCGCTGAACCTGCACGTCCGGAGGCTGTGCTCCGCAACGGGAGAGGCCACAACAGTGAGAGGCCCGCGTACCGCAAAAAAAAAAAAAAAAAAAAAAAGCCTCATAATAATGACTAATTTTACTTGGAAACAGTTTTTCCTGTCAAAAATATTTTTAGTGCTTTGTTTAATCAATGTTCTTGATTCTGAAAACACTGGTAAAGTGGTGTTTAGCATATTTATTAGTCGATTCCATCACTCATGAGCCTCTGGGCATGCTTATAAGATCCTGGGGCTGGAGGAAAACAAGACAGTCATTCACTAAGTTTCATGCTCTAAGAGTAAGTGTCATAAAACCAAGAAATATGCTCTTATCTCAGCGCCAGGAGTTGCTTATAGGGCCAGAATTTTAAAATAAGGAACTGGGCATCACCGAAAAGAGGCAATGCACTTAGAGACCCTGGAGAGAAGGACCAGGCGTCCCTCAAACATCACCAAGTGACAGTTAAGGCCCCAAGAGGACCCTTCAATCCTTGCCTGTCTCCCCTCTTACCCCCTTTTTTTCTATGGGATCCATGACTCAATCTCACTTTTTTTCTTTTTATATTTTGCCAATTTTTCCATTTAGAATATTTCTATTCACTCTCTCTCCCAAAATACGACTCCACAGATAAACCCAGTCTGATTATTTTTCCTTTGGGCCTTGCCTGATTTTAAAATACTTGTTAGCTTTTCAGTCATTTGATCTGGAGGCAAATATACTATGCACCCTAATTTAAGGACAACTTGCTACTATCACTACGGTGAAACAAATAAAGAATGATACATGAGCACATACAAAATTTTAATAATGGAGACAGACCCAGTCTAAAAGTTTCCATTACCTTTTTTCAAGGATTCTGGAAAGTACCTCCTTCCACCTGGAAAATATCCAAAAGGTGGGACAAGGAGGCGTTTCTTTAAAATTCACACCTTCTTCTTTCTCCAGCCAGTGGAAGAGTATTATAGAGTTTGATCTATGAAGCAGTGTGAAATTTCTTATGTTTAGAAAATGAAGTGTCCATGAAATCTGGCTGTGCAGAAGAAGCAGATTTATCTATACCAATGTCATTGTCATTGTTCCTAGTGGCCCAAAGTTAGAAGGTTTCTGGTTACACGATCATAAGGCTACGATCCTAAGTATATGTTTTCCCTGAAGTGACTGTGTGCTGTGCCTCTGGATTTATAAAATTTAGATTAGATCATTAAGGTCTTTTCCAGCTGTAACATTTTATGTTCTAGGTCAATATGGCTGTGCCCTCTTGGAAGAATTTTCTCTCTTCTTGTTCTTTTCATTTTGAAGGGGAAAAAAAGCCTTATTTTGTTTTTGTTTCTGTTTTTTATAAATTTATTTATTTATTTATTTTTGGCTGCGTTAGGTCTTCGTTGCTGCGCGCGGGCTTTCTCTAGTTGCGGCGAGCGGGGGCTACTCTTCATTGTGGTACGCGGGCTTCTCATTGTGGTGGCTTCTCTTGTTGCGGAGCTCGGGCTCTAGGTGCATGGGCTTCAGTAGTTGCAGCGTGTGGGCTCAATAGTTGTGGCTCATGGGCCCTAGAGCACGCGGGCTTCAGTTAGTTGTGGCTCACGGGCTTAGTTGCTCCATGGCATGTGGGATCTTCCCGGACCAGGGATCGAACCCATGTCTCCTGCATTGGCAGGCGGATTCTTAACCACTGCGCCACCAGGGAAGTTGCAAAAGCCTTATTTTGTGACAAGACTTTTGTGAAGCCCCCACTTTATAGAGTATGATAAGTCCCTCCCCTTCAATCCCTCCATTATACCTCTCTCCTTCCAGCGATAGTGGGAAAGTTAAGTCAGCTAAACCCTGTAATTCTAAGCTTTCCTGGCTTTGTATTGTTCTATGGGGTTAAGAACTCTGAACAGCTTTGTGGACATTCTGTCATCTTGTTTCTCCAAGAGGACTTTATTCTTGACCTTCAAGAGTTGAAATAACTCGACAATAAAGTGTCAAGGATTCTGTAGTAACTGTTTCTCTACATTACGAACGGTTGCCGTCAGCACAGAGCTTTCATCAGGCAACATAACAGGGAGCATCCTCACAGGCATACATTTTGACTTTCACTCTGGGATGGTGTATGGGGAGACACAAGCTGGATTTATGCTTCAATATTATTAGATAAGTTTCTGCCAGACATATTTTTTTCTTCAGGTTAAAGCCATCGCAACACAGGCGCTTGAGTTTTATTCATCTCTGAAATTACTCTCATAACCAGTTTGAGAAGAAGATTTAAATACGACTGGATTATTTTTCCTCCAATCACTACTTTCAACCGTGTTCTGTCATATCTCCCTTCCCTGGCAAATAGTGAATCACTTAATGGATAGCCTGGGAGATGCTATCACTTTCTGGTGGCTTTCAGTTACTTTAAGACCAGCCCAGGTTAAAACTTCAGTCTCTGGCATGATTTATAGCTCATCTCCTCCATCACCCCCAACACAAACTTAAGCTGGCACAGTGATTACAGCTAGTTGAGAGGAGCTTAATTAGCTCTGAGACATGGTTTTCCGCACTCGCCTTCCAGAACTAACTATAGAGAGGGTCGGGGAGGAGAGACAAGGAAGGAGACAAGTGCCTCTTGACTTAAGGTAGCTGTTGTCATCCTCTTTGGCTATCACTGTGTCACTGGATAATCACTGTCTGATCATTGATACCCTATGGCAGACATCCAAAGGAGCCAAATACCGGCTCTCTGGTGGATTGGGGGTTCGAGGGTATGAGCTCTTGGGGATAAAGGATTTCAGGGGGTCTCTCTGCTGCCCAAGACCCTGAAGAGGTTGAGACATTCAGCTTTGGCCCCTTCCAACCTCTCATCCCCCACAGCTTCTCATTACTGAGGTTATCTCACTGAGTAGGCAGCCATCTTGGCTGGCATATCAACAGGATGGATCGAATCCCTTTACTGCCTTAGTTTGGGTCCCCAAAAGCATACTCTCAGACAAGAAATGCAGAAAAGGAGTAGGAAGTGAGACAGAGAAAGGAAGCCAGCCAGTGAAGAGTGTATTAGCAAGCAACTTACCCCTTAGAGAAGCTGGAGCTCAGTTCCCTGGGAAACTCCAGGAGCTAATATAGAATGTGGGTCTTAGAGTTATCCCGCCCAAGGAGGAAGGGAGACGGATGCTATACAGCCATCTTTGTCAGTCACGAGTTGAGAGTTATTGTCAAGGATGTAAACTTCGCAGCATTTTTGGCCTGTGTGAGCACGGGCAGGGTGGGCTCCAGTGGCCAGAGGAAGCTCTTTGGCAAAGAGACACAGATGCTAGAAGTTGGTGGTCCCCTTCATGGAGCCATCTCCAATCTCATGCCCACAGGTCTACAACTGGCCAGGACTGCACTGCTTTAGGATGCAGATCTATGACACATGCCTCACTCCCTGACTCAGGCGAGAGGGACAGAGACTAGGTGGTGCATTCTCCCCATGGCAGGAGGTGCAGACTCCCAGAGAGGTGGGAGAAAGCACGCAAGGCTTTTTAAGGACTAGCCTTTGAAATCCCCCCTGTCACTTCAATGGTCAAGTCCAGTATTCATAGGGAGATGGGAAGAATACTGTTTCTCCCATGGAAACAGAGCAGGGAGCAGGGGAGGTGACTGCTTGGTAAACAGTAATGCCATCTACCACATATGGTTTCCAAGCATGGAAAAGATTTAAGAATCTCAAAACGGATAGTAACAAATGTCCAGAGAGAACAAAGAAATGGCTGTTGTGCTTGGTGGTTAAAGATGCTATTGATTATCTTCTTTTTTAAAAAATTTTATTATTATTATTATTTTGGCCGCATTGGGTCTTTGTTGCTGCGCGTAGGCTTGTCTCTAGTTGCAGTGAGCGGGGGCTACTCTTCGTTGCGGTGCGCGGGCTTCTCATTGTGGTGGCTTCTCTTGTTGCGGAGCATGGGCTCTAGGCACACTGGCGTCAGTAGTTGTGGCACATGGGCTTCAGTAGTTGTGGCACATGGGCTCAGTAGCTGTGGCTCGCGAGCTCTAGGGCGCAGGCTCAGTAGTTGTGGCACACGGGCTTAGTTGCTCTGTGGCTTGTGGGATCTTCCCAGATCAGGGCTTGAACCCGTGTCCCTCACGTTGGCAGGTGGATTCTTAACCACTGCGCCACCAGGGAAGTCCTGATTACCTTCAAGTGTATACTTTCACTAGAAAAGAGGAGACCAAACTAATATTTTAGGTAGTTATTAGAAATTTTAAAATAATATTAATTTATTAATAAATAATAAGTACTTTTATAATATAGCATTATAATAATTGATGTATTCATTAGAGTAAAATATTAAAAAGTGATAACTGAGGCAGCTGGTGTACGGAACTCTTTCTTAGAGCTTGGCAGAGAGAAAAATGAGAAGATTGGGTAAGAGCCAGAGGAGAGATTCAGACAGTATCACAGAAAAGACATGTGACTTTTTGATGGAAAAGAAGAAAAAACATTATGAAGACAAAAAGAGAGGGGTTAACTGCAAAAGAACATTTCCTAAGTAGGTGGGAGTTCATTTTGGCAAAGAGACCTCTGAGGCCCGAAAGAGAATGCCGAATGTGGTTAACAACTTCAAAAAAATATATTTCTAAGGCCTTTGGGGTAAGATTCCAAACTAATTATTAGTTAAGATAACAATTATTAACCATCGTTAATTTTGTCATGAAAATGAGTATCTGGTATTTTCACTCCCTTTATTTTCAGTGTTCTCTTCTCCTACACCCTTAATTTAACAAATCAAGACCTGAAATAATAAGAATAAAGATAATAAGCTGCATAGTGGCTCCCAAAGATGTCCATATCCTAATCCCTGGAAACTGAGAATATCTTACCTTACATTAAAAAGCAATTTTGCAGGTGTGATTAAGTTAAAGCTCTCGAGTGTGGAGATTGTCTTGGATTATACAGGTGGACTTGATGTAATCGCAAGGGTCCTTATTAGGGGGAGATAGGAGGAGGAGAAGTTTACGTGAAGAAGGTGGAGGAGAGATGGGAGAGATGCAGCCAGGAGCCAAGGAATGAGGACAGCTTCCCGAAGCTGTAACAGGCGGGGAACAGATTCTTCCCTGGAGCCTCCAGAAGGTCCAGCCCTGTCAGCACCTTATTTTAGCCCGTTTTAACTTGTTTCAGACTTCTGACCTCCAGAACTGTAAGAGAATAAGTTTGTATTGTTTTAAGCCACTAAGTTTGTGGTCATTTATTCCAGCAGCCCTAAGAAACGAATCCAATAAGCAGCACTTATTGGGTGCTCCCTGTGTGCCAGGCACTGTGCTAAGTGCTATGAGGTGTCCTGTCTCCTTATCCCGTGTTATAATCAGGGAGCTTGTCCCCAGCTACACAGGTGTTATGTGCTGGAAGTCAGGACTCAGATCTGGACTTCAGACCACATATTGTTGCCATCCTGTTAAGAATCAGAGCCGTACTGTTCTCCACTAAAATGCGCCAGAGCCTCTTAGGGAAATTGCTGATTCTAGAACTGGAGCAGGGAAGACAAGGTAAGACGAGATGAGCCTCAAGCATCTTGCAGTGCCAGAGAGCAAGGAAGTACTCAGAAAAACAAAGATGGCGGCATGTCAAAGGGACACGGGAGCCAACCTGAACATGCTCCCAATGGCCAAAGTTGGAACAATTTGAGCCACAAAATAAAGTAGTATTGGGTTATAACCCAAAGTAGAAAATAAATAGCCAAGCACCCATACAAATAGAAATAAATGATCAAATAAATAAATAGGGGAGAAAGGACATACCTTCCTTATAAAGGGTTCCAAATAATACATTTAAATACCCACCCCCTCCTGGAGGTGGAGTTTAATCCCCCACCCCAGTGTGGACTAGGTTTAGTGACTCATTCTAAGGAACAGAGGATGGACAGGGAAAAGTGGTAACTTTACAGTGGAGAAGCCTGGTGGACAGCACCTTATCCAAGTGGTCAAAGTTAACATACCAGTGATAAGTCATGTGGACATTATGTATCCCCTGAATTGATGTGATGAGAAGGGTACTTCACCTGCTTGGTTCTTTCCTCCAAAATCTGTATCTCCAGTCCAAATTATGAGAAAACATCAGACAAACCCAAATCAAGGAACATTCTAAAACCAGTCTTCAAAATCATTAAGATCAAGGTAAGTGTGAGAAACAGTCACAGAGCAAAGAGCCTAGGGAGACTAGGCTAATGACAGCTAATTCAATGTGGTATATTGGACAGGATCCTGGAACACAAAAAAGACATTAGTGCAAACACTGGTGAAATCCAAATAAAGTAAAAAAAAAAAGATAAGAAAAAGCAAAAAGGGAGTGTGTGGGAAGTTGGTGGTCTGAAGAAAGATGAACTGTGGTTATAAAACACTGTGTTAGTGTTTAGTATTCTTCATTACAAAGCAACAACAATTTGATGGAATATATTGCTCTTTCCCATGTGTCACAGCACCTGAAGAGGTAAAGTTAGGCAGATTATATTCTGCTCATTCTTTTTTGTTTTTTTAAAAAATTTTTATTGGAGTATAGTTGATTTACAATGTTGTTATATATTGTCCTCATTTTACCATATAATTCAGTGCTCCCAATTTATTGGGTACAGTTCTAAACAGATTAGATTATAACATCATGTAACTTGTTTAACCCTTACAGCAACCCTAGAGGGTAGTTACTAGTTTCATCCCCGTTTTCCAGAGGAGGACACGGAGGCACAGAGAGGTTAATTGACTTTCCCAAGTTAACACAGTAAGTGGAGGAGCCTGACTGAGCAGAAGGGTTGGCTCCAAGTCTTGCCCATAACCACTAAGCTACAGTGCTTTAGGTCTTTGGGGCTCAGAGAGCCTAAGTGATTGGCTCAAAGTCACAAAACCAGTTATTTCAGGACTAAGACTAGATTTGAAGTCTCCTCGTTTCCGGTTCAGTGCTTCACCCCTGTTTTCAGGCACCACCATCCACACTCGTTGTTCCTTTTCCAAAGCACAGTGAAAGTCTTGGAATGTCAGGAGCTAATCTGAACATGCTCTCAGGAACCATTTGAGCAACAAAATAAAGTAGTATTGGATTATAACCCAAAGTGTAAGATAAATAGGCATGCATCAACACTAATATCTGTAAATGACGGACGAAATAAATAAATTGGGGAGAAAAGAATTCTTTGACTTTCACTCTACCTGAATAACTCAAAAATAGGTAAGAAGTCTCGATTACATATATTTGTGGTCCCAGGTTGAAAGTCGAACAGAGAGAAAAACTTTGTCACTGGTTTAGTTCCCCGACAGGATTCAGATGATTGTCTCAGAGCTGATGACAATTCACAATTTCTTAGGCTTTGCAGATACTGTCCTGACCGTTCTTGACTTGTTTTTGATCCTTGAGGTTTACCTTTGTTTACACTGACTTTATAATTAATATCTTTTGGCACCCTTGGGAGTGTTACCTTCGTATATGTTCTCTGTAGTTGGATAGTAGTGTTGATTATCACCAGTTGTGCTCTTCAAAATATTTCATTTTAAAATGGAAGAATGGGGGCTTCCTTGGTGGCGCAGTGGTTGAGAGTCTGCCTGCCGATGCAGGGGACACGGGTTCGTGCCCCAGTCCGGGAAGATCCCACATGCCGCGGAGCGGCTGGGCCCGTGAGCCATGGCCGCTGAGCCTGCGCGTCCGGAGCCTGTGCTCCGCAACGGGAGAGGCCACAACAGTGAGAGGCCCGCGTACCGCCAAAAAAAAAAAAAAAAAAAAAGGAAGAATGTCTTTCAAGGTTTATAGGCTTTGGGAATGCTGTTAAGATTTTTTCCAAACCTTGAAACTATCTTTCTTGCTGTAGTATTCAGATTGACGCTGAAAGATTGCGGAATACTAACGGTGATCATATTTTCTTTAAAGATATGTCAGTATCTCAGGGTTTCTTGGATTTTCATGGAAAGTGGGTTGAAAGTCTTAATTGAGAAAATTATCTCTCGGATTCATGATTTAATTGTATTATGGTCTGAAAATAATCAAACTGAAGAAAAGCATTTCCAAATTTAGTAGCAATTGTAATAAACATAAAATTTGTAAAGGGCATTTCCATTTCCAAAATGTTCTTATTCGTGTTTTCTCCTTAGAGTCTCACAAAACCCAGTGAAGCTGGCATTATTGCCTTTCTTTTTATAAGTGAAGAAATGACCCAAGTTCACTCAGCTAGTTGTGGGCTAAGCTGAGATACCATCATTTCATGTTACCTTGAGTCCTTAAAGAGAGAGGATTATAGTAAGGCAAAATCTTGGCAACGTGTCAATAATCATTGCTTTGAAAAGTACTACATATTAATTCATTCTTCTTAGAGATGCCACTTTCGTCAAAATGACAACCAACATTCACTAGTTTATTATGGTAATAGAGGATGAAATAAAATCAAGATCAGTAATGGCCATTTATTGTGATTTTACCCACATTTCAGAAGTGGGAATTTAAAAAGTCATTGTGAAGCAAATGTCTACCGTAACATAGTGAGATAACAGACCAAATCTCTCAAAGATAAATTTTGTAAAAGAAAAGATCACAGTGCCTTAAAAATACCTAGCATAAAAATTGATATTCAGTAATTATTTTTTAAAAATAGTAAGTGATGCATGGTGAGGGTGGGATCTTCAGTCTTGGACTCCAGCCTCTGGGACTTATTAGTTGGGATGTTTAATAGGGATGATAGAATCTTCCTTGCAAGGTTGTTGTATTAGAAATGAGAAATTTTATTTCCCTTGCCTAAGACACTATCTGGCAGTCAATAATCATATTTTTGTTTATATTTTTATTAAATCATTGACTGTCCAGCTACCTGATTTAGGTAATCTATGAATAAAAGCTTTCTTTTCCCTGGAATAGAAAATGTCAACCTTGAGATTTGTTCTTTCTCCATAGTTGCTACCACCCAATGCTTTCAAAACTAATGTGCCAGAGATTTACTTGTTTAATGCTCATAAAACCACTTCTTATTCTATTTACTTGGAAATGAATTCCATGGAGGGGAAAACATCAGGCAATACGGCAGGAGGAGAATTTTCTCTAAATGTGGTATCAAGGAAGTGTGACGAGTATTGAACCAGCAGGTACTTCCGATGAAGAAGTACACGCTTTTCAAATAATGACAAAAGCCACATGAAGCAGAACAATAGAGACAAGTCCAACTTGTTGAACAATCTGAAGATGTAGAAGTAAAAGTTCAAACATATTCAGCCTCTGCCTTCACACCTGAAAGGAGTTTTCTTCCAGTAACCATGGTTACTTTATGTACTATTCAAATACTCATAAAGTGAAAGAGATGAGGGAAGAGTAAAGATGAGCCCTACTAAGGCAGGGACTGGTAATACAATGGAACTTCCTTTTGCTTTGAAGATTTAAATTTGGATAGACACTGATCTATGCAAAAAAATTTTTTTCCCTTTTTCTTTTTTTAAAGAGTTTATTTATTTATTTATTTTTGGCTGCTTGGGTCTTCGTTGCTGCGCATGGCTTTCTCTAGTTGCGATGAGCGGAGGCTACTCTTCGTTGCGGTGCGCAGGCTTCTCATTGCAGTGGTTTCTCTTGTTGCAGAGCACGGGATCTAGGCACGCAGGCTCAGTAGTTGTGGTTCATGGGCTTCAGTAGTTGTGGCTTGCGGGCTCTAGAGTGCAGGCTCAGTAGTTGTGGCTCAGCGGTCTTGGTTGCTCTGCAGCATGTGGGATCTTCCCAGACCAGGGCTCAAACCAGTGTCCCCTGCCTTGGCAGGCGGATTCTTAACCACTGCGCCACTAGGGAAGTCCCTGTTCTAGTTATTTCTGTATGTGTATTTTACACATTTGATCAGGTAGATAATAATGTCTTATAATCTAAAAACGCAAAACTTCTCATAGAAAGATAGTATACTAACTGGTGGTAGGATACTGGAAATAATATGGCAGTAATCAATTAAGCATAGCATATCAATTGTAAGAAACACTACAAATCACAGTGTTTATGAGAAGGACACACAATTACAGTCAAGGATAAAAAAAAATACAGGAACTCTTCCCCAGCGTAAAGCAATAAGTGAGTCCAAAAAGCTGAATTGTGTTGCTGCATGATGAATGGATCATTTGCTGCAAGCCTGTGCAGCTAGCTGACCACAGACCCATTCTTTTTTTTAATTAATTTTTATTGGAGTATAGTTGATTTACAATGTTGCATTTGTTTCAGGTGTACAGCAAAGTGAATCAGTTACGCATATACATATATCCACTGTTTTTTAGATTCTTTTCCCATATAGGTCATTACAGAGTATTGAGTAGAGTTCCTGTACTATTAGAGTTCCCTGTCCTTATTAGTTATCTATTTCACAAACCCATTCTTGTCCTTGCTCTGGTTTAACATCACCTGGTGACAGTTGTCTGCTCCAGCTTAAATATTGATGGGGATGATTCTGGGTTCCATGGATGATTCTAAGAATCCTTCTGTTATATGGTACCCCTTTTGTTAACCCAGTGTATGAAAGTTGATCCAAGAGAACACTCAGGTCACAAGGGCATACCTTCCACTTCTGCTTCCCAAAGTGACGTTCCCTCCCATTTATTTTTCTAACAGATAACGATTTTAGAACGGCCCTTAATATTAGTTGAAAGTCCCACTAATATTTCCTAGTCAACTCTCCTACTCTCTACAATGTCTAGTTTTCATTTTAAAAATGATTGAACTGAAGCATCTGCATGGTGAAAAGCAAAGAGGACTGGAGAGCTTATGAAGAAAAAGAATAATCTCTTACTTCACCCCATACTACCATCCAATGATATTCCTTGATGGGACTCTTTAACCATTTCTATTTTTAGTTCTTCTAGTGATGAGTTCTATAATTCTAAATAATATTCTTGACTTACCAGTTATGATAATTTCACTGATACCTGTAGGAAATGTGAGAATTAGCTCATTATATACTTTCCTCCACCTGTTTCCCATATCCTACATCCAATGTTTATAGTTATGTTATTATTGTAAGTTTTTCTTTTGGTTACTTTTGTAATTTTAAATAATGTATTTATATCCCTGTTCTTGTTCCATCGATTCCAAACTTGATGTAAGATAACACTATTATGTTCCTGAAAAAGGGGAGATTAGCAACAGAAAACAAATAAAACAAACATTAAAAAATAGAAAAATGATAGATTTAACCCCAAACATAAAAATAATCACAGTATGTGACTTCCCTGGTGGTCCAGTGGTTAAGACTCAGTGCTCCCAATGCAGGGGGCCTGGGTTTGATCCCTGGTCAGGGAACTAGATCCTGCATGCGTGCCGCAACTAAGAGCCCGCATGCCACAACTAAAGATCCCGCATGCCGCAACTAAGACCCGGTGCAGCCGAATAAATAAATAAATAAATAAGCACAGTAAATGTAAATGGTGTAAACACTCCAATTAAAAGACAGAAATCATGAGATTAAATAAACAATCAATACCCAACTGGGGGAGAGGATAGTTAGGGAGTCTGTGATTTCCATGTACACACTGCTATATGTGCTCAACATTATGTAACAACCTAAATGGGAAAAACTGAATCACTCTGCTGTACACCTGAAACTAACACAACACGGTTAATCAACTATACTCCAACATAAAATTAAAAGTTAAAAAAAAAAGACCCAACTATATACTGCCTACAAAAACATCACTTTAAATATTAAAATACAAATAGCTTAGACGTAGAAGGATGGAAAAGATATTTCATGATAACCCTAATCAAAAGAAATCTGGAGTGGCTATATTAATATCAAACAAAGTAGATTTCAGAACAAAGCATATTACGAATGATAAAAAGGCAAGTTTCAAAATGATAAAGGCATTAATTAATCAAAAAGACATCATAGTTCTAAATGACCTTAGACCTAAAACAGCTTCAAAATGCATAAAGCAAAAATTGATAGAACTCCATGGAGAAATAAATTCCCACAATTATAGTCAGAGATTCTAACATATCTTTCTCAATAATTGATTAGAACAAGAAGCAAATCCACAAGGACATGGAAGACATAACATGATCAACCAACTTGACCCCTTGACAGTTATAGAACAAACTAGTGAAAAACAAAAAGTGCACATGAAGCATTGACCAAGATAGATAATATTTTGGGCCAGAAAACAAGTGTCAATAGATTTTAAAGGATTTAAATTGTACAAAGTGTATCATCTGGTCACGATGGAATTCAATGAGAAATAACTAAATATATCTGGAAAAATCCCCCAGATATTTAGAAACTAAATGCATTAGTTTGCCAGGGCTGTTGTAACAACAATGACAACAACAAAAACGAAAACTGTGTGGCTTAAACAAGAGAAATTTATTGTCTCACCGTTTTGGAGTCTAGAAGTCCAAAATCAAGTTGTAGCAAGGTTGCTTCCTTCTCAGTGCTGTGAAAGAATCCAGGATCCCTTCTTTATTCTTTTGTAGTAGCCACTTTCTTTTCCTTCTCACCATCTATTTCTCATGTCCCACGTTTCAAGCAACCCTCTATTTCCATTGGAGACCCATGGGTTTTAGGTGCACTTACTTGTCTCTCAGACCCGTGAGTCAAACATGAATTCAGACAAGCTAGTCAGAACATTTCATCTTTCTGGCCGTCTACTCATGGGCAGGCGCATCTCCTATGCCTGTCCAATGGAGTGAATCTCAGGACTTTTGGGGGGAACTCTGAAACACAAACCCTTTCTCCTTTGCATACCACAGTGGTATGCAAATGTGAAGACTGGATCTTCTTCCACAGTTTACCCTTATGGTGAAAGGCTGTCTTGGAAGAGCGCTGACTCCTGAAAAAGGGAAGGGCTGAGGGGATGACAAAGAAATGGAACCAGAGCCCTGCTCAGACCACACCAGAAGCATGACATTTAGTCAGGTGAGCTCTCTATCTCTACCACAAATTCAGCAGATAATTTTTCCTTTTATTTCAAGGAGGAAGAAGAAATTATTAAACAGCCCATCACCAGATTTGCAAACCAAATTTACAGTGGTGGAATGTCTTTTCCTTTCTAAGCCTCAGGTGTCTCCCATGCTCTGGATCCCAGGTCTTTCTCTCTCTCCATTAACATTCAAAGTCACTTACACTTCTCCCAGTTAAAAATCCCTCGCTCTATCCAATTTTCATCAAACAGATGGTCTATTTTTTCTCCCTCTTCTCACCCAAACGTCACAGAAGGATGCTCAATACTTTCCATTTCTTCACTTTCCTCTCACACCTCACGTTCTGATTCCACAACTTCCATGTGATCAAAACTGCTTTTACCAAGATCATTGGTGACCTCCATGTTGCTAAATCCAATGGACAATCTTCAGACTTCTGACTTAACAGCTCACTACCTTTGACAATATTGTGCTCTCTGTCTCTTCCTTGAAACTCTCTCTCTCTGTGGTTTACATACACCATGCCTTTCTGGCCACTCTAAGCCCCTCTTCTTTTAATCAACTCTTAAATGTTAGAGTTCCTGAGACACTGACCCTAAGCCTGCTTCTCTTCTTCATTCTTACTCTCTACCTGAATGATCTCACCTCTTGCCATGGCCTCACTATTGTCAGTGTGTCAGTGGCTTCAGACTGGTTCTCTCTCATGAACTCTAGATGCATTTATTATCTCTGGGGCATGTTAGGCTAATTGTATCTAAACTTGAACTCATCACTTTTGCTTCCAAAACCTGCTTCACCTTCAGGGTTTGTATCTTAGTAGATAGCCTTCCATAATGTTGTCCAATGCTAAAAGCAGAAACCTGAGAGTCAAAAGTTGATGACCACCTCATCCTCTATCAAGTCCTATCATAGGAGTAAGAGAATGAGATAACCATACCATACGAGGTTATGAACTGAGAGCAGTGCTTCAGAGTCCACGATTTTAGAGGTGGAAAATTTTCAGGCAATGTTATGTTCCAAAAGGTGCCTAGGAGTTTAGAAGCCTTAAGTGGATGGGGAAGTGAAGATCATAGATTGAGAAGGTTAAGGCAGCTATGACATTAACTTGTTGGAAGTGTCTACATCATTCTAGAAAAAGCTTAAATATCTGAATACATTTAATTAAAAACAAGCATTAGTTTTGCTTAATTAACATTCCCTCAGCGCAAATTGTTTTGCCAGCAGTTAGTGGACACATGGTTCTAAATGATTTCCAGCAACATGCAAACGAATTCTGAGACAAATAGAGACATTCTATACAGTTAAACTTTAAACTGCATACTTCTTTTTTCCCAGTTAGGAGAAAATGATTTTTTTCTTTTTCTCCTAACCTTGCCCATTGAAGACAGAACTAATTTCAAAGCTCTGGTGTCTTAGCAACCATAGCTGATTCAAACACTTAGCGTGGGTAGTACATGTGCGTTTCTGGAAAGATTTGAAGTTACTACCTAAACTTCCCAGAGAATGTTTTTAAAACGTATTTAAACAGGATAGAGCAAGGTATTTTAACAGAGATAAGAGTACTTTCATCTCAGTAGTCATACCTTGTACATAATCTTCATGACAAATCTACTCCAAGTTTCTTGACTTCCCACTCTTACCTGGCTACAGTGGTAGAACACGTTGGCTTGCTCTAATTCAGGGATTTGCATTCAAATTTGGTCTTCTGTGCCACTCACAATAAAATGTTAGTAAATTGTTATTCATTACAACACTGTGTTTTTCTAGCCACTATACTGGTTGGTGCACAAGTACATTCTGACTAAAGACTCACTCCCTTGTTTGGGATTCAACTTCTACACTTCTTAACTCAAGAGCCACAAACTTTGTTGAAAAATCTCCTGTCACAGTCAAGGTTATTAATTATGGTGGTAGAGGAAGCTGTCAAAAAATAGCACAGTAAGCTGTTTGTGGGAAATTTAGTCATGGCCGCGTGTTTTGTTTTGTTCTTTTCCCAGGGCAGAAATACACATTCATGTAATTGCTTTCAACGTACATCAGTAAGAGGAAGGTCAGAAGTTCTCAAGTTTGATTTTTGTATTTACCCCATAGGTTCCAACACTTAGTCAGGGGCTTTCAAATTGATGGAATTTGATCTATTTTCCTCCAAATAATGAATGTCATAGGCGCTTGGTCAGTAGTTTAAGGAAATTAAGAAAAAAACAGCCTTACAGGCAATGCAGAAAGAGCACAAAGAACCAGAGAGAGAAGTCAAGCAGTTTTCAAATAAGCTTGAGGATAGAGCTCAACCCTGAGGAGGAAATTCATTAGAGAATATAAAGTTCCTCCCAGATGTAAGAGGTTTCTGGGACCATTTACAGTCTTTTGGCTCTATTCAGACACCAGTTTTTCTGTTCCTTTCATCCCTAACTGGAGCATCTTCCAATCATCCTCTGTTGATAACTCTAACTAAATAAAATCAGTGAAATTCCCTTAGTCTCCCTTGGTTCTCTTCTGCCTCACCTGGTTTAAATCATGAGCTCTCTCTAGCACAAGCCCAAGTACCCTAGGCGTCCATTAAATATTTATGGCATAAATAAACTCATCTTTCTGAAATACCAGTGAAATAAGTTTCTTTAACGTTTTATCTTGTGATACAACATACAACATGTGCATAAGACATAAATATTTAGTTTAACAAATTATTGAAAAACACCCATGTGTCCTCCCTGCAGGTCAAAACATAAAATGGCATCTGCCCCCTAGAAGGCCTCCACCTGTTTCTTCCTGATCACAATCCCAAACTACCTCCTATTGGAGACCGTTATCCTGACTTCCACTGTATTGTTTTGCTTCCTTTGGAGTTGTGCATAATTATTATATAGTTATATTATCATTATTGTATAATAATAATTTAATTTGGCCAGTATTTGAAATATAAATATATTAATAGGATCATACAGTATGTAGTCTGGCTTCCTTAGCTCAGTCTTCTGTGCTTAAGATTTATCCATGCTGTCATATGGAGGTGTAGTTCATTCATTTTCTTGCTGTAGAGTATGGTGTGGACCTACCTCCATTTGCTTACCAGTTCTACTGTTGAGTTGTTCTTATTTGGAGCATCTACTAACAGTGCTGTTGGGAACATGCTAGGGCATGTTTCCTGGTGCACATAAGCGTGCATTTCTGTGGGATATAGAGAGCCAGAAATAGAATCGCTAGGTCATAGTCTGTACACATTTTCAACTTTATTGTCAGACATTGTGACAATATTGTGATTTTACACTGTTTAGTCCCATCAACAGTGCATGAGAGTTCTCATTGCTCCACATCCTTGTTAATATCTACCAAACCCATATATGTAAAAAAATCTTGCCATTCTGATACACGCGTATTATCAGATGCCACTCTGATGTGTATGTAGTGACATCTTGCTGTAGTTTGAACTTGCCTTTACCTAGTAGCCAATGAGGTTGAACACCTTTCCATGTGATATTGGAATGTGCCTCTTCAGGTGGTTTTCCTATTTTCCCCTTGCATTGTCTGTGTTTTTCTTATTCATTTGTAAGAGGTCTTTATATATCAATAGGAGGTTGATCTTAATCTTCTAATTTGCCCTCACCAGGCACTGGACGTGCTAATGTTTACATTTTATCTGTATGTACTTTATGGTATTAATTTCCTTGATGGTTCACAGTGGGCTATCTGTAAAGTTGAAAAAGATTAAGATAATTAAGCTAAAATCTATTTAATTTTCAACATACCTTCCATTTTAATTCTTACACAGTTCTATTGTCAATATTTTCCTTTCATTTTCATTATTTATAATGAAATGGTTTACTTAGCAACCATTTTATCACTTGGAAGTGTCTATCAATCAGTCCAACTAATCTTTCCCAAGTACAGGACAAATTAAAGTATATTTCTCAATGGAACCATGTTTACTAATACGTGTAATGATAAACTGAAAGTGATAGTATTCTAAAGTGATTAGCACATAGTATGAGCTCAATTGCACTAGTTATTAGATTCTATTTAAGAATAGCGTTAATATTACCTTCCTAAATCCTGATTCCTTAAAAGTAGATAACCTATATCTCGTGAAAGTTTTAGGAAACAGAACTTTGATTAACCAGAATACTTTATTTCATCTAAAATATTGCATAACTGCACTCTCATTCAAAATCTAGAAGAGAAAAATTGTTAGTCTTTTATATCTGACTTACAATATTTCATTTTAATACACCTTCAACGATCCTGTATCTTTGCAAACATTCTTTCTATTTTTCCTCCTCCTGAGCTCTACCAAAAGAGGAAGCATTTATCTGAGAACAGTATCAGTTCTCTAGAGGGCTTGGTTTAATATGGAACCCTGCGTCCTGTGGTTCCATAACAAATTGCAAAAGGATATTTGCATAAATGAAAACATAACTCAAATTCCAATACATTACAAATTTCTCATCATTTTGCAACTCATTGGGCCTAAAAATTGTAAGACTAAATGAGAAATTTTAGTATTAGCTGTAGAAGGCAGTTTCTGGCAAGTCTCCCTGAAGAAAAAGAATTCTAACAGAGAAAAATATTTCTTCTGATACTTTCTGAAGAATTTCTGTTTGCTTTAGAACCCACTTGGGACAGAAAGACACCAAGGGCTCCAGTGATCAGTGTCTCCTTGGCATCATTGGAAACTGTGCTGGAGGAAACTTACGGACTCCAGAACCTCCCTCTTTAGCAGTTACAGCCTAAGTGGCCCTCTTAGGTATTTTACAAAACGTAAATGCTCAATGCTTTGATAGACACCCTCAGTCTTAGAGCACTGCAGGATCCTTTCATCATAAATGGTCTTTGAAAATCAAAGGTTCCCCATCCTCAATGTGAAGACCCATGAGGCTAACATCTGAAGTGCTTTTGTAACTTCTTCTAACTTACTACTTTAGCTCTAGGGCACCAGAATTGTGATTTCTCTTCCTTTTCAGAGAACACATTTTACAATGGATTTAAATATTATGCTCTCATACAAATTCAGCATGACAGAAAATGTATAGAGACTCTTTGAAGGCTTCAAATTTGATGGGATCCTTTCATGAACCTGATGGAACTGGATGTTAGCAACATAATCTATATTTCTGCTTGGAGCTGGAGTCTGTATACTGTGATTATATTGGGCCAGACTCTAATAGGATACAGACCTTCTACTAAGAAATGACTGAACTGTGAGAAGCTATCTCTGCTGAATTTGCATTACTATTCTAGGTGTAGATATGATTTTTTAATAATGAAAAAAAATGTAATGACCTAAATACGTTCTGCCCATAGCATTCATGAATTACCAAGTGAACATGGAAATGGAATACTGAGATTATTGATTTAAGCAGGGGTGCTTTGTAAAAAAACAAAAAATTAGATATTTCGTGGTAAACAACTCACCTACACCGCTGACCGCTACTGGCATATATCAAGGTCCCTTTTACTAAAAAGCACAGAAAGCCTGCCTATAAAACATGCCTGGGGGCTCCCCTGGTGGCGCAGTGGTTGAGAGTCCGCCTGCCGATGCAGGGGACACGGGTTCGTGCCCCGGTCCGGGAAGATCCCACATGCCGCAGAGCGACTGGGCCCGTGAGCCATGGCCGCTGAGCCTGTGCGTCCGGAGCCTGTGCTCCGCAACAGGAGAGGCCACAACAGTGAGAGGCCCGTGTACCGCAAAAAACAAACAAACAAAAACAAACAAACAAACAAAAAAACATGCCTGGGAGTGTCCACATCTTAAAAAAAAAAAGAGGAGGGACTTCCCTGGTGGTGCAGTGGTTAAGAACCTGCTTGCCAATGCAGGGAACACGGGTTCGATCCCTTGTCCGGGAAGATCCCACATGCCGCAGAGCAACTAAGCCCCTATTCCACAACTACCGAGCTCTGTGCTCTAGAGCCCACGAGCCACGACTACTGAGCCTGCTTGCTGCAACTACTGAAGCTCACGTGCCTAGAGCCCGTGCTCCACAACAAGAGAAGCCACCGCAATGAGAAGCCCGCGCACCGCAACGAAGATTAGCGCCCGCTCACCACAGCTAGAGGAAGCCCACACGCAGCAACGAAGACCCAACGCAACCAAAAATAAATAAATACATAAATTTATTTTAAAAAACCTCTAACCATTATTATTCATATTTCTACGTATAGATAAGTTAGGAAGGTGCCATCTTTGCTTGTCAATAACGGTCAACTATCAGGGACTTCCCTGGTGGTCCAGTGGTTAGGACTCCGCACTTTCACTGCCGAGGACCTGGGTTCAATCCCTAGTCGGGGAACTAAAATCCCACAAGCCACGTGGTGCAGCCAAAAAAACAAAAAACAAAAATGGTCAACTATCAGCACTTTCATACAGTTCAACCTAACACACACCACGAGAGCCCCTCTGATCTTGGGGTCTGGTGGTTTACCCTTTAAGGCTTTGATTCAGTGAGCTAGAAGCCGGCACCTGCTTTCCTGACCCTTAGCTACATTTAGAATTCTTGGAGCCTAAAAATATTTATCACCTTGTACTATTTCTTGTGAGTAAGGCTCTTCGTGTCAAATTCCCCTTGTGAGGACCTGGGCTTTTGCTGCCCTCATCAAGGGGTGGGCAAACTATAGCCATGGGCCAAATGGGCTGCCACATGCTTTTGTAAATAAAGTTCTTTTGGAACACAGCTATGCTCATTCATTCATGTATTGTCTGTGGCTGCTTCTGCACAGTAACAGCAGAGTTGTGTAGTTGCAAACACTGTGTGGTTCACAAAGTAGAAAATATTTACTCTCTGCCCCTTTACAGAGGAGGTTTGCTGCCCCCTGGTCGAGACTAAAGATCTGTAAAAAAAATAGAGTCCACACCTTTTAGGGACAAGATGTTCTAGTGTAGTACAGGGGAAAGAAAACTTTTCTTTACAGTTATTTTTCTCATTATTAATAAAAGGGAACAATTAGATCTTCTAGTATGTCCCCATATGGGCTCATGCATCTGGAGGAAGTACTGGCATCTCATAGTAGGGAGGAGTGGCCAGTGGCCTCTTTGCCTTCATTTTCTGGCTGTCAGTGTATCGTGAAATAGTGGACTTTACAAATGCCCATGCAGTGTGTCTCCAGATTGTATTATCGAGTGGTGACTAACTTGAACCCCCCAGATGGACAAATGACTTTTAAAAATACCAGTAAACAACAATAATATTAATAACACTAATAATGCCGGCCCCGGGGGGGGGGAAATGAGATGTGTATCAGTCATGTTAGGAATGAAAACCAATCAAATCTAACTTTAAAAGGTCCGCTAAGAGAAATTCAAAATGATCAAGAAGTTTACTTGAAATAAAGTTTCTCATGCAGTGCAATTAAGAATAAAATTCACCTGAAACTAACACAACATTGTAAATCAACTCTACTCCAATAAACATTTTTAAAAAAAGAAAAAAATTCACATTAAGTATCTGTTGTGTTTCAGACTTTTAAGATCTCTTTTATTTCATCTGTATCACATTAAGTTTGCAAATTTGCTTTCTTTTACAATCTAGGTACTGTGTCAACTATAATATGTGCATATAATTAAAAAGTATACAACCAAGCATGTAACAGTAGGTAGGTACTCAAATTTCCCTTTATTTCCCCTTAGGGCAGTGTACAATACATCAAAACTAGGCACCAGGGGCTTCCCTGGTGGCGCAGTGGTTGAGAGACCGCCTGCCGACGCAGGGGACACGGGTTCGTGCCCTGGTCCGGGAAGATCCCACATGCCGGGGAGCAGCTAGGCCCGTGAGCCATGGCCACTGGGCCTGCGCGTCCGGAGCCTGTGCTCCGCAACGGGAGAGGCCACAACAGTGAGAGGCCTGCGTACCGCAAAAAAACAAAACAAAACAAAAAAAAACTAGGCACCGTAAGTCCAGGCTTCTGTGTGCTGGAGCTCCTTTGTAATGCCTGTATTCAATGGTGTTTCTGTGGGTGCCCCCTCCTCCCTTCCTACGTTGACTTGTACCTACAGTCTCCTTGTTCATCTAAGCTAGTGAAGTATCCAAGGCCTTGCTGGATGACTACGGGGTAACCTTTTTACTTTGAATAAATTTCCTCCAGACTCTGTCTTAAATATCTCTGCGGGAGTGGGGGGAAGCCGTAGCGACTAGAGAGCAATGTGTTAGAGTAGAAAAGTCATGCAAGTCCTAGGGATATAGTGTCAATGTAAAGCAGACTTTCCTAACTAGCCCAGTACCCACGTGTGCTAACACATTTATTCCCCCAGCCTCCAAGGTGGAGGGCAGAGTCTAGGACAGCCAGAGACCACAGGTTGGTGGCCTCTGGCCAGAAGTGGCCTCTTCCCCTGGTTATTCCCGTTTCCCTTATAAATATCATTTTTCTCCTTGTGCCATGATGTGGGAAAAGGTTAGGAAGCAATTAAAAACCATAGGCAAACCCCTAACCTCGTTGAGTTTTCATCCTATTACAAGACCATACATATATAAAACAATAGTTTGTATAGTTATTATTTATGATTACTTCATTACCTTTGTGATAAGTGCTAAGAAGAAGTACTAGATGCTAAGAAATCATATAACGGAGGTCTCATCTACCTGGGAATCAGGAAAGAGGTTTTTTGGTGGAAAATAAACTGAGAGCTACGTAATGAGCAGAAAGTTTTCTATGTTGGGGGTGGAGGATTGGAGGAAGGAATGAGAACGTGAAATACCCCGGTAAGAATTTTGAATTTTATAATAAGGAGCAAGTGGAAGAAATTGAAATGCTTAAATATGAGCAGATTTGTGTTTTAAAAGGTTATTATTAGTAAACTGATCGAAGGGGGCAAATTGCTTTTAAGGAAGACAGCATTGTTGTAGCAAGCCAGGGCTAGGCTGGGGCCATGGGGATGGAGCAAAGTACAGAGTGTCAGATGTTTAACTGTCTGGATTTGGGTTGTAGACATGAAGAAGGACGTATCAGGAGTGATTCCTGGGCCTCTAACTTTTCTAAACTGTGGGTAGGTGATGGGGCCATTCCCAGAAAGGGGCATCCCTAGGGTGGGAGAAAGGGTGCATGTCCAGTTTGCAGCATGTTAAGATGGAGACGCTTCTGCAACAACTGGATGAAGATGGCAAGTTAAGAGTTAGGCATACACGTCTTTAACCTGTGGCTGAGAGGGGTACGATGGGTAAATGAAGCCAGAGAGTGAATGACACGGGTAGAAAATAGGAAGAAGAAAGGGGAGAAACAAAGGGGAAGGACTAGGCTTCAAGGTCAAATAGAAGAGACAAGGGGATTCCGAGGGAGCATCCTGAGCCTTAGGAAGACAACCAGAAAAACTGGTGTCATGCCAGCACCATGAAGAGGTTGCTTTTGGAAAGGGAGCAGTCACCTGTGTTTAATGATGCCAAGAGCTCAGGAAGGATGGAAGCAGAAGAGTTTTTCTGGGATTTAGTGGCTTGGAAATCCTGATGACACGAGAGGGAGTTGTTTGGTGAAAGCCTTGTTGGGAAGTGAATAAATGCTGAAAGTTCAGACACAAAGTGTAGTTTAAAGGGAGAGGGAAAGGCGAGCACTCTCTGGGGGTGGGAGGTGGGGTCGAAATGGACTCGAAGGAGGTTTTCTTTCTTTTTATCCAGATGAGAGAGACTTGATCATGATCAAAACCTAATAAAAAGGTTCTTTGCTCAAAAGTCAGCTGCCTTCTAATTTTAATACCGTCTTATTCACGTGGGGAACACTGGTTCCCCCTAAATGCTAGATTAATGTCACCTGGTCCTTAATTACGAATGCAGAAAATGGGTTGAAATCGTTAAATAGGGGGCTTCCCTGGCGGTCCAGTGGTTAAGACTCTGCGCTTCCACTGCAGGGGGCGCGGGTTTGATCCCTGGTTGGGGAACTAAGATCCCGCATGCTGCGCGGTATGGCCAAAAAAAGTTTTTAAAGAATAGTTAAACAACAGCACATACTTTCTAGTAAAATATATATATATATATATATATATATATATATATATAAAATTTCTAATTCCAATTCTCCATATCTTACTATTCAGCAAATATTTATTGAGCATGTACTATGTGCCAGACTCTGAGCGAAGCCTGGATACAGAGGTAACCAAGATCTTCTTGTGCAGAAGACAGAATGTAAGTAGGTTAAAATAAATAATTTATACATATATTATTATTATGAAAATATAATGATTTAATCGTTATATCATAATATAATGATTTTATTATAATATTATGAGAATAAGTAAATAATGTATTTTAAGTGGAGTTCAGTGCTCTGAGGACAATAAAGCAAGGTAAAGGTGTGGAGAGAGACAGATGACAGGGGTGGAAGCAATTGACAAGGGGTGGTCTAGGAAGGCCTTTCTGTGGATCACTGTTGGTCAGAGACCTGAATTATAAGGAGGAAGGAGGCAGCAATGGAAAGACCTGGAAGGAGAGCATTCCAGGGAGAAGGACCAGAAAACAGAAGTCTGAGAAAAGCGAGTGAAGGCAGCAGGATAAGACCTGGGTGATGCCCCAACTTGAGACGTAGCACGTAAGGCATGGTAAGGGCTTTATTATACGTGCTCCCGGAAATCACTGGAGGCTTGTCTGCGGGAAAATGACATCATTTTAACCTTGCTCAGCTTTTGCCAGTAACATCTTGCCCACTCCAACTTTAATAAAGGATCACTTTTGTTTCACGGGTGCAGAAGTCTGTCCTAACAGATTTTCCATGAGATTAGAGTCTTGCTTTGGTTATTCTTGGTGTGTAAAGCAAAGTCATTCTTGAGTGCAGTATCACAGAGAGGAATTATGGTGTGTGATTGTGTAGTGATTTCTGCCTATTTCCAACATCCGTGGAGAGCAGCTGGTTGAAGGGTGACCTGAGCCACAGGGAACGGCCCTAGTGGTGCTCTGCAGCTGATCAAGGCAGCAGAAGCATGCGTGGCAGCGTCAAGATGTCCATCACCTTGGCCATGTTCATTAATTAGATAGGGGGGATCCTTTCACAGTATATACGTGTATCAGATCATCATGATGTACACTTTAAATAGTTGACAATTTTATTTGTCAGTTGTACTTCAGTAAAGCTGTGGGAATAAAAGGATATCTGTCACCTGCTTGCTCGCTGGCGTTCGAGGAAGAGCGGGAGGAAAGGAGTTAAACACGGCCTTGAATTCAACTTGAGAGTGTGTCTGAATTCCCGTGAGGTCTAATCAACTCCAAAAGAGATCTCTGAGAATCTGCGGCCAGGTAGCAGGTGTTTATTAAGCAGCTGACCTCTCACAGAAAGACACATAAACCAGTGGAGTAGAAATTAGACTTGTGGGCTTTTGGCATTTGGAATATGTCAGAATATTTGCAGTCATGCCCTGCTGTTCCCCAGCCTGGTTTTGTTTTATTCATTTTGCATAAAAGTTTGCCTCTGGCTTTGCATTCAAATCTCTTGATAGGAAAGGATGCCCCAGAACTGGCTTCTGGCATGATTGTGCGGCTTTTACAAGGCAGGTCTCATAGTCATCGTAGTGAAATTTCTACAGTAGAATGACTGGACCCGGAAATTATGGACTGGCCCTAGAAATCTCAACAGAATGCAGAGGAGGGGGCACGTGACCTCTGTAAATTTGGGCTAAGAATGCAGGTGATGCTTCTAACTCAATGTTTCTGATTCTCTACATAAAGCAAAGGGGATTTGTCTGGAACTAGGCTCAGGGATGGATGTGTGCTTAATGGTGGAATTATGTAGTTAAGTAATGAACGGGAATGCAGTGGGTGAGGGAAATGCTAGAGGATCAGTCTTCCATAGATGGCCCAAGATCTCGTTATGCGACACAAACAATGATGGTTTGCTGTAAACATACCATTTCTTGAGGTGTTTCAGTGTTCAACTCCAAGACTTCTTATGGTTTACCAGACTGATGAGTTCATTTCCAAGAATTGCTTTTCTTCTTTCTTGGAAGAGAAGAACCACACTTCTTCAGTTCTAAGAGTCCTGATCATAGTTCTGGAAAAATGAGCTTTTCAAATGCACTTCCTAGGCTGGCAAGAAAGAAGGAAATCTATAAAGGTCAAAGGGGAAGGGAAAGTGGGAATCTCAAGAATTGAGGCGGGCTCAACCTGGTTTTCATCCTGAGGGTGTCTGATGACCCCCAAGTTCTGTTTTAGAGGCTTCATGGGGCCCAGGGAGCAGAAAATAAAGCGTAGGAAGTACTAAGGTAGACACTTTAATAGGAGAACCCTCCATAAGGCTAGGATCATGAAGAGTTTCACCCTTAGGGTTAGAGTGAACAAGAAATCCACCCATAATGCGGAGGAGAGAGCTCAGAAACTTCCCTGTCTCCACCTTTTCCCCAGATGGAAGGAATGGGGAACCAGGCATACTGATGCTGTGGAATACTATACAGCAGAGAAAATGAATACACTATAGACAGCTCCATGCACCAGCCTGGGTAAATCTCAGACACATAACACTGATCAAAAAAGCAGCAAGTCACAGAAGAACACACGTATGATTCCATGTATGTAGAGTTATATGACACCAGTCATACTGGATTAAAGACCCACCCTACTCCAGTATAATCTCATCTTAACTAATTACATCTACTACCACCCTATTTTCAAACAAGGTCGCATTTGAGGTACTGGGAGTTAGGACTTCAGTATATCCTTGGGGAGGTGTAATTCAACTCATAACAGCATAGGCCAGCGCCCCACAACAAAAGATTATCCCATCAAAAATGCCAATAGTGCTGCTACTGAGGAACCCTGAAGTACGGCAAAAAAGAAAGCAAGGGAATGACTGAAATAATTTTGAATACCTTTTGGGGGTGGGGGAGTAAAAATATGAGACTAGGGAAGGTACTTCAAAGATCCTGGAATGTCTTCTAGCTTCAGCTTGGTGGTGGGTACACAGATGTACATTTTATAATCCTCAAAGATACTTATATATTGCATACACTTTTTGCCTGTATAATTAAATTTTTACAAGATACTAAAATTCAAGAATTGTGAGGATACAGATAAGTTATAAGTGTAAGGAAACAGGCATAGAAGAAAATGAGCCTCTTCGGATGCCTGCATGCATTAATTCATTTAAGGTTCCCATAAGGTTATGTTTGAAGGTGTTATTTTGGGTCTCAGCCAGGAGCAGTTGTGAAAAATAGACCACGTAGCTGGCCGGGTGTGAGCTCCCTGAGAGCTTCTTCTTATGACTGTGCCACATGTGTTGAGGGTTCCCCAGTTGTTGGGGTTCCCTGATTCTGCCAGATCCCTGCACTGTTCAGCTGCAGTTTCATTCCTGAGAGAGAAGAGAAACCTCTCTCTCTCTCTCTCTCTCTCTCTCTCTGTCTCTGTCTCTGTCTCTCTCTGTCTCTCTCTCTCTGCCCTCCCCCCTTCCTTCTACTGGTGGTTGGATCTCCTCTCCCAGACCCTGAAACTGCCTAGTTCAGTGGATACAAGCCTGAGATCTGGAGGGAGACTGCCTTCGCTCTTGGCTCTGCCACTTGCAGAGCGGTCAAGTTCATTTCTCTGGGCCTCTGTTTTTGCCCTTGCAAAAGGAGAATATTAATAGTACTTAATAATCGGGTTGTTGTGGAGAGTAAATGAGGCAATCTGTGTAAAACTGTATAACAGTGGTGGCATGTGATAACCCCTTAGGAGTGTTAGTTATCTTCGTCATCATCATCATCACCATCACTGTTATTATCCCTGCCTTGTCTCCTCTGGTGAGGTTACTTGGACAGTCTGTGAATCGTCTTTTCATTATTCTCATTCTTTTTTTAAATTTTTATTTATTTATTTATTTTTTGGCGGTACGCGGGCCTCTCACTGTTGTGGCCTCTCCCGTTGCGGAGCACAGGCTCAGTGGCCATGGCTCACGGGCCCAGCTGCTCCGCGGCACGCGGGATCTTCCCGGACCGGGGCACGAACCCGTGTCCCCTGCATCGGCAGGCGGACTCTCAACCACTGCGCCACCAGGGAAGCCCTCTTTTTTTTTAATTGAAGTATAGTTGATTTGTAATGTCATATTAGTTTCAAGTGTACAGTGAAGTGATTCAGTTGTATATATATATATATAATATATATAATATATGGAAAAGAATCTGAAAAAGAATATATAAATATATATTAATTAACCATATGTTAATTATATAATTAACATTAACTATCTAGTAATATTATTTATTAATAATTTATTAACCACCGCTTGTTAATTATATAATTAATATTAATTATTGTTTGCTGTATAATTATAAATTATATTATAGTTATAATATTACTAACATATTCTTAATATATTAATAAATGATATATTAATTAATAATCATTCTATCAATTGAAATTAGTATATTATTAACTAATATATATTAATTATTGATATTCTTTTCCAGATTCTTTTCCCTTATAGGTTATTACAGGAGAGTGAGTGTAGTTCCCTGTGCTGTACAGTAGGACCTTGTTGTTCATGTATTTTATATATAGTAGTTTGTATGTGCTAATCCCAAACTCCTAATTTATCCCCCCACCTTTCCCCTTTGTCAACCGTAAGCTTGTTTTCTATGTCTGTGAGTCTATTTCTATTTTGTAAATAAGCTCATTTGTATCATTTTTTTTAGATTCCACCTATAAAAGATATCATATGATATTTGTCTTTGTCTGACTGACTTCACTTAGTGTGGCGATTAATCTCTAGGTCCATCCATGTTGCTGCAAATGGCATTATTTCATTCTTTTTCATGGCTGAGTAGTATTCCATTGTATATATTGTACCACATCTTCTTTATCCGTTCCTCTGTTGATGGACATTTAGGTTGCTTCCATGTCTTGGCTTTTGTAAATAGTGCTGCTGTGGACATTGTTGGTGCATGTATCATCATTCTCATTCTGAAAACCAACACAAGAAGTAGACCTAAGCAATCAGCTTCTCCTTGCTCCTTCTTTGGCTCCCCATACTCTCCTCTTAGTAGAGGGACTCTCCCAAGCCCTATTGCAACAGTCTAGCAGCAGAGAGGCAGAGCAAGAGGGGTCCACAAGGAGGAAGAGACCCTCTTCCAGTCCTGCGACAAATACCTTGCTCTCTAGGATGGGATGGGGGCTATGCTGTGACCTGGGTGACCCATGGTTCTCTCTCCACATCCCCAAGTTCTGCTCCATGGAAGGTAGACCGTGTTGGTTGCAAGGTATACTAATTAAAATATGGCTAGCTGCTGTAAAGAATTACAAAAGGTGGAATGATTCAAACACAGAAGAACTGTATTTCTCCATAAAGTCAAAAAGAAGCGTTCCTAATCGGCAGGAAGCTCCCTTTCCATCTTGTGGGTCTGCCATCTGCAACACATGGCTTCCAAGTTGCTGAACTCATTTGCACAAAGTTGGCAGAGGGCAGAGCACTTAGAAGATCACATGGGGAGAGATTTTTATAGGGCTGGTCTGCATGCCACGCACATTATTTCTACTTACATTCCATTGGCTACAATCCAGCCACATGACCATACCTAAGAGCAAAGGAGGCTGTGATTGGTAGACCAGCAGGGAAGAAGATGATGGCATTTGGTGAACAGCTAGTGTGGGAAGGAAAGGGGGGGGATGTCACTGAATAACATGTCCAATGCAAATCACACATTTCACAGAATTTTGGTGGTGGAGGGAAAGGGCAATGCCTGACGACTTAGAAATTCATTTGCAAGGCTTAGGCCGATGCACATCACGTGGAAGAATATCACGTCCTCTGAAATCTGATTTCACTGAGCAGTGCTAAACATAGGATTGCTAGGGGCTCATTGAATCCATCACTATCCAGAGGGGCACGATATTCTATACCAGGAAATCCGGAGCATTTCATGCAGTGAGGCTAGGTAAGAGAAATCAGCATTTCAGCTGTTTCTGGAGTTTCCTTGCTTCCTCGCCAAAGACAGGATATTAACACGCTCAATGGGGCTGAACAGCAGACATCCTCCTGACATTATCTGGGGTTTGCTCTGACTCCAGGCAAGCAGGAGGGTCTCAGCAACAGGAGATCTTTGCATTCAATGGAGCACAACTTTGCCAGTCATTTTGCTGCTTTTCTTGCACTTGAGATACATTGCGGCATCAGCTCCATCTAGGAGCTTGCTAGAAATGCAGAATCTCAGGCCCCACCCCAGACCTACTAAGTTGGAATCTGCATTTTAGCAAGATCCCCAGGGGAATCCTATGCAATTTAAAATGTTAGAAGTGCCCTTCAGGACACTCTTAAGCTTGGTTGCACATTGGCATCACCTGGGCAGCTTCAAAAATGCTAATGCTTGGGCTTCCCTGGTGGCGCAGTGGTTGAGAGTCCGCCTGCCGATGCAGGGGACACGGGTTCGTGCCCTGGTCCGGGAAGATCCCACATGCCGCGGAGCGGCTGGGCCCGTGAGCCATGGCCGCTGAGCCTGCGCGTCCGGAGCCTGTGCTCCGCAACGGGAGAGGCCACAACAGTGAGAGGCCCGCATACCGCAAAAAAAAAAAAAAAAAAAAAAAAAAAAAAGCTAATGCTTGAATCCACCTGCAGAGATTATATTGTAATAGGTCTGGGCTAGGGCCCGGGCTCTGGATTTATAAAAGCTTCCCAAGTGATGCCATTTTGCAGTGAAGTTCGAGAACCACCACTTTAAACGGCCCACTCTTCCTCTCCAAAGATTCCTCCTTGGTCAGTGTGGGCGCTTGTTTAAAGAATTGTTCCAGTGCGTGTCTGATAGCTAATCCAACAGTCCAGATCCATTCACCTGAAACTGAAAAAGACTAGGGGTATTGTGTAGACCGTGGTCAGCAGAGCGGCAGCTGACCACGATGTCACAGCTGGGGGCTATGTTACAAAAGGCTTGGGCTGATAAACAATATCTATTTTTTCCCTTAAAGGCCACTGCAGGTACCCACGACCGCCACCAGCACCTTCTTCCTGTTTGGCACAGGCTTGGATAGAAGAAAAAGAGTTTCAAATTTTTTTCTGTTCCTCTGTATCATTTTCTCAGAACACATAATTGATATAATGTTCTGATTTGAAGGCAGTCCTGTATTTCAGGTTTGAAATCTGCACAGAAATAGGTTACTGGCATTTTTCCCATTTCTTGAAAGATCCTAATAACACTAGAAGCCATCCCTTCCTTTAATTTCACGCTCCGCCCCAATCCCATCATATGCTTAAAAAACAATGAAAGAGTAAACCTGGGTCGCTCCTGTCTGCTTGGGAAAAATGTAAAATGTACAAGAAGATCGCTCGCTGTGTATAAAACTTGGCCTGCATTTCTTCTTAGATTGTGTTGCCTTGTGTTTATTTTTATTCAGGGTTGGCGGGCAAAGCCTAGAGCAGTAGCTCACCTGTGGACTCTAAGCCTGCATCGTCATTATCCCTTGAGAACTTGCTAGAAATGTAAATTCCACAACCCACCCCAGGTGTTTTAACAAGCCCTCCAGCTGACCCTGATGAACACTCAAGTTTGAGAACTGCTGGGCTAGAGGTTGAGTTCAACTCGAGAAGCAAACAGACCATGCTCTGCCATCTTCCGTCTCCCGTAAGTTTTTCAAACTTTGTGAACCAGTTTTCTCAACTGTAAAGTAGCGATAATAATAATGGTACCTAATCTGTGGAGTTGATGTGAGTTTTAAATGTGTTAGTGCAAGGAAAGCTATTTGCATGCAGATAGCCAATGTCCTATGAATGTTAATCATTATTGTTTACTATTATTCACTTATGTGCTTTTGTATTAAGTATCATTTATGTATTTGTAAACAGTTTTAAGTACATTCCACGTGCCAGTGCAATTGTCTTAGGTAATGTAGATGCCAATTGGGACGAGGTCCCACACTCACCCCCAAGGAGTTTGTTAACGTGCGTCCGAGAGACACAGTGACGCCAAACAAACTGAAACGTAGGAGTTTGGAGCAGAGAGAGGTTTATTGCAAGGAGACAGGTGACTTATGCCCTAAAAAGCCCTGAGCTCCCCGAAGGGTTTCGGCAAAGCACTTTTAAAAGCCAGGTGAGGGGTGGTGTCGCAGGGTCTGTGATCAGCTTGTGCACAGTTCTCTGATTGGCTGATGGTGCAGTAGCAGGGTGGTGTCACAGGGGTTAACATTATCAGTCCTTAGGCTCCGGGAGGCCTGGGGCTCTGTGCTCCTGGTCGTCAAGTAGTTCTTCCATTTGTTGGAGAGGGGGAGGGTTCTTTTACATCTGCAAAACAACTCAGGGAATGTGCATCAAATGCTATTTTCTAGGTACTTCAGAGAGGAGCTAAGGCAGAGGACGTGGGGGAAGGCCCCCATGGGGTCCTGCTCGGTTACAAGTTCTTGATCTAAAGGAAGAGTCAGACAGGACAAGCAGAGAGTTCCTAACTGGAGTACATCAGGCCTTGGGCGGTGCTCTCCTCAGGGAGTCTGGGGAAGGGTAGAGACGGGAACACTTTGTTTATGAGGAACATGGAGAGCAGAATATGCCACCCCCAAATACGCCTCTTTGGCATAAGGATTACTTTGAGCTGATCATTGTTAAGAAACAGCTGACACAGGAGAAGCTCTGAAAACAGAGTAGAAGTTACCCTTTTATTAGAGACGTTAACATTTATAAGGGAAATCTCCATTTGTTAAGGTGTCTCCCTCTCTGTACCAGGAAGAGGAAGGTGACTCTTAAATCTCTAGAAACTCTATCAGTGGTGAAGGCATCAATTTAAATCTGCATTACAGCTTTACCCTTGTTCACGGTGCTTTGCCTGAAAACCTCCCCTTAACCCACTCCCCTCAACCCGACATCTTCTGTCTTTAGCTGAAGATGGTATTTAAAGTGGTGGCTTGGGCCCTTTGGGGGAGATACTCAGTTTGGCTGGGTCTCTCCCATGTATACAGGAGGTGTATACATGCTGTTAAACTGCTGTTTCTTTTTATCCTGTTAATCTGTCGTTTATTACGGGGCTGTCAGCCAAGAATCAATACCTAGAAGGACAGAGGGAAAATTATTTTTCCCTTCTACGAACACAACTTAGAGTCTGAGTCTGGAAGCAGAAATTCCAATCCCAGTGTAACAGGGAAGAGACAAATCTGACTACATGTTGGATCTGTTTCTTTTACTTTAACCTGTGCTTCCCATTGCTTTGGTTCACTAAAAGGATACTGTCTATACATAATGGCTGCCTCGGAGAACCCTGCCCCTCTGCCTGAATGTTAAACCAGAGTGCCTTTGTTCAGGGAAACCTCCGGACCCTGTCCACCTGTGAATGGCTACAGGCAAGAAGAAATTAACACATCCCCTCCCCGAGGCTGGCTATTCCAGGGGATATTTGCAAATCTTATAGCCTTTTTACTTTACTTCCTCATCTCCTCCCCCTCTCTGCTATAAAAGAAACTGGCATCCAAACCCTGATAAGACGGTTATTTTGAGACTGTAGTCTGCCATCTTCTCGGTCTGCCGGCTTTCAGGATAAAGTCGTCTTCTTTGTCTCAACACCTCCTCTCTGATTTATTGGCCTGTCATGTGGCGCGCAGAGCGAGCTTGGTCTCGGTAACACCGAGGTCAGCTCCACCTGGCTGTGAGGCCCCAGGGCATGTCACTTATCTCTTGGCCTTGGGTTCTTAACCGCAGAATGGTGGGGTGATCCAAGATCAGTTCCAAGTATCCTCCCGCTACAGATACCTAAGTTTTAAAACTAAAAACAAAGGAACCCCGTGATGTTGTAACCACTTAAACCATCCATCTGAAAAACAGACACGTTTATGGATCAAGAATATTAAACTGAATATGCAAATGGCGACTGACTCCCCATAGTTCCTGGGAGGGAAATTTTAATCCTTGGAATTTCCTGAGTGATAGAAGCATCTGTTATTCACGGTGGGTCCTTGGACCACAACTGGGTTTATGCTAAGGAGACGGCTCATGTGATTAGACCAACCGTTACCGAATCCAGGCTCGCTCTGCTCGCTGCACGACAGGCCAATAAACGGAGAGACGAGGTGCTGAGACAAGGAATAGCGACTTTATTCGGAAAGCCGGCAGATCGAGAAGATGGCGGACTAGGGTCCCCCAAAAATCATCTTATTGGGGTCTGGACGTCAGTTTCTTTTATAGAACAGAGGGGGAGGAGGTGGGGAAGTAAAGTAAAAAGGCCGTTTATCTTGCAAACTAGGAGGGGATGTGTTTTTTTCTTTTCTGCAGCCATTCACAGGTGGGCAGGGTCAAAATGTCTCTGTGTGAGTTGAACAAAGGCCTTTTGGTTTAACAGGCAGGCAGAGGGGCAGGGTTCCCTGTGACAGGCTATTATGTATGCTTGCAGCTATAGACAGTGATTATAATAACAAAAGCAACGAGAAGCAAAGGTTCCAGTCAAAGAAACAGATCCAATATGCAGTCAGAATTGGCTCTTCCCTGTTACACAACCTGGTGATTAGAGGGTTGGGGCTTTGAGCCAGGTGATGTCAGCTGGACCTTCAGGGAGAGGAGGGGGACTGGATATTGAGTCCAATCATGTAGCCAATTATCCAATTAATCATGCCTATGTCATGAGACCCCAGTAAAAACTCAGGACACCAGGCTCCAGCGAGCTTCCTGGTGAGTGAACACACATGTGCTGAGTATGACATGCCCTGATTCCACGGGAAGAGGACACAGTAGCTCTGTGTTTGAGACCCTCTCGGACCTCACCCTATATGTCTCTTCATTTGACTGGTCCTCATTTGTATCCTTTATCATAAAACTGTAATCTTGGGTATAGAGGTTTCCCGAGTTCCATGAGTCATTCTCATGAATTCTCAAACATGAAGGAGTAGTGGGCCTCCCTGAATTTGTAGCCAGTTAGTCAGAAGCGCTGGTAGCTTGAGGACCCCCAGACTTGCAGCTGGCATCTGAAACGAGGGCAGTCTTGTTGGGGACCGTGCCCTTAGCCTGAGTCCACCCTAACTCCAGGTGGTGAGCATCAGAATGGTATTGCTGAATGGTAGAGCTCAAACCAGCTTCTTCCTTCTTCCCGTGGGGGAGGGAAGTTGATGGACCCTCCATTGCATTTCTATAGGCAATAATTGTTTTGCTCTCAGTTATCTCCAGCTTACAGAGTTGTTAAATGGCTTTCATAGACTCAGAATGAGATCATGGGGAAAAGTGAGCTATAGACATAGCATAGCTTCCCCTTGAAGCACTGACTTTCCATTACATGCTTTCTTTACCTAAAGAAGAAATAGCACTTGAGACATCATTAAATCCATTCTCCTGCATCTAGGCCAGTCTGACTAAAACCAGCTCTGGCTGACCAATAAACAGTGGTCAAGTCCCAAATTTAAATCTTCAGGGAAGATGAACTCCACTTCCACTGGCACCATATCCCAACATCACAAACCTCCCAACTATGATATTCTTTCAGATGTGTAACTCAGCACCACCCTGTGCACCCTGCGGGCATCAATAATCATGAAATTAGTAAATAAATAACCAGAACCCTCCTGCTGCATCCCTCAAGGCTGCTCTGTCTTCCATATAAAAGATGAGCATCTCATCCACAAAATAACAGCCCTTCATCTTCTGAGTCCTTCCCCAGTCCCACACACACTCTGCATTCTGCATGTGGGGTTTGGTATTTCCCGTTATGCTCCCAGCAGTTTTTTAATGTTATTTTTCTTGTTTTGCAGTCAGCTGCTGTTTTGTTTATGAAACCAGAAGTTGCTGTCGCACCAGTCACATCACGGGCATCCACAGTCAGCATCTTCCATGTGACTCCAAATCCTGTGCTCACTTGACCTACTGGGGTCCCAGATACCTACAAAGAAAGAGGTACTTGGGTGTAAGCGCTCAGAGTCATGTGTAAGTCATCCTTTGTGGTTAAAAAATACCCAGAGTTGTCCTCAGAGCAGTGGCTCGCAGAGTATGATCCCTGGGCCATCAGCATCTTCTGGGGGCTTGTTAGAGATGCAAATTCTCAGGCTCTAGCACAGACCTGCAGAACCAGAAACACTGAGACACTGGGGGTGCATCTTAACAGGCTCTCCAGGGGATTCTGATGCACGCTGAAGTGCGAGAACCACTTGTATAGATTTTTAATTGTACTGGAATTTGAAACTCAGTACGGAAAAGCCAGTGGACTTCATGAAATGCAATTGCTTCTCGTCTCTCTATTTCTGGCTGTAACCTGGAGACACAGGTTTGCCAGCAGAATCTCCTGAGCTTCCCGGCTGAACCTAACAGAGTCATTCTGTTCCCTGGTTGAGTCATCTGTTTACCCCAGGACTGACTGCCCTTTGTGTGGGAAGAGGACCATGTCAAACCAGTGGGAAGTTTAGAAGGAACACTTTCCTTCTTACCCGCATTTTTCTCGAGTCCACATCTCCATCTGCATGTGGTGAGAGCTTCCAGGGGGCTCAGCTGGGCGGAACCACCACAGTGTCTCCCAGATGTTCTGTGTGTTTGCTTCCAGATCGCTCAGCCCAAGAAAACCTGAGGCAGCAAGATTTCATCCCACTTGTCTGCCTTTAGCCATGGTTCAGAAGGCCCCTGTTACATGCTGTTCCTTGCTATTCACATTCACATCCCACTCGGTGTGACTCATCTTCTGGCATTCATCCCTTGCAGGCAGAGGGTGGACTTTTAACCACAGTGCAAAACACCCGATTCTCTCTTATGACATTTAGTTAAACTTCTCTTCCAAATCTCCCTAAAGATTGCTGCCAGGGGTGGCACCTCCTCTCGGATGCTCATCTGGAAACTGAAAGTGTCCTCTGAAAAGGGGCAGAGAGGATATTTTAACTGGGGAAAATGTCTTCCACTACTGTGGAACCTAGGAGTGAATGCCGGCGGATAGCTTCAAAATGAAGCTGTGTCATTAGGCACGTCTGATGAAAATGACAGTCCGCAGGTGGCACACCGCTTTGGAGGTGTGATCACAAACACCAGCCCCCCTCGGGAGATGAGGTAGAGGCAGTTAGGACTTAAATTAGTTTATCTTTAATTTGCATTTGATGTTGGTATAACATTGGCCCACCAGGAGGTAGAGAGTTGATGAGTTGAGAGTCACTGTTTTGCAGAAGAACTACTTTGCCTTCACATCTGTAGAACTGGGCATGCACGTGAACTCTGCATAGATCATGCCAGAGACTCTGATACACTGTAGGGCTCTTAGCTGTGGGAGGGGGCGATTTAGATTTGGAATACGGTGTTCCCAGGAATGATTCACCTACAAGCATTCTCTGTTGCGTTTATGAACGCTTCACCACATTGTTTAGGAGTCCTTAGCTTGAACATACGACACATTCTGCATGCCTGCTTACCTTGTTGACCATTTTTGGTAGGATCTTTTGGTGCAAAGTCAGTTTCCCAACACTAAATCAAATCTCAGTTGGATCAGTTGTTTTCAAACTTAGCTGAACCTTAGGATCCGTGGAGACTCTTAAAAATCCCAAGGCCCTGGGAATTCCCTGGCGGTCCAGTGGTTAGGACTCCACGTTCCCACTGTCGAGGGCCTGGGTTCAATCCCTGGTTGGGGAACGAAGATCCCACAAGCCTTGCGGCACGGCAAAACAAAACAAAACAAAACAAAACAAAAACCCAAAGCCCAGGTTGCACCCCAGACCAGTTACATCAGACCATCTGTGGGTGGGGGCCAGGCATTGGTATTTTTTAAAAGTCTCCAGGAGATTCTAAAACGCAGCAAATTGAGAACCACTGACTTAGGCAATTTACATGGCCATTGCATGGGTGGTTGGGAAGGGTCTTGTGAGCTCAGGAGAGGCGAATCCATTTCAAAAGGGAAAGGAGATATTGTGCTATGCCCTGGTAATGAGGCTAAGTGGCAAAACTTGCCCAGCCTTAAAAACAGGTAAAGTAATCAGTGATTTTGGAGAAACAGACAGGGTTCTCTCCCGCCCCCCAGCCTGTAAAGTTTTCTCCTACCTATGAAAGCATTCACTCTTGAATCCTGTGTGCCAAAACACAGCTGATGTTGAAGCCAAATCCAGCCTCTGTACCCCAACACCGAATTAAATCTTGGAGGTAGAGTTTTGGGTGAAGTAGAAAAGAATAGCTTTATGGCTTTGCCGGGCAAAGGGGGCCACAGCGGTCCCGTGCCCTCAAAACTGTGTGTCCCGACCTGGAGGGGGTAGTAGGAGGAGGAGTTTGATAGTAATGGTTCACAGAGGGCGTGATCAGCTCGTGGACGTTCTTCTGATTGGCTGGTGGGGAGGTAAGTGGGCGTCAGCATCATCAACCTTCTGGTTCCAGCTGGTCTGGGGTCTACGTGCTTGTGGGCAGCATGCAGTTAACTTCTCCCACCTGGCGGGATTTCAGTATCTGCAAAACAGCTCAAAGATATTGTTATGTGTGTCCCTTGAGGGGAACCAGGACCCTGCCCCAAGGCGGCACTGTTGTTTCTTTTGACTGCTTCTCCTTTGTCTCCGCATCCCCTCCCTTCCCTAATTAGCATCTGTTTGAACCTGCCCTTAGGAGCTCAGGGAAGGTCAGGGGGGCTGAATGAAGCCTATTGCGTGTAATCGAGAAATGGGGGACACGGAAGGGCTTTCGTGCCCAGGAGCTCCACAAGGTCCTGCTCTGTAACGATGTCGTTGTTGAGGATAAGCGAAGATGAATACCTAAACTAGTGGTTTTCGATCTTGACTCCATGTTAGAAGCCCTCGGGGAGCTTTAAAACTCCAGCTGACCTGACCGCACCCCAGAGCAATTAAATCAGGGTCTCTGGCTATCAGGCGTCAGGATACTGAAAAGGTCCCATAAGTCATTCCAACTTGCAGGCAAGGTTGAGAGCCAGTGGCCTAAAACAGTGATCCTCAAATTTCCTTGCTGTAGGGGAGGAAAAATAATTTCCCTCAACCCTTCCGAGTTCTTAGCTGAGACCCTGTGATAAAAGATTAACAAGAGAAATACCAAGAGAAGTTTATTGACATGTATACCTCATGTATACATGGGAAATACCCAAGGAAGATGAGTAACTCCTTGAGGTGGCCTCGAGATGGCCTAAGTCACCACCTTAAATACCACCTTCCGCTAAAGACAAAAGAAAAGTGGCGGGAGAGGGAGTCCAGTTATGGGAGGTGACCAGGAAAAGCACGGTAAACAAGGGTAAGTTTTGTTACTAAGGCAGTGCCTTCTCCATTGATGAGTTTCTGGTGATTTAGTCATCTTTCTCTTCCTGGTAGACAGAGGGAGACCCCCTTACAAATAGAGACTTCCCTTGTAAATGTAAATGCCCCTTACAAGAAGGTAACTTCTACTCTGTCTTCAGAACTTCTGCTGTGCCTGCTGTCTCTCAAAATAATCTTCGTGCCAAAGAGTACAGCCTCTCTGTACACCGGTGCCACATCGAATCTTGGAGACAGAGGTTTGGGTGAAGTAGTAAAGGATGGCTTTATTGCTTTGCCAGGCAAAGGGGGACACAGCAGGCTCCTGCCTCGAAAAACTATGTGTCCCAACCCGGGAGGATTTGAGGAGGAGTTTTATAGCAATGCTTCCCAAGGGTGGGGTTGCTGACAAGATGAGGGTGTGTGCAGGGTCTCAGGTGGTGGGTCTCCTAAGCTTGATGAGCTTCTCAGGCCCCTTTACTCTCGCCTCAGGTGTTTTCCTGGCTGCTCATCCCTTGATTAGCAACTGTTCACATCTGCCCTTTGGAACTCAGGGAAGGTCATGGAGGCTGGTGTCTTGCCTACAAGAAAGGGGGACCAAAAAGAGGCCTCCATGCCTGGGAGCCTCACAGGGCCCCGCTCGGTTTCAGAAGGTGAGAGAATATAAGAAGGCATCACAATTTAATCCCACCTGGTCAGTTTGCCGAAATCCTGTTCTTTCCAGTGGCTAGAAATAGCTGTGTCTCTGGCTAGACATTAATGCTGGAACATAAAACATCCTGAGAACAAGCCGCGTTCTCTTATTCGGGGACTCAGTGTGAAGATAACCCTCAGTCAGAAAGCTCCAAGTCAGTGCCTTCCCTCACCTCCCTTCAGGCTCTATTCTATCAATTCCTGTTAAGCTACATTCTTCATCCCCGAAGAATTGTCCTTACCCTTAGCCACACGTTAAAATCACAAGGGGAGATTTTAAACTCTCAATGCCCACGCCATACTCTAGACCACTTAAATCAGAGTCTAGAGGAGTGGGAGGATGGGAAGGGGGGTGGTAGTACTTTTTAAATTTGAAATCTGTATTGAGATCATTGCAGATTCCAGTGCAGTGGTTTTATGCCTTTCGCTAATGGCTGATGATGTTGGGTGTCTTTTCATGTGCTGATTTGCCGTCTCTGTATCCTCCTTCAGTGAAATATCTGTTCATGTCTTTTGCCCATATTCTCATTAGATGATTTGTATTTTTACTGTTGAGTTTGAGTCTTCTCTGGGTAGTCTAGATAGATATGCGGTTTGCCAATATTTTCTCCCAGTCTGTAGTTTGTCTTCTTCAGTGGGCTTTCGCAGAACAAAAGCTTTTAATTTTCATGAGTCCAGTTTATCCATTTTTCCCTTTATGGATGGTGCTTACGGCATAAAGTCTAAGAACTTGCTGCCTAGCCCTAGATCCTGAAGCTCTTCCCCTATGTTTTCTTCTACAAGTTTATAGTTTGACATTTTACATTGAAATCTGTTGATCCATTTTGAGTCAATTTTTGTATAAGATGTGGGATTTAGGTCTAGAGTTTTGTTGCTTTGTTTTTGCCGATGGATGTCCAAGCATCAGTAATTTTTAACAGGTCTCCAACGTGATTTCCATGTGCAACCAGGGTTGAGAACCAGTGGCCTGGTGATTGAAGGACACACCTGTTAGAAATCTGAACTCTCAGAGTTTTCAGGAGCAGCATCACAATAGGATCTAAAAACAACAGCAGGAAGAAATGTGTGCTTTTAGAACAGTGCTGTCCAATAGAAATACATAATATATTAGTATATTATATATTTATATCTATATATACAAAATTAAAAATTTTCTAGTAGCCCCATTAAAAAGTAGGCCAAAGTAATTTTAATAATATATTTTATTTAACCCAGTATATTGAAAAATTACTTCAACTTGTAATCAAACTGAATATTATTGAGATATTTTGCATTCTTGTTTCTGGACTAAGTCTTTGAAAGCCAGTATGTATTTTATATTTATAGCACATCTAAGCTGGACTCACCACATTCTAAGTACTCAACAGCCACATGTGGTTAGCGACTACTAAACGGAAAAATAGAGTTTTAGACAGAGACACTCTTGTTGTCCCCCCCCCACCCCCGTTCTTTGCACGTTTGCTGACTGAATATGAAATTCTTGCGCTCTTTCTACCTGGCACAAATGTAAGGCTACTCATTTCAAATAATACAGGCTGTGTTTAGAAAACTTTGCTTCTTCTTACAGCCGCATGAAACAATTCCCTTCTAGTCACATGCACCCGCGGTGGAATGTACTTTCATAAATACTTACGTTGCGCCAACATTGATGGGCCCCCAGCCTTGGAGTCACGATTCTCTCCCCCCACTCTTGGATTCTTATTTTCCCTCAACTCAAATTATTAAGTTCACATGAGTGTGCAGTGTCCTAAGTTCACGAGGACCCTGTTTATAGATGGAACTGTGCAGCCGTGAGGGCGGAACAAGGTAAATTTTACATGTCATCATTTAAACCGTCTAAGGAACAAAGAGCAGAGCCGGACTGATTTCCATTCGACCAAGCACGGCAGTTTAAATAAATGTCCCCTTTGCCACACGGTGTGGGGTAGAACCGAGTTTCTCATCCTCGGCACTGTTGACCGTTTGGATTGGAGCGCTCTTCGTATGGGGGCTGGTGGGGCTCTTCTCTGTACCGGAGGATGTTTAGCAGCGTCTCTAGGATCTACACATTCCACAGGTGTGAATGCACACAGCGTCTCCGGACATTACCAGATGTTCCCTAGGGATCACAGTCGCCCCCAGCTGAGAATCACTGGGCTGCAATGAAATGAATTTCTGAGTCATGTATGGCCTTTTTGGTGGATTTGGTTTTATTTGGGGTTTTTCTGGCCTAATTTGAAATTTTACATGACTGTGTTCGAACTCTTAAAAGATAAACTGAGGCTTATTAAAGAATTTGAGTTTATTTAAGCAACAATGATTCAAACTGAGCGTCCAATTTAGCAGATAGAAAACTCTGAGGAGCTGTACAAAATGAAAAAATGACTCTTACAGAAAGAAGGGAGTGGAAACAAGGAAGTTACGTAGGGGAAAAAAGCAGGCTGGTTACTGCGAGGTGACTTTCCTTTCGGGCAGATGACCTAACTAGTGCTGATCGGTGATTCCTGATTGACTGGTTTAAGATTCCATTTTGGGGAGAACGAAAACTGTAATTAACTCTTGGGTTGGTGATGTGGAGTTTAGCATAAGCCACTTCATTTGGGGCCTGTTGTCTGGTTTTGTAACACTTCAAATTATGGAATATTTCATTCTCCAGTTTGTTTTCTTCTTTGGGAGAAATTATGTTTCTAAATGTACCTATAAGAGACTTTAATCGTTGGGAAAATGGCACCCTTAGTTTCAGGCCACGGTACTGTGGACTCTTTGAGACACAAAAACAGATTCTCATCTACTCTACGATGTAAGATTTATCTTCGAAAAAGACCTCTATTGGCTGCTTGATGAATTCTCGCTCATCCTGTAAGGCCAGCCTAAATGCTGCCTCATTTGTAAAGTCTTTGGTAATTTCCAAAGAAAAATGACGCCTTTGTCAGAGGTCTGAAGCTCCGCTAAAAGCATCTATTTGTTATTACAGTTATCCCTGCATAGTGAGTGAATGAAGGAATGATTCCAAGTGACATTATGGGCAGAAGCTGGAGGATGAGGCCCAGCCAACTCTTATTAAACCAAGAAGCATGTTTCATGCTCCCACAGTCAATGGACAGAGCAAAAGTAATCAGAAGTAGATGCGTGCTTGGAACGTGGCCGAGAAGCTCTCCAAACATATTAAAAAATTAATTAAGGGGGTGATAGCATCCATAAAGAGAACACCCAGGACCAGAATTGTTAAGAAAAATGGTCATCAGTGCTGTTCATACCCTTAAGTAAACTGGAATCAATGTTGCAAACTCCTCTCGCCCTGTAATTTGTGACTTTCAAGATGTCTGAATCAACATTCACAGTAAACGTCCTTTAACAGTCAAGAATCTCTATAAAAAGTTACTGTGCAGATGCTGAAATACTCATTTACACAAAACGACACTACTGTCACTAGATGGAAATTCTATTTTTTTAATAAATTTATTTATTTAATTTTGGCTGCGTTGGGTCTTCATTGCTGTGCGTGGGCTTTCCTCTAGTTGCGGTGAGCGGGGCTACTCTTGGTTGCGGTGTGCAGGCTTCTCATTGCGGTGGCTTCTCTTGTTGCGGAGCACGGGCTCTAGGCGTGCGGGCTTCAGTAGCTGTGGCACTCAGGCTCAGTAGTAGTGGCTCGGGGGCTCAGTAGTTGTGGCTCACGGGCTCTGGAACGCAGACTCAGTAGTTGTGGCGCACGGGCTTAGTTGTTCCACAGCGTGTGGGATGTTCCTGGTCCAGGGCTCAAACCCGTGTCCCCTTCATTGGCAGGCGGATTCTTAACCATTGCACCACCAGGGAAGCCCAGATGGAAGTTTTTGAGTTTTACTTTATCTCAGTGCACGTCAGAGAGATGGCTAAACTCTCCAAGTAGTTCTGTCTGGCTAAGCTGGAATGTTTGGAAGAAACATAAATCAATTCACTTCCACCTGTGATCAAGAACAAGGATTCCAAACACGCCGAATTTTGCTTTCCTAAGCACCGACGTCAAATTCAATCTGCCTTTAAGAAGAAATACTCAGTTCAGTCGTACTCCACCTTGAAGGTACTTGAGAATTTCAGACGCTCAAGCTGCCTGATTTCCTGGAGGATTCTGATTCAGGAGGCCTGCTGGGGCTTAATAATCTGCTTTTTAAATAAGCCCTGCAGATAATTTTGTTGTGCATTGGCCTGTAATCGTTCTTGCAGAGAGAATGATGACCTCTAACCCAGTGATTCCCAGCGGGGGGTGATTTTTGCCCCCACACCCATTCCTCCACCAGGGGCGTTTGCTAATGTCTGGATATACTTTTGGCTGTAACAGCTGAGAGAGGGGTGCTGTTGCACAGAGCCCTGGGATGCTCCTAAACATCCTACAACGAACAGAAGAGCCCTGACAATAAAGAATGATCTGCCTCAGAATGTCACTGTTGTCACAGTTGAGGAACCCTGTGCAAACCCACTGGTTCTGAACCTCGGCTCCATATTGGAATTACCTGGAGAGCTTTAAGAGATTCTTACGCATATGTCTCAGCCCCAGAAAGTCTAATTGGTCTGTCATGTAGCCTGGAATTTGGGACTTTTAAAACTCCCAAGGTGATTTTTAATATGCAGTCGGGGTTGAGAATCATGAATGCATGCCAGAATCCCCAGGAGAACATTAAAAACAGAGATTGCAGGCCTCCACCCTTAGTGGGTCTGATTCAGTAGGTCTCGGGTGGGATCTGAGAATCTGCATTTCTGCAAGTTCCCAGGCTGTCCTGGGAGGCATTGAAAAGTAATTCTCACTCTTTGGTCTCATTCTGATCTGTGATTTTAATTTTGAGACTGCTAAGCTACAAATAGTCCTGGTGACATGAAGGAGAAGAGAGGAAGAAACTTTAATTGACATGTACACACTGCTATATTTTACTCAGTTTTTTTTTTTTTTTTTTTTTTGCGTTACGCGGGCCTCTCACTGCTGTGGCCTCTCCCGTTGCGGAGCACAGGCTCCGGACGCGCAGGCTCAGCGGCCACGGCTCACGGGCCCAGCCGCTCCGCGGCACGTGGGATCTTCCCGGACCGGGGCACGAACCCGCGTCCCCTGCATCGACAGGCGGACTCCCAACCACTGCGCCACCAGGGAAGCCCCACACTGCTATATTTTAAATGGGTAACCAAGAAGGAGCTACTGTACAGCACAGAGAGCTCTGCTCAGTACTCTGTAATGACCTAAATGGGAAAAGAATCTGAAAAAGAATCGATACATGTGTATGTATAACTGAATCACTTTGCTGTACACCTGAAACTAACACAGCATTGTTAATCAACTGTAGTCCAATATAAAATTTAAAAAAAATTTAAATAAGTAAAATAAAGACCAAAAAAACAAACCCAAAAAACTTTAGATACGTTGACTTGAAGGAATGAAAAGCTCACCAGGACAGAGGGGAGGCAATCCTAACCATTGTGCAGCATCCCTCCCCTCTTCTGCGGAAAGGGGCCTGAGACTTCCCATCCCACGGCTGAACAGGAAAGGTGCTCAAGATTTTGTCTTTTAACCTACTTTGAACATTAGCTTCCAGGATCCCTGCTGAGGATGGACAGGCAGCTAGAGATAGTGACAGAGCGTAGCACAGATGCGTGACTGTGGCTCATGCGTTGTCCTCAGGCTGTGCCCGGGGAGAGAATGACCGGTTTCGTAGCTACTGGTTCCAGACCAGACTTGCAAATTACAGAGGGGTGAAGATGGAGTGAGTGGAGAGCAAGGATGTGAGTGACCAGCTTCTAGTGTGGGGCAACGCTCGCAGTACTGACTGGCCGCTCATTCTGTGAGAGGCACTCTCATGGTACCCAACAAGCCTGTGGGAGAAACAAGGATGGGTAAGATGCATTTCCTGAAGGTACGGAACTTATTTACATTAGTTTCTTCATGGTGCTTCTCATGACCAGCCTGAGAGCACAGAAATCATGCCTTCCAATTTCTTATTCTACTGGCATTTCTTGTTTAAGTGACTCTCACGTTGCAAGACAGGGGAGATGGGTAGAATCGCAGTTTTGGATCCATTGCGCTTGGCTTGGAATCTTAGCCTGGTCGCTCACTACTTTTATAAGCTTGGCCAACTGTTGTCATCTCTGTGTGCCTCACTTTCTTCAACGGTAAAGAGGGAACAATGATAGTACGTATTGTGTAGGCTGGTCACAATGATTAAGTGAGATGATACATTTAAAGTGCTTAGCACTGTAACCCACACATAGTGAGCTCTCCCAAAGTATTAGTTCTTATTATTATAGCATCCCAGTCAGAACTCTTATTATGGAATATAAGCTTTATAAGCAGCATTTTAATAAATCAACAAAGTAAAATCAACCATGTTCTTTATTAAAAAAAAAATACCAGGCAATAGCAGAGGGCAGATCATTTTTAAGAAGAGCTTCAGTAAAGATTGCAAAGACCTCATTTCCAAGAACTTCAGGAAGTCTGTTAGGTTGAGTTGTTCACATGCATTGGCCCAGTTGCCAATGAGCATGTTTATCGCCAGAGTCACTGACCCTGCCAGGGTGAAAAAAGGATCAGGTCATTGAATGAAAACTCTCTGAAGTGAAATGATTTCTCGGAGCAGTGCAAATAAGCATGAACAGCTTTAGATCCATCGCTTCCTATTTTTCTTCAGCAAAACTTGTGAGAGCCTACTGACACGTGTTCGGAAAGTTACATTCAACGAAGCTTAAACAGCAACTGCAAGTCCAACAAGAAAAGAGTTTTCATTTAGTCCTGTTCGAGATGGTTGCCAGAAGGGTCAGCAGAGAATTCTGTGTAACATGAACATCTAAGCATTGCGTTCACATTAGCGCTCGCACCCATTCTAAGTGCAAGATTGAAAAACCAAAGAGCCAGCTGTCAAAAAACAAAAAACCCAAAAAAACACCAATGAGAGGGGAAAAGAGTCACGAGGCCCTGTTGCAGCAAAATCATGACTGTGCTTCTCTTTTTGCTCTGCCTCGAAGGAATCAAGGGTGTCAGGAAGAGGGAAGAATCTTTGACACAAAGAAGAAGAAGGACAGAATAGTATTATCAAATCTAACCCTGTGGGCGTGTGACTTTTCCGGTGGTGGTTCTGAAGGGAAGAAGCAACTCACCAGCTGAGAAGAGGCACAGGGAAAAAAACGTCTTGGGCCCTAAACTGGCTTCAGATTGTGGGTTTAGATCTTTAGATCAGGGTTTCTCAACCTCACACTACTGACATTTGGGGCTGGGTCATTCTTGGGGGGCGGGGGGCCCTCTGTCCTGTGCATTGTGGGATGCCGTTGAACAGCGTCCCTGGTCTCTCCCCACTACATGCTAGTAGAACCTGCCCCTTCTCTGCAGTTGTGAGGATCAGCAATGTCTACAGATATTGACTGGTGTTCCCTGGGAGGCAGGGTGACCCCCAAGTTGAGAACCACTGCTTTAGATCTGACCCAGATGAGAAAACTTCGAAGTGGCCCCCAAATGATCTGCAGAGAAAACCGGTTTTGAAAACATTTCCAATCCATTGTGAACCAAGACATTCTGAAACACGATAAAAATGAATTACTTAAAAAAAGTAAAGTAACAAAAGGACGTAAAATACAAACAATTTTTTAATGGTTAGATTCAAATGAAACAAAATTACTCTATGAAGTTGGCAAAAAGGTTTCCAAATGCTTACTCTCCATTTCTGTACTTATCTCATATGGATGAGTAATGACCAGTAGACTGGCTTCAGTCCTCAGTAGTACTCATTTGGAGCAAGTTCAACTAAGAAAAAATGCATTGGATCAAGTAATTGCAGCATAGTAAGAAATTGTTCTCAAGTCTTTATATCATGTTCAACATTTCGTCACCTTTAAATTAGATGATTTAGGGCTTCCCTGGTGGCTCAGTGGTTAAGAATCCGCCTGCCAGTGCAGGGAACATGGGCTTGAGCCCCGGTCCGAGAAGATCCCACAGGCCCCGGAGCAACTAAGCCCGTGCGCCACAACTACTGAGCCTGTGCTCTAGAGCCCGTGAGCCACAACTGCTGAACCCGCACGCCACAACCACTGAAGCCTGCTCCCTAGAGCCTGTGCTCTGCAACAGGAGAAGCCACCGCAATGAGAAGCCCGCACACTGCAACCAGAGAAAAGTCTGCGTGCAGCAACGAAGACCCAATGCGGCTAAAAAAATAATAATAATAAAATAAATTTATAAAAATATATAAATGAGATGATTTAGGTTAGCTTTAGTGGTTTTGTTGGTGACTTCTATTTAATTTTTAAAAGGAATACATGCCTTTGGAAAAGCATGATAATTTTGTTTGTTTTGTTTTTTTGGCATGGTAATTTATAGCTGTTATCCACCAGAAAGCTGGCTATGAAGACTCCCGCTGAAATACAGCATTTGTCTTGTAGATAATACATCATTTCTTTGATTCATTCATTGATTCATTAATTCAACATGTATTTGTTCAACAATCCACAGTGTACCAGGCATTGGGTTGGGCACTGGGGATCCAAAGATAAGTGAGGAAGAAATTCCACCTCTGAGGGGAGGGTAGTGGCATTCAGAGAACCTTTCTGGAGGAAGTGATGTCCAGCAGGACCCAATGCATGACTAACAATTCACAGGATGAAGCAGAGGAGGCAGGGAGTGAGTTTCAGGCAGAGGGTACTGCATGCGAGGCAGTCAGCAGTTAGTCAGCACTCTTCCAGGGAACTGAAAGTAAAACATGGCTGGAGTTGAGAGTAGAAGGGGAAGAGACAAAAAAGATGATGCTGTAGAAATAATGCAGGCATCAGATCATGAAGTCCTTGTCGGCCCTTGCTATGCCAGGTATGGTGCCAAGGACCAGTAGCACTGGCATCACCTGGGAACTTTTTGGAAATGCAGACTTTCAGGCCCTACCCCCGGATCGGCTGATTCAGAATCTGTGTTTTGATAAGAACCCCAGGGGATTCTCAGTAGAGCCTGAGAAGCACTTCTAAGACATAGGAAGGCTGAATTTTTTATTGAGCCTTTATCCTGAGGGATACAGGTAACGATTACAAGGTTTTTAGGCACTGGAGGTTGGCTAAACTAGTATCCCCAGGCACTCCTGCCTGCCTTTGCCATAGGTGCCAGGTAGATGTGCACGTAGCTCAGTATTGACTTTCCCAGACTCCCTTGCTGCTGGAGGAAGGGCAGAGCACCTCAGTGGAGATCTTTACGAAAGCTACTGCTTTCCTGATTAAAATAACGTGGTGCCGGCAGGTCCCTTGGCTGTTTCTTTCTGCCTTTAATGAGGTGGCAGCCATCTTGACTATGGGAGAAAGGCCAGTGTTAGGTGAGCCTTGATCTGTTGGACTGTGGAACCGAAGTCAGGAGACGCTTCCTCCAGGTACTATTTTTTTTTTTTTTTTGTTACTTGCAACTGAAAGCCCTCCTATGACTAGCCTAGAATGACACATCATTAATATATCAGTTGGTGTTGTGTTTGTACATACAAAAAATCCAAAACAACATTTGCTTAAGCGAGATATATCTTTACCGCTCTCACATAGAGAAAAGACAGCAATATGCAGTCTAGACTAGAATGGCAGTTCCTTACCACAAAACACCAGGAACTCTGTTTATTTGTCTTTTTCACTGCTTGACTTCTATCCTCATGATAGTTGCTGACATTCCACCCATCACATCTCCCCTCCAGGTCAGTGAACCACTTCCTAATTTTTCAGGAGTCTTCCTTGAAATCCCCCACCATAGTTCTACATACAGTTCATTGGCCAGGACTTGCTACGTATTTACGCTTTACTGTGAAGGAGGCTAGGTGATGTATTTGTTTTTCTGGGTTGCCATGTACTAAACTAAAGACTAGAACTGTATGACATAGTAAGTGGGAGGAAGAAGATGTTTGATATCCATATCTCTGTGAAAAATTCCATCACAGGCTGACATTTCAGGAAGACCATTCTGCTAGCAGTGAGGAGAACAGGTTGTAGGGAAAGGACATTGGAGGTGGGCAGAAGGATGGATTAGGCAGTGGAATACTCGAAGATAAGTGAGGAAGAAATTCCACCTCAGGGGGTGACGAACTACTGGCCATAAGCTGAATTTGGCCTCCTGGGACTTCCCTGGCGGTCCAGTGATTAAGACTCTGCACTTCCACTTCAGGGGGCATGGGTTCAGTCCCTGGTCGGGGAACTAAGATCCTGCATGCTGCGCGCGCGGCCAGAAACAAAAAACAAAAAAACCCCAAAAGAAACCCCAAACAAATAAATAAATGTGGCCTCCTGCTTGTTTTTGTAAAGAAAGTTTTATTGCATCATAGTGAGGTCACACACTTAGATATAGCTGTGTAGAGGGAAACAATCATTTTTTCCCTGTATCCTTCTGAGTTCTCAGCTGGGAACCTTGTAATCAAAGACAGTTTAATAATAACGTATACCTCCTGTATATATGGGAGAGACCCAGAAAAATTGAGTAAGAGTCCCTGAAATGGCCCCAAGCCACCACTTTAAATGTCTTCTGTTTAGTTAAAGACAGAAGACAGATGTTGGAGAGGGGAGGGAGCCAGTTATGGAAGGTTAGCAGGAAATGAAGCATGGTCACCAAGGGTCAGGTTATGCAGATTTAAGTGGGTGCCTTCTCCATGGAGAAGAGTTTCTGGAGATTTAGTGTCATCCTTCTCTTCCTGGTACAGAGAGGGAGATGTTAACAAATAGAGATTTCCCTTAAAAATGTAAATGTCCTTTACAAAAGGGTAGCTTCTACCATGTTTCTGGAGAGTCTCCTGTGTCTGCTGAATATTTTGTTTCTTAAAAATAATCAGTTAGGGCTTCCCTGGTGGCGCAGTGGTTGAGAGTCCGCCTGCTGGTGCAGGGGACACGGGTTCGTGCCCCGGTCTGGGAAGATCCCACATGCCGCGGAGTGGCTGGGCCCGTGAGCCATGGCCGCTGGGCCTGCGCGTCCGGAGCCTGTGCTCCGCGGCGGGAGAGGCCACGGCAGTGAGAGGCCCGCGTACCAAAAAAAAAAGAAAAAAAAGAAAATCGGCTCAAAATAATCCTCAGGCCAAAGAGGCACATTTTGGGGCGGCATGTTCTGCTCCCCTTCAGGTGCTTTCTCTCTATGACAGCGGAGTTGAGTAGTTTCTACAGAGACTTGAGATGTATCATTATTTATGGTCCGTTAACTAAAGAACCAGAAAAGTAATTCAAGTTTTGAGATCTTGGCTATAATGAATAAAAAATGAAAGGGCCCTAGTGCTAGAACGGCCATGGAAACACGGAGTGTCTACAACATGTCATAGACTGTGCTACAGTTGTGTTTATGCTGCTTGTTAATACCCAGTGACAGTTCTTTTTATTTTGTATTTATTTATTTTTGGCTGCATTGGGTCTTCATTGCTGCGCGGGCTTTCTCTAGTTGCAGTGAGTGGGGGCTACTCTTCGTTGCTGTGCGCAGGCTTCTCACTGCAGTGGCTTCTCTTGTTGCAGAGCAAGGGCTCTAGGCGTGCGGGCTTCGGTAGTTGTGGCACATGGGCTCAGTAGTTGTGGCTCGCGGGCTCTAGAGCGCAGGCTCAGTAGTTGTGGCACACGGGCTTAGTTGTTCCGCGGCATGTGGGATCTGGACCAGGGTTCGAACCCGTGTCCTCTGCATTGGCAGGCGGATTCTTAACCACTGCGCCACCAGGGAAGCCCCAGTGACAGTTCTTTTTAATTTTGTTTTTTTGATGATTGATAGTTAACGTTTTTAAAGTGTCAAAAAATCATATAACTAACATAAGTCACAATTTGTTTTTATTTTGTCCTGTATCTTTATTCTTTGTCATTGTGTGATCTTTGCCTTGTTTTGAGTTCTGTTAAAAAACAATTCAAGTGAGTATATTTGAAAGATCTTACTGGCTTTATTCAACGATTCATGAAGGGCAGCATCCAGTCTAGCAGATAGAAAGGAGCTCTGAGGAGCTGTACTAAGAGAAAGAGTTTTTATAGGCAGAAGGAAGCAGGAACAAGGAAGTCATTGTGGACAAAAAAGCAGGTTGGTTATTGCAAGGTTCCTTTCCTTCAGGGGATGGCAGGGGCCTATCAGGTGGATTACCTAACTTGCTGATCAGGTGATTTTCTTATTGACTTGTTTAAGCTTCCGTTTCTGGGAGAGCCGAAAATGTAATTAAGTCTTGGTTTGGTGACATGAGGCTTAGCATAAGCAGTTCCATTTGGGGCCTGCTGTCTTGTTTTGAACAGTTCAAAACCATTCTGAGGGTTTATGGGAGGTGCCTGGATTTGCACAGACCCATGTGAATTTCAAAGGTCCTATATTTCCTAACCTGGAGAGACGCGTCCCCCACATAATATCCTGAACATCCCACCATCTACTCAAAGGGCTTTTTGAGCCAAGAGCCCTTTCCAGTACAACCAAGCACTTTCCTCCGTTGGGAAGAAGGAATCTAATCGTTGTGTTGGCAGCAAAGCCTGGGAGTTGCTGCTTTTGTTCAGTGGCTATTTGTAGAACCTGTTTGTAGATGCAAACTTGCCCTTTTACTCTCTCCTTACGAGTGACAGGCAGGGTTGCTATAGTATGCAAAACAACTCTTCTTTCCCCATCTGCCTTCCAGTGACATTTCTTGGCTCTAATCATAATCTAAAAGCCCTGCCCTTCTCTCCAGTCCTGGCAATACTTGGTAGCTAGCCGTAGATTCAGGAATCCCCCCCTTTTAAAAAACATTTTATTGTTTATTTATTTATTTTTTGGATCTTAGTTGCAGCTCAGGTCTTAGTTGCGGCATGCGGCTTTCTCTCTAGTTGTGGCGTGCGGGTTTTCTCTTCACTAGTTGTGGCGCGAGAGCTCCAGGGCGCGTGGGCTCTATAGCCGTGGCACGCGAGCTTAGTTGCCCCGAAGCATGTGGGATCTTAGTTTCCCGACAAGGTATCGAGCCTGCATCCCCTTCATTGGAAGGCAGATTCTTTACCACTGGACCACCAGGGAAGTCCCTGGGAATCCCTTTTTGATATAAAGAAAATAAAGGAGACAAAGTAGTGGGGTTACGGGCTATCTAAAGGAGCTAAATAAGAAATGGAGTAATTTCACAGATCCAGCAAAACAAAAATCCATTTAATTAGTACCCAAAGAAAACATACTTAATAGGAGCGATTGCTAGGAGAGGATTCATTTAGTATTTTCTGTTTCCGAGGACCATCTTAGAGGGTAGAAAGTTGTTAATGGCATCTGTTAAGGTGTGTCTTTTATAGGTGCTTTGGAGAGCCTCAGAATGTTGAATAATTGGTCCCCAGAATAAATTGTTTAGCTAATGGGTTTCGAACATTAAACGAATCCATTAATTCTCAGTGGAGCATTAAACATCTGAATTCGTTTTGCAAAGCTGAATATCAAAGTACCTTTTGAAATGAGAATAAACCTAGAGCCATTTATTACTAGTGACTGCACCAGCAGTTCTAACAACTGGACCCAACCAAATAGAGGTCAGGCCATACCCTGCCTTTTTTTTTTTTTTTTTTTTTTTACTGTGCAAGATGAACCCTGCACAAGGGGTATGCTTTCACGAGTGTGGAAGAGGGTAAACGTTAATTGCCTCAAGACCAGTGCAGGGATGTGTTACGGTTAGCGTTCTAAGCTGTTTCCCCTAAGGCAGATTTACATTTTCATTCATTCAGCAAATATTTACTGAATGCCTCCCCTGCTTCAGATGCTACATTTCCAGGATGAGTTTCGTTAGAATAAGGGCAACTATTTTCCACGTAAGTCTTTTAGAAATTGGCCTCTCCTGTCCTTCTGCTTCTGAAAAGCCCACACTGTCTAAACAGTGTGCTTCATTAGCCAGCTCCCAGCATGACACAGCTGTATAAGTGGGAAGGAAAGAGTTAACAGCTGATCTGCAATCCAGCTTTTCCCACCTTGAGGTCACACCCCGGGAGAATGACCTGAGCAAATCTTGTAGATTTGCTAGCTGGACTTCAGGATGGTATTTGCTGATGGGGAGTCCTTACCTATGGAAAGTTTTTGTCAGGATATATCAAGTTTGTATAGGATTACTTATGGTAAATGTACCTGGAATCTATGGATTTCACGGCCAGCTGGAAAATGTCAGTGTCATCCTTTTAATTATCAGAGTATACAATGAATAAGTTTAATGACAAAAATAGCTCCTTTTGTGTAAGTGATACCCCATGTGTTAGACCTGGGCCAGGGCCACCCCATCCGAAGGCTGTGATTCCCTGAGGATATAGAGCCCACATCTTATTCCTCTTTGTAACACTGTGCCCGGCACAGTACCCAGTACCTAGAGAACAGTCAGTAAATGTTTAACTTATTTTAAAGAATATACATACGTAGCCCACTTATAAATGGCCACAAACTCTTTAGCTAGCAAAATTCATAAAAAGAGCATAACACCTTCTAACCAAAACTGCTGCAGCCAAGGGAACGATGGAAAGTCAAATAAAATGGGAAGGCCCTTAGGAAAAAGGACTTTGGAGCAAAACGAAGGAGTTGTTCAGATCAGTGTTTTTTAAACTTTAATGTGCATATGAACCACCTGGGCTGGTGTCTATATGCAATTTCTTTTTTTTTTTTTAACATCTTTATTGGAGTATAATTGCTTTACAATGGTGTGTTAGTTTCTGCTTTATAACAAAGTGAATCAGTTATACATATACATATGTTCCCATATCTCTTCCCTCTTGCATCTCCCTCCCTCCCTCCCACCGTCCCTATCCCACCCCTCTAGGTGGTCACAAAGCACAGAGCTGATCTCCCTGTGCTATGCGGCTGCTTCCCACTAGCTATCTATTTTATATGCAATTTTTAATGCAGGGGATCTGCTGTAGGCCCTGAGATGGTCTTTTCTAACATTTGTAAAGCCTTGTGGTCGGGAGCTTCAGCGTCAGCATGACCTAGATGCTTGTTAGAAATGCAGAATCTTCAGCCGTGCCCAGCCTTTCTTAATCAGATTCTGGCTCTTTTAACATCTTTATTGGGGTATAATTGCTTTACAATGGTGTGTTAGTTTCTGCTTTATAACAAAGTGAATCAGCTATACATATACATATGTTCCCATATCTCTTCCCTCTTGCGTCTCCCTCCCTCCCACCCTCCCTATCCCACCCCCCCATCCCACCCCTCTAGGTGGTCACAAATCACCGAGCTGATCTCCCTGTGCTGCTTCCCACTAGCTATCTATTTTACGTTTGGTAGTGTATATATGTCCATGCCACTCTCTCACTTTGTCCCAGCTTACCCTTCCCCCTCCCCATATCCTCAAGTCCATTCTCTAGTAGGTCTGTGTCTTCATAGGTTCTTGATTCCTTCAAACTCACTCTTTGAAAAGGGCCAAGGACTCTCTGTTGTGCTTGCTGTCTCTGTCTCTCTCTCTCTCAGGTTACCAGGTCCTTCTTGAGAAGTGATATTTTCTTTGGTGCCTCTATAGCTCCTTCATAATTGATTGGCTTTTCCAAGCTTATGTTTGAGGGGCAACAAAGCAGATTTCTATCTCTTGTAACTTCCTGAAACCATAAAACTTTGAACTTGCAGTCCGTTTGATTCAAGCCGTGTTTGTTTAGGGGGTGCCTGGCAAACAGTCTAATACTATTACGCATGCTCTTTACTGAGGACAGGTAAATCCAATATTGAATGATGAGTCCTGTGGGCAAGGGAAGGCACGTGGAAATTTCACCTATAATTGAGTCAAAGAACATTAGATTCAATAGCTAGAGAAAAATGTACCTGGAGTAAATAAAATGCATTTGTACTTAGGTACCTCACAGGAGTCAGTCACCTTTTTATTCTCCCCTGAACCTTGAACAAAAAATGTATACTGATTTTTGTTTTTTTACGTATTTATTTATTTTGGCTGAGTTAGGTCTTCGTTGCTGCACACGGGATTCCTCTAGCTGCGGCGAGCGGGGGCTGCTCTTCGTTTCAGTGCACAGGCTTATTGCAGTGGCTTCTCTTGTTGCGGAGCATGGGCTCTAGGTGCGTGGGCTTCAGTAGCTGTGGCTCGCGGGCTCTAGAGCGCAGGCTCAGTAGTTTTGGCACATGAGCCTAGTTGCTCTGCGGCATGTGGGATCCTCCTGGACCCGGCCTCGAACCCATGTCCCCTGCATTGGCAGGCAGACTCCCAACCACTGTGCCACCAGGGAAGCCCCTGTATACTGATTTTTAAGCCATGAAATGGAAGGGTTAATAGGTACAAGTAGCCAAAGATCGGTGCCAGAACCTTTGTAATTCAAAGATGTAAGTGAAGAAGAAACTACTACCGGCATGAAGTGAAGTACTCAGCAGAATTTCTGTCTTCAGAGAGACATCAAGATGGAAAAGAAGACTCAAAAAGGAAATGCCATTAACACAGGGAGAGAGGCAGGCTGAGATGATAGGATTATATGCAGTTATATCCAAGTCTGCCAATACTTAGAAAATGCCATTAACTTGAAACATACTTACATTGAATGGCTGTAATGAAATCCCCTAAATTAGGATTCTCATAATGGCCTTGAGGTCTATTTGGATTTGCCCTTAGTGAAGGAAAGCCAACAAAAGCGGGTGTGTTTCCGGGGGGTAATAGCTGCGTATGGGCTATGAGCTGCGGCCCAAAGTCATGCGTGGGTTGGCTGAGATCCTGTCGAGCAGAGAGCAGCAGTGGCTGCCATTCATGATAAGCTTCCATCTAAGGGAGTCACAAACACGTTTCACATATTTGACCCACAGAAAGGTTGCAGACAAATATTGGTCCAGATGGGGTTAGGAAGGAAGGGAGAGTCAGACATAGGCAGTCTGGTCATGACTAAAATATAAACTAGCTCTAGCGGGGGAAGTGGACATCGAAATGCAAGTCCACAGGAAGGTCTTGGAGCGTGCAGGTAGCATTGAGTTAAAATAGACTTTCTGCCGTATTCAGTTACTTTTACAAATGGAATTTAGAAAATGAGAGTCTAAAGAGCTATACCAGGCTGAACAGTATAGACCTTTATATTTACATGTGTCATGGCATTTTAACTTGGAAGCATCACCTTTGGCACTGACAAATTTCTGTTGCAGGCTGGGCTGACAGGCATACAGGATCCCTTCAACATGTGTTAATACTCCCAACACGATGTTTTCCCAAGTGTATTCTTAGGATACTGAGTCCCAAAATATATTGCTTGAAAACAGGCTTCCATGCTTTATAAAAACTGGGGAAATGCATAATATTCTCAGAGATTTGTCAGGCACGTTAGTACACTGAAGAGTCTGAGAAAGTTTATGGGGGGAAACTTCAGGCTTGTTTAGTACAGTGTTTCTCAAAATTGTATGACGATGGAAGCCTTTTGGCCCAGAGTAAACTGTACAGTTAGTATTCTGAAGGATCTCCTTGGGGGGAAATGCAGGCCTATGGAGAGAGAAAGCAGCACTTGAGAAATTGCTCGGGCATGATATTAATGAAGCTATAGTCATTTTTGCTGAGATGCGAGTAGGGTAAGAAAAGCTGGGGGAAGGCTCCCTGCTCGCTCAACATCTGGGTGAGCCTGAACATGACGAATGACGGAAGGGATTCCATCATTGTGAGGCTTGGAAAGACAATGGCCTTGCTGACCTATAATTCCCCTCAGGGCTGCAAACCAGCTATTCTAGGTTCTTTGAGAACAGCCACTGTCTCTTTTGCTTGATATTTTTCCTATGCCACCAAGTTACATGCTTTGCCTAAAGCTGTGCTTGGTAAATGTTAATTAATTGACATTAACAATTAATTCTTAATTAACAAAAGCTAGAAACGAGGAAGGGGAAGGCTAACCTTGAACTTCAGAAGAGTCTATTTTTTAAAACTAAGGAATTAATTCCTTCATCAAGTAGGCTCCACCCGTGTGGCAGGTATGTGCTAGGTGCTAGGGACTCGATGGTGAATGTCATCCCTTCCCCTTGTGGAGTTTATAGTCTAATGGGGAGAAAGGCATTAATAAATGTCACACAAGCAGCAACATGGATGGACCCAGGGATTATCATATTAAGTGAAGTAAATGAGAGAAAGACAAATATCATAGGATATCACTTATATGTGGAATCTAAAAAATACAAATGAACTTATTTATCAAACAGAAATGGATTCACAGACATAGAAAACAAATTTATGGTTACCAAAGTGGTGGTGGGGAGATAAATTAGGAGTTTGGGATTAACATAGGCACAGTACTATAGGGTTTCCCTGGTGGTGCAGTGGTTAAGAATCCGCCTGCCAATGCAGGGGACAAGGGTTTGAGCCCTGGTCCAGGAAGATCCCACATGCCGCGGAGCAACTAAGCCCGTGCACCACAACTACTGAGCCTGCGCTCTAGAGCCCGCGAGCCACAACTACTGAAGCTCACGCGCCTAGAGCCCGTGCTCTGCAACAAGAGAAGCCACTGCAATGAGAAGCCTGCGCACCGCAACGGAGAGTAGCCCCCTCTTGCGGCAACTAGAAGAAAGCCCGCGCGCATCAACGAAGGCCCAAAACAGCCCAAAATTAAAAAAACAACAAAAAAATATACACACTAATATATATAAAATAGATACGCAACAAGGACCTACTGTATAGCACAGGGAACTATACTCAGTATCTTGTAATAACCTATAGAGAAGAATCTGAAAAAGAATGTATGTGCATATGTATATATTTGTAACTGAATCACTTTGCTGTACATTTGAAACTAACATAGCATTGTAAATTAAAAATACTTCAATTTTAAAAAAAGCCACATAAATACCTAAATATAAGCAGCAATAAGTACTATGAAGAAAACATGGTGGTATCATGGGAACATCTGATAGCGGAAACTGATCAACCACGTCCTTGGAGAGAGAGAGGCCTTTTCTTTTTGAGATATCATTAATATAGAACATTATGTTAGTTTTAGGTGTAAAACATAAGGATTCAATATTGATATATATTGCAAAATGATCACAACAAATCTAGTTAACATCTATCACCACATGTAGTTACAGAATTTTTTTTTCTTGTGTTGAGAACTTTTAAGATCTACTCTCTTAGCAACTTTCAAATATCCAATACAGTATTATTGACTGTAGTCACCATGTTGTACATTACATCCCCAGAACTTACTTATTTTATAACTAGAACTTTGTACCTTTTGACCCCTGCTCCCATTTCGCCCACCCCCCACCCTCCACCTCCATGCTCTGTAGCTATGAGCTCATTTTTTGGTGATTCTTTTTAAGAGTCCAGAAATAAGTGAGATCATATGGTATTTGTCTTTCTCTATCTGATTTATTTCACTTAGCATAATGTCCTCAGGGTCCATCCATGTTGTCATTAATAGCAAGATTTCTTATTTTTTTATGGTTAAATAATATTCTGTTGTGTATATATTGTGTATTTATCCATTCATCCATCAGTGGACACAGGTTGTTTCCATGTCTTGGCTATTGTAAATAATGCTGCAGTGAACATGGGGGTGTGTATATCTTTTTGAATTAGTATTTGCATTCTCCTTCGGATAAATACCCAGGAGAGGAATTGCTGGATCATATGGTAGTTCTGTTTTTAGTCTTTTTGAGGAACCTCCGTACTGTTTTCCGTAGTGGTTGCACTAATTTACATTCCCACCAACGGTACACAAGTGTTCTCTTTTTTCTACATCCTCGCTAACACTCGTTATTACTTGTCTTTTTGGTGATAGCCGTTCTGACAGGTGTGAGGTGATATCTCATTGTGGTTTTGATTTGCATGTCCCTGATGATTAGTGATGTTGATCATCTTTTCATGTGCCTTATACAGTTGACCTAAGGTACCTTGCTTACTGGCCATCTGTATGTCATCTTTGAAAAAATGTCTCTTTAGGTCTTCTGCCTATTTTTTAACTGTATTGTTCTTTTTGTTTGTTTGTTTGCTATTGAGTTATATGAGTTCTTTATGTATTTTGGATATTAGCCCCTTATCACATATATGATTTGCAAATATTTTCTCCCATTCTGCTAGTTGCCTTTTTTTTGTTGTTGTCTGTGCAGAAGCTTTTTAGCTTGATGTTGTCCCACTTGCTCATTTTTACTTTTATTGCCTTTGATTTTTGGTGTTAAATCCAAAAAATCATAGCCAAGACCACTGTCAAGGAGCTTACCCTCATGTATTCTAAGAGTTTTATGATTTCAGGTCTTACATTCAAGTCTTTCAGGTCTTACATTCAATTTGGAGTTAACTTTTGTGTATGGTATAAGTTAGCGGTCCAGTTCCAGTCTTTTGCATGTGCCTATCTAATTTTTCCAGCACAATCTACTGAAGAGACTATCCTTTTCCCATTACATATTCTTGGCTTCTTTGTCATAAATTAATTGACCATATATGCATGGGTTTTTTTCTGGGCTCTCTATTCTTTTCCATTGATCTATATGTCTGTTTTTATGCCAATACTATACTGTTTTGATTACTATAGCTTTATAGTAGAGTTTGAGATCGGGAAGCATGATGCCTCCGCTTTGTTCTTTGTTCTCTGGATTGCTTTGGCTACTCAGGGTCTTTGTGGTTCCATAATTTTAGGATTGCTTGTTCAATTTCTGTGAAAAAATGGACTGGAATTTTGGTAGGGATTACGTTGAATCTGTAGGTTGCTTTGGGCAATATGGACCATTTTAACAGTATTAATCCTTCTAATCCATGAGCACAGAATATCTTTTCATTTATTTGTGTCTTCTTCAGTTTCTTTCACTAACATTACTTCACTGTACATGTCTTTCACCTCCTTGGTTAAACTTATTCCTTGGTATTTTATTCTTTTTGATGCACCTTGTGTATGAGATTATTTTCTTAATTTCTCTGATAGTTCATTATTAGTGTATAGAAATGCAACATATTTTTGTATATTGATTTTGTATCCTGCCAGTTTATTGAATTCATATGTCCTAACAGTTTTTGGTGGGGTCTTTAGGGTTTTCTATATATAATATCATGTCATCTGACAGTTTTATTCTTCATTTACAACTTGGATGCCTTTTATTTAATTTATTTTTTTGCCTAATTGCTCTGGCTAGGATTTCCAATACCATGTTGAAGAAAAGTGGTGAGGGTGTGCAGAGAGGTACCTTTTATGAACAGATGAGGAGCTGAGAGCCACCTTGAAGAGGTGAAGGTGGGAGGTTGGGATGGGGGGAAGTTCCAGGCATAGAGATGGAACCAGACTATTTAGAGGGAGAGAGAGGGGGAAAATGAGGCTGGGAAGGTCGTCCTTCAGCAGCTTGTAGGCCAAGTTAGGAAATTTAATCACGGGCTGAGAGCCATGGAAGACACTTAAGGTTTTAACCTGGGGAGTGATATGATAGGACCTGGGGAGGGATATGATAGGATGTGCATTTTCAAAGAGTCCTCAATGTCCCTGACTACAGTATGAAAGAATGACTGCAGAGAGTCAGAGGGGAGGCCCAGACACTGCCTGAGATTGTTGCAGAAGTCCAGGTGAGAGATGCTGTGGATTGAAGAAGGGGGATGGCAGTGGGAAGGGGAGAGGCCCTGTACGGTCAAGGATGAAGGTCAGGTTTCTAGCTGGTGTAAATGTGTTACTGAACCACACTGGGTTCTGCTCGCTCATGTGCAGTAAAGCCGATCTATTGACACTGGGTGTGGTGAAGGAAAGTGCAGCATTTATTGCAAGGTCAAGCAGGGAGTATGGGTGGCTAAGGCTCGAAAGACCTGTTGGCTTTCAGGGAAAGGTTTTTAAAGATGAGGCGAGGGAGAAGGTTCTAGGGTGTGTGATCAGCTCGTGGACATTCTTCTGATTGGTTGGTGGTGAGGTAATTGGGACTCAGCATCATCAGCCTTCTGGTTCCATCTGTGCTTGTGGTCTATGTGCTTGTAGCTAACATGCAGTTAACTTCTTCCACCTGGTGGGAGTTTCAGTATTTGCAAAACAGCTCAAGGATATGGCTCAGAATATTATCTGTAGTCCTTGAGGAGGAACTAAATTTGTTCCGTAACTAAACTATTGTTATTTTGTCTTGCTTGTTTTCCTTCGTTTCTGCTTTTTCTCACTCCTATGATTAAATTTGCTCTTTGTAACTCGGGGAAGGCCTAAAAGGCTAAAGTTTTCCTATAAACAGGAGGCAGGCAGAGGACCTGGCAGGGGAAAGGTCTGTCCCAGGAAGGCCCCATAGGGTCCTGCTTGATTACAATCCTCCCTTTTCCTTGATACTCCTAAATCTTGAGGGGGAATAGGTGTGGAACAAGAAAGGGAATAAAGTTTTGGGTAGAGAGGTTAATTATAAACTCAGCAGAGGAACTCAGTTTTAGGGGTACTTGGTTTTACGTGGATGGAGGGTGGTACCATCCATTGAGATAGGGACTGGACAACTAGGTCTGGGGGAGGATCATGAGTTGTTTTTGACATTTTGTGATGGACACCTGGAACTGCTGAGTTGATGGTGGATACATATATCTAGACCTAGAACAGGAGGTATGGTTAGAATATCGAAGGGTTAATGGCTTGCTGTTGCTAATTGCAGCTCTGGGTGTAGAGGAGATCACCTATGGAGAGAAAGGAAAGAGTCCAGTTCTAACTTTAACGTCTTGAAGACTTGGTGGAGGAAGGTGAGCCAGTAAAGGACACTAAAGTGGGAGAAAAGAAAAGCAGGAGTTTGTTGTCTCAGAAACCTAGTGGTTGATACAGCCAAATGCTGCTGCAGGAACTCACTTCAGTTTCAGGCTGAAGCAAGTCCAATGGAAGAAGTGATAAGGAGGTCATTGTTGGATCTTAGCAAGTACCGTTTTGCTAGAATGATGGGAATAGACACTAGAATGGAGTGAGACAGCAGGGAGCAAGGTGGAAGTGTAGATGTGGTGAGGACCCTTCTTAAAGAGGTTTGTCTAAGAGGAAGCCCATATTTTCCTTCTGATTTTGGCCTTAACTATGTGAGCAACCTCACTTATATCTGGCTCTCAACTCTTAGAATCAAGATGGTCTCCTCCACTGTATATAGAATGGTAAATATGAACGTTTTCCTTTCATTCATTCCCAATTCTCTTGTGTCTCTTAAGAGAATCTTGCTGATGGTGATTCTAGTTTTAAAGACAATACATATATTTATTATACTACATGACCCCCCCCCACACACACACTATTAAGCAAACCAAATGCTTTATCTGGTGTTAGAAAGGTTTGGACTCCCCAAGATATGGTTACTATATCCATCTCTATTTTGGCACCTTCCCAATGAATTTAGGAAAGAAAATTCTGACTATACTCAATTCTACCCTAAGCACTGAGTTGAGGATATAATTTCTCTATAAGATACACCTCCACCTTTAATGACTAAGATCTTAAGTGGTTTCAGAGATCTCAGAGCAGTAAATACTGGGTTTACAAGGAAGCTTTGCTTTTTACATCCGTTTCCTTTTAAGCAACTTATTAGTTCAGCCACATGAAAAAAATTTAAATTTTGGTAGACTGCATCATACTATTGTTATTCCCCCTAATTATAACCTTCTCCCTCTCCACCCCTGCAAAAGGAAGTAGCTGGAGTCACAGAGTATTGGAAAAGTACCTGAAACACATTTTTGACATTTAGTTTATGACTGGGAACAGTGATTTGGTATTTGACTCAAGCACATTTGCCTGTTAGTGGGTGAAAACAGTTCAGGGCAAATTTAACTGCAAACATTAAGTTGTACTGAATGAATCTGTATGACAATATTAGGGTGAGGGTTTGCTGCAGAAAAGAGAGAGGAATATTGGAATGGGAAAGACAAATGATTCACGTCTTAGTTTGTTATAGTCCCAGATCCTGCAAAAGGGGACAGTCATAATATTAGTAGTTTTAAAGTTTCTTGCAGTCAGAAACAAACATACATAGAAGGTAGAATCAAGTTTGAATTCATGGGGCAATAGCAAATCCATGCAGAAGGAGTTTTGGGTGACTTAAAAAAGCTAGTGACATTTTCAACACACATATACATGCACTGCTCTATAATGACCTGAAAATTTGCAGGGGACCTTTTGGAATAATTAGAATTCAAGGCACTGGACTTTGATACAAAGTAAATTAGATAGTAAATATACTGGGAATCATGATGCAAGTCTCCATAAGAAAATGATTTTTTTCCTTTCTTAGTTTTAATCTTCTCTCATAGCTACCTTAACAGAGCATATGTATGTCCGAGAACACTAATTTAAATAAACTAAATGAGATGGATTATTCGGAAAAAAAAAAAAGGAAAGTTAAAAAAAACTAGTTGTTTTTCACTACAGCTTCATTTACAAAAGCACACAATTACTGGAAGTCCTCTTTGCCCTAGCACATTAACTCATCGTGAGAATGTTTCTTGAGTGTTTATGATTGAGTCAATGTTTAAAATAGTGGAGACATACTTTCCCTTAACAAATGATTTATAAAAGTTTGAATATTTGTGTGCACTGAAGTTATCAGACTGGAGAAAGCCAAGCGGGATAGAGATATACTGTCCTCCACGACTATCATTTGATGCCTAACACGGAAGTTGTAGTCTCTTTCTTTTCATGTGAGGACATCCGTGAATTCAAAGCAGTCAGTCAGACTGGGTAAGATTGGGTTCAGCTTTCTGACCCTCTGTCTCCTGGTCTGCAAAGTGAGGGGACCAGATTGGATGAGCTTGCAGGTTCTACCCAATACACACTCTATATAACCCTTTCCCTTGAGTGGGGGCTGGGGCTAGTGAATGTGATGGGATAACACTCCCATGATTTAGGTAAGCTTACACAGCAGGAGGGATTTGTCAGATGTAAAGTTTCTAATCAGTTATCTTTGAGTTCATCAGAAGGGAGATTTGTCCTGGCTGGATCTGATCTAATCAGGTGAGCCCTTGGAAGTGGATCTTTGTCCAGTTGAGCCTCCACGGAGGATGTCATTGGCTGACAGTCTTGTGAGACCTTGACCAGAGAACCCAGCCATGCTGTACCAGACTCAGCCCACACAAACTATGAAATAATTCGGGTGGTTTTAAGATGCTAACTTTGAGGTAATTTGTTACGTGGCAATAGAAAACTTCTATGATCTGATTGTATTAAACACATGACTCCTTGAGGTGACTAGACTATGGCTGAGACAACTTGTAGCTGCACACCCTACTAGGTGCCCTTCTACAGAGTGATGGATAAACCTCTCAGAAGGTTGATGCTGCACAACACAGCCCTCCATCAAAGTAAACAGTACATTAACCTGTACGTTTCAAACCTTTCACAAAGTAAGTTCTGTCTGTAGCTTAGAATTCCAAGTACGTTTCCAACCAAGGGTCCTGAGTGGTTATTTGTGTTTTGTCACCTCTGCTTCTCAAGTATTCTATCTTCTCTTTTTCGTCTCCTGCTGTTTAGGGTAGGTAAAGTTCTCAGAGCTGTCCTTTCAGCATTGTAACCTATTACTCAGATGTGGCAGTTCTGAGTGGTTTGTAACAAGCAGTGGACTTGGGAGACTAGTTCAACTCTTGGCTCTGAAACCAACTAGCCTGTGACCTTGGGAAAAAGAATTATTTCTCAGGCTCTTGGTTTCCTTATCTGTAAAACACAAGGTCTTATCATGTATTCTCACATTGTTCAGACAAAGGAACACGAACAACTGGTAATTTCAAGGATTCTGTATTCTTGCCAGTTGAACCGGTTGTCTCAAATATTTTAACATGTGCAAGAGATTGGCTTTACTTTGCATGGCAGGGGACATGAGTAGGGTAGGGAGGAGAATCTTTGGACATTAGAGGGAAGTAATTATATTCAGTGTTAAGGATGAAATTGTTATGAGGATGTGAAAGATCCTATGTGATATTTTTATGGAATTGTTACAGATGTAACAGGAAACTGTTATGGTGGAATATTGCAAGATGAATTCCAGGTGTGGGTGTGCTGTTATGACGGGGTGTGGGTGCAGTGGTGGAAGGCAGCATCAAACCAAGTCTTCCTCAGACTGGTAAGGGATACTCCTTTACAGGATTCAAGGCAGTTGATCATCACTGGCCATCTACATGCATCCCTTGACCTGGGCACCAGAATTCAGAGTGAAGTACCAAGAAGGCAAGGATGGGAGTACAGAGCAGGGAAGAGTTTGGAGAACTGACATTTGGCTTTGAGTGAGATGGGATATTCAGGACATCAACCCAAGTGTGAAAAGTTCTAGGGAGCTGGAATGGAAGGTGGTGGAGGCAACATCAACAAAGCCAGGCTAGCCTCTCCGGGGCTGCTTTTAAATGCAAGATTTCCTCTCGCTCTCACGCTCATCCTGGGAAGTTGTACTTTGATATCAGAGGCACTTAGGGATGAGGAAACTGAGGCTGAAAGAGGTTAATTAACGTTCCCGGGTCACACAGGTAGCAAATGTCAGAGAGGGGACTTGAACCCGGGCAGTCTTCATTCAGAGCCCTCACTTCTGGCCACCACTCCCTCAGCTGGGACAAATGGGAGGACTTCCATTCCGTGCCCTTGGGCCAGGAAGAGAAGGGGAGTCCTGTGCTTCTGGGGACCCATGTTGTTCTGACATCAAGAAACCTTAAGTTGCTGGTAAAATTTAGAGAAGAGCTGGGTTGCTGTAAAGTAACTGATCCTTTTCTAGCTGGAGCTTTCCCCACACAGGAGCTCTTTCCTAGAAAATTGCATCTTTTGGGAAAGGAGGCCACACCCTCAGAGTCCTGGGTAGGTGTGGGGCTCCTTGGTAGGTTACCGGTCTGTCTTTGTGGCTCTGTTTTGAATTTCTCCCATGGTTTTGTATCTCGACCTCTTTTGCAGTTTAGAAGATGGACCTGTCCTTTTCGTTCTATTTTATGGAGCTGCACTTGGGAGTTGGGTCTTCCAGTGGCGAGGGGAACCACACAAACAATCCCCAGGGCCTTTGCCATCACTATCCGGGGCCGCCCCTCCTGAACCACACCCACGTGCCGTGCTCCGGTGCCTTCTCGCCTGGACCACCCGCCATGCGCCCGGCAGCCAGGTAGGATTTCTTGTCAGCCTGCTTCCTGCAGGTTCCTGTCAGCAGGCAGGTGTATAGGTACTAGGATTGAGGGATGTAGGGCAATTCTGACATGTGTGGCCACTCTAGTGATAGGTTCTGTGATGGAGCCCCCAGCTGTGACAGTGAGGCCAACGCTAAGTCCGGAAAATGGAGAGCTCCCCTGAAGAGCAGCCAGACCCTGACCCAGGGGCGAGGAGAAATGGGACACACTAGGGACGGGCTCACCTGATGACACAATTGTGCCTTTGGAAGTTTGTGGTGCCATCCTTATAAAAAGGTAAGTAGGTGCAGAAGAAATTAATGTGATCTTTGAAAGGTCAGAGTGAACCTGAGCTTTGATTTTTAAGATGCTTTATCAATTAGAGACCAGAGGTTTTTCCTGATGATATTTATTGCATAAATGTAATTATTTTTCTAAAACATATTAAAATAGAAAACATGTTCTTTTGATCAATTTATACAAAGAAAATACCAATATAGTAATAAAAATACTGAAAATATATGAAAAGCACCAGAACATTAGAGAAATTACACCGGCAACAATTCTAGGAATATATTTTTGTTTTTTGCAATTGTACAATAAAGTGCTATTAAATCCAGTCAAAATTAGTGGCAAGATATAAAAACAGTTATGGTATATTATGAAATTTGAGGCTAGGTTTACCAGCAATTGTATCTTTAGGCTACTTGCCTATAATGATATTTCGTTAATGTTTTCATGGAAACTCTATGAATTTCCATTCCAAGTGAAGATAATTTAAATCTGAATGTTGGTCCTTGGTAATTTGGTCATGAACAGGTAATGACATATTAAAAAATAAAATTATTAATTATAGCATACTCAGTCATACAGACGTGATTAAATAAAATCAAACGAAGACACAATAAAATCAAATTAAATATATGTGATCAATTAAGACAAGTACAGAAGTTCAGATGCCTTTGATTTTATGGTTAATTTTCAGTAAATTTTGCTTAGTCACATTTAATAGACACACAAATGTTAACAAGAAATGTTATTAAATTCAACTGGCCAGACATCAGGGAAAAAGTTTAGTGAGTCAATGTAATTTTCATGTGAAACATTAAAGGGACACCGTCAGGACAATACATTTCCAATTTTGACTATTTCCTCGCTTATTTGCTGAAGAACAAAACACATACACAGATACTTCGGGATTAGATTATGACAAAGCCAGGAATCTAACATATAAGGGGAAATCGCTGTGCACACACACAGGGAGATACTATGGACAGTACTACTTAGGGTGGGCTGCAGTCACTTTCACGTCTGGAGGTGGCAAACTGAAACAGAAAAACCCAAATTAAGACGAAGTATCAGACCAGTGTCCATTTAAGGTTTTATTTCCTAGGCCAGTTTTGAAGGAACTCTATTTTTTCATTCTTCATAATGCCATCTGGGAATCATCACATTCTCAAGATGAAAGCCGCCAACACTACAACCTCAGAATAAAACATTCTGCAAACATGGCTCAATCAAAACTCAAAATTTATTTTACAGGCAGACTATTTTTTTCTTTCATATAAAGTAGATTTATATGTGAACCAACATGGACCAAAACTGTTTATATTAAATGAGAAAACAAACTACTTGCATTAGGCTCTGCTCCTGCGAGGTGTATCATGTTACGAATTGAGGAACCGTCCTCAGTATTGCTGTGACAAAGGCAGAATATATCAAGTGAGTCAATTAACCCTGGTCTGAAGTTTTTACAGTATTTTTCACTCTTAAACTGAGAAGTGACACTTTCGATTTATTTTTTCACCCTTACCGAAAGTTCCCTTCTCGTGGCTGATTTTAGCAAGGAATTGAAATGTAAATGAATTATACTGCTCTGCATCTCAAAAACTAACTAACTCCTTTCGTTTAGAAAGGAGGGTGAAGATGGTCCAATGGAGGATCAGGCCTTTATAATAAGTGAAGCAAAAGGGTCCCTCTCCAGCCAGAGAGAGCAACGTGAAACTGCGTAAAAAAAGACTGGAGAGGTTCTTCTTCTGGACGTTACTGACGGACAGAATTTAGAGAAAATCCAACCAGACTTAGTTCCCCAAATCCTAGCTAAATGAGAGTGTGAGTGTTCATTAAAAAGTCTGAGATTAATAAAAGGCAGGCAGGCCGTTAAGGAAGACGGATAAGAAACAAAGGCTAAAGGTGGTTTGGCATTAAGTAGTTGTACATTCCAAAAGAACATCGACTAGCATCTGTTAGTAGTTCTCAAAATTACAAAGTCATGGTTACAGAAATTACTCTGTATGTTTTTTCAATATACATGTTCTTCTATATACATAGTATAGAAAAGCTAATAAGTTGGCTCAGCTATAATAATTCTGTCAAAAAAAAAAGCAGATGACAGTTTTTGGCGGCAACAAAGCATGTTACTTTTCCGTTCAGCTAACATATATACATGATAAGACAAGCTTTAAAAGTATTAAATCAAAAGGGAAAAATAAATTATCTCTATTAAGTCACACAACAGATATACCTTTACTTACTTGACTGACTACCTATAGTCTCTTATAATCAATATCTTCAGCGTTTCCTTATTGTAACAGTTTATTTTCAAGACATGTTTCAGTCCCCCCCCCCCCCCCAAATGCCGTACATTTCCTTGGAGGAAGGAAGCACAGATGTGTGACACTTTCAGCATGGTGGAGAAGTTCTGGGTGGTACTTTTTCCAACTAATGAACGGAAAAGCCATGTTTCCTACCGAGCACCACTTCTTTAACTGTACAACAAATAGAAGAGAGAGATGACAAAAGCAAGCGAGACCACTGTTAAGGAAAGCAGCCATTGCTGGAACCAGATACAATGCTGAACTTGGTCTTCAAGCTTCCTATTGCTTTCTAGTAAACGATTGAGCTAAAGAGGGGAGAAAAGGATGAAAGGTTTGTATCAATGAAACAGTACAATAATCATGTGCGTGACAAACGGGAATATTAGAAATCCCACAAACATTTATGGGACAGAGTCCATCTACTCTGAGAGGCTGGGAGCTGGGAATGCAATTTGGTTGCTGAATGGATGTGTATCTGTTCTCATTTTGAAAAGGTCTAATTCTCTAGTTGAGAAAGGAACAAAGCAATCATTTCCTGGAGGTACTGAAACCAGCTATTCAGAAAGAGAGCCCCTCCACCTCCACCTTTTTCAAATTTAAATGCACTACATGGTACCTTTTCCATGAGATCAAGTTCTTCGATACCCCCCAAAATACCATGCGCTTTGCTATAAGGTCCCTAGTCCAAACTGAAATAGCCAGAGCTTTCAGAAAGTTAGTTAGAAGATCTCCAAAAGTAACGCACCACTTACCATTTCTGATCTGGCTTCCCTTCACAAAGAAGGAAGAGAGCATTTCTGTCGTGGCTATGCCAAAGGTCTGCTTTATGTCAGTGGGGAAAAAATGGATTTCTAATATTGATTAACATTAAAGACTTACAGTTAGGAAGAAAGAACACTTACCTGTAGATAGAGATCTTCACTGGTTTTATCTGACATGTTAAAGGCATGGTGCTTCAATGTAAGAGTGGTTGGCTTAATGCTCTCAACAGTATGGCATCTTAACCTATGAAAGTACAAAGGAAACATAACTTCTTAAAGTTTTTAATGAATTTTTGAAAAGTAAAGTGTAAAATGAAAACAGTTAAACACAGAAGTGTATGTAACAGAGGTGAAAGTACTCATTCCTCTCCCCAGATATACCTAAGGGAGCAGCTAGCTCAACGTGTGTTTATCTTTGAAGGGGAGCAGAATTTGCCACCCCAAAACGTGCCTCTGGGGCACAAGGTTTATCTTGAGCTGGTTATTTTTTAAGAAAAAGCAGACAAAAGTGGAAAGCTTTTTCACTTTTCAGTAAAAGCTCTGAAAAGTGGAATAGAAGTTACGTTTTTTGTGAGACATGCACAGTTACAAGGGAAATCTCCATTTGTAAGGGTGTCTCCCTCTCTGCCAGGTACAGGAGGATGACTTTGTATCTCTCGAGACTCTTATCAATGGAGAAGGCAGAGACTTAAATCCGCAGGACAACCTTAGCCGTGTATGTTGTGCTTTTCCCACCATCCTCCCAGAACTGGCTCCCTCGCCCACAACATCATCTTTTCTCTTTAGCTGGAGGTGGTATTTAAGGTGGTGTCATGGGCCATTGCGGGAACTTTTACTGTTTTCCTGGGTCTCTCAAGTATACAGGAGGTATACATGCTAGTAAACTTCTGTTTTTTTCCTGTTTTCTTCTGTTCACCTGTCTATGATTACGGCGGTATGGCGGGGGGTGGGATGGGGATCTTAGCCAAGAACGTAGAAAAGTAAAGGGAAAATTATTTTTCCTCTCCTACAGTTTGGCAGCCTACCCTGGGAGCTGCTGAGATACCATACTCACTTGGGAGCCTGCAGATGGGATTCTGGAAAACGGGCAGAAGCCCGAGAAGGGTAAGAATTCTTACTAAAGTCAGCTCTCCTAGATCTCAGTCTGGTGCAGTTGAGAGAGGAAGGTAAAAATTTCGCCTTGTCCCTTCTTTTCCAAATTGAGATTAGCAGGAGAAAATATTTGTGTCAGCCAGTTCCTTAGGTATTGTGACTTTGGTAGAGGTTTTTGTTATGAGTATTTTTGTCTTCTACTGGTCCTCTTTCCTCCCACAGATGGTCATTGTTTTCTTTTATCTCTGTCTCTTGTGTTGTCAGAAGAGAACCATAGGACAGATGAGATTTTCCTTTCGTTTTATTCTGTTTTGAGAGCTTGGCTTCATGACCAGTGAGAATAGTCTCTCTGGTCTCTGCCAGATGGATGATGCATGTGTCTGCATGCATCTGGCGACCACCTGAATAGGCTGGGGATCCGGGACACTAACTGATAAGCAACATTCTCCGATGCTACCGGCTCTCGTGGGCGTCGGTCATAAGGGCCCCTTGTTGTCTCCACCTTCTTGTCTTATTTAGGGCTGGGAAAGTCCTGTTCCAGTAGTGCTTACCCAGTGTCGCAGGTTTGTAACTGAAGGCATATCATTCTTATGGGAAACACTTTTCACGACCCCATTCTAACCACGTGTGACAATGAAGGTCTTTGCTTTCTTAGGCTAACTCTGGGAGTGAGCTTTCTGAATCGTGTGAGGGCTGCATCTTTTGCACCCCATTTCGGGATGCCTCTTGCATCCATGGTTAAGCCATAAAAAGGCTTATAGGTTAAGCCATAAAAAGGCTTATAAGTTTGAGGTGCTATTGAGATTAATATAAGATCCTACTACTCATCAATGGCCAAATGATGGATCTTTTGAATTGGAAAAACTTCTGTGTTTAAACATTTTTTAGAGAGCTCTCAGCCGAAACAGTTGTCTTTCTTGGTATCTATGGAAAGACCAACTTGAAAGGAGGACCTGAAGGAGTATGGGGGCCAGCCTTAGGGACGTCCTTAGGAAGATGAAATTACAAAGCTCTTTTTACCTCCACTTTCAGAAGATATCTACCAAATTTAGAGAAGAGTTAAAAAAGACTAGTGGCCATTCAGTTCCCCCCACCCATAGGGACCCTGATTGGCTGCTAAGGGGTGTTCTTCACACCCATGATTATACTGTAGTTATCAGACAAGCCCGATGGCCCCCTAGGGAAAACAGGCCCACTCACACGGGCAGCAGATGACCAGAATTCCTCCCAAATTATCAGGAAATGGATCAGCTGAAGGCCAATATTCAGGGGCTGACTGACAGAAGTGTAGGGGCTTTTTCCCCTAAGGTGAATTGGTCCAAGGTTGAATTGTGCACTCAGGAGAGCATTCAAAGGCCTTTGCTGGACGCTTTATACAGACTTTGTACAGATGCTGCGTTAAGCCCTGAAACTCCAGAACATGGAAATCGATTTCCGTCTTAATTGGAAATCTCCCTGATATAAAGCAAACTGAAGAAAATGTAGTTGGATGCCATTCAGGCTGCAATCCAATTTTTTGAGGAATTAAAAGCAACTGTCTTTGTCTTGCAAATCTTCACAAAACCAGAAAAAAAGCAACTGTCTTTGTCTTGCAAATCTTCACAAAACCAGAAATTCGGCTCTAGAAGCAATTCAAACTTCACCTGTTCTAACCATTCCAAAACCTGCCCTGTTTATCTCAAAATACTTGTAGGTATTATAAAAGACCACGTCACCGGAAACAGAACTGTTCTGTACTTAGAAAAGTAAGAAAACATTTAAACGGTAATTTCGCTAAACCTCTGATAATAAAGTACCCCCAAAACTCCAGGGAAAAAAACCTTACTTTCTCTGTCCCTTTGAGGTGTAAATTTTCTACCCCACCTTCTCTAGGACCTGATAGCCAGCTCAAAGAAATGCAAACTTTAGGAAAATGAAGCTCATCAGAAGTTAAAGAAAAGGAGCTATTTTGAAACTGGGCAAATGAAAACAGCAAAACAAAAACCCCACAAATATTAGTTTAAAAAAAAAAAAAAGCTTTAGCACTCTGAGCAGGTAAACTTATTCCAACTGTTCCTTAATAAGCTAGTGAGTTTCGTGTCACTGTACCTAATTCATGGCTAAAATTCTGGAACCAAAGCTATAAGGTCTCTGGTTTGCATCTGTATGTTTACATGTGTGTATATATATATGTTATAAATGTGTGCTATTTTTCTACTTCTGAATGGTACTGCCAAGATTAATTCATAAAAACTATTCAGCTGGCTTAAAGAAAAATAAGTGCTTTTCAAATTGAATATTCCTAAAACTCAGAAATAGAGAAACTAACCCCCAACTTTTTTCAAGTTCACATGATCTGGGATAATCTTCGGTAAATAAAAGCTGGGTTAAATCAAGACAGTATGGTACTGGCACAAAAAGAGAAATATGGATCAATGGAACAGGATAGAAAGCCCAGAGATGCACCCACGCACCTATGGTCACCTTATTTTTGATAAAGGAGGCAAGAATATACAATGGAGAAAAGACAGCCTCTTCAGTAAGTGGTGCTGGGAAAACTGGACAGCTCCATGTAAAAGAATGAAATTAGAACACTCCCTAACACCATACACAAAAAGAAACTCCAAATGGATTAGAGACCTAAATGTAAGGCCAGACACTATAGAACTCTTGGAGGAAAACATAGGCAGAACACTCTATGATATAAATCACAGCAAGGTCCTTTTTGACCCACCTCCTAGAGAAATGCAAATAAAAACAAAAATAAACAAATGGCACCTAATGAAACTTCAAAGCTTTTGCACAGCAAAGGAAACCATAAACAAGACCAAAAGACAACCCTCAGAATGGGAGAAAATATTTGCAAATGAAGCAACTGACAAAGGATTAATCTCCAAAATTTACAAGCAGCCCAATAACAAAAAAACAAACAGCCCAATCCAAAAATGGGGAGAAGACCTAAAGAGGCATTTCTCCAAAGAAGATATACAGATTGCCAACAAACACATGAAAGGATGCTCAACATCACTAATCATGAGAGAAATGCAAGTCAAAACTACAATGAGGTATCCCCTCACACCGGTCAGAATGGCCATCATCAAAATATCTACAAACAATAAATGCTGGAGAGGGTGTGGAGAAAAGGGAACACTCTTGCACTGCTGGTGGGAATGTAAATTGATACAGCCACTATGCAGAACAGTGTGGGGTTCCTTAAAAAACTAAAAATAGAACTACCATACGACCCAGCAGTCCCACTACGGGGCATATGCCCTGAGAAAACCATAATTCAAAAAGAGTCATGTACCACAATGTTCACTGCAGCTCTATTTACAACGGCCAGCACATGGAAGCAACCTAAGTGTCCATCATGGAACATTCTTCAGCCATGAAAAGAAACAAAAGTGAGTTATTTGTAGTGAGGTGGATGGACCTAGAGTCTGTCATACAGAGTGAAGTAAGTCAGAAAGAGAAAAACAATTACCGTATGCTAACACCTATATATGGAATCTAAAAAAAAAAAAAAAAAAAAGGTTCTGAAGAACCCAGGGGCAGGACAGGAATAAAGATGCAGACATAGAGAACAGACTTGAGGACACGGGGAGGGGGAAGGGTAAGCTGTGACAAAGTGAGAGAGAGGCATGGACATATATACACTACCAAACGTAAAATAGCTAGTGGGAAGCAGCTGCATAGCACAGGGAGATCAGCTCGGTGCTTTGTGACCACCTAGAGGGGTGGGATAGGGTGGGAGGGAGGGAGACGCAAGAGGGAAGATATATGGGGATATATGTATATGTACAGCTGATTCACTTTGTTGTACAGCAGAAACTAACACACCATTGTAAAGCAATTATACTCCAATAAAGATGTTAAAAAAATAAGATACAGGGATGTAATGTACAGTACAGAGAATACAGCCATTATTTTATAATAACTTTAAATGGAGTATAATCTATAAAAATATCAAATCACTATGTTGAATAGCTGAAACTAACATAATGTAAATCAATTATACTTCAGTACAAAACAAACTGGGTTAACTGGTTGGTTTAATTATACAGGTCTTGATATAATAGAGACATGCAACCTTTATTCTACCTGGGCTTACTATTCAAATAAGTTCATGTTATCTCTGTTACAAAATTTGTCAGCAAGAAGAACACCTTGGCATGATGGCTGATTTTGTGTAATGTCTCCTGGCGTTTGTGTGAAGAGTCTAAACAATTGTTGGTAGCAAGTGATTTAGATAAATATCAGCGAGATAAACGTTAGGTGCACTTATCAGCCATGAGTATATTTTATGGTATATCTCTTACAAACAGTTTTCCAAATGTCTTTGGTAACTTGAAACTTCAGAGTTTTGCCAAGTTAAATGACAGGAAATTCACTGAATATCTAGATCATTTCCAAATAAGATAAAATAGTGAAACATTAATTACTACACATAGGTTTATCTACTTCTGGCTTATTACAGAATGAAAGATATTTGGGTATATTAGTAAACATATCTTGTGCCACAATGAAAAACGATACTGTGAGGAAGTATCTATTTCTAGAAATCGCGAAATATATTCATAAATTTGCCAATCCAAAGAACGCTGGTATAACAGACTGCAAGTGCTTATTTATTAGTTTTCACTAGAAAGTAACATTTCTAAGGATTATTAAAACGACTTCAACCCTGTACATAAGAATTAGGATGTGTTTTTGGCCAAGAGAAGTAGGGAGGTGCATTTTTGTTAAGGGAAGTGAAAGTGATTTTATCCTGAAGTAAAGCTATAGTTATTTCAGAGTAGAAAGTAGGAGAATAAATGGATACAGCAAGTTGGGAAGAGACAGAAAGAGAACATTTTACCTTGTGTAGTCAAGCTGGCTAAAATGGAATAAATTTGTTTTAAGGGTTTTAAAAAGGGTTTTAAAAATAAGCTTAATATCAACAGTGTAATTACATAAAACTACATTTTCTTTTTTTGCTAAAGGGACAGTTTTATTGGGCTCTTGGTCTGGTCTGCTCCTGATAAGAGACTGTGAAAGGTTTTTCTTTACCTTTTTAAGTAATCTGCCTAGAAAGAAAAGATTTTGCATTTTATCAAAATAATTTCCTGTGCTTCATGTCATCTTTATCATCAGGTCTTTAATTAAAAGACTCAGTTTTAAGATTAAGAGCTAAGTTTTGCTCGCAACTATGTGACCTTCTGTATTTGCCTTTGAAATGTTTTTAACTGTCAGTTTGGTTAACTGGATAATTAAGTATTGTTTCATAATGATTTATGATTCTATTTAGTCAAGTGTCCAAAACCTTTTGATATTTTTGACAAACGTCCCCAAATCAAATTCTAAATGAAGTCTTTTTGACCTCAAACTAACTTTGGGATTTTCCCCAGGGCCCCTGGAACATCTCAAAAGATGTGTTCTCTCTCTTTATAAAAAGATATTAAACCACTTAGGCTTATTTGATATGTTAAATTATGTGGGACACATTGTCAAATAAGAATACTAAACCTTCTTGATTGTACTTGTATAGACACATGTTTGACCTTCAAAGAGATTCACAAAAAGGACTCTGACAAGTACTCTAGAACACAGGTTTCTGATAACTTTTAAGACTGTAAAACTGAGCTGGGTAAGAATTTCCAAAACTAATGGAAAAAACTGAATTCAAGCAGAACACAAATTAATAATGTGGGATTGAATGAATTGATGAGAATGACTGAAACACGTTTTGTTTCTCCAGATTTAAGGAGAACTTTTCCTCTTAAGCTATCTATGATTTGCTGCAATTTGGTGAATTATACCTTTGTAAGCAGAATTGAGACAATTTTTCTCCATACCTGATCCCTCCAGAATTTAGAAACTCTTAGTGAATGTTCTCATTTTCATGGTGATATAGTTATTTGCACAAGTTCAATGAGACTCTGTTCTCCTTGTAACAGGACACAATTGGAAACATGGTTGTATTATCAAGGTTCTGACTTGAATGTCATATTTGAAAATGAAATGCATGAAGTCGGATATGACCAGATGGCTTTAAGGAACTAAAGACCCTTGGAAACAACTGACCTGGTACCTTGCTTACAGGGTTCCAGACAGCCTTACTAGGTGAGTAAGGAAAGTCACTTCCTGGCAAGCTCAGGAACCTCAGAATATTTTGGGGACCTCAAGAAGACAGGAATTTGCCTAAATTAGCGTAATAACTTTATCCTTGTTTACCATGCTTTTCCTGATAGCCTTCCTCCACCCCACAACATCTGTCTTTTGTCTTTCACTGGAGATGGTAGTGAAGGTGGTGGCTTGGGCCATTTGGGAGAGTTACTCAGTTTTCCTGGGTCTCTCCCACGTATACAGGAGGTATCCATGTTATGAAACTTCTGTTGCTCTCCTGTTCATCTGTCTTTTATTACAGTGGGTCTCAGCCAAGAACTTGGAAGGGTAGAGGGAAAAGTATTTTTCCTTTCCTACATCCTCCAGCTTCTTAATGCAGATATAAATAACACAATATAACCTAAGAAAAGTTTTTTATATATGATATTCAGTAGAATTCACCTGACCTTCCGATTTGCAGGAAGCCACCCTTTCTAGATGGTGCTTTCACCTGGGCCTTCAGTACCAAACCACCAAGTCTCCCTGTTGCTGTGAGGTAAGTGATTCTCTTTTGACAGTTATAGAACAGAAAGCCATTAGAAACTGATTTACAAAGCAAGAGAACAAAGCAACTCATGTATAACAAAACCAAAAGAAAGAAAAACCCCCATAATTTTGAGGTACTGTTTGATAAGAACTTCAAAAGTAGGCCCTCCTGAAAAGTAAATTGAAAATTTAAACGTCTTCTCCATCTAAAAACATGTCACAACTGTCACAATGAGCCTTATCTAGATCCGTGGTTCCTACCTCGGCTTTAGGTTCTGTTCCTTCTAACTTTCTCAGGAATTTCACTGTCAATGGTTTATTCTGTAAGGTCAGCCTCTCCTTCGGAAACGGTCCTTACTATGGTTTTAAAGAACGCTCAAATATCTCCCATTACAAAATCCCAAACAACCCCTTCTCAACAACACAGTCTTCCTTCCAACTATGACCCTGGTCCCTCCCCGACAAGCCCAACCTCCAGAAGTCTCACTACCTGTGTTTCTTTGGCATCTGGCTCCTACCAACTCAAAGTGTTCCCCGTGAGGTCATCAGTCACCTCCATCACGTCACCAGCAACGGCCACCTCTCACACCTCATCCTTGACTGACGTTGGCACACACTCTACCCCGGGCCTTACTGACACAGCTCACCTACTGCTTTCCCTCCTGACGCCCTGTATTGTTCTCCTTCATTTGGCTACTAAATATTCCTCTGAGCTGTGTCTAACTTTCACCCTCTCTCGCTGGGTACAAGTTAGACGTAGCCTAGAGGAAATAAAGCTCGTCTTCCCAGGCCCATTCTTATTTTTGTTCTCCTACCCTCTGTGAATTGCCCGCAAAGGGTAACCTTGTCCAAGGCATTTCAGAGCAGGTCGACGTTCTCCCAGTGGTTTTACAATGGTGCCCAAGCTGCTCCTCTGGGCCCTGTCTGCCTCCAACACGCTTTCTTACTATGGATCCTCTCACACTCTGTTCCAGCCACATCTGTATTCTTTCAACTCCTTATTTGAAGATTCAACTCAACTACAACCCTTACTAGGTTTCTCAGCTTCTCGTCTATAAAAAGGAAAAAATAACTACCTATGACCTAGGGTTGTTTTAGTGACTAAATGAATAAAGGAGAGTACCACACTTAAATAGAACTTGCTATATGCCAGCGCTAGTCTAAGTGTTGTTAACTCAATATCACTCTTTCATCTATGTCTGCCCACAGTCTATTTTTCTACAAAGCCTCCCAGAGTAATCCTTTAAAAAAAAAAAACAAGCCGATCACCTCATGGCTCTGCTCAGCACCAACTAATGGTTTCTCCTCTCAAAATCAGAAGTTCTCACTATGGCAGCGATCTGGCATCCCGTACTGGATTCAGGTTACACTGACCTCCTTGCTGTTCCTCACCCAGGCCAAGCACACATCTTTTCCATTTATGGTTCCCTCTACCTGCAAAGCTCTTTTCCCTGTTATCTATGTGGCCTACTCTCATTTCCTTCAGGTTCTACTCAAATGTCATCAGTGTGGCCATCCTTAACTACCCTCAACTGAGCTTTCTCAATCTTGGCACCACTGACATTTTGGGCTGGATCATTCTTCGTCGTGGGGTGCTGTATTGTGCATGATGGGATACTGAGCAGCATCCCTCGTCTCTACCTACTAGATGCTCACAGCACCCCACTGTCCAGTTATGACAACCAACAATGTCTCCAGGTATTGACAAGCGTCCCTTGGGGAGCAAAACTGGGCACACTCCGGAAGAAAACCTCCAACCTTCTTCTCTATTCTCCTCCACTTTCCTATACATCTTTTTTGCACACATGCACAGACATACATGTATATGCCTATATAGTCACAGGGTTTTCTCTTAAATAGGATAATTGTCATACATACTTTTCTGTGAGTAGGTTTTTTTCTTTTCCTAATAGTATGTCACAGGTATCAGAACAAACAGATGTACTACACTCTTGAAGGGCTTCAGAGTACTTCTCAAATGCATTTCACTATTACTTTACTGATGAACATTTAGGTTCTTTTCCCTGTTCCACTACTAGACAATTTTTGTGAAACAGTGTTTCACTGCAGCAAACATTCTAGTACATAAGGTGAGCATTCCTACAAAGGTAACTGCTGTAAGAGAAAATCTGTGTGTAATTTTGACACATTCAGATTCTTGCATTGGCCAGCAAATAAATCTCTGCTATTAGCAATCTCCTAGAGAAACTCCAGGTCTTGTACCCGAGCCTTGTAGGGGTTGGGGCCAACAGTGTAAGCCTAGATGTCTGCCAAATGCCAGGAGGAAGGGATGCCTGCTTAGCCCATGTAGGTGCATTCCTCTTTGGGATTTTTCCCATTGCAATTTGAGAGCCTGTAAGGGAAAAGCATACCTATGCTCCATTACTTTGTTTCTGGGAACTTCTTTCCAGAACTGAGTCAATTCTGCTGGGCCTGTGCCAGATGACTGTTCCATTTCTGCAGCCATTATCAGAAAACGGTCTTGGGCAGAGACTGTTAAACCTGCATTCCAAAAGGGTAACTTATTATATAATAAACAGCAACCTTTACAAAGGGACAAAGGGTTGGCTATGTGGCTTAAGCATTATTCTAGAAAACACTAAGGAAAATGAATACTATCTTTTTTTTTTTGTGCGGTACGTGGGCCTCTCACTGTTGTGGCCTCTCCCGTTGCGGAGCACAGGCTCAGCGGCCATGGCTCACGGGCCCAGCCGCTCCGCGGCATGTGGGATCTTCCCGGACCGGGGCATGAACCCGTGTCCCCTGCATCGGCAGGCGGACTCTCAACCACTGCACCACCAGGGAAGCCCGGAACTATCTTAAAAAAGGAAAAAGTTCTCCTAAAGAGGAAGAATTTTTTTGTTTGAAATTCAATTTTAACTGGCATCAGTTTAAACAATTTTACTTCTTAAAAAAATTTTGTTTTAATGAGAGCCATTCACCCGTCTCATTTTACAGGTGAGAAAACAGAGTGTGGCGAGGTGACTTGCTGATACCCTGCTAATTTCTAGATTCCAGTCCAGCTTTGCTGAGTCATCACCCAGCCCCAGGCCCCCCATAACACCCCACTGTGGCCAGCCAGGTGACAACTCACCGCCGTGGGGAGACACAACTATATCAACTGATGCACCCGGGTCACAACTGCTGTTGCTGGGCTTGACTCTGTACTTTTCTGGAGCAGTTGTTCTCACCTGTTTACAGAAAAACAGTAGTCACATAACCTTTATGCTCTTTGGGGGGAAATGGCTTTAAAATGACTTAAAAATCCTTAATAAAGTCTATAAAACAGTCTTGGTGGTTATGTATATAGAATATATCTTTTCCCATCTGCAGGAAAAAAGCATCTCAATCTGCTAGAAGAAAACACTCATCAGTCTGTTACTTAGCCTTCCTCTTAAACTAAAAAAAGAAATCCAACTGTTAAATGTTTATCCTGTTAATCACCTGAATTTAATAATTCACGTTCAAAAACAACACACATTAGAACACATGTTACAATAGTGTCCAGAAACTTAAAAGCAGTAATCAAAGGACATCTAGGAAGTAGATGATTTAAGGAAGTAATACCCTACAATAAGGGGCAGTGGTGGAGTCAGTCCTGTTATACTTAATGCTCAGTGTCTGTCAGGTTAGTATCCAGTATAAACTATACTCCAGAATATACCACACTTGGGGGAAACTGCACTTTAGATTTTATAGTTTTATTTTTTTCACTCTCATTGTATGAATAATTTAATTCATAGAAAAGTGTCTTTTTTTTTTTTTAAACAAACAAACCCTGGGACTAATTTGGACAGTACCCTATTACTGCACATTAAAGACTAAGATACAGACCTCAAGCTGTGACACACAGAGATAGAAGGCAGTATAACAAGCCTAAAAACAGAAATAAAACCACTGTGCAAGTTCAAAATTATCAATCTTTCAATTTTCACACACAATTTATATCTTTCAGATATTTACCTTAAATGCCACTATGTTTTTTGTTACATTTGTCAACGTTATTAAAGCTTTCTTCTCTTCAGGTTCTGTACTTCCAAAATACAGTTCTTCCGCTGGGCTAGGTGACAACAAAAGCATAAGCCAATGGTATTGCTCAGAATAAATGACAATCTAATCATCAGCTTGAAGAAAAGCATTCGGTTAATATTTTACACTCATTTGTATAAAGAGATTTCATCAAAGAAGATTACAAAACAATACCTAATATATTTTGTATTTTAATCTTACTGATTCAATGCACACTAAAAAGTCCTATGGTTTCCCCCTAGATCTAAAAGCAAAACAGGGAAGTACAGGAGCGAATTAGGAAGATTCTGAATTAGTCCTATAATCAGCACCATCTTAAGGTTTCTTTATTAAAACTCTTTGGTAGGTGAAAGATAAAAATCAGAAGAAATTGCTGCTTCAACTTTACCTAATTACAAACATTAGAATAGGGCACAGTTTTATACATCAAGAGAAAAGAGTATAACTTAAAATGGTCATCAGGGATATATTTAAGTAACAGAATAAGTCCCGACTATAGAAAGGTTTTTTCTAAATAATACGGAAGGAGAAAAACACAAAACATGGGGCGGGAATTACAGGAAAAAATTGTCAAAAAATCAGTGAGGCTCAAAATGCAAACTTTACTATTACTGGCCACTGTATTTTAAAAATAAAAAGACTCAAGCAAAGTTTGTGTAGTTTAATTACATGAGCCAAATCGGGTGCCTCCAAATGATGCAAAGGACTGTGATTTTTATTTATTTACTTACTTTTAAAAAATTTATTTTTATTTTTGGCTGCATTGGGTCTTTGTTGCTGCACGTGGGCTTTTCTCTAGTTGCAGCGAGCTGGGGCTACTCTTTGTTGCGGTGCGCGGGCTTCTCATTGGGTGGCTTCTCTTGTTGCAGAGCAGGGGCTCTAGGCACACGGGCTTCAGTAGTTGAGGCTCTCGGGCTCTAGAGCGCAGGCCCAGTAGTTGTGGCACACGAGCTTAGTTGCTCCACAGCACATGGGATCTTACCGGAGCAGGGCTCGAACCCGTGTCCCCTGCATTGGCAGGTGGATTCTTAACCACTGCACCACCAGGGAAGCCCAGACTGTGATTTTTAGATAAAAAGGTGAATTCTTCAGATAGCCCTTGACTATAAGCTCCACCTTTAAATAGATTCATTTTATATCAGGAATATGTGCATATCAGAGATATTTATTCATGTAAAGAACACACATTTTAAAAAAGTGCTCTCCCAGGAGAGCTGTGCCCAGCTTTGGACAAGACATAAATTAGCATGGTTGCTGGCATCTTTTTAAAACCCAATCTGAAATATACCACAGAAAAAACAGGAAGGTTAATGAATCTCAGAACTGCTCTCAGTATCCAGCACAAAAACCATGAAAAGCTCTAGGGAGACAGAGGTTGGTTAGGGGTGTGTGGGGGGTGTGTGTGTGTGTGTGAGTGAGAGAGAGAGAGAGAGACAGAGAGAGACAGAGGGAGAGAGAGAGAGAGCGCTGATTTTCTGGAGAGATGGGTGGGCATTGCAGAGTTGGCTTTCTCCCTAGCCGGATCTTCTAGCCATACCTTGATAGTTACAAGCCAGGACCTATGGTTTTGACAGGCCTCCAGAGAAAAAACAGTAACTTCCAAACTAGTAGAGGGAAAAATGGGAAACAAACAAATTTCAAAGTGGGGGAAACAACAAAGAAAAACCATGGAAAAGAACATGCACGTGTGTTTCCCTCCTTCCCTCTCACACACAGACTCCTGCAGATGGTGAAGATAAATCCAAATAGAACAGTATTCAAAATATATGTAAACAAACCAATCTTGTCAGAGAATTTCAGACTTGATGTTTAAAATGTCTGGCTCTATTGTTCATGAGTCTTTAACAGTAACATAGAAAGGTTTCAAGTAAAGGGATAGAAAATGATACAGTAGACCATTACTAAATAAAGTTGGTAAAGCAGTATTAACATAAGGCTGTACAGATTTACCAACCCAAAGCATCATTAGTGAGAAAGGTCTTTACATCATGATAAGGAAACAATACTGAATTTTTTGGATTGAACAACCTAGACAAAAATAGAGATGTGCTGAAATTCGGCTTTGGTAAAAACCCTGTTTTTCCGGTTCAGCTTTAGCTTTTGGAAGGTCAAATTGATAAATGGCTACTTCAGTGTCATTTCTGGCAACCTCAAACTTGTGCAAGTCAAACACTATCAGTAAAATGAGAAAAATATACGTCATTCAGATTTGTTGTTAATATATGAATATTCACTCTTATTACCTGATGTGGGATAAAGGCCCTTTAAACACACTCAACAGAATAAATAACAAAAAGGTAGCTACAAATACCCACTATATCTGGAAACCAATGTGAGTCTTCAGATAACCCTTAATTTTATATTTCCACAGTTTCAAAAACAGGCCAGAAGTTTTCTTAATTTTGCAGTTCCCTCGAAATGATCAAGATATATTATGAAAGCATAGTTAATAAAATCCTCAACTAGTACCTGATGTGTAATAAGGGCCCTTTAAACACACTCAATGGTTTCTTGAAAGCTTTCATTTTGGAATCAACTTTTTCATTCTCTTCTGCTTTGAAAGTAGGTTCAATTATGTTAACCTAAAGACAAAAAATACATATATATATGAAGAAAAAAAGATAAATTGAATTTCACACTGACAGGCAGTCCATTAGGTCAAAAAGTAAGCATTATAGTGACTCAATCCAAATTGCAATCTTTAACATGGGTTTATTATATCTAAATTATATATTTAACATATAGTAACCTGATGGTTGACCTATATGTGAGTGCCTACTATGTAAATAGGCCCTTTTAGAAAATGTAACATGGTCATTCCCTTAAGAGTTTTTATTTTTTTGGCTGCCCCACATGGCTTGTGGGATCTTAGTTCCCCAGCCAGGGATTGAACCCAGGCTCTCAGCAGTGAGAGTGCAGAGTCCTAACCACTTGACCACCCGGGAATTCCCCTCCCTTTTAAGCGTTTTAAAATCTGTTCTACATTGCAATATATTTATCCCTCTATCAAGTCCCTGATATCTCATAAAAACATAACTAAGTGTTCTTTAAAAATGAAAAAGAGAAAGTAGATCAAGGTAATGTTCTGAGTTAATTACTTTTACTTATTTTAGATAGATAAAAAATACTTTAGAAAAAAAGGACTCTTTTAAGATGTGTTTAGCCAATTTCTATACAAAAGCATGGAATCAACCTTTTATATACTGTAGCACACTACCAGTCAACTAGTGCCATCCTTCCTCTTTCTTTTTACGTACAAAGATATGGAAGGGCAGCAAGTTAAGTGAATTACCTAAAATTACATAGCCAGCTATGGTAGAATTGGGGCTACGTCACAGCTTCTGTCTCAATTTCATTTCTTTTGTGAAAATTACCGTTTTCAGGGGAAATCGACACTAACATAATCATAGTCGGGGACTTTAACACCCCACTTTCACCAATGGACAGATCATCCAAAAACAACGGAATACACATTTTTCTCAACTGCTCATGGAACATTCTCCAGGACAGATCATATCTTGGGTCACAAATCAAGCCTTGGTAAATTTAAGAAAATTGAAATCGTACCAAGTATCGTTTCCGACCACAATGCTATGAGACTAGTTATCAATTACAGGAAAAGGTCTGTAAAAAATACAAGCACATGGAAGCAAAAAAATAAACTACTTAATAACCAAGTGATCACTGAAGATATCAAAGAAAAAATCAAAACATACCTAGAAACAAATGACAATGGAGACACGATGACCAAAAACCTATGAGATGCTGCAAAAGCAGTTCTAAGAGGGAAGTTTATAGCAATACAATCTTACCTTAAGAAACAGGAAACATCTCAAATAAACACCCTAACCTTGGACCTAAAGCAATTAGAGAAAGAAGAACAAAAAAACCCCCAAAGTTAGCAGAAGGAAAGAAATCATAAAAATCCAATCAGAAATAAATGAAAAAGAAATGAAGGAAATGACAGCAAAGATCGAAAAAACTAAAAGCTGGTTCTTTGAGAAGATAAACAAAATTGATTAACCATTAATCAATAAGACTCATCTCAATCAGACTCATCAAAAAAAGAAAACAGAGAAGACTCAAATCAATAGAATTAGAAATGAAAAAGGAGAAATAACAACTGACTGCAGAAATACAAAATATCATGAGAGAGTACTACAAGCAACTCTATGCCAATAAAATGGACAACCTGGAAGAAACGGACAAATCCTTAGAAAAGCACAACCTGCCAAGACTGAATCAGGGAGAAATACAAAATATGAACAGACCAATCACAAGCACTGAAATTGAAACTCTGATTTAAAATCTTCCAAGAATCAAAATCCCAGGACCAGATGGCTTCACAGGCGACTTCTACCAAATATTTAGAGAAGAGCTAACACCTACCCTTCTCAAACTCTTCCAAACTACAGCAGAGGGAGGAACACTCCCAAACTCCTTCTATGATGTCACAATCACCCTGACACCAAAACCAGACAAGGATGTCACAAAGAAAGAAAACTAAAGGCCAATATCACTGATGAACATAGATGCAAAAATCCTCAACAAAATACTAGCAAACAGAATCCAACAGCACATTAAACGGACCATACACCATGATCAAGTGGGGTTTATTCCAGGAATGCAAGGATTCTTCAATATACACAAATCAATCAACGTGATACACCATATTAACAAATTGAAGGAGATAAACCATATGATCATCTCAATAGATGCAGAGAAAGCTTTCGACAAAATTCAACACCCATTTATGATAAAAACCCTGCAGAAAGTAGGCAAAGAGGGAACTTTCCTCAACATAATAAAGGCCATATATGACAAACCCATAGCCAACATCATCCTCAATGGTGAAAAACTGAAAGCATTTCCACTAAGATCAGGAACAAGACAAGGTTGCCCACTCTCACCACTCTTATTCAACATGGTTTTGGAAGTTTTAGCCACAGCAATCAGAGAAGAAATAAAAGGAATCCAAATCGGAAAAGAAGAAGTAAAGCTGTCACTGTTTGCAGATGACATGATACTATACATAGAGAATCCTAAAGATGCTACCAGAAAACTACTAGAGCTGATCAATGAATTTCGTAAAGTAGCAGGATACAAAATTAATGCACAGAAATCTCTGGCATTCCTATACACTAATGATGAAAAATCTGAAAGTGAAATCAAGAAAACACTCCCATTTACCATTACAACAAAAAGAATAAAATATCTAGGAATAAACCTACCTAAGGAGACAAAAGACCTCCGTGCAGAAAACTATAAGGCACTGATGAAAGAAATTAAAGATGATACAAATAGATGGAGAGATATACCATGTTCTTGAATTAGAAGAATCAACATTGTGAAAATGACTCTACTACCCAAAGCAATCTACAGATTCAATGCAATCCCTATCAAACTACCACTGGCATTTTTCACAGAACTAGAACAAAAAATTTCACAATTTGTGTGGAAACACAAAAGACCCCGAATAGCCAAAGCAATCTTGAGAACGAAAAAGGGAGCTGGAGGAATCAGGCTCCCTGGCTTCAGACTATACTACAAAGCTACAGTAATCAAGACAGTATGGTACTGGCACAAAAACAGAAATATAGATCAATGGAACAGGATAGAAAGCCCAGAGATAAACCCACACACATATGGTCACCTTATCTTTGATAAAGGAGGCAGGAATGTACAGTGGAGAAAGGACAGCCTCTTCAATAAGTGGTGCTGGGAAAACTGGACAGGTACATGTAAAAGTATGAGATTAGATCACTCCCTAACACCATACACAATAATAAGCTCAAAATGGATTAAAGACCTAAATGTAAGGCCAGAAACTATCAAACTCTTAGAGGAAAGCATAGGCAGAACACTCTATGACATAAATCACAGCAAGATCCTTTTTGACCCACCTCCTAGAGAAATGGAAATAAAAACAAAAATAAACAAATGGCACCTACTGAAACTCAAAAGCTTTTTCACAGCAAAGGAAAGCATAAACAACACCAAAAGACAACCCTCAGAATGGCAGAAAACATTTGCAAATGAAGCAAATGACAAAGGATTAATCTCCAAAATTTAAAAGCAGCTCATGCAGCTCAATAACAAAAAAACAAACAACCCAATCCAAAAATGGGCAGAAGGGCGGAGGGGAAGATTGCAGAAGAGTAAGATGCGGAGATCACCTTCCTCCCCACAGATACACCAGAAATACACCTACACGTGGAGCAACTCCTACAGAACACCTACTGAACGCTGGCAGAAGACCTCAAACCTCCCAAAAGGCAAGAAACTCCCCACGTACCTGGGTAGGGCAAAAGAAAAAAAGAAAAAACAGAGACAAAAGAATAGGGACGGGACCTGCACCAGTGGGAGGGAGCCGTGAAGGAGGAAAAGTTGCCACACACTAGGAAGCCCCTTCGCGGGCGGAGACTGCGGGTGGCGGAGGGGGGAGCTTCGGAGCCATGGAGGAGAGCACAGCAACAGGGGTGCGGCGGGCAAAGCAGGGAGATTCCCGCACAGAGGATCGGTGCCGACCAGCACTAACCAGCCCGAGAAGCTTGTCTGCTCCCCCGCCGGGGCGGGCGGGGCTGGGAGCTGAGGCTCCGGCTTCGGTAGGAGGCCAGACAGAGGACTGGGGTTGGCTGCGTGAACACAGCCTGAAGGGGTTAGTGCACCACGGCTAGCCGGGAGGGAGTCCGGGAAAAGGTCTGGAGCTGCCGAAGAGGCAAGATACTTTTTCTTCTCTGTTTCCTGGTGCGTGAGGAGAGGAGATTAAGAGCGCTGCTTAAAGGACATCCAGAGACGGGTGCGAGCCGCGGCTAAAAGCGCGGATCCCAGAGACGGGCGCCAGCCACTGCAAAAAGCGCGGACCCCAGAGACTGGCGCGAGCCGCTGCTAAAAGCGCGGACACCAGAGACCGGCGCGAGCCACTGGTAAAAGTGCGGACCCTGGAGACGCCGGGAGACGCTAAGGCTGCTGCTGCCGCCACCAAGGGGCCTGTGTGCGAGCAGAGGTCACTCTCCACACCCCGCTTCCTGGGAGCCTGTGCAGCCCGCTATGGCCAGGTTCCCGGGATCCAGGGACAACTTCCCCGAAAAAATGCACGGCGGGCCTCAGGCTGGTGCAACGTCACGCCAGCCTCTTCCGCCGCAGGCTTGCCCCGTACTCCGCGCCCCTCCCTCCCCCCGGCCTGAGTGAGCCAGAGCCCCCAAATCAGCGGCTCCTTCAACCCCGTCCTGTCTGAGCAAAAAACAGACGCCCTCCAGCGACCTACACGCAGAGGCGGGGCCAAATCCAAAGCTGAGCCCCTGGGAGCTGTGAGAACAAAGAAGAGAAAGGGAAATCTCTCCCAGCAGCCTCAGAAGCAGCGGATTAAAACTCCACAATCAACTTGATGTACCCTGCATCTGTGGAATACCTGAATAGACAACGAGTCATCCCAAATTGAGAAGCTGGACTCTGAGAGCAAGATTTATGATTTTTTCCCCTTTTCCTCTTTTTGGGAGTGTGTATGTGTATGCTTCAGTGTGAGATTTTGTCTGTATAGCTTTGTTTCCATCATTTGTCCTAGGGTTCGATCCGTCCGTTTTTTTGTTTTTTTTAAAATTCTTTTTCTTAATAATTAATTTAAATTACTTTATTTTATTTTACTTTATCTCCCTTCCTTCCTTCCTTCCTTCCTCCCTCCCTCCCTCCCTCCGTTAGACAACGAATCATCCCAAATTGAGGAGGTGGACTTTGAAAGCAAGATTTATGATTTTTTCCCCTTTTCCTCTTTTTGTGAGTGTGTATGTGTATGCTTCTGTGTGAAATTGTCTGTATAGCTTTGCTTTCACCATTTGTCCTAAGGTTCTATCTGTCCGTTTTTTTCTTAATAATTATTTTTTAGTTTAATAACTTTATTATATTTCTTTATTTTACTTTATCTTCTTTCTTTTTTCCTTCCTTCCCTCCTTCCTTCCTTCCTCCCACCGTCCCTCCCTCCCACCATCCCTCCGTCCCTCCCTCCTTTCTTTCTCTCCTTTCCGTCTTTCCTTCTTCTTCCTTCCTTCCTTCCTTCCTTCCCTCCCTCCCTCCCTCCTTTCTTTCTTTCTTTCTTTCTTCCTTCCTTCCTTCCTACTTCTACTAATTCTTTCTCTCTGCTTTTTCTCCCTTTTATTCTGAGCCATGTGGATGAAAGGCTATTGGTGCTGCAGCCAGGAGTCAGTGCTGTGCCTCTGAGGTGGGAGAACCAACTTCAGGACACTGGTCAACAAGAGACCTCCCAGCTCGACATAATATCAAACAGCGAAAATCTCCCAGAGATCTCCATCTCAACACCAGCACCCAGCTTCACTCAATGACCAGCAAGCTACAGTGCTGGGCACCCTATGCCAAACAACTAGCAAAATAGGAACACAACCCCATCCATTAGCAGAGAGGCTGCCTAAAATCATAATAAGTCCACAGACACCCCAAAACACACCACCAGACATGGACCTGCCCACCAGAAAGACAAGATCCAGCCTCATCCACCAGAACACAGGCACTAGTCCCCTCCACCAGGAAGCCTATACAACCCACTGAACCAACCTTAGCCACTGGGGACAGACACCAAAAACAACGGGAACTACGAACCTGCAGCCTCCAAAAAGCAGACCCCAAACACAGTAAGATAAGCAAAATAAGAAGACAGAAAAACACACAGCAGATGAAGGAGCAAGATAAAAACTCACCAGACCTAACAAATGAAGAGGAAATAGGCAGTCTACCTGAAAAAGAATTCAGAATAATGATAGTAAAGATGATCCAAAATCCCGGAAATAGACAAAATACAAGAAACGTTTAACAAGGGCCTAGAAGAACTAAAGAGCAAACAAACAATGATGAACAACACAATAAATGAAATTAAAACTTCTCTAGAAGGGATGAATAGCAGAATAACTGAGGCAGAAGAACGGATAAGTGACCTGAAAGATAAAATAGTGGAAATAACTACTGCAGAGCAGAATAAAGAAAAAAGAATGAGAAGAACTGAGGACAGTCTCAGACACCTGTGGGACAAGAGTAAACGCACCAACATTCGAATTATAGGGGTTCCAGAGAAGAAGAGAAAAAGAAAGGGACTGAAAAAATATTTGAAGAGATTATAGTTGAAAACTTCCCTAATATGGGAAAGGAAATAGTTAATCAAGTCCAGGAAGCACAGAGAGTCCCATACAGGATAAATCCAAGGAGAAATACACCAAGACAGATATCAATCAAACTGTCAAAAATTAAATACAAAGAAAGCATATTAAAAGCAGCAAGGGAAAAACAACAAATAACACAAAAGGGAATCCCCATAAGGTTAACAGCTTATCTCTCAGCAGAAACTCTGCAAGCCAGAAGGGAGTGGGAGAACATACTGAAAGTGATGAAGGAGAAAAACCTGCAACCAAGATTACTCTACCCAGCAAGGACCTCATTCAGATTTCAAGGACAAATTAAACACCTTTTTTTTTTTTTTTTTTTTTTTTTTTTGCTGGTATGCAGGCCTCTCACTGTTGTGGCCTCTCCCGTTGCGGAGAACAGGCTTCGGACGCACAGGCTCAACGGCCATGGCTCACGGGCCCAGCCGCTCCGCCGCATGTGGGATCTTCCTGGACCCGGGCACGAACCCGTGTCCCCTGCATCAGCAGGCATACTCTCCACCACTGCGCCACCAGGCAAGCCCTGATGGAGAAATTAAAACCTTTACAGACAAGCAAAAGCTGAGAGAGTTCAGCACCACCAAAGCAGCTTTACAACAAATGCTAAAGGAACTTCTCTAGGCAAGAAACACAAGAGAAGGAAAAGACCTATAATAACGAACCCAAAACAATTTAGAAAATGGTAATAGGAACATACATATTGAAAATTACCTTAAATGTAAATGAATTAAATGCTCCCAACAAAAGACACAGATTGGCTGAATGGATAGAAAAACAAGACCCATATATTTGCTGTCTATAAGAGACGCACTTCAGACCTAGAGGCACATACAGACTGAAAAGTAAGGGGATGGAAAAAGATATTCCATGCAAATGGAAACCAAAAGAAAGCTGGAGTAGCAATTCTCATATCAGACAAAATAGACTTTAAAATAAAGACTATTATTACAAGAGACAAAGAAGGACGGTACATAATGATCAAGGGATCGATCCAAGAAGAAGATATAACAATTGTTAATATTTATGCACCCTACATAGGAGCACCTCAATACATAAGGCAAATACTAACAGCCATAAAAGGGGAAATCGACAGTAACACAATCATAGTAGGGGACTTTAACACCCCACTTTCACCAATGGACAGATCATCCAAAATGAAAATAAATAAGGAAACACAAGCTTTAAATGATACATTAAACAAGATGGACTTAAGTGATATTTATAGGACACTCCATCCAAAATCAACAGAATACACATTTTTCTCAAGTGCTCATGGAACATTCTCCAGCATAGATCATATCTTGGGTCACAAATCAAGCCTTGGTAAATTTAAGAAAATTGAAATTGTATCAAGTATCTTTTCTGACCACAACGCCATGAGACTAGATTTCAATTACAGGAAAAGATCTGCAAAAAATACAAACACATGGAGGCTAAACAATACACTACTTAATAACGAAGAGATCACTGAAGAAATCAAAGAGGAAACAAAAAAATACCTTGAAACAAATGAAAATGGAGACACGACGACCCAAAACCTATGGGATGCAGCAAAAGCAGTTCTAAGAGGGAAGTTTATAGCAATACAAGCCCACCTTAAGAAACAGGAAACATCTCGAATAAACAACCTAACCTTGCACCTAAAGCAATTAGAGAAAGAAGAACAAAAAAACCCCAAAGTTAGCAGAAGGAAAGAATTCATAAAAATCAGATCAGAAATAAATGAAAAAGAAATGAAGGAAACAATAGCAAAGATCAATAAAACTAAAAGCTGGTTCTTTGAGAAGATAAACAAAATAGATAAACCAATAGCCAGACTCTTCAAGAAGAAAAGAGAGAAGACTCAAATCAATAGAATTAGAAATGAAAAAGGAAAAGTAACAACTGACACTGCAGAAATACAAAAGATCATGAGAGATTACTACAAGCAACTCTATGCCAATAAAATGGACAACCTGGAAGAAATGGACAAATTCTTAGAAATGCACAACCTGCCAAGACTGAATCAGGAAAAAATAGAAAATATGAACAGACCAATCACAAGCACTGAAATTGAAACTGTGATTAAAATTCTTCCAAGAAACAAAAGCCCAGGACCAGATGGCTTCACAGGTGAATTCTATCAAACATTTAGAGAAGAGCTAACACCTATCCTTCTCAAACTCTTCCAAAATATAGCAGAGGGAGGAACACTCCCAAATTCATTCTACGAGGCCACCGTCACCTTGATACCAAAACCAGATAAGGATGTCACAAAGAAAGAAAACTACAGGCCAATATCACTGATGAACATAGATGCAAAAATCCTCAACAAAATACTAGCAAACAGAATCCAACAGCACATTAAAAGGATCATACACCATGATCAAGTGGGGTTTATCCCAGGAATGCAAGGATTCAATATACGCAAATCAATCAATGGGATAAACCATATTAACAAACTGAAGGAGAAAAACCATATTATCATCTCAATAGATGCAGAGAAAGCTTCTGACAAAATTCAACACCCATTTATGATAGAAACCCTGCAGAAAGTAGGCAGAGAGGGAACTTCCCTCAACATAATAAAGGCCATATATGACAAACTCACAGCCAACATCATCCTCAATGGTGAAAAACTGAAAGCATTTCCACAAAGATCAGGAACAAGACAAGGTTGCCCACTCTCACCACTCTTATTCAATATAGTTTTGGAAGTTTTAGCCACAGCAATCAGAGAAGAAAAGGAAATGAAAGGAATTGAAATCGGAAAAGAAGAAGTAAAGCTGTCACTGTTTGCAGATGACATGATACTATACTTAGAGAATCCTAAAGATGCTACCAGAAAACTACTAGAGCTAATCAATGAATTTGGTAAAGTAGCAGGATACAAAATTAATGCACAGAAATCTCTGTCATTCCTATACACTAATGATGAAAAATCTGAAAGTGAAATCAAGAAAACATTCCCATTTACCATTACAACAGAAAGAATAAAATGTCTAGGAATAAACCTACCTAAGGAGACAAAAGACCTGCGTGCAGAAAACTATAAGGCACTGATGAAAGAAACTAAAGATGATACAAATAGATGGAGAGATACACCATGTTCTTGGATTGGAAGAATCAACATTGTGAAAATGACTCTACTACCCAAAGCAATCTACAGATTCAATGCAATCCCTATCAAACTACCACTGGCATTTTTCACAGAACTAGAACAAAAAATTTCACAATTTGTATGGAAACACAGAAGACCCCGAATAGCCAAAGCAATCTTGAGAACGAAAAAGGGAGCTGGAGGAATCAGGCTCCCTGGCTTCAGACTATACTACAAAGCTACAGTAATCAAGACAGTATGGTACTGGCACAAAAACAGAAATATAGATCAATGGAACAGGATAGAAAGCCCAGAGATAAACCCACACACATATGGTCACCTTATCTTTGATAAAGGAGGCAGGAATGTACAGTGGAGAAAGGACAGCCTCTTCAATAAGTGGTGCTGGGAAAACTGGACAGGTACATGTAAAAGTATGAGATTAGATCACTCCCTAACACCATACACAATAATAAGCTCAAAATGGATTAAAGACCTAAATGTAAGGCCAGAAACTATCAAACTCTTAGAGGAAAGCATAGGCAGAACACTCTATGACATAAATCACAGCAAGATCCTTTTTGACCCACCTCCTAGAGAAATGGAAATAAAAACAAAAATAAACAAATGGCACCTAATGAAACTTAAAAGCTTTTGCACAGCAAAGGAAAGCATAAACAACACCAAAAGACAACCCTCAGAATGGCAGAAAATATTTGCAAATGAAGCAAATGACAAAGGATTAATCTCCAAAATTTAAAAGCAGCTCATGCAGCTCAATAACAAAAAAACAAACCACCCAATCCAAAAATGGGCAGAAGACCTAAAGAGACATTTCTCCAAAGAAGATATACAGATTGCCAACAAACACATGAAAGAATGCTCAACATCATTAATCAATAGGGAAATGCAAATCAAAACTACAATGAGGTATCCCCTCACACCGGTCAGAATGGCCATCATCAAAAAATCTAGAAACAATAAATGCTGGAGAGGGTGTGGAGAAAAGGGAACACTCCTTCACTGCTGGTGGGAATGTGAATTGGTCCAGCCACTATGGAGAACAGTATGGAGGTTCCTTAAAAATCTAAAAATAGAACTACCATACGACCCAGCAATCCCACTACTGGGCATATAGCCTGAAAAAACAATTATTCAAAAAGAGTCATGTACCAAAATGTTTATTGCAGCTCTATTTACAATAGCCTGGAGATGGAAACAACCTAAGTGCCCATCATCGGATGAATGGATAACGAAGATGTGGCACATATATACAACACAATATTACTCAGCCAGAAAAAAAACGAAATTGAGCTATTTGTAATGAGGTGGATAGACTTAGAGTCTGTCATACAGAGTGAAGTCATTCAGAAAGAGAAAGACAAATACCGTATGCTAACACATATATATGGAATTTAAGGAAAAGGAATGTCATGAAGAACCTAGGGGTAAGACAGGAATAAAGACACAGACCTACTGGAGAACAGACTTGAGGGTATGGGGAGGGGGAAGGGTCAGCTGTGACAAAGCGAGAGAGAGGCAAGGACATATATACACTACCAAACGTAAGGTAGATAGCTAGTGGGAAGCGGCCGCATAGCACAGGGAGATCAGCTCGGTGCTTTGTGACCACCTGGAGGGGTGGGATAGGGAGGGTGCGAGGGAGGGAGATGCAAGAGGGAAGAGATATGGGAACATATGTATATGTATAACTGATTCACTTTGTTATAAAGCAGAAACTAACAGACCATTGTAAAGCAATTATACTCCAATAAAGGTGTTAAAAAAAATTACCTTTTTAACAAGAGCTGTTTGTTCTTCATTAGAAATTGTTTCCAAGGTTTCTTTGCCATCACTTTCTATATCTTCTTTACTTGAAGCTTCATCCTCACTGGCAATAGGCCCATTTTCACACAACGGTGTCTGGAAGTCATCATCTACAAGTGGTGGATAGCTATACTTGAAAGGATCCTGAGAGAAAAGAATTTTGCATCAGCTTGCTAAGAGGTGGGTGGAGAAATAATTCTCTTAGTAAAGTTAAAATCCATTCCTCTGGCCAAGAAAACAGAGCTAATTAGATAGTGAAATTTAAAACAAAGCAAGCAGTTTGAAACAGCAAAGGTAAAAGCAGGATGTGGTGTGGGACAACTGGCCAGCCATCTGTAAAAGAACGAAATTGGATCTTCAGCTCATTCTTTTTTAAAAAAACAAATTTACTTTTTATTTTTTTGGCTGTGTCAGGTCTTAGTTGTGGCATGTGGGATCTTTCGTTGCAGTGCACGGACTTCTCTCTAGTTGTGGCGTGTGGGTTTTCTCTCTCTAGCTGTTGTACGCGGGCTCCAGGGTGCACGGGCTCTGCAGTTGTGGTGCACGGGCTCCAGAGTGCATGGGCTCTGTAATTTGCGGCATGTGGGCTCTCTCATCGAGGCACACGAGCTCAGTAGTTGTGGCGCGTGGGCTTAGGTGCCCCGCAGCACATGGGATCTTAGTCACCCGACCAGGGATCGAACCCGTGTCCCCTGCATTGGAAGGTGGATTCTTTACCACTGGACCACCGGGGAAGTCCCTAGCTCATTCTTTATACCAAAAAGAATTTCAGATGAATAAAAGCTTTAAATGTATATGTATATTTTTTAAAAAACGACATAAGCTCCAGAACAACACATACGAGGATTAAAAAAAAACAACAAAAACCCCAAAACACAAAACCTAAGTAAGGGAAGGCCTTTTCTAAGTAAAACATGAAACCTAGAAGGCATAAAAATATGGACAAAAAATGAGCACGCCAAAATGAAACGTTTGTGATTGAGGGCCGAGACAAGCTGGCAGAGTAGAAGGACATGAGCTCACCTCCTCTCATGAAAACACCAAAATCACAACTAACTGCTAAACAAACATTGACAAAAAAACACTGGAACCTACCAAAAAAGATATTCTACATCCAAAAACAAGAAGCCATAACGAGACGATAGGAGGGGTGCAATCACGATAAAATTAAATTCCATACCTGCTGGGTGGGCTACCCACAAACTGGAAAATAATTAGATAGCAGAGGTTCTCCCACAGGAGTGAAAGTCCCGAGCCCCACATCAGGCTGCCCAGCCTGAGGGTCTGGCATCAGGAGGAGCCCCCAAAAGCATCTGGCTTTGAAGGCCAACAGGGTTTGATCACAGGAATTCCACAGGACTGGGGGAAACAAGAAACTCCACTCTTGGAGGACGCACATAAGGTCTGATGAGCACCAGGACCCACAGGTAAAAGCAGTGACCTCATAGGAGCTGGAGTGCCAATACTCATATCAGACAAAATAGACTTTAAACTAAAGACTATTACAAGAGACAAAGAAGGACACTACCTAATGATCAAGGGATCAAAGAAGATATAACAATTGTAAATATATATGCACCCAACTTAGGAGCACCTCAATACATAAGGCCAGACCTACCTGCTAGTACTGGAGGGTATCCTTATGAGGTGGGGGGGCAGCTGTGGCTCACTGTGGGGACAAAGACACTACTGGTGGTAGTTCTGGGGAGTGCTCATTGGCGTGAGCTCTCCTGGAGGCTGACATTTTCTCACCAAAACCTGGCCCCACCCAACACCCTGCAGGGTCCAGTGCTGGGATGCCTCAGGCCTAACAACCAACACAGTGGGAACACAGCCCCACCCATCAGCAGACATTCTGCCTAAAGTCTTCCTGAGCCCACATCTGCTCACCAGAGGGACAAGACCCAGCTCCGTATACCAATGGGCAGGAACCAGTACCTCCCAACAAGAAATCTGCACAAGCCTCTTAAATAAATGGTTTTTTTTTTTTTTTTTTGGCCGCACCGTGTGGCTTGAAGGATCTTAGTTTCCCCAATCAGGGATGGAATGTGCACCCTCAGCAGTGAAAGCATGGACTCCTAACCACCGGACCGCCAGGGAATTCCCTGCAAAAGCCTCTTAGACTGGCCTCATCCACCAGGGGGCAGACAGCAGAAGCAAGAAGAACTACAACCCTGTAGGCTGTGGAACAGAAATCACAATCACAGCATGTTAGACAAAATGAGACCAGCAGAGGATTATGTCCCAGATGAAGGAACAAGATAAAAACCCCAGAAAAACAACTACATGAAGTGGAGATAGGCAATCTACCCGAAAAAGAATGCAGAGTAATGACAGTAAAGTTGATCCAAGATCTCGGAAAAATAATGGAAGCACAGACCAAGAAGACACAAGAAATGTTTAATAAAGAGCTAGAATACCTAAAGAAAAAACAAACACAGATGAACAATATGGTAACTGAAATGAAAAATACACTAGAAGGAATGAAGAGCAGAATAAATGAGGCACAAGAACAGATGAAGTGGAAGACAGAATGGTGGAAATCACTGCCACGAAACAGAATAGAGAAAAAAGAACAAAAAGAAATGAGGACAGTCTACGAGACCTCTGTGACAACATTAAATGCACCAACATTCACATTAAAGGGGTGCCAAAAGGACGAAAAAGGACCTGAGAAAATGTTTGAAGAAATAATAGCTGAAAACCTCCCTAACATGGGAAAGGAAATAGTCACCCATGTCCAGGAAGTGCCGAGAGTTCCATGCAGGATAAACCCAAGGAGGAACACCCCGAGACACATATTAATGAAGCTGACAAAAATTAAACACAAAGACAAAATATTAAAAGCAATGAATAACATACAAGGGAACTCCCAGAAGGTTATCAGCTAATTTTTCAGCAGAAACTCTGCAGACCAGAAGGGAGTGGCACGATATATTTAAAGAGATGAAAGGGAAAAACCTACAACCAAGATTACTCTAACCAGCAAGGATCTCATTCAGATTCAATGGAGAAATCAAAAGCATTACAGACAAGCAAAAGCTAATAGAATTCTGCACCAGCAGACCAGCTTTGCAACAAATGCTAAAGGAACTTCTCTAGATGGGGGAAAAAAAGGCCACAACTAGAAACAAGAAAATTATGAATGGAAAAGCTCACTGGTAAAGGCAAACTAACAGTAAAGGTAGGAAATAATCCACACACAAATATGCTATCAAAACCATCAATCATGAGAAGAGGGAAGTACAAATGCAGGATATTGGAAATGCATTTGAAATTAAAAGACCAGCAACTTAAAACAATCTTATTCGTATATAGACTGCTATATCAAAACATGGTAACTGCAAACCAAAAATCTGCAATAGACATACATGAAGGAAAAAGGAATCCAAACACAACACTGAAGTAAGTCACCATATCACAAGAGAACAAAAGAGGAAGGGGAGAAAAAAGACATACAAAAACAAATGGAAAAAACAATTAACAAAATGGCATTAAGAAGGGAATTCCCTGACGGTCGAGTGCATAGGACTTGGTGCTTTCACTGTCATGGCCTGGGTTCAATCCCTGGTTGGGGAACTAAGATCCTGCAAGTCATGCAGCATGGCCAAAAAAATAAAATAAAAAATGGCAATAAGAACATACATACAGATAATTACTTTAAATGTAAATGGATTAAATGCTCAAACCAAAAGACATAGACTGGCTGAATGGATACAAACCCATATATATGCTGTCTACAAGAGACCCACTTCAAATCTAGGGACATACAGACTGAAAGTGAGGGGACTGAAAAAGGTAGTCCATGCAAATGGAAATCAAAAGAAAGCTGGAGTGCCAATACTCATATCAGACAAAATAGACTTTAAAGACTGTTACAAGAGACAAAGAAGGACACTACATAATGATCAAGGGATCAATCAAAGAAGATATAACAATTGTAAATATATATGCACCCAACTTAGGAGCACCTCAATACATAAGGCAAATGTAACAGATATAAAAGGGGAAATTGACAGTAACACAATAATCATGGGGGACTTTTAACACTTCACATCAATGGACAGATCATCCAGACAGAAAATCAATAAGGAAACACAGGCCTTAAATGACACATTAGACCAGATAGACTTAACTGATATTTATAGAGCACTCCATCCAAAAGCAGCAGAATACACATTCTTCTCAAGTACACGGGAAACACTCTCCAGGATTGATCACATGCTGGACCACAAAGTGAGCCTTGGTAAATTTAAGAAAACTGAAATCATATCAACAATCTTCTCCAACCACAATGCTATGAGACAGACATCAACTACAAGAAAAAAACCGTAAAAAACACAAACACATGGAAGTTAAACAATATGCTAATAAACAACCAATGGATCACTGAATTAATCAATGAGGAAATCAAAAAATACCTAGAGACAATGACAATGAAAACACAAAGATCCAAAACCTATGGGAAGTGGCAAAGCAATTCTAAGAGGGAAGTTTACAGCAATACAATCTTACCTTAATGAAACAAGAAAAATCTCAAAGGAACAACCTAACCTTACCCCTAAAGCAACTAGAAAGAGAAGAACAAACAAAACCCAAAGCTAACAGAAGGAAACAAATCATAAAGATCAGAGCAGAAATAAATGAAATAGAGATGAAGACAACAACAGAAAAGATCAATGAAACTAAAAGATGGTTCTTTGAGAAAATAAACAAAATTGATAAACCTTTAGCCAGACTCATCAAGAAAAAAAAGGGAGAGGGCTCAGATCAATAAAATTAGAAATGAAAAAGGAGAAATTACAACAAACACCACAGAAATACAAAGGATCACAAGAGACTATTACAAGCAACTATATGCCAATAAAATGGACAACCTAGAAGAAATGGACAAATTCTTAGAAATGTACAACCTCCAAAGAATGAACCAGGAAGAAATAGAAAATATAAACAGACCAATCACAAGTACTGAAATGGAAACTGTGATTTAAAAATTCCCAAGAAACAAAACTCCAGGACCAGATGGCTTCATAGGTGAATTCTATAAAACATTTAGAGAAGAGTTAACATCTATCCTTCTGAAACTATTCCAAAATACTGCACAGTAAAAAACACTCCCAAACTCATTCTATGAGGCCCCCATCACCCTGGCACCAAAACCAGACAAAGATATCAAAAAAAGAAAATTACAGGCCGGTATCACTGATGAACATTGATGTAAAAATCCTCAACAAAATACTAGCAAACTGAATCCAACAATACATTAAAAGGATCATATACCAAGATCAAGTAGGATTTATCCAAAGGGATGCAAGGATTTTTAATATCCACAAATCAATAAGTGTGATACACCAAATTGACAAACCGAAGAATAAAAACCATACGATCACCTCAATAGATGCAGAATAAGCTTTTGACAAATTTCAACACCCATTTATGATAAAAAAAACTCTCCAGAAGGTGGGCATAGAGGGAACATACCTCAACATAATAAAAGGCATTTATGACAAACCTACAGCTAACATCATACTCAATGGTGAAAAGCTGAAAGCATTACCTCTAAGATCGGGAACAAGACAAGCGTGTGCACTCTCACCACTTTTATACAACACTGCTGTGTATAGGACTTCCAAAACTATCAGAGAAGATAAAAGGAATCCAAAATGGAAAAGAAGTAAAACTGTCAACTGTTTGCAGATGAAATGATAATATACATAGAAAATCCTAAAGATGCTACCAGAAAACTTACTAGAGCTCATCCATGAATTCAGTAAAGGTGCAGGATACAAAATTAATACACAGAAATCTCTTGCATCCCAATACACTAACAATGAAAGATCAGAAAGAGAAATTAAGGAAACAATCCCATTTACCATTACATCAAAAAGAACAAAGTACCTAGGAATAAACCTACGTAAGGAAGCAAAAGACCTGTACTCTGAAAACTATAAGGCGCTGATAAAAGAAACTGAAGATGACACAAACAGATGGAAAGATATACCATGTTCTTGGACTGGAAGAATCAATACTGTCAAAATGACCACACTACCCAAGGCAATCTACAGATTCAATGCAATTCATATCAAATTACCAATGGCATTTTCCACAGAAGTAGAACAAAAAATTTAAAAATTTGTATGGATACACAAAAGACCCCAAATATCCAAAGCAATCTGGAGACTATACTACAAAGCTACAGTAATCAAAACACTATGGTACTGGCACAAAAACAGAAATATAGATCAACGCAACAGGATAGGAAGTCCAGAAATAAACACACCAACCTACGGTCAACTAAACTAGGACAAAGGAGGCAAGACAGTCTCTTGAGTAAATGGTGCTGGGAAAACTGGACAGCTACATGTAAAAGAACGAAATTAGAACACTCTCTAACACCATACAAAAAAGTAAACTCAAAATGGATCAAAGACCTAAATGTAAGACCAGATACCATAAAACTCTTAGAAGAAAACATAGGCAGAACACTCTCTGACATAAATTGCAGCGATATCTTTTTTGTTCCACCACCTAGAGTAATAAAAATGAAAATAAAGAAATAGGACCTGATTACACTTACAAGCTTTTGCACAACAAAGGAAACCAAAAACAAAAAGACAACCCACAGATTGGGAGAAAATATTTGTAAACAAAGCGACCAACAAGGGATTAAGGTCCAAAATATACAAACAGCTCATGCAGTTAAAAAAAACAAACAAACAAAATAACCCAATCGAAGAATGGGCAGAAGATCTAAATAGACATTTCTCTAAAGAAGATATACAGATGGCCAAGAAGTACATTAAAAGATGCTCAACATAACTAATTATTAGAGAAATGCAAATCAAAACTACAATGAGGTATCAGCTCACACTGGTCAGAATGGCCATCATTAAAAAAAAAAATCTACAAATCATAAATGCTGGAGAGGATGTGGAGAAAAGGGAACCCTCCTGCACTGTTGGTGGGAATGAAAGTTGGTACAACCATTATGGAGAATAGTATGGAGGTTCCTTAAAAAACTAAAAATAGAACTACCATATGATCCACCAATCCCACTTCCTGGGCATATATCCAGAGAAAACCATAATTTGAAAAGATACATGTACCCCAACGTTCACTGCAGCACTATTTGCAATAGCCAAGACATGGAAGCAACCTAAATGCCCAAGAGAGGAATGGATAAAGAAGATGTGCTACATATATATAAAGGAATATTACTCAGCCATAAAAGGAAAGAATTAATGCCATTTGTAGCAACATGGATGGACTTAGAGATGATCATACTAAGTGAAGTCAGACAGGGAAAGACAAGAATCACATGATGTCACTTATATGTGGAATCTAATAAAAAATGATACAAATGAACTTATTTACAAAACAGAAACAGACTCACAGATCTCGAAATCAAACTTACGGTTACCAAAGGGGAAACATGGGGGTAGTGATAAATTACGAGATTGGGATTAACACATACACACTACTATATATAAAACAGATAAGTAACAAGGACCTACTGTATAGCACAGGGAACTCTACTCAACACTCTGTAATATATGGGAAAAGAATCTGAAGAAGAATGGATATATATGTATATATATGTATAACTGATTCACTTGGCTGTACACCTGAAACTTACACAACATTTTAAAGCAACTATACTCCAATAAAAGTTAAAAAAAACAGAAATAATTGGATGTTTAAGGGGGAAAAAAGAAACATATTTTCAGCCATCTTTAATGACCATCATTCAGTAATAATAGAGGCTTCTCATTTGCTTTTTCAGATGTCTGGGAATCAAGATACTCGTAACCAGTTTAAGGTCCAAATTGGCTGAAGAAATTATTGTGCATGTCTGTATAGGAAAAATTCAACTTTCTGTTACCCCCACCCCACCCAGTTTCTCTTGCAGTGAGTTGAAGTGTGTTGGGAGTTCTGTGGAGGATTATGTTGAGTTCTGATAGTCTGGAAACAGAATCTTAGACCTAAGGATAATATATATTTGTTATCCTTTAAAATAAATCTGAGTCTCAGATCATAAGTGTTGTCTAAGGACTTTGTACTATTTCTTCTTTTCCTTTTTAAAATCATCTTCAGCTGGTTGCCAAAAGCTGCTGAGAACTTTCTGTATGACACATCATCCTCGTGGAGAGTAAGAGTAAATTGTGGGGCTTCCCTGGTGGCGCAGTGCTTGAGAGTCTGCCTGCCGATGCAGGGGACGCGGGTTCGTGCCCCGGTCCAGGAGGATCCCACGTGCCGCGGAGCGGCTGGGCCCGTGAGCCATGGCCGCTGAGCCTGCGCGTCTGGAGCCTGTGCTCCGCGGCGGGAGGGGCCACAGCAGTGAGAGGCCGACGTACCGCAAAAAAAGAAAAAAAAAAGAGTAAATTGTGGTTCAGATATTTTATTCAGTCGCTAAGAGATGATCTTTGATAGGTTCCAGATGTATTGTACAAATAAAATATGTACTATAAAAATAAAAGATAGCTCCCCCCCAAAAGTATTGGTTCAACTTTTTTAAAATGAAAGAAAACAAAGAAAAGCACACACGAAAACTTATCATTTTGCTAGTCCTTTGGTTCTAGTTGAATACAATTTTGCCAGTACAAAGTAGATTGTAAAAATCAAATAATTGAAATATTAATCAAATTAACCCAAAGCATACCAAATCCATAGGTTTCAGTTTATTTAAAAAAGTCATTATCCAAATATGTTTCATTGTTATGGAGTATTAAAAATTTAACATATATCTACTTACTCCTGGTCTCTTACTTCTAAGTAGTAAGATCATTTCCAAAAAATGGAAATGACAGTATATATTAAAAACTGTTCGACAGTAAACAACTGGAAGCAAACTAAAGAGACATCAAAAGGAAATTAAATAACTTATGGTTATTCCTTAAAAAATTTATGGTTCATCTCTAGACACTGGAATACTATGCAGCCATAAACAAGAGTAAGACAGCTTATCACATATTAATTTAGAATGATCTGTAAGACGTGAAGAAAAAAGCAGGATACACAATAGTGTATAAATACACTACTTTTTTAAAACAGATGGGAGGGAGATAGAATTATATATATACTATAGCTGCTTATATATGTGTTGCATATTTACTATGGTTGCTTATATAGGTAACAAAGATCCCTGGGAATAAAAATAAGAAATGAAACTAGGGAGGGGAACAGTGTGGTTGGCATAGCAGTCCAAAGACTTTTTACTGAATACTAGTTTCTGAATACTTTTACTCCATAGGTTTCAGTTTAGAACCATGTAAAGACATGACCTATTCACAAATAAACATTTAACAACTTGAAAACTTAAATAAAAAGTGTCTGTAACACTGCTTGCTATTTTAGGATACCTATGATTTTTCTTAGGATGGTAAGATATTGCTTTTCCTTTTTCCTTGAGGAAAGAATACAGCCTCACGTGCCATGACCCAGTCTTATTTTAGAAACAGGTTTCAAGTACTGTACTTACAGTTCCGCCCATGTGAAGAGGCAGGTATTCTACACTGACATAGTCTTGGACGTCATTTTTACTTGTAAACTTCAACAAACTCACTGCTTCTGGACCAAGCCAGGATTTCACAATTTTGAAAGCAGCTGAAGAAAAAACAGTCACTTCATTAAATTCCTTTCATTCTCTTTCTCGATTTACTTACTGTATGTGCTAACCCACGTCCTCTGAAATTAGTTCAGGCTAAAATCTGTTAATATGTATTTTTCCATGGCACAGTACTTAATTCACATTCTCTAATCTCTGTAGGCATCTACATTTTGACTGTCCCTTGTAGGTTTCAAATGTTCCAGGAAGATTCAGGAAGATTAAATTATCCTGATGTTCACTAATAAACCTATCAGGGTTTTGGCCTCTGTACAAATCCATCAATGATCCCAACTACTAAGATTTCCAGACAATGAATCAAACAGCATTGTGATTCACTAATATGTACAATAGTATGAGAAGAGTCGTTTGCCTTATGCCTCTCTGATAAACCCCCAATCTGAAAAACCTTCTCAAATGAGAAGTCAGGAAGAGAAAAAAGCGGGCTTCCTCATTATGCGTGAGCCAGACCCAGACTTTCCATCCTAAGCCTGAACTTCTGTGCCTTTCCCCCAAGCCCTGCAGCTTAGAACTGTGACGATCTTATAGAATCTGCAAGAATAAACCGTTATCAAACACAGCTGTTTAGTAATTACAATTTTGTTCTGTCATGCCATTCTGATTTACTTAAACTTTTAAACCTCGTTTCCATCATGACTTTCTAAGCACATTTTAAAGGAATTAAAAGAGAAATCCAGCATTAAATTTTCAGAAGTGTCAACGAAAAAAAATCAGGAAATAAAACCGCATGATAAAGATTAAACAGTGGTTCAGAAAATTGCATTTTTACTTTGGCTAACTGTGCTTAACATTTTTTTACATAACATTTACATTTTCATTAATTTCAATTTAAAAAATCTGAGTTGACATGTTTGAAGCTATGCTACTTGAATTAACTGAAGTGCAAAATCTGACTTTTTATAACAGCTTTATGGAGATAAAACTTACATATCATAAAATTCACCCTTTTAAAGTATAGACATCAACGTTTTTTATTTAGTATATTCAGAGAGTTGTGTAACCCATCACCACTACCTAATTTTAGAACACTGTCATCACACCGAAAAGAAATCTGCCCCCACTGGCAACCTCTCCTTATCCTCCCTTCTCCCATTCCCTGGCAACCACTAATCTAGTTTCTGTCTTTATGGATTTGCTCATTTTGTATAAATGGAATCATGCAACATGAGTTTTTTTTCATACTGGCTTTGTTCACTCAGCATGTTGAGGTTCATCTATGATGTAGCATCTATCAGTATTTAATTCCTTTTTATGGCTGAATAACTTTCCAGTTTATGGATATGTAACATTTGTTTATCCATTTATCAATTGATGAACTTTGGATTGTTTCCACTTTTCACTATTACGAATAATGCTACCAAGAACATTTGTGTACAACTCTTTGTGTAGACATGTTTTCAATTCTCTTGGGGATATACCTAGGAGTGGAATTGCTGGGTCACATGGTAATTCTATGTTTAATGTTTTCAGGAACTGCCAAACTGTTTTTCCACAGTGGCTGCACCACTTAACATGCTCACCAGCAATGTATGAGGGCTCCAATTTCTCCACATCATTATCAACACTTGTTACTTTAGTCTTCTTGATTACAGCCATCCTAGTAGGTATGAAGTAGTATCTCATTTGGTTTTTACTTGCATTTCTCTAATGACTAATGAAGTTGAGCATCTTTTATGTATTTATTGCCCATTTGCATATCTTCTTTGGAAAAATGTCTATTAAAATCTTTCACCCATTTTAATTTGGCCATTTGTCATTTTACTGTTGCATTATAAAAGTTATTTATGTATTCTAGACCTAAGTCCCTCATCAGATGTCTTATGTGTAAATATTTTCTTCCATTCTGAGAGTTGTCTTTTTACCTTCTTGATGGTGTCCCTTGAGGTACACAAGTTTTCAATTTTAATGAAGTACAATGTATCTATTCTTCTGTTGCTTGTGTTTTCTTGGTGTCATACCTAAGAAACCACTGCCTGCTCCAAAGTCATATAGATTTACTCCTATGTTTTTTCCTAAGAGTTTTATAATTTTAACTCTGACCCATTTTGAGTTAATTTTTGTATATGACGGAAGGTAGAGGTCCAACTTCATTCTTTTGAATGTGGATATTCGGTTGTCCCGGTACCATTTATTAAAAAGACTAATCTTTCTCCACCTAATTGTCTGCGCACCATTGTTAACAAATCAATTAATCATAAATGTTACGGTTTATTTCTGGACTTTCAATTCTGTTTTACTGATCTATGTGTCTATTCTGATGTCCACACCACAACATCTTAATTATTATAGCTTTGTAGTGAGTTTTCAAACCAAGAGGTACAGGACCTCCCTGGTGGTCCAGTCGTTAAGAACCTATCTTGCAATACGAGGGACGCTGGTTCAACCCCTGGTTAGGGAACTAAGATCCCACATGCTGTGGGGCGACTAATCCCACACATCACAACTAGAGACCCCGTATGCCGCAACTACAAAGCCCATGTGCTCTGGAGCCGGTGCGCCACAACGAGAGAGAAGCCTGTGCGCTGCAACAAAGAGCCAGCACACTGCAATGAGAACAAAAGATCCTGTGTGCCTCAACTAAGACCCAATCCAGCCAAAAAAAAAAAAAAATCAAGAGGTGTGAGTCCTTCCATTTCACTGTTCTTTTTCAAGATTATTTTTACTACTCTGGGTCTCTTGCATTTCCATATGAATTTAAGGACAAACTTCTCAATTTCTGTTAAAAAAAAAAAGTGGGGGAGGCAGCTGGGATTTTGACAGGGACTGCATTGAATCTTAGCAATATTAGGTCTTCTAATCTATTAACAAGAGATGAGTATTTACTTAGGTCTTGCATTTCCTTCGATGGTGTTTTGTAGTTTTCAGCATGAGTCTTCAACTTTTTATTATTTCTAAGTATTTTGTTCTCTGTGATGCTATTATAAATGGAATTGTTTAATTTCATTTTTGTATTATTGATTGCCAGTGTACAGAAATACAACTGGTTTTGTGTATTGACTTTGTATCCTGCCACCTTGCTGAACTCATTTATTAGTTCTAATAGGCTTTTGTGTGTGTGTTTTCCTTAAAATTTTCCATATAGAAGATGTCACCTGCATAGACAGATAGTATGACTTCTTCTTTTCTAATCTGGATGCTTTTTATTTCTTTTCCTTGCCAAAGTGCCCTGGCAATGTAAGTGGTAAGAGCTGACAACCTTATCTTGTTCCTGATCTTAGGGGGGGAAATATTCATTCTTTTATTGCTAAGTATGATGTTAGCCGTGGGTTTTCATAGATGTTGGTTTTACATAGATGCCCTTTATCGGGGTGAGGAAATTCTCTTCTGTGAAAAATTAACTTTACCCAAAGAAAGGTCTGGCCTTTACCCTCAGCTTCTGGAGGTAACCTTCATGCCTGTTGGAGTGTCTTTGTTTGCCTAGGGACCCCGAGTCACACTGGAACAATACAATTTAGGGTGGGGGCTTTGGGTCACACAGTATCTGTAGACCTCTGGAGAGACTGGAGACTGAGATGAACCATGTGATAAACTGGTCAGGCCTAGGAAATGGAGCCCCAATAAAAACTCTGAACACTGAGGTTTGGGTGAGCTTCCCTGTTTGAAAATACTTCATGAGCACTGTCACATACTGATGATGGGAAAGTAACACACTCCACATTTGGTACTTCCCTGGATTCTACCATATGTTTTTTTTTTACCCTTGGCTGATTTTAATCTGAATTGTTTCCTGGTAATAAACCATAACTTTGAGTACAATAGCTTGCAGTGAGTTCTGTGAATGATTCCAGTAAACCTGAGGGTAGTTTTGGAAACCCCCTGAACTTAGTTAGTGTCATAAGTGAGGGTAGTCTTGTGTGAACTACTGTGATCCAACTAACTTGGCAGTTGTCCCAACTCTTTGAACCTTCTATTCCTAGTTTCTTGGGTGCTTTTATCAGGAGAGTGTAGTGGATTTTGTCAAATACTTTTTGTGTCTATTAAGATGATCATGCAGTTTTTTTCTTTAGTCTATTAATATGTTGGGTAACTGGTTGATTTTCATATGTTGAACCAACTTTGCATTTCTGAGATAAATCCCACTTGATCATAGTATATAATCCTTTTTATATGCTGCTAGATTCAGTTTGTTACTTTATTGAGGGCTGGTCCATTTATATTCATAAGGGATATTAGTCTGATATTAGTTTTCTTTTTCTGTGATGTTTATTATTAGGGATATACTTGCCTCATAAAATGAGTTGGGAAGTGTTTTCTATTTTTTGGAAGAGTTTGAGAAGAATTGGTGTTGATTCTTCTTTATATGTTTAGTAGAATTTACTAGTGAAGCCATTTGGGGTCTTAGCTTTTCTTTGTGAGAAGTTTTTTGATTACTAATTCAATTTCTTTTGTTATACTTCTATTCAGAATCTTGAGTCCATTTCGATAGTTTGTGTCTCTCTAGGAACTTGCCCATTTCATCTAGGTTATCTAATTTCTTGGCACACAACTGTTCACAGTATTCCCTTATAATCCTTTACATTTCTTTAAGGTCAGTAGTAATGTCTCTTCCTTCATTCCTGATTTTAATAATTTGAGTCTTTTTTTCTTCATCAGTTTAGCTAAAGTTTTGTCAATTTTGTTGAACTTTTCAAAGAACCAAGTTTTGATTTCACTGGTTTTCTCTACTGCTTTCTATGTAACAATTGATTGGCAAACATGAATGAAAATGCACATTCTGAAAATAACATTAAATTTACAGCCACATCCGAGTTGGTAAAGAATGTTTTTCAATGGTTTAAATTTTTTTTTTTTTTGCCCAAAATATATACCATGACTGTCCTAAGGATTATGTGACTATAGAGATTTGGACTAAATTTTAGATTCATCCCATTTTCTTCCTCAACACCTGAAGCCCATGAGAGAACCTAGCCAAGGTCTGCATTCTGTGACATATCCCATCTGTAGATGACAAACAGGTCTTCTGGCTATAGTTTTACCTGAATGACTGAACATTTTAAAACTGTTTTTAGACAAGACTAATGCGTATCCCCAGAGCCTGGGGGTACAACGCTGGCCCAGTTTGCTTAGGAACAGCCTTTGCGTGTTCTAGCTGCAGCCTCTTAAAATTACACACCAAACACAATAACATTCTTTTTTCAACAACCATAGAAATACGGCTAAATTGGCAAAGAAAAAAAAAACAGACGTTTTATGTTAGGAAAGTATAAGTAATATACTCACCGTTCATTATCCAAGGCATATCAAAGATCACCATTTTTGCTGAAAGATAAAAAAAATTCATTGTCTGTGACTTAGTACCAAAATAGTAGTCACTTATACCTGGCCTAAAAAAAAACTAGTGATCTAAATATATCTAAAAACTGAGATGGATGACTCAGTTTTAATTCCATAAAGTGTGAGTGGTGCTAGAACTAAACTGACTTCTCACAATGGTGAGGGGCTCACCTAGGAGGATGGCTTGTGTGAAATGAATAATGTACTATCACTGCCCTTTGGCAAATAGAGTGTTCTTTTATTCATTTATTGCTTTTGTTGTTTGCAGAAAGGTACCAAACAAAATAGTAAGTGGGTAAGTGGAAACTCTGGATGTGGCATGTCATATTAGTGCTAAAGTCCACTGAGCTTTAAAATGATTTCAATGTCTAATTTATGGCTTCAATTCTAGTTTTCTAGATATTATATTGTTAAACCCACTCTGACAGTTGCCCCATTTTTAATAAATCATTATGTTTTAAGAAACAAAAATGATTTCAACTTTTCTTAATATTATGAGCCTCAGGAAACCAATAATTCCAAAGTATACAGAAATTTTATTTGTATACTTAGATGAAGATATTAAGCAGCCCTATTAACAATTGTGAGAAAGAATCAGAACCCACAGAAGGGATTTTTGATAACAAATTCATTCTTCTATTCCAGATGAATCAAAACATAATTTCATTCTTCCCTGAACAGAGAACTTCCTAGAATGATTATACTAATGTAGGACAAATAATGCACATGTAAGGAACAAGGTAGTTGCAAAGAGGTACCCTGGTGCTCAATACCTCAGTCTTCATCTGAGATATGCCTAAAAAGATTTTGACTCAAGATTTTAAGAATATTATATTTCATGACAAATTCTGAAACATGATCAACTTAAGATTCTATAAAATTCAATGTCTGTGGGCTTCCCTGGTGGCGCAGTGGTTGGGAGTCTGCCTGCCGATGCAGGGGACACGAGTTCGTGCCCTGGTCCGGGAGGATCCCCACATGCCACGGAGCGGCTGGGCCCGTGGGCCATGGCCGCTGAGCCTGCGCATCCGGAGCCTGTGCTCCGCAACGGGAGAGGCCACAACAGTGAGAGGCCCGTGTACCGCAAAAAAAAAAAAAAAAAATTCAATGTCTGCAAAACATTATGTAGCTAGAATATATTATCTCTAGTTATTTGGAATGACAGTGTTCAGTTCATCTTGATATACACCCATGAATTTATTAATAGTTTTCTCAAAAGAATCTTAGATGTGTTTTATAAAGTAATAGTAATATTTCTGTTCTTTATAAATAGCTCTTCACAAACCCCTTTGGATATTTCAATAAACAAGTGGATATTTTATTTTCATTTTGTACATGAAAGAAAAAATCTAATAATCCAGGGCAGTGATTCCCTACTGACCAATGACTGGCACCACTCAGCAAGTCTTAATGAATCAGGGTATATGCCAGATCCAGGAAGAATTCAGAAGGAACAGCAGATCCTACAGGTTCCCCAAACTAGACATTCTTTTTACCTAAAAATGTTCATCAACACTCTCTCTGAAGACACGAGAGCACAGGGCTAGGAGTGGCAATGATCCTCGATATCCACCATGCTTTCTGTCTGTTTCTCACATCATGTTAACACTAATGTGAAAGCACGTCAAAATAAAATGACTTAGGCATTTCATGCTGTAGTGTCACCTGAGTCACAAGTCCCCAAAGACGCTAATTGTGGTATTTGCCAGGGGTGTGCCCAGGCAGACCTGTGAGTTTCCATTTCTGATGTCCCTGTTGCCTCTCTTCTGTCTCTTCACTTTCAACCCACTGGGCTTTTTAAAAATATTTGACTGTTTATGTGGAATGGCATCTTGATTTCCCTAGGGAGAAGCCATCATGTAAATCTATTAAGTCAAAAATGAATATATAATATTTAGGAGTTTTTCATTCAGGTAATTAATAGAAGAGTCACAATTAAAAACAAACTCCAAATGCCACCAGATTCAAATGTCGTGCACACTAGTCAAGTGCTTTCTTAATGACAATTTAAAAAAAGCAACTAGAAACACAATGTACTTTATGTATGAGTGTTGCTTATCACACAGTATAGTTTACTTACCAATACTGCTCATCTGTTTCTTGCATGTAAGAAGTTCCAAATAATATTTAAAATTTCTCAGTTGAAAAATTAGTAAAAATGGGATAATCTTGGAAATAAATGTATGCTTTTACATCTGTGTGTGTGTGTGTGTGTGTGTGTGTGAGATAGGATGGCATGTACACAGATTATAACTTGAACTCTTAAAACTAACTGTAAAGGACAATGATTGTTTATGAAAAATTTCTCCTGTACCTACTAGGATTATGTACTTCAACTTCTAGAACATATTTAAGCTCTTCACCAGAAAACAATGTCTCAGGTATTAAAGTCTAAAATAATACAAAGCTCCACAATCCTTAGACACTGTGTACGGTTTTGCTATATTGCATTTTTATAAAGGAGCAAGTTACTTACAGAGGTATTTAGGGTAATAAACCTTAAAGCAGTTGATGATGAAGCGTACAAAGTCCATGTCCTAAAAGAAAGATTATACATTTAAATCTTTAAGACTGTCCACATTAGAGAATTTTAGATTGCATATTTCTAAAGGTGATAAATTATTAAATATAAATGAGGTAATTATTAAATTCTTTTAAAAATAGTTCATAAATAAATATTTATATTCCCAGGAGTTAGTTTTTAAGTCATTAAGCTACTTATAATAATCAGTCCTAAAACTGAGTTAAAGAAATTGGCTTAAACATCATTCATGTTACCCCAGACTAGTTAGATACATTAGGCTGCTAAGGTAATGTGGCATTATAAAACGGATCTAAAGAGGAACCCCCCAGCTTCCCTGGTGGCGCAGTGGTTGAGAGTCTGCCTGTCGATGCAGGGGACACGGGTTCATGCCCCGGTCCAGGAGGATCCCACATGCCGCGGAGCGGCTGGGCCCGTGAGCCATGGCCGCTGAGCCTGCACGTCCGGAGCCTGTGCTCCGCAACGGGAGAGGCCACAACAGTGAGAGGCCCGCGTACCGCAAAAATAAATAAATAAATAAATAAAAAATAAAGAGGAACCCCCATAAAGAAATTCTAAACATCTGTCGAACAATTAAAGAATTATTAGAACAAGTATATAGTTTTCAACCTGACTACTTGGAATGACAATATATATGCATGTTAATTCTGATATGTTTGTTTTTTAAACCTAATTTCTATACCTCATAATAGTCAATAAAATATATTTTATTAATCTTTTATACAACAGTTAATCTGATCATATTGGCCTGCTGTATCTACTTCACTTCTAGCTTCTTTCCTCTTGTGTAGGAGTCTAGAATAAGAATTAGAGTTTTTTCGTTTATATTTAAATGTTGTTCATTGACTTCAATTTCTAGGAGACACAACTGACTATTGGTTCTACTGCACTGAACACAGCAACATGAAACTAGATTATTAGGGTTACTATTCACATGGATCATTTCATTCCGTGTGTTTCCACTAGCGACAGGCTGACTTACTGATCAGCCATCTTATAAGGACTGTAGGACGAAAGATACAACCAGACAAACTTAAATCCATCAGTTACTCAAAGGTGAGCTGCCCTAGAGATCTGAGTCTATAAAGTTATTCCTAGCATATGAGTTGTAGCATCTTTAACGCTAATAAACTGAAAATAAGCATCCATAACTATATTACATATTTATTATGGGATAAATCCTAGCATATAATAATACCTTTATAACTAATCATTATATCCACTGTGCACAGAGTTGAATAATTTGAAGTAAGAGTCAAAGAAGGTATCTCAAAATAACTAGTTATGTAAAGATTTGGTTACTTAGTATATGATCTGTGGCTTCCAGACTTTGCCCCAAAAGTCTCTGTCCAATATTCTTTTCATCTTTAACTGAATAACCTTGCTTATAAAATCCCAAATTACTGCTAATTCAAGCCGATTTGATAGGATGCCACTGGTGTACGTGTATTAGTGGGTACTACATAAAGAAGCTCCATGAAACCCACTGCTCTGCATCCTGTGAGGATGTTTTCAAGGATGCTATTCATTATCTTGTAAAATGTGTTCCCTTTGAAGACCCATGAAAGACTTTTCTGGACTTCCCTGGCTGTTCAGTGGTTAAGACTCCACGCTTCCAATGCAGGAAGTGCGGGTTTGATCCCTGGTAGGGGAGCTAAGATTCCACATGCGTGCAGCCAAAAAATCAATCAATCAAAAAAAAATTTTTTTTAATTAAAGAATAAAACTTGAAAAAAAAAAAAGACTTTTCTTCTGGTTCAAGTATCAGCAATAGATAAACTTCCCTAAAATGCTGGTTTTAAAGTATGTCCACTGAGTTATTTTATTTTATTTGTCTTATCTTTACTGGAGTATAATTGCTTTATGATGTTGTGTTCACTGAGTAATTTTAAATGATTCCATTTCTTTCAGGCAAGCTTAAAGCCAAATTAGTGGCCTAACTCTAGTAAATAATTTAAATTTTGACTTGCAATTATGTATACATCTTTAAAGGTTGACTTAAATCTTTTCTGAATTACGAGGGTCACGTATAAACATAATTCAGTAAGATTCTAGTATTTGAAAACATTAATGATTTAACTACTTAGTAATGCAAATAAACTTTATAAATTAAAGATAATGAAACAGTATATAAGTAGCTTGAAAAATAATCAGCTCAATTCCTTGCCCCTGTATTTGTCAATAAAAAACATTAACATTTATTTTTTATGATTCTGGGTTAATAAATAGAAAACTATCATACATAAAGGATAATAGAATCATAATTTATTATTATGCAATATTTATTTATCTAGGCATTTTGATTTAGATTTTGGGTATAAAATGGTTTACTCTGTAATCTAGAACTCATTGACATGGAAACTAGATTGAAAAAATAACCCAGGGCAAATGACTCTTAGAGACAAAGAAAGATGAAAAAAAACTTGTAGTCCCACTGCCTAAAAAAACTCTAGCCTGTTTTTTGTTTGTTTGTTTGTTTAATGTCTAAGGCTTCCCTTTTGGGGGCTATGTATCACTATGATATAACCCTGTCGCCCTTTTCTCTTAAAAAAAAAAAAGCTATTTTCCAATATTACTACAAATTCTTTACAAACACCATTTTACATAGCTACACATACTCCATCAATTAGATACACCATAATTCACTTCACTGTATTGACATTTACATTTTTTCTACTTTTTCACCATTTTAAATGACACTCTGAAAAAACATTTTGATGTACACTTTTTCTACACTCAGGTTTATTTCTTTAGAATAGATTTCTAGATGTTAGTTACCAGCCAAAGAGTATGAATACGAACACTTCAGGGAATATTAACATACTTTGCCAACTGGATTTTGAAAAAGGTTTCAACGCTGCCCCATGCATGTCTCCGAACACCACTTCACTGCTACCAGAATGTGCCCAGCTTTGAGTGTTAGAGACAACAGCTCTAATAAATGCGCCAACAAATCCCCATCGCTGCTGAAGGGTTTGTAGTTGGCACTGAGGTCACAAGGGCCCAAATTAAAGACCGGTAGGTTTTATTTATTTTTTAAGCTTGGCAAAATCACCTGAAGAAAACTGGTTTCCAAAGCTAACCAAATCAAACAGAAAGCGAACCTAAACGAGCAAACAAAAAACCTCAACAAAATCACAAAGTGCTGGATGTGCAAAAATGCAGGTGAACATCTCGCCACTGCAAAACATGGCATGCGGGTAATGGTATGCTGGAGAGCATACATTACTGTACTCCACATTTCCTGAGTGCATTACTCTGCGCCAGGCACGGGGAGGTGCTGTATAGGGTATTATTAGCTCTGATAGAAAAGTTCACTGTTACCACATCTACTCATTACCCTGCCAGCCTCGACGTCTTCCTTCCATATCCTGTGTATCAGACAAGGAACATTTCTAGGAAATCTACAGTTTCAATGCCAAATACTGAAGCACATTTAATTTTTTGCAAATCCTATTCCACGTTTGACTTCACTCACAATGCAGGGGTTGGAAATAAATCCCAAACATGACTTGGTTAGCTCTATTTTACAGGACTACTTGGTCAAGGGGGTAGTGGCAGGGAGGACAGGAGAGAGGGAGGATGTCATGATAAACAATGATTTAGAATTAATGAAAAATGCTTACTATGCTATTTATTCCAGTCTCTGACAGGTCAAACATCACTGTTACAGGTTTCCCATTTTCTCTCTTAGCATACCGTTCCAACCAGAACGCAATAAGCTTCTTTTTGTCCAATATGGTCTTCTGGTCTTTTATATGATACTTCACCCTGATCCAGACTTTAAGCAGGTCATAAGATAAAAATAAGAAAAAATACTTATGGCATTATAATATTATTTAGGCATATATTATATCATTCCTTTTCCTTAACATTTGTCTTTATTTTGTTTCTCAGATTGAAAACATCTCTTCGAAATAGTATATACTAGGGAACCTTAAAGAGTAGCAAAAAGGTAAACTATTTCCCCCCTTAGAAAATACACTTCCCCCCTTAGTAAGTAAGGGAAAAAACAATATTTGGTAATAACCTGAAAGTACTCTACACTGTGCTTAACAAAAAACAGAGCACTAGAAAAATGTTCCGTCCAGAGGAAAAGCCCAGACGGAAGCACGATGGCAGCATGAGCGGGTGTCGCGTGTGGGGACGGAGCCTGGCAACCATTCAGAGTGGTGGCAGCTAGGACAAGATGTGACGAGTGGTGAGAGGAGCAGCTAAACAGAGAGACAGGCGGGGCTTGAAGAAATCTGCATGAAATGCTAAGGGGGTAGGGGTTGGGAGTGAACTGAGGAAGTGCTACTGAAATTGGAGGAGGGGCTAAAGTGAAGCTCTGTCAGAGGAAGAGCCGATGGCTGTGGGCCCGAGCTGGGAGTACAGGGAGGGCGGGTGGTGGGACGCATGTGGTTCAGCTGTGTGTTGTATTGAAGGCGGCCAACCATCAATCCGGTGGGCAGCTGGACGTGTACATGCATGTGGCCTGGGGACAGCCTGGGGTCACCGCTGTTGGGGAGAAGGCAGCTGAAGGTGCCAACGTACTTGAGATCACCCAAGGAGACTGCATCAGCTGGAAAGGAAAAGAGGCCAAGAAAGGAACAAAGCCTGGGAAGCACATGTGAGATACAGGTGGAATAAGGAATGGGAAAGGAAGATTGAGGGGGAGCCAAACGCTACGAGAGCACTGTTACAACAGGAGCTGACCATGGGCCACACATAGGGTGTGCAAGGCGGGCACGACCGTGCAGCAAACTGCCTTGGCAGGACATCTGCTCAGGATGGGGCTCTGACACTCCTGCTGAGTCCCAGCATTGGTACAAACCAAGTTATTCCTCTATCCCCTCTGCCCAAAATTCGGCTTGGCCCATTTAGCCACCCTTAGTGACTATCAAAAAGATTTTCCATAAAGATACTGGGTTGAATTTTAACATCAGTAAATTAGAAAGAAGATAATGACTCTGAGTTACATCCTTTTGGCTGTGTGATGGGATGTGGCATTTGCCTTTACAGCTTACTTTATTATAATGCAAACGGTACATTCAACTACTAAGTATCTGACGCTTGGTCCAGCTGGCCCTAACGATCCCTATTGTAGGAAACCTGACGTGTGGTACATACGTAGAAAGCTCTGCCTATTATTAATTCAGTTGAGATGGATGGCTACATCTCAAAATCCTGAAAAGCCAGTACATACATTATACTTACACAACTTGTTGCCTTCTTTGTCATAACCGTGGAGATAAATACCACCAATTTCCAGTAACCACCTGGGAATGGAGGCTTCAGTCAGGTCTAAAGAACGATAAAGTTTGATGAGTAATTGTAACTTAGACGCCTTTTAAAAACAAAACTTACAACATAAAGGTTACTGTTAATATAGTAGCTCTGACATAAAAAAAGATAAACTTACTAAAAAAAGAAAAAGCTTATGCAAACATCTGGAAAGAACCTCTGATGATAAAAAATGGTTGTTTCTTACTAAGTAGAAAAAAAACTACATAAAGACACAGATGACAGAAATGGAAAAAATCCATTTCCTCCTACATATCAGCCATTATGATGTGGACACATCTCCATGTTCTAGTTGTATTTCACCTAATGACTTGCAAACAAATATTATCACGATTGGACAATTTCAAAAGAACATGGCAGTAAATGTCCACATTATAGCCTCAGAAGTGGTATAAGAAATCAAAGTTTGATAACCAGTAGAGTCTAATACATTTATAATCTTGGGGCAGGTGGGAAATACTTCAAGAAAAATGCTAGATCCTTCAGCAGGAGGTCCACTCTCTAGTGAGGCTGAGAACCAACACAGCAAGGCAGCAAATGTCAAGGCTTCTGTGTCATTCATCAGTACTTCTCTGAGAACTCTCAAAGATTTATCTTTCCCCAGCCACCTTTCATCATCTCTCTGCTGTCTGCCACTAGAAACTAGCAATTCTATGTAAGAGAAAACTATTCTTGAGTTTAAAGGTTTATTCTGTACTTAAATGATTTAGAAACATCAGGTTTACATTTCTTTGCTTGACTAATAAATGCTTCACTGTTGAAATTACCTACAGTTTTTATATCTCCAATCAAATTATTTTTTAAATACTCTCCTTCTGATAGATTCCTTCTCCAAGTAGGATGACTGCGGAGAGTATCTGCTCTGGCTTTATTTGTTGACTATTTTGTATTAAGTCTCCAGACTCAGTCACTCCAGAGTTTATAATCCTCAAGGTCAGGAAATCCTTCTTTATACCTCATCGAAACTAGTAGTTGTGTCAGTTTCTTCCTGTTAAATTTTTTAGGAGGAGAGAGATAACGGGTAACCTTTCCTGAAAAGAGTTCTCCATGTACTTGAACACTATTATAAAATCCCCTCTAAGATTTAAAACTCCTTTTTGGGGGAGGTGGGGAATTGCAATCTAGAATTGGGCCTTGAAATCAAGAAGTTAAGAGGAGGCTGCTATAGGCATCCTTGGGGATAAGCCTGCTTTTTGGGGACTCCCATTCGTATAGTAATTCCACATGGAGCACCTATTAGCACAAGGAACTCTGGGAATAGAGACAGACACCAGGCAACAACTGAGAAAAACAGGCAAATAGTATCCCCTTATTTCTAGGCCTAGTAGCGAAGATGCTGTCTTGATATTTTAATCATTCTAAACCAAATAGACACAGAATAGAAGACTCTGCTGTCAGTGAAGAATCTGTGATTCTGCTCCTTGGTGATCTGATTTCCTTATGAATAATCCTATTTTAAGATTTATTCATAAGATGTTCCTTTCAAATGTTACTGTGTCTTTATAAAACATTATAGTCTGATATTTCTGATGACTGCCAAGAATATTTGCAAATATGCTATAAGTGTAAAATAGTAACATTTATGCAGGGGATATAGTACACAGTCAAGGTTAAACTGAACAGCTTACCATTTTTTTTTTTTTTTTTTTTTTTTTTTTTTGCGGTACATGGGCCTCTCACTGCCGCGGCCTCTCCCGTTGCGGAGCACAGGCTCCAGACAAGCAGGCTCAGCGGCCATGGCTCACGGGCCCAGCCACTCCGCGGCACGCGGGATCTTCCCGGACCGGGGCACGAACCCGCGTCCCCTGCATCGGCAGGCAGACTCTCAACCACTGCGCCACCAGGGAAGCCCGAACAGCTTACCATTGACAGACATTTCTTTCCTCCACTGAAAACTCTCATCAAGCATCTTCAGTGTTTCATCTACAACGTTATGCCTCCAACATAAGTAACTTTCAACCCAGTTATCATCTTGTTGTAGTCTTTCAACATCACGTGGATCATACTTATCTGACTTATCTAGGGGAAAAACAGTAATAAATATCCAAGTCAGATAAATTCAGCAGTGAATGATAACCAACACTAATACCAAAGGAGAAGAAAGACCTGGAAGATAAAGCTAAGCTACTTGAAGATAGACACAGGGATGCAGTTCAGATGAAAATGCAATTTAAAGGATTGATGGAATTTCTAAGTATGACTAGAATAAAGTTATCTAAAAATTGCAGCTTTATTTTAAGACAAGCCACCACAGAGTTAAAAAATAAGACCATAGTAAAATATTCTGCATAACCCTCTAAAACCATAAACCAACATCTAGGAAGATCGATTATGTTATGTGAACTTAAAATACTCACCCTAGACAATGAAAAATGAACTTGTATGTATCAAGAAAGAACTAGGTTGTACTTAAAAAGACATGTTTGCCAAGTGTCTTTTTTGAAAATGAACTCAATACAAAATGGAAAACTATGGATGTAGCAGTCAACATTTCCCTTAATTCACTGGAATAATTGTTGCCAATGATTTCTCATTATCCACCTACACACATGCTGTGTTCTCACCAACCTCTACATACCTCTATATCCTCCTTCCACACCCTGCTCTATTTTTCTGTAACTGAATTTTCCTTGTCTCCTCACAACCACCTTTGCACATCCAAATTCTACCATTCTGCAAGACTCCTTTCAAATGCTTCCTCTTCCATAAAAATTTTCCCTGGGCCTAGAAGCAATTCCTTCCCTCCTGTGAATAGCTACAGGACCTAAACTACTCACTTAGCACCCTTGAATCAGAGTTACTCGTGTTTACGCCATATCTTCCCATATACAGATCGTAACAGCACAGTCTATATACATCCTAAGAAGCCCCCAAAGCAGATTACATAGTGCCAATGAAAAGGCCTTCAGGAAACATTTGTTGATTGAATCTATTCCTTCTCTATTTTTTATTTTCTCTGTCAATGGTACCCTCCCAGGGACCCAAAGAAGAAACTTCAGAAAATTGCCCGGCTCCTTCATCTCTCTTTTTTTTTTTTTCCCCTAGTTAGTTGCCAAATTGTATAGATTCTCTCTCCTCTCCAGTAGTTCTGAGTTATTTCAGGCCCTCAGCGATAACAGCTGAAAGGGTGGGGAAATATAAAGAGCATCCGTGGAATTATCTTCGAGTCCCAATTTCCTTATCATTAACTGTTTTAGATACTCACAGGGTTGTGTGAGGATCAGAGAAAAATGTATACATGAAAGTACTTGAAAGTTTCAAGCACTATAAAATATAAGATGAGGCCATAGATCATGTATTTGTAGAGTGTTACCTTGGATATGGCTTTCAATATCTGGGCTCTATTTTTCTAATCTTTACAATGAGTGGTTCTGTTGTAAGTTAACCTTGGAAAATGGTATTTTAGTTCTGTCTATTCAAAAGTTCATCAGTATTCAAAGGACAACTTATCTTTAATTATGATTTATAAACATGAGTTGAGATATAAAAGAATTTATATACTGTTTAGCAGCAAAAAGGACCCTGGGAGCACCTGCCCCTAAAGTCAGATCATCCAGTTTGGCCACTGGACAGCACTCTCTACTGGACCAATATAGTGTTTTCCTTGAAATTACTGTCTGACTTCAAGAAAATTTCTCCCAAATACCCCAGTGTGAATAACCATAGTTTACTTAACAGTTGTTCTTTCAAATAAAAATGGTGGTCCATGAAAAATGTGACTAATTTAGCTAGCAACTCAAATACACATAAGTATTTAATGTGTACTTCCTGATTTTGTTACCCAGAACATTTAAAGCCCATGTACTCAAGGGTCAAGATTTAATAAAATTTACTGCTTCATCGGGGGCTTTCTAAAATAAAATTGACTTAAAAAAAAAGTTTTAACTGCGAGTGCTGACAATGAAGAGACTATAATGGCCAAGTGCCTTGATTCGGGCCAAGGAGGCAGCAGTTTTGCCCACTATTGCTTCCGCGTAGTCAGAGCAAACGAAAAAGGGAAAAAAGCTTCTTAGCATCACTGTGGAAACAGCTTTGACCTCATGGGCTCCTGAAGAGTCCTGGGCATCTCCAAGGGTCCGCAGACTACCACTTCCCCAGGACAACATGTGGCAAGTGGTAAAAACTCAAAAAATATTAGCCATAAGAAGAAGAATCAAACATTATTGTTGTTAGTATCATTACTCCTACCACTGCTGATATTACCACTACGGATACCATAAACAAGACAGTGCCCATTACCAAGAAATGTAAAGCTTATTGCTCTTGGATAGCTTTTAAGGATACAGATCTTCGAAATTAGAACTCTCCATTTAGGTTAAAATGATTAATTATTGTTATTAATAGGACATGTGCTTACATATGAGACACCTCTTGTTAAACATTTACCCCTAGAGACAGGTAGAGATGGAAACAGCCAGAAAAGACAGAGCAAGAGAGGATTGGGGAGGAGGTCATGTAGGAGTGGAGGGAGAGAGGCTGGAGAAGAGTAGGGGCAGAAGAGGACAGAGAAGAGGGCTGAGGGGAGGAGAGCGAGAGACAGAAGGACACACAGGGAGAAACAGAGAGAAAACTGAGCATTCAAGGTAAGGAAAACTTGGCCTGGGACCACAAGGCCAAGTGTAATAATAACTGCTTACGACAACACCATTTGCCGCTTTCAAACACAGCTCCCAGACAACTGAACTGAGGGGAAGCAAACTACACAGCCCAAAACATACCTCTTTGGCATACTGATTATTTTAGGCTGATATTTTTAACAAACAGCACATACAGGAATCTTTAAAGTGAGTGCAAGTCACCCTTTTATAAGAAACATTTACACGTATAAAGGAAGTCACCATTTGTAAGTGCCTCCCTCTCTGTGACAGGAAGAGAAGGATTGGAAATCTCCAGAAACTCTTATCAATGGGAAAGGCCAGGACATAGATCTGCACAACCATACCCTTGTTCACTGAGCTTTTCTTGGTCACCTCTCATAACTGACTCCCCACCCTAGCATCTTCTGTCTTTAGCTGGAGATGGTATTGAAGGTGGTGGCTTGGGCCACTTCGGAGAGTTACTCAGTCCTCCTGGGTCTCTCCCACGTATACAAGGGATACGCATGTTAAACTTGTGTTTTTCTCCGGTTCATCTGTCTTATATCAATTTAATTATTAGGCCAGTCAAAGAACCTAGAAGGGTAAAAGGAAAATGTTTTCCCCTCCACAGAACCCTCAAGTGTTAGGGAGTTTTCTGAAAACCAGTCCTTCAGTAAATCCAGATGTTACAGGAAGAAGCTGAACACGTACACTCAAAAGGTATCTGAAGATATCAAAACACACATGTGCGCACACCCCTCCCCACCACCTAGGACACATCACTTTGAAAGACTTTACCTCTCAGTGATTAAAGCATAGCGATGAGGAAGAGATTTGCCTTATACACAGATATATATGTGTATACTCTCATAATACCTTGTCCTTATTACTTTCATCTTGCTGAGGACCAGTGAAAACTTCATCACAAACCAACATTAATCTCAAGTGGCGGACTTTTAAGCCTCATCCTTACATTTGTTCAAAATAGCTCAAAGCTCATTTTTGGCCACTCCTCTGTTAAGAAACCTCAGTGAACCATCACCACACCTGTATGGTTCACTGTCTCTTTCTACTATTTATTTCTTCTTCCATCAATTTTGCTCTGTAAATTGGTCTTATATTTATACAGTGTATCCCCACCAAACAAAGTGGAAAGTTCCTAATTTTGCAGAGAAAGAACTAAATAAATGGCAATGGTAATTCACCTCTGGGTTAGACAGGACTAAATGTTCCAGGGTAAAGATGACCTCTCAGCTTTTTGTTTCTTCCTCTCTTCCCTGCGTGTGCATGCCCACCTCCTTCACGCTCTCTCTCACATACACAATTTTAAGTGCTGCAGGATAAACAGACTACAGTGCTTACTCATAAAACAGAGAATTCCATTATTAACTTTTCTTCTTCCCTCGTGCATTTGTTGGCTGGTGAAATTACCAACCAGCCAGAAACTGTGGTTTAAGGTTAACAAGTGTGAAAAAAATTCATAGCCTGATTCAGGATACCGGGCACAGTGATGAAATCAGAAGACCCCTGCTACTAACTATGTACAGGGAGACTGAGCAAGTCACTCTGGGCTTGATTTTCTTCTCTGTACAATGGAGATAAGGTCTGCCTATCTATCCACAGTCTAATGAAGATCAAGGGCACTTTGAAAATTTTAAACACAATGCCAATGAATTTTTATTAACATAAGGTAGAATTCTCCCTATAAACAGAATATTAAATTCTAACTGACCTATTAGTCGGTTGAGAAAATCTTGAAAGTATATTATAGATATTATAAATGTGCCTAGAATTCATATAGAAAGGCTGAAAAAATACAAAAGTATTCTGATAATGAAAACCAGAAAAGTTATTAACTGGGTGTCATACTGTTCAGATGCAGCAAATATACAACTATCAAACATCAACAGTGGTTTAGAACCTCTTAGCATCTGTTATTTCTCCAAGGACTCTGAGCACTGATCCACTTAAAGTCCTGGTGGGACCCTGGAAGAGCATTTGTACTGGATGGACCACTTCTATTGGCTGGACCATGTAAATGTCAACAATGGGAGTGATCAGGCTGAAATAACGGAATATTCCCTTTAGGGCATCCTCTGCTGGTTGGCCACAACCTACCCTGAATCTTCTCTTTCCTGTGAAGCTAGCTGGTGAGAGACTGAGAGGCGGGTGATCATCTACGATGGGATTAAGCCATTGGCCTATAGCGGCGTTTCTCAGACTTTAGCACCTCTCAGAGTCAGCAGGAAGGCTTGTTAAAACGGGGATAACTGGGCCCCACCTCTAGAGTGTCTAATTCATGGGTGGGATCCCAGAATCTGTACTTACAGCAAATGCCTACAGGATGCTGCTGCCGCCCCAGGGACCACACTTTGAGAACTACGGGCCTATTACAGGGGTAGGCAAAATTGTTCGGTAAAGGGCCAGATGGTAAACATCTAAGTATCTTAGACTTTGAAGCCACATATGGCCTCTGCTGCCGATTCTTCCTCTTTTTTTTTTTTTTAGCAACACTTTAAAAATACAAAAAATATTCTTAGCTCAAGGGCTGTTAAAAAACAACAACAATGACAACAGGACTGAGCTGACCTCTGGTCTGCTGTAGAGAGGGGAGGTGCTTTGTGCTTCAGCTCCTATCCTTGAAGAGCCGAATTCATATGCTGGATATGTACGAGATATTATATCTTGGATGACTTATCTCCCTTTTGATCTATTGTTTTCAATGTTCTTTAATCACACTTTATAATTTTCTCCATAAAAGAGAAAAAGTTGTATATTTCTTCTATCAGATTATTAAGCAGTCTAGAGATTTTTGTGTTGCTACCATGAGCCAATACTGACAAGACTGGCAAACGTTATACCTCTTATATTCCTTGCCATATTGATAACTAGCTTATTTTATATCCAGTAGAATTACAGAAATAATATTGTAGATCACTGTCTTCTTCCTGACGCTCTGGGAATCATTTTGAAGGTTCACAATTAACCATGACCTTTGCTGTAGAATTTTAGAAGGCACACTTCAGAGCTAAGAAAGTTTATCGTTTGGTAAAAGATTTGTTCGTTTTTCATAAAGGTGAATTATAGCCAGTGTGGTTTCTGTCTTTACTGAAATAAACATTTTCCCTCATTTAATCTGGTTACTGCAAATGTTTGTATTTGCTTAAACAAATATAGAAAAAAGAAACAGAAAACAAATATGGCTAGCTAAAGAAGGAAGAGGAAGAGGGAGTGAAGAGGCACAAGAGATGTAAGAGACTTCGCAGTGTGTACCTTTTTATAGTTTTGGTTGTGAACTGTGCCTGTTCAAAAATTTCACTGAGAAGCATTTTGTAACGTGGTAAATTCCTCTGCTGCATTTTCTGATTATGAATTATCTTTGCATTCCTGGGGCTAACAAAAGACCTTGGGCCGTACGAGTATGTGTGTGCCTTTGTGATGGTGGGGTGGGAAGAGTGGTAGAGGTCTGTGACTACCAATTCAATTTCTTTAATAGTCATTGATGTATTTAGGTTTTTTACTTCTCATTGAGACAATTTTAGATGATTTTTCTTTTCTCCAGAAAGTTTTCCACTTAATCTAAGTTTTCTAACTTACTGTGATAAAGCTGGTCATTGAATTCTTATGATTTTTTAAATCTCTACCACATCTATAATTCTATCTGCTTTTTGTTCCTAGTGTATGTGTTTGCCTTCTCGCTATCTTCTTAATCAGTCATGCGAGGGTTGTTTATTTTACTAGTTCTTTCAAAAGGCCAACTTAGGTTTATTATACCTACTATCGTTCTTTCCTATACCATGAATATCTGCTCTTTTTTCCTCTACTTTCTCTAATTTACTCGTGTGCATTTTTTTATCTCCTTGAATTGAATCTTTACCTGATTTTTATTGGGCCTTGTTTTCTAATAAATGGAAGTTGAGACCACAGATATTCTCTTGCTCAGCTTTTAAGTATTTTGTAATTTCCATTGTGATATCCTCTTTACCCTACGAGTTATTTAGCAGAAGTAAGAATTACACACATTGCAGGAAAGTTGTTAACCCATGGGTTATTTAGAGGTGTTATTTTAGTTTCCTAACATTTGATTTCTTTTTAAGTACCTTACCTCTCATTTAGTTGCTTAATGGGGTGAGAATATGGTCTGTATGATCTAGCTGCTTTGGAATTTCTGAGACTTCCTTTATGACTTAATATGTGGTGAATGTTTGCAAAAGTTCCAAGAGCACAAATATATATTGTACCCACATAAAGTTACAACATCATATTATACTCTCTATTATCAAAGGCTTGATAGTTTTAGACATGTATTAAGGACAAAACTTGATAAACTCTTAACCCATCTTTTCCTCTTCTTGTGATCATGACAACTTTAAAAGGTTGACCTGGAGAATGTTGGAGTAGAATTTAAGGAAATCCAAGTGCCTGTGTGTGTGTGTGTCTATCTGTCTGTCTACCTACCTATCTTCTAAAGGCTTCCTCTCTTGGGGATAATACATAATTCATTAGTTATGAGGACTAATTTATTATCACCCATCATATGTTAGCTCAAGAGAGCTAGGAACTGCAGACGCAAAGATGAATAAAGCCTGAGCTGATCCCTGATGGTTCATAATCCAGAGAGTTTACGTAAAATGTCCAGGAGTGTAGTTCCACTTTGTGTTTTCTAACATTTTTATTGGAATATAATTGCTTTACAATGGTGTGTTAGTTTCTGCTTTATAACAAAGTCAATCTGCTATACTAATTCCACTTTAAATGCCATTTTCCTTACATCCTTCCTTTCCAGAGAGGGCAGTTGATAAGAACAATCCAGTTTTTATGTACCTTTACGTACAGAGCTTCCTTCTATTCACTGCTGATCTTCCTGTCCTTGAAATTCTCCTCTCAGAGATCATCTATGATACTAACATTTCCTACTTCTTCTACTTCTCTAACTACTTTGTCTCCCTCAGCCTAATAAGACGAAGGCATCCTGCAAGGTTAACTGCACAATTTAAAGAAAACAGAGAAAATAAAGACATTTTCAAAATTAAGTTTACCACCAAGACCTCACCAAGGGAAAATCTCAAGGTTATACTTAAGATGAAGCAATAATGATACCAGATAAAAGATCTGAAACTTAAGGAATGATAGCTAAAGATATTGGCAAATACATGGTATATAAGCAACCACTAATATATAAAACAACAATAATCAATTGGAGGAGGGGTGATTTATGGGAAACCAGGTTAGAACTCCACAATGACCATACCTGTTAGGGAGTAGAAAAGAGGAAACACTGCTAACTCATTTTATGAAGGTTGCATAATTTTAATGTCAAAGTCACACAAGAAAAGTGCAAGAAAAGAAATTTACAGGCCAATTTTTCAATACAGATGTAAAACGCCCAAACAAAATATCACCTAACCGACTACAGCAATATATTTTAAAAACCTGATTAATATAAGCCACCATATTAACAGATTAAAAGCGAAAAACCAAGTGAACATTTCATTCGATACAATGTGTTCAATAGATGAAGAAAATGCATTTAGTAAAATTCAACCCGCAACTGTGATGGGAACAAAACAACAAACAAAACCCTAAGACTAGCAAAGCAGGAACAGAGGAAACTTCTTCATTTTGATAAAAGATATCTACAGAGATAGTGTTCGGGGCTATCTCTCTAAGACCGGGAATAAGACAAGTAGGCTTTTAACAATGCTTCAATTCAACAGTGTTCTAAATGTTCCAGTGAGTATAAAACAGAAGCACTTAAAGCTCTAAAAATTGCAAAGTTAGAAAGAAAACTATCATTATTTCCAGGTGATATTATTGTCTACATAGAAATACAACTTATCTAGAGATAAATTATTGAAATTAATAAGAGTTAGTAAGGTTGAGTCCAATATTAATGTAAAAAAGTCAAATGTACTTTCTATAAACCAGCAACAATCATTTAGAAAATAAATTCTGAAGAGATACTGTCTAAACCACCATAAAAATAAAACATATAAAGTATCTGGAAATAAACTGAACAAAAATGGGTTAACCTTTATGGAGAAAATGATAAATCTTTCAAGAAGGAAGAGTTCAGCAGATAGGTATACCAGGTTCTTAGAAAATTTCACGAAGATGATGTCAAGTCCCCCAAAACTGATCTTCTGATTTCACATGATTCCAATCAAAATCCCAAAAGAGGTTTTGTTTTGTTTTGGGTTTTTTTTTTGCAAAAACATGATAAACTGATTCTAAAATTTATATGGACGAACAAAGGGCCAAGAAGAGCCTGAAGAAGTGATTTTCATAAGCAGAAACCAAATGGCCCATAAAGATATGAAGAGATGCTCAAACTCACTGGTACTTAAAGAAATGCAAATTAAAACCACAATGAGATATCCCAACACCCCCATCAGATGGGCAAAAATTAAAAAAAACACTAACAATGCCAGATTTCAGGATGTAGAAAAATAAGGACACTCAAAAAGTGCTGGTTAAAATGAAAACAGATGCAATCAGTTTGGAAACTAGTTTGGCATTATCTAGTAAAGTGGACCGTGTGCCTATTCTACTACCCACCCGTTTCACTGTTGGCTACAAACTAGAGCAGCAGTTCTCAAACTTCTTGGTCTCCAGACCCCTTTTACACTCTTAAAAATAAGTGAGGGTTCTAAAGAGTTTGTTTGTTTATATGGGTTATATTTACTGGTAGTTACTATATTAGGTATTATAACAGAAAACAAATATAAGGACACACGAGCACACATTCTATCATCTGTCAGAGCAATATCACGTGCCATGTAACCTCTGGGAAACGCCACTGTATGCCTGTGAGAGAATGCCAGTGAAAAAGGAAAATGATGTCTCAGTGTTATTATGCAAACAGTTTTGGAGTCTCAAGCCCCTCGAAATGGGCTCAAGGAACTCTAATTCCTAGGCCAACTTTGACAACCGCTGCCCTAGAGAAAGTCTAGGCCCCAGGTATATCTAAGAATGTTTAAAGCAGCATTGTACATAATAGTAAAATCTAGAAAGAACCCCAAATCCATCAACTGGTATTTTCATTCTGTGAGCTACAACACAGCTATAAAAAGGAATCAATTACAGTATGAATGACTCTCCAGCAACAGAAGCAAGTCATGGAAAAAGAATATTCAGCTTTTATTGATATTTCAAGTTCAAAAAAGAGGTCAACTTAATAGAGTACTGGTGAGGAATACGTCACAGGTGGTAAAGCTAATGAAAAGCAAGAGAATGAGTAACGGCAAATGTAGGATAAGCAGCTGCCCTGTGAATGGCCGGGTTGAGGATACCCACAAAGTTCTTTTTCTTTTGTTGAATAGTGAGTACATGGGTGTTTATTTCATTCATGTTTTATACATTTTGTACATAAAAGATATTTCAAAGTTAAAAATAAGAGGCCAAGACAAAACAAAAGGACTAGAAAAAGTTATTGGATGAGAGACAATTATTAAACTTAACAGCAATGGGAGAAACCACAAAGGAATGGATAAGTTTGAATACATTCAAAAAAGGAAAAAAGTCCAAGTGACATAAACAAGAAAAGCCCAAACCAATTTTAAAACCCATACTAAAGAAAAAAAATTTTTTAACTACAAATGCATGTAAACATATGAAAAGAAGTTTATTCTCATTAGTAATCAAATGCAAACAAAGAAGCATGAGTTAAGAAATGATCCTAAAGCTGTGGTGAGACTAACACTTTCATATCTGCTGGTGGGAATGAATCGTGGTACAACTTGTATGGAGGAGAATTAAGCATACATATGAAGTATCTTAAAATATTCACACTCTTCAAACCAACAATTCTACTTCTACACGTGACTCTTAAGGAAAAAATCTGAACTACTGTGCAAAATATTGTATTAACAAAAAACTGGAAAGAATCTAAATGTCCAAAAGGGACTACTTCAGATAAAAGATAAGAAAATTCTTTTATTTATACAACTGAATATTAAGTGGTAATGTAAAACGTGGCTTACTTCGTAATATGGGGAAATAAGATCATGTCAATAAAAAAATGCAACACAGAAAAACTACATACAGAATGACCTTTTAACTATTTTTTTAATGTATAGAAAAAAAGGCCAGAAAAAAATGCACCCACTGTTAGAAGAGCTATCTCTGGATGATAAGCTTATGGGAGATTCTCCAGACTGTTTCTGGTATCACCCAAATTTATTTAAATGAATTCATATACTTATAGAGTCAGAAAACAAACCTAAAATTACAAAACCCACAAACCTCTCAGTTGCTCTTCAAACTCAATAAAGTACAGATGCATCGCTTTGGTGGCCAAGGCTCTCTACGCTATATTCCCACTGTTTTTAGGCAGGTATGCTTACCCTCCTTAAGGCTCATCAAAGCAGACTTCCTATGGCTTCCCAAACAAGCCCCACACCTTTTCACTTAAGCATCTCAGCTTGAACTATTTGAGCCACCTGGATCACAATCTCTACCTAGCCGAATTCTAGCATCTTCCAAAGTTCTTGAGAAACACCACCTTTTCTAAGAAGTTTTTCCTAACTCGGTGCTAACCCAGTCACCCCCATTAGATGTGATTTTTTCCTGCTCTTTGACTCCTACAGAAATGATTTTAGCACTCATTCCTCTTGATAGAGCTCTGTTTTGATGACTCTACTAGATTGTAGTCGTTCAGGAAGGGGCTCTATCCTTCTTTGGCGCTTTCTCTAATACTGACACACTGTTTCCCAGAATTAAGCACATAGTATGTGAGGAACTGAATACATTATTGTCACAAGGGATTAGTCTCTTTCCTTGGCCACAAGAAGGAGGAAGATAGAAGGGAAAATGTTTCTCATTCGAGACTCAGCATGAAATTTCTTACAGAAACAATGAGGACAGAAACAGTAGTATTGCTACAACAATTATGGACTTAGATTTTATTCTTTTTGCAGCTACAAATCTATCCATAATTGGTAACTTAATTTCTGTGGAAACAAAAACATGCTCAGAATTCCCGAGAACCTACCCCCCAAGGAGGTGTTGGAGTACAGCCAGTGTGTAAGGTAACATACTTGCAAATAATATTTTCCTTTAGGAAAAACATCATGTTTGCTTAAGCCTGCCTTAAGCCTCTTCTGAAACAAAATATTGTTAACAATAAGGGGAAAATGAAAGAGGAAGGAGGAAAGTGGATGTTCTCAACACCTAACTTCTAAAAAGTAAACTTGAAAGGGAGAACACAGGCAAATCAAAAAACCCTTTTCACCACTTTCCTACTCTACCTTTACCCAGTGCTGTATTTCAGGAAACAACTGAAACTTTGAGGGGAGAAAGTCTTTAAAGAACTTTTATTTTCCTTTCCAACGCAAGTCTTTAAATTAATTAATATTTGCAATGGCTATGCAGATAACTCACCCACGTACATTCACACATCCCCAGGTGTGACAAAACCCTCCCTATACTTAATGCCAGACAGTGCTTTAATTTGAAATAACACTGGTCTTTAGGAGACATTTTGTGAGGGCTGCTCTTTGCCAGATTTTGGTGGGGGAGGGGAGATGGTCAGGACAGCTCTTAATATAGACTTGGACTCATCTTCATATGTATGTATTTAAGCATTGCTGTATTCAATCAATGACTATGTATTCAGAGCTGTGATAAGTATACAGAGGCGAGTCAGACCCTGCCCTCAAGGCCCAAAGGCTGCCCCAGACCCACAGACATTCTACTGAAGGAAATGAACAATAAGGAAACAAATGAACAGGAAATTACAGGTTATGGTAAGAGCCCTAAAGGAGACAAGACAGGGAGGCTACTTAATAATTGGCAAAGGTCTCTCGTATACATGTAAACCAAGATGGAAAAGAAAAGAAGGACGTAGCCATGCTCACTCCCTATAAAGAGCCTTCCTTCCAGGCAGAGAGAACTGGAAAGGTCCCGAGATGGAAACAGTCAGTCCATCTGGAGTGTGTAAAAGCAGCAGTGTGGCTGGTCATGTTATTCAAACTGTGGGTCACATTTGTAGGTTGAGATGTCAATTTTATGGGTCATGCTATCAGGGAGTCATAGGTTTTCAGCATAAGTATTCTTTAATGAACTTTTGCTTCAGTTATGTGTGTGCGTGTGTACTAAGTTACAACGTATAATACGTTTCTTACTGTGGGCAGTGGTGAAATCTGTACTAAGCAAGAGGAGTAGTAAAAGATGAGGATGGAGCTCATCCAGCTCGTGCATACATGGCCTCACAGTGTAGGCCACCATAAAGAATTGGGGTCTATGCTAAACACAGCAGAAAGGTACTGAAGGGTTTCAAGCTGGGGAGTGCCATGATCTAATTAGACATGACGGTGCTGCCAAAAGATCACTAGAGTGAATTCAGAAGACCCGAGCACCAGCCCCGGCCTAGCTACTAACACTAGGGCGTTTGAGCAAATCACTTCATCTCTCTAGAGCTCACTTTCTTCACTGTAAAAATGAGAAGGTTGGACCAAGATGACCTTCAAGATCTTATCTATCGCTAAATTCCATGACTATATCCTGCTTCCTCCCTCGGGCCTAAGTAAATGACCATTAGGGAGAACTAGCTCATTAGGTCAAGTTCTGGGTTACTTCTTACAATGTTATAAACCATGTAGCTCTAAGAGTTACATTTATACAGAAAGCAATTTTAGAATTCTCTCTTTACTGGAACCAGCTATCTTATTAGAAATGAGATCTCTGGGCTACAAGTGAATCAAGTGCTTTTGCAACTCTCTGGTACAAAGTTTGGAATGTGAAGAAAACTGACAGGGAGGGATGAAAAGATTTACTGACTAGGTTATTCCAAACATATTTCTTTATTTGTTCTAGGTCATTAACTGACATACCATCTAGGGCAGTCTAAAGCTGTAGGGAACCTCCGCTCAGCACTAAAATCAAGACGTAGAAGCTGAACTCCTTTCACATAACCAAAAAGACTACTGAGGAAAAATACTGAGAGCCTACTATATGCTAACCCCATGCTACACAGTTTAATATATGCCTTTTCATTTAATTCTCCTAACCTAATTATTCACATTTCACACTTATGGAATCAGGGGCTCAGAGAAGACAAGCAAGCTAGTAAGTAGCAGGGTTTGGATTAGACTATTTATTCCATATTTATAATACATTATCCTACAGGCTTCTGAAAATTACTGTACAAAGATTAAATCATCAGTTAAATATTGGACAACTCAAGTTATCTGTGACATCTGGACACAGAACGTTCACCCAATAAATCAATTCTGGACTCACAGGTACTTTGCTATGTACAGTGTGGGATGAAAGAACTTGCTCCAGCACGAGAGGGCCTACTTCGTGGGTAGCCTGCTGGGTTGTAGGAAGTACAATTAGGCAAAATGGCCGAGGAATTCAGATCCCCAATTAAGCACACGTGAGTAGTATTACAGCTGTTTCCAGGTTCATTTTCTCGATTGTTGCTCGTGAAAGGTCATTAGAGGTACAGTGTCACCTGAGCTGAGGGCCTGACAAGTGTCCTGCAAGTTCCATAAACTCGAGACGCTCAAAACACTTCCAACTTACGTTAACCCTTTAGGAATCAATGGACGCATCACTTGCCCAAATGGAGCAGTGTCCTTGCCATATTACGCAGAGTAAAACCTGGGAAACGTGGAGGGCACGGTCCCTAACCCCGTGAGGATCGAAATGGTCCCTAATGACTCCCGCAAACACCCCAGCAAAGTTGGGGACGCTCATTTCACACCTGCCTCAACACCGAGATTGCGGTACCCACCTGTCACATACTCAGCTTCGAACCTCCGTCGGACGTCAGAGATGAGCTTGGCTTTATTCTGGGCTTGATACTATAAGGGAGACACGAAGGGACGCTTAGACATTACGCGCTCCATCCCACTTCCCCGCTGCCCAGCCCACCTGCACCTGGGCGCACGGCCCCCGAGGCTTAGAGGCGGCTTCGGGGTCCGAGTTGGAGGGGCTCGGCAGCGGTGCGGTCGGCTCCTCACCTCGGCCATGGTCGCGGTCGTGGACGTGATTGCAGTTGCCGTCGCCACTTCCACGACTGCGGTCCGACTATCTCATCACAGGGCAAGCCGGCCCGGAGGTAAAGAGGGAAGGGCGGGAGGTGGAGGCGGTCGCGTGACAACGGAAGGCGGGCAGCAGCGCCGCCGCGCCGCCCAATCCGGTGCGGCCGCCTGGGAATGGAGGCGGGACCAGGCCCTCAACCTGGCTTCCCATTCACTTCTTGTTCGGGCCCCGCCCCCCGACGTCTCCTGCACTGCGGACCCGCCCCCGCCAACCGGGGGATAGCGGGCGCTTCCCTCTTCAAGCTCAGCACTGGCTAGCTCCTCCTGCTATTCGCTTTCACAACATTCCCCGGAGGCCTCGCCTCCTCAGCCTCCCTTGGCAACCCGGTTCTGGCCGCTAGGCAGGCTCCGCCTTCTTTGCGCTGGACGCAGCCTCCGGCCTGGGCCTCCCAAGATGCAGCGCGCGGGCGGGAGGTTTGGAGCCTCCTGGCGCTGAGCGGTTTTGCGACGTTGGGGACGTGGCGGCTGCGGTGTGCTGGAGCCTCACACGCTGAGGTAGGGCCGGCGGCGTGTTCCCTGACCCAGCCTTCGCCGAGGGGTTGGCGGCGGCGCAGGGTTTTGCTCCCCTAGTCCCTTTATTGCGGAAGAGCGCGAAGGAAGTGGGCTACCCGGGGCCTGTGCCCACACTTCTCTGGAAGGATAACTAGATTATTCCAAGTGGTTACTCTATTCGGGGATTATTTCGCTTGACACTTTCTTCACCTCTGCAGCATCTTTCTCACTTGGAGGGTGAAATAAACAGAGAATATATCTTTGACATCTTTAAAACAGGTATATAGAGTTAAAAGATGTAAAGTGTCTTACGGTTTATTAATTAAGGTAGTGCTCAGCCGGGGCCATTTTGCCCCCCCGGGGGACATTTGACCATGTCTGGAGACATTTTTGGTTTTCGCAACAGAAGACTACCAAGAAGTTGTAAGAACGGTCCCCATATTCCCACCAGCCATAGTCAACCACGATGGACACTCTTTTGCCCCAAACTTTGTTTATATGTTCACTTTTTTTTAATGGGGGAAAAATGAACATTGTTTAAAAAGTATTTGAATACGCCCTTGAAATAGTATTTCAGATATGGCTAAAGCCTCTCTCTGGCTCCACTCCCCTACTCTGATATTCCTCTTCTCCAAAATCAGTAGTCATTGGGATTTGGCATGAATCTTTGCACCTTTGCTTTTTTTGCTTTGGACCAGGCTGCCTAGGTTTGAATCCTGGCTCTATCGCTTCCTATCTGTAGGCCTTAAACTCCATGCCTCAGTTTCCCCATCTGTAGAATGGGATAATACTGCCTACAGCATAAGAACGTCATGAGGAATGAATTAGTCCAAAGTGCTTAGAACAGTGCCTGGCATAGAGAGAGCAGTCAGGGAATACAGCCATTGCAGGTAAACAAAATATATCATGCTGTTTTATGTGTTTTGATTTTGATACATAATGTACTACAGTATACATTTTTCTTCAACTTAATTTTTTTCATTTGACTTTTGAAGTCTAGCCCCAAGGATACACATCTAATTCATTCCTTTTAACTGTAGTATGATATTCCATCTGTATTCATTCCCCTATTGGTGGTCATTGAAGTTCTTGCTTTTCAAAAAAAAAATTGCAAATAACGGCAAAGTGAACATTCTAGAGCAATGTCTTTGTGCATTATTATGTAGGATTATTTCTCTGGGTTCATATCTAGAAATGAAATTGCTGGGTATATGCATTTCTGTTTACTGCTAAATTGCCTCCCAAAGTCTCCCTTTAATTAAGTACTTGTAATGAATTCCTAACTGATGGCTCCTCCTCCAATCTCAATTCACTCCCCCATCTTCAACACTGTCACCAGGATCTTTATTATTCAGAAGTACAATCCTGTGATTTCTTTTTTTTTTTTTTTGCGGTACGCGGGCCTCTCACGGTTGTGGCATTTCATGGTTGTGGCATCTCCCGTTGCGGAGCACAGGCTCCAGACGCGCAGTCTCAGCGGCCATGGCTCACGGGCCCAGCCGCTCTGCGGCATGTGGGATCCCCCTGGACCGGGGCAAGAACCCGTGTCCCCTGCATAGGCAGGCGGACTCCCAACCACTGCGCCACCAGGGAAGCCCCTGTGATTTCTATTTTTGAAATCTTTCAGTGATTTATCACTGCTTAGAGAAAGCTAGAATTCCTTAGTATGGTATCAAGAACCTTTAATTTAATCTTTCCTGATTCTCTTAGTGGACCACCATCCCCCCACATTCATCTACATTTCAGGTACACTAAGTGTTGTTGGGAAAGGGAAAGGGGAGACTGATTCTGGGCAAGCCCCAACAAATGACCTAGGTATATAGGTAGAAAAAGTTTTAACAGTGGACCCATTCTGTAGCCAAGTTAATTTACTTAGGTAAACAATGTCCTATATGTTGGAAAAATGATATCTATGGGTATTACGCTCATAAGTTTATGTTTAATATTATTAGGTGAAGTTGTTAGTTGGGAGTCTTAATTCTATCTTTTTTCCAAAGGTAGAATTCCAAAGACACTTTCCATTGGTCGCAATCTATCGATTGGTTTCTTAAGAATTTTATAGCTTTCACCTGCAGATAATATAGTGTCTTTTAGGATCTTCCTGAACCAGACTTGTAGTTTATTTAAGAGTTCTGAAATTTATAATGCCAAATGTTATTATTAGCATTAAACGGGAACATTGTTTATTTGGTGGGAGGCTGGGAGAGAAGGGTGATAATTCGTTGCCCATCTACTATATTTAGGTTAGCATGTATTGTTTTTCTAGTATACTCACACATCTGTTGCCATTTTGTATGTGAAATATATACAGTCAACTTTGATGTGTGGTAATACAGAACAGGAAAAGCTCAAATTAACTACCTAGTATTTTACAAATAATCTGCATCCAAATCTCCCCTCCCTCCTTCCCTCCGCCACCCTCCTCCAGAGCTGAAACAGGAGGTAAAACTTAACTGGTTTGAGTTACCTGTTTTATTCTGCAGCCACTGTTATAAGAGTACCAAGTAAAAAGTCAAGTGACTAATAGGCTGGAATACTAAGCCTGGTGTCCTGATTTGATTAATCAAGGCTTGTTTATATTGGTTTAAGAACCTCTAAATTGAACCTGGGTTTGTTTCCAGATTATTTCTATCTGAAAAAACAACATTACCACTTATTCCATAGCCTTAAAGGTTTGTCTTATGTACATATACTCAGAACTTTTACTTTTAAAAAAGATGTTGCATAGTATAAAGTAAAACAGGTATTCACAGATATGTGAATTCAGTAAGCCTTGAGATAACAGAAATTTTGAGGAAAAATTTATCTTTATAAATATATTATAGTTTCTAATTTTTAACCCTGAAGATGGTCCATTTAGAATAACTTACCTTAAAAATGTGCATGTTTTTGCAGTAGTATTTAAAAGTAAAAAAATAATGACCTTTTATGTAACAGTTATGTTTTTTAAATCTATTTGAGTCTAAGTCCATGAGAAGAAGTTTGCTTTTTGCCTAGAGCTCATGCTAAAAGCATGTTGGGTTAGGATTATAATAGGATAATAGGATTATAATTTAGCAGTGGCTTGCACCCTTTTATCTCTATGTCATTCATACGTTCAGTACACTGTTTCGCATCTGTCTTTCCAGGTAGTAGTTTAGGGATCATAGATCGTAGATCTGGGGGGTGCGGAGGAGTGGCGGTAAGTGCATGCAAAGCTTTTAAATTAGGGGACAGTTACCCAGTCAAGTTTGTGTTTTAGAACAATAACTGAGGTAGGATAAATGAATGGATATATTGCAGGGGAGAGAGACTAGATTAAGGAAGACTGATTAAAGGGCTTTTATCGCAACGTAAATGAGAGATGAAAGCCTGAATCATCATAGTGGCAGTTGGATCAGAGAATTGGAAGAAAGAAGTTTCTAAGTTAAGGAACTTGGTGATAGCATTAAAAGAATAGAATGTAAGGGGCCTGATTTTCCTAACTCATTTCTTTATGAAGGTGCAACAATACATACTCCAAAGATTTTTGAAGGGGACGGTTCTGTGACCTTTTACTTAGTGGTCTTACCACTAAGATCCTCCTTACTCCTGTCACACTTGGGTGTTGGTGAACAAGAGCATTGTGTTGATGACACATTAGTTGTGACATTTAATATTAAAATAACAAAATCCTTTCCTGGACAGAAGGTATTTTTGGTTGTTTTTAGTATTAAGAAATCTGAACACCTTTTGAAGTGAGTAGGTAGTAAAAGACAATGAGTGTTTAGATCTTTACCTCAGAATATATAATTTATATTTATAATATATAATGCTAAAAAAGAATATATCATTTAGTGCTAAAAAAGGAAACTTTCTTAGAAGTCTTCTAAGAGGTCTGAGATGTCTGTGGGAAATTTGAAATAAATTAGTAGTCATACATTTTGATGTAATATAACCAATATGTGTATTTCCTTTCAAGTAAAACGTAGTTTCATAATTAAAAGCCACACCTTTGGTTACCCTATGTATCTTCTTTACTGATGAAGCTGAAACTACTCTGGGGTACCTGTTGTCCCAGATCTTCGCATGAATTGCTTAACAACAAGCCAGGAAACTGGCTTCTGCTAGTTTGTATTATGATGTAGTATCTCCAGTTACTTCACTAATACTTCTTGAAATTCTCAAAAGCAATATCATCAATTTGATTTGGAAAAAAAACCCAAGTGCCATAGAGGAATGTATTTATCTGTTGCTGCATAACAAATTACTCCCAAATTGAGCAGCATAAAACAACAAACATTTATTAACTTAAAATTTCTGAGGACCAGGAATTTGGGAGCCGCTTAGCCAGGGTGGGTCTGCTCAGGAAAACTTGACTGGAGCTGGGAGATGGGATCCCTGGAAGGCTCACTCACATGGCTCTTGGCAAAAGGCCTCAGTCCCTTGCTGGCTGTTGGCAGGAAGCCACAGTTCCTTGCCATGTGTACATCTCCGCGGGGCTGCCCGAGTGTCTTAATGATACGGCAGGTGGCTTTCCCCAGTGCAAGTGAGCCGAGGAACAGGTCACTGAGGAAACCACCATGCTCTGTCACCCAGTCTTCTGCTGTATTCTGTTGGCTGGAAGTGAGTCATAATGACCAGGCCTCACTCAAGGGGAGGAGAGTTCCTTCTTGATGGAAGGAATTTCAAAGAAATTTGTGAGCATATTTTATTTTATTTTTTTGGCTGCGTTGGGTCTTCGTTGCTGCGCACGGGCTTTCTCTGGTTGCGGGAAGCTGGGGCTACGCTTTGTTGCAGTGCGCCAGCTTCTCATTGTGGTGGCTTCTCTTGCTGCGGAGCATGGGCTCTAGGTGCGTGGGCTTCAGTAGTCGCAGCACGTGGGCTCTAGAGTGCAGGCTCAGTAGTTGTGGCACATGGGCTTAGTTGCTGTGAGCATATTTTAAAACCACATGTATTTGGAAGTTAGACAATAAGGTGCAGCATCTCCAATTCGAATGTAGATGCTGACTAATCTAGTCTGCTTTTAAGTAGAATTCCCTCTAAATCAAGTCATTTCAATAAAATGCAGGCTATATTAAGTTAAATTTATAGATTAATGGTTCAGTGATATTTTTTTCTAATTGGACTATTGGTAGATTTTTATATTAAAAGAACAAAACCTAAGCCTTTGGAGTTTGCTTCTCATTTGAAAGAGGAAAACAATATTACTTCCTTGTACATGACCTAGTTTTCATTTATTTCTAAAGTACTTTATTTTCCTGGTGTAAGTGATCCACAAATAAGAGAAAAGAGAGAGTATGAGTTAGAGTTACTTATAGTGAGTGACGGGAGACATTTCAGCATTCACAGACCATTAAGTATGCAACTATTCTGATGTTTCTAAGATTAGGTACTGTATGAACCAGAGCCAGCCATGATGATGAGAATGATAGTAGCTAGCCTTTATTAGCACTTTCTATGTGCCAGCTTCTATTTCAAGTGAGTTATATTAGCTAATTCCAGCACCTTGTGGGGTAGATACTGTTACTACACCCCATTACATAGATGTGGATGTGAGGCACAAAGGGGTTAAGAAACTTGCCATAGATCACACATCTAGTAAAAGGCAGGCCCAACATTCAGAGGGTGTTCTAAAGGTGCACGGTTCTTAGCATATGCTAAGCATTTGGTAACTGTTACAGGAGTGACCCAGCATATATAGCCACTGGATAAAGAGACATCAACATCTTTTTCTTACATGTTTTCTTACATGTGTTCAGTGGAGGGGGTGTTCCTTTGTTATGTATTCTACTTTACTAATTCTCTCAAGTTGCCTTTCTTATAACCAGTGTTCAGAGTAAGGGAATGTGTGCCAGGACAGTGTAGTGGTTAAAAGTGTAGGTTCAGGAGGCATTGGGCCCCTCTTCCAAATCTAGTGCCATTGCTGATTAGCTTTGTAAGCTTGGAAGAATTTTCTGACCTTTGTTAGACTACGGTTTTCTTGTTTATAAGATGGGATAATAAGAATACTTACTTTAAAAGAGTAGTTGTGAGCTTTAAGTGAAATAATGCATGTATTGTACCTGGCATATAATAAGCGTGAATAATTGATAGCTATTATTTAATTCTTGTGTTCATTATAATAATGATACTCTATTTTGATCCTCTGTTTTATAGAGGATCCTCTATTTTATAGATCCTCTATAATCTCTATTTTCTTCTACTTTGAATGAGGATAGTGACTTCCTTAGGGTGTAAAACTGCGCTGTTTTTGCAAAGTAAGATTTAAGATTTATTTCTGTTACGCTTATGGAGATTTTTTTAAAGCCATGTTACAGCATCTCCTGTTTTTCTTTCTGGGCTTTCATTTTGGCCATCGAGTCCGTTTGAACTCCTTTCTCAGGGTAGCAGGAACCCAAGCGCCTGGGCTGTGGGAGTGCTCTAATTTGAATACTTGACTGACTGAGTTGTCATTGTAGAGGGACTAAGGCCGACAGGGAGAAACCAGATTAGGTTGGTAGGTTTGAGAGACAGAAGTAGAACCCTTAAGAAATTCCCTGAGCCAGAGAGAATGTGTGCAGTTTCTTATAATAGAGCACCCACACCTTTTAATAGATGCTGTTAACACATTCGGTTATCTTTTGTGGTGTGGTTATTTGCATTCTTGGCAAACTGTGTTTTTTAACGGCTGTACAGAAATAATATTCGGGATACAGTTTTTTGATAAGCGTGACATTGTTAAAATAGCATAAAAAGCTTAAAAATGTCAAAGTTTATAGTTACCTATGTGATGGTTCTCTAACAAAAACATGCGTTTTCTTTTCAGCTCTGCCTACTGGATGGCAGTTTCCCTCATTTCATTTTTAGGTTTAGAAGCATCAACTGGAATCGATTTACATTTGAAAATTGGACTTGATACTGTGGCTTTACTAGCAAACAAGCAATGTCATCTAATGAACAAGAAAGGCTCTTCTGTTATAATGGAGAAGTCCTTGTTTTTCGTTTGTCTAAAGGAAATTTTGTAGATGAAGGGCCTACAAAAACAACTGTGTTACATGTCAGAAGAATGGTATTTGACAGAGGAACAGGAGTATTTGTTCAGAAATCCACTGGATTCTTCAGGATAAAAGAAGAATACTCTCATTTAAGAATTATAGGTTGCAACTGTGTTTCAGATTTCAGAACTGGAATTAATCTGCCTTATATTATGTTACAGTGCATTAAAAAGAGTAACGTTTTCAGATATTTTCTACTATTTCTTCACAGTACCAATAAATTTGAAAAGCGTTTGAGTTTTAGCCTACACTGTGAGTTGAAGGACAGCATAAGGGTCCTTAATGGCCCTTTAGTTTTATGGAGACATGTCCAAACATTCTTTTATATCTCTTCCCAAACTGGCAAAGTTGTTACTATGTCCATTAAGTTTTCCTCTATTGAGTGGGCAGGGGAGATTGCAAATGTAGGTATGGTTTTGTTAGGACGAAAGAGATGTAACTTATCTGAGGAAGGATGTACCCTACAGCCTTCAAAATCAGATTATGCAACTTGGAATACTCAATTTTGTGTATACTCGCTCGAAAGGGAAGAAGTAATAAGTGATACATACATTATCCCTCCTGTTTATACCAGTGTGATAACATGTGTGCATGTCTGTGCAACTGAGATTGTCAACAACCGGTTAAGAATGTCGCTGATTGCTCTTACTCAAAAGAATCAGCTGATTTCATTCCAAAATGGGACTCCTAAAAGTGTGTGCCAGCTTCCGTTTGGAGATCCTTGTGCAGTTCAACTTATGGATTCAGGTGGAGGAGACCTCCTTTTCGTCATATCCTTTAGGGCCAGTGATGCTTGTGCTGTTTGGGAAAAGAACTTTCAGGTATGGTACCTTTTTTTTTTAAAGAAGATGTTGGGGGTAGGAGTTTATTAATTAATTTATTTATTTTTGCTGTGTTGGGTCTTCGTTTCTGTGCGAGGGCTTTCTCTAGTTGTGGCGAGCGGGGGCCACTCTTCATCGCGGTGCGCGGGCCTCTCACTATCGTGGCCTCTCTTGTTGCGGAGCACAGGCTCCAGACGCGCAGGCTCAGTAGTTGTGGCTCACGGGCCTAGTTGCTCCGCGGCATGTGGGATCCTCCCAGACCAGGGCTCGAACCCGTGTTGCCTGCATTAGCAGGCAGATTCTCAACCACTGCGCCACCAGGGAAGCCCCAGGTATGGTACTTTTAATCATTCAGTTGGCATAGTCTTAGACCTACTAAGCATCCCTGTGCTTCATAGGGTTCATCCTGGAGTCTTATTATCCAAATCAATTTTTAGTGCTGCACTAAAAAGAAAATCATATATGTTACATCAGTCCTTTTTCTTAAAATTATCTGAATATTACTTGATAAGGATTTTGCCTTGCGATTTTGAGTCATAAAACCCTTGAGTTTGGGGGAATACATAAATACATAACTACAATTATTATCTATTTATTTGTCTTTTACTATAACTTTTAAATTTTCAGGAGTTGGTAATAATTGGCTTTGTATTTTTACTTAGAATAAGATCATTAACCTTTCTAGAAAACTCAAATCAGTTGTTGAGCTTTTTTTATTTTTATTTATTTATTTTTTTTTGCGGTACGCTGGCCTCTCACTGTTGTGGCCTCTCCCGTTGCGGAGCACAGGCTCCGGACGCGCAGGCTCAGCGGCCATGGCTCACGGGCCCAGCCACTCCGCGGCATGTGGGATCTTCCCGGACCGGGGCACGAACCCGTGTCCCCTGCATCGGCAGGCGGACTCCCAACCACTGCGCCACCAGGGAAGCCCAGTTGTTGAGCTTTTTAAAAGTTGGTCATTATCGTTTTAAACTTAAAATGAAATCTAGAGGAATTCCTTGAAATCTATCATTGTCCCTTTAGAGACAAATAATTGTTCTCCAGAGAAAAGTGATGGATTAATTTTTCTAAAAACGGTTGCTTAGAGAATTTCATTATGTTACATTTTGAAACTCAGAGTTGTCCTTTGAGCAAGCATTCACATTTTATCTACATGTAGTCATGTCTTTTAATGTAAGGTTGGGAAATTGCTTTAAAATACTCACTTGGTATTGAGCATTCAATAACAAGTAAAAAGGTGCAGAAAATGAAAAGGAAGTTGGAGGATTGTAACTGTGCGTCTCCGATAATATTTCTCTGACCCTGGTGTTTTGTTAACATTGCGTCCTCCTGGCTTAAGATGTTTATCAGCACATTCATTTATGTGATATGAAGTGTTTATAGTTTAAGATCTTCCAAAGTAGTTTTTTAAATACATTATACAGTCTTTTAAGTTCCTGTGCTGCTTTGGGAAAAAAAGCAGATACTGCCTTACTTGATGTGCCCTGTCCATTTAATTAGAAGCTCAATTAAATTTTCTATCACAGGACTTCCCTGGTGGTCCAGTGGGTAAGACTCCGTGCTCCCAATGCGGGGGGGCCCGGGTTGGATCCCTGGTCAGGGAACTAGATCCCGCATGCTGCAACTAAAGATACCACATGCCACAACTAAGAAATTGTCTCTGCAAGTTTTGACAAGTATCTATGTAGCAGGCATTTCAAAATTGAGATCATTGTCAGGTATATGTGAAACAGATTGTGGTGTGTTGTAGATAGAAAGAGGCTAATATGTTCTAAAGGTGCGATGTCTTATACGGTAGCCACTAGCCGCAGGTGGCGATTCAACATTTGAAATGTGGCTGGTGTGAATTAGAACGTGCTGTCCATGTCAAATACACACCAGATTTCAAAGGCTTAGTAAAAAATGGAAATAAAATATCTCTTTAATAATTTTTATTGATTATATTGAATTGAAATAATATTTTAGATAGATTAAATAAAATAAGTTTCACCTTTTTACTGCTACTAGAGAACTTTCTTTTATTGGCTACTGGAAAATTTAAAGTTATATATGTGCCTTGCATTTGTGGCTCACGTATATTTCTTTTGGATGACGCTATTCTAGAGCTAGAGATTGCAGGCTTGTGTGTGCATGCATGCGTGCACAGCTCTATGGTGTTTGCGTGCTGAGCACATTCTTATTACCAGTGTCTCTTCACATGGTTCATTATAGTCCATGCTATTCATGGTGGGGCAGTGGGAGGAAGGGAGGATATGAGTTTACAGCTTTCTCCCTGCATGAGTGAAAAATCACTGCTTTGGAATTAACCTTATAGGGGAAAGATTGATATTTCATTATATAGATTGAGTCTTATGTTCTTGCTGTAATGCAGGCTACCCTCCACCTAGAGGATGATGTATCCATGCGGGATTCTAAGTGGGAGTTTCAGCTTTTCTGCCTGAGGGAGAAGAGATTTCTGATCCCCATGGTGTTAGTTTTCTAGGGAACCAATCTGGAAGCTTTCAGCTTTATGGATCTTTAAGAAGTTGTCTTCTGTTTTAAACTTGGGGTGTCACGTTCTTGTATAAACCTAAGAAATCATTTCATTAGGCTAGGGTGATTCTAGGTGCCCTACTATTAGGATCCCTCCCCTTCTGTGCCCCTCATAATGACTGTTCTGTCCTACCAGAGTTTAGGGTATTAATTAATTTCATATGGACTCTTAAACGTTATTCTGCTTTGAGAGCTCTTAAAGTGTTTGCTAGTACCGTCTAGTTACCTAATGCCACTGAATTCCTTGTTTAATTGGTTTGATCATAAATACATATCCACTAAGGCTTATGGGAGTGAGGGTCATCCTTAAATTAACCGGTTAGAGAAAGAATCTTCACTAGAGTTAGTCATGAGAAGTGTTAGAATTTATAAATTATAAAATTTTAATATAGAAATCAGGAACGTGACAGTCCCTGGACAAATGTTGATAAAGAAATGTCAGTACCTTGCTATTTATAAATTGATGACTCCTTATGTCTTCTCATCTCCCAATATCTTTATTTTAGTTTAGTTTTTAGTGTTTACCCTACCATTTTCATGGCTTGTTTGTAAGATTGAAGATGACAAATTAGAGCTACGTGCAACAAAAGGATTTAGCTTACTTCACATCTGATTTTTTTCTTTCTCTATTCCTTCTTTAACACTCTCTTTCAGGTTGCTGCTAAGTGGGAGAAAGTTAGCTCAGTACTGATAGATGACTTTCTTGGAACTGGAACTGAACAAGTACTGCTACTTTTTAAGGACCCCTTGAATTCAGATTGCCTCAGTTCCTTTAAAATAACAGACCTGGACAACTTAAACTATTCAGTAAGTTCTGTTTACTTTTTATGCATTACTTAAGAACATTTTAGAAAATTTGAGCTCTTTAGAGCTTTTGACTTACCCTTTAAATATTTTTGATTTCATACTTAAAGTAAGCTTTTAGAACTTTAAAAATACATACATTGAATCTTTTAAGTAGTACATTGACTCTTCTTTCAGCAAATGTTATACAAATTGACTTTTTAAAAATATTTATTTTTATACAGCAGGTTCTTATTAGTTATCTATTTTATACATATTAGTGTAGGTGTTTTTGTTATAAATTTGGAATATAGTGTATCTGGTATTCACTCAAGTGACAATAATACTGTAAATTAACTTTATCATTGCTTCTGAAAAGCACATTTTATACCAATAAACATGATGATACTGGATTAATTAAGGAACAAAATAAAGCGAAACTGCTTTACTAAAAGAAGTAACAGTTCATAATATCTTAAGATTTTGAGCATAAGGAAAATAATACTCTGGAAGTTTCAGATCTATATAAAACATCTCTGAGCCTCAGGGTTTTTTTTTTCTGTTTTCTTTTTCCATTAGTAAAATGAGGATAATTCGTATTTTCTCTAGTTATGGGATTTTATAAAAGCCTAGTAAGCTGATACTTTTTTTTTTTTTTTTTTTTTTTTGCGGTACACGGGCCTCTCACTGCTGTGGCCTCTCCCGTTGCGGAGCACAGGCTCCGGACGCGCAGGCTCAGCGGCCATGGCTCACGGGCCCAGCCGCTCCACGGCATGTGGGCTCTTCCCGGACCGGGGCACGAACCCGTGTCCCCTGCATCGGCAGGCGGACTCTCAACCACTGCGCCACCAGGGAAGCCCAAGCTGATACTTTTTGAAGCAGTATACAAATGTTAGGTGGGTGGTAATAGTGGAAATAATAATTTTTTTTCTAGTTATGAGAAGATGAGGGGGAAAATATGTATCTTGTCTTTTATATAACAATGTGTATTGTGGCACACTGCCTTTTGGATAAACTTTAATTGTATTTTGTTAATCTTAAGAATTTTCAGTTTATTTCAAAATTTCAGTTTTAGTGTATTGTTTTATTTATTAGAGTGAATCATTGGATTACAATGAAGATGACTTATTTGACGGCAAAGAGAATTATTTGGTGGTTCCACCTCTGGAAAGAAGATTGAAAGTTAGTGTCTTTGCTTTCTGCTTTTGCTTTTTTGGATTAGTGCTGTTCTAAATGAAGGAAAAACCATTGAAAGAAAGGTCCTTAAAGTATAAGAAACTGAGTGATTGGGAGGGAAAAATATGGTACAGGTATCCCCTGCTTTTCGAAAGTTCGCCTTATGCCACTTTGCTTTATGCCACTTTGCTTTTACGAAAGACCTGCGTTAGCACCTGTTTTTGCTAACCGAAAGAAATCCAAAGAGGACTTTCGCTTTTATGAAAAAAGGCGAAAGCGAAAATAGCGTTCAGCGTTTGTTTTGCGATGAGCCGTTACACCTCGCGTCCCGAGAAGCGAGAGTAACCCCGCCAAGCTCCTTCCTGGGGACTGAGTTCGGCATCTCAGCATCCAGCTGCCATAGCTTTGACCTGTGTCTGTGAGCACCCGTGCTTTATCTCCCATTTATTTTGTGCATCCCTTAGCAAGATGTGTCCTAAGGTAATTGCTTCTTTGCTTTACATCATTTCATAATGGCTTTCAAAAGGTTTCATAGGCATGCTCTGCTTTTGGGTAGTGGGGAAACCTGTATTTCAAAGGATCTATTTCCTTTTTTGGTACCTCTGTAAAAGCTATTATGACATTACTTATAAATGTGTCATCTAAACATGATTCCTTTTTGTCGTAAGATTATGTAAATTTAATAAGCCTTATAAGATAAAATAGAGGCTGACATTTGAAAACACATTCTTCCTAGTTTTTAGGATCAGCATACCATAACTCTTTTAAAGGAGCAGCAAATATGATGAATCATGACATGTTCTAAACATGATCAGTTTACCTTCAAGTTTTCCATACAAAGCTCTCTAAAAGTTTTTGATTTTTTTTCCAAATGTACGAAGGTAACACACATTCCCTGTAAAATACTCAGACTATGCCAAGAAATATTCAAGAGATACTAACAATTACCTATGATTCCACTACTGTGATATAACCAATTTTAACACTTTAACTTGCATATTCTTGTTGATGTTTTTAATGAATATATACAAGTTTACATGGAAATGTGATTATAAGATGCCTGTTCTTATGTAACCTGCCTTTTTTCATTCATAAAAATTTTCCAATATACAGAAAATTCATAGAATAAAACAGTGATTATCTCTAGTCCCCATGTAGATTCAACTATTGTTACTTTATAAAAAATCACATTTCCTCATCTGTTTCTGCTTGTGTGTGTGTGTGTATGTACATGTATTTGTACGTTTTTGCAGAACCATTTGAAAGTTACAGATCTTCTAATACTTCACTCCTATGTGTTTTAGCAGGAATCTCCTAAAAATAAAGACATTCTCCTATGTAACCCCGATACCATTACTCACTTAGAAAGTTAGTATAATAATCTCTTCATCTTATTTACTATTCAGTCCATATTCAAATGGCTTCAATTGCCACAAAAATGTTTTTATATGGCTGCTTTTTTCAGGATCCAATCAGTTTACACTTGCACTTGATTATTATATGTCTCATTGGTCTTTTCATCTAGAATTATGCCCTCTCCCCGTTTTGAAAAAAGTGACACTAATGAGGAGGCCAGGCCAGTTGTCCCTCCTTTCTGATTTGTCTATTTCTTTGTGTTGTCATTTATCTTTTTCCTTTATCCCTGGCAAAGTTTTTTGGTGAAGGGCCAGATAGTAAATATTTGTACTTTGCAGGCCCTTTAAAAATTTTTTTTGCAAGTATTTTAATATTAAAGTGAATTCAGTAAATGCTTACTGAACACATATTAGATGTGAATGTAAACAGTAGATAAATGAAACATAATGGACATAGAACCATAAAGGAAGAGGTTGATTACATTAAAAACTTCTGTGCTCCAAACAAAGTAAAATAAATAAAAAGGCAAATTATATAAAAAGAAATTGGAACATATTTGACAAAGGATTAATTTTCTTAATATAAATAGGCATTATTCTAAAACAGTATTGAGTTTTGGGGTTTTTTTTGCGGTACGTGGGCCTCTCATTGTTGTGGCCTCTCCGCCTGTTGCGGAGCACAGGCTCCGGACGCGCAGGCTCAGCGGCCATGGCTCACGGGCCCAGCCGCACCATGGCATGTGGGATCTTCCTGGACCAGGGCACGAACCCGTGTCCCCTAGCATCGGCAGGTGGACTCTCAACCACTGCGCCACCAGGGAAGCCCTAAAACAGTATTGTTGAGTATGTAAAGTGGTCCAACCTCCTCAGAAGGAAACCTGTTATAGCTATTAAAATGTGAATTGCACATATCTTTTTACTCTTGCAGTTTCACTTCTAGAAATCTGTTCTAAACATATACTTATACATGTAAGCAAAGCTGATTTTACAGGAACATTTAAGTAGTATTAATAAACAAAGTTCAATCAAAATCTAAATATCCATCATTAGGAGTATGGTAAATATGATATAACCGAACCATGGAATAGTGTGCAGCTGTCAGAATGATTAAGGTACCTCTTTATACTGATTGTTAAATGATGCCAAAATAATTTAATTTATGAAAGCATGACTTTTAGAAATTCCACTTCTGGTAATATGTCATTTAATTTATTTGGATCAACTCTGATGATAAAAACAACTTAAAATGATAGATGAAATATGTTTTTAATATATTCTTAAAAGCTTCAAAAAGCTGAAAATATAAGAATAAATTAGCAGGCCAAACTCTAAAGGCTGGAACCCAGGGAGGCAAGCAGAACACTGATGCTACTATTGCCCTGGGAGCATTTGTATTTAACATAAAGCAAGAGTGCCCTAGTCACCTGGCACAAACAACATAAAATCCTCTCTAGGAATACACATTTATCCTAGGTCTCTTCTGAATCTCACAAGTAATTTTTGAAAGAAAATGAGCCACCTACAGAATAACTAAGCACATGAAGAAACAAGGCATCATGATTAATTATTCACAGAAAATAACCATTTCTATAAACTAAAATTAAATTGAAATTTAAAAAAACAGATGAGTTTAACAGTTGACTCAGAGATGTGGAGCAAATAAGCAAACTAGACTGTTAAGAAAATTATCTAGAAGGTATCAACAGAGACAAAGAAGGAAAATCTGAAAGAAACAGAGGGAAGGCAGGGACGTACGAGAGATAGCTGAGCGTCCATGTTGTTTCAAGTATCCGCATGCTACCACTAGCTCTCAATGTGGCTCAAAACATTTCTAAGCGCTGGAAGGCCTTTTAGAGATGAACAAATCTACCTCTCCGCCATTTTGCATACAAGGAAGCAGATGGAGAGCCAGAAATGTGAGGTGGCTTGCAGAGCTAGAGCTAGAGTTCGGCTCACTGTTCTTTCCCCTATGCATTTTATTTTCCAGCCACTTGTTAGAGGGGATAAGGAGAGGCCAGGACCTTGGAGACACTTGTGCCTAGGTACAGGAATGTTCACAGCAGCATTGTTTGTAATGCTCCACAGCTGGGCATAACCCAGCTGTCCATCAGCGGGAGGGAGAGGGGAACTGGTGTAGTGAGCCGATGGGATGCTACAGAGCAGTGGAAGGCACGAGCTGCAGCTACTAGCGACAAATAGATGACTCGAAAAGCGATTACATACAGAACGATTCCACTTATAAAAGTTCAGAAGCAGAACACACACACAGACTAAACATATTCTTTAGGAGTTCATATGATGATGGTAAAATGATGAAGACCAACAAGGAAGTTATCCTGAAAGGCCAGGGTAGTGTTGCCTCCGGCAGAGAGAGGTTCTCTATTGGAGAGGGCCCATGGGCTGCTCCTAAAGTGCTGCTTTTTTGACCTGGGTGTGGTTCCAGGGGTATCTACTTCATCATTAGTCTATGAACTGCTTTTTTGTCTTGCAAACTCTTCTGCACATATGAAAGAGATCACAATAAGAACAGGAAAGCAAGATTCAGTGTCACGCAGTGCAGTGTGCTCCTCTGTTTGGTTTGGGGTAGGTCTTGTTTATGAGGAGGAGAATGAAAGCATACCTTAACATATACATGGAAAAGTTCTGGAAAGGTAAGCAATCTTTTGGCTGTGCAAATGGGATTGAGGGTCTAGGAAGGGAAGGTGAGATGTCTTTTTATGTTGTTTAAATTTGTTATCATGGGCTTATTTTCATAATTTTCTAACAAAACTTGTAACAACATAGAATATTTAAGAAGTCTAATGACACACGATTTATTCCTGGAGTGGGGGTCATGTTGAAGAGAGTAGGGAAGAGAGACCACAGATAATTTCTGAGGGTGCCCTCATTGTCATTCTGCCCGTGTAGCCTTCTCTTCCACTCCCTGCCCCTCCAGCAGCTTCACACTTGGCTCTCCACCCCAGACATGTACATCTCACGGCCTCACAGTCGTGAGTTACTCGGCCAATGAATGATGGAACGTGAATGACGTGGAGCCCTCGGAGGCAGGCTAACAGATGAAGTTTTAAAACGTTAGGTAGACACTTTACGTGCTTTGTGCACCGAGGGAAGATAGAATTCAGTCTTTACTCTCCAACTTCTATTCATTGATAAAAGGAAAAAGAATTTTTCTGCCTTAAAATGTAATTTAAAAGAAAGGCAAATACAGGCTGCATCTTGTTTTTTTTCAGTCTAGAAGAACATGTTATATTAAAAGCTGAATTAATACTTAAACAGTCTCAGATATCCATCTGAAATGAAGCAGCTTCTAAATGTTCAGTGACGCGACTCTTTTTAAATTTTCAGGAGTAAAATATATTTCATGAATGTTTCATCCTTAGTGCTGAAATCTATTTATCTAGTATAATAAAAGGAATGGTTTGCTGTATGCCCAGTTCAGAGCCAGTTTTTACCCCCTGATAGTTAAGACTGGACCCGAGCACTGAGTTTATTTGCACAACAATTAACGTGTGACAGTTACATGTTACCTTTAAAATTTTGCTATAAAGGTCATATGAACAGAGGATTTCAGGCAGTATCAAATCAAAGGTAAGCATTTCTGTTCATAATGATACGTCTTGCTTTTTGAAGCAGAAATTATTTCAACAAGCAAAACAGTTTTCTTGTTGGAGTAGGAGTGTTGGTAGGCCTTGCTTTTTAGGAATATTGATTGGACTTATTCATATTCATATTGATTCATTACTTAACTCACTAGTGAAACAGATGCAAATACATTGGCATTCTCTCAATTTGATATGTAAACTATTATAATTATTTGCTGTGTTTATTTTCCTTTGTAATTAGAGACTCAAATTTTGTAAATAGTTTTGCTCTGAGACGTATTCTTTACTTGTCTGTAGAAAAATGAATTAATAAGCAAATTTGGAGAAAATACTGAATTATTGGTACGTTCGGTTTCATTTGAAATTGTGTCTCTGGCAATGATTTTTCTTTATACTCTACAGGTTGGTTTGGTTTCTGTTCAGGAATTACAGCAGCATCTCTTGCTTAAGGAAAAAATTATTTCAAAATCTTACAAGGCTTTAATGAACCTGTTTCAAGGGAAAGATGATAGTACATCAAGTGCAGAGGAGGTAAACTTGATCATGTGACCGTTTTATCATTTTATGAATTGAAAACCTATAAGCTATTGAAGAGTTCTTTAAATGAGAATATTGGAATATATTAGAAAATGCTGCACAATGGATCAAGAAGCAAAGTGGCAGGGATTATGTAATGGTGGGCTTTTATTACATTGAAAACTATTTGGTTAAAAAGCCAAATATTTTACCAATTTGCAAATTGTTCTGTAGGATATTAAAATCTCAGTTATCAGGAACCTCGGGGAACAAGTCCTTTTGTTTAAACAAGGTTTAAATATTAAACTGTTTTATTTGTATAGTTTGAATAGAAATTACTCCTAAGTGAATTACAGTTAACCCTTGAACAACATGGGGGTCAGGGGTGCCGACCCTACACGCAGTGAAAATCCACAAGTAACTTTACTCTGGGCCATCTGTATCCCTGGTTCCCCATCTGCAGATTCAAGCAACTGGCAATCAAGTAGTACTGTAGTATTTACTATTGAAGAAAATCCACATATAAGTGGACCTGCGCAGTTCAAACTCCTTTTGTTCAAGGGGCAATTGTATATGTTTTCTGACTTCTTAAACAGAATATACTGAGTATTATTTTACCTTGTATTAATGGTGACATAATTTCATCATTAATATAATTATTCTTTTAGTCTGTTGCATGGTTCATTTCTAAGGATATTTATTCCTCTACTTAATGTCCCTAAATTGCTATGCTCTTCTAGTCCTCATATCTGCTTTTTATAATTTTACTCTGGTTTCCCTTGTGGTTGACCATCGTAAGAACCTCTTCAGGTACCTTGCAGTTACTTGTGCCAGTATAGTAATGTAGAAAGTGAGCAAAAACTGCTTTGACTTCATAAAAAATAGGATTTATGCACATTCGTTCCCTGCAGAGAAAGATAGCATAGCAGAGTTACAGATAAATCAAGAAAAGCTGGACATAGATACACTTGAAGTTGCATTTTCTTCCCTCAAGTCACTTTAGTGCCTTGCTTTGACTCCCTTTAAGATTTACTGTTCTTGTAATGCTCTTTGCCTTGTGTCTGTATTTCGGTCTTAGCCATATGATGATTTTGGCCCAAAATATGATTCCATTAATGTAAAAAACAAAAGCACATCGTCTTGCATTTCTGTATTACTGTTCTCATCTCCTGGGAAACCTCATGCGAGTCCCTGTAGAAAGTCACTGTTCAAAGTCTTCCCATTTCCCTTCCCCACTTGACCCCGGTGATTTTGCCGGTGTTAGAAAAGGGGAAGAAATGTTACAAATTAGTGCATTGAAGCCACTGCGTGCAAGGCACTGTTTTGGGCCCTTTACATTGTTAACTTTAAGAGCAATTCTGGCAGGTAATAAAAATTTCTGCGGGTTTCAGGTGAACAGCCTGCCTCAAATCTCACAGCTACTGGCAGAAGTGTCAGATTCCTAGGAACATGTTTCATTCACTATAATATAAGTGCCCACATCTTTTTTCAGTAATTACCACATAGAGGGGCAGTATAGAGTAATGGTTAATGTGCAACATGGGCTCTGGAAGCAGTTGCCTCTGGTTCAGATTCCAGCTCTGAGTCTTGCTAACTGGGTGACCTGGGGCGAGGTACCTAACCTCCCTGTGCCTCAAGTTTCCTTATCTGGAAAATGTAGATAATAATACTACCGACCTAGGGTACTAGAGTTATTGTGATGGTTAAACAAATTGACGCATGAATGGCGTTTAGAACAGTGCCTAACATATAGCAAGCATTCAGTAAGTGTTGTGTATTATTATCATCATTACTCCTCCTCCTATTTCCATTTCTATTATAAATCCATATGTGTGCGGAAATAAGTGAGTGGCCTGGTCTTTAAGAAGAAAATTTTGGCATCAACTATACTAGAATTTTTTTTAAATAAGGAAAAATAGAAGAAGAAAATTTTAGCAATAATCGATCAGCTGTCCTAAGATAGTTTAATCACTGTTATTCATACAAAAGTTTCCAGTTACAGTTTAGAGTTAGTCACTGCTAAAATAAAGATTGGATTGTTCTCAGCATGCCTTGAGCACATATTGTGAGATTATTTTTCAAAATGGACCCCAGGTTTACATCCCTGCTGGCTCTGTGTTGGGTACCCAGAGCCTTGTTTACAGTCAGGCCATGCTTCTTAATCCAAGTAGATGGTTAATTATATGTTTTATAAGTTTTATTTTAGTGAATTATGTATAATCTATAATATATTATTGATGATAATTTATTTTTAAATATGTAAGCCATAAGGCCCAGCCAAAAGCTGGTTTATATTATTTTTTTTAGTTTTGATACATTTGGCAGGTTTTTTTGTTGTTTTTTTTTTGTAATCAGTTATTTAAACATTTTTCCATAAGGAATGTCTTGCCACTCTTTGTGGTGAAGAAGAAAATCCTGTCTATACCTTTGATGAAAAGTTATCAGATAATTTTCAAGATTCAGAACAGCTAGTAGAGAAGATATGGTATCGTGTAATAGAAGATAGCTTGGTTGTTGGAGTGAAAACCACATCTTTGATGGTGTAAGTGAATTCTAACATGATAACATTATCTTGATGCTCTACAACAGCACTGTCCAACAGAAATATAGTGCATGGAGGTATTTCATTCTAAATAATTACCAAAATCGACTCTTTTAAAAACTTAGTAGTTTTTTTTTTCTTGTTTAAGAGGAAAGGAGAAAAATCTACCTCAAAAATAAAATACAGGCATTACTTTACCTTTCCTTTCTCCTAAAAAAATTACTTCCTTAAGTCCAGCATATTTATAATGTCTTTGCTTTCCTATTTCAAGAGAAGTGCTATTACAGAATCTTTAAAAATGTGTTTGGCTTTTACACTTAATATTCTGATATATTTTACATTTGAAATGATGTTTCCTAGGAAAGGAGAGAATAAAACTTTTTGGTTGTTGTTTGTATGGCATTTAATCATCTGTTTGATTTTAAAGAATGAGCTTTTAGAGTAAACAGAGCTCTGTATTTTTTACAGGTCCCTGAATCATGTGACTTTATCGCTGTCAATGGATCAAGCCCCTAACTCCAGCTTTCTGCTCATTAAGTGTCAAAGTAGGGTGATCAAGTTGGGTAGGAAATCTTCCCCAGTAGCAGGCTCAGTGCCATATGAAATAGGATCAGAGGTAAAAAAAATCAAGTTGAGTGTTGATAGTGAGGAAGAGAAAGAGGAGAGCATTGTTTCTGTACAACCATCTGAGAAAGAGCATGTGCAGATCATCACTGCTGTAACATCTCTTTCGCCACTTTTAGCATTCGGTAATTTTTGTTGCACTGTGCTGCTACAGATTAGAGAGAGAGAGAGAGGTAACCATTCTGCAACTCGTTATGTTCAGTGTGGCAGAATTGCTTTAAGTCTAGAAGATCTTTCAAGTGGGAAATACCTGCTGACATTTCCAAAGAAGAAACCTATAGGTAATTTTTGTGGGTCCTTTTTAATCATATACCTAATAGAATCAGAAAATTTTAAGAACTCCCTTTATGTGATAATGGGCAGAGTTTAATGACAGCACTTGTGACATGTTTTTGCCATAGAACACATGGAAGATGTCTTCGCGCTTCTCGCGGCCTGGCAGAGAGCTTGTTTTCAAATCATATCACCCAGCTATGCTCTGACTTCAATGAAGGTATGGCTCTTAGAACACATGGAATGTGAAGTTATCAAAGAATTTCCAGAAATTTGCTTTTGCAAAAGGCCAGGAAGCTTCTATGGGACACTCTTCAACTGGAAACAAAGAACACCATTTGAAGGGATTTTAATAGTCTATTCCAGGTAATGCACATCAAATTGGAATTGGTCCAGGGAAGTGTGTGTGTGTGTGTGTGCGTGCGTGTGTGTGCGTGCAACAGGGATCCCCGTGGTAGTGTTCTATACCACTGTGGGACATGTCCAGGTCATCGCCTGGTACAACGTGAATTAACAGGTGGTCTCATTTAGAAACTGAAGCCGTTTTGATTTTATGTTTGTTTTTGGCTTTTTGGTGGGGTTGATTAGGGCCTAATAATGACTTTAAGATTTCCCCTTACTACTCCCCCACAGTGAAGTTTTAAAAATATAATTTTGATCTTATTACTCAGAGAAAGAACTTTAATCAGAAAGCAACCTGATTAATACTAACTGAGTTGGTTTAGGATATGTATACGGCTGTTCCTCTGTATCCATGGAGGATTGGTTCCAGGACCCCAGTGGACACAAAAATCCACGGATGCTCGAGTCCTAGAGGACGGCGTAGTATGGTCCACCCTCCATACCCATGGGTTCCACATCTGCGATTCAGCCAACCACGGGGCTGACCGTATTTGATTGCTACAGTCTGAATTATGTCAGTGACCACATGAATGCATTATTGGTTCTGATGATTACTAGAGAGTTTAGAAATGAATATTAATTGATTACTACAGTATGTTGTACATGACCATTTTTCACTGTCCTAAGTTGTGTAATATTGTGTTTGGTTTTTTATTCCAGGAATCAAACAGTTTTGTTCCAGTGCCTTCATAATCTCAGCAGCGTTCTCCCTATAAACAGTTTCTTCAAATATCTAAAATTAGGAAGTGAGGATTTCCTAATTGGTCATTTGGGATTAACTTTGGAGAAGGAATTGGTTATCCTTGGTTCTTTTTCTTCTGCCTTAGTTAAGGTTGAAAGCAACTTGGTGCAGAGTTGTGAAGCAAGCAAAGAAAAGACTAGTGGTGATATGGCTGCTTTATCAGACATAGAGGAAAGCATCCATGCCTACAGAAAAGAACTTCAGAGAGAAAAGAAGCAAAAGTTGGGGACGAACCTAAAAGTGAGTGGTGCCCTTTACAGAGAAATGACTTTGAAATTAGCTGAGGTTCAGCTGAAATCAGACCTTGCTGCCCAGAAAGTGACTGATTTATAATTACAATCTCGGCTTGGTTATATTTTAGAATATTTTCCCCTGCCAGAATGTTTTGGTCCTACTTGTTTTCATCTTACATTATATGCCTTCTCTGTAAAAGTAAAGATTGAGGCTTAGTGTAGAATCTTGAAGATGCACAAAATAGCATGCCTTAGAGCAGCACTTCTCACCTAGGCTCATTTTGCCTCCCAGGGGCGTTTGGCTATGTCTGGAGATATATTTTGGTTGTCAGAAGTAGTGGCAGATGGGGAGGGCAAGAGAGGGGTGCTATTCAGATCTAGTGGGTTGAGGCGAGGGATGCGGCTAAACTTCCTACACAGCACAGCACAGCCCCCGACAAGGGAGGGTCCAGCCCAAATGGGAGTAATGCCCAGGGTGGAGAAATCCTGCCTTAGTGTTTCCACTTAAGACATAGGTGATGGAACAATATTTTGTTCTAAATCTTCAAAAAACCTTAAGTAGCCCTTTTATTATACTCTGCTTAGTAAAACCTAGCATATAAAAATGAGCTTCAGGGCTTCCCTGGTGGCACAGTGGTTGAGAGCCTGACTGCTGATGCAGGGGACATGGGTTCGTGCCCCGGTCCGGGAAGATCCCACATGCCGCGGAGTGGCTGGGGCCATGAGCCATGGCCGCTGAGCCTGCGCGTCCGGAGCCTGTGCTCCGCAGCGGGAGAGGCCACAACAGTGAGAGGCCCGCGTACCGCAAAAAAAAAAAAAAAAAGCTTCAAACAGATAAACAAGGTTGTCACGATTCAGAAGTTTCTGTAAATATCAAGCCCCTGTGGAAGTTTAAATGGCAGAGTGTCTAGGTGAGACCATTATGGTGGAAACCTGTATTACATTAAATTTTCTTAGAAAGCCTCTATGAAATTGCGTAAGTCTATAGGCATGTGAAAATTTGGGGGCATTTCTTTGAAAAGCATCTCTCTTTCAAAAGGCTAAGCATACCTCATAGGCCACTATTTTTAAAAAATTGAAATTGCCTTTAAGCCATCTGAAATTCCAACTCTAGGCAAAGCTAAAATGTAAAATCCTAACTAAAGTAACTTAAAGAATATGGCACTCCTTAGAGACTGAGAAATTTAAAAATAAGTGAAAATTCACTTCAGTTAAGTGATTTTTTAAGGGGTCTAGTGAGGCATTTCAAAGGGATAAAAATTCAACCTATTCTCTTTTCTTTTCGGAAAAAATAAGAATTCTGAAGTAATAAGAGAATGTCAGAAGGAAAAAGACACAAAAGGATATGGGCCAAAAGGAATGTTTCTGATCCTTTTTGCTCTAAAATCCATAAGTGAGATGGAAGTTTCTGTCTCACTTGAGAGACATAAAGATGATTATAGAAACCGGCATTTCACACTTGCAGCAGTGAAGTGCTAATCCCCCCACCCCATGCCTCAGAAGTGCTTGTCCCTAATGATCTGGTGATGCAAGTGGGTTTTTGAGAAGCTAGGTTATTACTGTCTTGTCTCGGTTTTTATGGTTGTCCATATAATATGCTACCTCTTTTTTTAGTAATCCATTGTAAATTGAGTTCTATAGCTCTATAGCTCGATTTCTATGAAATTTCAATGAAAAATATTTCAGGCTTCCTGGAAATGAAAATGTGATAATTTCAGGATTAATTGTGGAAGTCAGAAAGCAATGTGTGTCAGTAGGTGTAGTGAAACTTCCCATGACATGTTCTGAAAGGACAACCAGGTAGAAAATATAGGAACTAAATTATAAAATGGAGGCTGTCAAAAAACTAAACAGAATTTGATTGTAATAGTTTATCTATAGAAAAGCTAGGATAGTAAAAAAAAATAGCATATTGCTTATTTTTTATTTATAAAAGCAAACAAAAGGTATTAATCTGTATGTACCAAATAACCTCTTTACAAGTGACCTTTGTACTCCAGTATAATTTTGTTTTCTTCTTTTTCTTTTTTCACACACACACACTGTATTTTATTTTTACAAGAGATAAATAAACTGACAACAAGCATTGTAAATGGATGACTACAACAAAAGCAACAATGATTGCAATTACCAAACACACTCATCCTATGTCATAATATTGACATTCAGTCCAGTAATCCTCCACTGTAACAGCTCCTTTACTTTGCAGTGAAAAAAATTTTTTAACATCTTTATTGGGGTATAATTGCTTTACAATGGTGTGTTAGTTTCTGCTTTATAACAAAGTGAATCAGTTATACATATAACATATACATATGTTCCCATATCTCTTCCCTCTTGCGTCTCTCTCCCTCCCACCCTCCCTATCCCACCCCTCCGGGCGGTCACAGAGCACCGAGCTGATATTCCTGTGCTATGCGGCTGCTTCCCACTAGCTATCTACCTTACGTTTGTTAGTGTATATATGTCCATACCTCTCTCTCTCTTTGTCACAGCTCACCCTTCCCCCTCCCCATATCCTCAAGTCCGTTCTCCAGTACGTCTGTGTCTTTATTCCTGTCTTACCCCTAGGTTCTTCATGACATTTTTTTTTCTTAAATTCGATATATATGTGTTAGCATACGGTATTTGTCGTTCTCTTTCTGACTTACTTCACTCTGTATGACAGACTCTAGACCTATCCACCTCATTACAAATAGCTCAGTTTTGTTTCTTTTTATGGCTGAGTAATATTCCCTTGTATATACGTGCCACATCTTCTTTATCCATTCATCCAATGATGGGCTCTTAGGTTGTTTCCATCTCCGGGCTATTGTAAATAGAGCTACAGTGAATATTTTGTTACATGACTCTTTTTGAGTTTTGGTTTTCTCAGGGTATATGCCCAGTAGTGGGATTGCTGGGTCATATGGTAGTTCTATTTGTAGTTTTTTAAGGAACCTCCATACTGTTGTTCATAGTGGCTGAACCAATTCACATTCCCACCAGCAGTGCAAGAGTGTTCCCTTTTCTCCACACCCTCTCCAGCATTTATTGTTTCTAGATTTTTTGATGATGGCCATTCTGACTGGTGTGAGATGATATCTCATTGTAGTTTTGATTTGCATTTCTCTAATGATTAATGATGTTGAGCATTCTTTCATGTGTTTGTTGGCAGTCTGTATATCTTCTTTGGAGAAATGTCTCTTTAGGTCTCCTGCCCATTTTTGGATTGGGTTGTTTGTTTTATTGTTATTGAGCTGCATGAGCTGCTTGTAAATTTTGGAGATTAATCCTTTGTCAGTTGCTTCATTTGCAAATATTTTCTGCCATTCTGAGGGTTGTCTTTTGGTCTTATTTATGGTTTCCTTTGCTGTGCAAAAGCTTTGAAGTCTCATTAGGTCCCATTTGTTTATTTTTGTTTTTATTTCCATTACTCTAGGAGGTGGGTCAGAAAGGATCTTGCTGTGATTTATGTCATAGAGTGTTCTGCCTATGTTTTCCTCTAAGAGTTTGATAGTTTATGGCCTTACATTTAGGTTTTTAATCCATTTTGAGCTTATTTTTGTGTATGGTCTTAGGGAGTGATCTAATTTCATACTTTTACATGTACCTGTCCAGTTTTCCCAGCACCACTTATTGAAGAGGCTGTCCTTTCTCCACTGTACATTCCTGCCTCCTTTATCAAAGATAAGGTGACCATATGTGCGTGGGTTTATCTTTGGGCTTTCTATCCTTTTCCATTGATCTATCTTTCTGTTTTGGTGCCAGTACCATACTGTCTTGATTACTGTAGCTTTGTAGTATAGTCTGAAGTCAGGGAGCCTGATTCCTCCAGCTCCATTTTTCTTTCTCAAGATTGCTTTGGCTATTCGGGGTCTTTTGTGTTTCCATACAAATTGTGAAATTTTTTTTTTTTTTTTTTTTGCGGTACGCGGGGCTCTCACTGCTGTGGCCCTTCCCGCTGTGGAGCACAGGCTCCGGACGCCAGGGGCCATGGCTCACGGGCCCAGCCGCTCCTGCGGCATGTGGGATCTTCCCGGACTGGGGCACGAACCCGGGTCCCCTGCCTCAGCAGGCGGACTCTCAACCACTGCGCCACCAGGGAAGCCCCAAATTGTGAAATTTTTTGTTCTAGTTCTGTGAAAAATGCCAGTGGTAGTTTGATAGGGATTGCATTGAATCTATAGATTGCTTTGGGTAGTAGAGTAATTTTCACAGTGTTAATTCTTCCAATCCAAGAACATGGTATATCTCTCCATCTATTTGTATCATCTTTAATTTCTTTCATCAGTGCCTTATAATTTTCTGCATGCAGGTCTTTTGTCTCCTTAGGTAGGTTTATTCCTAGATATTTTATTCTTTTTGTTGTAATGGTAAATGGGAGTGTTTTCTTGATTTCACTTTCAGATTTTTCATCATTAGTGTATAGGAATGACAGAGATTTCTGTGCATTAATTTTGTATCCTGCTACTTTACCAAATTCATTTATTAGCTCTAGTAGTTTTCTGGTAGCATCTTTAGGATTCTCTATGTATAGTATCATGTCATCTGCAAACAGTGACAGCTTTACTTCTTCTTTTCCGATTTGGATTCCTTTTATTTCCTTTTCTTCTCTGATTGCTGTGGCTAAAACTTCCAAAACTATGTTGAATAAGAGTGGTGAGAGTGGGCAACCTTGTCTTGTTCCTGATCTTAGTGGAAATGCTTTCAGTTTTTCACCATAGAGGATGATGTTGGCTGTGGGCTTGTCATATATGGCCTTTGTTATGTTGAGGAAAGTTCCCTCTACGCCTACTTTCTGGAGGGTTTTTATCATAAATGCGTGTTGAATTTTGTCAAAAGCTTTCTCTGCATCTATTGATATGATAATATGGTTTTTCTCCTTCAGTTTGTTAATATGGTTTATCCCATTGATTGATTTGCGTATATTGAAGAATCCTTGCATTCCTGGGATAAACCCCACTTGATCATGGTGTATGATCCTTTTAATGTGCTGTTGGATTCTGTTTGCTAGTATTTTGTTGAGGATTTTTGCATCTATGTTCATCAGTGATATTGGCCTGTAGTTTTCTTTCTTTGTGACATCCTTGTCTGGTTTTGGTATCAAGGTGATGGTGGCCTCGTAGAAGGAATTTGGGAGTGTTTCTCCCTCTGCTATATTTTGGAAGAGTTTGAGAAGGATAGGTGTTAGCTCTTCTCTAAATGTTTGATAGAATTCGCCTGTGAAGCCATCTGGTCCTGGGCTTTTGTTTGTTGGAAGATTTAAAATCACAGTTTCAATTTCAGTGCTTGTGATTGGTCTGTTCATATCTTCTATTTCTTCCTGATTCAGTCTTGGCAGTTTGTGCATTTCTACGAATTTGTCCATTTCTTCCAGTTTTCCATTTTATTGGCATAGAGTTGCTTGTAGTAATCTCTCATGATCTTTTTTATTTCTGCAGTGTCAGTTGTCACTTCTCCTTTTTCATTTCTAATTCTATTGATTTGAGTCTTCTCCCTTTTTTTCTTTATGAGTCTGGCTAATGGTTTATCTATTTTGTTTTTCTTCTCAAAGAACCAGCTTTTAGTTTTATTGATCTTTGCTATCGTTTCCTTCATTTCTTTTTCATTTATTTCTGATCTGATTTTTATGATTTCTTTCCTTCTGCTACCTTTGGGGTTTTTCTGTTCTTCTTTCTCTAACTGCTTTAGGTGCAAGGTTAGGTTGTTTATTCGAGATGTTTCCTGTTTCTTAAGGTGGGCTTGTATTGCTATAAACTTCCCTCTTAGAACTGCTTTTGCTGCATCCCATAGGTTTTGGGTAGTGTCTCCATTGTCATTTGTTTCTAGGTATTCTTTTATTTCCTCTTTGATTTCTTCAGTGATCACTTGGTTATTAAGTACTGTATTGTTTAGCCTCCATGTGTTTGTATTTTTTACAGATCTTTTCCTGTAATTGAAATCTAGTCTCATGGCGTTGCGGTCGGAAAAGATACTTGATACAATTTCAATTTTCTTAAATTTACCAAGCCTTGGTTTGTGACCCGAGATACAATCTATCCTGGAGAATGTTCCATGAGCACTTGAGAAAAATGTGTATTCTGTTGATTTTGGATGGAGTGTCCTATAAATATCAATTAAGTCCATCTTGTTTAATGTATCATTTAAAGCTTGTGTTTCCTTCTTTAGTTTCATTTTGGATGATCTGTCCATTGGTGAAAGTGGGGTGTTAAAGTCCCCTACTATGAATGTGTTACTGTCGATTTCCCCTTTTATGGCTGTTAGTATTTGCCTTATGTATTGAGGTGCTCCTATGTTGGGTGCATAAATATTTACAATTGTTATATCTTCTTCTTGGATCGATCCCTTGATCATTATGTACTGTCCTTCTTTGTCTCTTCTAATAGTCTTTATTTTAAAGTCTATTTTGTCTGATATGAGAATTGCTACTCCAGCTTTCTTTTGGTTTCCATTTACATGGAATATCTTTTTCCATCCCCTTACTTTCAGTCTGTATGTGTCTCTAGGTCTGAAGTGGGTCTCTTGTAGACAGCATATATATGGGTCTTGTTTTTGTATTCATTCAGCCAATCTGTGTCTTTTTGTGGGAGCATTTAGTCCATTTACGTTTAAGGTAATTATCGATATGTATGTTCCTATTCCCATTTTCTAAATTGTTTTGGGTTCGTTATTATAGGTCTTTACCTTCTCTTTGTGTTTCTTGCCTAGAGAAGTTCCTTTAGCATTTGTTGTAAAGCTGGTTTGGTGGTGCTGAACTCTCTCAGCTTTTGCTTGTCTGTAAAGGTTTTAATTTCTCCATCAAATCTGAATGAGATCCTTGCTGGGTAGAGTAATCTTGGTTGCAGGTTTTTCTCCTTCATCACTTTCAGTATGTCCTGCCACTCCCTTCTGGCTTGCAGAGTTTCTGCTGAGAGATCAACTGTTAACCTTATGGGGATTCCCTTGAGTGTTATTTATTGTTTTTCCCTTGCTGCTTTTCATATGCTTTCTTTGTATTTAATTTTTGACAGTTTGATTAATATGTGTCTTGGCATATTTCTCCTTGTATTTATCCTGTATGGGACTCTCTGTGCTCCCTGGACTTGAATAACTATTTCCTTTCCCATATTAGGGAAGTTTTCAACTATAATCTCTTCAAATATTTTCTCAGTCCCTTTTTCTCTTCTTCTTCTGGAACCCCTATAATTTGAATGTCGGTGCGCTTAATGTTGTCCCAGAGGTCTGTGAGACTGTCCTCAGTTCTTTTCATTCTTTTTTCTTTATTCTGCTCTGCAGTAGTTATTTCCACTATTTTATCTTCCAGGTCACTTATCCGTTTTTCTGCCTCAGTTATTCTGCTATTGAGCCCGTCTAGAGTCTTTTTAATTTCATTTATTGTGTTGTTCATCATTTTTTGTTTCATCTTTAGTTCTTCTAGGTCCTTGTTAAATATTTCTTGCATTTTGTCCATTCTATTTCCAAGATTTTGGTTCATCTTTACTTTCATTATTCTGAATTCTTTTTCAGGTAGACTTCCTATTTCCTCTTCATTTGTTAGGTCTGGTGCGTTTTTATCTTGCTCCTTCATCTGCTGTGTGTTTTTCTGTCTTCTCATTTTGCTTATCTTACTGTGTTTGGGGTCTCCTTTTTGCATGCTGCAGGTTCGTAGCTGCCGTTGTTTTTGGTGTCTGTCCCCAGTGGCTAACGTTGGTTCAGTGGGTTGTGTAGGCTTCGTGTTGGAGGGGACTAGTGCCTGTGTTCTGGTGGATGAGGCTGGATCTTGTCTCTCTAGTGGGCAGGTACACGTCTGGTGGTGTGTTTTGGGGTGTCTGTGGTCTTATTATGATTTTAGATAGCCTCTCTGCTAATGGGTGGGGTTGTGTTCCTGTTTTGCTAGTTGTTTGCAATAGGTTGTCCAGCACTGTGGCTTGCTGGCCATTGAGTGAAGCTGGGTGCTGGTGTTGAGATGGAGATCTCTGGGAAATTTTCGCCGTTTGATATTATGTGGAGTTGGGAGGACTCTTGTTGACCAGTGTCCTGAAGTTGGCTCTCCCACCTCAGAGGCACAGCACTGACTCCTGGCTGCAGCACCAATAGCCTTTCATCCACACAGCTCAGAATAAAAGGGAGAAAAAGTAGAGAGAAAGAAGTAGTAGAAGTAGGAAGAAAGAAAGAAAGAAGAAAGAATGAAAGAAAGGAGGGAAGGAAGGAAGGAAGGAAGGAACAAAGGAGGGAGGTAGGGAGGGAGGGAGGAAGGAAGGAAAAAAGAAAGAAAGAAGATACAGTAAAATAAAATAAAGTATAATAAAGTTATTTAATTAAAAAATAATTATTTAGGAAAAAAAAGGGGACAGATAGAACCTTAGGACAAATGGTGGAAGCAAAGCTATACAGAAAAACTCTTACACAGAAGCATACACATACACCCTCACAAAAAGGGGTAAAGGGGAAAAAATCATAAATCTTGCTCTCAAAGTCCACCTCCTCAATTTGGGATGATTCGTTGTCTAAAGGAGGGAAGGGAGGAAAGAAAGAAAGAAGGTAAAGTATAGTAAAGTTATGAAAATTAAACTTAATTATTAAGAAAAGAAAATTAAAATAAAAACGGACAGATAGAACCCTAGGATAAATGGTGGAAGCAAAGCTATACAGACAAAATCTCACACTGAAGCATACACATACAGACTCACAAAAAGAGGAAAAGGGGAAAAATCATAAATCTTGCTCTCAAAGTCCACCTCCTCAGTTTGGGATGATTCGTTGTCTATTCAGGTATTCCACAGATGCAGGGTACATCACGTTGGTTGTGGAGCTTTAATCCGCTGCTTTTGAGGCTGCTGGGAGAGATTTCCCTTTCTCTTCTTTGTTCTCACAGCTCCCAGGGGCTCAGCTTTGGATTTGGCCCCGCCTCTGCGTGTAGGTCGCTGGAGGGCGTCTGTTTTTTGCTCAGACAGGATGGGGTTAAAGGAGCCGCTGATTCGGGGGCTCTGGCTCACTCAGGCGGGGGGAGGGAGGGGCACAGTGTGCAGGGTGGTCCTGTGGCGGCAGAGGCCGGCGTGACATTGCACCAGCCTGAGGCCCGCCGTGCATTCTCCCGGGGAAGCTGTCCCTGGATCCCGGGACCCTGGCAGTGGCGGGCTGCACAGGCTCTCGGGAGGGGAGGTGTGGATAGTGACCTGTGCTCCGTCTCTGGGTTTCGCGCTTTTAGATGCGGCTCGCGCCCGTCTCTGGGGTCCGCGTTTTTAGCCGCGGCTCCAGCGCGTCTCTGGGGTCCGCGTTTTCAGCCGCGGCTCGCGCCCGTCTCTGGGGTCCGCATTTTTCGCCGCGGCTCCCGCGCGTCTCTGGAGTTCTTTTAGGCAGCGCTCTTAAACCCCTGTCCTTGCACACCAGGAAACAAAGAGGGAAGAAAAAGTCTCTTGCCTCTTCGGCGGCTCCAGACCTTTTCCCGGACCCCCTCCCGGCTAGCCGTGGTGCACTAACCCCTTCAGGCTGTGTTCACGCAGCCAACCCCAGTCCTCTCCGTGCTCTCCGACCAAAGCCGGAGCCTCAGCTTGCAGCCCCGCCCGCCCCGGCCGGTGAGCAGACAAGCCTCTCGGGCTGGTGAGTGCCGGTCAGCACCAATCCTCTGTGCGGGAATCTCCCCACTTTGCCCTCCGCACCCCTGTTGCTGTGCTCTCCTCTGCGGCTCCGAAGCTTTCCCCCTCAGCCTCCTGCAGTCTCCGCCCGCGAAGGGGCTTCCTAGTGTGTGGAAACCTTTCCTCCTTCACGGCTCCCTCCCACTGGTGCATGTCCCGTCCCCATCCTTCTGTCTCTGTTTTTTCTTTTGCCCTATCCAGGTACGTGGGGAGTTTCTTGCCTTTTGGGAGGTCTGAGGTCTTCTGCCAGCGTTCAGTAGGTGTTCTGTAGGAGTTGCTCCACGTGTAGATGTATTTCTGGTGTATCTGTAGGGAGGAAGGTGATCTCCGCGTCTTACTCTTCCGCCATCTTCCCCTCTGCCCCCCTCCAGTGAAAATTGATTTGTATATTTTTTGCCTCTGAGTCCTTGTGGGATTTTTTTTTATTCAAACAGAAAGTCACAAAAATTTTAATCATCCTCATCAGTTCACTCAGTCCCATGTAATTTTTTTTTCTCATCTTGATCTTTTGTTAGCACTTTCATGAGTTCAGTTTTCCATTAGAGTTCTAAAAATGCTTATTCGTTCAGTTCAGCAGTATAGTCAGTTACCAGAAACCTGTACTTGTCAGAGTCTTTTCCATGAATTCCTTGAAGATGAAACCCTTTCATAGGAAATTTTTGCAAAAGCATCACAGTACACCCAGAACTGTCTGCAAATGACAAAAGACTTAAATATGACCGCGGTTACAGATGTGATGAAAGTTCGTAATAATGCAATTGACAAGGAAATTTACTTATTTCTGAGACATACATTTTAAAGTAATAAGTAGAATTATGACTTATAACATTATACCAAAACATATAAGATTTTTAGAAATTTCATGTAATGTCTGAAACATTTATATTAACATATTTCAATACAAATAACCCAAAGAAAGTTTAGTATTAGTTGTTTTTTTGTTTGTTTGTTTATACTGCAGGTTCTTATGAGTCTTTAATTTTATACACATCAGTGTATACATGTCAATCCCAATCGCCCAATTCAGCACACCACCATCCCCACCCCACTGTGATTTTCCCCCCTTGGTATCCATACGTTTGTTCTCTACATGTGTGTCTCAACTTCTGCCCTGCAAACCAGATCATCTGTTCCATTTTTCTAGGTTCCACATACATGCGTTAATATACGATACTTGTTTTTCTCTTTCTGGCTTACTTCACTCTGTATGACAGTCTCTAGATCCATCCACGTCACAACAAATGACTCAATTTCTTTCCTTTTTATGGCTGAGTAATATTCCATTGTGTACATGTATCACAACTTCTTTATCCATTTGTCTGTCGATGGGCATTTAGGTTGCTTCCATGACCTGGCTATTGTAAATAGTGCTCCAAAGAACATTGGGGTGCATGTGTCTTTTTGAATTATGGTTTTCTCAGGGTATATGCCCAGTAGTGGGATTGCTGGATCATATGGTAATTCTATTTTTAGTTTTTTAAGGAACCTCCATACTGTTCTCCATTGTGGCTGTATCAATTTACATTCCCACCAACAGTGCAAGAGGGTTCCCTTATCTCCACACCCTCTCCAGCATGGGTTGTTTGTAGATTTTCTGATGAGGCTCATTCTAACTGGTGTGAGGTGATACCTCATTGTGGTTTTGATTTGCATTTCTTTAATAATTAGTCATGTTGAGCAGCTTTTCATGTGCTTCTTGGCCATCTGAATGTCTTCTTTAAACAAATGTCTGTTTAGGTCTTCTGCCCATTTTTGGATTGGGTTGTTTGTTTCTTTAATATTGAGCTGCCTGAGCTGTTTATATATTTTGGCGATTAATCCTTTGTCCGATGATTCGTTTGCAGATATCTTCTGCCAGTCTGAGGGTTGTCTTTTGGTCTTGTTTATGGTTTCCTTTGCTGTGCAAAAGCTTTGAAGTTTCATTAGGTCCCATTTGTTTATTTTTGTTTTTATTTCCATTACTCTAGGAGGTGGGTCAAAAAGGATCTTGCTGTGATTTATGTCAAAGAGTGTTCTTCCTATGTTTTTCTCTAAGAGTTTTATAGTGTCTGGTCTTACATTTAGGTCTCGAATCCATTTTGAGTTTATTTTTGTGTATGGTGTTAGGAAGTGTTCTAATTTCCTTCTTTTACATGTAGCTGTCCCATTTTCCCAGCACCCGTTATTGAAGAGACTGTCTTTTCTCCATTGTATATCTTTGCCTCCTTTGTCATAAATTAGTTGACCATAGGTGCGTGGGTTTATCTCTGGGCTTTCTATCTTGTTCCATTGACCTATGTTTCTGTTTTTGTGCCAGTACCGTATTGTCTTGATTACTGTAGCTTTGTAGTATAGTCGGAAGTCAGGGAGTCTGATTCCTCCAGCTCCGTTTTTTTCCCTCAAGACTGCTTTCGCTGTTCAGGGTCTTTTGTGTCTCCATACAAATTTTAAGATGATTTGTTCTAGTTCTGTAAAAAATGCCATTGGTAATTTGATAGGGATTGCATTGAATCTGTAGATTGCTTTGGGTAGTATATTCATTTTCACAATATTGATTCTTCCAATCCGAGAACATGGTATATCTCTGCATCTGTTGGTATCATCTTTAATTTCTTTCATCAGTGTCTTACAGTTTTCTGCATACAGGTCTTTTGTCTCCCTAGGTAGGTTTATGCCTAGGTATTTTGTTCTTTCTGTTGCAATGGTAAATGGGAATGTGTCCATAATTTCACTTTCAGACTTTTCATCATTAGCGTATAGGAATGCAAGAGATTTCTGTGCATTAATTTTGTATCCTGCAAGTTTACCAAATTCATTGATTAGCTCTACTAGTTTTCCGGTGGCATTTTTAGGATTCTCTATGTATAGTATCATGTCATCTGCAAACAGTGACAGTTTTACTTTCTCTTTTCCAATCTGTATTCCTTTTATTTCTTTTTCTTCTCTGATTGCCGAGGCTAGGACTTCCAAAACTATGTTGAATAACAGCGGTGAGAGTGGACATCCTTGTCTTGTTCCTGATCTTAGAGGAAATGCTTTCAGTTTTTCACCATTGAGAATTATGTTTGCTGTGGGTTTGTCGTATATGGCCTTTATTATGTTGAGGAAAGTTCCCTCTATGCCCACTTTCTGGAGAGTTTTTATCATAAATGCGTGTTGAATTTTGTCAAAAGCTTTTTCTGCATCTATTGAGATGATCATATGGTTTTTCTTCTTCAGTTTGTTAATATGGTGTATCACATTGATTGATTTGCATATATTGAAGAATCCTTGCATCCCTGGGATTAATCCCACTTGATCGTGGTGTATGATCCTTTTAATGTGTTGTTGGATTCTGTTTGCTAGTATTTTGTTGAGGATTTTTGCATCTATATTCATCAGTGATATTGGTCTGTAATTTTCTTTTTTTGTAGTGTCTTTGTCTGGTTTTGGTATCAGGGTGATGGTGGCCTCATAGAATGAGTTTGGGAGTGTTCCTTCCTCTGCAATTTTTTGGAAAAGTTTGAGAAGGACGGGTGTTAGCTCTTCTCTGAATGTTTGATAGAATTCGCCTGTGAAGCCATCTGGTCCTGGACTTTTGTTTGTTGGAAGATTTTTAATCACAGTTTCAATTTCATTACTTGTGACTGGTCTGTTTATATTTTCTATTTCTTCCTGGTTCGGTCTTGGAAGGTTGTGCTTTTCTAAGAATTTGTCCATTTCTTCCAGGTTGTCCATTTTATTGGCATAGAGTTGCTTGTAGTAATCTCTCATGATCCTTTGTATTTCTGCGGTGTCTGTTGTAACTTCTCCTTTTTCATTTCTAATTTTATTGATTTGAGTCCTCTCCCTCTTTTTCTTGATGAGCCTGGCTAATGGTTTATCCATTTTGTTTATCTTCTCAAAGAACCAGCTTTTAGTTTTATTGAACTTTGCTATTGTTTCTTTGTTTCTGTTTCATTTATTTCTGCTCTGATCTTTATGATTTCTTTCCTCCTGCTAACTTTGGGTTTTGTTTGTTCTTCTTTCTCTAGTTCCTTTAGGTGTAAGGTTAGATTGTTTACTTGAGATTTTTCTTGTTTCTTGAGGTAGGCTTGTATAACTATAAACTTCCCTCTTAGAACTGCTTTTGCTGCATCCCATAAGTTTTGGATCTTCGTGTTTTCATTGTCATTTGTCTCTAGGTATTTTTTGATTTCCTCTTTGATTTCTTCAGTGATCTCTTGGTTATTTAGTAACGTATTGTTTAGCCTCCATGTGTTTGTATATTTTCCCCTGTAATTCATTTCTAATCTTATAGCGTTGTGGTCAGAAAAGATGCTTGATATGATTTCAATTTCCTTAAATTTACTGAGGCTTGATTTGTGACCCAAGATGTGATCTATCCTGGAGAATGTTCCGTGCACACTTGAGAAGAAAGTGTAATCTGCTGTTTTTGGATGGAATGTCCTATACATATCAATTAAATCTATCTGGTCTATTGTGTCATTTAAACCTTCTGTTTCCTTATTTATTTTCGTTTTGGGTGATCTGTCCATTGGTGTAAGTGAGGTTGTAAAGTCCCCCACTATTATTGTGCTACTGTCTATTTCCTCTTTTAGAGCTGTTAGCAGTTGCCTTATGTGTTGAGGTGCTCCTTTTTTGGGTGCATATATATTTATAATTGTTATATCTTCTTCTTGGATTGATCCCTTGATCATTATGTAGTGTCCTTCGTCGTCTCTTGTAATATTCTTTATTTTAAAGTCTATTTTGTCTGATATGAGTATAGCTACCCCAGCTTCCTGTTGATTTCCATTTGCATGGAATATCTTTTTCCATCCCCTCACTTTCAGTCTGAATATGTCCCTAGGTCTGAAGTGGGTCTCTTGTAGATAGCATATATATGGGTCTTGTTTTTGTATCCATTCAGCAAGCCTGTGTCTTTTGGTTGGAGCATTTACTCCATTCACGTTTAAGGTAATTATTGATATGTATGTTCCTATTATCATTTTCTTAATTGTTTTGGGTTTGTTTTTGTAGGTCCTTTTCTTCTCTTGTGTTTCCCACTTAGAGAAGTTCCTTTAGCATTTGTTGTAGAGCTGGTTTGGTGGTGCTGAATTTTCTTAGCTTTTGCTTGTCTCTAAAGCTTTTAATTTCTTCATCGAATCTGAATGAGATCCTTGCCGGGTAGAGTAATCTTGGTTGTAGGTCCTTCCCTTTCATCACTTTAAGTATATCATGCCACTGCCTTCTGGCTTGTAGAGTTTCTGCTGCGAAATCAGCTATTAACCTTATGGGAGTTCCCTTGTATGTTATTTGTCTTTTTTCCCTTGCTGCTTGCAATAATTTTTCTTTGTCTTTAAGTTTTGCCAATTTGATTACTATGTGTCTTGGTGTGTTTCTCCTTGGGTTTATCCTGCCTGGGACTCTCTGCGCTTCCTGGACTTGGGTGGCTATTTCCTTTCCCATGTTAGGGATGTTTTCGACTATAATCTCTTCAAATATTTTCTCTGGTCCTTTCTCTCTCTCTTCTCCTTCTGGGACCCCTGTAACATGAATGTTGTTGCGTTTGATGTTGTCCCAGAGGTCTCTTAGGCTGTCTTCATTTCTTTTCATTCTTTTTTCTTTAGTCTGTTCCACAGCAGTGAATTCCACCATTCTGTCTTCCAGGTCACTTATCCATTCTTCTGCCTCAGTTATTATGCTATTGTTTCCTTCAACTGTATACCAAACAGCTTGAAAACACACACATATCCCCCCACAGTAATATTCATATCTATACATATATATGGTTTAATCCTTCATAGCAGCTCATTAATGTTGTCCCCAGTATGAAAAAAAAATATTAAACCAAATTCAGGGGGTGCATGCAAGCAACTTGATCCTATAACCTTGCTAGAGATTTTTTTTGAAATCAGCAGACCTTTAAGAATTCTAATAATATACAAGTGAATCTTCTATTGTCCTGATAACATCTCTTTGTACTACATAGAATTGACCACTCAGTTTTCTCCCTGTCTCAGGAAGGAAAAGATCCAGTTAACTTCTTTGCCTGCCCTTCCCAATAAAAGCAAAGCTTTGTATCCTTTCCTTTTTTTTTTCCACAAAACTTGGCTAATACCAAATGTTGAAAGGTATCCTTTTTCTTGTATTCAAATTGTGAAAACATTACTTAACATCCTAAGAATTTGAGAGTGAGAGCTCTTTCCTGGTTAATCTTCTCTGGAGAACTTGAGGTTTTTACTGCTAAAGGCAGTATGGTGCAATGGAAAGAATGCTGATCTGTAAACAATGTATTTAATTGAATCCTTCAAAGTTTTTTTCTGTTTTCAGTTTTTGAGTTGAATTGCTTACGGACTCTAAAAATAGCCCTGTCCTGTAAAATCCTACTGTGTTGAGTTTCTTCACAGTGCTAATAGTGTGGCCATTTCCTAGGACCTTATTTCAATAATCGTGTGTTGCCTTTTTGTTCAGTAGCTTGGCAGGCGCTATTGAGGTAGTGAATGTTCATAAGGGCAGAAAATCAGACCTGCTGTGCCCTCACTATGCAGATTTTTCCTGTGCTACACTTGTGAGCAGCTATACTGGACAAGTGCCTGTGTGCCTAACTGGAGGTCAACATGATGGTCCTGAGTTCAGCTAGGAAACTTCTTTAGTGTCTTTAACTTCATCTTGGATTATCCATTTCCCCACAGCAGCAGTCACTTACCCCCAAAGTATAAGCAGTGTTAATGGGCCAGTAAAACATACTCTTAGTAACCAGCCAAAGCATTTAGCACTAGATACCAGGTCCGCCAGGAGTGGGAGGTAAGTGTGATGCAATCGGTTGATTGCCTGGTCCACGTCGATTTCCTCCTTTTCTCATAGCAGAGCTCTCATTTTGCTCAGGAAACTTCCTTCCCACCGTTCATGTGACTGGGTAAGTGGACTACATCCCCAGTTCCAGAGGTTAGTCCTGACTAGTCTAAGCCAGTTAGTGCAGGACATTTCCCAGGCAGCCATTACTGGGCTGGGCTGGGCACAAAACCTAAATTGGGTCGAATCAGACTGAGGGGAAGGGCTTGGTTCTTCCCCTCAGTCCAATTAGGAAGAGGTTTTTCCTGTCCCGCTGGAAGTAGGTGGCCCTAACTTGAGAAGTTGAGAGAATCACAGGAAATTAGGCTTTAGAATGAATCTGACACTGTAGACTGAAAAATTGTTTTATTGTGCCACTGAATTGAATGTAAGCTCACCGTTTCCCGGGACTGCCCATTACTTCAGGAAAAAAAAAAAATTCCTTGTAACAGAAGTCAAGGTTTCTGTTACTTGCAGGTGAAATCATTTCTCACTGCTTGAAATGGGATAAAGAATCCCAGAGAACAAAGCTGACTGTCCACACATGTGCAGTCCCAGGACAGGAAGAGTTCCCTGCAGAAACAGGGTGCTTGTACCTGCTAAAAGCAGTGTAGGCAAAAGCTGCCCCTCCCTGCCCCCACTCCCCACAGTTTATTTCTGGGCAGTGGCTTGCTAGGCTTCTTTCCTGTTTTGTCTTTTTCTTTTTTTTTTTGTAAGTTTACATCTCAAATTAGTTCATACCTGATAGTAGTTTATATCTGAGATAAGCTGTATTTTTTATTAATTCTTTATCTTTTCTGTCTTCCTTAGCTTTCCTCTGGTATTACACCAGGCCACTTGTTTAATGATGGTATATGTCAGATTATTTAACTATTTCTCCATATTTCCTGTTTTAGAATATAAAATTATCAATGTAAGGACCACATCTATTGTGTTACTTAGACAGCAGGAGAATTCAGACTTGTAATTCTCTTCTGACATCTTTTCTCATATTCTCAGCTATATCTTCTCCAATGGGAAGAGAAAGGAATCTTTACCAATTTTGATTGTTCTAGGAGTCTTTGTGTTAGGAAAAACGAATGTGATATTATGAGACTGTTTTGGAAATAGAGTAGTATTGCTGTATCAAAAGAGATGAACAGCCTTATTGATTTAGAGCTTGCAGCCTTTTTAAAGGTAAAAAATATGTGCTAGAACATGAGTAGTTGCATTTTAATATATACCAGGGAGCAAAAGATAACCTTTCTAAACTTCACTGTAGCCTCATACAAAAAAGAAGATGATGGAAATATTTAGTGTCGTTTTTATAAGCCTGATAAAATGTTTTAAGGTGTAGAATGACTAACTTGGTTATGTCAAGTGTGACAATAAAATCCTCTTATACATTATCCAAAAAGGAAATGAATATGCTCTAACACTTGAAAGATTCTGGTAGATGTAGTCAAAACATTGGGAGTGGGGGCAGCGGGTACCATCCGAAGGGAGCCAGGACCAAATGTGTTCTGACAGTCTTCAAAACCTTCAGAGAAAGTGACCATATAGTACATGTGTTGAGCCTAACAAGGGGAGATGGGGCTTGGTGTGCAGACTGGTTTGTGTTTCCTGAAGCCAGTGCCACCTGGAAGGGGAAAGAATTAGTCTGGAACTATAAATAGTAGGAAAAATGATTACATAAAATTTAGGGAAAGAGTTGAAGAAAACTGTAATCTGCGCTTGGGTACTAGCTTTCTATAATGTGATGTGCTGGGCAATAGCACTAGCTAACATATATTGATTATTGTGTGTCAGACATTGATTTGAATGCTTACCCCATATGATCCTTACAACTCTCTGAAACTATGCTTTCCAGGACATTGCCAGTAGTCTTGTGTGGCTATTTACATTTAACTGAATTAAAACTAAATTAAAAATTCAGTTTCTTACTTGCATTAGCCACATTTCAAATGCTCAATAGCTACATGTGGCTAGTGGCTACTATTTGGACAGTACAGAATAGAACATTTCCTTAGTCTCAGAAAGTTTTATTAGACAATGCTGCTATAAGCTGTGCTCTATTAACTATCTCTTGTTTACAAATCAAGAAACTGAGACCCACACAGGTTTAGTACTACACCCAGGGTCATATAGCTATAGTAAGGAACAGAGCCAAGATTGACATCCAGTGTAGCTCCAGGACCTTTGCTTTTTCACCACTATGCTCTTCGTGGTGAAAGAGCAAAGGTCAGTTTGTAATAAAGTCAGTTTGTAATAATATAGTGCCATGTCTTCTGACAGTTTTATATTAACAAAATGCACTTACTGTTTTAAAAATTTACAAAAAATGTATAGTTCAATAAAAGTATAAGTTTATTAATATTGAGATATTGGGAAATGTGGGCCTTTTTTTTTAGTAAAAGGCGAAAGAAAGATTTGTACGATCTGGGCCATGTTATTTTTTTTAAATATTTTTATTGAAGTATAGTTAATGTACAGTATTATGTAGGTTATGGGTGTACAATGTAGTGATTCACAATTTTTAAAGGTTATACTCCATTTATAGTTATACAGTATTGGTTACATTCTCTGTGTTGTACAGTATATCCTTGTAGCTTGTTTTATACATAATAGTTTGTACCTCTTAATTCCCTACTCTTATATTGTCCCTCCCCCCTCTTCCTCTCCCCACTGGTAACCACTAGTTTGTTCTCTATATCTGTGAGTCTGCTTCTTTTTTGTTATATTTACTAGTTTGCTGTATTATTTTGGATTCCACATATAAGTGATATCATACAGTATTTGTCTTTCTCTGACTTACTTCACTTAGAATAATGCCCTCCAAGTCCATCCATGCTATTGCAAATGGAAAAATTTTCATTCTTTTTTATGGCCAAGTAATGTTCCTTTGTGTGTATGTATACACATACACACACACACACACACACACACACACACACACACACACACACACCCCATATCCTCTTTATCCATTTATCTGTTGATGGACACTTGGTTTGCTTCCGTATCTTGGCAATTATAAATAGTGCTGTTATGAATAATGGTGCATGTATCTTTTCGAATTAGTGTTTTTGGGTTTTTTTGGATATATACCCAGGAATTTAATTGCTGGGTCATATGGTAGTTCTATTTTTAATTTTTTGAGACACCTCCATAATGTTTTCCACAATGGCTGTACCAATTTACATTCTCAACAACGGTGTACTAGGGTTCTCTTTTCTTCACATCCTCACCAACATTTGTTATTTGTGTTCTTTTTGATGGTAGTCATTCTGACACATGTGAGGTGAAATCTCATTGTGGTTTTGATTTGCATTTTCCTGATGATCAGCGATGTTGAGCATCTTTTCATGTGCTTGTTGGCCGTCTGCATGTCCTCTTTGGAGAAATGTCTATACACGTTTTCTGCCTAATTTTTTTTAACCAGGTTGTTTGTTTTTTTGATATTGAGTTGTATGAGCTGTTTATATATTTTGGATATTAATCCCTTATTGATCATATCATTTGCAAATATTTTCTTCCATTCAGTAGGTTGTCTTTTCATTTTGTTATGTTTTCCTTTGCTGTGCACCATGTTATCTTAAATCCTATAATGAGTGAGCTCTTAGAGGTGATTGCTGGTCCCAGCTGAGTTTTATCTCTTGACTACTGCTTCCAACTATATCTAAATACCTGAGTCTCTCTTTCTTATTACCTTTCAGTTATCTTTGTTAGAACTATCACTCTCCAGAATTATTGCATTTACCATTGCTCATTTATATTTTGGGGTTTCTTAAATGAAATTGTTAGTTCTTTAAATAACCCTTAAGTAACTTCTCTTTGGTCTCTAGGAAGTCTTGAGATTCTCTGAAGTGTTTGTCATTGGCTGGGAGTCAGTGCAGTAGAGCTTGGAATTCCAGGAAAAGTTAGCCCTTTTAGAAAACTACGTCTTTATTCCACATGAGTACATTACTTGAGAAGAAAAGGAGTGGAATTCTGTTTTCTTTTTTCATCCTGTGTGTGCTCTAATCCTTCCAAATGATGTGCCTATAGAAAACATTTTGTCTCTTTCAAAATATCAGTAGTGTATGAAGTGGAAGAGGATATGGAGATCTTTCATCCAGTCATGTGTTTATTGATGTTCCATTGAATAAGTTGTCATGCCCAAATATATAAGTAGGTGCTAGAGATCTAAAGATAAATATGACTCTCCACAGCTTTCAGAAAGCTTGCAGTCTTAATGGGAGAGACAGTGGCACAGAACTATATGCTATACTAATTCATAAAAGTATTCCTGGGGTCTCATAGGAATACCCTTATGGGGCACTGTACCCAGTAGGGACACCATCTGAAAGCAAGAGTTCTTAATTTTGCATGACAGGACTCTTCGGGGATCTGATAAACTCTAAGGATATTCATGTTGGGGTGGTTGTGGATTAAAGTGGTATTATAATATACTGGAATTTTGCCTGATGATTCAGGGAGCCTCCACCAGACCTGTTGCTGCCCCATGAAGAAAGGCCCAGAGAGATACATATACACAAAGAAAGAAGTTCAAACCAGAGCACTTGGGACAGTAAAAAGGGGTCTAAAGCATTTAAATCATGCAATTTTGAAATATTTATTGATCGAAAAATTGTATTGGTGAACCCATACTGTATGTATTACTGTATTGGTGAACCCATACTATAATTACATTCAAAACCCTTTTAGAAAACCAAATTTATTCTAAAAATTCAAATAACATATCTGTGTATAGTAAAGCAAATAATTTAAAATTGATTATCTGAATGATTTTGCCTATTCTGGTAAACACATAGTATTAAATTTACATCTTAATCATTTTTAAGTGTACAGTTCAGTAGTGTTAAGTATATTCACACTGTTGTGCAGTAGATCTCTAGAACTTTTTCATCTTGTGAAACCAAAACTCTATATTCATTAAACATGAATTCTCAGTCCTCCTCTCCCTAGCCCTTGCTTTACGCTAATAATTCTCAGCCATGGTTTTTGATAAGAATTACTTGAGGACTTCTTAAAGGGCTTTGCTGATCCTAAGCCTCACCCCAAAGATTCTGATCCAGTTGGTCTAGGTTCTGCCTTGGGCCTTAGCATCAGTTTAATAGCTTCTGCAGTTATTCTGATGTATAGCTAGAGCCAGTGCATTACGACAAGCAGCAGATCAGCTTGACCGTTTCAGGGGACATGTCTTCACAGACTTCTCTTTGCCATCTTTCTGTTCACAGTGTAATAATGCCGTTATTTCCCAAGCTTTCATGTATATACAAATCACCTGAGGATCTTGTTCAACTCTACATTCTGATTTAGCAGGTCTAGAGTGGGACCTGAGACTGCATGTCTAACAAGCTCACAGGTGATATTGATGCTTCTGGTTCATGGGCCATACTCTGAAAGGCAAGGTGATAAGCAACTTCATGGTATTGTCAAAGTCAAGACTTTTGTGTTGGGGAAAATTCAAGTTTCCAAATATCATCTTGTTGTCATTCCATAAAATCCTCACAGTCTGATGTGTTTTCTGGATGGCTAACTACAAGGTCATCCATCTCTGCTGGCATTGTGCTTCCATTGATATAAATCCTACCCAAAAGTATATTGCCCTGCATTATCCCAACATCTTTGGTGATGAAAGGAAAACCAAGGAATACATAAGCTTAATCTTATTTTCTTCTTTGACATTTCCCACTTTAGGTTATCTTCCATATCTTATGTCCATAATCACTGTGGAAAGATGTCTTTTCTTTAATTCATAACCATGAAGAATTACTCCGAATACTGAAACAATGGAAAGATAATGATTGTACATTGCCAGATGACACCCTTTATCCATTAGGACTTATATTAAAGGAACATCCAACTCAAAACAAACTTACCAGCGAAGGAGATGTCATGGTTATTGTAACTGGTGGGAGGTGTGCAAGCTTGAGATGGTTTAATTAGGCAGCTCAGCAGGATATTAAGGTGTGCACGTCTACACACCACTCTGTCCAGAGGGAGAAAGCTTACAGAAGAGTGAGGAACATCTCCCCCTCATGTCTTACTACCCACATTCAGTCCTGAAATGGTCTATGGTCATTGAATATCCTGTAGTGATTGGCTTAGGCCTGGGTTATGAGAGGGAGACCTCACTGCTTCCTGTTTACTACTACCTAAATGTTTTTACGTAGGTATTTGTTATGGGTTGAATTGTGTCCTCCCCCCATCCGCCCCAAGGTACATTGAGGTCCTAATCCTTAGTACCTCAGAATGTGACTTAGTTTGGAAATAGAGTTGTTACAGATGTGATCAGTTGAGATGAGGTCATACGGGAGTAGGGTGGGCCCCTACTCCAGTATGACTGGTGTCCTTATAGGAAGATGTGAAGACAGAGACAGGGAGAATGCAGTGTGACAATGTAGGCAGAGATTGGAGTTACATAGCTACAAGCTGAGGAATGCCACAGGTTACCAGCAAGCCACCAGAAACTAGGAGGGCGCAAGGAAGGATTCCCCTACAGATTTCAGAGGGAGCATGACGCTGCCTACACCTCGATTTCCGACTTCTAACGTCCAGAACTGTGAAACAGATTTCTGTTGTTTTAAACCACTGAGTTTGTGGCATTTCGTTTCAGCAGCCCTAGGAAACTAATACAACACTTATCCATTACGTTAGTTTTAAATATTAAAAAATCAAGAGTGTATTGGAGGAAGGAGGGTAGGTTATTATAAAGGCAGTGAAAAGTACAACAGCATGATGTTTGCATAGGACTGTTAAGCCGTTGGTTGTTAGTGTTAAAGTATTGGGTTGGCCCAAAAGTTCATTCGGGTTTTTCCATAAGATGTTACAGGAAAACCCGAACGACCCTTTTTGGCCAATCCAATATAAGATTCTGCCATCATCTTTCCATTGTTTCAGTGTTCCTTCAGCGACTTCCCATTACTTTTAGAATAAAGACCAGAATCCATATGTGACATGTGAGGTCCGGTGTCACCTAGTCTTCCACACGAGCCTAGCTAGGATTCTGCTCCTGTCCCCGTGGGCTCTAGTCACCAATAGCCCATCAGTTCTTCAAGCACAGCCTTGTGCTTCCCACCTCATATTCTGCACATGCTCTTCCCATTATCTGTGCTGCTCTCTCTTCATTCCTGCTCTTCATTCACCTAGTTTCATGCCCATTCATCCTTCAGATCTCAGTTCTTAATTCATTTCCTTATGGAAACCTCTGACCTTCGAGGACCAGGCCAAGTTCCCCTGGTATGTAGTTTTGTAGTACACTGTACTTCTTTCCAGGTACTATAATTGTAATTTAATAGCTAACTAATTATAGGCAGGTACTATAGTTAACTCCAGTTTGAAATCAGGGCTGTTGACTCCAAAATTTAAAACCCCCAATACGCTTAACCTCCTTATGGGCAGGGCCCATTTTCTGTCTTGATCACCTTTTTATCCCATCTGGCATAGTACTTTGCACATAACTGGTAATTAACTAATATTAGTGTAAATTTTTTAAAAAGAAAATGTTAATGAATGAAATGTAGTTTTAACAAATTCAAGTAAAGAGCCAACCTTGGTGTGTTTGTGTGGTACTAGGGGATTTCCATATCACAGATCACATTAGGAAGCTTGTACTTAATTCTTCCATCCGTGGTTCCCAGACTTTGATCATGTGAGCACGTGTAATTTAAAAAATTGAGACCAGCATAGATTTGACATCTTTCTGTTTTACCACGTAAAATTCATGTTAAGAGATGGCACCCATGCCACCATCATTTCATAAAACATAATATATTGGTGCTAAATATATAAGCATAGAATGCAGATAATTTAAACTGAATAAATTTGGTTTCATAAAAAAATCACCATGTTTATTTTTTCTCAGTCTCATTGTGCAACACACCAGTGGAAACTTAGGGACTGGCACTCGTCAGTGGATCAGTGTTTAGGAATCGTAGACGGGAAGTTTTGAAGGAATTTATGTTGGCATGTGGCACAGCCTGATTTTTATTTTACATGTATAGCCTTGTTAGCTGTTTGGAGGCTGGATTGTAGGGGACAAAGAGTAGATTTAAAAATAGCAACAAGGAGATTGCTAGAGTGGTCTAGGCACGAGATGATGAAGTATTGGTTTAAATTGGCAAAGGTAAAAATGAAGAAGTATATTGCAGAGATATTTAGGATGTATGGTCAACAGGACTTAGTTTTTGATTTTTTAATGATTCCTAAAAGGTGGGGAATCACAATCACTGGAGTCGTGTGTGTAAACACACACACACATGCCTAGACTTGCCCTAGACCTGAATCAGAATGGTCAAGGGTAGAACCTGGCTGTATGCTTTTTTAAAAGCTACAAGTATAATTCTGATGTTCACCATCAGAATAAAAACCATGGATAGATGGTCAGCAGACCAAGTGGGAGTAGTCAAGGAATACTCCCAGGTTTTTATTTTGGGTTAATGATAAAATTTAGGGAAAAGAGTAGTTTGAACTCCTTCAATGAATCTATTCCATTTTATGAAAACAGTTTTTTATTAAATGGACTGAACTCAGTGAAGGCAGTCTTCTTTCCCTACTCTCAGACAGTGTTTCTCACACATCCCTATAGCTTCTCTGCTCCTTCTGGGTACTGAAGAGCAATCCCATTTTCAAGTATTGAAAAGTTCATTTCAATCTGTTATCTGTGAAATGAGACTATATAAGAAAGCAGATACAGCATAATTACAGTAACAACAAAAAAATGCCCATAACAAGAAATGTGCAAGACGTGAATGAAGAAAACATTTAAATACTACTAAAGGATCCTCCCCTCCAAAAAGAAAACATAAATAGTAACACATTATTTTAAGGTAGAAACTCAGTGTCATTAAGTTGTCAGTTCTCTCTATGTTTGTTTATGGATATAACCGAATGCCAATAAAAATACCAATAGATTTTCTTTGGAACAAGTCATCTTGATTCTAAAGTTCTTGTGGAAAAATCTGCAAGCCAGAAAGGTCATGAAAACTCTGAAAAGGAAAGCATGGTGGCAAGTGGAGAGTCACCCTACTGGATATTAAGATATGTAGTAAAATATCAATAAGTAAAAGTGTGTTTCTAGTGCACACATAGACACACACCAGAATAGAACAGAATAGAAAGTTCATAAATAGAGCGAAATGCATATGAGAATTTGTACATTATAATGACAGCATTCCACTTCATTGAGTAAAGGATGGTCTTAGGGAATCCAAATAGCCATCTGGGGAAGACAAGGGAGAATGTGCCCATTACCAGGATCAAAGTTTCAAGTATAAAAAAAGGTAACAAACAAAAAGATGAAAATAAGCAATAACTTCCATGTTAACTTAGAGTGGGAAAGACTTACCAATCTATTTCACAAATTCCAGAAGCCATAAAATACAGTCACATAGAAAGAAAAAATCAAAACATCGTTATTAAAAAATAAAGTCAAAAGACAAGATAATATGGGGAAAACATTATTTGTGACATAGCTCAAAATAAGGACTAGTATCTGCAATACAGAGAAAATGTCTTGAAAATGGTAAAGGGAAAATGTCAGTAGAAAAAAAGGGCAAAGAAAAAAACTAATGGAAAAGGAGATGCAAATAAAGATTTAACAACATGTGCAACTTCACAAAAGCAAAAAGAATCTGCATCAATAAAACCGACTTTAACAGCTTTCAGCTCTGTGATATTGGTAAACTGTTTGGATGTATATGTGGTTTCAGCAAGCCTAAACCTTGAAATGCATGCTGTAAAGAACGTTCAGACTGGTAAGAAATTTTGTACATAAAATTCAAAGTGTAACTGCAAATAACAAATACCCTTAGTGACAAAACCAAAAACCCTGGACTTTCATGTAGGAGTGAAATGCAATGTGTTGCCACAGGCCCACTCTCCCACTAGACAAAATTGGATACACTACGAAAATCACATTTTAAGGGGTTCAGACAGCTGTGGAAACAAAGGACTGGATGAACTGAACTTACAGAAAAGGGAAAATTGTTACAAAGTGATTTGATAATTGCCAGCCCTTTGTTTATTTGGGGGCAGGATGTAGATCAGGCTTGTTCCAGGCAAAGGGCTTCTGCTTGAGGACAGAGAAGTCAGAAGCCTTTTAGCAGTTGCATAGTACTGTGGTGACAAATTGAAATATTAAGGGACCCTAAATGCACACAGTTTTCACCTTGGGATATTTTCATTGTTCTGTAGCTGTACAGGAAATGGTGGAGCTAGCACAGAAACTTCTAAAAGACAGACTGAGGTACCTTTCAGTTGCACAGTGCTGCGAGAGAGGAGCTCTTCTTCAAACACAGTGAGTTTTCTCTTAAAGGCGTTTGCCAAGTTTTAAAGCTGCGTGAAGTAGGAGGCTAAAGGAGGCTGAAAACCTCTGAAGGTCAGAACTGTCTGTTAGCTTCTAGGGGCGAGGAGATCTGTATTTCCACAATCTACGAACAGGAACATACCAGAAGGAGGTAGAGTCTTACTAAACTTACAGTATATTCCTGATCAAGCTCAATTTCTGACTGGATAGAGTTTATTAGCTACTCACCTTAACAGCCTAATGAAATAAAAGGGAAACCCTCTTTTCTGTGAAACTTCTATGGTTCTTCTATACATACTACCTTGGCACACAGTAACATTTCTAGATGTGTAAAAAGGTCAGACTGGCAATTAAGAGGGAAAAAAAATAGATGCAGGTCCATAGATGTTGCTGATACTGAAGTCAGCTGATAACTCAAATATGTTATATAATATATTCTAAATAGAGGAAAAGGACAAAATAGATGAAAAGAATAGAAAATTTAAAACACTTGGAATGTTTAAACAATAATCAGGGCTTCCCTGGTGGTGCAGTGCTTAAGAATCGGCCTGACAATGCAGGGGACACGGGTTTGAGCCCTGGTCCAGGAAGTTCCCACAAGCCGTGGAGCAACTAAGCCCGTGAGCCACAACTACTGAGCCTGCGCTCTAGAGCCCACGAGCCACAACTACTGAGCCTGTGCTCTAGAGTCCATGAGCCACAACTACTGAGCCCATGGACCTAGAGCCCGTGCTCCTCAGCAAGAGAAGCCACCACAGTGAGAAGCCCACACACTGCAACAGAGTAGCATCTGCTCACTGCAATTAGAGAAAGCCCGCGCACAGCAACAAAGACCCAATGCAGCCAAAAATAAAATAAATAAAAAAACCACACCATTCACTTTATTTAAAAAAAACACAATCAAATAGAAAGTTTAGAACTGAAAAAGGCAGTATCTAGGGACTTCCCTGGTGGTCCAGTGGTTAAGACTGTGTTTCCCCTGCAGCAGGTGCAAGTTCAATCCTTGGTCAGGGAACTAAGTTCCCACATGCCGCATGGCCAAAAAAATTTTTTTTTAAAAGGCAATATCTAAAAGTTAAAACACAATGTATGAATTTGGCAGCAGAGGGGACATAGCAAAATGTAGGATTAGTGAACTGGGATATGGGTCAATAAAAAATGCTCAAACTGAAGCAGAGAAAGAAAGGGTGGAAAAAAGAGTATAAGAGACATGTAATACATACTCAAATGGTTTAACATTCATGTAATCAAAATTCTGGAGGAAAAGAAGAAAGAGAATGGGGCAAAAGCAATATTTGAAGAGATAATAGTTGAGAATTTGTTCAAAACTGGTGAAAGACATCAACCCAGGGGCTCAAGAAGCAAGTAGGAAACTGCACTTATGTGCATCTGGACAAACAGCTGATAAAGTCAGTTAGAACATCTTAAAAGGCGTTAGAGAAGAATACATTGCCCTCAAAAGAACAAGAGTCTAAACCAACAGTCAATGTCCTATGAGAAACAACTGACACCCAGAAAGCAAGGGAATTTCACCTTTAAACTGCTTATAGAACTGTTGGTGGGAATGTAAATTGATACAGCCACTATGGAGAACAGTATGGAGGTTCCTTAAAAAACTAAAAAGAGAACTACCATACAACCCAGCAATCCCACTACTGGGCATATACCCTGAGAAAACCATAATTCAAAAAGAGTCATGTACCACAATGTTCATTGCAGCTCTATTTACAATAGCCAGGACGTGGAAACAACCTAAGTGTCCATCATCGGATAAATTGATAAAGAAGATGTGGCACATATATACAATGGAATATTATTCAGCCATAAAAAGGAACGAAACTGAGTTATTTGTAGTGAGGTGGATGGACCTAGAGACTGTCATACAGAGTGAAGTAAGCCAGAAAGAAAAACAAATACTGTATGCTAACACATATATATGGAATCTAAAAAAAAAAATGGGCAAGATGGGAATAAAGATGCAGACCTACTAGGGAATGGACTTGAGGATATGGGGAGAGGGAAGGGTAAGCTGTGACAAAGTGAGGGAGAGGCATGGGTATATATACACTACCAAATGTGAAACAGATAGCTAGTGGGAAGCAGCCGCACAGCACAGGGAGATCAGCTCGATGCTTTGTGACCGCCTGGAGGGGTGGGATAGGGAGGGTGGGGGAGAGGGAGACGCAAGAGGGAAGAGATATGGGAACATATGTATATGTATAACTGATTCACTTTATTATAAAGCAGAAACTGACACACCATTGTGAAGCAATTATACTCTAATAAAGATGTTTTTTAAAAAAACTGCTTATAGAAAATAACAGCCTAGAATTCTAGGTATAGCAAAAATATGCTTCAAAAATGAAGATAAAATACATAAAATTTCAGACAAAGACTAAAGGATTTCATTGCCAGCAGGCCTGCTCTAAAAGAAATATTAAAGGGATTTCTCCAGGCAGGAACAAAATGATGCTATATGGAAACATGAAAATTGCAGGAGGGAATGAAGAATGTATGTATTAAAAGATAAAGTGTAAATATATATGAATAAATATTGTACAAAACAGTAATTGTCATGTCTTGAGTTTAAATTATATGTACAATTAAAATGCATGGCAACAGAAGAGTGGCATTGCCAAGATTGCAGCAGGACACCCAAGCCTCTGTCTCCCTACAAAGAACTACAATTAGCAAATCGACAAAGAAAATGGCTCTGGGAGTGCTCAAGAGTCCACTTGAGAAGCTTCAGCAACACAGTGGCCCACAAACCTGAGAATAACTGTATAAAACAAGAGTAGGAAGAGCAGTTTCATCTTGCCTGCATCATCCCAGTGCCAAGTCAAGACGGCTCAGTGCCAAGAGGGAGCTCCCTGGTCCAAAATAGTTCCCTTTGCTGGGAAAAGGAGAAAGGAATGAGTGATCAGCTCACCCAGGCTTTCGGGGCACTGCACAAAAGACTTGCTTGATTTCATCCTACCCAGAGACTGGCATAGCTGCGACATCTAGAGATGGCTGGGAACAATGAAGAAGGGCAGGGGCTACCAGTATCAGCCATGTAGTGGGAGTGAACGTGGTTCCCAGTGGCCTGCTCTGCAGAGGACCCCAGTAGCCTTTGCCACTGAGGACCACGACAGCCTTCAGGATGCTGCAGAACCCCTGCAGCTTTCATCATTGAGGACCTCATCACAGACCTCAGCAGACCTCTCCACAGATGATCCCAACAGCTTTTGATGTTGAGGAAACCAATAGCAGCACAGCCACTGTGGACCCTCTACAGCGTCTGTTACTGAGGGCCCCACAGGATTTTGCATTTGCAGACAGCAGCTGCCTCAGTCCCTTCCTGTTTTCCTCTACCTTCTCCTGGTGACCTTGCTGCAGGATGCACAGGACCCGGGATCTGCACTGGCAACTAGCCACGGTCTTTGTGACTGTGTGGGTGCATAATGCCAGCTTAGGTCCATGCATTACCACCATGTGCATACCTGCAGCTAGCCCCAGTAGATGCATGAGTGCATGCCAAAGCCCAGGCACCACAGCTCCTTGTATGCCTGGAGCTGGCCCTGCATCCTTTCACTGGACCTTACTGCCATGCATGTACCTGCAGTTAGCCCCTGCAGCCACACAAGGGCATATCATATAGCCTGGAACCCTGCCGATACTTGTGTGTCCACTGATGGCCCCAGCCCCTGACATTGGCCCTTATCACTGCATGTGTACCCGCAGCTGGCCTCTGCCCCCACAAAGGCACCTACAGCCAGTTCCCATAGTCAAACATGCACACCACCAGCTCTGGCCAGAACTGTTACCAGTCCCACACCCTCACCTCTGGACCTGGAGGCATCACTAAGGACCCCAACATCCACTGCAGCCAGCAGACACCCTGCAGCTCTCACCACAAAGGATCCTGGAGTTGTCAACATTGTGATAAACAGTTGCCTGAGCCGATGACACACTATTTACCCACCAGACCCAGAGACACCACATGCCCCCACACTTGGCACCTCACACCACTAGACCAAGGGCCACAGCATGCACCAGCATGCCCTGACTCACAGGTGAGGCTTTTTCCTTACTAAAATCAGTCCATAAAATCTGAAAGAGGTGACTCCTTCTTCAGATGCATAGACACATAACAACACAAGGTTACACAGATCATGATGCGTGGGGAAACATGACACCACCAAAGGAATAAGTAAACTTCCAGTAATTTATCCCAAAGAAATGGAGATCCACAAACTGCCTGGCAAAGAATCCAAAATAACTGTTCTAAAGTTCAGAGAGCTACAAGAGGACACAGATTGGCAATTTAACAAAATCAAGAAAATGATGCAAGAACAAAATGAGAAGTTCAACAGAGAAAACGTTAAAAAGACCAAACACGTTTTGGAGCTGAGGAATATAATGACTGAAATTTAAAAATGCAATAGAGGGCTTCCCTGGTGGCCCAGTGGTTGAGAGTCCGCCTGTCGATGCAGGGGACATGGGTTCGTGCCCCGGTCCTGGAAGTCCCACATGCCGCGGAGCGGCTGGGCCCGTGAGCCATGGCCGCTGAGCCTGCACGTCCAGAGCCTGTGCTCCGCAACGGGAGAGGCCACAGCAGTGAGAGGCCCGCGTACCACAAAAAAAAAAAAAAAAAAAAAATGCAATAGAGAGCTTCAACAGCAGACTTGGGCAAGAGAAGAGCGAATCAGTGAATTAGAAGACAGTTCATTTGAAATTATCCAGTCAGAGGAGAAAAAAGAATGAAAAGGAGTGAAAAAAGCCTACAGGACATCAAGCCAAATGATATTCACATTATAGAAATCATAGAAGGAAAAGAGAGAAAGGAACAGAATGCTTATTTAAAGAAATAATGGCCAAAAGCCTCCCAAATCTGGGGAAAGATATGGATGTCCAGGTACATAAAGGTCAAAAGTCCTCAATCAGGTTCAACCCAACTAAGATTTCACTGAGACACATTGTAATAAAACTGAAAATCAAAGACAGAGCATCTTTCTAGAGAAAGGAAGATCAGCAAGAGAAAATAAGCTCATTACATACAAGAGAAACCACATCCCCACTCCCACTCCCCAACATAAGTAGATTTATGAGCAGAAATCTTGCAGGCCAGGAGAGAGTGGGATGATATATTCAAATAGCTAAAAGAAAAAAAAATATCAGCCGAGAATACTTTGCCCAGCAAAGTTGAAGTTCAGGAATGAAGGAGAGAGAATTACACTCCTAGGCAAACAAAAGCTGAAGGAGTTCATCACAACTAGACATCCTTTACAAGAAAGCTAAAGGAAATTCTTCAAGTTGAAAAGAAAGAGTGCTAAGTAGTGACATGAAATCATATGAAAGTATAAAACTTACCAGTCAGGGGCTTCCCTGGTGGCGCAGTGGTTAAGAATCTGCCTGCCAATGCAGGGGACATGGGTTCGAGCCCTGGTCTGGGAAGATCCCACAACTGGCTTTCTCCAGTTGCGGTGAGTGGGGGCCCCTCTTCATCGCGGTGCGCGGGCCTCTCACTGTCACGGCCTCTCCCATTGTGGAGCACAGGCTCCAGATGCGCAGGCTCAGTAGTTATGGCTCATGGGCCTAGCCACTCTGCGTTATTTGGGACCTTCCCGGAGCGGGGCACGAACCCGTGTCCCCTGCATCGGCAGGCAGACTCTCAACCACTGCGCCACCAGGGAAGCCCTATGTGGCTTTATTTTAATAACCGCTGAAGGAAAGAACTCACATGTCCTTCAATAGGAAAACAGGTAAACAAATTGTATAATATCCCTACTATGGAATACTACTCAGAAATAAAAAAGAACAATGACATGGATTAATCTCATAAACAATGTTGTATGGAACAAAAACAAGCAAATACTTCATGATTTCATTTATATGAAGTTCTAAAACAGATAAAATTAATCCAGGGACTTCCCTGGTGGCGCAGTGGTTAGGAATCCACCTGCCAGTGCAGGGGACACGGGTTTGAGCCCTGGTCCAGGAAGATCCCACATGCCACAGAGCAACTAAGCCCGTGTGCCACAACTACTGAGCCTGCACTCTAGAGCCTGTGAACCACAACTACTGAAGCCTGCATGCCTAGAGCCCATGCTTCGCAACAAGAGAATCCACCACAGTGAGAAGCCCGCATGCCACAACGAAGACCCAACGCAGCGAAAAATTTAAAAATATATAATAATAATAATAATGAATTAATCCATGACTGGGGAAGATGTTATCTGGAAAGGGGCATGGAAATTTTCTGGGGTGATAGAAAGTTCTAAGTCTTGATTGGAGTGTTGGTTACATAAGTGTATAATATATATTTGTTAAAAATCATCAAACTATACCTTTAAAGTCTGTGTATCTTATTTTATGTAAATTTACCTTGATAAAAAAAATATTGCCAAAACAACAACTTAAGGAAAGAGTAGTAAAAATTTTATTAATTAAAAAGAAGGCAGTGGCACAAGATTGTAAATCAACTATACTTCAATTAAAAAGAAAAGGGCAAATGAAAAGGGAAAAGGGAACATAAACCAGATGGGCCAAATAGAAAACAAATAGTAAGATGGCAGATATAAATCCAACGATAACAGTAATTACATTTAATGTAAGTGGATTGAATATTCCAGGTAAAAGTTACAAGTTGTTAGTGTTATTTGTATATTTCTTACTTTAGATTTGTCTGTCTTACATACAAGAGATATACATTAAATAGATACAGAAAGGTGAATAGTAAAAGGGGGGACAAAGATATAACATGTCAACATTAAGCCAGAGCAGGCTAGCATAGTGATATTAATCTGCAGACAGTAAGAATAGACTAATTTTTCAGGTTCCATGTTGTCTAGAAACTACAGAATATACCCAGATATAAAGTTAACACCAAATATCATGTGATCCCCATTTTCACAGTGAAAAACTACCATGGTTCAGATTTGTGGAGATCATTCAGGTAAAAAGAGCAAGCAACATTTTGCAGTCATTAGAGGGAAGCAAACCTAGAAATATAATTAATGGGAATTTTCTAGAGTTTGTAAAACTGGGAGCATCATTTCCCTCAACCACACACTTGGCTTCAGGAGGGTTCAGACCAAAAATCAATACCAGAATCCTGTGAATTATTTGCAGTGAGTATGAAGTCTTATGGTAAAGTTTACTATTTTGTGAACTCTGCATGGAATGGCTCATTGTAGGTTTAGTTACTCTCAGCTAATCATGCATGTTATTCTTATTTTAGGAAACAGTCTGGATTCAAATCTGGGATCCACCACTTAGTAGCTGGGAACATTAGGCTAGTTACTTAACCTCCACGGGCCTTGGTTTTTGTCTGGAACTCAGCTGAGCTGGAGAGAGCTGAGCTGCCAGGTGTCAAAGTAGCTGATTAAGACAGCCAGCCAAAATGAAAGTACTGAATAGCATTCAAGCATTTACTTAGCTACTGTGATAGTATAAGCAAGAGCGGAGAGAGCATGGGCCCACGTGGAAGGGCCCATTGGTGGAGGATGAGTTGGATCAGCACAGACAGAGGGGTCATCTCCCTGCTGAGGGAGCCCCATACAAGAGGCTGCTGCAGTTTCATGGACCTGGGGGCCAGGGGGAGGGAGAGGGGAAGGACTCGGTGTGGAAAAGGACTGAGTCTGAGCGGAGGAAAGTGTGTTCAAGGATCTCCTCTTCTCCCCCCAATAAAGAGGTTTCATGGGAGGCACCAGAGGATAAGAAGGAGGCCTCTGAATGAAGGTGCCTGTGCTAGGAAGGCAGATATGCATCAGGACGCCTGCCAGGTAAAGCCTTTGTAATCGCCAATGGTTGGGCCTGAGAAATCATGCATAGGTTTTTGTCTAGAAGCCGGACTGCTCAGTTTCAACTGTAAAATGAGGGATCATAAATGACATGATGAATATAAAATGTTTAGAACATCTGGCACATGGTAAACTCCCAATAAGTGTCTGTATTGTTATTTTAGTATTGTTATTATTAGTATTACCCCTGAGTTAAAACTTCTTGTGATGTTGTGATATATAATAAGACACATATATATATATATATATATACAGTTGACCTTTGAACAACACGGGTTTGAACCTTGAGGGTCCACTTATACATGAATTTTTTTCAATGGTAAATACTACTGTACTACGTGATCTGAGCTTGGTTGAATCCAAGGATTCAGAAACAGGGATATGGAGGGCTGACTATAAGTTACACTCTGATTTTTGACTTTGAAGAGGGTCAGCGCCCCTAACCCCTGCATTGTTCAAAGGTCAAATGTATTGGGTCTTCATGCTCATTCTGGCACAGAGCTCCTAAAACCCTTGGAATTTCCTGTAAAGAGAGTTACAATGGTGTGTTTTGTTATGTTAATGAGGTGACCTTTGGACTGCACTTAAGGTTGGGGGCTGGTTGTCAGTGGAGCCAGCCCTGTGATTCAGAGGGTTGGAATGTTCAGTCCCACCCTCCTGCCCCCAGGGGAAGGGAGGGGGGAGAGGGGCGGGGTGGGGGGGGGGTGCTGGAGATTGAGTTCCGTCGCCAATGGCCAATGATTTGATCAATCATGCCTATATAATGAAGTCTCCATAAAAACCCCAAAGGACGGGGTTTGGAGAGCTTGCAGGTTGGTGAACATGCGGGAATTTGGGGAAGGTGGTGCCTGAAGAGGGCAAAGAAGCTCCGGGCTCTTTCACCACACCTTGCCCTATGCATTTCCTTCATCTGGCTGTTCCTGAGTTCTATCCTTTTATAATAAATTGGTAATCTAGGGAGTAAATGGGTCTCCTGAGTTCTGTGAGTTGCTCTAGCAAATTGATGGAACCCAAGGAGGGGTCATGGGAACCTCTGATATATAACTGGTTGGTCAAGAAGTACAGGTAATAATAACTTGGGCTTGCGACTGGCATGTGAAGTGGGAGGGCGGGCTGCCTTGTAGGACTGAACCCTTAACCTGCGGCATCTGATGCTGCCTCTGGGTAGATAGGCACCAGCTGGTGTTCAGAGAATTGTTCGTTGGAGGTGTGCGGAAACCACCCCCACACGTTGAAATTGGGTCCAGAAACCCGAGACTTGTAATTGCTTACTTGTAAGCAATTCCTATAAATAATTGCAGTGAAGGCTCTGCTATCTGCCCCTCCTATGCTACTGGTGAGAATAAAACAGGTAAAACTCTTCTACAAAGCCACTTTAGAATATGTATCACAGACAATAGATACTCAAACTCTTTGAGCATGGGCACTGCTAGAAATTTATTATAAGGAAGCAATCCAGTATGTGGGAAAAGATATATATGCTCAGAGATGATCATTGATTTCAAACAGTAAAAAAATGAGATGTCTAGCAGTAGGAAAAATGGTTTTAGAATTTGTTTCATACATGTGATGAAATGTTCTGCAACTCTTAAAAATCATTCAGTTTACTGAGATAACAGTTTTCATTGATTGGATTGGCACAAATTTAAATGTTCTTTGACAGTACCTTCTGCCATCAAGGACATGGAGAAACTGGCACTCTTATGTTTTAAAGGTGGGAGTGCAAACAGATATATCCCTTAACCAGGCAATTTGGCGATATCTAAACGAAATTACAAACGTGTATACTCTTTGACAAATCCTACTTCTAGGAATTTATCCTAAAATATATTTGCAAACGTATGTATCTGTGTGTACGTATTTACTTTGACATTGTAACGGCAAAACAGTGAAAACTGAAAGGAAGTAAAGAGATTGCATACATCCATTCAGTGGTATTCTGTGCACCTGTCAAAATGGAGGATGCCCTCTATGCAGTAATATGGAAAGATCTCAGTATATATTTTTCCATCAGTAAAGCAAGGTACAGAGCTGTGTATGGCAAATCACGTTTTGTGTTAGAATATGAAACAATGTGAGTATATTTTCCTGTGTGATTGCATTTGCTTCTATCTGGAGAGATGCATAAGAAACTGGTAGGCTAAATAATGGCCCCTAAAGATAGAGCCACTTCGTAATCTCTGGAACGTGTGACTATTACCTTATTTGGCAGAAGATGCGATTCAGTTAAGGAGATTTTCCTGGATTATGCAGGTGGGCTTTAAACGCCATCACAGGAGAGGCAGACAGTGATTACAGACACCAAAGAGAAGGCAGTGTGACCATGGAGACGGAGAATAGAGTGGCGCAGCCGCAGTCAAAGGACGCCAGCAGCCATCAGAAGCTGGAGGAGGCAAGGAACAGGGTCTCCCCCAGAGCGTCTCCAGCGAGTGCGGCCCTGCTGACACCTTCATTTCTCCTCGGTGACACTAAATTCAGACTTCTGGCCTCCAGAAGTTTGAGAATACGTTTCTGTTAAGCCACCAAGTTTGTGGTAATTTGTTACAGTAGCCATAAGAAACTCATTCGGAAACTGATAAAAATAATTACCTCTTATGAAGAATTAGGTGATTGAAACAGAGGTGGGAGTAAGATTTTTCACTGATAATCTTTTTATACTGTTTATTTTGTCGAATGAGATGAGTACATTTACATTTAAAATGTAAACTGTAGGGCTTCCCTGGTGGCCCAGCGGTTAAGAATCCGCCTGCCAATGCAGGGGACACGGGTTCGATCCCTGGTCCGGGAAGATCTCACATGCCGCGGAGCAACTAAGTCCGTACGTCTCAACTACTGAGCCTGCGCTCTAGAGCCCGCGACCCACAACTACTGAAGCCCACGCGCCTAGAGCCCGTGCTCCTCAACAAGAGAAGCCACTGCAGTGAGAAGCCCATGCACCGCAACAAAGAGTAGCCCCCGCACTTTGCAACTAAAGCCCACGTGCAGCAATGAAGACCCAACGCAGCCAAAAATAAATAAATAAAATAACTAAATTAAAAAAATGTAAACTGTAAATCTCTCCTTTAACACAAAGATTTCCCTCTCTTCTCAGCTCAGGCTGGGCCCTCAGTTCTGCAGACCGGCGGTGAGGAAGAGGACTAGACTGTATCCGGACCTCACGCGCTCAGCTGTCCAGGCTGGCTCCTGACGTGGAGATTCAAGGCAAGGAGCGGTCCTTCCGGATTGGCCTTAGCACAGCCTGGCTGTTGGTACCTTTGTCCCAGCACCCTGCCCGACTGAAGGCTCTTCATTTCAAGGCTTGTTTGTGTGAGCTATTCAGAGATCCTCCTGGAGGCGTTGGCCCTGCTGCATTCCATGACCAGGGTGAGAAATGACTTCCTATAATTTCCCTTTAACTCCTCTCCCTTTGAATCTTGGGAAGCAGGTACGGAGTTCTCACATATTTTCCCACACTGAATAATGGGTGCCTTCCCCTCTTATATTTACATCACCAAAGGAGTTCTGTAGCTTTTAAAGAACAATGAAGATCATTTCAGGGATACCACCCACCATGGGCACTCCGTCCAATATCTGCCTTAACAGGCAGTCTATTACACAAGCAGCCACGAAGTTCTGCCCTCTTGAATGCCAAAATGTTTCTCAATCCCATTCGTCTGCCTCACCACCACCTTGTTCAGGCCACATCTTTCACCCGGGTTATGGTGGCGGCTTCCTGACGTTGCCTGCTTTGAATTGCTCTGTTCCAATCCATTCTCCAAACAGTAAACAGAAGACCCTTTGGAAACGCGAATCAGATCATGTCACCTCCTTGTTCAAAACAAGTCAGATGTTTCCCATTGACCTCCTAGTGAACCCCTTAACATGATTTTACAAGACCGTTGTGATCTACATACTTCTTCAGCTTTACGTGTCATCTTCCTCTGCCTCTGCCACTGCTTACCAGTCCCTTCCCTTCTTTCCTAGTCCTATCCTCCTGATTTATTTTCCCTTTCTGGCAAATATTAATCAATCAACCAATCTCTCTCCCTCTCTCCCCGTCCCTGTTCCCCTACCTTTCACTTCCCAGCCTTTCCCCTTCTTGTTCCCCAGTCTGAAATAATCTTCCCTCCATTCTTTACTGGTATGCTTCCTACTTCTCCTTTACATCACAATTTAAAGCCACTTCATGGAAAAAGTCTTTGCTGATCCCCCCAAACTAGGTAAGAGTCATGTTTTATATGCTCTCATAACTATTGAACTAACTTTATTGTATTGTAATACCCATCATGTTGGTATTATAATTGCCCATCTCATTTGTTCTGTCTTTTCTCTGTTTCCTAAATAGAAGGGAAGCTCATTGAGGGCAGGGACTTTTAAGAGTTTAGTCGATAGGAGGTACAGAATAAAAATGTAACCACAGGAGGTCACATAGATGAAATAAAACCTAATAAAATTTAATATCAAAAGTAACTAAACTATTAAATTCAGGGCACTGGTAATAAATAGCCTTTGTTATGGTACAAATCCAGTTAGACCTAGATTTTACCTTCTTGAAGTTTACATCTAAAAAAGATAACTGAGAAAGATAGATGGCAATAATCTCAGCTGTCTAAAACTTGATATAAAAATCGTATTTTATTATTTTATTATTAAAATGCATTTTATTATAGTTATGCAAGATGTTAGCATAAGGAGAGTATACAAGAACTCTATATAGGAACTCAAATTTAAAAGTTTTTAAAAATGATTTTTTGTATGCATTCTTCCCTTAGCTATGTAATCCCCTTCAAAAAAATGAATTCCACAGATATGTCAAGACAAAAGAGATGAGAACCGGAACATTTTTCAAAGTTAATACTGATCTAGAAATTCAGATATATATTTGGAGTGCCTAAAATATTCTATTCATTGCTTTACTAAAAGTATAATGATTTTGGTCTGTTACAAATTTCTTTTATCTCTATAAAGATAAAAGCATATATAGAAAATTGATATTTTTACTGTAAACAGCTTTGATTCTCAAAATTCCATAATGCCTACAATGGCTAAAATATTATTTTTAGGTAAGAAACTGCCACATCAATTTTGTTGACATACACTACCGTTGTACCACAGTTCAGTAATAGGTTACAAGTCTCAATTACAGAAAACCCTTGACAGAGGAAAAAAATACCACTTGAAAAGTGAAGCCCCGGGCTTCCCTGGTGACGCAGTGGTTGAGAGTCCGCCTGCCGATGCAGGGGACACGGGTTCGTGCCCTGATCCGCGAAGATCCCACATGCCGCGGAGCGGCTGGGCCCGTGAGCCATGGCCGCTGAGCCTGCGCGTCCGGAGCCTGTGTTCCGCAACGGGAGAGGCCGCAACAGTGAGAGGGCCGCGTACCGCCAAAAAAAAAAAAGAAAAAAAAAAAAGTGAAGCCCCATGCTGAGGGTATAAGCTTGATGAAAGCCAGTAAAGCAGGAAAAAAGGCATCTATCTAATTTCATGTTTTCATTATATTTTAAAATATGTATTCAGAAAATGTTGCCCTCTAAGAAATTAACCCTCTGTCATACGGATGACAAATGGTTATGACATGGGACATAGAACATAAAATAGAATAAAACACTTAACGTGATTTATGATATATATAACCTAATTATTTAAACAGATTATTATTCCAGAAGGTTCTTTTTTTTTTTTTTAAACATCTTTATTGGGGTATAATTGCTTTACAATGGTGTGTTAGTTTCTGCTTTATAACAAAGTGAATCAGTTATACATATACATATGTTCCCATATGTCTTCCCTCTTGCGTCTCCCTCCCTCCCACTCCCCCTATCCCACCCCTCCAGGCTGTCACAAAGCACCGAGCTAATATCCCTGTGCCTTGCGGCTGCTTCCCCCTAGCTATCTACCTTACTACGTTTGTTAGTGTGTATATGTCCATGACTCTCTCTCGCCCTGTCAAAGCTCACCCTTCCCCCTCCCCATATCCTCAAGTCCGTTCTCCAGTAGGTCTGCGTCTTTATTCCTGTCTTACCCCTAGGTTCTTCATGACATTTTTTTCCCTTAAATTCCATATATATCTGTTAGCATACAGTATTTGTCTTTTTCTTTCGGACTTACTTCACTCTGTATGACAGACTCTAGGTCTATCCATCTCATTACAAATAGCTCAATTTCATTTCTTTTTAAGGCTGAGTAATATTCCATTGTATATATGTGCCACATCTTCTTTATCCATTCATCCGATGATGGGCGCTTAGGTTGTTTCCATCTCCTGGCTATTGTAAATAGAGCTGCAATGAACATTTTGGTACATGACTCTTTTTGAATTTTGGTTTTCTCAGGGTATATGCCCAGTAGTGGGATTGCTGAGTCATATGGTAATTCTATATGTAGTTTTTTAAGGAACCTCCATACTGTTCTCCATAGTGGCTGAACCAATTCACATTCCCACCAGCAGTGCAAGAGTGTTCCCTTTTCTCCACACCCTCTCCAGCATTTATTGTTTCTAGATTTTTTGATGATGGCCATTCTGACCGGTGTGAGATGATATCTCATTGTAGTTTTGATTTGCATTTCTCTAATGATTAATGATGTTGAGCATTCTTTCACGTGTTTGTTGGCATTCTGTATATCTTCTTTGGAGAAATGTCTGTTTAGGTCTTCTGCCCATTATTGGATTGGGTTGTTTGTTTTTTTGTTATTGAGCTGCATGAGCTGCTTGTAAATTTTGGAGATTAATCCTTTGTCAGTTGCTTCATTTGCAAATATTTTCTCCCATTCTGAGGGTTGTCTTTTGGTCTTGATTATGGTTTCCTTTGCTGTGCAAAAGCTTTGAAGTTTCATTAGGTCCCATTTGTTTATTTTTGTTTTTATTTCCATTACTCTAGGAGGTGGGTCAGAAAGGATCTTGCTGTGATTTATGTCATAGAGTGTTCTGCCTATGTTTTCCTCTAAGAGTTTGATAGTTTCTGGCCTTACATTTAGGTCTTTAATCCATTTTGAGCTTATTTTTGTGTATGGTGTTAGGGAGTGATCTAATCTCATACTTTTACATGTACCTGTCCAGTTTTCCCAGCACCATTTATTGAAGAGGCTGTCCTTTCTCCACTGTACATTCCTGCCTCCTTTATCAAAGATAAGGTGTCCATATGTGCGTGGGTTTATCTCTGGGCTTTCTATCCTGTTCCATTGATCTATATTTCTGTTTTTGTGCCAGTACCATACTGTCTTGATTACTGTAGCTTTGTAGTATAGTCTGAAGTCAGGGAGCCTGATTCCTCCAGCTCCTTTTTTCGTTCTCAAGATTGCTTTGGCTATTCGGGGTCTTTTGTGTTTCCATACAAATTGCGAAATTTTTTGTTCTAGTTCTGTGAAAAATGCCAGTGGTAGTTTGATAGGGATTGCATTGAATCTGTAGATTGCTTTGGGTAGTAGAGTCATTTTCACAATGTTGATTCTTCCCATCCAAGAACATGGTATATCTCTCCATCTATTTGTATCATCTTTAATTTCTTTCATCAGTGTCTTATAATTTTCTGCATACAGGTCTTTCGTCTCCTTAGGTAGGTTTATTCCTAGATATTTTATTCTTTTTGTTGCAATGGTAAATGGGAGTGTTTTCTTGATTTCACTTTCAGATTTTTCATCATTAGTATATAGGAATGCCAGAGATTTCTGTGCATTAATTTTGTATCCTGCTACTTTACCAAATTCATTTATTAGCTCTAGTAGTTTTCTGGTAGCATCTTTAGGATTCTCTATGTATAGTATCATGTCATCTGCAAACAGTGACAGCTTTACTTCTTCTTTTCCGATTTTAATTCCTTTTATTTCCTTTTCTTCTCTGATTGCTGTGGCTAAAACTTCCAAAACTATGTTGAATAAGAGTGGTGAGAGTGGGCAACCTTGTCTTGTTCCTGATCCTAGTGGAAATGCTTTCAGTTTTTCACCATTGAGGATGATGTTTGCTGTGGGCTTGTCATATATGGCCTTTATTATGTTGAAGCAAGTTCCCTCTATGCCTACTTTCTGCACGGTTTTTATCATAAATGGGTGTTGAATTTTGTCGAAAGCTTTCTCTGCATGTAATGAGATGATCATATGGTTTTTCTCCTTCAATTTGTTAATATGGTTTATCCCATTGATAGATTTGCGTATATTGAAGAATCCTTGCATTCCTGGAATAAACCCCACTTGATCATGGTGTATGATCCTTTTAATGTGCTGTTGGATTCTGTTTGCTAGTATTTTGTTGAGGATTTTTGCATCTATGTTCATCAGTGATATTGGCCTGTAGTTTTCTTGCTTTGTGACATCCTTGTCTGGTTTTGGTATCAAGGTGATGGTGGCCTCGTAGAAGGAATTTGGGAGTGTTCCTCCCTCTGCTATATTTTGGAAGAGTTTGAGAAGGATAGGTGTTAGCTGTTCTCTAAACGTTTGATAGAATTCACCTGTGAAGCCATCTGGTCCTGGGCTTTTGTTTGTTGGAAGATTTTTAATCACAGTTTCAATTTCAGTGCTTGTGATTAGTCTGTTCATATTTTCTATTTCTTCCTGATTCAGTCTTGGCAGGTTGTGCATTTCTAAGAATTTGTCCATTTCTTCCAGATTGTCCATTTTACTGGCATAGAGTTGCTTGTAGTAATCTCTCATGATTTTTTTTATTTCTGCAGTGTCAGTTGTTACTTCTCCTTTTTCATTTCTAATTCTATTGATTTGAGTCTTCTCCCTTTTTTTCTTGATGAGTCTGGCTAGTGGTTTATCTATTTTGTTTATCTTCTCAAAGAACCAGCTTTTAGTTTTATTGATCTTTGCTATCGTTTCCTTCATTTCTTTTTCATTTATTTCTGATCTGATTTTTATGATTTCTTTCCTTCTGCTAGCTTTGGGGTTTTTTTGTTCTTCTTTCTCTAATTGCTTGAGGTGCAAGGTTAGGTTGTTTATTCGAGATGTTTCCTGCTTCTTAAGGTGGGCTTGTATTGCTATAAACTTCCCCCTTAGAACTGCTTTTGCTGCATCCCATAGGTTTTGGGTCGTTGTGTCTCCATTGTCATTTGTTTCTAGGTATTCTTTTATTTCATCTTTGATTTCTTCAGTGATCACTTCATTATTAAGTAGTGTATTGTTTAGCCTCCATGTGTTTGTATTTTTTACAGATCTTTTCCTGTAATTGATATCTAGTCTCATGGCGTTGTGGTCAGAAAAGATACTTGATACAATTTCAATTTTCTTAAATTTACCAGGGCTTGATTTGTGACCCAAGATATGATCTATCCTGGAGAATGTTCCATGAGCACTTGAGAAAAATGTGTATTCTGTTGTTTTTGGATGGAGTGTCCTATAAATATCAATTAAGTCCATCTTGTTTAATGTATCATTTAAAGCTTGTGTTTCCTTATTGATTTTCATTTTGGATGATCTGTCCATGGGTGAAAGTGGGGTGTTAAAGTCCCCTACTATGAATGTGTTACTGTCGATCTCCCCTTTTATGGCTGTTAGTATTTGCCTTATGTATTGAGGTGCTCCTATGTTGGGTGCATAAATATTTACAATTGTTATATCTTCTTCTTGGATCGATCCCTTGATCATTATGTAGTGTCCTTCTTTGTCTCTTTTAATAGTCCTTATGTTAAAGTCTATTTTGTCTGATATGAGAATTGCTACTCCAGCTTTCTTTTGGTTTCCATTTGCATGGAATATCTTTTTCCATCCCCTTACTTTCAGTCTGTATGTGTCTCTAGGTCTGAAGTGGGTCTCTTGTAGACAGCATATATAAGGGTCTTGTTTTTGTATCCATTCAGCCAATCTGTGTCTTTTGGTGGGAGCATTTAGTCCATTTACATTTAAGGTAATTATCGATATGTATGTTCCTATTCCCATTTTCTATATTGTTTTGGGTTCGTTATTATAGGTCTTTTCCTTCTCTCGTGTTTCTTGTCTAGAGAAGTTCCTTTAGCATTTGTTGTAAAGCTGGTTTGGTGGTGCTGAACTCTCTCAGCTTTTGCTTGTCTGTAAAGGTTTTAATTTCTCCATCAAATCTGAATGAGATCCTTGCTGGGTAGAGTAGTCTTGGTTGCAGGTTTTTCTCCTTCATCACTTTCAGTATGTCCTGCCACTCCCTTCTGGCTTGTAGGGTTTCTGCTGAGAGATCAGCTGTTAACCTTATGGGGATTCCCTTGTGTGTTATTTATTGTTTTTCCCTTGCTGCTTTTAATATGCTTTCTTTGTATTTAATTTTTGACAGTTTGATTAATATGTGTCTTGGCGTATTCCTCCTTGTATTTATCCTGTATGGGACTCTCTGTGCTTCCTGGACTTGATTAACTATTTCCTTTCCCATATTAGGGAAGTTTTCAACTATAATCTCTTCAAATATTTTCTCAGTCCCTTTCTTTTTCTCTTCTTCTTCTGGAACCCCTATAATTCGAATGTTGGTGCGTTTAATGTTGCCCCAGAGGTCTCTGAGACTGTCCTCAGTTCTTTTCATTCTTTTTTCTTTATTCTGCTCTGCAGTAGTTATTTCCACTATTTTATCTTCCAGGTCACTTATCCGTTCTTCTGCCTCAGTTATTCTGCTATTGATCCCATCTAGAGTACTTTTAATTTCATTTATTGCGTTGTTCATCGTTGCTTGTTTCATCTTTATTTCTTCTAGGTCCTTGTTAAATATTTCTTGCATTTTGTCCATTCTACTTCCAAGATTTCGGATCATCCTTACTATCATTATTCTGAATTCTTTTTCAGGTAGACTTCCTATTTCCTCTTCATTTGTTAGGTCTGGTGCATTTTTATCTTGCTCCTTCATCTGCTGTGTGTTTTTCTGTCTTCTCATTTTGCTTATCTTACTGTGTTTGGGGTCTCCTTTTTGCAGGCTGCACGTTCGTAGTTCCCGTTGTTTTTGATGTCTGTCTCCAGTGGCTAAGGTTGTTTCAGTGGGTTGTGTAGGCTTCCTGGTAGAGGGGACTAGTGCCTGTGTTGTGGTGGATGAGGCTGGATCTTGTCTCTCTAGTGGGCAGGTTCACGTCTGGTGGTGTGTTTTGGGGTGTCTGTGGCCTTATTATGATTTTAGGCAGCCTCTCTGCTAATGGGTGGGGTTGTGTTCCTGTTTTGCTAGTTGTTTGGCATAGGTTGTCCAGCACTGTGGCTTGCTGGTCGTTGAGTGAAGCTGGGTGCTGGTGTTAAGATGGAGGTCTCTGGGAGATTTCTGCCGTTTGACATTATGTGGAGCTGGGAGGTCTCTTGTTGACCAGTGTCCTGAAGTTGGCTCTCCTACCTAAGAGGCAGAGCCCTGACTCCTGGCTGGAGCACCAAGAGCCTTTCATCCACACGGCTCAGAATAAAAGGGAGAAAAAGTAGAGAGAATTAGTAGAAGTATGAGGAAAGAAAGAAGGAAAGGAGGAAAGGAAGGAAGGAAGAAAGAAGCAAAGAAGGAAAGAAAGGAGGGAGGGAGGGAGGGAGGAAGGAAGGAAGGAAGGAGGGAAAGCAGGCAAAAAGACAGAAAGAAAGGAGATACAGTAAAAATAAAATAAAGTATAATATAGTTATTGAATTAAAAAATATTTAGAAGAAAAAAGGGACGGATAGAACCTTAGGACAAATGTTGGAAGCAAAGCTATACAGAGAAAATCTTACACAGAAGCATACACATACACCTTCACAAAAAGAGGTAAAGGGGGAAAAATCATAAATCTTGCTCTCAGAGACCACCTCCTCAATTTGGGGTGATTCGTTGTCTAAAGGAGGGAAGGAAGGAAGGAAAGAAAGAAAGAAAGAACGAAGGTAAAGTATAATAAAGTTATTACAATTAAAATTAATTAAGAAAAAAAATTAAAAAAAAAACCATGGACGGATAGAGCCCTAGGACAAATGGTGGAAGCAAGAGTATACAGACAAGATCTCACACAGAAACATACACGTACACATTCACAAAAAGAGGAAAAGGGAAAAAAATCATAGATCTCGCTCCTAAAATCCACCTCTTCAATTTGGGATCATTCCTTGTCTATTCATGTATTCCACAGATGCAGGGTATATCAAGTTGATTGTGGAGCTTTAATCCGCTGCTTCTGAGGCTGCTGGGAGAGATTTCCCTTTCTCTTCTTTGTTCTCACAGCTCACAGGACCTCAGCTTTGGATTTGGCCCTGCCTCTGCGTGTAGGTCGCTGGAGGGCGTCTGTTTTTTGCTCAGACAGGACGGGGTTAAAGGAGCCGCTGATTCGGGGGCTCTGGCTCACTCAGGCCGGGGGTGGGGGGGAAGGAGGGGCACTGCGTGCGGGGCGGGCCTGCGGCGTCAGAGGCGGCGTGACGTTGCTCCAGCCTGAGGCCCGCCGAGCGTTCTCCCGGGGAGGTTGTCCCTGGATCCCGGGACCCTGGCAGTGGCGGGCTGCACAGGCTCCGCGGAAGAGGGGTGTGGAGAGTGACCTGTGCTCGCACACAGGCCCCTTGGTGGCGGCAGCAGCAGCCTTAGCGTCTCCCGCCCGTCACTGGGGTCCGCGCTTTTAGCCGCGGCTCGCGCCCGTCTCTGGGGTTCGCGCTTTTAGCCGCGGCTCGCGCCCGTTTCTGGGGTTTGCGCTTTTAGCTGCGGCTCGCGCCCGTCTCTGGGGTTCGCGTTTTTAGCCGCGGCTCGCGCCCGTCTCTGGAGTTCCTTTAAGCAGCGCTGTTAAACCCCTCTCCTCGTGCACCAGGAAACAAAGAGGGAAGAAAAAGTCTCTTGCCTCTTCGGCAGGTGCAGGCTTTTCCCCGAACTCCCTCCCGGCCAGCCGTGGTGCACTAACCCCTTCAGGCTATGTTCAAGCCGCCAACCCCAGTCCTCTCCCTGCGCTCTGCCCAAAACCGAAACCGAGCCTCAGCTCGCAGCCCCGCCCGCCCCGGCGGGTGAGCAGACAAGCCTCTCGGGCTGGTGAGTGCCGGTCGGCACAGATCCTCTGTGCGGGAATCTCGCCGCTTTGCCCTCCGCACCCGTCGCTGTGCACTACTCCGCGGTCCCGAAGCTCCCCCCTCCGCCTCCCGCAGTCTCCGCCCGCGGAGGGGCTTCCTAGTGTGTGGAAACTTTTCCTCCTTCACAGCTCCCTCCCACTGGTGCAGGTGCCGTCCTTATTCTTTTGTCTCTGTTTTTTCTTTTTTTCTTTTGCCCTACCCAGGTACGTGGGGAGTTTCTTGCCTTTTGGGAGGTCTGAGGTCTTCTGCCAGCCTTCAGTAGGTGTTCTGTAGGAGTTGTTCCACGTGTAGATGTATTTCTGGTGTATCCGTGGGGAGGAAGGCGATCTCCGCGTCTTACTCTTCCGCCATCTTCAAGGTCCCCCCCCAGAAGGTTCTCTTTTAGTCTGCTACAAATTCATATAGTCACGTAAGCAGGCCCTGTTAAGCTAATGTATAGTGATATTAAATGGTGCTTTTCTTATTGTCTGAGAGGTCACATGAAGCCCTCAGAGCTGAGGCCAATGGGTGTCACGTGCCTAGTCATTCTAAAGACAGGTGATGACTTAATCACCCAAGTGACTGGTTCAGTGCCCACCACCTCCGCCAGCTTATTCAGGAGAAACCCAGAGAGACTTATTAGAAAAATTAGAAGAGAGGTGATTTCTCAAAGTGAAAAGAAATGAGAACATCCTGGTATTTTTGTTTTCTTCCTCGTGGGGTCATTCTCTCCTTCAAACTTAGGTCAAGGGGGTCAAGGAGGCAACAAGAAACTCCTTTGGGGAGATGGGAGGATAGGACTAGGAAAGAAGGGAAGGGACTGGTAAGCAGTGGCAGAGGCAGAGGAAGATGACACGTAAAGCTGAAGAAGTATGTAGATCACAACGGTCTTGTAAAATCATGTTAAGGGGTTCACTAGGAGGTCAATGGGAAACATCTGACTTGTTTTGAACAAGGAGGTGACATGATCTGATTCGCGTTTCCAAAGGGTCTTCTGTTTACTGTTTGGAGAATGGATTGGAACAGAGCAATTCAAAGCAGGCAACGTCAGGAAGCCGCCACCATAACCCGGGTGAAAGATGTGGCCTGAACAAGGTGGTGGTGAGGCAGACGAATGGGATTGAGAAACATTTTGGCATTCAAGAGGGCAGAACTTTGTGGCTGCTTGTGTAATAGACTGCCTGTTAAGGCAGATATTGGACGGAGTGCCCATGGTGGGTGGTATCCCTGAAATGATCTTCATTGTTCTCTAAAAGCTACAGAACTCCTTTGGTGATGTAAATATAAGAGGGGAAGGCACCCATTATTCAGTGTGGGAAAATATGTGAGAACTCCGTACCTGCTTCCCAAGATTCAAAGTTAGGAAGACCTGTAAACTTAGGTCAGAAGGACCTCTTCTGAGAACCAGTGGCAGAGACAGACAATGAAATCCTGTAAATGCAATGACTGAGTAAAGGGGGCTTGTGAACAGGGACCAAGACCCGGGTTTTGGAGTTTATGGAGAAGGGCTGGTTTAAGCATAGTCTGTGACTGGTGCTGGAGGCTCCTCCAGACCTAACCTCCCGAGCTATCATGGTACATGATGTGACATGCCTCACAGCCTGAGATGGGCTCTGGAATAGACTTTCCAGCAGCAATCACTGTACAGAACTTGTTTAAAACACAAAATTGTGGGAGAACTCTGTCAGGTAGCAGTCCTCTAGTTGGTTCTCCAGTGGGTGTCTGTATGAAGAACCAATACCATCCTTTGTGTCCTGATCCCACCCCTGGGATTGGGTAAGGCCTTGGAGGCCGTGGTCAATTATGGGGAGATGTGATATACAGGGAGGAAATGGACTTGCTGCTACCAGCAGGGGTGGAGCCTTGAATGTATCATTGTTCATGCCTGTATTGTCCTTAGTGATGGTGAAACAGGTGACACTGGTTCTAATTGGGTGTTAGGAGTGAAAGAGAAGGAGGAATCAAGGATGTTTCTCAGGATTTTGTTTTGGGATCTGGATCAACAATGGCACCATTCCCAGACATGTGGAATTTGCTTCCTATCCGTGTCTTATACTTGGCTAGGTTTTTATGTCTCTATCCAGACACCAGACAGCAACTAATATTTGCATAGTGCTTTACCATTTGTCAGGGGCTTTCACATATATTATCATATGTTATGCTTTCCAATGCCCTGAGAAGTTCACTAGGCAGTCTACTATTTCTCTTTATTATGATAAGGAAATTGAAGCTCAGAGAAGTGGAGTGAATTGCTCTAGGTAGTAAGAATTCTGGCTCTGAATCCAGTTCTTCTTTTTTAAAATAATTAATTAATTAATTAATTTGTCTGCGTTGGGTCTTGGTTGCTGCGCGCAGGCTTTCTCTAGTTGCGGCGAGCGGGGGCTACTCTTTGTTGCAGTTGGGCAGGCTTCTCATTGCGGTGGCTTCTCGTTACGGAGCACGGGCTCTAAGCACGCGGGCTTCGGTAGTTGTGACTCGTGGGCTCTAGAGCGCAGGCTCAGTAATTGTGGTGCACAGGCCTAGTTGCTGTGCGACATGTGAGATCTTCCTGGACCAGGGCTCGAACCCATGTCCCTTGCATTGGCAGACGGATTCTTAACCACTGTACCACCAGGGAAGTCCTCAGTCCAGTTCTTCTAATTCATTCGCTTGTTCATTTATATATCCATGCTTTATTTCTTACACAAATATTTACTGCGTGCTTCCTAGACCAGTTACTGGGGTAACCTCTGGAGATACAAAGATGTGCATGAGAGTCCTTCCCTGAAGGTCTGGTGCAGTCAGATGCATTCGCACATAAGAAAAACACAAGTAGATTTCTCCAAAAGAGTAGAGATTTTGGAAGGGCACAGAGGAGTCCACATTAATGATGTGTAGGAGATGTCAGATGGAGGGGGAAGAAAGACACCCCAGGCAACTGCTTTTTCTTACTGCACGTTCCATGGTTCTCTGATTTCAGAATCTTGAATGTCACTGAGAGAAGTGTGAAGTTAATGAGACTGAATTCTACCTTTTATGAAAAATTTGGAAAGAAGTAAGGACTGAATTGAGGTACGGCATTGTTTTATGCACACTGTTGCATTTAATGAATAAATTGTTCCTTTAAAGGTCTTTTTTTTTGTTAAGTCAACTATGCAATAAAAGCAATTATGTTTCCAAGATGGGTAATTTTCTCTATTGTATTTCACAGCTTGAACCGAGAATACTAAACATTCCTCCAAATTACAAAGCAGGCAAAATAGAATTTTCATAACTAACCAATGTAAAATCATAATTGTTCACCAGGGTGGGATAGAAATCTGTGTTCCAGCAAGTGAAACTATGGTGGCCCCTTTGAGCCTTAAGGGAAAATGTTATGACATTTCTATGGAAAGAGAAGTTACAAAGTTAGACCTTTCCATCCCAAGTCAATTTGAGCACTACCCCTTTCCGAAGTTAAATGGTATAATGTGTCATCAGTTCATATTGAACGGAACGTCTTCTGAATTTTCTTGCATCATAATTTGTCTTTTCTATACCTTCACACCCATCTTTTTGTATCAGCTAATGGATGGGAGACCAACACCTACTTCCCTCTCCAAAGCCCTGTGCTGCCTCCACACCATCACTACTGTAAAGGACAAGACTTCTCCCTCATCCCAACTCTACACAGCCCCATCTTTTCTTTTCCCTTTAAAATGTGAATCTAACTACTTTGCTCTTGGTGGTAAAAGTAAGATCTTCCTTGAAGAGCATTCTTAGAAATGGCAAATGAAACGTCAAGGGAAAAGAACACGATTTAGACTGACCCATCTCCAAGGCCAGAACCTCGCCAGTGACACTGTGCATGACTCCTGCTCTGTTGTGGTGTAGGACAGAGACCCTGCTGTGGGCAGAGGCCATCGGGGATTCAGTCCTGGCTGCGACCCTAACAGGGCACTCTTCCAGTGTGGCCCACTTCACTTGTATGTAGAATGAGAACGCCTAGACCTTCGTCTCAGTAAATGTTGGTCAAGTGAATGAGGCCCTGGAGCAGACCCCTAACCTGTCTGGTTCAGTCACTTTGCACATTGGAAACATTCCCCAGAAGGCTTCTCTGTCCCTGGAAATGTATCATCCCTGAGGTGGCCCGTGTTTTCTCACTCTCCATACCTCCCTGGGCGGTCTCACTCACTCAAATGGTTTGATCTATCTTCTATTTATTGGTAAACCCTAAATTTAGAATTTATAGCCTCTCCCTGTCTCCTTCTCCCCTCTCCTCTGTTCCTTCCTCTCCTCTCTTCAGCTCTTGTCCATAATAATAGACCCTTTGCATTCCCAGGTGTCACACCTGAAGAATCCATGAACTCCTGGAAACCGCTATGCGCATAGAAGAGAGAAGAGAGAAAAAACAAACACAAAACAAAACCCCAAACAAAACACAAAACAAGCCAACATAAACCAGGTCCCTCTGACTTCTTCAGCCAGTGGCTCTACTTACGTGTCCCACCCATTCTTCAGTCTTGTCTGTTCTTCTATCCAACAAACAGCCTCTCGGATCATCAACTCCCCCTCATTCCTCCTTCCCATCTCCGGTTCCAGTCCTTGTTATTTCACATTTTACTTATTACAGTTAACTGTCCATTGGGCTTCCTGACTTTGCTTTTCTTCTGTTTTGTTTTCTCTGTCCTGTTGCTGATTAGTCTCCCTAGAAATCTGTTTTTGTCTTGATATCTCCTTTCTTCTTGGCAGGTAGGACAGGGTGGCACCGTTTTGTGTACTAGCTCCTATGCAGTCTCCCTCCAGGCACTCGGAGTCAGCCATCCAAGGTCTGCATGTCACCTGGCCATCCTGCTTCCCACCCCTGACACCCACTTCTAGACCTGTGCAGCCTAATGCGTAGCCACTTTTTATTTAATTTTAATTGACTGGCTTTTAAATTTAGGAACTGAAGCACCTTTGTCAATGTGGATGCAAATGTTAACAGAAAATGATTTTTAGTATTTGATTCAGTTACAGGGAAACTTGCTTTTCTAAAAAAATCTTATTTATTTATTTATTTATTTTTGGCTGTGTCAGGTCTTTGTTACTGCGCGTGGGGTTTCTCTAGTTGCAGCAAGCGGGGGCTACTCTTCGTTGCGGTGCATGGGCTTCTCATTGCGGTGGCTTCTCTTGTTGCAGAGCATGGGCTCTAGGCACGCAGGCTTCAGTAGTTGTGGCACGCGAGCTCAGTAGTTGTGGCACATGGGCTTAGTTGCTCTGCAGCATGTGGGATATTCCCGGACCGGGGCTCGAACCCATGTCCCCTGCATTGGCAGGTGGATTCTTAACCACTGCACCACCAGGGAAGCCCCAGGGAAACTTTTATGTATAAGTATTTGGAACAACTTGGGTAAACGAGTTCATCTTTTCAGTTGTAAATTTTACAGTATCTAAATGCAGGTTAATTATTTCAGATGAATTTAACATCCAAATGGAGATATGCTGTAAGTGTGAAATGCACATTAAATTTCTGAGACTTAGTATGAGTAAAAGAATTTAAAATATCACATTAATAATTTTTATATATAGAGAACATATTGAAATAACATTTTAGATATATTGAATTAGATAAAATATATTTTAAAAGTGAATTTAATCTGTTGATTTTTGCTTTTTTAAATAGGGCTACTAGAATATTTTAAGTTATATGTGTAGCATGTATTACGTTTCTATCAGGCAGTGCTATTCTAGAACAATTGGGCCATTTTCCTTATTCTCTCCTCCCTTCAACTTAGATTTTCCAGGGCAGGCTAAATTTTTAATATTTCCTATAACCACCCCCTCCATCTTCATAAATAATTCATAATTGTTAGATAACCTGTTCGAATGAATGGTTTAGAAAATGTGATCCAGGCTTCCACCCCCTTCTAGTGTTTTCTGTCATTGTTCTTTGCATCTGGAACATCCTTGTTTTCTTTTCCAAAGTCTACATTGCCTCTGGGTCCAACTCAGATGACCTGTCTCATCCCACCCCTGTGCCATCCTTGACCACATGCCATGGGTTGATGTCTCCCATTTCTTAATTCCCAGAGCACACAGAGTTAGTTTCTACATGCGCAGATTCGTTGCCACACTCTGTACCCCTTTTCATTGTTCTGACTTCTTACGTGTAAATCTTCCCTTCCCTTCTAGAAACTTCAGTCACTGAATCAAGCATCATGCTTTCTGGGAATGTAAATTAATACAGCCACTATGGAGAACAGTATGGAGGTTCCTTAAAAAACTAGAAATAGAGTTACCATATGACCCAGCAATCCCACTACTGGGCATATACCCAGAGAAAACCATAATTCAAAAAGGCACATGCACCCCAATGTTCATTGCAGCACTATTTACAATAGCCAGGTCATGGAAGCAACCTAAATGCCCATCAACAGAAGAATGGATAAAGAAGTTGTGGTACATATATACAATGGAATATTACTCAGCCACGAAAGAAACTGAGTCATTTGCTGAGACGTGGATGGACCTAGAGACTGTCATACAGAGTGAAGTAAGTCAGAAAGAGAAAAACACATATTGCATAATAACATATATATGTGGAATCTAGAAAAATGGTACAGATGAACTGGTTTGCAAGGCAGAAATAGAGACACAGATGTAGAGAACAAATGTATGGACACCAAGGGGGGATAGCGGGGGGCGGGTGGTGGTGGTGGTGTGATGAATTGGGAGATTGGGATTGACATATATACACCAATATGTATAAAATAGATAACTAATAAGAACCTGTTGTATAAAAAATTCAAAAATAAAATTGAAGAAAAAAGCATCTGGGCTTCCCTGGTGGCACAGTGGTTTAAGAATCCACCTGCCAATTCAGGGGACACGGGTTCGAGCCCTGATCTGGGAAGATCCCACATGCTGCAGAGCAACTAAGCCCGTGTGCCACAACTACTAAGCCTGCGCTCTAGAGCCCGCGAGCCACGACTACTGAAGCCCATGTACCACAACTACTGAGCCCGCGTGCCTAGAGCCCGTGCTCCGCAACAAGAGAAGCCACCGCAGCAAGAAGCCCGTGCGCCGCAACGAAGAGTAGCCCCTGCTCGCCCCAACTAGAGAAAGCCCGTGCACAGCAACAAAGACCCAATGCAGCCAAAAATAAATTAATTAAATAATTTAAAAAAAAAAAGCATCATGTTTTCTCTTTCATTTGACACATCTACCGGATTTAAACTATGATTTTTTGTTTTTGAGCAACACGAAGGCTCAATAAGGACCAGTGCAAGAATATTCCATATAGTTGAACTGTACCCTTATTGAGTTGCCAAATATTAAACTTGGCAATTTTAACTAATTAAAGAAATATATTTATATTTTTGAAGATGTGCTGTAGTGGAAAAAGAATTTGCCACGGAGTCAGCAAGCTAAGATTTTAGTTCCATTCCTGCCTCTATGGGCAACCTGCTCTTGGACAAGTGCACTTCACCTTTCTGGAACTTTCTTCATCTAGAAAAGAGATTAGGTAAGCTCTAAGGTATATTGCAAATCACATATTTTATAAGTCTATGTTGGAAATCCTTATCAAATGCCTTACATACTACTCTGAATTTTTAAAATAGAACATGCTGAACAGAAATTAGCATTTTTTAAAATGTCAGAGTCATTATTAGGGATGTCAATTATTATGCACTGACAGTGTAATGCAGCTAAGGGGTTATTGTGTTGTGAATGAGTGCTTACTCTCCACAGCAGTGGTTTTTATTTTTTAATTAATGTCTGCCCTTTAATGTCCTCTTTTAATGTCAGACTGTCACCTGTCACTTATTGCTAACACTGGCCCTGCCTGTATTAATACCTTCCCTGCCCTCGTCCCAAGTAATTTGGTACTCCTAAGCTAAGGTGACGTGGGGAAACCCAGTAATGGGGAGCTTGTTTGACTTACGTCTGAAGTTGGGCATGTAGTCCTTCAGCAACCATTTGCTGGGTGCCTGTACCTGTGTGACAGGCACAAGATGGTACAGGGGCTGAAGAAGAAATAATTTATAAACCATCTTAATAACCTTGGGGGACTGCACAGTGAGAAGTGTCTGAACTTCAGTGCAGAGCTTCTGCAGGCCTTTTTCTTCACTTCTCAGTTTCAAGCTTCTTTCCTGATGGCTGAGTTTCCCAGACAAGTCACCAACAGATAATAGTGGGCTTAATGATAACAATGGTTAATCAGCACGGTGACGAACTCTTACAGAAGTGCGCAAAGAGACAGAACAGAAAGTCCAGAAATAGATTCCACGTATATATAGGAACTGGATGTATACAGAAGTAGTTTTCCAAAACAGAGAGAAAAGAATGGGTTATTTAGTGTCTTATTTAATTCTTACAAAAAGCTTGTGAACCAGGTAACACTTCTCCCCACTTTACAGATTAGGCAAAGAGAGGTTCAGAGATTTGCCTAAAGTCTCCATGGTAGATCTGAGAGAAAGCGTATTATCTTTGGTCTAAGCCTGTGCACCACAGGCTTAGAGTGGCCATCTGTATGTCTTCTCCTCTTCTTCAGCAGTGGGTCCCACCATGTGTTAGATGACCTGAACACTTCTAGTGGTCAAAGGAAGCAAATAGAAAAGCAGTTCTCAACCAGGAGTAATTTTACCCCCCAGGGTAAAATGGGAAAGTTGCTTTTGGTATCTAGTGGGTCGAGACCAGGGATGCTGCTAAATATCCTGCAACACGGGACAGCTCCCAAGAATGGGCCAGCTCTAAAGGTAGATAACGCTGAGGTTGAGGAACCGTACAATAGATAAAAGAAAGCTTAGTCCTTCACTTGTATTGTGGATTGGATTAAAATGAATAATTATTTGAAGTCTATTTTTATTCTTTTTTTTTCTTGGTCACACCATACTGAAGCAAGGAACAAGTAGGAAGAAGGTGGCAAAGAGCTTCTGGTGCTTGAGAATACCTGAAAACATTTTTATTTTATCTTTTCTATATGAATACAAGTAAAATCTAAAGATCTGCTACAGGGAATTCCCTGGTGGTCCAGTGGTTAAGACTCCGTGCTTCCACTCCAGGGGGCATGCGTTCGATCCCTAGTCAGGGAACTAAGATCCTGCAAGATGCATGGCACGGCCAAAAATGTAAATCAATCAATCAATCTGCTACATATCTGTAGTAGACAATGCTAATATTTGCCCCCAATTTTTGTGGGTGGGGAGTGTGTTGAGTACATGCCTCTTGAAGTTAGGTGTGGTCATGTGACTGAAATGTGAATTATGAGTGGAAGCAAATTCATGATCTTCCATGCTCTCGTCCTAGACCACAGCAACCATGGGAGTGTATGTTGGTATGGAGAAACCATAACATCTGAGCAATGTGGAAAACTGCACCAGTGGAGAACAGCAATCCCGCCCAGTCTCCCAGATCTGCTAGACTTTGCGTGAGTAAGAACCAATCTTTTGTTGTGCTATACTACTGAGAATTTTGGAATTATTATTGTAGTACATTCTAACTTATCCTGACTAATACATCCAAGTTAATTAGCAACTACTCTGGAATTCTTGAACCCCCAAATTTCTAGAGTGTTGCTTCTGCCTTGGGAATCAGGATATATTAGTATTTCACATACATATTCATTCACACTTCTTTCTCAAATTCTGATTAGCACTGAGGTTCTAGAGAGATGTTAGTCTGTATAAAACTCCAGTGACTTGGCAGTAAGCAGCAAATGTTCTCTCATATAGTTTCTGGGCTGCATGTGAAGGAACTTTTTTTTTAGGCTTTGGAAATACATTTTATGTCTGAAATGATTTTTCTGTTGACATTAAAATATGTGCTGAATTGTGACATCTCAAGTTTGATGACTTTTACCTGCTCATTGTATAAATTCTGTTATGTAAGCTATAATGTAGACTTTATTTAGCTTCCTGAATTCTAGATTAGAGAGTGAAAATTTCTAGAACAGTGGTAAACAACCTCTCTCTCTTCTCATCCACACACTTCACTCTCTCTTTCTCCATAATTTGAATCAAAACTATGTCATCATTTCTCTGACCTGTTGGAAACAATTTACTTTTTTTGGTAGGTTAAGGCTTCAGAGACTGAAGACCAATCTTTTCTTTTTAAGTTATCATCAGTACTCTTGTAACGTTACTTTATATCTACCATCCCATGTGCTTTTTACCAACCCCTTCTAAACATAAGCTCATCCTTTATAACTTATATCTAACATATTTATTATTGCATTTATTTACTTACTCAAAAGTGTTTATTTACTTCGTAGCAATCCTATATCTCTATTGCATGAGCTGTAACTGTAACACAAGGGTCAGCTGCCTGGAAATCCTCAGTTCTTTTTGCCTTTGGGAGTTTTGTCTCCTTTTTCTCTCATGTCAAGTAAACTGCCCTGAGGTGCAGTCTCTCAGGTGGTAGAAAATCTAACTTGCTGACGAAGATATCCGGGCTGTTCCATGCGTCTGACTTTCTTGTGGTCTGTCCACACTGTGTCCAGGGTGTGTCACCTCTGGACCCCGGTGGCTGCTATCTTCTCTCCACACCAGCAGCACTCTCACCAAGCGTACATCCCCTCTGTTAGAGCACCGCTCTGCGCTAGCACACAGGGCTATTGTAGCAGACTTTGATGGAAGGGTTAGGGGTACTAGAGGGGGACCGCAACTCAGAATAGTCAAGATAGGCCATATGACGTTGAATCACAGGCACGCCAGTTCTCTAGCATCCCGTGGCCATCCTCTTTACTGGGAATTGCTTGGTGGGTGTCTTTCTTTTCAGGCATAGCCTGTCACCATGATACTGGGCTCTCTTTCATTTTCACACTCTCTAACATGTTCCCTGCCCTCCTTTCTCAGGGCTCTCCCTCCATCTCTCTCAAACTCTCCTCACCCCATTCCTTTGAAGCCCATAATCGCCCTTACTCAAGTATGTGCTACACTTTGACTTTCCTGATCTTTAACTCAACCCTGGTCCTGCTTCTTTTATTTTATTTTATTCTATTTTTAATTTTTAAAAAATTTTTGGCCGCGCCACGGGGTTTGCGGGATCTTAGTTCCCCGACCAGGGATTCAACCCACGCCCTTGGCAGTGAAAGTACTAACCACGGGACCGCCGGGGAATTCCCCTGCTTCTTTATTTTATAAACTTCAGCCAGACATTCTGCCAAACAAAGGCCGCCTACTCTGGGTAGACACCCTTTGGGAACACATGCTTTCAGTTCAGCGTTTTCTTTAATCTAGCACATTGTTTGAAATGGGAGTTCCTAATTTCTAGAAAAAGGAGGAAGGAGTATGAGGCATCGAGTCATTTGAGGAGCGTGAGAAGGAGTAGAGAACTTTGTGCGGAGGAAGAGTAGCATGTGAGAGCACAGGAGACTTGCTGAGCTGTAGCCGATGACACTGGAGTGGTCAGAATGGCCTGTGTAATGGAGGCTCTTGGGAAGTATCATGTGGGCAGAAGGAAGCTTTTTTTTTTTTTTAATTTAATTTTATTTATTTTTTTATACAGCAGGTTCTTATTAGTCATCAATTTTATACACATCAGTGTATACATTGTCAATCCCAATCACCCAATTCAGCACACCACCATCCCCACCCCCCAGCAGTTTTCCCTCCTTGGTGTCCATACGTTTGTTCTCTACATCTGTGTCTCAACTTCTGCCCTGCAAACCGGTTCATCTGTACCATTTTTCTAGATTCCACATACATGCGTTAATATACGATATTTGTTTTTCTCTTTCTGACTTACTTCACTCTGTATGACAGTCTCTAGGTCCATCCACGTCTCAGCAAATGACTCAGTTTCTTTCGTGGCTGAGTAATATTCCATTGTATATATGTACCACAACTTCTTTATCCATTCTTCTGTTGATGGGCATTTAGGTTGCTTCCATGACCTGGCTATTGTAAATAGTGCTGCAGTGAACATTGGGGTGCATGTGTCTTTTTGAATTATGGTTTTCTCCAGGTATATGCCCAGTAGTGGGATTGCTGGATCATATGGTAATTCTATTTTTAGTTTTTTAAGGAACCTCCATACTGTTCTCCATAGTGGCTGTATCAATTTACATTCCCACCAACAGTGCAAGAGGGTTCCCTTTTCTCCACACCCTCTCCAGCATTGGTTGTTTGTAGATTTTCTGATGATGCCCATTTTGACTGGTGTGAGGTGATACCTCATCGTAGTTTTGATTTGCGTTTCTCTAATAATTAGAGATCTTGAGTATCCTTTCATGTGCTTCTTGGCCATCTGTATGTCTTCTCTGGAGAGATGTCTATTTAGGTCTTCTGCCCATTTTTGGATTGGGTTGTTTGCTTCTTTAATATTGAGCTGCCTGAGCTGTTTATATATTTTGGAGATTAATCCTTTGTCCGATGACTTGTTTGCAAATATTTTCTCCCATTCTGAGGGTTGTCTTTTTGTCTTGTTTATGGTTTCCTTTGCTGTGCAAAAGGTTTGAAGTTTCATTAGGTCCCATTTGTTTATTTTTGTTTTTATTTCCATTACTCTAGGAGGTGGATCAAAAAAGATCTTGCTGTGATTTATGTCAAAGAGTGTTCTTCCTATGTTTTCCTCTAAGAGTTTTATAGTGTCCGGTCTTACATTTAGGTCTCTAATCCATTTTGAGTTTATTTTTGTGTATGGTGTTAGGGAGTGTTCTAATTTCCTTCTTTTACATGTAGCTGTCCCGTTTTCCCAGCACCCCTTATTGAAGAGACTGTCTTTTCTCCATTGTATATCTTTGCCTCCTTTGTCATAGCTTAGTTGACCATAGGTGCGTGGGTTTATCTCTGGAGAAGGAAGCTTTTGAAAGATGTTAAGGAGCAGAATGTCATGCTCAAAGCTACATTCTAGAAAGATCACTCTGGCTTGGGTCAGAGGGCCACAGCGTGGAGTCAGAGAGAACAGTCATAAGACTTTGACTGCAGAAGGAACTCTAAAATGTGTGGGCTGAGGCAGGACAAGGGGAGGGGCATGAAATGGATTTGAGAGCTATTGCGAAGGTGGGATTGAAGGGGCTCAGCAGCTGTGTGGGTAGGTGAGTCAGTGAGAGGATGGACCTGGCTTGAGCAGTGGAGGGGTGCTGGTGCCCTCTCTGAGACGAGGGAACATGGAAGGAGGAGCACTTTGCGGGGGGCGGGGGTGGAGAAAACCATGGATTCAGTTATGCCTATGGTTAGTTTGAGGTACCAGTGCCACCCTCTCAAAGATGTTGAGTTGGCAGCTGTAGACCCCCAGATGCCGGCACCCACAGATTTAGCATGCTTGGTTGTGAATGTTCTTAAGGAGCATGACATTCCTGTAGCACAAATGTAAATCAGGAGGTGAAAAACTGGTGTTTAAGAATGAGTCATGGGGCTTCCCTGGTGGTGCAGTGGTTGAGAGTCCGCCTGCTGATGCAGGGGACACGGGTTCGTGCCCCGGTCCGGGAAGATCCCGCATGCCGCGGAGCGGCTGGGCCCGTGAGCCATGGCTGCTGAGCCTGCGCGTCTGGAGCCTGTGCTCCGCAACGGGAGAGGCCACAACAGTGAGAGGCCCACACACTGCAAAAAAAAAAAGAATGAGTCATGTAGCCTATGAGTGAGATTCACACATCTACTTTTTGGGGGATCAGGAGAATTCAGGAAGGGTGGGTTCAAAGACAAAAGCCAGAAGTGCTGGCTAGTAGGGTGAAAAGGAGGAGACGATAAATACAATTTCAGCCTGTGGAGTTTGAGCGGACAGAGTGGCATAGAAAAGCCACTAAAAAGTCAGAACTGGAACTTGGGTGGTATCAGGACTGGAGCTGTAGGTTAGGGAAACAGAAGTCGAATCCATTTTGCCAAACTGTAGCTTTTGATTTCTTGATTTCTTAGCTCTGCTAAATGGCATGGAGCTGAGAAGCGGGCCCTAGCCTTTTGAGTTTGCTCTACTTTCTTCAAGGCACCCCCCCCCCAACAACTGGCAGAGACAGGTAGTTCTTTAACAATCTGAAAAGGGATTGAGGTGAGTAATGAACTTGGAAAAGAGGGTGAAATCTAACCCACATCAGCAGAACTATATCTGTTACCTCTGTGTGCCGAGGATGAACACCAGGCATGGTACTGGAAGCCAGAAACGTGCTAAATTTTTACTTCTGACACTTTTTCTTATTTTAACTTTACTGATAGCTACATGATGCTCCTTCTGCCCTCCTCCCCGCCCCCCGGAAAAAAAAAAGAAACTTGTCAGGTTGGCATGAGCTTCTTCTCCTCCCCAACACTCCTCTGCTCCACCCCACCCCTCCCCACTCCCCCACCTACACACACCCAGAATTATTACTGGGTACCTTAACTAAGGCATTTCAAAATGCAATCTCTTCATCGGTGAGGAAACACATGGTGATCATTTTAAAATATTGGGTGGCGAAAAGAATTCCTGAGGTCTTTAAGATAACAGATTAAACTGGAGTCTTGTTCTGCAATAACATTTTCTGGCACCAAGTTTATTGCTGAAATCCAAGTAGCATGTCTGCTTTGCCTCAGCACCATACATGCCTGTGGCTAATCGACAGACAGGTCTCGAAATCCCTGGGTGATCTGCACATTTGTCCCTAAGAATAAACATTATTCCCTTTGGGAGAGCTCAAGGCTAAATGATTCAGAACCCAGTCCTTTTGGCATGTAAAAAACAGTAGCTTTCTTGGAGTCAGAGACAAATTCGTGACTCTTTTCCACCACTGCAAATGTCTTGGCTCTCAAAATGAAGGTTGGTCTTCATATCCTGGAATGAAGAGAATTTATTCAAGTCTCAGCAGTACCTAGATCTGAAGATACCAGCATTGGGACCCTAGTTTTTCCAGAATTTCTTGTATTCAGTGCATGCTGAATCTTTTCTCCTGAAATACATTTTCAAGGACCATAGTAGAAACCACTGCCTGGTGACTTTAAAGGAAAGTGTTGCTTGACTTAAGGCCTATACATTTCTTGGGTTGTTTGATTGCATTTCAGCTTAGAAAACAAGAGAGTACCAGATTCAATTATCTAATATCCTAATTCATTTGGATGTCCTATATTCACATTAATTCAGTTTAGCCCAAACTGAATTTATCATCTGTGCCCAGTGTTTCTTCTCCTCCCACAATTCCTGTCCTAAAGAATAGTACCACCACCCATGCAGACACCCAATCGAGAAGGATGGGGGTTACCCAAGACTCCTCTTGCTTCTTCACCAGTCGCCAAATTTTCTTGATTCTATCTCTTCAATCTCTTATTTCCATTTTCTCCTCTGCCTTCCCACCACTGTGATGAAGGTCCCCATCACGTCTTACATGATCTATGGTAACAGGGTCCTATCAAACTTTCCTGCCTGCAAAAGCTTACTGCCCCTGATCTCAGCAATCAGTCTTAGCGTCCTTACACAATGACCCTTCTGTGTTGCAAATCTGATTGTTTTATTACAACTTAAGACCCCTGGGTGGTTTTCCATGACTACAGGGTAATGCCTGAACTCTTTAGTATAACCACCAAGCCTTTCCCTTTGTGACCTGGTCTCTGCCCTCCCTCCTTACCCTATGGTGTGACATTCTGCCCTGTGACCCAATGTTTCAGCCACATCATGTGATACCATACCATCCTATGAGGTGCCTGGCTCCATGGCCTCGCCATTCCTTTCACATACCCTGCATATTCCATTCTCTGCCTGGAGGGTCCTTCCTCCTCTCCTCTGATAGGGAAACTCCTAGTTATCTTTTCAGAACATCTTATCCTTGGTAGCACCCTCAATAAATCACTCACAGCATCACCTTACAATGGTACTATCTGAAACGTCCTTCTTTGCTGTCAGTCCAGGAGCACCTTCAGGAGGAGCCGTGATCCATTTATCTTTGACTCTCTTGCCTAAATAGCCACAAGAAGAGAGGAAGACAGGTCATATGGCCACGGTCCCAAGGTTTCAAAGCAATCACAGAGCTCTTAAAGGAGAATAAGCCACAAAGCTCTTCTTATTTTCCATCTTGCCCTGTTCTTTGTGTTTCCTAAGGCCTGGAGTCTTTGCAATTCATTTTTTTCCTAGCAGGCACCAGTACTGTTGGCCTGGGAACATGGTGTTAATAAAAAGAAATGGAGGAGGGGTGGCTGTGTTAACAGTGCGAGGGGCTAGTGGTCCTTTAGATGGAAGACAATTTGGGAATCATTATTATGCTGCGAGCTCTGTTTTTCAAACTTTTAAAAACATGATTCCCCCACCAGAAGGATCAACGGTTTTGTTATGATCTAATACACATAAACACATACACAAACATATGTGAAAAAACAAGTGAAAAAGAGGTTCATGGGGGCTTCCCTGGTGGCGCAGTGGTTGAGAGTCCACCTGCCGATGCAGGGGACACGGGTTCGTGCCCCGGTCCGGGAAGATCCCACATGCCGCGGAGCGGCTGGGCCCGTGAGCCATGGCCGCTGAGCCTGCGCATCCGGAGCCTGTGCTCCGCAACGGGAGAGGCCGCAACAGTGAGAGGCCCGCGTACCGCAAAAAAAGAAAAAAAAGAAGAGGTTCATGGAATGGTTACCTTTCCTATATGGCAGGCGTTCTGATATTTTCTATTCTAATTAGTCTATCCTGGTCTATTTTGTTTTTTAAAAATTCTGGTTATGACCTATCAAATGATTTTACAATTCACCGGTGGGTCATGATCCTTATTCTGAGGAATCCTGTTGCCAAAGCGGCCTGTCTTTGACTCAGGTACATGCTTTTATGTAGATGGAGACAGCCACATTCCCAGAGGCCCTACTGAGAAACAACCGTTTGTGGGAGGGAGCCACACATGGTTGGTGGCATCAGTAGCAAGCTGAGGAAGAGAATTCCTTGCAGTTCTAAAGAACTCAAAGAAATGTGCAATGCAGCTCAATTCTGACTCTTCCAAGAGCTGAATAACGTGGTCTGATTAACAGCTCATGAACTCGGAGACTGGAACAACCGATGACTGACTCTTTGGTGCCAGCACCTTTGGTCATAGGGCTTTGGAAGCCTGTGCTATGTCGCCACCAGTGGAGAATGCTTCCAGCAGCCACACTGATGTGGTTGTTCACTCTGCATACCAGACTGACTGTGTAAACAAAGAGTGTAAACAAAGTGTAAAAGGTGTAAACAAAGAGTGGTTGAGTGTGTAAACAAAGCCCAGGCAGAATTTAAATCCCTTACTAATGAGCAGTGATGTTTGTCAAGAGAACACTGTTGTTTATTCCATTGGATTTCACATGCAAAAATCTTGTTTGCTATTTTCACAACAACATGAGAGGGGGAAAAGGAAATTTGAGATCAAGGCAGAGGCAAACAGGGCAAAATGACAAGTAGTAGAACTTTCAAATATGTGTTAAGCCAAGTTTTAAATCAATTTAGTTATTTAGGTAATTTAATCTAATATAATTATTTATAAAACCAAAGCATCTATATGTTGTTCCATCAGGCAGGTACAGAATATATACAGGTTCAGTGGAAGAGGAGATTTCAGCTCATATCTGTTTTCCATGCTTCCTGGAGCTGTTGTAACAAAGTACCACAAACCGGGTGGCTTAAAACAATAGAAATGTATTCCCTCACATTCTGGAGGCTAGAAGTCTGAAATCAAGGTGTCAGCGAGGCCCTAGGGGAGGATCCTTCCTTGCCTCTTCCTAACATCTGGTGGTTTGCAGCAGTTCTTGACTTTACTTGGCTTGTAGATGCATCCCTCCAATCTCTGCCTCCATCTTCACGTGGCATTTTCCCTGTGTATCTCTGTCTTTACATGGTATTCTCTCTGCCTCTCTCAGCCCAGGGTGACGGTGTTTTTGCTGGTATAAAATTCTCAAAAATATGTCAGTCTTCGGGTGAAATTCACAGGAGTCTGAGCCATTAGACATGAGGATCCTCCACAGATCCTTCCTGGATGACCCCCTCTCTGCTCCTGGCTTCTGCTGAGATGGTTGATTGGATCCATAAATCACGTGTCCAATCTCCTTAACAAACTGTTACCAACCGCACCCTTGGTATTCTTGCCAGAGCACGCTTTCTCATCTTTTGCTGCTATCTGAATAGACTGAAAATTTTCCGAATCATCAACTGCTGGTCTCTTTTTGCTGATCAATTCTTTCTCAATTTGTCCCTTTCCTTTGGCATTTTATCGTAAGCAGCCAGGAGAACACCTTCCATGCTTTGCTTGGATATCTGCTCAGCCGAATGTCCAAGTTCATCACTTACAAGTTCTACTTTCTATAGAACTCCAGGACACAGTTCAACCAAGTTCTTTGCCACGCTTTAACAAAAATGGTCTTTCCTCCAGTGTCCAATGACATTTTCCTCATTTCCATCTGAGACCTCACTAGAGGCTCCTTTAATGTTCATATTTCTACCAGCATTCTGGTCATGATGACACTATGTGTTCTAGGAGATCATAGAAGCTTTCTCTACTGTGTTCCTCACTTCCATCTGAGCCTTCACCAGAATCAGCTTTAATGTCCACATTCCAACCAACCATCTCTTCAAGGCAGTGTAGACTTTTTCTGTCAAGCTCCTCAAAATTCCCCAATTCCAAACCATTTCCACATTTTCAGGTATTTGTTACAGCAGCACCCCACTTCCAAGTATCAAAATTTGTATCAGTCAGGGATCTCCAGAGAAACAGAACTAGTACTATATATACACATATGTTAATCTATATCTAAATATCTATATCTGTATCTATTTATCTATATCTCTCTGTCTATCTATCTATCTAGTTTGGCAGGATGGAAACTCAGGCAGGAGTTGATGTTACTATCTTGAGGCAGAATTTCTTCTTCTTCTTCAAGAAACCTCAGGTTTTGCTCTTAAGACCTTCAATTGATTAGATGAGACCCAACCACATTGTCAAGGGTGATCTCCTTAAAGTCAACTGATTATAGATGTTAGTCACACCTACAAATACCTTCACAGCAACATCTAAGTTATTGTTTGATTAAATAAGTGGTTGCTGTTGCCTAGCCAAGTTGATAAATAAAGCTAACCATCACATCCCCAAAGTCAGACTTGGTCACATTCTGTTATGAATTATCACTAAGTATCTGATCCTTTATAAACTCAAAGTATCACTTACTTATACTTTTATTTGTAAGTTTTTTTTGTTTTTTGGTTTTTTTTTTTGCGGTACGCGGGCCTCTCACTGTTGCGGCCTCTCCGGTTGTGGAGCACAGGCTCCGGACACGCAGGCTCAGCGGCCATGGCTCACGGGCCCAGCCGCTCCGCGGCATGTGGGATCTTCCCGGACCGGGGCATGAACCCGTGTCCCGTGCATCGGCAGGCGGACTCTCAACCACTGCGCCACCAGGGAAGCCCTTATTTGTAAGTTTTAGGCTTCATACTTAACCAGAAGTCTCTTGTATTTGTTTTACTTTATAGCCTTGCTTTGTAGTACATATGATTTTGAAAATACTGGGTGTTAAATGCCCTTCTCTTGAGTATCAAGCCTCTATGTAAAATATACTGCTTTTTTTAAATTAAGAAAGCATTTTGAGGGCTTCCCTGGTGGCGCAGTGGTTGAGAGTCCGCCTGCCGATGCAGGGGACACGGGTTCTTGCCCCGGTCCGGGAAGATCCCACATGCCGTGGAGCGGCTGGGCCCGTGAGCCATGGCTGCTGAGCCTGCGCGTCCGGAGCCTGTGCTCCCCAACGGGAGAGGCCACAACAGTGAGAGGCCTGCATACCGCAAAAAAAAAAAAAAAAAAAAAGGAAGCATTTTGATTATTTAAATATTTCCTTTAATGAAATTGAGTTCTTTATCAGAGGACGTTTTCACACCCACTGGCATGATATGGTGCAACACTGGGGCTGGTAAAGCGCAGATCACAGGGCTGTATGCTTGCTGTCTAAGGACTTGTGTCTTCAGATACACAAGAGTGGATGCAGATGATAGAGGGAAGACCTGGCTGCTCATTAGAATCACCTGGCGATCTTTAAAAAAAAATCCCAGGCTAATTAAATCAGAAGGGCTAGGTGTGGTAGGTAGCCAGGTGTCAGTATTTTTAAATCTGTCAGATTCAGTGGTTTAAAAATACACCCACACATTTTGTGATACTCCTTTCTTCAAGAAGTAAAACTTAATTCCTTCAGCTCATTGAGAGTGAGCTGGACTTAGTGACTTGCTTCTAACAAGAATATATGGAGGCAGTGACCATGTGACTTCCAATACTAGGTCATAAAACACTCTGAGGCTTCCTCCTGGCTTTCTCTCTTGAATCACATGCTTTGGGGGAAGCCAGCTACTGTGGCCATGAGGACACTCAAGCAGCCCTAGAGAGGATCTCATGTTATAAGGAACTGAGGCCTCCTACCAACAGCCAGCGAGAAACAGCCCTTTGTGATGGTTAATTTTATGTGTCAGCTTGACTGGGCCATGGGGTGCTCAGACACTTGGACAAACATTATTCTGGGTTTGTCTGTGAGGGTGTTTCGGGATGACATTAACATTTGAATAGATAGACTGAGCAAAGCAGATTGGATGGGCCTCATGCAATCAACTGAAGACCTAAATAGAACAAAAAGACTAAGAGGGAACTCCTCTTGCCTAAGTCCTTGAGCTGGGACATCAGTCTTCCTGCCTTCAGACTTGAACTGAAACAGCTGCTCTTCTTGGGTCTCAAGCCTGCTGGCTTTGGGACTGGAACTGACACTGTCAGCTCTCCTGGCTCTTGGGCTTTTGTACTTGGACTGGAACTACAACATTGGCTCTTGTGGGTCTCTAGCTTGCTGACTACAGGTCTTGGGACTTCTCAGCCTCAGTAAGTGTGCAAGACAATTACTTATTTTATATACATTTATATCCTATTGGTTCCTCTCTGGAGAACCTAGACTAATGCAAGCTTCTGCCAATAGTCTTGTGAGTGTGCCATCTTGGAAACCCCAGTCAAGCCTTCAGATGACTGCAGCCCAAGCTGACATCTTGAGTGCAGCCTCATGAGAGATGCTGAGCCAGATCCCCCACCTAAGCTATTCCCAAATTCCTGATCCACAGAAACTGCATGGGGTAGTAAATGTTCTTTGTTTTAAGCTGCTAACTTTTGTGGTAATTTGTTATACAGCAATAGATGACTACCACACTAGGTGATTCCATTATGCAGCCAAGCTTAAGGAGAACTGCTTTACTCTCCCATCAGTAAAAATCATGAAATACCTGCTTTTTAGGCACTCAAAGGGATCTTGACCACTTATTTATATGGTAAGGGGCCTGTCAAATGTCTAGGCGAAGCAACAGATCTGTAGTGGTGACTTTTCTTTGCTTCTCAGTATTTTCCAGTTTCATCCTATGTCCAAGCCAAGCCTCCTATCGGTGAGCTTCATTCTTGGACCATATTACATTGCCTTGGTCCTTGTCTCTTTGCACTCAGAATTGACTTTGCAGCTCCAGTAATTCTGTTATCTCATGTTTGGGTGTAGACATCTTTGTGTTTGGAACAGAGTAAAAGCCCTATGAAAGACAAAATATTGTTCTAAATTTTTCTGCTAGTTTGAACCTTTCCTCTTGATTTTCAGAAGAAAATTCCATAGGAAAAATAATAGAAGCCACTAGACATAAATTCCCTTAATTTTCTTGTCATCAAACTGCTTTTGTATCCAATCTTTTCTTCTCCTCTGGCTGTTATTCTTGAAAGTTGATGTCCTCTTTTCACAGGCTAATATTCCCACCTGTGCTCTGCATCACATTATCTCTCCCTCTCCTCAAGGGCGAGTCTACATCTTCACTGCTTCTTCTCTTCTAGCTTCTTCTCATTGAAACTACTCATGGTTGAAGACTGCACTCTTTCCCCAGCTCAACTGTTGTAACCTAGAAGGCAAGGGAAGTGTCTTGTTAATGAAGATACATTGAATACATGAGTAAATGTATTAATTTTGAAAATACTGAAGCATTTAATAGACAATAGAGTTATTCTTTTTCAGTGTCTACCCCAAAGTTTGTATTTCATTTTCTTGAAAATAAAACCTAAGATGGAAGTTACAGCCTCTTCACCAGAGATGTAGTAAAAGAAGCTACAAAGGTATTCAACTTAAAATAGAGATGTGTCTGGTTGGTGGTCAACTACCAATTTGGCAACCTAATGGCCACTTTACAACATTTAAAGCATCATATTGAAACTAAGAGGCTGGAGATCGAAGACACCTTTCTTTTATTGCTACCTAAGTGTTCTTGATTTCTCTTTATTTTGCCAAGTCTGAAAGTCACATTCACTCAAAGAGCATAATGAAAATTTCCCTAGGAAGCCATTAATACGTGTGAGAATCACTGTAGCAGGGTGGCTACTGTCTCTCTCTCAATCACACCATTTATTACATTCTCCGTTTGGAATGTAAACTACAAATTGACTACATTTGATTTTTCCATCACACCCAATATTGTATGTACCTGTTCTCTCCTCATCCTATAGGCTTTTCATGGAAGAGTCTATCATTGCCATGACTTAGAGAGCATCAGCTAGACACAGAGGAAAGAACATGGACTTTGTATTTAATAAGAGTTAGTTGAATGCCAGTTTTACCCCTTATTAGCTATATGATTTTGGGGAAGTGATTTAGTCTTTTGGAATCTCAGTGTCCTCATCAGTAAAAATAATGTACAGCTCAGAGTTGTCATGGACATTAAATGAGATAATTTTGAAAACATTTATTATGGTGGCAGTTTCTTTGCCTTCCATATTCACAGATGACTTCCAAATGTATGTAGCCCCACTTTTCTCCTTAGATCCAAACCCATGATTCCAACTGCATATCTCAAAGGTATCTCATAAAGGCATCTTCACCACAGTAACACAACTCATTATCTTTCCTTTCATCCTTTCTCCTCTGGTGTCCTCTAGTTTAATTAACAGCAACATCACTCAGTCATCCAACCTAAAAACCTTTGCATCATCTTTCATCTTTCATTTTCCTCTCCCTCAGTCTTCATCCACAGGATCTGTCAGTCAACAAACTGTTGATTCTGCCTTTAAAATTATAACCTGTCTTTTTCCTCCCCACTTCTGCCTTGGTTATGACTCTGGAGTTTTCAACCTGGACTATTACCTGGCTCCAGGTAAACAGAAGCATGTCACTCATCTGATTACACACAAGACATATTTGTAACAGTGTCCTAGAGGACCCCAACATCCCTTGTAGCCTCTGTGGACCCCCGAAAGTGCTCACCAAGGACCGTGCAGTTGTTGATGCTGTGGGCCATGGTACCCAGAACCACCAAGTCACCACAGCCTCTCAGACCCAGAATCGCCACATACCCCTGCACCTGACACCTTGTACCACTAGGCCCAGGGTCATAGCATACTCCAGTATGCCCCACCCACAAGTGAAGGTCTTTCCTTTCCTTTCCTTTCCTTTCAGCCAGTAAAGTCTGGAAGAGGTGACTGCTTCTTCAAATGTATAGACACCTGTGGTAGGCTATAGAGATCACAAAGATTCAGGGAAACATGACTCCACCAAAGGAACGCAGGAAACCTCTAGTAACTGACACCAAAGAGGTGAAGATACAGGGATTGCCCAACAAAGAATGAAATAATTCTTTAAATAATTAATTCTTTAAATAATTGTTCTAAAGATGTTCAGAGAGCTACAACACAAATAATCAATTTAATGAAATCAAGAAAACAATACAAGAACAAAATTAGAAGTTCAACAAAAGGACAGAAAAAAATAAAAGAAATATCGGAGCTGAAAAAAACAGTGACTGAACTAAAATTCAATAGAGAGCTTCAACAGCAGATAGGACCAAAAGGAGAAAGAATCAGTCAATTCAAAGACAAATCATTTGAAATTATCCAATCAGAGGAACAAAAAGTAAAGAGAATGAGGGTGTTCCCTGGTGGTTAGAATTCTGGGCTTTCACTGCTGTGGCCCAGGTTCAATCCCTGATTGGGGAACTGAGGTCCCGCAGGCCATGCAGTGCAGTTGGAACAAAAAAAGGAGAGAGAGAGAGAAAGAAAAAAGAATGAAAAGAAGTGAAGAAAGCCTATGGTCCTTAGGGATACCATTAAGAGAAATAATCTATGCATTACTGGAGTCCTAGAAGAATAAGAGAGGGAGAAGGGGTAGAAAGCTTATTTAAAGAAATGATGGCTGAGAACTTCCCAAACCTGGGGAGAGACTTGGAAATTCAAGTTTGTGAAGCTAATAGGTACCCCCAAATTTCAATCCAAAATGATCTTCTCCAAGATACATTATAATAAAACTGTCTAAAGTCAAAGACAAAGAGAGAATTTTTAAACAGCAAGAGAAAAAATTTCTCTCAGGTAAGTGAACCTCCATAAGGCTATCAGTGGATTATTCAGCAGAAACCTTCTAGGCCAAGAGAGGATGGAATGGTAGATTCAAAGGGCTGAAAGAAAAAGAAAAGCAGCCAGCCAAGAATACTTTACCCAGCAAAGCTGTCCTTAAGAAATGAAGGTGAGGTAAAGACTTTTCCTATCAAAAGCTGAGGGAGCTCATCACCACTAGACCTGCCTTATAGGACATGGTGAAAGGAGTTCTTCAAGCTGAAATGAAAGCACAGTAACTAGTAATATGAAAACATACAAAAATATACAACACACTGGTAAGATAAGTATAATCAGATTCACATACTCTAATACTATAATATGGTAGAGTGTTAACCACTTAACTCTAGTATAAAGGTTAAGGATGAAAGTATTAAAAATAGATACAGCTCTGGGCTTCCCTGGTGGCACAGTGGTTGAGAGTCCGCCTGCTGATGCAGGGGACACGGGTTCGTGCCCCGGTCCGGGAAGAGCCCACATGCCGCAGAGCGGCTGGGCCTGTGAGCCATGGCTGCTGAGCCTGCGCGTCCGGAGCCTGTGCTCCGCAACGGGAGAGGCCACAACAGTGAGAGGCCCGCGTACCGAAAAAAAAAAAAAAAAACAACCCATAAAATGTGGGGGTGGGAGTAAAAGGATAGAGTTTTCTATGTAATCAAAGTTAAGTTCTTATCAGCTTAAAATAGACTATTATCTCTATAACATGTTTCAAGTAAGCCTCAGGGTAACCACAAAGAAAAATCCTGTAGTGGATACACACAAAATTGAGAGAAGGGGATCAAAGTATACCAACATGGAAATTTATCAGTTTGCATAGAAAGGCAGCAAGAGAGGAAGAAAGTAACAAAGGACATACAAAACAGCCAGAAAACAATTGACAAGATGGCAATAGTAAGTCCTTACCTATCAATAATTACTTTAAATGTAAGTGGATTAAATTCTCTGATCAAAAGTTGTAGAGTGGTTGAATGGATGAAAAACGAGACCCAACTATATGCTGCCTACAAGAGTCTCACTTCAGCTTCAAGATACAGATAAGCTGAAAGTGAGGGGATGGAAGAAGATATTTCATGAAAATGGAAACTAAAAGAGGACAGGGTCGCTATACTTATATCAGGTGAAATAGACTTTAAGTCAAATACTGTAATAAGAGACAAGGTCATTATATAATGATAAAGGGATCAATTCATCAAGAGGATATAATGATTGTAAATATATATCAACCCAGTAGTGGAGCACCTAAATATATTAAGCAAATACTAACATCTGAAGGGAGTAATAGACAACAATAAACAATAGTAGGGAAGTTTAATACCTCACTTTCAAAACAACATAAGTGTCCATCGACAGATGAATGGGTAAAGAAAATGTGGTTATATACGTATACAATGGAATATCAACCGTAAAAAAGAAGGAAATCTTGCCATTTGTGACAACATGGATAGACCTTGAGGGCATTATGCTAAGTGAAATAAGTCAAACAGAGAAAGGCAAATACTGTACAATCTCACTTATATATAGAATCTAAAAACATTGAACTCAGGACTTCCCTGGTGGTCCAGTGGCTAAGGCTCCGCTCTCCAATGCATGGGGCCCGGGTTCAATCCCTGGTCAGGGAACTAGATCCCACATGCTGCAGCTAAAGATCCCGCATGCCACAGTGAAGATCCCGCACGAGGCAACGAAGATCCAACGTGCTGCAACTAAGACCCGGCACAGCCAAATAAATAAATATTAAAAAAATATTAAGTATGAATATAAACTGTTTAAAAATAAAATAAAAACATTGAACTTGTGGAAATAGAGAGTGGAATGGGGGTTGTCAGGGGCTGAGGGGTGGAAGAAATTGGGAGATGTTGGTCAAAGCAGTCAAACTTCCATTTATAAGATGAATAAGTTCTGGGGATCTAATGTACCACATGGTGACTCTAGTTAAAAATACTGTATTTTATACTTCAAAGTTGCTATAAAAGTAGAGCTTTAATTTTCTCACCATAACAACAACAACAAAATGGTAATTATGTGAGGTGACGGATGTGTTGACTAACCTTATTGTAGTAAACATTTTGTAAAATATACATGTGTCAGTTCATCACATTGTACACCTTAAACTTACACAGTGTTATATATCAATTGTATCTCAATAAAACTGAAAAAAAGAAGTGAGAATTCATGTTAGAAAAAATCTGCACTTTAAATTCCTTATCCAACAACACAGATACTAAATGGCACATTTCCGTTTTTCAATTTACAGTATTATAAATGAAATATTATTTATGACAAAGTGTCTAGATTACTTCCAACTTACTTTTTGTGTTTATAACTCTTGACAAATTACAACTCCTTTTACAATGAGGCAATAGGTCTAATTTTTTTTAAATGGGGCATTAATATTGAAACTTAGACCCTGATTTCTGTTGGCTGACAGGGTTCAATGTATATATTCATCCCAGAAAATTGCTTAGCTTCAGGGAGGGACAGGTCAGCCAGGTGGGGAGGGAGAGTCAGGTTCTAACCAAAGTAGGGCATGATGAAGTGACTGACTTCTGTGGAGAGCCTTGCTTTTTCTTCAGATCAAACATATTCAGTGTTTGAAAAACTTGAAAAACTCCTCTCACTAATTTGTGCACATATTTCTTTTGAGATTGATGCTTTCGGAAGGAAAGTACAGAATGACAGTGTCTAAGCGCAGCGCTTTTAGCAAGATATTCCTGACCTAGTTAAAGAATCTCAAATTTCAGGCAAAACCCATGCTCCCAATTTCCATGGCATTTCTATGACACATTTGAGTGGATTCATTACAATTTTTAAACCTTTCCCAATATAAAATATTATGAATATAAATGTAAGATTTTTAGGTGTAACACAGTTGTCATCCATTTTTTGTTTTTGTCATTCTTACCCTAGAAAGAATGGAGGCTGCTCTGGAAACCAGGCTGTTAAAATGTCCCTTTTTCGAATGTGTTAACAAATGTAATTGGTTCATATAAAAGAGGACATGGGCTCTCAATGGCCGCCTTAGGAGGAAAAGGTATATTAACAATTGAGAGGATAATAGGAGGGTTTATCACTGCTTCAAGTATAATGAACACACAGAACACACCTTTTGGCATTCTGGGTTATAGGTCTAGCCGTTGCAGGTTGTAGCTTTCTCACCCTTTCTTGAAGTGGAGCTGAGAAGCGGCAGGGTAATTGCTCAGCTCCAGCACATCCTCCTTCTAGGGACTCTGTAGATGTCTTTAGTGCCCATGTCACCTCCCTCACCTACTTCAAACTTCACCCATTGCTGTGTCGCACAGTTCCTCGCGTGCTCAGATGCACCACAACAGCGTCTGTGTCAGTTTGCTAAAGCTGCAGTGACAAAATTGGGTGGACTGAGTGGTTTACGCAACGGAAAAGAATTGTCTCACAATTCTGGAGGCTAGAAATTCCAGATCAAGTTGTTGACAGGCCATGCTCCCTCAAAGGTGCTAGGGAAGGTCTGTTCCCGGCTTCTCTCCTAGCACCTGGCAGTTCCTTGGCTGTGGCAGCAGAACTTCAATCTTCATGTGATATTCTCCTTGTGTGCTTATATCTGTGTCCAAATTTTCCCCTTTTTCTAGGGATACCAGTCGTATTGGATTAGGGCTTATCCTAATGAACTCATTTTAATTTGATTACCTCTGTAAAGAACCTATCTTCAAATAATGTTACCTTCTGAGGCGCTGGAGGTTAGAACTCCAACATATAAATTTTGCGGAGGAACACAGTTCAACCTATAGCAGCGTCACATTTTAAACTCGCACCTTGCTTTCTGTCTCATGGCCTTCTCAGAGCTGAAGCCATGGAAGCTGCTGGGCTCAGAAGGTGAGGCTGTTGACACCCTTGGGGCAATCCTCAATCAGTCAGGAATGGGACCCGTGAAAAAATGCACCACACTCCTCTCCTTTGGATGGATTATTCTGGCAAGCAGGTATTCCATCTTTTCTCAGAAGTCCTGACAAGACTGCGTCCCATTTGCTACAACAGCAACTTTATTAACACACCCTGACGTTGGCTTTCTCCCGTCTTACTGATCCTTTCCCTTACTACAACTTCTTGGGATTCCCCTCAAACAAATTACCAACACTCTGCTGAGATGATCTCTTTGTCTCAGACTCTGCTTTTGCGACTATCCAAACAGCTGCTTTTGCTACCTTCAGTAGAAAAACTAAGTATTCCTCTGTAAGGTTGCATCTCAAGTTATACATGATAGTAGTGCCTCTGATTATGATATTAACTATGAAAAGTATATTTTTCTAGTCTTCATAAGTGTGGCCTGTCTTGCTAGTATGATTATAGTAGACGTATAGAAAATATAACTTTATTGTTGAAAATACCTACTCCCATTTTGGCAGGTGAGAAAAACTGAAGCTTACAGAGTATAATTGATAATACAAGAAGTTAGAGGCAGAGATAGGGCTAGAACCTAGATTCTCTGATACCTGAATTAGCATCTTTCCCCACTATACATTTAATTCCTGTTTCCGGGAATACTTCATATGTTAATAAATGTTGTTCCTTTTAGAGGGTGTTTTACAAGCTTTTAAGGTAATAGAATATAAACTTCTTAAAGACAGGGAAGATTCCTATTTATATTTGTGACAAATGGGGTTAATGTCTTTTATAGAACGAGTGCTAACTAGATATAATGTTAGCTCCATAATGGCACAGATTTTTGTCTGTGTTCGTTGATATATCCCAAGAACCTGGAACAGTGTGTGGCACATAGTAGGCATTTGACAAACATTTGTTGAGTGAACAAATGAATGTAGATATGCTTAAAAGACAAGAAATAATTGTTTCTGTCTCTTTTGCCTTCTGTTAGAGGGCCACCTAAAATCCATTAATAATAGCACAGTTATACATGTCAAAGAATGTTCAAGATTGTTTACGTATATCCGTGATCTAATTTAATCCTCACAATATCCCTATGAGGTAAGGAAACCAAGACTTAGAGGAACTTCATAGCTATTCAATATCACAAAGCTTGTGATTGACCCAACCATTTTGATCATGTGGCCTCTGATTAGCATAACTTAGATAACTGCATTGTTAACGCAATAGAAAATGAGGGCACACGAAGTTTTAGTCTCTACTCATAAATTAAGCAATCATCTTGCAAACATCATAATCGAAAGGTGAAGGATTCAATCCAAGATATTTCTACACATTGAATCTGATGGAGTGTGATGACTCATCACAAAACCAGAAAGAACCTTTACTTCTCCCCGTTTGGTTGTTGCAAGTCTGCTGGGAGTGAATTTTACTGAAGTGAAATTACTTTCATTGTCATAATTCCTTATGTTATTAAGCCCCATTATTAATTGTTGGTTTTCTTGGTGTAATTTATTTTTTTCTGAGGAAATAATGTTCTACTGAAAAATGGCAAGCAAATAAAATCTCCTCTTTGTGAAATGTCAGCTCCCTTTGACAGCCTGAGACAATGTATTCCAGAGGTTAAGTCAAGGTGCTCTGCAGTCAACTGTGTGGCTTTGACGAGTTCCTTACCCACTTTAAACTCCAGGTTCTACATCTGTAAGATGGGATCCAAAAAGTACTTAGCTCTTAGTGTTGTGCTAGTAAATGAAATACTGAAACCAAAATACTTTGCACAGGACGTGGCTCTAAATGTAAATGCTTAATAAAATATTGCCACTACCACCACCATCACTACCACCACCATCATTATATTGAAGAAGAGTCCTTTTTTAATGGCATAATACCATTATTTGTTTGAAGAAAGATCACCTTTGCTAGAGTATGGATGGTTTCTCTGGGTCTGAAGATACAGCATAGAAAGTGAAAGTCACAAGATGCACTGTGTTCCTTCTTATGTGATTTAGGGCCTCACCATCTCCTACTGCTGTGCTGTCCAGCATAATAGCCACTAGCCACATGTGGCTCTTGAGCAATCCAAATGTAGCTAGTGCAAGTGAATTTTTAATTTTATTTAATTTCCATGTATTTAAATTGAAACTTAAATAGCTACTTGTAGCTAGTGACAACCAGACTGGACAGCATTGTATTTTGTCATGCTGGGGATGGGACTTTGCAAGCCTTTGCCAGCTGATGCCCTGTTAGGCTCTGCCAGTAGGGGGCACTAGAGGGAGACTTCAAAGTTGGGAGGAGAAGGGACCTGTTCCTTCCTGTCCACTTTTGCTCCTTCAGTTAATGTCAACACAGCAATGGTTCTTCACTCTGACAGTGGCAATTGGTTTCAGTACTTGCCACACTCCCAGAGCTAGCCCCATTGTACTCCTCAGAGATACCAGGACCAGCTGGGCAGTTCCTGCCCCTTCCACCCATGCCCCCAGGGCTGGGCTCCAATTCCATGGGGCTCTTCCTCCAAACCTTTAAATTCCACTAACTCTAATCTCTTATATAGGGACAGGTTGCTGCTTTAGTTTCCTGACTTTGTCTTATGGTTTCTTTGATAACAGTTCAGTGAATTCTCTAGATTAAATCTTTTCTATTAAAATACCTGACATGGTGTCTGTTTTCCTGTCTGGACCCTGATACCAGCTTCCTGGGATCTCAGTCCATGTGGGGCATATTCCTGCTACTTCAGCCAAATGTGGCTCCAGCCCCAGGACTTCACCTAGAACTTCGAACTCTGGCACAATCTAGCCAGATTTCCCCCTTTTTTCCCTGCTAATTCTTTTTTTAAAAAAATATTTATTTATTTTATTATTATAAGATATTTTATTATTATAAAATGTGAACTCAACACATGGGTTGAGTCCACATTTTAGCTATTGTGAATAATGCTGCTATGAACATGAGTATGCATCATATATGTTTTAAGAGACTTTTCATGAAGAAAGCAAGAACTGAATGAATCTCAAAGGGCACTGATGAGAGAATACTTTAAATGCTGAGGAAAATGGAGGTTTTTCCTTCCTCTCACTTCCTTGCATTTACTTCTCTGACTCCCCCTAATGGATCCCCCCAGCCTAGGTGGGCGTGTTCTCCCAAGAAATTCACCGTAGAGTGACCGAGGCCATATAAAAGTTACCTGTTCTTAGAGTCATAATCCCCATTTTGCCTTTGACCCATTTTCTTCACTGAAACATTTTGCACGCTAACGTTTCACATCATTCAACTCACTGGGCTCTAAATCCATGGTCTATGAAATATATTATCATTGGATTCCAGACAAATTCTTCTGGAGTCACAAACATGGAGAGCTTGGCACTAAGGAGGTGGCAGCCAGGGCAAGGTTGAACTCATGGAGTTCTTGGGTGGTAATGAACTTCTTGATACCACTAGAGGCCCAATAAAAGATTATATTGCTGCTTCTTGGACAATTTTACCCCATTCTGCTTCCTGCATACTAATTATGGGGTTCTTTCTCCTCACTTTATCAGGAACATGGTAAGGCTCATTCAAGGTACGGTTTTCCTCAGCTCCCTTCTCTTGCCACAAGGGCCAAAGACAGACTAGGTGAAATAGGCATTAGCACAAATAGGAGTTTAAAAATAGTTTCTTTCCTTTGGGGGAGGTTCTTTGATTTTTCAGGTTCCCTTCTTGGCAACCAATGACAGGGAGAAGGGCCAGACCCCACCACTTTTATTTATTTTTTTATTATTTTTATTTTTTTAACATCTTTATTGGAGTATAACTGCTTTACAATGGTGTGTTAGTTTCTGCTGTGTAACAAAGTGAATCAGTTATACATATACATATGTTCCCATATCTCTTCCCTCTTGCGTCTCCCTCCCTCTCACCCTCCCTATCCCACCCCTCTAGGTGGTCACAAAGCACCGAGCTGATCTCCCTGTGCTATGTGGCTGCTTCCCACTAGCTAGCTATTTTACGTTTGGTAGTGTATATATGTCCATGCCACTCTCTCACTTTGTCACATCTTACCCTTCCCCCTCCCCATATCCTCACGTCCATTCTCTAGTAGGTCTGCGTCTTTATTCCCGTATTTGCCCCTAGGTTTTTCATGACCATTTCTTTTTTTTTTTCCTTAGATTCCATATATATGTGTTAGCATACGGTATTTGTTTTTCTCTTTCTGACTTACTTCACTCTGTATGACAGTCTCTAGATTCATCCACATCTCTGCAAATGACCCAATTTCGTTCCTTTTTATGGCTGAGTAATATTCCATTGTATATATGTGCCACATCCTCTTTATCCATTAATCTGTCGATGGACAGTTAGGTTGCTTCCATGACCTGGCTATTGTGAATAGTTCTCCACAGTGGCTGTATCAATTTACATTCCCACCAACAGTGCAAGAGGGTTCCTTTTTCTCCACACCCTTAGAGGGATTTTTTTAGTAGATTTTAAAAGTATTTAATTTAATGGGATTTTCTACACAGGTGATCATGTCATCTGTGAATTAGGACAGTTGTATTTCTTACTTTTCAATCTGTATGCTTTTCTTCCTTTTTTTTTCTTCTTGCTTTATTGCACTTGCTAGGACTTTTAGTATGATGTTGAATACAAATGTTGAGAGTGAACATACTTGCTTTGCTCCTCATCTTAGAGAGAAAGCTTTCAGTCTTTCACCATTAAGTATGATGTTACCTGCAGGGTTTGTTTTTTTTTTTTTACAGATGCTCTTTATCAAGTTGAGAAAGTTGCCTTCTATTCCTAGTTTGCTGAGAGATTTTATCATGGATTAAAGTTTGTCAAATGCTTTTTCTACATCAATTGATATAATTGTGTGTGTTTTTTCTCCCTTAGGTGGTTAATATGCTAGGTTACGTTGATTGATTTTCAAATATTTACCCTTGCATTCTGGGATAGAGCCCACTTGGTCATGGCATATTTGTTTGATTTGCTAGTATTTTTTTGAGGATTTTTGCATTTATATCCATTAGGGATATTGGTCTGTAGTTTTCTTTTTTGTACTGTTTTGTCTGGTTTTGGTATCAGGGTCTGGCCTCATAAATGAGTTGGCAAGTGTTCTTTCGTCTTCTATTTTCTGAAAAAGATTGTGTAGAATTTGTGATATATCATCTTTAAAATGTTTGGAAGAATATGCCGTTGAAACCAACTGGGTCTTCAGATTTCTGTTTTGGAAGGTTTATAACCTTCCAAAATTAAAATTTAATTTAGATAATAGTCACACGTTATCTGTTTCATTTTGGGTGAGTTTTGGTTGTTTGTGGTTTTCAAGGAAGTCTTCAAATGTAATTGTTAATTTGTCTATTTTTGTTCCAGTTCTGTTAGTTTTCACTTCATATATTTTAAAGCTCTATTGCTAGGTGCATAGACATTTAGGATAGTTATGTCTTCTTGATGAATTGACCCTTTTACCATTATGTAATATCCTTTTTCACCCTTGGTCTTGACTTAAAAAAAATAAATGTAAACCTGTACACCCTCAAATTACTAATGATTACTAGCTTAAGTTAAAGATGGTACCAATATGAATCTAACTGGGTCCTTTCTTCAAATCATTGGTGATTCATCTTTCTTGCTCACTTTCCCCATATAGTAATAGCCAACATTTACTGTACACTCATCATGTAAAACTAAGTATTTTACATGTGTATTTTATTAAATCTTCATAAAGCCCCCATTAGGACAATAAGCATTCTCATTTTGTGAATGAGGAACCCAGGTTCAGAGAAGTTAAATAACCACTTAAGGTCACACAGCCAGCTAGTGGGTGAGCCAGAGTTGAGAACTCACACTCTTCCTCCAGAGACTGTACTCTTTGCCACTGAGCTCTAATTATAGCTTTCCTTTAGTCAATTGTTAATTCCCGTCAGTTCTGTCCTCCAAACATCTTTCAAATTATTCTATTCCCCACCTCCATGCTACCATCCTGTCCAAGCCACCATTCTCTCTCTCTAAGCCGACTGCCAACGTCTTCTAAACAGGTTACCTGCTTCGATTTGAGCCATGATGCAGCCAGCATGCTAAATGCAAATCTCTGTCCTTCTATAGCATATAACCAAGAACATGGCTGGTTTGTCAAAGAGACATTTCTGTGGCTCTGTGATTACTTAATGGATCAAAATTAATGATAAATATGAGAACCTATGGGGGTTAATGGTAATTCAATAATTCAACAACTCACATGGCTTCCCATGACTCTTAGGATCCAGTCCAGTCTCATAACCTTGGTTCTGAAGGTCCTCCGTGATGGAGCCCCTGGCCACCCCCTAGTTCTCTGCATGCCACCATACTGTTCTTCTGTCAGTTTCTTCAACTCATTCTGTTCCCCAGCCTCCGGGCTTCTGTGCATATTGTCCCTTTTGCCTGGAAGACTCTTTCCTCAGCTCGTTGCCTGGCTAGCTCCTATTCATATTTCAGGCCTCAGGATAAATGTCACAGTTTCAACGTTTTGGAGCTATCTTTAACTTCTCTCCCTTTCCAAAAAAAAATCTCTCCCATTCATCCTCCTGCCTCTGTCTCCACTGCCACTGCTGTGGTCCAGAACTTGATCTCCTCTGGTCTGGACTGCAGGCTTTTGTCTATTCTTGCCTGCTGGTCTCTTCCCCTCCAGTCTATTTTCCATGCCGCAGATATATTTTTAAGGCACGGTCATAATGTTTGCCTCCTCTGAAGCCTTCAGTATTTTCCCACTGCTGACAGGATAAAGTCTGAACATGTTAGCCTGGTGGTTTTTTTTTTTTTTTTTTTCCCCCGTACGCGGGCCTCTCATTGTTGTGGCTCCAGACGTGCAAACTCAGCGGCCATGGCTCACGGGCCTAGCCGCTCCGTGGCATGTGGGATCTTCCCGGACCGGGGCACGAATCTGTATCCCCTGTATCGGCAGGCAGACTCTCAACCACTGCGCCACCAGGGAAGCCCTAGCCTGGTGTTTAAGGCCCTCCATGGGCCGGCTACACACACCTTCTTGGCCTCATCTCTCAGCACCGGCACTCATACCCCTTATGATCTAGCATGAGGTGATCATACCCACACCACTGTAAGGACACGGGGTGATCTGAAGTGGCTCATGGATGGAAAGTTATTTTAATGTGTAGTGAATAAAAGTGAATTCATGGTGGTAATGTAAAGTTTCCTGTTAGAATATATTAATTTAGGGGCTTCCCTGGTGGTGCAGTGGTTAAGAATCCGCCTGCCGATGCAGGGGACACGGGTTCGAGCCCTGGTCCGGGAAGTTCCCACATGCTGCGGAGCAACTAACCCCGTGCGCCACAGTTACTGAGCCTGTGCTCTACAGCCCGCGAGCCACAACTACTGAGCCCGCGTGCCACAACTACTGAAGCCCGTGTGCCTAGAGCCCGTGCTCTGCAACAAGAGAAGCCACTACAATGAGAAGCCCGTGCACCACAACAAAGAGTAGCCCCTGCTCGCCGCAACTAGAGAAAGCCCACGCATATCAACGAAGACCCAATGCAGCCAAAAATTAAATAAATGAATAAATAAATAATTTTTTTAAAAAAGAATATATTAATTTAGGTTACAGGAATGAGTCAATTTGGGGAAAAAATGTTAAGTAATAATAGCATAGGTGGTACTCAGCTGTGGAAAGAACCAGAAAGTGGGAGGCAAACGGCTGAAGAATGGGAAACGGGGGTCCAACCACCTTAGTCTACTCCCCATTCTTTCAACCCACCATGCAATTTCACCTCTCCATGCCTTTGGTGATGCTGTTCCCTTATTCTGACTACCCTCTCTCCAACTTTCTGTCTATATCAAAATTCTCTCAGCCGTCAAGGCTTAGCTCAAATGATACCTCCTTGATGATATCTTTGCTTATTCTCTGGTCAGAATGAAGAGTTCCCTCCTCTACACACCCACAGCACATTACTTCTGCATCTATTTGGCCCTGTTTCATTTTGCTGCTTGTGTAGTTAGCACCTTATATGTCTGGCCCTTTGCCTTTTAGACAGCAAGCTTTTTTTTTAATAAATTTATTTTTGGCTGCATTGGGTCTTCGTTGCGGTGCGCGGACTTCTCACTGTTGTGGCTTCTCTTGTTGCAGAGCACGGGCTCTAGGCACGCGGGTTTCAGTAGTTGTGGCTCGCGGGCTCTAGAGCGCAGGCTCAGTAGTTGTGGTGCACGGGCTTAGTTGCTCCGTGGCATGTGGGATCTTCCCGGACCAGGGCTCGAACCGTGTCCCCTGCATTGGCAGGCGGATTCTTAACCACTGTGCCGCCAGGGAAGCCCTAGACAGTAAGCTTCTTGAAAACAGCCTTCAGCATAATGCCAAGCACAGGAGGATGACTTAGGATAAATATATTTGTTACATTCAGTTGTAGCACAGGGAAGTTTGATTTCAAAATTCTCTAAGTGGCAGGTGAATGGTAACAGGGAAAGAAACCACCAATGCCCTTATTCCAAATAAAGAAAGGCCTTCTGAGGTTCCAGGGTGTGCATGAGTGTGTAAGGCTATGGGCAGCCTGTCATTTCTAGTGTAAAGCGAAAACCTGGCGTCTTAATCAGTTGGCTCAAAGCCTTCAGAAATCCAAGAACGTGGCTGGTTTGTCAAAGACGAATTTCTGTGGCTTTGTGATTACTTATTGGATCTGTATTACTATAAATATAAGAACCCGTGGGAATAAAAAAAAGATAATTTAGTAATTCAGCAAACATAGACTGAGCATACCTCGTGTGAAATCCCTGTGCTAGAAGCAATGGGGGCAGGCTTGGGGCCTGGAAGGAGGAGGGTGAAGAGCATAAGTATGAAAACGATGAAAATAATGTAAGTATGGTTACTGATACCTTGTATAGAGCATTTATTGTCAACAGGCACTCTGTTCAGCACTCAATGTGCATTATCTCATTTAATCCTCTCACGACCCTGAGAGGTAGATAATTTTATTATCCCCATTTTACATATGAAGAAACTGAGGCTCAGAGAGGTCATGTATCTTCATTTCAAGCTTTGGGAAAAAAAGTAGGTAGCATTTGTTGTGTCTTTATTATGAACCAAGAGCTACTTTAAGCACTTTGTGTATGCTTAATTAATTTTAAGTCATATTAAGACATGTAAAAAATAAAGTTCCTGCTTTCCAGAAACTCATAGTCTAGAGGGGAAAACTGATACCATAAATAATGGATATATCCTAGAGGGTGAGAACAATACAGTTAGGGTTCAAATGTCATTATATGGGGACCAAAGGAGAAGGCCATTCTTTACTACCGGGCAACCTAGAAAGGCTTCTTGCAGAAGGTAAGATTTAAATTGAATCTTGAAGGAAGAGTAGGATTTTGACAGATGGATTACTGGTGGAAGGGCCTTCCATGCACAAGGAAGAGCTCGAACGAAGGCCTGGAGATGGAAGAGTCCAAGGTCTGTGAGTAATACCATAACCTGCAAAAGTACAGGGAGCATGGGAAGCCATGGAACAGGAGATGACACTGGGAAGGAAGCAGGGGAGCTCAGGTCCCATACTGAATGGAATGAGAAGCCAGTGATGGTTCTTAGCAGAGGAAGAGCGTGATCATATCTGTGTATCAGTAAGATCACTTGAGATGACTGTGCGAGCAAGAGAAACGGTAGGCAGGGAGGTCAGCTAAGAGTTGCAGTGACTTAGATGAGAGGCAATGGGAACCTGAAATAGGCTACTACTTCTGAAATCAATTTGAAAGGTACTATGGAGGCAGAATGTTCAGGGGTTTGCAGTTGGCTGGATGTAGGGGGTGAAGGAGAGGTGGTAGTGAACGATGCCTTGAAAGGGCCTGTGGGAATGCTTGGAAGGTATCAGAGTGTCTGCCTCATTTTCTAGGATCTAGTTACTCATTATTCTTCCTGAAGGTGCAATGAAATCAGAGTCTAAGGTGCCTGTCTCAGAAGTGGTAGTCACTCTTCTGTTGATCAAACGTCTTCTGAGGTGGGGTGGTTGGGCTCCGATGTCAATTTCTATCACAGAAAGAAAATGAACATTGACTGAGGGTTTTCTTTCCTCTTTGATTATCAGAATGGTCTTGAGAGCTCTGTTCTACAATGGTAGAGGGTGAACGACTTACTTGCACAAGCTCACATAACAAGTAAATGGCAGACCTGGTCTGTCTGACTCCCAAGAGTATGTTCTAGTTTTTGTAGTTTTCTAGTATCAGCAACCAGAGATAGGAGGCAGACCCACAAAAAAAAAAAAAAAAAAAAAAAAAAAAAAAAAAGATGTCCATGAGAGAGAAAAAAGAACAAGAGGTGGACTTAAAGGTCTTTACTGAGGAGGAGAAATCTGGAAGAATCAACAGTGTCAAGCCTGGTCTTGCAAGAAATAGAACAATGACAAGAAGTGGCTCCTGTTTTCATGGAGCTTATTGGGTAGAGGAGGCAAAGGGTATAAAGGCTGCTATGCAACCAATTTTTCCAAAGTGCTCTGGACTTTCAGCGATAATGTAGTCTCAGGTTGCCAGGACAATGTTGCAGAGAAGGTATGACTTGAGCAATATCTCAAAGGAAGGGGGACTGCCGGGGGAAGGGCAGTCTTCCACCCAAGGTCACAAGCCAGCAGGAGATAGAGCAGGGTAGCAAGCACCTAGTCCTTACAAGGTGATTGGGGCAGAGGCTACTAACTTTTCACAGGCTTAACTCTAAGTGGTTATTTTTTTTTAACATCTTTATTGGAGTATAATTGCTTTACAATCGTGTGTTAGTTTCTGCTTTATAACAAAGTGAATCAGTTATACATATACATATGTTCCCATATCTCTTCTCTTGCGTCTCCCTCCCACCCTCCCTATCCCACCCCTCTAGATGGTGACAAAGCCCCGAGCTGATCTCCCTGTGCTATGCGGCTGCTTCCCACTAGCTATTTTACGTTTGGTAGTGTATGTATGTCCATGCCACTCTCTCACTTTGTCACAGCTTACCCTTCCCCCTCCCCATATCCTCAAGTCCATTCTCTAGTAGGTTTGTGTCTTTATTCCTGTCTTACCCCTACGTTCTTCATGACCTTCTTTTTTTTTTCCCCTTAGATTCCATATATATGTGTTAGCATACGGTATTTGTTTTTCTCTTTCTGACTTACTTCACTCTGTGTGACAGACTCTAGGTCCATCCACCTCACTACAAATAACTCAGTTTCGTTTCTTTTTATGGCTGAGTAATATTCCATTGTATATATGTGACACATCTTTATCCATTCATCTGTCGATGGACACTTAGGTTGCTTCCATGTCCTATTGGAAATAGTGTTATTTAATACTTACAGCTATTGTAAATAGTGCTGCAATGACCATTGTGGTACATGACTCTTTTTGAATCATGGTTTTCTCAGGGTGTATGCCCAGTAGTGGGATTGCTGGGTCATATGGTAGTTCTATTTTTAAGGAACCTCCATACTGTTTTCCATAGGGGCTATACCAATTTACATTCCCACCAAGAGTATAGGAGGGTTCCCTTTTCTCCACACCTGCTCCAACATTTATTATTTGTAGACTTTTTAATAATGGCCACTCTGACTGGTGTGAGGCGATACCTCATTGTAGTTTTGATTTGCATTTCTCTAATAATAAGTGATGTCGAACATTTTTTCACGTGCCTGTTGGCCATCTGTATGTCTTCTTTGGAGAAATGTCTATTTAGGCCTTCTGCCCATTTTTTGATTGGGTTTTTTTTGTTTGTTTTATGATATTGAGCTGTATAAGCTGTTTGTATATTTTGGAAATTAATCCCTTGTCAGTTGCATCATTTGCAAATATTTTCTCCCATTACATAGGTTGTCTTTTTATTTATGGTTTCCTTTGCTGTGCGAGAGCTTTTAAGTTTAATTAGGTCCCATTTGTTTATTTTTGCTTTTATTTCTTTTGCCTTGAGAGACTGACCTAAGAAAACATTGCTACGATTTATGTCAGAGGATGTTTTGCCTATATCCTCTTCTAGGAGTTTTATGGTGTCATGTCTTATATTTAAGTCTTTAAGCCATTTTGAGTTTATTTATGTGTATGGTATGAGGGTGTGTTCTAACTTCATTGATTTACATGAAGCTGTCTCCAACTTTCCCAACACCGCTTGCTGAAGAGACTGTCTTTTCTCCATTGTATATTTTTGCTTCCTTTGTCATAGATTAATTGACCGTAGGTGTGTGGGTTTATTTCTGGGCTCTCTATTCTGTTTCATTGATTCGCAAGGGTCTTAAGATTGCTAGCTTTGAAGGTGGAGAAGGCGCCATGAGCTGAGGAATGCAGGCAGCCTCTGGAAGCTAGAAAAGGCAAGAAGGTGAATTCTCCTCTGGAGCATTCAGAAAGGAATGCAACCTTGCTGACACCTTGACCTTAGTCCAAGGAGACCAATTCAGACTTCTGACCTCCACAATTTTAAAAGTATAGATTTGTGTTGTTTCTAAAAGCCACTAAGTTTGTGGTAGTTTGTTACAGCAGCAATAGGAAACTCATACTAACACAGGCATGTATTGCTAACATAGCACGCCTGCATCCATGGGCATTTGTAACTGCTGCATGCATGGTGATAGGGGCAAGTGTCCATCTACTCCAGAGTATCTTCTCCTGTAGTTATGCCCCAGCATTTCCATACTGAAATATGTGTTGTTTTTATTGTGAAATACATTCTTTTTTTATTCTTCCTTTATATATTCTTCCCTTTGGGTTCAAAATCCTCAAGATCTGTTCCCACAAATATCCCTCTGATTTTTGCTCTTATAATTGAACAAATTCCTAAAGGTCTTCCATTATATAAGCCTTCTCTTCCCAAGTTTGATGCCACACTCAACCTCTCTCCCAGGGTATGCTGGAATCTGATTATGGTTATTGACTGAGTGACAATGACTGGTGGGCTACAAAAGATTAATTTTGTTCCACGAGGGCACACAGGCCAGGAAGTAAGAGTTTCTCTAAGCAAGGGTAGGAGAACTGCTGTGCAGACTCAGGAGGCCCAGTGGGAAGCACTTCATGGGGAGTTGAGGATTCAGGGTAGTCTTCAAAGTGTTCCAGATATTTCCATTCAAATTGCTGGAATTGCACTCTTTCCAGGGCACTGCGTTCACTCACATCACAGACGTGGCGGGCTATGAATCCGACTGATACTGTAATTCAGCAAGCAGACTTGGATTTGACCAGACTCAAAGTCTGAGTTAGAGTTTTGGATAGTTTATTTTTATTGCTGTAAGAGAGAAAATGTTTTAAAGCATGTTATAGAAAATCTTTGATTTTAACCTGTGCCTCAAGGTGAAAGCTTAGGCATATGAGGCTTTTGTTCTCCACGCTTTAAATTCAGTACTGCCGTCAGGAGCAATCTCCCATCCTTCAGAGGAGAATGTCTAGGGCACATTCTACCAGTTTCTCAGAGCGTACCCAGTGGGATAGAGTCCAGCTGCCCTCAGTAACAGATCTCTTTTCCAATATCTCTCTCTCTCCATGCTCCTTCATTCCTGCTTCCTGGGGTCACCTCCCAAATAAACTACCTGCACCCCCAAACCCTTGCCTCAGCCCAACTTCGGGGAAACCCAAAACTGGGACACCAGGTTCTTGGACTAAACTCACCCTACTACCTGTTTTTATAGAGCTCACTCGTGAGCTAAGAATGATTTTTCACATTTTTAAATGATTGAAAAAAATCAAAATAATATTTTGTGACACATGAGAATTATATGAAAATCAAATTTCAGTGTCTGTAAAGTTTTATTGGATCACAGCTACGCCCATTAATGTTTGTATTATCTACGTTTGCACTGCAGGGCTGTGTTGAATAATTGTGACAGAAACCATCTGGCCTGCAAAACCTCAAATATTTACTATCTAATGCTTTACAGTAAAAGCTTGCTGACCTGTGGATCTGGGCAATACATGTTCTACTAAGATTGAATTGTAACGTTATCAAGTATAGGCTGAAATCTAACCTATGTTACATCAAAATCATTTATTTGAGAATATTTTAGACATTTAAAAAGTTTAGCCGAATTTCTACGCAATTATCATTAATAACCTACTTTTTAGACCTCAGACTAAGATGTTATGTTGTTGGAAACTGTCTTCTGGATGTATGTATAGAACATAGAGTTTAAAAACCCAGAAAACGATTTCAGTATTTAACCTTACGATTTACTTCTTAAGTACTCTTACTGAGTGCTTGGCACATAGTAAGCAGGTAGGGAATATTTAACAATAAACAAATGAAAAATGACCGTACTTTCCTGCGAGACCAAGTAGTTCTCCTGTATTATGTTAGAAATTTAACTTGTTATAGAGAGAAGTGTTTCATTTTGTAAAATAAGTGGTCCCAGGCCACAGGGAAACAAGCCTCCTTTTCACGGTTGGCCATAATCATGGTTCAAAGTCATTTGATCTATTCATGTATATCTAGAGCACGAAGCCCCTTTGTACACAGAAAGTAATCAACACCTAAGAATTTTTCATTTTCCTTTATTACATTTTGCTATATTTGCGAGTTATCCAATACTTAGTAATGCATTTGGAAAATATCCAATAACTTACGTTTAGTATCAACTAAGGTTTATTAATGTAGTGGATTCTATTTCATGTGGAATGTTCTTCCTTACTGAAAAAAATCATTAATAGTTTTCCATTGCTCACAGGCTGCATCCAGATTCCTTAGTTAGACTCATCCTGGGTACAGCCTATATCACTGAGCTTATCTCCCATTATCCTCCAGTTAAATGTCCTCTTACTCTGAGAAGCATCCCCAACGTTTCTGGCCTCCATTATCTCTTCTTGCGCATTAGGTGCCCCCAGAAGCAGACTGGGACACAATGATTTGTGTGCAAGTGATTTTTTTTAACATCTTTATTGGAGTATAATTGCTTTACAGTGGTGTGTTAGTTTCTGCTTTATAACAAAGTGAATCAATCATACATATACATATGTCCCCATATCTCTTCCCTCTTGCGTCTCCCTCCCTCCCACCCTCCCTATCCCACCCCTCTAGGTGGTCACAAAGCACCGAGCTGATCTCCCTGTGCTATGCGGCTGCTTCCCACTAGCTCTCTATTTTACGTTTGGTAGTGTATATATGTCCATGCCACTCTCTCACTTTGGCACAGCTTACCCTTCCCCCTCCCCATATCCTCAAGTCCATTCTTTAGTAGGTCTGCGTCTTTATTCCTGTCTTACCCTAGGTTCTTCATGACCTTTTTTTTTTTTCTTCCTTAGATTCCATATATATGTGTTAGCATACGGTATTTGTTTTTCTCTTTCTGACTTACTTCACTCTGTGTGACAGACTCTAGGTCCGTCCACCTCACTACAAATAACTCAGTTTCGTTCCTTTTTATGGCTGGGTAATATTCCATTGTATGTATGTGCCACATCTTCTTTATCCATTCATCTGATGATGTACACTTAGGTTGCTTCCATGTCCTGGCTATTGTAAATAGAGCTGCAGTGAACATACTGGTACATGACTCTTTTTGAATTATGTGTGCAAGTGATTTCTTACGGGAGTGCTCTTGGGAGAAAAGGGTGAGGGAGCAGGGCACGCAGGATAGGGAAGAGTGGGGTTGCAGGTGAGGTCTCACAGAGGGTACGTCGGCCTTATCCCGCGGGGGAGCTCTGGAGTGGGCATTGCTTCTCAGCCTTTGCCTTGCCTTGCAGAGTAGGAGCTAGAGTTTTATGCTCTCAGGGTCCTGAGTTCCTGGCTAAGGGCCGCTCAGGGGCAAGTAGGACCCCAGGCACTGTGGGCTTTCCATGCATGCGGGCAAAGTGACTCTAAGCTCTAAGGGCATCTTCTAACCAAAGTCACAGCTACAAGCTGTTACAAGCAGAATCACACTGAAGCTAGGGAAGGGTGCACAGAAGTGGTGAGGGAGCTCAGTTTCTATCACATCGTTTCCTGCAGTATGTGCTTGCCGTGTGGCGGGTACCACCTTCTACTTTCAAATACCACGGGAAGGAGAGAGCCCTGGGAGCGAATCTTGGCTCCCTACCCAACCAAGGGACCTTGGTCATATGTCTAAACTTGTCTTAGTCTCTTAGACTGTGCTTCTTTAAGTAAGCATAGTTCTATATACCTCAGAGGATTATTCTGTAGATTAAAAAAGATACCTAGGGAACTAGCACACGAGAGGTTTTCCACACGTGTCAAATCTGAAATTGTTCCACTTTGCCAGTCTCTGGCAACTCATGCTCTCCTGGCCATAATCTAGAAGTAGTCTCTATTCTATGACACATGGAATGAATTAGGAGCTTCTCTACTTAGTCCAGTTAAACACCATTACCAAGGATGCATCATCTGTAGTTGGGTTAAGCAGAACTTCCCAACCTCTATTGACATTTTGGACTGGATAATTCTTTGTAGTGGTGGGGGGCTGTCCTGTGCACTGTAGGATATTTATCAGCATCCTTGACCTCTACCCAGTACGTCCTAGTAGCCCTCCCTCAAGTTATGACAACCAAAAATGTCACCAGACATTGCCAAATGTCCCCTAGGGAGCAAAATCACTCTTGGTTGAGAACCACTGGATTAAAGAAATTCCTAGGAAATGTGCAGAGTTGATTTCAGTCTTGGAAACAATGCAGGTTGAATAACAGCAGTACCTTTTATTTTTTAATATATTTATTTATTTTTGGCTGCGTTGGGTCTTCGTTGCTGTGCGCCGGCTTTCTCTAGTTACGGTGAGCAGGGGCTACTCTTCGTTGTGGCGCGCGGGCTTCTCATTGTGGTGGCTTCTCTTGTGTGCGGGCTTCAGTAGTTGTGGCATGTGGGCTCAGTAGTTGTGGCTCACGGGCTCTAGAGCGCAGGCCCAGTAGTTGTGGTGCACGGGCTTAGTGGCTCTGCGGCATGTGGGATCGAACCCGTGTCCCCTTCATTGGCAGGTGGATTCTCAACCACTGTGCCACCAGGGAAGTCCCAACAGCAGTACCTTTTAAATGCTGTTCCTTTTCTCTTTAAATAATACAATTGTTTTCATGCATCGTTTTTGTGTTTTGGTCCTTGCTGTTTTGCTTTGCTTTGCTTTGGCATTGGGGAAGGCGAAAGGGAGGAAATTCATATATTTCAAATGCAAGAATTTGAGGAGCCATGCTTTGAGCAACAGCTGGATCTCAGGGACCAGAGAGCTCACATACATCATATCTCAAGTCTCTGAAGGAGGCAGGATTTGAATGCAGACTGCCTTGCTCCATCCAGTGTTTGAGAATCAGCCATTGACAGACTGTGATATTGGGTAATGATTGATGGTTTCCTAGATAACATCTTCTTGGGGACAGGAGGAATAGAATGAGTGTTATTGTGTCAGACAGGATGTGCCAATTTCTTATTTAGAAGGAAGATTGACAATGCTTTGTGACTGTGATTCTAATGAGGCATATTTAGGAGTGAATATTTCAATATGAAATGCCATCCAGTAATCTTATCTTTATATGACCTATGGGTTCCAATTTCAACTGTTTCAGTCATTCTTGTCAAAGAGATAGCCAGAGTAATTGAAATCATCAAATTACTGTAATTGCAACTTTATCCTAATCCAGTAATTATCCCCTTAATTCAGTTTTCACCACTGAATATTTATATCTCTATTAGGAGCAGATAGAATTGAAAAAAATATATTGCATATTGCAAATTGTAATCTCAGGAATTTGAACAGGTACAAAGTCATTACTTTCTCATCCTAGAAAAATAATTGGCTGTTTTCAAGCTTTCCCAAAGTGATGATCGGTAACTGCTGAGAAACTGCTCCCAGCAGGTGCCCTAATTGGTAGACACCTGGGAAAAACCAGCTAATTTACACTACACCAGACCTTCATTTAAGAGAGGCTTTTGAATCTTTGGGATTTGGGTTTGTAAACCTTCAAGTATTTCAGCATTATAATGATTGGTTTTATTTTTGTAAACCTGCTTTTAGACCCAGCAGTGCCTGGCAAGGCTTCTGAAACAACCTATTCTTACTTGTGGGAAAGCAGAAATACCCGCAGAGAGCAGTAGACGGGCCAGCATCGCCGGCCACTCCCCTGTAAGCACCTTCCAGATACCCCAGCCCACCTCACATGGGTACCCAGGAGTCCTCCTACCTTTCTCCCTCTTTCTACTTCTGTTTTCAACCTCTTCCCCCAGCTGCATCCCCCTGACTGCCCAAAACCCTACCCATTGTGGCCCAGATGGCAGATCTTCAGCCTTTGAATTAGCAAGTCCCATTTTGCTCCTTATTTGGTTCAGAGTGGCACACCCACAAGATAAACAACCCCCTCTCTTGCTAACGTCCATCACTACTCACAGCTTTACTTTGTTGTTTTCTCATGAATAACTAGTCTAGTCTGGTTAAGTGATTGTCAAACCTTATTTTAGCAGCCAAGTATTCCCCTCAAATAAAACCAACTAAGCCCCTATTTGTGAAACAAGACACATGTGCCATTGCTTTTGGAGAAGCAGGGGACCCTGGGCCATCTCTCTCCAGTCTTCAAGACTCCCCTCTCAGCTCAGGTCAGACACTCCCTAGACTGGAGCATTCCTTTCAATACCATTTGCAAATCACTGGTCTAGTCCAGCCTCCTTATTTTACAAATACGGAACTTAGTCCCCAAGAGTTACAGGCACAAGTTCAAAGTTACACTGCTTGTGTTTGGTAGAGGCAAGATTTGAACTGGCCCAGTGCTCTTTCCTCAGTGGTCCTCCCAACCCTCGTGGCCAGATGTCCACTAGACAGATATTCTTGAAAACTTGAAGCAGGTAGGCATTTTCTCTAGGATGTCTGAACTATTTGCTTTATCATTGTTGAGCTGAAAAGCTCTCTGAGAAGATACTACATCCAAGCTGATGATATGTAGCTTCTCCCATCATGAGGAGACCTCTCCCTGCCCCGTCCTCCCTACCCCCGACTGTGGTTTTGAGAGCTACCAGGGGACATAAAACGTGCCCACAAACAAATCACCGTTTGTGTTCGCATTCTCCTGAGCCCCAGCAGGCTCGCTGATCTCAGGCTCTGCCTTTTCTCAGCTGAGCTTCTGGCCATTGGTGGCCTGTCCACTGGGCACTGCTGCTCTTGCCTGGAGATCTGGTGTGGAGTGCATGGAGACTTTTTTTTTTAAAATAAAGTTATTTATTTTTGGCTGAGCTGGGTCTTTGGTGATGCGTGCGGGCTTTCTCTAGTTGTGGCGAGTGGGGGCTACTCTTTGTGGTGCGTGGGCTTCTCATTGTGGTGGCTTCTCTTGTTGCGGAGCACGGTCTCTAGGCGTGCGTGCTTCAGCAGTTGAGGCTCACGGGCTCTAGAGCGCAGGCTCAGTAGTTGTGGCACACGGGCTTAGTTGCTCCATAGCATGTGGGATCTTCCCAGACCAGGGCTCGAACCCGTGTCCCCTGCATTGGCAGGTGGATTCTTAACTGCTGCGCCACCAGGAAAGCCCGAGAATCTCTCTTTTCTCCGTCATCCTCCCTATAGCAGCTTCTTGTGCCTGGGAGCTTTGCAGAGTTTTTAATGAACGTGACCGGGAGCCCTCCATGAAGTCCTATAGTAGGTGCTGGGTAGGGTGATAACTCTAACTGATTTATCGTGTGGTATTCAAAATGGCCCCAACCCTCTGATCACTATTACTGGGTATCTGGATCAAGCTGGTTATGTAGGAAGCTTTGTTTTATTTTGTTTTAAAAAAGTTTTGTCCCAGGAGGTGCCTTAGTTCCACAAACAATCAAACAAAAAAAGAGATTTCTGGAAGACTCAACCCTCTGGGCCCACAGACATGCCCAGACAGTCTCAATTCCCTTGGTGACCCAGGAGACGCTCACGCTGAGAGTCCCCTACGCTGTAAAAAGTAATTCTCATAGCTTAGGATTTGTCTACGAGCTGGAATCTTCTCGAGCCCACTGAACTCATCCAGAATAGACAGCTTCCTTTCCTTGCTGCTTCCTATCAGCGCCAGGCTTCCCAGGTGTCCTCATCATGTCATGTTCTGACTCAGTCTAGTTCTCCTGAGGCTTCCCTGTTCCATGCACACTGGCCAAACATTGATTGTATTGAAAGACAGAGTAAGGAGGGCGGGGGAAGGATTGGCAGTAGGAAAATCTGCAAGTATAGAAAAGACAGTGATATGTTAATTAGTGTTAAATAATAGTTTGCAGTTGATAAAGGCTTTTATATATACTTAAGTCACTTAACAACCTTGGGTGTTGGGCATTGTTATCATTCTAAGGTTTTAACTTCTTTGAAAATACAGTGCCAGGAAAATGCTATATGTCCTCAGAGGAACTGATGTTCACTCTCCTTAATGAAAATCAAATATATGTAATTTCATTTTTCCCTGCATGCCCTGGCGTCTAGGAACCTCAGATTCTAATGTGATGAATATTTAAGGCTATTACAGCAACCTTTATAGTTAGCATGCTTTCTCTTTTTTCTTTGTTCTGATTCTTCCTAGCTCCCCTTCCTCTCTTTTCTTTTTCTTCATTCATTTCTTTATTTTCTAATATATACCCTCTTTCAAAACATTTGAAGCAGATTATGAAAGCTTGTACCAAATGATACCAAAATAAAAAGATTGGGTTAGATGCCAGGAAATAACAGAGTGGAAACAGAAGTGGGTCCCAAAAGGAAATGTTCTAGTTTGCAGATAATATAGAGACATGGCCAGGGTTTTAGGAATCTGATCCTTAGCAACCTGTGAAAGGAATAGGAAAGAAAATATATATTGAAACATTTGTACTTTTCTGCTGAGTTATATACTTCCCAGGAATCATAGGAAAGTTTTCCCTATTCCCAGGTTGTAAAGAAATTTGTCCATTTTTTTCCCTCTAGTACTTTTTTTTTTTTTTTTTTTTTTTTTGCGGTACGCAGGCCTCTCACTGTTGTGGCCTCTCCCGTTGCGGAGCACAGGCTCTGGATGCGCAGGTTCAGCGGCCATGGCTCACGGGCCCAGCCGCTCCGCGGCATGTGGGATCTTCCCAGACTGGGGCACGAACCCGTGTCCCCTGCGTCGGCAGGCGGACTTTCAACCACTGTGCCACCAGGGAAGCCCCCCTCTAGTACTTTTAAGATTTCAAAAATTTACGTTGAAATCATTGATGCATTTGGACTTGATTTTGGTGCACAACATGAAGTGGGGAGCGAACTTCATCTTTTTTCACAAGGCTACCCAGTTGTTCCTACACCACTGATTAAAAAGTCCAACTTTACCCAACAGGTTAGAGATGCCCCTTCTATCATGTACTAAATCCCATGTGTGTTTCTATCCTATAATTCTAGGCTGTTCAGTTACACTGGCATCTCTAGTTGTGCACTAGTTCCATGTTTTTAAATTATTGTGACATTATGAATATGTTTTGATTTCTAATAGCACTTGTCATTCTTCAATGCTTTCATTATTTTTCAGATGTTTGCCTAGCTATTCTCATCTATTTTCTCATTTAACTTTATAATCAGCTTGCGTAACTCTCGACAAAAAATCCTGGCATTCATCGGGATCTCGTTAAATTTATAAAACACAATCAAAAAATTTTAATGGCTGCTTAATATTCTTTCATACTGATACACCCTCATTTATCAAACCATTATGCTGTTTTGGATGTTTAGGTTGTAGGCGTTGATTGTTTTGTCAGATCTTTATTTACCCTCCTTCTTTTGAGTAATTGCTCCTGTCTCAGTCTAATCATGTGCTTCGGCTGAGGGCCATTAAACAAAGAACCTCATCACGCCCTGGTAATTGGTTCACCAGACGGATCTAGGACTCCAGACAGGCCAGTCAAACTCTTTCCCTGGGATCTCTTTGAATTGGGAATCTCGTCAGGTATAGAAATGTGAGGTGGTGAGCCCAGAATTATAACCAAGGATGGTTTCACTTCATGGGAACGTAGCAAGAAAGAAGAAAGCTGACACCTACTGAGTGTCTGGTGGCATGGACCTCTAGCTTCAGGTATCTGTAACTAGGATCACACTCTCGCTGGTTATGGGAGCCGAGAAATCCCATTTCGCTAAAGATAGTTCTCTCCCTGGCTCCAGCTTTATTGAGGTATAATTGCCAAATAAAAATTATATATATTTAAGATATACAATGTAATGATTTAAGATACATATACATTTTGAAATGATTAATACAATCAAATTAATTAACACATCCATCACCTCACATCGTTACTATTTTTCCTGTGTGGTGGGAACACTTAAAATCTACTCTCTTAGCAAATTTCAAGTATACAATACAGCATTATTAGCTATAGTCACTATGCTATACATGAGATCCCCAGAACTCATTCATCTTATACTGAAAGCTTGTACCCTTTGACCAACATCTTCCCATTTCCCCCTCCACTCAGCCCCTGGCAACTACTGTTCTACCCTCTGTTTCTGAGTTTGACGTTTTTAGAGTTCACCTATAAATGAGAATATACAGTATTTCTCTCTATGTCTGGCTTATTTCACTTAGCATAATGTCCTCCAGGTTCATCCATATTGTCACAAATGGCAGACTTTCCTTCTTTTTTATGGCTAGATAATATTACATTGTGTATATGTAACACATTTTCTTTATTCTTCATGTGTCTGTGGACACTTAGATTGCTTCCATATCTTGGTTATTGTGAATAATACTGCAATGGGCATGGCAGTTCAGATATCTGAAGATACTGATTTCATTTCTTTTGGGTAAATACCCAGAAGTGAGGTTGCTGGATCATATAGTGGTTCTATTTTTAATATTTTGAGGAATCTCCATACTGTTTTCCGTAGTGGCTGCACCAATTTACATTCCCACCAACAGTGTAGGAGGGTTCCATTTTCTTCACACCCTTGCCAACGCTTGTCACCTTTCTGGTAGTAACCATTCTAGCAGGTGTGAGGTGATATAAATATAGTTTTTCTTGAAGTAATACTGAGCAATACAAGAGATATTTTCCCTCCTTCCCTCCCTGCCTTTGTTTAGATGTGAGGATCTTACTGAGTGTTGAGTATCCTCTAAATTTCAGTCTCAGCCTTTCCACAGGTATCTTTTTCTCCTGTTCCTCCCTGCACCCTGCATGTCAGTCACAGTGCTTTATGACTGTACCTTTGTCTTTCTTGCCTTTGAAACCTCTTCCAAGACTCCCAGATCCTCTCATTTTCTGATTGGAATAGCACTATTGTGATACTTCAACTTTCATAAGAAGTACGTTCAGAGCGCTCATGACCCTCGCCTTTGCTAACTTGAAAGTTTGGTCGGACTTTCTTCTGACCCGAAGTTTTGTGCAAGGCATGTGTATGTCCTAGAGCTAGCTCTTCAGTCATCATTGAAGTGTTGGGTTTCACTCGACTGCTGTTTTTTAAAATACCTTTTTAAAATAACCTCTTCGTAAATTGCTATACGCTATATAAGATTAAAGAAAACTGAAGGTGAATCAATGAAAACACGCATGACCAGCTAGCGTCACACATAAGCCCAATGATGCATCCTTTGCCTAGCCTATGGACTTGTGACAACTGCTCTTTAAATGTTTGCCTGAAGAAGATTACCCATTATTGGAATTACACAAAGCTTTGATTGTTAAGTCAGCAGGGTTTTGCTTCATTTTTTCCTGCTTTGTTTTCTGTTTGCATTTAGTATTAACTCAAAATTTGATGTCTTTTGAGGGAAGAACACAAATTTGATTCATCCCCACATTACTTCCAGATGCTTCCTAGTTTATTTAATGGTTGAATGAATTGTCTGTCACACATTAGGTTTTCCCAAAGCACCTGGCACAGTGAAGTCCTCAAAAATTTATTGAATGAACAAATAAATGTATGAGTATATGAATGACTATGGAATGAATAAATGGAAAAGTGTAGAATACGTCAATGAACTAAATGTTTTCAAAGGAGAAATTTTCTTTTATTTTCTTCTTTTTTTCTCATGAAAAGGCATTTTGTTTTAGATATAGCAGTGTGTACATGTCAATCCCAAACAAAGGAGAGATTTTCTGAGTACCAGAGAATTATAGCAATCTGACTTGTCAGTATAACAAATTGTTCATTTATATCTCTCTCGAGCAGGATTTCTCAGCCTCGGCGATGATGACATTTGGAGTCTGATAATTCTTTGATGTGGGGCCGTCCTGTGCACTGTAGGATGTTTAGAAGCATCCCCGGGCTCTACTCACTAGATACCAGTAGCTTCCACCACCTCTGCTCCAAAAATGTCTCCAGAAAGTGGCAAGTGTCCACTGGGGGGCAAAATCACCCCAGATGAGAGCCACGGCTCTTAAGATCGTTCGGTTCCCCATTTCCTCTCTTCTCTCCAGCTGCCTGTTTAATAATGTGTAAATTGTTTCTAAAGATATTTCCGTTCCCCCAGCAGCCGAGCTGCTACTAGCACGTCTCTCAGTTGTCTAATGTGCATTTGCCATTCCCATCTTTGCTTGAGGAACTGCAGGACCTCATATGTGCAACAAACATCGCTCGCCCGTCATCAGCATTTTTGGGCTGAATCAACCTGTCAGGCTTTGTCATGTTGAAGCTGCTGTGGCCAACTTCAGTAAGCAAGAACAACAAAAAAATGCCTTCTGACTTCCCTAACCAAGAGGTCCTGTTTGACAGATTTAATTCAATCAAATAGATACTGAGGCATTTCATTAATAAATGATGAACTTAACTGTCATTTCTGAGCTATCTTCTTACTCTTCAACTAGAGAAGGGGGTTTGCTTCTTAAATGCTGGAACCATTCTCGGTTATTGTCTCATGAAAGAGACAGGCTGACTGGCCAAGATAATGGGTAGACAGTTATCTATCGTATTAGTCATCATTTACTGTGTAACAAATTATTCCCCACACTTAGTGGTTTAAAACAACAAGCATATATGATCTCAGTTTCTGTGGGTCAGGAATTCAGGAGCAGCTTAGGCAGGAGGTTCTGGTTCAGGGTCTCTCCCGAGGTTGCAGTCGAGATGTCAGCTGTGGCTTCAGTCAGATGAAGATTTGATTGAAGCTGGGCAGAGGAATTTGTTTTACTCACGTGGCTGTTGGCAGGTCAACTTAGTAGACTGCAGAAAACAAACACAAAAACAAAACCCAGGATGACCAGTTAAATTTGAATTTTAGATGAACCACAAACAATTCTGTAGTATAAGTATGTTACAAGCAATATTTGGGACATCCTTATACTAAACTGTTATTCATTGTTTATCAGAAATTCAAATTTAGCTGGCATTCTTTTTGCATCTGACAACCTTATTGGCAGTAGGTCTCATTTCCTTGCTGTGTGAACCTCTCTCCAGGGCTGCTTTAGTGTTCTCATGGTGTGGTGGCCAGCCTTCCTGAGAACGAGTGGTAGTGAGGTGGAATCTACTTTGTCTTTTATGATCTAACCTCAGAAGTCACGTATTATCCTTTCTGCCAATTTCTGTTGGCCACATAGACCAACGCTGATACAGTGTGAGAGGAGTTTATCCAAGGGTCTGATCATAGGGTGCCGTCTTGGAGGCTGGTTCCCACATCTATATTGTGGGATTTCAGGGCTGCTAGTAAAGTCTTCCTCAATCTCCAAATATTACCCTATTGGTAGGCCGAATTCTAAGGTAACCCCTAATGAGTTGTCCCTTTGTATCATACCCTCCCCTGGGCAGAAGCTGGGACTTTCTTCTAGCCAAGAGAATATGATAAAGGTAATGAGATGTCACTACCTTAATTAGGTTATGTTATATGGCAAAGGCGATGGGATTTTATTTTCATAATTCTTTTACATTGTCTGAGTCCCTCTTAGCCTACTAGAGTGCGAGACTCTCCCTTGCTGGCCTTGAGAAAGCTGCCATGTTGAGAAGTCAGCTAGAGGGTCTATGACAAGCAAGGTGGGTGGCCTTCAGGAGCAGAGAGAGAGTGGCCCTTGGCTGACAGTCCGCAAGAAAGCGGGGATCTTGGTCCTACAGTGGCAAGGGACTAAATTCACCCAACCACCATATGAGCTTGGGAGAGGCTCCTGAGGCTCCTGGAAGGAATGCAGCCCTGGTGACACCTTGATTACAGCCTTGATCGTGAGACCCCAAAGCAGAGGACCCGGCTAATCTGTACCTGGACTTGTGATACACGAAAACTCTGAGAAGATAAATACGTCTTGTTTTAAGTTGCTGACCATGCGGTAATTTTTTACAAAGCAGTAGATCACTAGTTCATCTTTCTATCTTTGGCGCTGCATTGGGGCTGACACTCCACCTTCGGGAGAGTATTGGTAAATCTTACTCCCATCACATGCCCTCTATTAAAATGTATGCGCTTTCACAATGTGCCTGAAAAGAGACAGAAAGCCAATTTGCAAAAACTTGATTCAACAAGCAGTTGTAATTAAATGTGGAGAGTTGTTATGATAGGTGAACAGCAGGGGACTTTGAACACACAGTAGGGTGAGCTAAAATAAAATAGCCTAGGAATTCAGGAAAGGGCTTCTGGAGGAAGTGATTTTGAAAGTTGGAAGAGTAAGTTATTCAGGCACAAAGAAGAGATGCGGAATATGAAGGCAGAGAATTTTTCGAAAGTATAAACTCTTGCGGTATGACAGAAAAATTGCCTAAATCCTGTGTGCAGCTTGACAAACTTCACAAAGCAAACACCCCTGCAACTGTCGCTCGGGTCAGCAAACAGTCCTACCTGCCTCCCAGAAGCCCCGCTGTGTCCCATTCCAGCGAGTGACCCGACCTCCTTCTCTGCAAGGGTAACCCTGTCCTGACTCGTAACACCATAGTTTAGTTTTGACTGTTCTTGTACTTCACATGCTTAGACTAATATAGCATAGGCTCTTCTGTACCTGGGTTACCCCCCAGTGTTATGTTTGTGAGATTCATTCCTGTTGTTGCATGTAGCTGTAGTTACTTTTCTCTCATGGGTGCGGAGTATTCCCCTTTAAGAAGAGACCACATTGCTTCACGTTCATCTGGGTGATCTGGGTTGTTCCCCGTTTGAAATCAAGGAGTGGGGCATCTAATGTGACTTATGGGGAATGAAGCAATCTAGCACCAGCCTACCATTCCAAGCTTGGCTTAGACCGCCCTCTGAAATATGAGTGTTCAGAGGAGAGGGTAATCTAAATAGATGTCAGAAGGGTAGGTCAGCGCTAGATTGCTCCCTGCCCTGCAAGCCACGTTTGAATTTGACTTTATTCCAAGGAGCCATTTAAAGGCTTAAAGTAAGTAAAAGCTCAAAATTCATTTAAAATATGTCTTCCTGGCTAAATTTTAGAGAATGAATTGAAAGGAAGCAAGTCTGGTGCAGGGAGACAAATTGACTATCTCAATAATTGTGAACAACAGACATATTTGATCTTGTAAGGGTTTAATGAGTCTGGTGTTGATGTTTTCTGCTAAAGGACCTTGCATTTAATCATTGTTTTTTCTTGGATCAGCCAGAAGACTTAGCTGGCATTTTTCACAAAAGAATGGGGAGGCTGGTGGAGCTGCTGGTTTGCTTTTGTTGGCTGTCACTCTGCAAATGCTACTATAAAGAACACAGGAAAAGTCCGAGGGCCACTGTCTGAGTGGGGCCTGCGACCACAGTAGGAGAAGCATGATTCCAGTACTTCAGTAATGGAAATGCAGGCCTATGCTTGTGCAAAGAGGGCATCGTCCATTCTCTCTGGTTAGACATGTGTGGTCAACACCCCTTCCTCCATACACTAAGACAGTTCCACCCAGAATGGTCCTTTCCCCATGTCACGACTAGGCTTCCCCCTTCGTGCTGTCTTTATAAACCCCCAACCAGGCTTAGCCATTATGTCTACATCATGCACACGTTCAGAGCACCCCCTTCTTCACTCCCTTTATAGGAAGCTCACTCTGTAAGTAGGCATATGCCCATCCTCTCCAGCAAGGACTGTACCTGTCTGAAACCTGTGTCATGTCTGTTCCCCATGTATCCACCATCCACCCTCCACTGTTTTTCCTGGTCTGTCATAGTCTTTCTCACCACCATTCACTAAATCCTGTCTACTCTATCTCAGAAAACCCTTTCATGACCAGTTTTTCCTTCCCACACTTATGCTGATTTTCTACCCCTATTTCAGTCACTCAGCATCTCTCGAGTGACCCCGACAAAATGACTCCAGCTAACCTCCTTGCCCAGGCTACCTACCCTACTTCAATTTTTTTCATATGTCCAGAAAGTAATGTCTTTTTTAAAAACAAATTTTATTGGGGTATTGTTGATTTACAATGTTGTGTTAGTTTCAGGTGTACAGCAAAGTGAATCTGTTATACAAATACATATATTTACTCTTTTTTAGATTCTTTTCCCATGTAGCCCATTACAGAGTATTGACTTAGAGTTCCCTGTGCTATACAGTAGGTTCTTATTAGTTATCTGTTTTATATATAGTAGTGTGTATGTGTCAGTCCCAATCTTCCAATTTATTCCTCCCCGCTCCTTACCCCCTGGTAACCATAAGTTTATTTTCTACATCTGTAACTGTTTTGGTTTTGTAGATAAGTACATTTGTAGCCTTTTTTAGATTCCACATATAAGCAATATGATATGATATTTGTCTTTCTCTGTCTGACTTACTTCACTCAGTATGAGAGTCTCTAGGTCCATCCATGTTGCTGCAAATGTCATTATTTTGTTCTTTCTTATGGCTGAGTAATATTCCATTGTATATATGTACCACATCTTCTTTATCCATTCCTCTGTTGATGGACATTTAGGTTGCTTCCATGTCCTGGCTATTGTGAATAGTGCTGCAATGAACATTGGGGTGTATGTATCTTTCACGGTTTTCTCCGGATACACGCCCAGGAGTGGGATTGCTGGATCATATGGTAGCTCTATTTTCAGTTTTTGAAGGATCCTCCATACTGTTCTCCATAGTGGCTGCACCAACTTACATTTCCACCAACAGTGTAGGAGGGTTCCCTTTCCTCCACACCCTCTCCAGCATTTATTATTTGTACACTTTTTGATGATGGCCATTCTGACCGGTGTGAGGTGGTACATCATTGCAGTTTTCATTTGCATTTCTCTAATAATTAGTAACATTCAGCATCTTTTCATGTGCTTTTTAACCATCTGTATGTCTTTTTTTGGAGAAATGTCTATTTAGATCTTCTGCCCAGTTTTTGATTGGGTTGTTTTTTTGTTTTTTTTTTGTTTTTTTTTGATATGCATGAGCTATTTGTATATTTTGGAGATTAAGCCCTTGTCAGTTGCTTTATTTGCAAATATTTTCTCTCATTCTGAGGGTTTTCTTTTCGTTTTGTTTATGGTTTCCTACATAATGATCAAGGGATCAATCCAAGAAGAAGACATAACAATTGTAAATATACGTGTACCCAACATAGGAGCACCTGAATATACAAGGCAAATGCTAACAGCCATAAAAGGGGAAAGCGACAGTAACACAATAATAGTGGGGGACTTTAACACGTAACTTACACCAATGGATAGATCATCCAGACATAAAATTAATAAGGAAACACAAGCCTTAAGTAACACATTAGACCAGATAGACTTAATTGATCTTTCTTTATAGGACATTCCATCCAAAAGCAGCAGAATATACTTTCTTCTCAAGTGCACATGGAACCTTCTCCAGGATAGATCACATCTTGGGTCACAAATCAAGCCTCGGTAAATTTAAGAAAACTGAAATCATATCAAGCATCTTTTCTGACCACAACACTATGAGATTAAAAATCAGTTACAGGAAAAAAACTGTAAAAAACACAAACACATGGAGGATAAACAATATGTTAGTAAATAATCAATGGATCACTGAGGAAATCAAAAAATACCTAGAGACAAATGGCAACGAAAACACAACAATCCAAAACCTATGGGACTCAGCAAAAGCAGTTCTAAGAGGGAAGTTTATAACAATACAATCTTATCTCGGGAAACAAGAAAAATCTCAAATAAACAACTTAACCTTGCACCTAAAGCAACTAGAGAAAGAAGAACAAACAAAACCCAAAGTTTGACACTTTGCTTCCACCTACACCACAATCGTATTCACTTTTAGAGTTTCTGAGATTGTTGCTGCCCATACTATAAAACCGTTGATCGCTGTTCTGAAAAGTGATGAGATGCATGGACCCAGAATGGACCCATGTTCCTTGGGGCTGGTCAAAGGAGGCAGTTGTTTCTTAGCCTTCTAAAAGTTCACTCTTTGCCCAGATCTCACAATCACGCTGCTAATCCATTGTCTACACACCTTCCCCCAGTCTGTGCATGCTTAAGTACCAGGACTCCCCTCCGACCTGTTCCTGGTGTTATCACTCAACCTGGGTAATAATACCATCTACTTCTACCAGCGCTGTGTCCCCAACTCCTTCTGATCTCTCACCCCTGTATCCAGTCATGAACTGCTATCCATTCTCTTTCAAAAGCTTATCTCATGCCAGCCCCTTCACTTTTGCCATGCCCTAATTCAGACCTTCATCACCTCTGGAATTATCTGCAACTGACCTCCCTGTCACCATCCCCCCTTCTGTAATTTATTTACAATTATCTAGACTCTTCCTCAAATACTAAACTGCTATGTTACTCTTTAAAACCTTTGAAGATTACCTCTATAACGATACATGTATTTTATGGCTATTTAATAATATTCCATTGTGTGGATATACTACACTTTGTTTATCCATTTACTAGTGAATGAACATTTTAGTTGTTTCTAGCTTTTGGTGATTATGAATAGTGCTATAAATATTTGTGTGCAAGTTTTTATTTGAATACCTGCTTTCAGTTCTTTTGGATATATACCTTGGAGTGGAATTGCTGGGTCATATAGTAACTCTGTGTTTAACTTTTTGAGGAACTACCACAGGGGCTGCAGCATTTTACATTCCCATCAGCAATGTATGATGGTTCTAATATCTCCACATCTTTGTCAATACTTGCTATTTTCTGTTTTTTTTTTATTATAGTCATCCTAGTGCATGTGAAGTGGTATCTCATTGTGGTTTTGACTGGCATTTCCTTAATGGCTAATGACGTTGAGCATTTTTTCATGTGCTTATTGGCTTTTTGTATATGTCTTTTGAAGAAACGTCTCTTCAAGGCCTTTGCCCATTTACCCATAGATTTGTCCTTTTTGTTAATTGTGTTTTAAGAGTTCTCTATATATTCTGGATATGAGACCCTTATCAGATATATGATTTGCTAATATTTTCTCCCATTCTGTAACTTGTCTTTTCACTTTCATGATAGTGCCCCTTTCTGCACAAAAGTTCTCTAATTTTGATGAAGTCCAATTAATCTATTTTTTCTTTTGTTGCTTGTGTTTTTGGTGTCATAACTAAGACTCTATTGCCAAATCCAAGGCCAGACCTACTTTTAAAATTTCCATTTCCCACCATGAACCTCAATCCTGTGGTTTACCCAAAATGAATCTCTAATGAGTCCCTGGACATGCAGTTTCCTTTACCTGGCAAACCTTTTCCTCAATTCAAATATCACCTCAGTGAATTCTCCATATCCACAGGAAGTGTTACTTATTCAAATACCTTCTTCCTTCAGGCACTGATTTTATCTCTGTACTCACCTGGTATGTAAGTTTATCTGTGTCTTTTTCTCCTTTTAAGATTATGGTGCTTTGAGCACAGGGATGAATTTTGTTGTGCTCTGAAGTCTGTGCCTTTAGTAAATGCTCAGTGTTTGTGGAGTGAATGGATGAATGAGCAATTATGAGAAATAACACATTCTCTTGTCATATAGCTTTAAAAGCCATTTCTTACATCCCATTCATTTTGTGGAAAGGGGAGACAGATTTCCCACTGCAAGAGTCAGACAGATATAAGACTGATTGAATACATGGCATTGTCACTTGTCACTGAACACCCAGAAAGGTTCTTCTTGGCTCACCTACTGCCTGTGGTCCTTTTTGGAGACCTTCCAATTCTCTAAGGCCACCTATGACTCTCTTTACATGAGAAGTCAGGTGAGGGGAATCTCACATGAGATCTAACCTGTGCTTCTCTTTATTTCTAAAGAGATACCCCACATCCTATTTTATTTAAAGCTAGGGACATGCTATCAATAAGAAAAAAAGTCAGTCTTGGGATTCAGGAACTGTTTCACAGAAGTATATAAAAAATCAGTGCTATACAGCTGCCTGAATTTTAATCTATTCTCTGATTCCACACATAGTTGTAATAAGACACAAGACTGCCTTTACCTTTGTTTCTTTTTGTCTTTCTCGTTTTGCTCCTCTTCAGTATCTCATACTTTCTCTTATTCTCCCCGTCTGTGCTAGTATTGGGGCAATCAAAGAGATTATGCTGTCAACAAGATACCATTCTGTGGACTTATGGTTTTTGTGGTTCATGACGGTGGGAACATTTCCTTTCAAAGCAGGAAGATCTACCCGTCTACACTGATAGACCTCTTCTTAGGTTGAGATGAGAAGTGGCCCAGACTTTATACTTGGGCAGCCATGACTTCCCAGAGGAGCCATAACCCATGTGGTAATAAGCTCATAGCCCACTGTGAAGTAGCATCCATGCCCGTGTGAAGCCATGACAGTGTAACCCTTGCAGTGTCCCCCATTGTTCTACACAGTTCTGCTAATTCACAAAAGCCCTCACACTCCCAGAGAAAGACAGTCCACTCTCTAGCCATGGTAACAATGAAACCCCAGACAAAATCTGTTTTATCCATCACTGATTACTCTCTGAAAGGCAGCCAATCAGCGACAATCTCACACTTTGACAGTCAGCTGAAGGAAAGCTGCTGATTTTGCACGTGTTTGTAAGGCTGACCACTCCTGTCTCTTTGACAAATGTAACCTGAAAACAAACCCGTCCCCTAAATGAGCAGTTTGTTTTGCTCAGGGAGACTCTGCCTGACCAGTAAAACTCTCCCTTACTTAAGTAGGAAAGAAATCCAGCCTTTTGGTTTCAGAAATTGTGTGACGGTCTTATCCTTTGTCAGTTTTCCATTATGTCTTGAATGTCTGCCTATGCCAGTATTAACAGAGTTCTATCATCTATGCTGTATATGATATGTCATGCTAAAAATGACAGTTATTGAACATAAGGGTGTAGGCATGCTATATACGTGATGCTGAGTCTTGTAGTCATTGAGGACAAATCAACGTATATTTTACACAGTCACAGGTTGAGAGAGGTATTATATCTCTCTAAGGGGATTAGATAAGCATTTCATGTATTCAATTTTTAAGCCCTCTCTGTTCTTATAGTTTGATTTTTTTTATGGTTTTAAGCCACTAAGTTTTTAATTTTTAAAATATTTATTTATTTATTTTTGGCTGCGTTGGGTCTTCGTTGCTGTGCACAGGCTTTCTCTAATTGTGGCGAGCAGGGGCTACTCTTTGTTGCGGTGCACTGGCTTCTCATTGCGGTGGCTTCTCTTGCTGCAGAGCACGGGCTCTAGGTGAGCGGGTTTCAGTACTTCTGGCTCGTGGGCTTAGTAGTTGTGGCTTGCGGGCTCTAGAGCACAGGCTTAGTAGTTGTGGCACACGGGCTTAGTTGATTAGATGTGGGATCTTCCCGGACCAGGGCTTGAACCAGTGTCCCCTGCATTGGCAGGTGGATTCTTAACCGCTGTGCCACCAGGGAAGTCCCTAGTTTGATTTTTTTGATTTTAGATGAGAAAAGTCAAGTTTTCAAATCTCAAATATGGCCTCTGGGTCTAACTCAGCCTGAAAATGGGCTCTTAAAAATACTTAAACCAAATTTAGAAGTCTGGAAATTTCACACTTAAGTCTAGATTTCAGTATTTTCTTAAAAAAAAAAAAAAAAAAGGTCGACTCGGTGTTCCAGGGCCTCCACTGCTGCCTAGCTGCACTCAGCAGTAATGGAGGAGCTGCGGCTGCCGCTGTTCCCGCAGTCCCAGGACTCCCTGGTGTTGCCCCCCAGGGAGGGGGAGTGTCAGTTTCCCTTTATCAACATTCTCTCCTTGTTGCTTTTCTTGTAACAGGGACCTATTACTCTGCACAGAACTCTCTCTGTCATTCAGTTCTTTGTGTTAAGTGCATTATAGCTTCAGAGGGTGATCATTCCAGTTCATTTATAGGCTTTTAAATGTGACCCCTTTGACCAATAAAAAGAAGCCAGGTGACAAACCCTTTCCCAGTCAGCTTGGGTTATAGGCCCTTTTCCCTCACTGGTGTAGCATCTTCATTTCAGATTCTTTCAATGTTATAAATTTAAGTGTTCGTACCTCCCTATTTTGGAGGCTTTTAGCTTGTCTTCTCATTTCTTCCATTAATAGCATATTTTATTCCTTAAAAACAGCAACAACAGTTTTATCCCCTGCATTTAGCTGCTGTGGTAGATTGTGAAAATGGCCACAGTTGTTCTACTTCTTCTGTCCATGATCTAGGGGAGTGCTCTCCCACACCGACTCCAGGCCGGCCTCGCGACTTCCTTTGGCCAGTGGGACATTCACAGCCATGATGTGAGAGAAGGTTTGGAAAGCATTTGTGCATTGGGGTTCACTCTCTTGCTGAGCTTCGGAACTGTGGGCACCATCACATGAATGAGCCCGGGTTAACCTGCTAGATGATGACAGACACATAGTTAAGTCATCCTCATCACCCCAGCTCGTATTCAGCCAACTGCCAGACAGGTGAGAGAGGGCATCCTGGGCCATCCAGCCCCAGCCAAGCTGGCCCAAAGCAGAAGAATTGTCTAGCTGTCTTGCTGAATTGTGAGAAATGATAAATTTTTCTTATAATAAACTTTTGTTTTAAGCTTCTAAGTTTAGGGATGGTTTATTATTATATAGCAAAAACTAACTGGTACAACCTAAGTCAAAGAATGTTCTATTACCAAAAAAACCTACATTTTTCAAAAATGTCAATATCGTGAAAGAAAAGTACTGTTCCGGATTGGAGAAGAGTAAAGAGGCATGAAAATCAAATGTAACACGTCATAGTGGATTGGGTCTTGGACTGAGTGGGGAAAATGCTCTAAAAGACATTGATGGGAAAAATTGAAAAAAATTGGAATACGGGCAATAGAATAGGTGATAGTATTGTGACAATATTAATTTTCTTAAAGTTGGTAATTATGTTGTGACTATGTAAGAAAATATCTTTGCTATTAGGAAATACACACTGAAGTGTTATGAGGTAAAGTGACACGATTTATGCAACCTACTGTCAGAGAAAAATAACAAGAATGGTATTCTCTCTCAAAGAATAAATAATAATAATAATGTGTGTGTGAGAGAGGCGGAAGGGAGGGAGGGAGGGGGAGAGAGAGGGAAAGAGGGAGAGAGGGACAGAGGCAAGGAGGACGGACAGGAGGAGGAAGGTGGGAGGGAGACAGAATTATAAAGCAGCTGTGGCAAAAGTTAAAAATTGATCAGTCTGGGTAAAGTTATATAGAGGTTCTTTATACTATTCTTGTATCTTTAAGTTTAAAAATACTTCAAAAATGTAAAAAGGAAAAACTCAACAATTGAGGAAATAAAATATTAACTGATGCAGCTTTCTTCAGAAACCCTCTAACATCACTATCTCAACACATATGTTTTAGGCAGGAGCCAAGAAACGTATTCATGTAGACATCAGATCTAGGGGCTTATGATTGAAATGGGAAATGGAGGATGCTAGAATCATGTTCATTTTATGCCCAAGACACGTGGAGATCAACAGAAGCCCTCTAAGGGGTAGTGAAGAGGCTGGTGGAGAGGGAGCCGAACATCTGGATTTTTGTCTTGGTTCTGCCACAACTATCTTTAAGTTTTAAAGCAAGTTATTCAACTCTCTTGGCCTCAGTTCGCTTTCTAGATTACATGGGAAGGTGATCTCTCAAGGTTCTTAATGTTGCTAACATTTATAAAATACTTATAAAATGAAATCAAATGTGTTGATCAGTGACTTCTAGGGTTGTAATCTTAGTGACCCTTGGTTACTATGTGGTAACTACACATGCCATATATTTATGGCTGTAGATGGGTGCCTCATTACATATGTAGAAGTATAGTGGGCATAGGCTTGGGTTATTACATGGCTGCCCCTGTAGAAGCTAGGCTATCTGGGGGTGATATTAGCAGAGAATGATTTTTGCACAGTCATGACATTGGAGGCCCTCATTGGTGATCAGGGTAAGTGATATAGATTGCAAGGCCTGGGATTAGTAAGGATTGACACCCTCCCCTCCCCCTCAATGTACACACATACATATAACCCTAGCTCCCCAAAATGACACAGGAGCGAAGAATCACAGTGACAGAAATGACAGGGTGGCATATGGAACAGAAAGACACCTTATAATCTGGAAGACATGTAGTGAATTGCCCATAGGTAATAAGACTTGTATTTTTAGCAGCATTAAAACTTAGCTCAAATAAGAATGCCAGTGTCACTGTGGAAAAGTGTCCTGGACCCTTTTGTTATTGTCAGGGATTTGGGATACATAACACAAAATGGCATTTTTTAGAAAAGTGCTGGCTATCTCTGGCTCTTGGTACCCTGCAGCTTTATGATGCATCCTCGCCACCTCTCCTCCCTCGTAATGACTGACTTTCACATTTCTTTCCTCCTGCCCCTTTTTATTGCCCCTCACCCCTTCAAAGGCTGGTGCCACTCGTGAGCAATATTTAAGCACTTTGGGAGTCTCTGAGAGGAAGGATGCTATTAAAAAAAAACAACAACTTTGTATTGATGTAAGTGCAGCTTAATGAATTTTCACACTGAATGCACTTTGTCACCAGTCGCCCACCCCCATTCCCGAAGAGAACATTACCTGCATCCTACGAGCCATTCTCACTCTCTTCCCATTCAGTAGTTTCCTCCAAGGGTAACCATCATTCTGACTTCTAACAGCATATTAATTTTGTCTGTTTGGAACTTTACATTAATGGAATCACACAGTAGGTACTCTCTCGTATCTTTCACTCAGCGTGTGTGAGATTCATCCATATTGGTACATGTAGTTGTAGTTTGTTCATTTTCGTTGCTGTGTAGTATTGCAGGTAAGATATACCACAACCTGTCTGTCCATTCTATTATTGGTGGGCGTATGTGTTGTTTTTGTGTTACAGCTATTTTGAACAGTGCTGCTCTGAATGTTCTGGTACTTGACTTTTGATAAACATGTGTATGTGTTGGCTATATATCTGGGAGTGAAATTGCTGGACCCCAGCAGATGTGTGTGCTCAGCTTCGGTAGATGCTGTGAGGGCATTATTTTGCACATGCCTTTTTTGGCCCAAGCACTTGCCATGCCACCTCAGTGAGTCTTCAGAAAATCCTTTCAGGATCTTATTCTTGAGCTTACGCTGCTGCTGCAGACACTGAGGTTTCGAAGTGGTAAATAAATTGTGCAAGTCCCTTATTATTTGGACTGGAGCAGAGATTAGAACCCAGCCTGACTTGACTTCAAAGCCTGTTGTTGTTGTCGTTGTTTTAAATGATGCCCTCCCATAAGTTTCTGATCTCAGATTTAGAACCATGCCAGACTATTTTCATATGATTTAAGGATAAATGGTAGTGCCTTTCCAAGCAATGCTATTTATTTTATTGGTAACATTTCTAGCTATAAACATTTCTAGCTATAAAAACCTTTGATGTGTGTATTGCCTAGAAATGCTGGGAAAAGAAAAGGATGCAAAATGTTAAGATCTGTGTTCTCTCTGTTCCCAGGTGAGACAAAGATATTACCTGTTTCCCCAAAATTTGAGCTCCCCTATTGTAGTGTCAAGTTGCTGCTGGCAAACCAGGAGCTATGTTTCCTATCCTGCTTGTATCTAGTGGGACCACGTGACAAGTTCTCACTACAGGAATAGTGATAGTGATGTGTTGTCATCTCCAGGCAGAAATAGTTGAAAGCAGGTGTTCCTCCTCCTCCCTATCTTTTTCTGCATACCAGACAGACCCCGAGAATTCAGTATGGACCTTTAAGTCCATGGTGATGCTGAAGCCATCAAGGGAGCCTGAGTCCCAAATCACAGCTTGGAAGAGAGGAAAGCTACCTGCCAATCAGAAACGCCCACTTGGGGGACTTCCCTGGTGGTCCAGTGGTTGACAATCTGCCTTCCAATGCAGGGGACGTGGGTTCCATCCCTGGTCAGGGAACTAAGATCCCACGTGCCTCGGGGCAACTAAGCCCACATGCTGCAACTACTGAGCCCATGTGCCACAACTAGAGAGCCCTCACACCGCAACTACTGAGCCCTTGTGTTCTGGAGCCTGTGTGCCGCAACTAGAGAAGCCCGCACACTGCAACAAAGAGCCCGTGTGCCACAATGCAGACCCAGCCAAAAAAAAAAGAAAAAAGATCCCACGTGATGCAACTAAGACCTGGCCCAGACAAATAAATAAATATTAAAAAAAACCCACGCCCATTTGGACTTTGCAGGAGTGAAGAACGATAAACTTCTGTTGTGTCAAGCCTCTGAGATTTGGGGGCTTGTATGTTACAGCAGCTGCTGTTACCTTAACTAATACACGTGGTGAACCTCCAGGCTCATCTCACCATTTCCTCCTGCTTCCCTCATTTGGATTCTGGTACCTTTTCCATGGCTGAAACCCTGAAGATTTAATTCCCTGATTCTTTTTACCGGCCAGAATCATAGGAAGTAAATGCTCTGCTCTTGCAGGACCCTGATCTGATTATCTTTGTGAATCATCTTAAGCCCCATTATTTATTGCGTGTGCTGTGACAATGTAATGTAATTTAATGTAATTTAGCCTTTGAAGCTCTTTGTTCTTTGTGAAGAAAGCCAGTACAGAATGAAAAAAAGGCCTTTTCGTGGCAACAATGGAAAACTTAGTGGAACTTTTTGTATATAGTCATGAATTTGTACAGCTCTTTTATGCTTTTCAAACTTCAGCCCTCACAGAAGCTTTGTGACATAAGACAGGCAGCTTTTATTATCTCTACTGCGCAGTTGAAGAAAATGAAGTGCAGAGAGGTTCAGTCACGCTGAACTAGAAACCAGACTAGTGACTTCAGTCAACTGTCCTTTTGGCTCCTCTGTGATGCCCCCGTGTCTGTGTCAGGAGTCAGGGAATTATGGCAGAATCTACCAAACCTCATTATGATCAGCTGTTACATGTGAGGTAGTTCAATCTGGGTCTGAAGAATTAGTAATTTGAAGAAATCAATTTCTTAATTTCTTTAAAGTGGGCTTCTTGTGGGCTAATTTTACATGTTAGTTCCCAAAGCCTTATTAGCCTATCACAGGGCTATGTTGTACAGCTGTGTAGGTGGATCACTACATAACCATATCTAGCAGCTGATATGGTCATACAATGATGATACAATTGCCACAAGATCCAGGTGAGGGTTTTGGCACATTCTAAGCACAGATATGAGCCCTATATCTATAGGTGTAAGCCCTTCCTCTTTCCTTCTACTTCAAGACTGGGAAACTAGCAAGTTTCCCAAATTCTGATGCTCACTATCTCTTCCTGCCTGGCCATTTTTCTTTTTTTCCTCCCAGTTTTATTGAGATATAGGTGACATACAGCACCATATAGGTTTAAAGTGTACAGCATAATGATTTAACTTACATCATGAAATGATTACAAGTTTAGTGAACACCCATCATCCCATACAAAGTTAAAGAAATAGAAAAGAAATTTTTTCCTTGTGATGAAAACTCTTAGAATTTACTCATAACAACTTCTGTATATAACAGCAGTGTTAATTATATTTATCACGTTGTACATTACATCCCTAGTACTTATTTATTTTATAACTGGAAGTTTGTACCTTTTGACTGCCTTCATCTAGTTCCCCCTCCCCTGCCTACCCATTTTTCTTACTTCCAGACTCACTCTGGCTGCCTGCCATAAAGTCTCATGCAAATATTCCTTCCTTGGTTTGCCTGTCCACCAAGATTTGTCCTTTCTTCTCTGCTGACTTCTCCTCCTTGTAGGTACCATTTCTTTGCAAGGCCTCCCCACCCTTACCTTTCATATGAGCGTCAAGATAATTGACCAGGGACTTCCATGGTGGCACAGTGGTTAAGTATCCGCCTGCCAATGCAGGGGACATGGGTTTGAGCCCTGGTCCGGAAAGATCCCACATGCCGCGGAGCAGCTAAGCCCCGTGCACCACAACTACTGAGCCTGTGCTCTAGAGCCCACAAGCCACAACTACTGAGGCCGAATGCCACAACTACTGAAGCCCACGCACCTAGAGCCCATGCTCCACAACAAGAGAAGCCACTGCAATGAGAAGCCCGCACACCGCAGCGAAGAGTGGCCCCTGCTCGCTGCCGCTAGAGAAAGCCCTCACACAGCAACAAAGACCCAGCACAGCCAAAAATAAATAAATAAATAAATTTTTTTAAAAGTTAAAAAAGAAAAAGATAATTGACAAAACCATGGAGATTTTGATTCTCATGAGGTACAGTCCCATCACTGTTTTTCTGTCATGCATCCTGTGTATGTAATGCCTTCCCTCATCCTACCCACTCTTCCAAGCCCTGCTTGAGCCATAGTTTCTTTTTCTTTCCCTTTCTTTCTTTCTTTCTTTTTTTTTTGGCCACACTGCACGGCTTGAGGGATCTTAGTTCCCCAACCAGGGATCGAACCCAGGCCCTCGGCAGTGAAAGCGCGAGTCCTAACCACTGGACCGCCAGGGAATTCCCGAGCCTTACTTTCTATAGTCAGGGTTTCCCCAGCCTTTCTGATATTCCTGTCCTCTAAACACTGCCATGGGATGCTGCAGAAGAGCCCTGAAGAGGGAACCAGAAGTCCTGGATCTAGCCTGACACTTCCAAGGACCCTGTGGCCCTGGACAAGTCACTTAGTGCTTCTGAGTCTCAGTTTCCATTTCTATAAAATAAGGGCATTTGGCTGATGACCTCAAAGTTCCTTTCCAGGCAGAAATTCTCTAAATTTAGGCTTGATTTACACTGATGGGATCCAGCCAAGTTTGGGGCTAATGCCCTATTTAGTTTTCCATCAACACCAGAGCAGACTCAGAAAGTCTTGGTCTATTTCCTAGCAGTAAGTACCTAAGGATCCGAATCAGTTGAGCTCTTTAGGGAATAAATTGTCATGCATTTATCCTTTCTTCAGCATACATTTACTGAATGTACTAGTTATCTATTGCTGCACAACAAATTGCCTTAGAATGTAGCAGCTTACTACAACTAACATGTATTATTGCACAGTTTGTGTGGGCGAGGAATCTGTGCAGGGCTCAGCTGGGTCCCCTGGCTCAGAGTCTCTTACGAGGCTGGAATCAAAGTGCTGGCCAGGACTGCAATCAACTCAAGGCTCAACTGGTGGAGGATTTGTTTCCAAGGCCATTTATCTGATCGTTGGCAGCCTTCAGTTTCTCATAGGCCTCATAGGTCTGAAGGGCCTGAGTTTCTCATTGGTTGTTGGCCAGTGGCCGCCCTCAGTTCCTTGCTACATCGTCCTCTCCATAGGGCCGTTCAACACATGGTGGCTTGCTTCTTCAGAACAAGCAAGCAATAAGAACCAGAGAGAGCAAGACAGAAATCACAGTCTTTTGTAACCTGGTCCCAGAACTGACATCCTGTCCCTTTTGCCATATTTTATTTATTAGTGGAGACCAGCAAATAGCCATCTGCTTTTTCCATTGAATTGTGAACTAATTGAAAAATCAGACAGATAGGTGAGGCAGATGGGAGGCCCAAATGCAGACATCTCTTGCTTAATGCTGGTTTTCTGTTAATGAAATTAGATGTTCTGCACAAAAATTCTAAAGGAGACCTTTTTCAGTTATTTTAAACGGGAAAAAGTACTAGGCATTACAAATCAACCCACACCCCCAACCAAATAAAGCACATTAGAATGCCCTTATGTAAAAACAAACTGTCATGTCATGAGGTAAAATGCTTAAAACATGGCTTACTTGACACCAAATAATATCATCTATAGTCACGTCATTCTTAGTGCCAGCGACATCCTAGCCACAAATCCCCTCTGTTGACACTCTGGAGAACTTCACAGTATCTTAGCGTGCTTCTGATCCATCCAAACTTGATTTATTCTAAATGCCAATTGTATTAGGAGTGAAACTTGAGGCATTCCCTGCATGCTCTTTTGTTTAAAAGGTTGTATTGATCTTTTAAGGCATAAATGTAATTTTTTTAATACAACCCTCATTCCCCTGAAAAGTATTCAGGTGAAGTTTGGTTATGAAAAACCAAGAGACACTTTCCTGAGAAAACATTAACCAAAGATACATTCTGTGTGGTATATACCTGTGTCACTTTTATTGTAAATAGTGCTGATATTGGAAAATGTGATTTAAATCTGTGGGCGAGCAGGCTCTAAAATTCTGCTCTGTACAATGGACTTGAGGACACAGGGAGGGGGAAGGGTAAGCTGGGACAAAGTGAGAGAGCGGCATGGACATATATACACTACCAAACGTAAAATAGAGAGCTAGTGGGAAGCAGCCGCATAGCACAGGGAGATCAGCTCGGTGCTTTGTTACCACCTAGAGGGGTGGGATAGGGAGGGTGGGAGGGAGGGAGACGTAAGAGGGAAGAGATATGGGGACATATGTATATGTATAACTGATTCACTTTGTTATAAAGCAGAAACTAACACACCATTTTAAAGCAATTATACTCCAATAAAGATGTTAAAAAAAAAAAAAGATGGTTCAGGCCAGAATCGTAAACTGGAAATAAACTTAAAATAAAGTAAAATAAAATTCTGCTCTGTAGAATTATTTAGACTTATCTGGAGAACAGTGGGCTTTCCCTGAAGGGAAATGTTGAAAACATTTCCTTTATGGGAAACATTTCTATTAGGTTGAAAGCACATGGCAAGACCAGAGCACAACATGTAATTTTGGAAAATTGGTGGCCCCCCAAGAGAAAGGAGAGAGGAGGGGGCAGGAAAACACTTTCAAACTTCACAATCAGATTCAGTCACTTTTCCTTTCCAGGGAGGGACTGAGAGAGGCCAGAAGAAATACCCTAGTGAGTTCCCTCCACATGTAAAGATAGCCCCGAGTTTGGGAGACAAGACCCTTGCGACAAACCCTGTATTGTAGGTTCTAACACTTTACGTGCATGAATCTCACAGTGGCGTTGCAAATCAGGTGTTGCCATCATTATTGCCATCATAGATGGGCGAACTAAGAATGTAAGAGATTAAGCAACCTATCAAAGGAACAGGAACAAATAGGGACAGAGAGTGACACATTTGAGACTTGAACCCAGTCCTATCCGATGCTAAACCCTGAGTTCTTAACCACAGAATGATAATACCGTATTGTTTTGCATACCATGTTTAAGTCTTGATTGTAAGTGGAAGTGGAATGTTGCTGAATTTTTAGCTGATAACATGGTGAAACTAGTAAAAAATTTTATCCACGTTTCTAGGGTCCATTTTGTTTCTGTCTTTGTCCAGGCCAGAAGTTTTCCTCCTTTGCTTAGGTTATGTTCAGCAGTAGATGGATCTTGTCAGGTTACAACAGGAATATTTAATTTCAAAACTTTAGAGATCACCCCTCTTTCATCTTTGTCTGATTTCCTTTATACTCTGCAACCAAAATTATGTTCTGAAATGCAAAATCAGTCTTGTTCCTCCCCTGCTTAAAACCTTATAATGGCATACCATTACTTACAAGAGAAATCCCAAGGTCCTTAGCCAGGCATGCGACTTCATATTTTTCATCCCTGCTTTTCTCTCCAGCCTCATTTCTCATTCCCATTCCAGAATAAGATCCAGCCATTTTAACCTATCTGCAGCTGGCGTACTTTCTCTATGAAGGAGGATGTAGAACACTAAGAGTTTTCACCGAATGATTCGGTAAAAATATAACCATAGAATCAGATCCCCAAAAGGCGTCAAGTACATCTCCAATTTGCCCACCAACTGCCCCAAAGTACCCCTAGTATATTCATAATGAGTTGACTTTCTTAAAAATCCAGAGTCCTCAGTCATCAGTCTGAAGGCTTTTATTGGGTTTAGAGGCTCCCAGAGGCTCCCAGCAAAACATTGGATTATGTGTTTGGTCAACCAAATGGGAAAGGTGACTGTCGTTGTTGGATTCCGAACAGCTAGGAAAGCAAAGAAGCTGTGAAGGTATAGCTGGAATCAAGAAAAGGTCATCTCCTCAGTGGGGCTAGAAAGGAAAGTTGTAAGTCAGCCTTAATTCTTTTTTTTTTTAATTTTTAAATTAAAAAAAAATTTTAACATCTTTATTGGAGTATAATTGCTTTACAATGGTGTGTTAGTTTCTGCTGTATAACAAGGTGAATCAGCTATACATATACATATGTCCCCATATCTCCTGCCTCTTGCGTCTCCCTCCCACCTTCCCTATCCCACCCCCCTAGGTGGTCACAAAGCACCAAGCTGATCTCCCTGTGCTATGTGGGTTTAGGGTTCTCACCCACAGTCAACACACAGGCTGGATGGATCTAGGTCACGGTAACTTCAGGTTGATTTGCAGCCCGGTGTTGCCTTACCGCTTCATTAACAGCTTGTTAAACCAGTCGGTAAAGCCATTTAGAAAATTCCTCGTAAGAGGGAACCAATGGGAGCACCATGTATTGAATGTCACTTTGATACCTCCCAGGATCCACTAACAGGACTTTTTTTTACCTGTGTTGATGTGTGCTGTTCCGATATTTACAGTCTGCAGACCCTTACACGTGAGCCCATTTTAATGACACTGGAGAGCAAAAACGAAAAAAAAAAAAGATCCATCCAAGGCTTTCCTGAAATCAATACCATAATTACATTTTAGACCCTCCAGGTATTAATCTCCTTTCTTTCAGAAAAGCATTCCATTTTCCTAGCATTGGTCTCTTAGAAATAATACTGCTTCTCCATGGCTCTGTTGAATTTTTTTCCCCCTGAGGGAGAAGGAAAAGCAAGCTTTTCCTTTTCACCTTCTTTTCTCCTACAGCCCTTCTCTCTTTTAAATTGAATGGTCATTCATGCTCTAAAAAGACTGTGCACAGACAAAGGGCTGACGTGAAAATATTTTATAATGTCAACAGCTTGAACATAAGCTGTTTTCAGTGCTTTCTGACACTCCTTGATTTCATTATTTTATTTAAAAAATATTATGTTTTTTCCTCTAAAAATAATGCTAATACTATTTGCTGAACACTTGTTACAGGCTAATCGTTGTTCGAAACACTTGACATGAATTGACAGATTTAAATCTCATTAGAACTCTGTGAAATCAGTACTCTTTTCACATTAGGACTCCAATGCACGGAAAGTTTGGAACGTTTTCCCAAAGGCTCACAGCTAGTAAAGGCAGAACAAAGATTTGATCCCAGGCAGTCTCACTCCAGCAGCTGCATGCCCAACCACTAAGCTATATCTGGCTGAATCTGTATGTACCTTACACTGGGCTACGTGCCTAGAGGGCTGTAAAAAATTAAACACAATTGGTGCCTGTACTGGATTGAATAGTGTTCCCCCAAAATTCATGTCCACTTAGAACCTCAGATTGTGACCTTATTTGAAAACTGGGTCTTTGTAGTTATAATTAGTTAAGATGAAGTCATACTGACCTATACTCTGAAAACTGTAAAACATTGATGAAGGAAATTGAAGATGATACAAAGAAATGGAAAGACATCCCATGCTCTTGGATTGGAAGAATTAATATTGCTAAAATGGCCATACTACCCAAAGCAATCTACAGATTTAATGCAATCCCTATCAAAATACCCATGACATTTTTCACAGAACTAGAGCAAATAATTCTAAAATGTATATGGAACCACAAAAGACCCTAACTTGCCAAAGCAATCTTGCGGAAAAAGAAGAAAGCTGGAGGTATCACTCTTCCTGACTTCAGATTATACTACAAAGCTACAGTAATCAAAACAGTATGGTACTGACACAAAAACAGACATATAGATCAGTGGAACAGAATAGAGAGCCCAGAAATAAACCCAGGCACCCATGGTCAGTTAATCTACTACAAAGGAGGCGAGAATATACAATGGAGAAAAGACAGTTTCTTCAGTCAGTGGTGCTGGGAAAACCAGACAGCTGCATGAAAAAGAATGAAATTAGAACATTCTCTCACACCATGTACAAAAATAAACTCAAAATGGATCAAAGACCTAAATGTAAGACTGGAAATAATAAAACTCCTAGAAGAGAACATAGGCAGAATACTCTTTGACATAAATCGTAGCAATATTTTTTGGAGCTGTCTCCTAAGGCAAAAGAAATAAAAGCAAAAATAAACAAATGGGACCTAATTAAACTCAAACGCTTTTGCACAGCAAAGGAAACCATCAATGAAACAAAAAGACAATCTACAGAATGGGAGAAAATATTTGCAAATGATGTGACCAACAAGGGGTTAATATCCAGAATGTATAAAGAGCCCGTACAACTCAACATCAAAAAAACAACCCAATCAAAAAAACAACCCAATCAAAAAAATGGGCTGAAGACATTGCCTAGAGTCACACACTAGGACATGGTGAATGGATCTGCCTCTGTGACAGTGGATCAGTCCCTTAACTGTACTATGTTTCAGTTTCCTTATCCCTAGAATGATGATGGTGATGATGTTGATGGTAATGATGGTTGTGATGCTGCTGCTGATGGCAGTGATGATGATGGTTGTCATGTACCGCAGGCTAACTCCATGCTAGGGTCTCTGATGGGAAACCATTCTTCTCTATTTTACAGGAGAATAAACTGACCAAGGCCACCATTCCTGTGATCACAGGATGATCTGGCAGAATTTGTGTGAAAGCAATTTGTAAACTGTCCTTGTGCCGCACAAATGTTAGTTATATACAGCAAAAGTCCTCCTAATTCCTCCCACTGGCCTTGGTATGCCAACTTAGGCATTTTCAACACTTAAATCAGGAAAATGTTTTCCTTTCTGTATTAGGTCAAAGTGAAACAATAAAAACTCTATTGTCCCCTTTTACCAAAGAAGTTTATTCAGACTGTCTATAGATAGGGTCTTTTCATTTTCAGTCAGGCTTTTTGATGTTTAGATGATAATTTAAAATTGTAAGAGTTACAGTAGACCACACAAGCATGGACTTCATTCATAGGTGATAGATTCTGAATGATGTCTGTAGTGAAATAAAACATTATTAATTAAAGGTGGGTAGGAAGGGAAGTTAGAACTAATGTTTATTCGGGTACCAATCAATTTAGCCCTTACCTGCAATGTATAAGGTAGATATTATTGTTATATGTATTTTACAATATCTTCAGTACTGGGGCATTGAAGCTTTCCCCAAGGACAGCCTGCAAATATGAGACCAAGGGAGAGTTTAAACTCAGATCTGATTCCACAAACTATACCTTTACAACGATGCCACCTGCCTTCCAGAAGAATGGGCAAATAACTACATAGAGGTAGAATAATTTGAAGGAGAAAAACTTCCCTTTCTAAATTTTTCTACCTGGTATACATGGCAAAAGCTGATGGGAGTATTTAGAAAGGAACTGGGATAGCACTCAGTGCGTTTTGGTTTCTGAGCCCAAAGTTACATTAACATGCTGTGTGGTATGAGGCATGTCACTCTAATGCTATGTGTTTTGGTCCTGATAAGATATGGTATTAATAGTCAGAAAATAGTTAAGCTTTAAGTTTGAACTGCAATTGTCTTTCAGAAAAAGTATCTGAAACTTGGAAATAGGCAAATTGGCAAAAAAAAAAAAAGGGGGTGGTTACAAGCGTTCTTTCCGCGCGGTGCTGGGCTTGACATTGCATTATCTGGGCCATTTTACCACTCTGTAGAGGCAGAGGTGAACGTGCAGAATTTTGTTCAGTAGAAATGTGAATAATTTCTGTCTGAAGAAGAGAGAACTCCAAAGGTTACTGCTTATGGCCTGTTGGACATCGACTAGTTTGGTTTCTAAGGCCAGAAAACTTTATTCTAACAGTGCTTATAAATACCTAACTTCTCAAATTCTCTTAGGACTGGTTTTAATACTTTACTGTTTTTTTTAAATCAACTAATAAGTTAAATACAATTTTTGACTTGTGTTAATTTTATATTTGTATGAGAGTCATGATTTGAAAATTATGGTTTAAGAGTTTTTAGCTAGGAAGCCTCAAATCTATAGCCTTTTCTGGAATCTCTGCCTCTGCTTCCTCCAAGTGACACAGCAATGGCACTGGAAGTCGAGACAGTCACCTGGCACTCTGGGCTCCTCCTGCAGCAATTGACAGGCAAAGAAGGGGGTTATGTGCTAGCTGGGGTGATTGTTTCTGAGGATCAAGAGGAAATTGAGTTGCTACTATACGATGGGAATAAAGGAAAGTATGTAAATATATCTGAAATGCAGGAGACCCCCTCTCAGAGCTCCATGTCTTAGAAGGCCCATGTCTTCTGATAAAAAAGTGAAAGGAAAAGGTCAATGGGAAACTATTACAAAAACTTAATACAGGCAGAACTGCTAATGTCCCAGACCCTTAAGGATCTGTAGAATTAGGGTTTTTCAGAACACACTTTGAAAAATCCTAATCTAGTGCAATTCTTTCATTGTTACAGACCCCAAACCTGCTTAAGTTTTCACAGCAATTTTTATCTAACTGGCTAGTAATAGGTTCCTTAGTTCTCTGAGCCTCTCATGCAACACTCGATTAAGTCCTTAATAAGTATTCAATATTCACTGAAGAAATACCATACTGATTTAACCACCTACTAAGTGCCAGGCACAGATCTAGACCTTGGCAATACAACATTGAACCTATGTTTCTACTTTCTTACATGAAGCTGTCCTTTAAGTATGTGTGTGGGGGTAGGGGGGGAGAGAGAGAGAGAGAGAGAGAGAGAGAGAGAGACAAGCAATAAGTATATAAAAGCATCATTTGGAAAGTGACAAATGCTATGTAAAATATAAGGCAGGGATGATTATAGTGGTTAGAGGCTACTAGTTTATATAGGATGGTCAGAGAAAGCTTCTCTGATAAGAAGACATTGGAGCAGAGACCTGAATTCAATCAGTGAATGTGTTAATTAAATCAGTGAATTAAAGCCCTGAGTGTATCTAGAGTAAGGGCTGGCAAAGTGCGGCCCACAGGACAGATCTGGCCTGCCACTTGCTTCTGTAAATAAAGTTTTGTTGGAACACAGCCACATCCATTTGCGCACACATTGTCTGCAACTGTTTTCATACCATAAGAGCAGAGTTGAGTAGTTGCAGCAGAGGCGGTATGGCGTGCAAAGCCTAACCAATGTACTATCTGGCCTTAGAAAGTTCGACAACTCCTGGTCTAGGGAAAGACGGTGCCAGGCAGAAGAGATAGCACGTGCAAAGGCTCTGAGGTAGAAGTGTGGTTAGCATGTTTAAGCACTGGGCAGTATGCCTGGAGGGAGTGGGGATGGGTGGGAGAGGGTTGTGGGGTGGAGGGAGGGAAGGTCAGATCATGTGGCCACAGTGAAGGTTCTGGCTTATTCTCTGAGTAAGATGGGAAGCCACTGGAGGTTTAAAGCAGAGTGACGTGATCTGATTTATGCCTTGAAAGGAGCTTTCTCGCTACTGTCTTCCTTGTATCTCTTCTGCCTTTCTCAGTACCCTGCCCCTAAATCTTTGTCCTCAGAAAGCAGGGATAGCTTAAGAAGTGATCATACACTGAGGTGATGAAGGCTTGGTTAGCTCTAATCCTTGCATATGAAGGGTCTCCTAGCTCTTGATTCTGTCATGTTTGAGGACCTGGAGCTTTTGATGAGGCTTCAGTGTGCGTGAGGACTGACCGAGCTGTCCACTCCATGACCAACCCTAGGGCCTACCAGAAAAAGGCTGGCATGGCACACACTTCACAAAGACCACCCCAGTGCTTTGCTCTTCTCTTTGAAGACACATTCACCTATTTATGAATCATTTATGCCAAAGTAATAATGTACTTTCTAAATGCTGACTTGTGGTCTAAAAACATCTAATACACACTACCCTCAGCTTGGGGGAAACTATATTACTTGCTATTTTTGAGATGCATTTGCACCAACATAGGAATATTCCATCTTTTCTTATGTGGGGACATGTGTGATGATGTGAAGATCATTTCTCCTCCTTCAAAAATGGAAATAAACACCTTCTAAAATGGATTCCATTGGTCTTTTATTCAACTCCAGTATCTTTTGGGCCATTCAATAACACACGATATTTACTGTCAGTGAAGATGTTCTTAATACTATATGCACCATTTGAGCTACCTCTCTTGGGCATGTTCAACAGAAATATTCTATTGTACGCTGTCCTTTACCAATTTATTTTGTTATCCATGAGGGTGGGTCAGTGGTACCATGACTTTTTACTTTCCAGGCTTTTATTTTCCTAGACAGTGTGGATATAGTGAAAGGATATAGTCTGAGGAGTCAGGAAGCAAATTATGCCAGATGTTCAACCTCGAATATGATAGGTGGCTTGGGTGAGATGTCTGATTCATGGAGCGTCTGTTTATCTATTGACCCTTTGTGATTGGCCACCTTGGACAATTATTAGAATTGAATGCTGTTGCTGTTGTAGACATCAAAACATGTTGATATGTTGAAAGCACTATATGAATATGAACTTGTGGTGTTATTTTTAATTCTTCTACTTTGTGATCTATGAAGAGTATGCATTACTTGAATCATTCAGTCTATACTGAAGAAAAAAAAGAAAAAAGCAAACGCAAATTGGTGAAAATAAGAAGTTTAAAGCAGAGGTTAAAACATTAAAAAAGGCTATTTGGCAGATATATGGTTTACATTCATTCGACAAATTGGCTTCAGGCTTAAACTAGGAGATGCAAAAATCTTAAAAAATATTCTGAAGAGGCTTTTCTCTCTTTTCCAGAGCTGTGAATCATACGATATGGAATTTTATGCTGTGTTCTGGTTAGAACCTACTTATTTGATGTTAATGGAGTAAGCAAAATGTAAAATGGTACTCATTTAATCTTTATTGGAAAATCTGCTTTCAGAATTTGGCAGTTCTCTTCAGTGGCATAGATGAGGAGCTTAATGCTAATACTGTTGTTTGGGAGGAATTTAAAAAATCTACAGCCAGTCTGGTTTGTAGCATCTGTTTTGGACCAAGGTGTTTGAGAATGCCATAAAGAGTGTTAAGCCTTAAGTCATCTCAATCTGTTCTTAAAACCAACTGGTAGGAATTGAAAAGTGTTTAAAAGACAAATCCTCCAATAATCCATTATCTGAAAAATGGTAGCAGTAGTTGGTTACTTCTTGTCATTGCTTGGCTGGGAAAAACTTATGTAACTTTGTCAATAGGCACAGCATAGCCACCTTCACCAACTTTTCCCCTAGTGATAGTAATAATATTCATTGAGCATCTGAGCTTTGGCAGGCAGTGCAGAAAACCCATGGAACCATAACCATTTTCTTCCACAAGCTTCCAATCTAATGAAAACTGGTAGTAAGTTCTCTTCATCAGAGCCATGATTTTACTCTTGAACTATTTTCTTTCAAATACTTTTGTCAAAGAAAAACGTCCTCAATAAAATCTCCAATAACATTACAGAGGAATTATCTATTTTGCCAGAGTATGTGTTGCTCAAAATCTTTTCCCCGAGATTTTATTTATCTAACCCCAATTCAAGAGTTCTTTCCACTGAATGTGGACTAGAATTACAGAAAAGTCAAGAATCCCTCTTGCCATCCAGGATGCCTTTACCTACTTGAGTGGCCGGCAGATACGTTTAGAGGTGAATATATATATATATATTTTTTTTAACAATTTTATTGGAGTATAATTGCTTTACAATGGTGTGTTACTTTCTGCTTTATAATAAAGTGAATCAATTATACATATACATATGTTCCCATATCTCTTCCCTCTTGCATCTCCCTCCTAACCTCCCTATCCCACCCCTCTAGCTGGTCACAAACCACCGAGCTGATCTCCCTGTGCTATGCGGCTGCTTCCCACTAGCTATCTGTTTTACATTTGGTAGTGTATATATGTCCATGCCACTCTCTCACTTTGTCCCAGCTTACCCTTCCCCCTCCCCATATCCTCAAGTCCATTCTCTGGTAGGTCTGTCTCTTTATTCCCGTCTTGGCCCTAGGTTCTTCATGACCATTTCTTTTTCTAGGATTCCATATATATGTGTTAGGATACGGTATTTGTTTTTCTCTTTCTGACTTACTGCACTCTGTATGACAGACTCTAGGTCCATCCACCTCACTACAAATAACTCAATTTCGTTTCTTTTTATGGCTGAGTAATATTCCATTATATATAAGTGCCACATCTTCTTTATCGATTCATCTGTTAATGGACACTTAGGTTGCTTCAGTGTCCTGGCTATTGTAAATAGAGCTGCAATGAATATTGTGGTACATGACTCTTTTTGAATTATGGTTTTCTCAGGGTATATGCCCAGTAGTGGGATTGCTGGGTTATATGGTAGCTCTGTTTTAAGTTTTTTAAGGAACCTCCATAATGTTCTCCATAGTGGCTGTATCAATTTACATTCCCACCAACAGTGCAAGAGGGTTCCCTTTTCTCCACACCCTCTCCAGCATTTATTGTTTCTAGATTTTTTGATGATGGCCATTCTGACCGGTGTGAGATGATATCTCATTGTAGTTTTGATTTGCATTTCTCTAATGATTAATGATGTTGAGCATTGTTTCATGTGTCTGTTGGCAATCTGTATATCTTCTGTGGAGAAATGTCTGCTTAGGTCTTCTGCCCATTTTTGGATTGGGTTGTTTCTTTTTCTGATATTGAGCTACATGACCGGCTTGTAAATTTTAGAGATTAATCGTTTGTCAGTTGCTTCATTTGCAAGTATTTTCCCCCATTCTGAGGGTTGTCTTTTCGTCTTGTTTATGGTTACCTTTGCTGTGCAAAAGCTTTGAAGTTTCATTAGGTCCCATTTGTTTATTTTTGTTTTTATTTCCATTTCTCTAGGAGGTGGGTCAAAAAGGATATTGCTGTGATTTATGTCATTGAGTGTCCTGCCTATGTTCTCCTCTAAGAGTTTGATAGTGTCTGGCTTTACATTTAGGTCTTTAATCCATTTTCAGTTTATTTTTGTGTATGGTGTTAGGGAGTGATCTAATTTCATACTTTTACATGTACCTGTCCGGTTTTCTCAGCACCACTTATTGAAGAGGCTGTCTTCTCCACTGTACATTCCTGCCTCCTTTATCAAAGATAAGGTGACCATATGTGTGTGGGTTTATCTCTGGGCTTTCTATCCTGTTCCATTGATCTATCTTTCTGTTTTTGTGCCAGTACCATACTGTCTTGATTACTGTAGCTTTGTAGTATAGTCTGAAGTCAGGGAGCCTGATTCCTCCAGCTCCGTTTTTCTTTCTCAAGATTGCTTTGGCTATTCGGGGTCTTTTGTGTTTCCATACAAATTGTGAAATTTTTTGTTCTAGTTCTGTGAAAAATGCCAGTGGTAGTTTCATAGGGATTGCATTGAATCTGTAGATTGCTTTGGGTAGTAGAGTCATTTTCACAATGTTGATTCTTCCAATCCAAGAACATGGTATATCTCTCCAACTATTTGTATCATCTTTAATTTCTTTCATCAGTGTCTAATAGTTTTCTGCATACAAGTCTTTTGTCTCCTTAGGCAGGTTTATTCCTCGATATTTTATTCTTTTTTGTTGCAATGGTAAATGGGAGTGTTTTCTTAAGTTAACTTCAGGATTTTTCATCATTAGTGTATAGGAATGCTAGAGATTTCAGTGCATTAGTTTTCTATCCTACTACTTGACCAAATTCATTGATTAGCTATAGTAGTTTTCTGGTAGCATCTTTAGGATTCCCTTTGTATAGTATCATGTCATCTGCAAACAGTGACAGCTTTACTTCTTCTTTTCCAATTTGGATTCCTTTTATTTCTTTTTCTTCTCTGATTGCTGTGGCTAAAACTTCCAAAACTATGTTGAATAATAGTGGTGAGCATGGGAAACCTTGTCTTGTTCCTGATCTTAGTGGAAATGGTTGCAGTTTTTCACCACTGAGTACGATGTTGGCTGTGGGTTTGTCACATATGGCCTTTATTATGTTGAGGAAAGTTCCCTCTATGCCTACTTTCTGCAGGGTTTTTATCATAAATGGGTATTGAATTTTTTTGAAAGCTTTCTCTGCATCCATTGAGATAATCATATGGTTTTTCTCCTTCAATATGTTAATATGGGGTATCACATTGTTTGATTTGCGTATATTGAAGAATCCTTGCATTCCTGGGATAAACCCCACTTGATCATGGTGTATGATCCTTTTAATATGCTGTTGGATTCTGTTTACTAGTATTTTGTTGAGGATTTTTGCATCTATGTTCATCAGTGATATTGGCCTGTAGTTTTCTTTCTTTGTGACATCTTTGTCTGGTTTTGGAATCAGGGTGATGGTGGCCTCGTAGAATGAGTTTAGGAGTGTTCCTCCCTCTGCCATATTTTGGAAGAGTTTGAGAAGGATAGGTGTTACCTCTTCTCTAAATGTTTGATAGAATTCACCTGTGAAGCCATCTGGTCCTGGGCTTTTGTTTGTTGGAAGATTTTTAATCACAGTTTCAATTTCAGTGCTTGTGATTGGTCTGTTCATATTTTCTGTTTCTTCCTGGTTCAGTCTCGGCCGGTTGTACATTTCTAAGAATTTGTCCATTTCTTCCAGGTTGTCCATTTTACTGGCATAGAGTTGCCTGTAGTAATCTCTCATGATCCTTTGTATTTCTGCAGTGTCAGTTGTTACTTCTCCTTTTTCATTTCTAATTCTAGAAATTTGAGTCTTCTCCCTTTTTTTCTTGATGAGTCTGGCTAATGGTTTATCAATTTTTTTTATCTTCTCAAAGAACCAGCTTTTAGTTTTATTGATCTTTGCTATCGTTTCCTTCATTTCTTTTTCATTTATTTCTGATCTGATCTTTATGGTTTCTTCTGCTAACTTTGGGGTTGTTTTGTCCTTCTTTCTCTAATTGCTTTAGGTGTAAGTTTAGGTTGTTTATTTGAGATGTTTCCTGTTTCTTAAGGTAGGATTGTATTGCTATAAACTTCCCTCTTAGAACTGCTTTTGCTGCATCCCATAGGTTTTGGGTCATCGTGTTTTCGTTGTCATTTGTTTCAAGGTATTTTTTTATTTCCTCTTCGATTTCTTCAGTGATCACTTCGTTATTAACTAGTGTACTGTTTACTCTCCATGTGTTTGTATTTTTTACAGATCTTTTCCTGTAATTGATATCTAGTCTCATAGCATTGTGGTTGGAAAAGATACTTGATACGATTTCAATTTTCTTAAATTTACCAAGGCTTGATTTGTGATCCAAGATATGATCTATCCTGGAGAATGTTCCATGAGCACTGGAGAAGAATGTGTATTCTATTGTTTTGGGATGGAATGTCCTATAAATATCAATTAAGTCCATCTTGTTTAATGTATCATTTAAAGCTTGTGTTTCCTTATTTATTTTCATTTTGGATGATCTGTCCATTGGTGAAAGTGGGGTTTTAAAGTCCCCTACTATGATTGTGCTACTGTCGATTTCCCCTTTTATGGCTGTTAGTATTTGCCTTATGTATTGAGGTGCTCCTATGTTGGGTGCATAAATATTTACAATTGTTATATCTTCTTCTTGGATCGATCCCTTGATGATTATGTAGTGTCCTTCTTTGTCTCTTGTAATAATCTTTGTTTTAAAGTCTATTTTGTCTGATATGAGAATTGCTACTCCAGCTTTCTTTTGATTTCCATTTACATGGAATATCTTTTTCCATCCCCTTACTTTCAGTCTGTATGTGTCCCTAGGTCTGAAGTGGGTCTCTTGTAGACAGCCTATATACGGGTCTTGTTTTTGTACCCATTCAGCCAGTCTGTGTCTTTTGGTGGGAGCATTTAATCCATTTACATTTAAGGTAATTATCGATATGTATGTTCCTTTCCCATTTTCTTAATTGTTTTGGGTTTGCTATTGTAGGTCTTTTCCTTCTGTTGTGTTTCCTGCCTAGAGAAGTTCCTTTAGCATTTGTTGTAAAGCTAGTTTGGTCGTGCTGAATTCTCTTACCTTTTGCTTGTCTGTAAAGGTTTTAATTTCTCCATCAAATGTGACTGAGATCCTTGCTGGATAGAGTAATCTTGGTTGTAGGTTTTTCTCCTTCATCACTTTAAATATGTCCTGCCACTCCCTTCTGGCTTGCAGCGTTTCTGCTGAAAGATCAGCTCTTAACCTTATGGGGATTCCCTTGTGTGTTATTTGTTGTTTTTCCCTTGCTGCTTTTAATATTTTTTTCTTTGTATTTAATTTTTGATAGTTTGATTAATATGTGTCTTTGCATGTTTCCCCTTGGATTTATCCTGTATGGGACTCTCTGTGCTTCCTGGACTTGATTAACTATTTCCTTTCCCATATTAGGGAAGTTTTCAACTATAATCTCTTCAAATATTTTCTCAGTCCCTTTCTTTTTCTCTTCTTCTTCTGGGACCCCTGTAATTCGAATGTTGGTGCGTTTAATGTTGTCCCAGAGGTCTCTGAGACTGTCCTCAGTTCTTTTCATTCTTTTTTCTTTATTCTGCTCTGTGGTAGTTATTTCCACTATTTTATCTTCCAGGTCACTTATCCATTCTTCTGCCTCAGTTATTCTGCTATTGATCCCTTCTAGAGAGTTTTAAATTTCATTATTGTGTTGTTCATCACTGTTTGTTTGCTCTTTCGTTGTTGTAGGTCCTTGTTAAACGTTTCTTGTATTTTCTCTATTCTGTTTCCAAGATTTTGAATCATCTTTACTATCATTATTCTGAATTCTTTTTCAGGTAGACTGCCTTTTTCCTCTTCATTTGTTAGGTCTGGTGGGTTTTTGCCTTGCTCTTTTATCTGCTGTGTATTTCTCTGTCTTCTCATTTTGCTTAACTTACTGTGTTTGGGTTCTCCTTTTCGGAGCCTGCAGGTTCGTACTTCGCGTTGTTTTTGGTATCTGTCCCTAGTGAGGAAGCTTGGTTCAGTGGGTTGTGTAGGCTTCGTGTTGGAGGGGACTAGTGCCTGTGTTCTGGTGGATGAGGTTGGATATTGTCTTTCTGGTGGGCAGGTCCACGTCTGCTGTTGTGTTTTGGGGTGTCTGTGTCCTTATTATGATTTTAGGCAGCATCTCTGCTAATGGATGGGGTTGTGTTCCTGTCTTGCTAGTTGTTTGGCATAGGGTTTTCAGCACTGGAGCTTACTGGTCATTGAGTGAAGCTGGGTCTTGGCATTGAGATGGAGATCTCTGGGAGATTTTTGCTGTTCGATATTACATGGAGCTGGGAGGTCTCTTGTGGACCAGTGTCCTGAACTTGGCTCTCCCACCTCAGAGGCACAGCCCTGATGCCTGGCTGGAGCACCAAGAGCCTTTCATCCACACGGCTCAGAATAAAAGGGAGAACAAATAGAAAGGAAGGAAGGGAGGGAGGGAGGGAGGAAGGAAGGAAGGAAGGAAGGAAGGAAGGAAGGAAAGAAAGAAAGAAAGAAAGACAGGAAGGACGAAGATAAAATAAAATAAGGTAAAATAAAATAAAGTTATTAAAAATAAAAAATAATTATTAAGAAAAAAATTTTAAAAAGTAACAAAAAAACCCCCCAGAAAAACCCTGGACAGAACCCTAGGACAAATGGTAAAAGCAAAGCTATACAGACAGAATCACACACAGAAGTATATGCATACACACTCACAAAAAGAGAAAAAGGGAAAAAATATATGTATCGTTGCTCCCAAAGTCCACCTCCTCAATTTGGGATGATTCGTTGTCTATTCAAGTATTCCATAGATGCAGGTACATCAAGTTGATTGTGGAGATGTAATCCGCTGCTCCTGAGGCTGCTGGGATAGAGTTCCCATTCTCTTCTTTGTTTGCCCAGCTGCCGGGGTTCAGCTTTGGATTTGCCCCGCCTTTGGGTCTTAGCATTGAGACAGAGATATGTAGGAGAGTTCTCGCCGATTGATATTACATGGGGCCGGGAGGTCTCTGTGGTACAATGTCCTGAACTCGCCTTTCCTACCTTAGAGGTTCAGTCCTGACATCCGGCAGGAACACCAAGACCCTGTCAGTAACACGGCTCAGAAGAAAAGGGAGAATAAAAGAAAGAAAGAAAAATAAAATAAAGTTATTAAAATTAAAAAAAATTAATTAATGTAAACAATTTTAAAAGGAAAAAAAAAGAAGAGAGCAAGTCAACCAATAAACCAAATCCACTAATGATAACACGTGCTAAAAACTGTACTAAGATAAACATAAAAATCAGAAACTAGTCAGTTGCATACAGCAAATCCCCCAAAGTCCACTGCCTCAATTTTCAGATGGTTTGTTTTCTATTCAGGTATTCCATAGATGTGGGGTACCTAAGTTGACTGTGGGGATTTAATCCACTGCCCCTGAGGCTTCACGGAGAAATTTCCCTTTCTCTTCTTTGTTCGCACGGCTCCTGGGGTTCAGCTTTGGTTTTGGCCCTGCCTCTGCATGTAGGTCACCGTCGGGCATCTGTTCTTCACCCAGATAGGAGGGGGTTGAAGGAGAGGTTGATTAGCGGGCTCTGGTTCACTCAGGCCAGGGGGAGGGTGGGTTACGGATGCGGGGCGAGCTTGTGGCAGCAGAGGCCGGCGTGACATTGCACCAGCCTGAGGCGCACCATGCGTTCTCCCTGGGAAGTTGTCCCTGGATCCTGGGACCCTGGCAGTGGCGGGCTGCACAGGCTCCCAGGAGGGGAGGTGTGGACAGTGACCTGTGCTCGCACACAGGCTTCTTGGTGGCGGCAGCAGCAGCCTTAGCGTCTCATGCCCATCACTGGGGTCCGTGCTGATAGCTGCGGCTCGCGCCCGTCTCTGGAGCTTGTTTACGCAGTGCTCGGAATCCCCTCTCCTCGCACACCAGGAAACAAATAGGGAAGAAAAAGTCTCTTGCCTCTTTGGCAGCTCCAGACTTTTTCCCGGACTCCCTCCTGGCTAGCCGTGGCGCACTAGCCCCTTTCAGGCTATGTTCACGCCGCCAACCCCAGCCCTCTCCCTGCGCTCAGAACCGAGCCTCAACTCCCTGCCCCGCCCTGCCCCAGCGGATGAGCAGACAAGCCTCTCGGTCAGGTGAGTGCCGGTTGGCACCGATCCTCTGTGCGGGAATCTCTCCGCTTTGCTCTGCGCACCCCTGTTGCTGCGTTCTCCTCCGCGGCTCTGAAGCTCCCCACCCCTCCACCACCCGCAGTCTCCGCCCGCGAAGGGGCTTCTAGTGTGTGGAAACCTTTCCTCCTTCACAGCTCCCTCCCACCGGTGCAGGTCCCGTCCCTATTCTTTTGTCTCTATTCTTTTTTCTTTTGCCCTACCCAGGTACGTGGGGAGTTTCTTGCCTTTTGGGAGGTCTGAGGTCTTCTGCCAGAGTTCAATAGGTGTTGTGTAGGAGCTGTTCCATGTGTAGATGTTGTTCTGATGTATTTGTGGAGAGGAAGGTGAACTCCGCGTCTTACTCTTCCGCCATCTTGAAGCTCCTCCTCTAGAGGTGAATATTAAAAAGAAGTTTCAAATGTGGGGACCACACCCTGCCTCTGAAAATTATACGGTATACACTTTGATTAGACATGATCGTTTAGCTTAGGATTTTCCCCCAAGGTGCCGCCCACCCCACCATATGTAACATCGGGGCTCTTCCTAGGACACTTATCGGGTCAGGCCTATCTTTGGGTGGCATTTTAGCCTTACTTTCGGAGGAAGAGAATTGAGACCAATCAAAGTCTTTGCCTTATTTATTTGGAAAGAAGCGAGCAATAAGATAGAAATAGTGTTTTAGGAAAGAGGCACAAAGCATGGCACTAATCTTGCCAAAGCTAGGAATTGTGTAGCTTCTTGCCTGTGTAGTGCAATTCATAATAATAATAATTTTATTATTATCTGTTAGTTATTGAGAATTTACGATATGTTAGACACCAAGCTCATGGCTTTCCTTGCATTTTTCTCGGTTCCTCCTCTTAAAACTCTATGAAATAGGAGCTACTCAGAAAAATCAGGTAACTTATCCAAGATAACCCTGTTGATAGGTGGCCGAGCTAGTCTTTCTATCTCCAAAATTCATGTGTTTAGCCATTCTGTGATATTCTTCTCTATGGAAATGATTCAATATTTGAATTGGTTTAAAAGGGTATAAACATCAACTTAGGAATCCATGTCTTCCTGAAAATTTTATGAAGGATACCTTTAGTTAAGGAAAATCTACAAGGGCTAAGATGAGTTACCTCTATTTCACTGGGGTTCTCAGAATTGTTTTTCATCATGGAACTCCATTCCTGACAAGATTAGGATGGATAGGTGGACAGATTGGTCTTTTAAATTGCTTTTCCCTTTGGTATTTTACGATTATGCAGTGCTCTTGGAACTTTTCCATATCTCATATGAAGTACCCAGTATTAGATTCTGCTCGCAATGACTACTAATACTTCCATGTCTCCATTTCCCTGTTTCTACAATGAGAATAATGTACTTTTTTCTTTCTTCATGGGGATACTATAAGCTACTCTTATATTACAACAAAAATATAATAGCTATGTAAATGCTTCAAGTTTATGAGGAAGACCAGAAACAAAAATCCAAGTTACCATTGTCATCTAAATTATTTACATTGTAATGCAAAAATCGAAAGACTCATAGCTTCTGTGGCACACTTAGCTTTATTGAAATTGAACAAATATTTTTAATAACCCCTTTTACAGCACATGTAAAATTTAATTTTTTCATTATATTTTTTACAGGTTGTCTTTTATCTGAGTAAGCAAAAATACGTCTTTTTTTTTTTTTTTTCTTACTTAAAACATGTAGCCAGGATTCAAACCACGTAGCTCTGGTACCAAAAAGGCAACAGGTTATGAAAATCACAGTACAATTTTAAAATTCTTTAAGTTAGTTAAGGATATTTCCAACAATATTCACTTGGATTGACAGTAGAAATCATGGGTCAGTTGACATTAGGACTAATAGTTACACCTACAATGAGAGCAGAAATGGGAAGTTCAAGCTAATATGAGCTACACCGTTCAGGACACATCATCTCCATAAATACTGTGGCTGAGAGGCTGCGACGGCTAAGTCACACTTGAGTACTTAATTGCACGTAAATATAGCCAAAGTGAAAAAAAATGTAGGGTGCTAACTTGGATCTAAAAGAAAATGGGCATTTATTTTTAAGAGGACATACGGTCAAATCAATTTCACAATACACAATTCAAATCCCCAAATTACATCTAGGAAAGAAAAAGAGTATTAAAATGCACACCTACACGGACAGTAAAGTATAAACTTGTTCTTTGTGATTGGTATTTATTTTTTGTTGTTGTTTTCTTGATAAGTAGAAATTATTTATGACCCACAAAAGGATTCCTCAGGTGAAGCACTAATTACGGACATCGTAAAGAACGTAGCTCAGCAGGCTTGTTTTAAAAATGAGGCAGCATTTTCCTGAAAAAGTTTGGTCCTCAACTCACTATAGGCTAGTCACTATGGTCAGATGGTAAGCATTTTCCTTTTGTGTGTGTGCGCGCACGCATGTGTGTGCACGCACACGCATGTGTTTAAGCTGTCTTTTCAGTACCAGAATTAGTCAAAACCAAACCAAACCAAACTGAACCAAAAGACAAATAGCCCTCAAGTACTTGACTTTGCATATCATATCTATTTAATGCATCATCTGAAAGAGCAGTGCTAAAGACTGTGAAGGGAATTATGCTCACGTGATTCTGCAACACCGTAATTTTGTGCAAACATTTTCCTTCATTGCCCGGATAACTTATCTTTTTTCATGTAGGTGCCAGGAAACCCGCCCCCATGATCCTCCCTCCCCCCTCCCCCAGTCTTCTCCTCTGTCAAAGTGATGTAAAGACAATTTCACTGTGTATTTACAAGCACAACAGTTAGGCAAGAAGGTCCCAGGGTCTGAAGAGCACATCTATTTCTTGTGGACATCTTCATGCCGAATGATCTTGTATGTGATCCAGTAAAAGATGTTGAAAATGAGGAAGGCCAATGGGAAGGCAGCTCGAGAAATCGTGTCAATCCTTTTTGCCCGGTCTACAAACTTCTTCTTGATGGCATCTGCATCTTTGGGGGGCTGTGGGAGCTGGCTGGCAGGTGTGGCCTTGACAGCTGTTCCATCTTTCACTTGAAGGCAGTGACCCATCCCGTAACCACTGAAATTAAAACGACTTTCACGAGTAACATCTTCTTCCTGGAAGAATAAAGACAGGGAAAGCACAGATAGGTTGTCAGTCAAATCAGATGGAAGGTGCTTAAAATTCTTCAGAAGTAAAAGGATAAATCACAGTTAACTGGTAGTGTGGAAGGCTTTTGGAATGGGGAGTTGTCTTTCAAGTTCAACTCAATTATTCATGGAACAGATACAGTTCATTAACTTTTCTGGCTGAGAAATTAAGTGTAAGAATAATGACTCCGTGGTCATTTTAATTAATTAACAAACAGAAATACCTATATTATACTCAGCACTGACTGACGTTCCCAAATTCTAGTTTATTGATCCACAGCTTTGAATAGACTGTTTTAAAGCTAAATCTCCAAATCCCAGTATTACACTCTAAATCTAAGAAGGGGACTATTCATTCATTCACTCACTCATTCATTCATTCACCCATTCTTTCATTCAACAAAGCATTTACTGAATCTCTGCCCTGTACCTGGCCCTGAGCCAGGAACTTCTAGTATTGTGGCTCATTCATAGCCCAGTTCCTTCCATTAACATTGGCTTCAATGTTTGTGTTAGATCTAAGATTAACCCCTTAAATGTATAACCTTTCCTCTCCAGCCCTCTAGTTCACCTCAGTTATATAGCAGAGATTAAATATTCAGTGTTTGGAGTTGAATATTTCTACCATGGTTAGTTTTTCTAGTGTCAACTTTTTACGTTGATTCTTTGGCTATTCATATCTACCATATGAACATACGTCGTTTTAGGTGATGTGAGTGGTTTTTTGTGTTATTTCTACATGAATTAGATAAAAGACTGAAAAATTGTAACCTTATGGTAAAGAGCAAATACCCTACATAGAGACAAATGTATGGAATTTGGGTGTGTGGTTGGGTTGAAAAGATGGGATTGAAATGACCTGCTTAATAAAAATCTTGTTCTAAATAGCCATCGATTGAATCATCATCTTTTGCAGTTAGATTACTGTTTTCTACACACTGTGTCACCCCTTTGAAACACCAAAGACACTGCGCTCTTTATCTTGCTAGAGAAGAATATTATATCAATTAATTTGGTTATTTTTCCAAAAGACAGTAAAATTTGTATTAATTTTATTTCATCAGTGTTTATTGCATGTCAGTTGTGCCTTCACACATATAAAAGATATACTGAATGAAGGACTTTAAAAAATTTTATTGGAGTATAGTTGGTTTACAATATTGTGTTAGTTTCAGGTGTACAGCAAAGTGATTCAGTTATGCGTATATTATCTATATATCTATATTGTTTTTCAGATTCTTTTCCCTTATAGGTTGTTACAAGATATTGAGTAGAGTTTCCTGTGCTCTACAGTAGGTCCTTGTTGGTTCTCTATCTTATATGTAGTACTGTGTGTATCTGTTAATCCCATCCTCCTAATTCATCCCCCCCCCCCGCCCGCCACGTTTCCCCTTTGGTGCCGTAAGTTTGTTTTTGAAATCTGTGAGTCTGTTTCAGTTTTATAAATAAGTTCATTTGTATCATTTGAATGAAGGACTTTTAACATAATATTAATGTGAGATGGCCCAACTGTAATCCAAATGGTACAGCAAGGACAAATTTAGGTCAGGAAAATCAGGCCAAAGCACTTCTAATAAAATAACTGTAAAACTACTCCTTTATAAAACCATCTTCCCAGTACTTTTATGTATATGAGATTGTCCTGCACAAGTTGGTTCAGGATACTCTGTCTCATTTGTTAACAAAATGTAATAAGGATTTTTCATTCAACAATTAACTGTTGAGTCTATGGCGAGTATTTTGCTAGATGCTGGGAGACAGTTGATGAAGTTGGACAAGAGCCCTACCTGCATGGAGCTTTCAGAACCCAGTGGAAGTGGCCAACCTAAAGGCATTCTCATATAGGGAAGCTGGCTAAGAACACCCAGCCAGACATTAGAGTACTTCCATGTATTCAGCTCTATAAGCTCTATAATGAAGACTTCAACTGGACTCAGATTCAAAGAGTAAATCTGGTTTCTTTGTCTAAAATGGGAATGATATATTTTATGGGTGCAAAACTTTCAAATACATGAAATATTTAAAATGTGGACTAAACAGATATATTAATCATTACAGTGTCGTTGGAAGACTTATTAGCAAGAATGTTGGAAGACTTATTAGCAAGAATGGAAGCACACAGGTCACTAGGAGGAGGGGACTTGTTAGTCACATGGGTTATAAGCAGTCTTATTCTTCCTGCCTATTACTAACTGGTAATTAGATCTTAACCAGTGTGTGAGAGAAGTAGAAACGGTGTGATTTGGTTTAGTTAAAAGATCCAGACTAGGAATTTGGCTATTTGGGTTCTAGGCCTGGCTCCAAAGGTTATAAGCTGTGCTGATCTGAGGCAAGATATTTATTCTTTCAAGGGCTCAGAGACCTCATGCCAAACTGTTGAGTCTGGACTAGGTCTGTGGGTCTCAGCTTTGGCTGCTAGGGAACCTGTACAAGTATATGTATGCTTGCCTCTCCTCCCAGCCTCTTCCAGATCAACTGAATCAGAATCTCTGGGAATGAGAGCTGAGAATCCATATTTTTTTAAAAATCCAGTGACTCTAATGCAAAAGGTTGGAAACCAGTGGCCTAGATCAGCTCTAATGTCCAGCTCTAACCTAGTCTATGTTATTAAGTCTAATATAACTTTTCAAGTGGAAACAATCCCTCAAAATACATTTCCCCTTATCTGCCTAAATTTACTGTGCTGTTTTTCCTTTCCATATCTGTAGAATCTTACAAATTGCTGTTCTCACCTCTGTAAACACTTAGAAAGTCATGAATAAGTGTATAGTTCACTGCCTGAGTGAGATAAGATTCTTTTAAATGTCCTGGGTCCCTGAAGAAATAGAAAGAGTAGTTGGCTAGTAACCTGTTTTTAGCACATGAAACAAAAGGAAACCTAAATACACACATCCATGTTTCTTTTCAGACTGACTCATTCATTTAATTTCTGTAGTCTTTCTTCACATACTGTGAATGGACAGCTGAAGAGATTAACTCATTCAATTAACTAGCAGAAGCAGAAGAGAATGATACCAGGTTAGGTTATTATTATGTCGTACATTGCCGTGCAAACTGTGGGCGCTTAATAAACGTTTGTTGAATAATGAACAAAGGGAATTTTAAGAGAGTTTCTCTCTGCTTGAAAATACTTTCACCATTCATTCAACAGTATTTCAAATTATGCTTCTGAGCATAGTTACAACTAATTAAATCAATTCTTTAAAATTCTCTACCACAAAAATAAATCTGTCACAGGTAGAATTTATCCATTTAATTTTTCATGTGCAGGAGATATGAATGCTAGTTTAAGGGTCTTCTTATTTACCATTATGATTCATTCAGTGCATTTTAAATATAGAACCTTAAATTACCCACATCAAAGGGTATGGTCTTGATTCAGAAAACATAATTGCAACCAATTTGAATTTTTGTGTTATAATGAATGACTAACTGCCTTTGTAGCAGGTTCAGAATAAAAACGTTATGGTAATGTGGCAAGATTCCTATATGAGGGCAAAGTGGAGATGAGCTTGAGTCATGGATAAACTGAAGCTAAAATAAAGAGCAATCTGTAGGCACAGATTAGTTGAATGTATTCACAGGGACAGTCGGTGTAATCCTCTCAGTGAGGAAAGAATTGCAGGCATATACCCTCCATTTCTTCTAATTAGCCAGAAAACCAATTACTTAATTATTGCTACTGACCTGCCACCTTCAGTATCTTTGAGCAATAAATACTTCTAGCTCACTCTGTTTTGTTTTTCACTGATTAAATTCCCACAGAAAATGAATCATCCAGTTGAAGTTTCAGTACATGCAATTTCTATATCCCACTTTGATAAAATCTCCTTAAACCCTGTCTGCTGTAAGTAGGAAGCACTGCCATGGTGCTATGCAATTCATTGGAGACTTATCATCTTATTTTATCTTATCCATCAGTTTTACTTATTGTAAAATTCACCCATTCCTGTGTTTGGAATAACTCTTGTCTGGATGTGAAACTGAACCTAAAGCTCACCAGAATTGCATCGTACTGAATTGTTTAAGCAAATAATTTCAATATAATTAAAGAATATAGGATTTATACAATGAAAGATTTCAGTGGGACCCATATTTCCAATTTTTCTTTTATGTCCTAGAAAGGAGGAAATAAAAGGACTCCTATAAACTGGGGTAGGGGAAAACTCTTTCCATCCCATTTCTCACCCAGATTCTTTGATTGAATCTTTGCCCTTCTACTGGAATAGGAAATGGCCCAGTTGGAACTGAAGTTTGCAGTGAGCTTCAATCAATGCAAGGACATTATGGAGTCTCCAGCCCTCCTTAGGAAACAGTGTGAGTCCAAACACAAGTAGGTTTTTACCAAAAAAGTCCCCTGAGCAAATGAAGGCTGGGTGATGCTTAATGGTAGCCCTGCTTGGGCTTCCTAGCCTTGGGGAGGAGGGATGGCCTTGAGAAATTCTCAATTCTTTTTTTTTTTTTTTGCGGTACGTGGGCCTCTCACTGTTGTGGCCTCTCCCGTTGCGGAACACAGGCTCCGGATGCACAGACTCAGCGGCCATGGCTCACGGGCCCAGCCGCTCCGCGGCATGTGGGATCTTCCCGGACCGGGGCAAGAACCCGTGTCCCCTGCATCGGCAGGCGGACTCTCAACCACTGCGCCACCAGGGAAGCCCTGAAATTCTCAATTCTTATGGCCTCAGTTTTCTCCTCTGTATCATGGGGGCTTGGGAGTAGATATGAATAATAAATAGATATCATATATTGATTATAATTATATACCATGCACTTAAAACCACAGTCAGTCCTATCACCAAACCATCCCTACAAATCACATGGTTTCAGAGGAAACTGAGACGGAGAGAAGTTATGTGGCTTCCTGAAGTTATATTGCTAATAAATGTTGAAGCTGAAATTCAAATCAGGTCTGTCAGATCTCCAAATTGTCTGATTCTGAAGACTCTGGAAGTCTTTGGTTTTTATGAATTTGTCCCTAGCAAGCCCCAAATGGCTTCCATTCAAGATTATGGAAGAAGAATCGCACTGAAATTTGTAGAACAACAGATCTGAAATAAAGTAAACCAAATATAACCCCTTGTTGCTTAATGGCATGTGGTGAAATAAATTAAAACTGTCACAGTGTCATTTTGGGGAAGACAGTGAATAGCATTTTTTCCAAAAGAAAAGCAAATCAGTGGATCATCTCGTTTTCAGTGCAGGATATCATTATGATTGATTTTTGAAGAAGAATGAACTTCTGGTGTTCATTTCTTGAGCACTTGCCATTTATGTATTCATAATTCCAACAAATGATTCCTTGAGCACCTATTATGTGCCAGGTATGTGGTGAGGGTACAGCAGTGAACAAGGAGATGAGGTCTCTTCTTTTTTGGAGTTTACATTCTAGTGGGGAAAACAGTAAGAAGTAGAGTAATTATGTGACATACACACAACTACATATTTATACATATACACAGATAAGACACCCCACACATTTGCACATACACAGACACACACACACAGATAATGATGGAGGCTTTGAAGGAAAACAATCAAGGTAAGACCCTTAAGAGAGATGAGTGACAGAGAAGTGGATGATTTAGATTGAGTGGTCAGAAAAGTCCCAAGGACATGCCAGGCACTGTGCCATTTGGCAGGAATCCAGTGGCGAGCAAGACAGATCAGACTCTTGCCTTCACGTGGTTCCCAACCTTGAGGTGAAGACAAACATTCATGGAAGCATCACATGAGCACGGAATTACTAGCTATGATAAGCGCTCTGAGGGAAATTATAGGGTGTTAGGAGAACGTATTAACGGGGGTCCCGGTCTAATCTGGCTGATAGGAGAAGCTTTTCCCTGGGGAAGTGATGTTTCATTAGAGATCTGAAAAATGAGAGGCATTAAAGAGGGCAGAGCAGACTTGGGAGATGTCTGAGATAGGAAGGTTTGCTGCAATTGAGAGATGGCAGGATGGCTCGTGGAATGCAGAAGGGAAGTGGGGTGAGACACAGTTTCAGAAAAGACCAGGGGCTGGATCACATAGGACCTTGCAAACCGTGGTGTCGGTTTGGAGCTTTATCTTAAGAACCAAGGGAAGGAAAAGATGAATAAGACCTTGGGTTTGGGGGGGTCATACAGAACCAAATACAGAATTATATGAGAGAGATTCTTGAGATATGTACAAAGGTTTATTGGAGCTCAGGTGAGCCTGAAGCCTTTAGAGTTGGTGAGGGTATGGACGGTAATGCTGCTGAGATATACAAGGCAACATGCAAATCATCTATGATCCCCCTAATCTGAAAAAGACTCTGTAGCTACCTATTGGTGTTTAGAACTCATTTCCAATTTTCTTTTTTTATTATTATTTAAATTTTTTGCTTCCCAGTCATGTTAAAGAATAGGTAGACAGGGACTCTGGATTATGATAGCTGATTTCCACTAATGTCTTTACTCACCAAAGGATAAGCTCCTAGGAGTGTGCCCACCTCATCTCTGTAGTCCTCTTCCCTGGCACAATGCTGGGCCTATGAGTTATTCAAAACCCGTGCTTGGCAAGATCCTCCTGATTCTGAGAAAAGTCTCAGAAAGGACATGCTTCCTGGGGGAAGGGAGGGGACAGCGATTGTCTCCCAGCTGATTTCCCTTTCTTTGACACTTGCAGCCCTTTCTGCGGCCTCTGGATCAGTCTTGCCCAAAGAACTTCCATTCTATCCGTTTCACTGCAGACTCACTAGCCTTGGCATTGTAGAGGAGCAGAGGAAACACTGGGATAGAATCTAAAAGGCTCAGATTGAATTCCCTCAGTCCCTCAACATTTTTGCTCTTCTATTTCCTCTTTAAAATGAAGAGATTAGCCATTTGGCCATTTTCTTAGTTTGAGTATAGGACTATAATGCTGGCTAGTATATTGCCTTGATACTAATCTCTAGCTGGTTGATATGTTTAAGACATTCTTCCCAACTGCAGACTAGACAGTATGCCTTCTTCCTCCTGCTGCTCTCATGCCTTTGCTAGGGTTGGCCTTGTGGGCATGCGTATTGTGCCCTCACTCGCCCCATTGCTTAGAAGGGTACTATACTTGGTTTAACGCTTTGCTGTAGCCATCTTGAAATTCATAATGATTTTTGAACAAGCACCCCACGTTTTCATTTTGCACTGGGTCCCACAGATTTTGAAGCCAGCCCTGCTTTCTGCTCCAGTGGAACTAAAGGAATGCCATTGGCCCATTGCTTTCATTCCTGGCTTAATACTTTTCAAGAGTTTCTCATCTCCTTAATGACCACTCCTAAGCTCCTTTGTGACATTCAAGGACCCCCTATGTCCTGTCTTATACCTGCTTCTCTCATGGGGTTTCATGGTCTTTGGCTTTATTCTTTGCATAGAATACTCCTCACCTCTCTTCACTTGGCGAGCTCCTGCATGTCCTTCAAAGCTCTACTCATCCCATTCAGGGTGCCTTTTCTCTACCCCTGAGCCTGGGCCTTGGGTTTCTCCTCAGCTCCTGTAGCACTGGGTCGCATGCCTCCATAATGGAACCTGCTGTCATCATAGTTTACTTGTCGGCCTCTTTTATGTGACCTTCAAGTGGAAGGACCCAGTTTTGCATATCTTGATCGCCCCAGTACCTAGAACAATATTTGGCTAAAGCTGCCTATGTTGAATATTATATATAAGGTAAATGCTTCTTAAATGAATGTTGGAAAAAAGTCTTCTGTGATGTGAAAAATGCTTTCCTAGCTTATTTATTTTATGGTTTATTTTTGCATATTGAATTTATATAAAATTAGGGCAAACCTAAGCTCAGCAGTGCCACTCAAGAACTGAGGTATTTATGATCTATATTTGAAACACTGTCTATTTTGTTTGGCCCAGTGTTAAGCTAGTGAGCAGCCCAGAGAGTGTGAAAATATGTAAAATTAGATCCATCTTATTAACAGTCTTAGCAAAAAATACATGCTTCTTTGCAAAAAAAATAAATAGAAGAGACAAAGACTCCAGAATACAGAGAAATAGTTTTTCATTTATGCATCTATTTGCAAATCAAAATAATAAAGCTAAGTAAATGAAAAGCCAGTATGTATTATATACTTGCAAGTATTTCACCAAATAAATGAGACCTTATCAGTTATTACCCATAGCAAAGACTAAGGAGTATTTGCATAATATTAAGGGTATTTGAATTCATATGCCATCCATTTGGGTTTGGTGAAGAGAGTAAAATTCCTATAAATCTACGGTCATCACCAAGTATCAGTTTTAAGTCTTGAATTTTTAATTATTGGAACATTTTTCATCACAAATCTCTTAAAACACATTAATACCTGCACTATGGTGCTGTGCACAATGTACACAAAATCTCTTTCACGAAATCTCTTTCATTGCCTCAATCACACGTTATTTTTACAAGCCTCTCTGTGTATATAAAAAGAAAAAAGCGGGCTTCCCTGGTGGCACAGTGGTTGAGAGTCCACCTGCTGATGCAGGGGACACGGGTTCGTGCCCCGGTTCGGGAAGATCCCACATGCTGCGGAGCGGCTGGGCCCGTGAGCCATGGCCGCTGAGCCTGCGCGTCCGGAGCCTGTGCTCCTCAACGGCAGAGGCCACAACAGTGAGAGGCCCACGTACCACAAAAAATAATAATAATAATAAAGAAAAAGAAAAAAGCCAGCAAGGTTTCTTATTCGGGCCAATGCTCACCTCCAATAACAGGCGGAAGATATGTGGGCAAGAGAGGACAAACAGAACTCAGCTGTGGTGTGAGCTGGGGTTCCAAAACTGCTGTTGCCCCAGCCCGCAAATGCCTTGCAGGGGTTGGGGCATTGGGAATTGAGCTGGGCTAAGACTCCTAGTTATCCATGAAAACCCATCTTTCTTTCTTCCTCCACTGGTGGGTCTTTCTTGAGCTCCAAGTTGCTTAACTATGGCACTGTTGACATTTGGGACCAGGTAATTATTTTTGTGGTAGGGAACTATGTTGTATATTTTAGGATATTTAGCAGCATCCCTGGCCTCTACCCACTAGAAGCAAGTAACACACACTTCCCCCACAGTCGTGACCATGAAAAGTGTCTCCAGACATTGCCAGATGTCTCTCGGTGGGCAAAATTGCCCGTACTTAAGAAGCCCTGCTTTAGCTGCTCACCCATGTGCGCCTGGGGAGGCTGTATTTTCTAGCGTCCCCTGCACCTGTGTGGGACCATGCGACACATCTAGTACCAGGAAGTCTAACCAGCTCAATCTCCAAACCAGAATCTAGGCACCTCTTACCAGAGCCTCCACTCCGTGCTGAGCTGAGCTACCTGACAGTGGCGCATCGGAACCATTTCCACCAGAATTATAGTGATCACCTTCTACCTAATCCCCTGGCTTCTAGACCCTCCCTCCAACAAGAAGGTCTCTTCTCAATCCAGCAACTAGAGGGATCCTGTTAAAATGTGAGTCAGGTCAGATCTTCATGAGCTCGAACCTCCAGCGGCTCTCACCTCAGTAAAGTCCAAGTCCTTGTGATGTCCCCCCTTTACCTCTCAGAGCCCAGCTCTTGCTGCTTTCCCTCTAGTCCAGCTGTCAGCAAACATTTTCTGTAAAGGGCCAGGTAGGAAATATCTTAGACATCATGGGCCATCCTGAAGTATAGGTTCCTTTAATGCATATTTTGAATCTAATTTCCTAAAGTGAACTATGTACTTCAGTCTATTTTGGACCACACCTCACCTCCGGCACCCTATTTTTTAATAGACTGGAAGTAATTATCTAAAAATAATTGTTTGATTTTTGCCTCAAAATCTGTAAAGCAGAAATGTTTTCACTTAATGTCAGCTGCAGTCTTAGAGAGTAGTTTAGAAATCAGTTACATGGTTGTGATGTTTCGATGCCCAGAGGGAAGCAGTGCCTTGCATATGGAAATTCTTTCCTAGTAGTCCCTGTCAAATCTGGTCTGGCCAGAATGCTCGGAAGACACACTAAATTCTAAGAAGCGTGAAGGTGAACACCTTCCATCTGGAGTATAAGCTGTTCGATGATTAGCGTAGTCTGCCATCTGTTCAGGGTACAAACAAAGTGAATGTTGAGACTGTCTACGCAGTGCAGACTGGAGGGGACAGGTGGTCAGAGGGTGAGCCCACTGCCGAACTAAAAGGCGTAACAGCGGCGGCAGCAGCGCGTCATGTCAGGCATTCACTTGCTTTCTAACGTGGATGGCTGCGACTGCCAATTTCTTCAGACCATTATCATGCTTTGATCTCTATATATAACATACACACTTGGTGTCAAAAAGTGGTTACTGTGTGAGATGATCTTTTGTTCACCTGGCACTTCCACTCCTGTAGAAGTGCCTGCCTACGGCTGGGAAGAACTACATTTTCCAGAATTCCCTCCTTGATTAGTTCCAGGTATGGGTTTGCCGGTGAGAGGAATTTGGGAGATTTGGAAGGTAGAAGGGAAGGAGAGGCCATTATTTTGGGGAGTCTTTGGGAGGCAGATGCGGCTGCTCTGTTAGACACAGCGGCATTACAGACCTTTCTGTGGGCTCCCATTTTATGATTCCACTTTGGAGGCCAGATATGGTAGCTTCTCAGATTTTCCTGTCAATACCTGCTTTTCCCCCCAGAGCTTCAGCTTAAAGTTCTGTCCTCTGACTATAGCCTTCCAGACCTTCCTTCCCCCAGTTACTCTCATATTTATATAAACCGTAATTTCTATAATAAACGCCTTATCCTAGTAGTGTGTATAGTGTCTCTGTTTTCCTGACTAAACCCATCCAGATACAGATATACAGGTAATCCAGGCTCACAAGTACAAAACAGCATCTTGATGCAAGTTACTGTAGTTTTCTTCAATTGAGACTTTGAGCATCATAATGTACCAAGCATTGGAAAGAAATAAGGGCACAAAAGACAGAGCCCTGCCCTTGAAGTCAGTGTGGGATTGGTGGAGGGGGCCTAGAACATGTGGACCAGTGGCTCTCAACTAGGAGTGATTTTGCCCCCCAGGGGACATGGGGCAACGTCTGGAGACATTTTGGGTTGTCACAATGGGGCAGAGGGTGCTATTGGCAACTAGTCGGTAGAGGCCAGGACACTGCTAAACATCCTACAATACGCAGGACAGCACCTCACAGCAAAGCGTGAATTATCTAGCTTCAAATGTCAATAATGCTGAGGTTGGGAAACCCTGATACAGACAGATGACTCCAGTATAATGTGATATCTGCTATGATAAAGGAATGTACAGGCCACGGGATACTATGGAAGAGGTGATGTTAGGCTAGAGTCATTAAAGGAAAGTTAGATGGCACTTTTTTCTGTAATAATACCATGGAATGCACTGCTTCTGGAAGAATACATGAATATTACAGATATGTTACAGAAAAGCGAATGTAAAGGCAGCCTCGTTTGGTTCACTGAGCCTGCTTTTTAGTGCAACTACAGAGCAGCTCAAGGACACTTGTCTGTGCCATTTGGCCAGGTGTTAGTATCTTTTAATCTTCCTGTATCTTAATCAGGGAGGATTTGTTACAAAGGACAGAAACCTGCTCATGACAGCTCAAATGGGGGAATTTCTTTAGGAAATTACTATAAAAATATTGTGAGAAAATCTCTTGAGTCACCAAGGGTAGAGAAGCAGTGCCCTGTAAAGGTAAGAAGGCTGGGTTCTAGATCCAGAACTCCTGGTTTCCAGTCTTGTCTCTGTCACTAACCAGTGTGGGAGCTGGATAAGTCACTCAGATCTCTACGTGCCTCAGTCTCCTCTGCAGTAAAAAAAGAGAACAACGGCGTCTTCCGTTTAGGGATTTTGAAAGGATTCAGTGAGCTAATGCACACTGAGGGCTTGTATCAGTGCCGGTATATAGTATGTACTCAGTAAACGTGAGCAACGCTGATGATATTGATGGCGGTGTAAGCAGGGCTACCAGTCCAGGAACTCCCATAAGCAAGTCAGCAAACGAGATTATTCACCATCTCTCAGAGCTGTGATTCTCCCCCATTTCTGCTTTTCTCCTTTCAGCTTCCTTTACTTATGCATATTTCAACTGGGCCACCCGAACCTCAACCCTATGGGAACCTTTTCAACTCAGGTCCTTACTACCATTAGAGCTTACTAATTAGAGCACTCTTCATTCAAATTCTTGAAAGAGAGAATGTCACTGATGTCCCGGTTTATGGACTGTTGTACTTGAGTCATCGGATAGGAAAAGGGGTAGGAGATACAAACAGGACAGCTTGAGTGCAGGGTAGGGGGCAAGGGAACCCTTCCAGGTTGCTGAGTGTTCCTGAAAGCCCACCACATGAGGAACCATAGAAGGAACAAGAGAGGCTGGCCTTGAAAACAGATAAGCGTGGCTCATATAACAGGTGTTTTCAGAAGAGGGAAGAGCACCTGTACTAATGATTCCAAGGTTGCTGATCAAAAACAATTGGTTGACGTTACAGGGAGACAGAATTCAACTCAACATGGGAAAGAACTTGAAACAACTCTGCCTGAACATGGAGCACAACATCTTGGAAGGTAACGAATTCCTTGTTGCTGGAGATATTCAAGTGTTTGATCATTTCTTGGAGGTGTTTGCTATTGATGTAACATGTGGGTTAGGGGCCAAGATAACCATTTATGTACCTTCTAATTGTGGGAGTCTCTGGTTGGGTATGAAAATTGGTAAGGTAAGAAGTCCAGGAGGGAAAACCAAATTGAAGGTGCTGACCCAAGTGAAGGAAAGATGTATTTAGTAAGCTGTGCCCTGCTATGACCCCCCTTGACCTCCTGGAAGTTTCTGATCACTTTGATCCCATTTAGAGAAATCCTGCTCTAATGTGATCAACCCACAGCAACAGTTTGGTTCAGGTGTATTTTCTCTTTTGATTATTTTTGACTCACACACTATTTTATGTCCTCATTTCTAAGGGTTTCATTTAAGCAGCAAGTCCCTTGCTGCTGTTATAATGTTGAAGAAGATTCTAATATAGAATATATAAAATATATAATACAGAATAATTTAAAAAACCACAAATAGTAATGTGCAACCTCATATTATGTAAACTAGGCACAGAATGGATGTATTTTTAGAGGTCTACACAACATGTTTGTGGAGGCCTGTCTTTATGATAGCCACTTTTGACAGCCTAGAGGCTCCACGCCATAATAGTACCCTTCCAAATAGTCACTTCTTTCTTTCTCTTCTTCCCTCCCACTGCTCAGTTTCTGCTGAAAGGAGCTCAGAGGGAGAGGAGTAGACGCTGTTGGCTGTCAAAGGTTGGCGAGCTGTTCATTTCTGCAGGGAGCTCAATAAACTCAAGAACTGAGAACTCAGTCCACAGGATTGGATGTATATTTGGTCTTGCCCTTGATCCCTTCCTCCCAACTTTGAAAAGATAGGTTAACATCATGATGAAATCACCCAGGTGTGACTTGGAGAAGGCTTAGGAGGGTTGACAGAGGGGCAGTGAGGCGTATCCTGAGGAAAGAGACGACCCCGGGCCATTACTTCATTGCTTTCCACAGTTGCAGAACAAACACGTTTTCTCCAGGTGAAAAACTATAAACCTGCTTTCTCTGGCCGATCGTATTTCTTTTGGAATTTGAATGATCCTGATAAGCTAGGCCTTCTCTGTTGAGTGTGGATGGACTATAGGTTCTGTTTTAAAATTAACAGCAGACGAACACTGTAAACCATGAGGAGGCACTTTTCCTGTTGCTTCTTCCAAGGACATTCAGAGCAGCAAAGTGAACCAGAAACACAACCTGTGCTCCATCCTTCTGGATTATTATTTAGTTCTGCAGATCATCTATGCCCCAGCTCTCTTCTACCTTCCCTGCAACCACTTGTTCACTAGTACTTCAACTATAGCTTCTTATAGGCAACTCTTGCAAAAAAAAAATTAGGAAAAGGAAAATGGGAAAGAATGGAAGGGTTTTTTTTGTTTTGTTTTGTTTTCCTTTTCCTTTTTCTTTTTTTTTCGTTTTTCTTTTTATCTATACTGCATTTCCAAGATCTCCCCTCCTCTCTGCTTCATTACTATGGTTACCATATTTAAGATTTCAGACAGAAAGTTGTCTGCAGGCCCAGAGGGAAGATTGATTGCAGTAAACCCAGAAGACAGAAATTGGGCACAATTCGAAAATAATACTGGGATCTGTTGATCTAATTGTCAACCAGTCGAGTTTCTAATTAAGAGAGTGTGCGTGAAGGTATGTAGCACAGGACATGTGCTAGGCCCTGCCACTTCCTACCGAGCCCTAGACTCTACATGTATACAGCTTTTGTTTGATTTTAGCAATAAGGTAGCAGTAAATGCTTCCAAGTCCTCTAGAGCTTCACAGGAGAAGCAACTTTCTGTTACAAGAAATAAGCTTCAGTGATCAAGGATTCCGAATTCACTTTTCTGGTTATCCATGAACTGATCATTTGCCTCCGGAATAAACATGCAGATCCTGCTGGCACAGATTGCCAGCCCCTTTATAATCAGGCCGTAACACACTGTTCGAGTTTCATTTTCCATCATTTCTCATGACATAACCTATGCTTTAGAAACTCTGTTCCCTCAGTGGCCCAAACTTTTCCACATCTCTAGGCCTTTCCATGTCCTGTTCTTCGTGTCTAGCGATTCTCTTTGACTTGTCTCCCTGCTGAATGACAAGTCAACCTTCCGTCCTTAGCTCACCTCTGTGTAGCAGTAGCCATGCCCTTTTCCTATTCTCTCCTAAATGCTTGCCTTTATTAGGTTGGAGTTGAATACTATAGTTGTGAGTCTCTTGTGCACTAAACAGTGGGCGATGAAATTAGTCAAAATAATACATAGGATCGTTTTCAAGAGTCAGAGGACATTGTACATGAGCATGAGGAGATACGTTTACATCAAGAGCTCTATTATACTATTCCAGGTAGCTGTTCATCCCTTTCCCCACAGATTTGTTGTGTGTTGGGCTAGAAGTCATATGCCAGTGGGCTGGATCCTTAGGAAGACACAGCTCTGTATGTTTAACTGCCTCGTATAAGAAATGGCATGACTTCTGATGACTTAGTGCTGGCTGGTTTCCCACCTTCAGGCCACTGAGCTATGAGCCCCGAGTAGAAACCCACAATTCATTCAACATTTCTCAAGTACCTAGTATGTACCAGACAATGTGACAGGCTCTTCAGATTGAAAGATGAGTAATAGCCTTTGCTGGTTAGATTTCTGATGACATTTTCCTGCAGGTTTTTTTTTTAAAAACAGACGAAGGGAAGAGAAAGGAAATATTTGATGAGTGTTGGCTGTGTGCAAGGCACCATGGTTCACATGCATAATCTTGCTTCCTCCTAATAGTAACCCCGTGACAAAGGGTTTATTAGACCCTTTTTACAGTTGAAGAAACTAAGACCCAGAGTATAAGACCACGGCTCCACATCACTCAGCAGATATAGTACCAGCCAGGATTTTAATTCAGCCAGCTGGACGCCTGGCCAAAGCTCATTTCACTATGCCATGATTGTCTCCTATCTCTTTATTTTTATGATTTTAAGAGAAGAGGTGTATATTTTTAAACAGGACAGGAATTCTATGGCAGAATTATTCTAGAAAAGTGTGCTATAATGAACCATGTTGAGGGGATATTTGGCTGGTATGAAAAAATCTGGCTTTATGAAAGAGATTTTTATAAGTTTTTTTTCATCAATCTGTCCTCAAAGACTGGAAGTGTGAAAGAGCGTTTGTTGATACCATGATGAATTAAGTCATCTATGGTCTGGCAGCCAAGAACTGGCTGTCTGTACGACATTTAGCAAACCTCAGAAACTCCCTATGGAGATACCACAGCCAAGCTATCTTAATTCGAAGCATTTTGTTCTTTCCAGAAGTCGTATGACTATTTAGAACAACTGTTTTACTATCATACAGGCGTGCGCAGTTCAATCCTGTTAACCACAGTGAAACTCCTCACCCTGGCATGGATTCTATTGGATGGCATTTCACATGGTCTCCTCCTCGCTCGTGTGAACACAGAGCTTAGAGAGGGCACCTTCTCAGTTATGGGAAAAGGTGTTGCGTAGGTTCCCGTTTGGCTCTCAATACCAGGTGATAATCCTAGGCCACTGAATAGCTAGAGCTGCTCTTCTTAGAGCAACTGACAATAAGCGACACAGGATTAAATTATTCTGTATGACTGAAATCTTTCATAATGAAAAATAAATAAAATTACTGAAAAAGAGAGCAGTCATAGTGATGAACTTAGCATTCCTCATCACATGAAAGTTAATTTTATTTAGCGCTTTGGGGCATTTTGCTATGCCTTAATAGTGTGCCTTGTGTTAGACTGTACATATTGCAATATGTGTACATTAAAAAATGGACTGTTTTGCAAGACGTTCTAGAGCAGCATTTCTCAAGCTTCAGTGTGCTTGTGAATCCCCTGGCGAACCCTGTTATAATGCAGATTCTGATGCGGTAGGTCTGGGATGGGGCCTGAGAGTCTGCATCTCTAACCCACTCCAGGTGATGCCTGTGCTGCTGGTCAACAGGTGCATTTTAAGAAGCGAGGATCTAGCAAAGTAGTTCTCAAACTTGGCTATACCTTGGAATCAGCTGGTAAAGATTAAAAAAAAAATCAAGATGTTTTGATTCCCACCCCCCACAAAGATTGCCTTAATTGGTCTGGGGTGTGGTCTGGGCATGCGGAAATCTTCAAAAACTCCCAGCTGACTATACTGTGTAGCCAGGATTGAGAACCTTGCTCTACTGCATTATCTTGTCTCTAGAAAATGTGAGGACTCATTTCTGATGTGACTTTTGTTGCTCTTGAATAAATCCAACAGCAGACAGAGCGAGATGAAGTGGGAACATTCAATAACTTAACCTCCTCATGTTTACACTTGTGTCAACTTCTTGAAAAGCAATTAAATTATATGCCCAACAAAGTTCATACTCTTGTTACCAGGACAAAGAACCATATTTTGGATCCCCTTTTTTTACTATCTGGTATAAATAGAAGCTTATATAGAATAAAGAGCTAACTTACTAAAGAGGAAATTCCCAATTAAAAGGTTTTTCTGGCTCTTCTTTTGGGTTATATCAGTTCTAATTATTTACTCCTCACCTGAGTAGTATCTTCGTAAGCAGATTGTAATTATGAAGCTAAACTTTTTTTTCTCTCAAAAGCCTCAGCACTCTGTGTGTCTCTGTCCCTGAGATCAGGGTTTCTTAACCTTCGTACTGTTGGCATTTGGACCAGATGGTTCTGTACCGTGAGTGCTGTGTTTTGTGCTTTGTAGGATGCTTAGCAGCATCCCGGCCTCTACCCACTTAATGTCAGTGTCACGTAGTCTCTCCCCCTCACCCCCACCAGAATGCCTCCAGACATTGCCAGTGTCCCCTGGGGCAGGGGAGAACTAGCCTCTGCTTGAGAACCACTGCTTTAGATTAAAGGACGTTTCCATGTCACTGACTCTCGCTTTCACCCTGAACGTCTCAGTGTGGGAAGCTCTCCAGGTTCATCTATTGCAAATGAGAGGTATACTGTCAGCAAGATAGGACGAGACCATTTTCTGGTGAGCATTGAACATCAACTTCAAGAGTGGAATTTTCATTACCTATGAAATAGAATATCTAATTCTATTTTATTTATTCACAATAACACGATGATATGAGAATACCTTACACTTAACATTCCAAGACGAAATGAAGTTTACAAGTGCCACTTCCTCCTTGGGAACAGCCCCTCCTTGTCAGCTGGGAGTATTTTCCCTTCCTAGGAATTGCCACGACTCCGACTATATTATGGTTCTTAACATTCTCTATTCCATATTAGAAAATTTTTGCATTTCATTTGTTTTCTTATTGATCTCTGAAGCTGCACGGAGCCAGTTTCAAGCAGTTTTCATAGCCTCACTCCCCGTTACTAAAACATAACTCTGTACAAAGCAAGCATTATAAAAAATATTTGTTAATCAAATGAATTCTAGGGTTGTCCAGCAGCTTAGAGCGAAAACTAAGAAAACAGCCCATTTCTTTATACCCGCTTCAGCGCAAAGCCAGGATCATTTATTTTGTAAATGATTGCACTTGCTTTTGATGACCATGCATCAGTCAGATGGGAAGTAACTCCAGCTTCACTTAAGCGTTTTGTCCTCAAGTGAGTTTATTACAAACAAGAATACTATTGAGAGAAGACAAATTAATATTGTGATTAGTAAACCCACATCTCTTTAATTTAATGTCAGAGAGGCACCAGACTTCTCTCATTTAGTTTGATCTTTTTATGAGAATCCAGTTCTGTTGAAATAACTACAGCTTGCATCATCGTGAAGAATTCTACAGCAATTAAGAGCTATCCAGTCAAAGGAGAAGGTTTAAGATATCTGCCATCAGTCTTAGACAGTAACAGAGCTGAAGGCACAGGCTTAGATTTCCGGGACATAAAGAGATAGAGTTGTATCACGAAACCTGTCAAGTTGTTTGGAAAATCCAGTAGCACGAACATATTTTAGCATTTCCAACTGTAGGTTGCAATAGATGGAATGCAGTTGTTTATCTGTAATTTGAAGAAACCACTATTTTCCCACTCGCTGCTCTTTCTAGATCCTTAGCCCTCTGTTTTCACACTTTGGGCACAAAAGTTCTCCAGGATCTGTTTGGTATTTGGTGAGGAGGCAGAGGACGGGATTAAATGGGACCGTGATTGTCATCAGTCCTCTGCCCAGGAGGCGTTGCTTTTGTTCTCTCCAAAGCAACCCTGAGACAAGGTATTTGGGTGCAAGTAGTTTATTTGGAAGGTAGCATTGGCGGGAAGTGGGACAGGACAAGGGCGAAAGTCGGTAGAGGGGGTGTGAATGATCAGCCATCACCAGTGTTGGCAAGTGGGGCTCAAACCTCTCACAGCCTCAGACTTGGACCTACCAAGGGCTGCGGAAGCTGAGTATTTGGCCCCCAACACCCCAGCTCTCATTGGTTGAGAGCCGCTCTGGCACTTCTGGCCTGCCTCAAGGATGCATGGAGAGCGCTAGAGTGGTCTGTGGATGCTCTCAGACAGTCGCAGGAAACCACTGCCATGTATGGTCGTCAGAATAATGGCCACCAACGATGTCCATGTCCTTATCCCTGGAACCTGTGAATATGTTACTTTCCAGGGCAAAGAGAGTTTGCACGTGTGATTAAGTTAAGGCCCTAGAGATGAAGAGAGGGCCCTGGATTATCCAGGTGAGCCCAATTTAATCACAAGGCTCTTGCAAGTGGAGAATCTTTCCCAGCTGTGGTCAGAGGGATACGTGCCTGTGGAAGGAGGGTCAGAGAGATGCAGCGTTGCTGGCTTTCAAGATGGAGAGAGGGGGCTGTAAGTCAGGGAATGTCGGTGGCCTCTAGAAGTTGGAAAAGGCAAGAAATCAGATTCTCCCCTAGAACTTTGTTACATAACAACATGAAGGTGGCCACCGCGTACTGGCACCCTAGGTTGTTTATTTCTCCATTGTAGGCTGAGACCTGTTAGCTCAAAAGCCTGCTGGCACCAAATGCAAATTTTACACATTGAATAATTTTTTAAATGGTCCAAACAAGCAGATTGTTAGTCCCCTAGAGCCTGCCTGCTTCGCACACCTCATATAACTATGCCTGGCGTCTGCTGGCCAGTGATAAGGTAGAGCCTGTGGTTAGAAGACCCCAAGCCGCTGCTGCCCTTCGGAGCTCTCCAATGGGACCCTGCCTGCATGCTGCTGAATGCCGCCACCAAGACAGATAAGGCCCGCTCTCGGATCTCCTCGTCCCTTCTCGTCGGTAGCTCCTCGTTGTCAGCCCCTGGCCCGGTGCCTGCCGTGAGGGACTCCCCCCATCCCCCCGTGCAGTCCTGCCCAAGCCCATCCCTACAGCTTGTGCTGTGGTACTGCCGCTCGCGAGCACAGTTTCCCCTGATCAGCCCCCGAATCCTGACAACCCCACAAGCCTCCAGAAGCTATGCAACTTTGCCGATACCTGATTTTCACCCAGGGAGGCCCGTATTGCACTTCTGACCTCCAGACTTAATAAATTTGTCTTGTTGTAAACCACTAAGTTTGTGGTGGTATTATAGCAACGATAAGAAGCATGTGTTAGAGGAAAACATAGACAGAACCCTCTATGACATAAATCATAGCAAGATCCTTTTTGACCCACCTCCCAGAGAAATGGAAATAAAAACAAAAATAAACAAATGGGACCTAATGAAACTTCAAAGCTTTTGCACAGCAAAGGAAATCATAAACAAGACCAAAAGACAACCCTCAGAATGGGAGAAAATATTTGCAAATGAAGCAACTGACAAAGGATTAATCTCCAAAATTTACAAGCAGCTCATGCAGCTCAATAACAAAAAAACAAACAACCCAATCCAAAAATGGGCAGAAGACCTAAGTGGACATTTCTCCAAAGAAGATATACAGAATGCCAACAAACACATGAAAGAATGCTCAACATCATTAATCATTAGAGAAATGGAAATCAAAACTACAATGAGATATCATCTCACACCAGTCATAATGGCCATCATCCAAAAATCTAGAAACAATAAATGCTGGAGAGGGTGTGGAGAAAAGGGAACACTCTTGCACTGCTGGTGGGAATGTGAATTGGTTCAGCCACTATGGAGAACAGTATGGAGGTTCCTTAAAAAACTACAAATAGAACTACCATAGAACCCAGCAATCCCACTACTGGGCATATACCCTGAGAAAACCAAAACTCAAAAAGAGTCATGTACCAAAATGTTTATTGCAGCTCTATTTACAATAGTCCGGAGATGGAAACAACCTAAGAGCCCATCATCGGATGAATGGATAAAGAAGATGTGGCACATATATACAATGGAATATTACTCAGCCATAAAAAGAAACGAAATTGAGCTATTTGTAATGAGGTGGATAGACCTAGAGTCTGTCATACAGAGTGAAGTAAGTCAGAAAGAGAAAGACAAATACCGTATGCTAACACATATATATCGAATTTAAGAAAAAAAAATGTCATGAAGAACCTATGGGTAAGACAGGAATAAAGACACAGACCTACTGGAGAACGGACTTGAGGATATGGGGAGGGGGAAGGATGAGCTGTGACATAAGCGAGAGAGAGGCATGGACATACATACATTAACAAACGTAAGGTAGATAGCTAGTGGGAAGCAGCCGCATAGCACAGGGATATCAGCTCAGTGCTTTGTGACCGCCTGGAGGGGTGGGATAGGGAGGGTGGGAGGGAGGGAGACGCAAGAGGGAAGAGATATGGGGACATATGTATATGTATAACTGATTCACTTTGTTATAAAGCAGAAACTAACACACCATTGTAAAGCAATTAAACCCCAATAAAGATGTTAAAAAAAAAAAAGAAGCATGTGTGTGGGGCTTCCCTCGTGGCACGGTGGTTAAGAATCCACCTGCCAGTGCAAGGGACATGGGTTCAAGCCCTGGTCCAGGAAGATCCCACATGCCGCGGAGCTACTGAGCCCACATGCCACAGCTACTGAAGCCCGTGCACCTAGAGCCCGTGCTCTGCAAGAAGAGAAGCCACCGCAATGAGAAGCCCCCGCTCGCCGCAACTAGAGAAAGTCCGCGCGCAGCAACGAAGACCCAACGCAGCCAAGAATAAATAATTAAATAAAATAAATATTAAAAAAAGAGAGAGAAGCATGTGTTACTGCAAATAATTCAAACCGCAAAGGCATTTTCGTATTTACACTTATGTAAGGCAAGCTTTGCTAAGGTCACAGTATGTATGTCAGATTTGGAAAGGTAGTTGCAGCAAAACTACAAAAAGATAAAAGTGTATTCATAATAATCTATGCCTCTGGGGAGGGGCTTTTAGGTAAGTGTACAATTAAAAGTGTTTAATTAGAAACGCTGCAGCAGCATTTTCCTGACACTGCCTCATTCCATCCTGGCCATTTCTGTACAGAGCGACATTCCTACAGTTCCATTCTGATTATAGCATCTTTAAGACCTTTTGGTGGCTCCCACTTTGTGAGCAGCTGTAGTCTTTCTTCCTCATCCCTCCATGTCCCCAACACTTGGCCAGACCCAGCTCTTTTTTTTTTTTTTTTTTTGCTTTAAGTTCATTATCTGTTTTCATCCTTATGAAAGTATTTTTTTAAATTGAAGTATGGTTGATTTACAATGTTGTGTTAATTTCTGTTGTATAGCAGAGTGACTCAGTTATACACGTATATTTTCTTCTCCATTATGGTTTATCCCAGGATATTGAATATAGTTCCCTGTGCTATATAATAGGACCTGGTTGTTTATCCATCCTATATGTAATAGTTTGTATCTGCTAATCCCAAATTCCCACTCCATCCCTCCCCCCCACCGCCCCCTTGGCAACCACCAGTCTGTTCTCTATGTCTGTGAGTCTGTTTCTGTTCCGTAAATAAGTTTGTTTGTGTCATATTTTAGATTCCACATATAAGTGATATCATATGGTATTTGAGACCCAACTCTTGATGATGACCTGAAAGCACCCTGTTGTTTCTTGCTTCTGAGCCTTTGCATAACTGTTCCCTCAGCCAGAACATCCTCCTCACCCCTTTTTCATCTGTCAAGTTCTTATTCCTGTGTCAAGACCCAGGTGAACAGTTCCCTGGTGCTACTAAGTGGAGGAGATGCTCTCTCCTTGGTCATCACCAAATCTTACACTTAAACCTCTCATGTGGTACACAACACTCTGTGTTGAAATCATTTGTCTGGGAGTCTGTCTATCCTAGCAAACAAAACACAAATAGCACCAAAAGGAGACTAGGTGATGCAAGTTTTCTTATTTTAATGTTGAATTCCCTTTAAAAAAATTGTATAGCAAAAGTCTCTTAAAAGAGTCTGTGTGCAAAACTAGAACTTCAACTAAGTTTGATAATTAGAGGATCACTGATGTTAAGGACCTGGGGTAACTGTTTTATTGCCAAAAAGGGGTGGGGGGTAACTACTGTATTGGTCACATTTTCATTTACGTGGAAAATGTTCATTCTCTTTTCATTCTCCTTCTTCTCCTCTTGACATTATATCCATTTCTCTACCCCTCTCCTTGGACCATCACATGAGTCATACTTTTGTCTATTTATCCATTCTGTCTGGCAAAAGCCTTACTCTTCACAGGCATGTGACCTGCAGTGAACATAGGGGTGTACATATCTTTTTGAAGTAGTGTTTTCATTTTCTTTGGACAAACATCCAGAAGTGGAATAGTTGGATCATATGGTAGTTCTATTCTTAATTTTTTGAGGAGTCTCCATACTGTTTCCCATAGTGGCTGCACTAGTTTACATTCCCACTAACAGTGTACAAGGGTTCCTTTTTCTTTGCATCCTCTCCAACATTTGCGATTTCTTTTCTTTTCAGTAATAGGCATTCTAGCAGGTGTGAGGCAATGTCTCATTGTGATTTTGATTTGCATTTCCCTAATAATTAGTGATGTTGAACATCTTTTCATGTGCCTGTTTGCCATCTGTATATCTTCTTTGGAAAAATGTCTATTGAGAGCCTCTGCCCATTTTTTAATTAGGTTGTTTTTTAATGTATTTTAGATATTAACCCCTTATCAGACATATTGTTTGCAAATATCCTATCTCCCATTGCACAGGTCGCCTTTTTGTTTTGATGATAGTTGTCTTTGCTGTGTAGAAGCTTTTAAATTTGATGTAGTCTCATTTGTTTTTGCTTTTGTTTCCCTTGCCTTTGGATTCAGATCCACCAAAAAAAACTCAGTAAGACTGATGTCAAGGAGCTAACTGCCTATGATTTCTTCCAGGAATTTTATGGATTCAGGTGTTACATTGAAGTGTTTAATCCATTTTGAGTTAATTTTTGTGTATAGTATAAGATAGTGGTCCAGTTTCATTCTTTTGTGTGTGGCTGTCCAGTTTCCCTAACACCATTTATTGAAGAGAGTGTCCTCCCTTGGATGGTCTTTGCTCCTTTGTTAGTTAATTGTCCATATATGTGTGGGTTTATTTTGGGGTGCCCTTTGTGTTCCATTGATCTGTTTTTGTGCCAGTACCATACTGTTTTGATTACTATAGCTTTGTTGTTTAGTTTCAAATCATAGCATGTGATGCCTCCAGCTTTCTTCTTCTTTTTTTTTTTTTTGCGGTACGTGGGCCTCTCACTGTTGTGGCCTCTCCCGTTGTGGAGCACAGGCTCCAGACGCACAGGCTCAGCGGCCATGGCTCACGGGCCCAGCCGCTCCGCGGCATGTGGACTCTTCCCGGACCGGGGCACGAACCCGTGTCCCCTGCATCAGCAGGCGGACTCTAAACCACTGCGCCACCAGAACCAGAATCTTGTTCTTCTTTCTCAAGGTTGTTTTGGCTATTTGGGATATTTTGTGGTTCCATACAAATTTTAGAATTATTTGTTCTAGTTCTGTGAAATATGCCGTTGGATTTTTGATTGGGATTGCAATCTGTAGATTGCTTTGGGTAGGATGGACATTTTAACTATTCTCCCAATCCATGAGCATGGCATATCTTTCCATTTGTGTCTTTGATTTCTTTCATTAGTGTCTTAAAGTTTTCAGTGCCCAGGTCTTTTCCCTCTTTGGTTAAATTTATTTCTAGGTATTTTATTCTTTTTAATGCAACTGTAAATGGGATAGTTTTCTTAATTTATTTCTGATAGTTTGTTATTAGTGTATAGAAATGCCACAGATTTTTGTATATTGATTTTTGTATTCTGTGACTGTACTGAATTCATTTACTAGTTCTAACAGGTTTTTGGTGGAATCTTTACGGTTTTCTAAAAAGTGACAGTTTTACTTCTTCGTTTCCAATTTAGATGCCTTTTATTTCTTTTTCTTGCCTAATTTCTGTGGCTAGGACTATCTTGAATAAAAGTGAGAAGAGTGGGTGATTTTGCTTTCTTAATTTTTTAGAAATTATTTAATTTCTTGTTACCTTTCAGTCCCTCATTATCTCTGGTATTGATTAAAACAAGAACCTTCTCCTCTTCCTCTTGCCTCCTGTCCTGCTCTGTTTGAAGCATTTTCCATAGTGCCCAACTGGACTTTTTTTTCATAATGAAAATTTCACCATGGCATCCCCTCCCTACTTAAAAACTTAGTGTCTCCCCATTGCCCTGAGGAGGAAGTTCATCCCTCTTAGCATGGTGTGGAGCCTTTCCTTGCCTAGCACCTGTTCACCTCTCCAGCTTCCTGTCTTGTTACTCAACCCTGAGGGAGCCCACGTGTTGGCTTGGTACTGTCTTAGTTGGCTTTTTCTAGAAGGCCCTGAGACAAAGATATGAGTACAGATAGTTTATATGGGAGGTCATCTCGGGAGGCGATCTCAGGAGGCACCAGTAGAGGAGTGGGAAAGTGAGGTGGGGAAAGAAACAATGTCAAAGGTGCATTGGTACAAAGGTTACAGTGTGGGCACCTGGGGCTCAGTGCCACTTGGAATCCCTGGGAGCCAGTGTAGAACATGCCTCAGAGGGACAAGGAAGTTGGGATATTTAACCCCCGCCCCCAGCGGTTACTGATGGAGGGCTGTTCCTGGAGTAAGCCCTCAGTGTTGCCAGCTTGCCCTGCAAAACTGGAGCATGCTTCTGGGGCCTAAGACACCCTCCTTCTCCTCACACCAAGGCAGAGCAGAACTTGTGGCAGGAAGCCACCGCTGTGTTTAGAAGCAGAGAGTGCCGTGGGGATACGGGTGGGGCGTCCACAGCCTTTACCGTAGAGTCTGTATCACAGTATGTCATATGTACATAGACTAATAAGCCGACACATTTTCTGTCTCTCCGTGGCCTGTGAGCATCCCAAGGGCAGACTTTGTGGATGGCTTGTAGAAAGTGTGCAATACATCTACACTGAATTTATGAGTGAATGAATCAATAAAATAGTCTGAAGGTAAGGGAAAGTGAAAATTTTGAAGAGAAGAAAATCAGAGTCAGAAAAATATGACCTAGTAGGAAGGAAGGTAGTAAAGAAAATAGAGATAATGGGAAATAGCCTGAGATGAAAGAAGGAATTGGAGGGAGACACTACAAAGACAGGCATTTAATTTGCAAGGCTGCTTCTGCAAGTCACTTTGCATCTTGCAAAAGGGAATTCCATACTGGATGCCCTAAAAGAACAGTCTGTCACAATACCTAACAAAATGGAAGAAGCTGGGAAGAAGGAACAACTGAAAAATATTTCAGGCCTCTATACCCCTGACAAGTATCAGCTCTGTACCTTGGTGGTATAGGGGAATTACAAAGTACAGTGACATTTCTTTTTTCTTGCTGGCTTTCACAGTTAAGTCCAAATTCCTAATCCACACAGGTCTGTGAAAGCCTCATCTGAACCCCTCAGCCTTTAAGACAAAAACCAAACATGCCTCCTGCCTCCCAGGAGAAGCATTTACAACCTCTTCAACATCCTGCTTGCTAAGGAAGCAGTTGTTACCTTAATTAATGATGTATGAAATCCTCTTTAAGCACTTTGTGCAAACATGTGGCAGAATATGGAAAAAATGCTAAATGACAAAAGAGAATATACACTGTTGCACTGTATTCTTCTTGAAAGGAAAAAAAAAAGCTTCCTTCCAAGGACAAGGAAAAATGAGACCTGTAGGGATCTTCAATGTAAAAATACCTTTATAAAGTATTTTCTGTTTGTTAATCTTTCAGTGGCTAGTTTCCCAATGTGGAATCTCTGGGGTTAATGTCCTTGACATGACTATGGACACGTTAGTAGCAAAGGTATGAGGTAATCACGGCATTTTCTTACCGAAAGCCGTTTTACAGAGTTCTCTGGAGCCTCACTACTCGAAGTGTGGGTCTCTGGACCAGCAGCATCAGCGTCACCTGGCCCGCAAATGTTGCAAAAGTCCCAGGCTCTGACCTACTGAGTCAGCGTCTCTTGGGCTGGAGCCCAGAGTTCTGTGTGTTGCCTAGGCTTCAGGTGATGCTCATGTGCACCAAAGTTGGAGACGTACTGATCTAGAGCAGGACGGTCAAGATGGAGTCCATACACCAGCACCACCTGTGAATTGTTCATTGCAGTCTGCAACTGGACAAGTGCACTTGTTGGTGGTTATTCTCAATTCCTGTGCTGGTCTGCGGAGTGAGGATTCCTAGGCATTCTCCCAATCTGAGTAACAAACCCACTTTAAGAGTTCCCCACTGGGTTTTCTCTAGAATGAATAAAACTGTTTGTTGCTTGTTTAATGCTGTCCTACTGCCTTCCCTTTCTCTTTAACACCAAACGTGGATGTGTGCGCCTATTGAACCACACATGTTCACGTGTTAATCCTAAAAATAAGTTTACATTATGACTCTTCACATCAATGAGCATTCCCTAAATAGGTGTGATAAAGAGCTTAATTTTTTTTCCTACCCACATACAAGCATCTTCATCTCTCAGAATCAGGATGTTAATTCAGAGTCTGAACCCAGTATTTTCCAGATGTGACCCTGCCTTACTTCATGCATGAAGCTATGCATAGCATCAGAGATCTTTTTTGGGGGTAGGAGGCATCCACATGAATTGTGTCTTAATGAATGAAGCCAATCAGATGCAGTTTTCCTTCCTACTCAGTTGAGTGTGCATTTGAATAAATAAATCAATTTTTAGAAGGTAGGCTGCTGAATAGAATTTGCCTTTTTCTAGTGTAAGGGAAAGACAACTGGCCATCACCCAATGGGCCCCACGTGTATGTGAATCAAGCAGGAATTGACTCTGACTGATGTTAGCAGAACCGGAAGTGCTCTCCTGCCTTGGTGGGCGGGTGTTTGCAAGGGTGGCACGATTTACATACAAGAAACAGAAAATAACCTAGAATGTTTCATACTGAGAAGTGTAACCTACCAATGTTCTAAACCAAGGTTTTCTCCACTGTGGAACTGTCAACATTTAGGGCTGGATAATCCTTTGTCGTGGGCACTGTCCTGTGCACTGTAGGATATTTAGCAGCATCCTTGGCCTCTACCCACTGGGGGCTAGTAGCATCCCTCCCTTGGCTGTAACAACCAAACATATCTCCAGACATTGTCAAATGTGCCTTGTGGGGGGAGGGCAGAATAGCCCAGGTTGAGAACCACTGCTCTAATCCTTTGGAGAGGAAGAAAAAGGTGAGAGACCTTAAAAAGCAAGATTATCAAAGGTTGACCTTACTCTGAATATAGTTCAGTGGGTCCCCTGTTTGCTTAGATTTGTTTGGTCGGTTAGGCTTAGTGGTAGTGACATCTGCATTTCAGCAGCCTTCTTTCAAAGTCCGTTTACATTCTAATTGGGTTGGCAGGGTCTTAATGGGCTCTGTAACTTTGAGAACAGTGCCCTTGCACTGACTGGCTGTGGCTAAACTACATCTTAGCAGTGGGAGGTAAAATGGAAGAATTCAGCTTAGCCTCAATCTTTCTACTTCTCTTGTTTGGACACTGTAGAGTAAGAGCACGAATTCATTATTTCAACCCTATGATTATAAAAATAGCTGTACCTGGCTGACATCTTGCTGTGCAGTCTAATTTCCCTTTGTGGAAGAAAGACGAGAGGAGTAAAAATGGGGGAGGGAGCAGGTCGGCAGCCTGTTGCTGTATTCTAAGATAGTTGATTTTAATCTGTAGACTATGTTCCCCCATACATTGAGCAAAACCTTTATGACTCTGGGTCTACCACATACCTCTGTGGTGCAGAAAGTGGATACTAAAACAAGCAATCACTAAATGTAGAACTTAGCACATACCAGGGCCTATTTTAGGAGCTTTACCCATGGGAAGTCATTTTATTCTCACCACAGTCCTATGAGGTGAATACATATTAACTCTATTTACAGATGAGAAAACTGAGGCACAGGTAGTTTTTTCTTTTTTTTTTAAGTAACCTGCCAGGGTCACAGAGCTGGTAAATTACAGAGCCTCCATTTGAACGTTGCCAGTTGTAGTAATCTCACAGAATACCAAGCTCAGGGTTACTCTGAGACCACGATAGAGTGAGACAAAACAAGGCCACTTCATAATGTTATCTAAGCACAGATGAAAACAAGGTCACTATGACACCCAGAAAATACTAAACATCTTTCTTTCAGTTAAAATGAGTGACTGCTGCTTCTTTACCAAATATAGTTTTATTTTCACTCTAGTCTGCCCTCCTATAAATAAGATTTATTGAGATACCTAATCACTGAATTTCCCTTGCTTTCTGACAGCATCCAGTCTAGAGCAAACCTCTGCTTCCGTAGTCTTTCCTCCCAAATCGCCCAGTTTAGAGCCCTCTCTATGTTCCCCCTCACTGCAAAGAGTATAGTAAACCCAACTTAACTACCAGCTTGTTCCTGGTGGCCTTTGCTTGAAGGGCATTGACACCTATTTGTCAGTGTTAAAAAGCTAGAAGTAGTAGCTGATTTTCCAGATGAGTAAATCACTATCAAGAAGATTAATACATTCTAAAAAATGGGCCAAATCCAACGAGGTGAACATTTATAGCAATAAATATAAAGTCCTTTCTTTAGGTTTGAAAAAAATGAAGCACATAATCAAGAACAGATAACTTGACAGCTATTTGTATTAATAGGAAAAAAAAGACTTGGGAAATGAACAAGCATTAGCAACGTCAAAATGAGCCAATCGTGGAATATGACTACTGAAAAGCACTACTGTAATTTAATGCTCTATTAAAAAGTGCAGATAGGGCTTCCCTGGTGGCGCAGTGGTTGAGAGTTCGCCTGCCGATGCAGGGAACGCGGGTTCGTGCCCCGGTCCGGGAAGATCCCACGTGCTGCGGAGCGGCTGGGCCCGTGAGCCATGGCCGCTGAGCCTGCGCGTCCGGAGCCTGTGCTCCGCAACGGGAGAGGCCACAGCAGTGAGAGGGCCGCATACCGCAAAAACAAAAACAAAAACAAAACAAAACAAAAGTGCAGATAAAGAGAGGGGATATTCCTGCTTTTCTGTATTACATGCTGATCATGCCTGCACTATCCCATTCTGTGACTCATACTTCAAGATGTCACTAGCGAACTAGAGAAAGGGTGACCAGTGTGCTAAGAGGCTGTACGCTGTATCATAGGAAAGACTAGGTCAGTTTAGCTCAGAAACTTTGAGAAGACCTGCCGGCTCACCATCCTTAAGTGTTTGAAGGGGTGTCTCCAGAAAGAGAGGAAGGAGACTTTGGTCCTTAAGGGGAAGGAGTGTTGGTCTGACTGGGGACTTTCCAGGACCCCATGGGTGTGAAAAAGCCACTCCCAGGTGACCATTTGCTCTGGGTCCTTGTCTTCTGGCATTCACCAGTGGGGCTTCCGCCCCACTGGAATGGGAAGATCTAAGGGCCTTGGAACATTGAGGAGGAAATAGTAGTGCAGGGCTCTGGACCTCCCGAGTGGAGGGACAGGGCTTCTAAGTTGTTCCCCTCCTGGGGCAGTGCACTGGGATTTGAGGCTAAAGCCTGGATAACGATAAAATAGCTACTGTTCTTGTAGGTTTATTCCCCTCCAATAGGTCCAATGGAGGGGAATTGGAGGGGTCCAGTTCCCCTCCAAAGGGAAGATGATTGGTTAAGAGCAGGATTCAAGTATTTCTAGGTAGAGTGTCCTAAATAAACCCCCCCAATACATTTCAATTTTATATTCTTCTGTAAAGGGTACAACAAATGGGTAGAAAGTGACACCTTATGAAAGGAACGAATTACATACTATGCGTGCTTGAAAGAGTGGTATCATTTCCACTCGGTAGGATCAGGAAATTCTTATTTTTAAATCGAAGTATAGTTGATTTACAATTTTGTGTTACTTTCAGATGTACAGCAAAGTGATTCAGTTATATGTATATATATTTCAGATTACTAGGAAGTTATCTTTTGGGAAATTGGCAATCTAACTAAGAATTAAAGGACAGGGAAATGAAGGGAGGAAAAGGGAAAATTGCAAAAAAAATGAGTACTTTTCCAAGTTACTGTCACGTGAGACATTTTGGTCAGGGCCTCACATTCTCACCCTGTTGTCTAATTAGGTTGAGGCCCCGTCTTTTCTTCCTGGGAGGTTGAAGTCTAAACAGTGTGTTCACAACATTCCCTTTAAAAGGCAGCTCATCCCCAGGTGGCCTAGAAGCCATAGCCATGTCCTCAAGCAGCTACAGTTTCTGTTTAGTCACTGAAAATAAAGAAGTCAGAGCTCTATGGGTAACTGGAAACCTGAAATCAGGCACAATGCCAAAGTCAGGGGTGGTGTGGCCAGATATAAAAAGACAGGGCGAGAGAAGCGCAGGTGAGGCTTTAGAGTTCTTATGGGGAAGTTGTTAAACCATCACATGGTGTGAAAAGTTACTGGAGCTGAGGGCGTAACATAAAAATAGGATTTTACTACTTAGACATGGGGCACATCAACTGCTAACAGGCTGGGGTTGGCCCAACCATAGGGATTTACAAGTTCAGTCAGTGAAGATCCCAGCTTGATTGTTGCTGAGAAACTCTGCTTTGATAAAATTGGCTGCTTTTTGAGATGTAGAAAAGGTAAAGCAGATACACCTAGTTGCAAATTGCCTGGTCCCCTCCTTGAAAGTGACCCTGTTTCATAACTTGATGGTTCAATAAACACCAGGCACTCTTCCCATGTAAGTAAATGTAATCTCAGGGCTCTCTCAGTAAACATCTTCCTTGAACAAATCATCATGCCAGTGTCACTTTGGGAAGTAATCTGCTTTGGGATTTTCTTACACCGTCTAAAGAATCAGGCTGGATTGTGTTGGGGAGGTCAGTTTCCTAATGGGAAATTAAAGAGATGACTTTTTTATTGGGAATATTGAACATTTTAACGTGGTGGCCTTGTTTTTGTTTTTAAACTCAGGCCACAACCTATTAGGGTCTGTGAAAGTCTAATGGTTCAAGACCAGCTGGGCTGGAACTAGGGCAAGGTAAGGTCTCAGGTGCAAAATGTAAGGGGGTGCCAAAACTCCAGTACTTCAGGTCAATATTTTATTGCAATATTTGAAAAATTCCTTATTAATGCAAAAAGCCATGGGGAAAAACTACCAAATTTAAATAAATACAAGATCTGACCCTGTACTTGTGTGACTAATCTCACTTGCCTCACCCTAATCTCATCCCTGATGGACCAGCCTTAAAAAAACTGAATAGAAAATATTAGGGTGCATTAGAGATGTTTGTTTCAAGTGTGTGGGTGGGAGAGAGATACTGGATCAGAATGTAAGATGTAAAATGATGTGAACTCTGCAGAGCAGCAGCTGAGGCCCAGGGCGCTGGAGCCAGGCTGCCTGCGTGTGTGGCTTTGGGCGTTTTACCTCACCTCTCAGGGCTTTCCTCTCCTCATCTGTACAGTGGAGATAAGAACACTGCCTTCGTTATTGGCAGGATGACCACTTAATTGATCCCAACAAGGACAGTTTTGATAGTGGAAAGTGGCTTGGACAATCCAACTCTATAATGTTGATGCTTTTTTATTTTACAGTAATTATCAAACAGTAAGACAGTTACAGATTTAAATCATCAAGAAATGACAAAGCCATTCAATCATGAGCATTTAGATGCCCACAGCAAGACTGCTCAGCCTCTATTTTGTTGGTCTCATGTTCACTGAACTTAGGATTTTCTCATGTTTTCCACTGACCCCACCAAAGGGTGGCCTAGTGGCTTTCTAGGTTTTGTATGCCATGTCATGGGCCAAGGCTGGTGCCCCAAATGGCCAGCAGGACAGCAGTATCTCATCACTGACAGACCAAAAGAAAGAAAGATTTATCCCTAGCCTCTTGTGTCTGAGTGCACTTCATTTTATCAGCAAGCTCCCTTCCAGCTATCCTGGAAAGAGTGTTAGTTATGACATTGCTTCTGGAAAGGGTCAAGAACAGAGGCCAGGGATGGGGATGGTTATTTTTTAGATTTCAGCACATGTTAAAGTGAGAACTTGTGTACTGCACCTGTGTACCCCCAACCCAGAAGACCACAGCATGACAGAAAGCAGATGTATAGAGTGGAGGTCCACCAAACCCATCTGAGTTTATTTTAATGCAACTATTAATAAGTGTTCTGGTTTAAAATGAATAATCCAAGACAAATGCTAAATTACACAGGGCATCAGGAAAATAGGCAGGAACAGGACTTTCTGCAGTAAACTGGGCTGTATGATCACAGTACTCACAGTTGTGGGGACTAAATCAATTCTTGTATGGAAAGTATGGTTTATAGTAACCCCTCAATCAGTGTGAGCTCTTGTTACCATTTTTTCTAAACATAATTCAGACTCAAAAAAATTGGAAAGTGCTACTTTGGAAAGATGCCATTTCCTAAGGGACAAATAATTGGAAATGCCTCCCCCTCCTTTTTTTTTTTTCAAAAGTCAATTGTCAATGACAGTAAGAGCTTTGACTGCAAAGGGGCACCTGCTGATTGTTTTAATTAAAGTTTTAAATTTAATCGTAAACTTTAAATTCATAACCACACACCTCAGATGGGCTCTCCCACTACCTCTGCCTCAGCATTCTGACCCCATCTCTCTCCTTGGAGCAATGGCTTTTTTATTCTCCCAAACTACTATTTAATACTATATCTTTCCTCCTTAAACCTTCTACATTCCTCCTTTCCATCCCATTTTCAGCTGGTAACCTGCCTCATAATCCTTGGAAATGATAGGAGCAATTAGGAACTCCTACATCGTACCATCATCCAACTACCAGTGTCATTCTCCCATTTTGTCGGCACAGTGGTGTAGCACATGGGCTCTGGAGACACAGCATCACACCTCAGATCTTGCTGTGCTACTTCGTGGTGCATGAGCATGGGCAAATTATTTCACTGTGCTTTGGTATCCTCATCAATGAACTGACACTAATTTAAGTCATTATTAAAATGGCTGAAATATCTGTCCCCGTGTAAGGCCACCCCTGACCCTTGGTTCTGGATTTCACCCTTTCTCATCTTCTAAAGGTTTTTTGTTTTTCCTAGAAATTATGGTGTCCTTTCACTGCATTGTTGATTTCTCCCTTTTTGCTACAGTATTCCTGTTGTCAAACATGTTCTTTTATTTTCCATTTTGAAAAAAGGTTCCTCCCATGATCCCACATTGTCTTCCATGCTATCTTCTAGGCTCCCAGGAGGTTTAATGTATCATTTTTTAGGGGGAACAGATTTTGAAAACTCTCTCTCATCTCTTGTATGTAAAATTTTAACTTCAGTTCGCTAGTATTATTGTTACAGGCACTGGAGTTCTCCGTATCAAAGAGCATATTTCTCTCCCAGAATCTGAAACTGAAAGCAAGTGCAAGGCTTCTGGAGTCCTATACGAAATTAAATTATAAACCAGGGCACTGCTTCCCAAATGTGTCTGCACACTGGCATTGCCTGGGGAACTTCAGAAGATACACCTGTGCCCCATTCCGAGACTGGGATTAATGGGTATGGGGTATGGCCAAGGTTTGGGATTTTTGAAAGATCTGCAAGCTATTCTAATGTGCAGGCAAGTTTGGGAACCACTGAACTGGAGATTTCGAGCCATGTATTTCCAACCTCAAACTTCTAGATAATGTAAGTTTGGGGTTTCTGCATTAAAATTAAAGTTGAGACAATGAGATCAGTCTAATTGGATTTATCAGGTTGAAATCAACATGAGTAGGGACCTTATTTACATAAAGCCGAGCAATTCATAAAAAAGCAGTTTTGTGAGCAAAGACGCGCACACAAATTATCAATGTTCAAAACAACAGAATTTTAAAGTAATTTTGTCATATGGAATATATATCTCCAACTACAGTTGCTAGATAAAACACAGGGCTCCCAGTTACATTTGAATTTCAGATAAACAACAAATAATTTATTAATATAACTCTGTTCCATGTAACATCTCGGATGTACTTATACTAAATATTTATTATTTATCTGAAATTCAGGCTTAACTGTGTGCCCTGTATATTTTTTAAATTGAAGTATAGTAAATTTACAATGTTGTGTTAGTTTCAGGTGTATAGCCAAGTGATTCAGTTATATATATGTATATGTATGTGTGTGTGTGTGTTCTTTTTCGCATTCTTTTCCCTTATAGGTTATTACAAGATATTGAGTATAGTTCCCTGTGCTATACAGTAGGTCCTTGTTGGTTATCTATTTTATATATAGTAGTGTGTATGTGTTAATCCCAAACTCCTGGTTTATCCCTCTTCCCCCTTTCCCCTTTGGTAACCATAAGTTTGTTTTCTATGTCTGTGAGTCTATTTCTGTTTTGTAAATAAGTTCATTTGAATCATTTTTTTTAGATTCCACATATAAGTGATATCATATGATATTGGTCTTTCTCTGTCTCACTTATTTCACTTAGTATGATGATCTCTAGGTCCATCCATGCTGTTCCAAATGGCATTATTCCATTCTTTTTTATGGCTGAGTAATATTCCATTGTGTGTGTGTGTGTGTGTGTGTGTGTGTGTGTGTGTGTGTGTATACACCACACCTGTTTTATCCATTCATCTCTTGATGAATTTTATTTGCTAAATGTGACAACTCTGTCCCAATTTTAAAGGACTAACCTGAGCAGTAATTCAGTATAGAAGGCTGAATCGGGACAAAAATTAACTTCAGCTTCTTGCTCACTATGTATTGTTCTATTTTCTAAATTACATTGCCTGGATAACCACCTCGAGCTCTACCTGACTTTGTGTGCACTCAGGGTCAACTGTACCTTATTCTGCCTCTTCTGCCTTCTCCGGAGCCGCAGAAACTCCTTGTGCTGCCTGGAGACAAAGTTCACTGCTGCATATTCCAGTAAGGCTGCAAACACAAACAGAAGGCACACTGCCATCCAGATGTCAATCGCTTTTACGTAGGAGACCTGAGAGAGAGGGAGAGACAGAGACACCGTGAAAACTTGTGGGGAAACCAGGCTCCTTATGGTGTGAGCAGCAGAATAACATCATTTCCCTTCATCAAGGATTATTTTCTAGGCTTTCCTTAAGAAAGTGCTTAAGCGTTTTCCATCCCACTTTGCAGATTCTGGGCAGAGCAGTGAAAGTTACATGCCCCCCTGCCCCAGGCCCTTGTTCCATTTCTCTCAGTATAGCCCACCTGCTCAAGTAGCCTCATCCCTGAGACCAGCTCCAAAGGTGACTACAAGAACTGCCTTCTTGAAAAAAAAGAAAGAAAAAACTTTGAGGTAAAACAGTGGGTGCTACTCTTGAAACTGCTCATTTCCTTCTATCTTTTCTTACCATTTAAAAACTCATTAAGATAATTCCAAAACTTGGGTGAGAAATAAACTATATCTGGCTTTGGGTCCTTCAAAAACCAAGTTGTAATTGCCATTCAGCTTTTGATCCTAACTGATGCAGAAACAAGTTTCTTCTTTTTTTTATTGAAGTATACAATATTATACAAGTTACAGGTGTATAATATAGTGATTCACAATTTTTAAAGGTTGTACTCCATTTGTAGTTATTTTAAAATGTTGGCTGTATTCCCCTTGTAGCTTATTTTATACATAATAGTTTTTACCTCTTAATCCCCTACCCCTAAATTGCCCCTCCCTTCTTCCCTTGCCCCACCGGTAACCACTAGTTTGTTCTCTATATCTGTGAGTCTTCTTTTTTTTTTTTTACATCTTTATTGGAGTATAATTGCTTTACAATGGTGTGTTAGTTTCTGCTTTATAACAAAGTGAATCAGTTATACATATACATATGTTCCCATATCTCTTCCCTCTTTTCTTTATTGTTGTAGTCACTAGTTTGTTTTATTTTTTAGATTCCACACATAAGTGATATCGTACAGTATTTGTCTTTCTCTGTCTGGCTTAGTTGCACATGGCAAAATTTAGTTCTTTTTTATGCTGAGTAGCATTCCATTGTGTGTGTGTGTGTGTGTGTGTCTGTATACACACTACATCTTCTTTATCCATACATCTATTGATGGACACTTAGGTTGCTTCCATATCTTGGCAATTCTAAATAATGCTGTTATGAACACTGGGGTGCATGTATCTTTTCGAATTAGTGTTTTTGTTTTTTTCAGATATATACCCAGGAGTGGAATTGCTGGGTCATATGGTAGTTCTATTTTTAGTTTTTTTAGAAACCTCCATACTGTTTTCCCTAGTGGCTGCACCCCTTTTCTCCACATCCTCGCCAACATTTGTTATTTGTGTTCTTTCTGATGGTTGCCATACTGACAGGTGTGAGGTGATATCTTACTGTTGTTTTGATTTGCATTTCCCTGATGATTAGTGATGTTGAACATCTTGTCATGTGCCTGTTGGCCATCTGCATGTCCTCTTTGGAGAAATGTGTATTCGGGTTTTCTGCCCACTTTTTTAATCAAGTTGTTTTATTTTTTGTTTTTTTGGGGTTTTTTTTTGTGCTACACGGGCCTCTCACTGTTGTGGCCTCTCCTGTTGCGGAGCACAGGCTCCGGACGCGCAGGCTCAGTGGCCATGGCTCACGGGCCCAGCCACTCCGCGGCATGTGAGATCTTCCCGGACCGGGGCGCGAACCCGTGTCCCCTGCATCGCAGGCGGACTCTCAACCACTGCGCCACCAGGGAAGCCCAAGTTGTTTGTTTTTTTTTTTGATGTTGAGTTGTATAAGCTGTTTATATATTTTGGATATTAACCCCTTATTGATCATATCATTTGCAAATATTTTCTCCCATTCCATAGGTTGTCTTTTCATTTTGCTCATGATTTCCTTTGCTGTGCAAAAACTTTTAAGTTTGATTAGGAGCTACTTGTTTATTTTTGCTTTTATTTCCTTTGCTTTAGGAGACAGATCCAAAACAAATACTGATGTGATTTATGTCAAACAGTGTTCTGCCTATGTTTTCCTCTAGGATGTTTATGGTTTCTGATCTTATATTTAGGTCTTTAATCCATTTTGAGTTTATTTTTGTATATGGTGTAAGAGAGTGTTCTAATTTCATTCTTTTACATATAACTGTCCAGTTTTCCCAGCACCACTTATCAAAGAGACTGTCTTTTCTCCATTACATATTCTTGCCTCCTTTCTTGAAGATTAGTGGACCATAAATGTGTGGGTTTATTTCTGGGCTGTCTGTCTAGTTCCATTGATCTGTGTGTCTGTTTTTGTGCCAGTACCATACTGTTTTGTTTACTGTAGCTTTTTAGTATAGTCTGAAGTCAGGGAGAATGATTCCTTCAGCTCTGTTCTTTCTCCAGATTGTTTTGGCTATTCGGGGTCTTTTGTATTTCCATACAAATTTTACAATTATTCTCGTTCTTTGAAAAATGCCATTAGTATTTTAATAGGGATTTCATTGAATCTGTAGATTGCCTTGGGTAGTATCATCATTTTAACAATATTAATTTTTCCAATCCAAGAATGTGGTATATCTGTCCATCTGTTTGTGTCATCTTCAATTTCTTTTATCAGTGTTTTATAGTTTTCTAAGTAGAGGCTTTTACCTCCTTAGGTAGGTTTATTCCTAGGTATTTCATTCTTTTTGATGTGATGATAAATGGGATTGTTTCCTTAACTACTCTTTCTGATATTTTGTTGTTAGTGTATAGAAAAGTAACAGATTTCTGTATATTAATTTTTTTATGCAGCAATTTTACCAAATTCATTGATGAGCTCTAGTAGTATCAGGTGGCGTCTTTAGGATTTTCTATGTATAGTATCATGTCGTCTGCAAACAGTGACAGTTTTACTTCTTCTTTTCCAATTTGGATTCCTTTTATTTCTTATTTTCTGATTGCAGTGGCTAGGACTTCCACTACCATGTTGGATAAAAGTGGCAAGAGTGGGCATCCTTGTCTTGTTCCTGATCTTAGAGGAAATGCTTTCAGCTTTTCACTGTTGAGTATGATGTTAGCTGTGGGTTTGTGATATATGGCTTTCATTATGTTGAGGTTAAATAGTTGTAAACTATCACAAATCAAGATATTCAACCAAAGTAAAATATCAGGGCTGTAGCCTTGGGAAGGTATCTGGTTAAAAAGGAAACTTTTATGACCCTTCTGTGATTGGTTGAGTGCTTTGTACATCTTATTTGATAAAGCAGATTCTGAAAGCAAATACTTTTTACTTGCAATGCAAAGTTCCTTTCATCTCACTCAACTTCCAATTATTTTTTTAAATAGGAGGGGGAAAATAATTAGATGAAGTTGTAACATGTTGGACCACAGACTACAAACGATTCTTATTCAACTGCCTATGTGAATGTGTACTATCTAGTTCTAATTTTTAAATAGGGTTTCCTGCTTTTTGATAGCTGTTACTGAGTGTTTGCCATCCAGAATTTATGCATTTTACATATATTAATTTTCTAACCATTATGACAACTGTATTACCCCCATTTTCTGGTGAGGAAAGTGGGGTACAGAGAGGTTAAATTATTACCCAAAGTGAGAAAGCTAAAAGGTGGCAGAGCTAAGATTGGAATTGGAACCCAGTCTGACTAGCGAATCTCCTTTCTGGACACACACAAACATACTACTAGGATTATACCTTTTGTATCTTGCATTTCCCTTTGACCTTTATAGTGAGCGTTTCCCATGTAATTTAACTTTCTTCTAAATCATAATTTCCAGTGCTTGTATAATTGTCTATACCATCATTAATCATTCTGTATGATAGGATATTTAGGTGATTTTTAGTTTCATTTTATGCTACTGTAAATTTGGGAGCTATGAATATTCTTCCCCCCTTCCCCAGATATTTAACTGTATCTCTGATTATTTGTTAGGTCAATTTTTAGACTGGGATTATGGGAGTAAATGCTAAGAAAATATGCTCCTGACTTAGAAAGTTAGTAGGAGCATAGAGGATGTAAAAGCAGAGACTCTAGAATGAGATGCCCGAAGTAAGAAACACTGCTCTGTTGTTACTCTAACTTTGCCAAATTGTTTAACCTGTCTCTGCTTCCCCTCCTCATCTGTATAAAGGAAAATAATAGTAGCTATTTCGTAGAGTTATGTGGATAAAATCACTTAATGTATGCAAAGTGCTTAGAATAGTGTTTGGCACAGAGTAAGTGCTATATAAATGTTTGCAATTATTTGACTACATAAGGGTGTGATTTTGTTAATAGAAAAATCTTGGAAGAGACGGAAAAATCAACAAGGAAAATAAAAACTGCCCACTGTCCTAATATATTCCAATTATTATTTTTAAGGTTACCACCTGCCTTACACTATTTGTCTCCATCAATCTGAACTACTTGGCAGTCCCACATATGTTGTGACAAAGTGGTATAACACCTGGGATGCTTATTCTCAGTCTTTCTGTTTAACAGATGACTCAGAATCCTTCATGACTTGGCTTGGATACCAGCTCCTCTAGGAAGCATCCCTAACCTTCCTACTTTTGTCTCATCTGGGTTGGGGGCCACTTTTCCTTGCTCCCTTATAACTCTCTATTGAGCCTGTCTGTTCTTTTTCAGTCCAGCAGCTTCCCTGACCCAACCACTAGACTCACTAGACTGTAAACTTTTTTTTTTTTTTTAAGAAAGGTCCTGTGTAGTATTACTCTTTGTATCACCAGCCCAGGACCTGGCAAATAGTGAGTAAACATTAGATATGTGGGATGGATGGATAAATAGATGATTGAATGACAGAAGGAAGGAATGAAGGAAATACCTGGCCATCTTTCCATTTTTGTACTTTAACTTCAACAATTCTTTACTATATAACATTACCCACAATTGCACATACTGGATATTTCTGAGAGTGGACTGTTAGTGCATTTAAATTCTCTCAGCTCACCAAGCATTCCTGGAATGTTTCTTTCCTTAATAAGCAATAATTTTCTTGTATTTGCTGTCCTGGAGCAGTCCTATTCTCCTGTAATAATCGAACATTACCAATCACAGCATTCCGGTTATATGTTATTCAGATGGCCTTTGAATGTTTTAAGACCTAATAATGAGAAGAATTTGTCAATGCCTGATAGATGTCCATACCAAAAGCTAAGTGCAGTAGAACTCACCATCATTCCTCCCCTTGCTAGTGTTTACAGTCATTTGTAAACCTTTCCCCCCTCTCCTTCTAGCCATCAGCAGGCCAGGCACGTATTTGGCGTCTTTTATAACTGCTCATAAACAAATCCTTTCAGTCTCTTAATGATTTTGGTTGGTCTCCGAGTTTCCTCCAAATCATGATCATCTTTCCAGCATTGAAGTGCTGGCATTAACTGCATTATTCACACGGATTTAGGTGGTGTTGTGAGACATCTATTACATACGATGGGATGTCCTTCAGTGCTGGTCTCTCAGGATTGAAATGCCTTTTTGTTACTTCCATCCAGCTCTGATGTCACATTCTCTCCCTTTGGCTGCTAATCCTTAGATGTTTTTACCTCACATTTTTTCCTGTCACATTATTTTTATGATTCCTGGGCTTACATGAGCCCTTCCTGAACTACATTACTACAGTCTTGCAAAACAGTTTTCAAATTAATGAAGCTCTCAGAATGCTAGTATGATTCATTTAGTGTTATCTCTCCAGGTATATTTAATTCAGAAACATAAACGCTGAGGGCCTACTATGTGGAAGGCAGTGTAGTAGGTGCTGGTGGGAGGTGGGGCAGAAGATACAAGAATAACTAAGATGCACGTCGATTCTTCCCAGGACTCCCCAGATGATACCCCAGGGGAACCTGTTCATGCTGTGCTCCAGAAAGCATCATTCACATAGGTCAGGGAGCAGCAAGTTAGGACCTATGAATCGAATCTGCCCCACCACGCTCGATAAATAGTTTTACTGGAACACAGCCATACTCATTCATTTATATACTGTCCACGGCAGCTTTTACAGGAAAATGGTACAGTTGAGTAGTTGTGACAGAGACCATACGGTCTGGAAACCCTAAAATACTATGTGACCCTTTACAGAAAATGTTTGCCAGCCCCTGACATAGACTGCAGTGTTGTCTGGTTTGTCCTGGGGATGTAAACCTTGGTGGCCCTGTTTGGTGCTTGAGAAAACCACGGTCTCGTGAGGGAGACAGTCAAGTGAACATAAAACTGATACAAAGCAGGTGGTCTCATGTGCCAAAGTGGAGGAAAAACCACAAGGTGGCTGGAAGATGTGGGGAGTTCAGTAGTGACAGGGAAAGTCAGAAAAGGCTGCGCTCCTGGATGGCAGGGCATTTGACTTAGGGCTTGAGGAAAGCCAGGACTTTGATGGGTGGAAGAAGCTATGAAAGCAAAACCATGAAGATGGGAGAGAATAGGTGGGCTTGAGGATGGTCAGCAATCCAGTGACTGGGATGTACTGGGTACCGGGGAAGTGCATGGTGAGGTATGGACAGGTAGGCTGGGCCAACACAACTTCCAGGCAGAGGCATCTGGGTTTCAGACTGCTTGTAAAGATAAGCTAATTATGGTTTTGAGGTGGGGTATAGATATATAAGGCCTTTTCTAATTAGCTTGGATTTCTTTGTCTCAAAAGCAAGAGTCTTAGCAAAAGTAGACATTTTCCCTCCATATAGAAATTTACCTTCTCTCCTGACACTCTCAACTCTACACAGGGTCAGTTCTCTTCCAAGCTTTCTAACAACATCTCTGAATCCTTTGCTGAATCTTCTTCGATTTCTTATCTGTGGTCCTTGAACTCTTTCCTCTTCGATTTTCCCTGTATCTTCAGGTCCTCAATAAATTCATCCACTCCTATAGTTTCTCTCTCTCTCTCTCTCTCTCTGTGTGTGTGTGTGTGTGTGTGTGTGTGTGTGTGTGTCTCCCATAGCAGAGATTGGCCAAGTTCTTGTGAATCCCATTTCCTCTTCCTGGGACACCAGTAAACAAGATTTTCCAGTTCAGGTGGATCCCCAGTGGAATGTGGGCAGAAGTAATATACACTGCTTCAGGGCCTCTAAAATCTCCCAAGAGGTCATTAGGACTTAACCTTTCTGCAGCCACCTTGGGTGTCACTCATCTAAGATGGCAGTGCCATAAGATGGGAGAAGCCTGGATCCCTAAAAGACGCAGGGCCACCCATTTCACAGTGGAATGTAATATGAGTGAGAAATAAATTTTTATTGTTTAAAGCCATGGAGATTTCAGGGTTTTGTATTTCCAACATTCCCAAACCCATCACTCAGTCCTGACCTCCTGACCTCTCACCAGTATTCTTGTGCTCATTATAAAAGGCCCAGTGCGGGGTGGGGGTGAGGTGGTGGTGGTGGTGGTATTTCCCTGGTGGTCCAGTGGTAAAGAATCCGCCTTACGATGCAGGGGATGTGGGTGGTTCCATCCCTGGTCAGGGAACTAAGATCCCATGTGCCGCGGGGCAACAGGTTACACTGGGACAGGCCAGGTAGTCAGTGCTGCCACCATCCTTCTCTTCCAAGGAAATCTGATTTTCCTGGCATTAAACAGCAGGTAGTAAGCCCGTGTGCCACAACTACAGAGCCCACGCACCCTGGAGCCTGCGTGCCACAACTAGAGAAGAGAAAACCCACATGCCATAACGAAAGATCCCGTGCCACAACGAAGATCCCACAGCCCGCAACTAAGACCCGACACAGCCAAAAATAAATAAATAAAATAAATTAAAAAAAAAATAAAAGGCCTGGGAAATTCCCTGGCGGTGCAGTGGTTAGGAGCCCGTGCTTCCACTGCGGGGGGCATGGGTCTGATCCCTGGTCCGGAAACTAAGATCCCACAATGCCGTGCAGCATGGCCAAAAAATATATAAAAAGGCCCGCAGTTAGGATTTGCAAAAGCAAAATCATTAAATGCCCCACCTTCCCATTCACTTCATTTGAATCTTGCTTCCCACCGGCAACACTAGTTTCACCATTAGTTCTTTCCTTGCCTTCACCTCTGTTCAGTCTGTTGCAAAAGCTCAACATTGACTTCTGCAAAGCACCCTTAGGTTCACCCTTTTCTCTCCATTCCAAAGATGTCACTGCAACCCTGGCCATCAATGCTTACACCTGGTTATTATAACAACTTCCTAACTGATCACCCTGTACCCAGTTCCTCCTCGTGGCACTTTATCCTTTTGCTTCTGCCAGATTTAATTTAAACACCAATTCATTTTGCAACACATCTTGAGAACTACTGTGGCTGCCTAGTATAGGCTCTAGTATCCAAGATCTCACACAGCATGTGTCCACCCTAGTTATTCAGTCTTATTCCACTCTTTCCTAACATGAACCTTGTGCTTTGTTTAAGCAGTTCTTCTTACCCTGAGGAAGCCAAGTCCATTCCTACTGAGAATCTCAGTCATTCTCAGATGGGTGTAATTTTGCACCACAGGAGACGTTTGGCGATGTCTGGAGATATTTTTGGTTGTCACAACCAGGGGGAGGTGCTACTCGTGTCTAGTTGGTTGAGGTCAGGGATGCTGCTAAACATCCTATAAAGCACAGGACAGTCCCCACAGTGAATAGTTATCCAGCCCAAAATGTCAATAATTCTGAGATTGATAAGCTCTGAGATAGAGAAAGCACCCGCCCCCAACCCAGGTATCCAGGCCTGGTTCAGTGGTCCTCAGCTGGGGCTGATGTTGCCGTGAGAGGACACTTGGCAATGTCTGAAGGTGGTTTTGGTTGTCCCACCTGGGGAGTGAGGTTTTGCCACAGACTTCTTGTGAGTAGAGGCCAGGGATACTGCTAAAAAGCCCAACAATGCATAAGACAGTCCCCATGACAAGGAATTATCCAGCCCCAAATGTTAATAGTATGAAGGCTGAGAAATCTTGGTTTACACTCTTCTCCCAGCATAGAAATTCTTCCTCCCTTTTCCTGCTTTCTCTACCTATGTATTTCCAGGTAATTCCTCAAGGAGTAGCTCAGTCTCCATCTCCAGAGTGATGCTTTCTCTGCCTATTCTAGCCCACAGTGGTCTTACCCATCTTTAGGATTTGTAATGCACTGGTAGTTAGCATCAGACAGTTGAGTGTTTGCTTCATGTTTGCATGTTTTATCTGCCTAGTTAAAGTATAGGATGCTTGGAGGATAAAGACCCAGGGATGTCTTTTGTATCTATACCCCCCAAGAACAAGTCTTTGTGCATTGAGTAAATGCCCCATAGTTTCTGTTGACTGACAAGTTATTCAAGCTGCATATAAATTCAAATTCCTTTCACAATCACTAAAGGGAAAAAATTTATCTCACGTCTTTTAAAGCCAATAGCTGATGATATTAAGATTACTGTAGATTTATTTTCACTAAGGGAAAGAAGAATAGTTATTCTGCTGAATTTACAATTCCTGTAGTTTACAAACATATCTGGTGAAACAGTAGAGCCAGTCAAGTTGTTTAGGTTTTTGTGACACTACATAAACATTTGCCTGATATTTGAACAGACCAGTTAGTTGATGGAGTTTAGCTCATTACTCAGTTACTTTGGCATCATGTTGACATTTCTTAGAGATACTTTTCATTAGTGTTATTTTTCTTTTTCAACACTATCTAGGTGTTTTTGAAAATCTTGGCAGTTTTTCATGAGGAGATTTTTTCATTAATTATATACTGAGATCAGTTTCAAAATGGAAAATCAAACCAGAATTTATTTACTTTAGTCCCATAATTTGTTTTGTCTACATTCAAAGACTACACCATTTCCTGCGTCACGAAGCCAGTTGTTCATGGGTTCGGCCATTTTCTACCCGGTGTTTATCCCCATCATAGAAGAGTGGCTCGTCATTGTATAAGGATTGCCTGAGTGTCCTTACAGCTTGGGTGCCCTCTCCATCCCTCATGGGCAAGGCACTACCATTTGACAATGTGCCAACTGAAATATATCCACATTCGCATCCCCTAGGCTGACCCCAGAGAGCTGACACGTTCCTCTAGCAGCCAGCCAAGGAGGATGGGTATGAACACGTATGAAGAGAAGTTCTCTCCAGTAGAGAAAAATCACAAATGACTGTGATAAACCAAGTATTTTTTTAATAGAAAAGAGACAAAATGGAATTTATAGGACAATGTCAAAATACTAAGATATTTTTCTTGCTTTAAGTGGAATGATGTCTCACACCCACCTGCTTGAGTCAGTGTTTAATTATTCTAATAGAAGATTTTCTGCTCTGTACAGTACAGTTTCTTTTTATCCAATTTAGAAGGACAAATCTTAATTAACCCTGATTAATGCAGCTGTTGAAATGGATAGCCGTTGGTCACAGTAGCCTGACCTGCGCTTCCATTACATGGGACAGAAGCCTTTGGTAGCTCCAATCAATTCGTCTTTTATTGAGCGCTATGAAGTATACCACCACCGTCTCCATCCTCATTTTATGGGGGAGAAAAATAAGTTTATTAAATGCATGTCTAAATCTTATACAGGTAGTAAGCAACAAAGATGGAAATGAGAATTCTGGCTTTGACTTTCTGTTTTGTCTCGTACCTACGTTCAGTCATGGTAAAAAATATCATCAGAAAAAATATAAGCAGTCGAATTAATCCTAGTGCCAGAGATTCATGGTGTTGTACAATTTCACTGCCAAGTTGCCATTTTTATTGCCTAATTAAAGAGCTCACATCTGCCGTTTAACGCCAGGAAAATCACATTTCCTTGGAAGAGAAGGATGGTGGCAGCACTGACTACCTGGCCTGTCCCAGTGTAACCACCGCACCCCGTTTTCTCTCCATGTCTTACACTCTTGCTAGGTTCTGGGTAGAGTACTGAATAAACACAACTCTTGTGAGGCTGCTGTTTGTAAAAAGAGCCATTGGGTGGCAGTGCCTCCAAGCCTGTACCTGCAGGAACCAACTGGTTACCAAGGGCATTCCTTAGACCACAAAGCTTTCATCAGGACAGGACCTGAATAACCTCAGGGACCAAATAATTTGGGTGTTGGATGGCACACAGGTCTAGTTAGCTGATATTATTTCTTAAGATGAATACATTTCTCTCCATTATGGTGGTCAGAAAACTGTTCAAAGTTGCTTGCCAAAGCACACCCTCCACGTGAGTTTTGTGAGTGGAGAGGCAAGAGAAGGGTAGAACTGCCAGCCCCAGAATGCACGAGTAATCCTAGGTGACAGCCACTGTTAGACTCATCATAGGGACACCCTAGAGAAAGGCAGCCCCAAGGCTCAGCTTTCTGCAAATGTAGGTGTCTGGGGGAGGGAGGCAAGGTGAGGAAGGAGTGGCATCTGGAGGAAGGGGAGGGAGCAGGGCTGGTGGGGCTTCTTCCCCGTGCTGCGTCTGCCACATGTCTCACCATATTCTCAGCTGACGGACAGGAATACTGATTCCTTCCATAGTCTGCTTCCGGTGGCTGCACCTTCAACGGCAAAAGAAGTGTAGTATATTGCTTCTTAGGCAAGGGCAGGAATGAGGAGGGAGTTGGGAGTCAGGAGCAAATTGCCCAGCAGTGTAAGAATAACCACGATGAAGAAAAGAGCCAGTTGGATGATATCAGTTTTGGAAAGGCAACCAAAGGCTTTTGGTGGATAATGAGATGATGCTCCACTTAATAGATATCTGTGTAGTCAGTGTGTGCGTGTGTGTGTGTGTGTGTGTGTGTGAGAGAGAGAGAGAGAGAGAGAGAGAGAGAATCAGGGAGAATATGAAGACGGGAAAAGGAAGGAAATGATCCAAGGATCCCAGTGTCATGGGGTCATTGAAGGGTTGCATAAGACACTTTCGGTAAATCTTAACACACATTTGGCAGATTGTGGACCCTCAGTCACATTGGTTTGCCAGGAATGAGCTCTTGAAGATATTACATAATTCAAAGCTTGCATAATTCAAGGCAATTTTCCCTAGAGGAATATATAAAAAGTAGAATTTGGTTGTATTTCATGTTCTGTGCATGCATTAAGACTTCATTAGTATTTTTATACTGCCCTATTTCAAACTCACACAAGCTAAGTTCACGTAAAATGGCACCTCGTTGTAGCGAGCACTCCTATATGTCAGGGGGGCTGCGATGTGCTGTTACGAAAACAAAACAACAAACTCCCACCACCATCATCAGTGAAAAGCTTTCAGCCACAGAACTCTAGGAGTTATCTCTGTGATATAGATAAGAAAACTGAGTTTACTCTTTAACTCTAGCAAGATCACATGGCAGAAGAGTGAGTGAGCTGCTCCTCGCATCTCCTCTGGCTTGACTCCACCCTCCGTGCTTTTCTGGCTCCCTGACCCCTGAGGGAAACCGTCCCCAGGGAGTGAGTTGGCAGAATTACTCACAGACTGTGGTTTCACCAGATGACAACATCTGATGTGAAAGAGGTGAGAGAGTGCAGGCAGCGGGCTGGGCGAGCTCGAGACAGCACAGTCACACCTGCAGCCATGGAGCTACTACGAAAAGAAATGTGGGAAAATGAGAGAGAGCCACACTGCCCTTCATCTGCTTTCTCAGCCATGGGTGCTGTTTCCACTTCTTTATTTACTCACCCACCCACCTCGTCGCAGGTTCAAATTTCATTCTTATGAACAAGGAAGGAGAGAAGTTTCATAAAAACTGTCCAGTCTCGTTCTCTGACTCAGGCTGAGGGAAAGGCCTTGGGATGGCGGCTAGGGTTTGTAGCGATGATAGTGGTTTTCTCCTGTCCTCCGTCTGCTGCTGCCCAGAGAGGGGGCTGACGGGAGGGGAAATCTGGAGAAGCTGGGTGGTCTCCACCCCCTAGACTGGGCTCGTTGCCTTATGATTTCCAAGTCGGCTGCGCTCCCTGGAGTAGCATGAGGAGGCCAGATCAGGAAGGCAGCACGGGCCAAATCTCTCACCCCCGACCATTTTTGCAACCCTGAACCTTAGCAGAGTGAGCAGGCAGGCCATTGCTGGGTATGTGCGGGCTCTTGGTCATCCCAGAGCAATCACGATGGCGGACTTCTGACTCAAGCGGACTTCTGAGATGCTCGGTGGGGTGGGTGAGATAGGTGAGCAATGGACGATCCTGGACTACAAACGGTGGCAGGCTTAGAAGCCCATTCCAACCTGTAGTGATAGAGAAGCCATTTCCTCAAGAGCACCTGGGATCCTGTGATGACTCTGGGGTGCAAAGAGGCTTCTCCAGGTGCTGAGCTTCCCTGCAATGCACCTGAATCCTCTGAGCCCTGGGATGCCACAGCCTGGGGATGAGGACGGATGTTCCTTTGGTGGAGGGCAAGAGTGTTTCACAACTGAGATATTGATATCTATTGAATGGCAGTCAGTGGTAGCCAAGAAGCTTTACCACCCACCCCCTGGCCTGTGGCCTGGTTTAGCTTCAGCTCTGCACTTTAATGTTAGCTCATGGTGCAGGCAGCAGGTTAGTGAGGAGGGCTCTGCGGGAGCCACCTTGATAGAAACCTTCCCTTCTTGGCCTGAGACCCTGGGCACTCATGCCTGGGGCGTGGCAACCTCAAGCTCCTGAAGCGAATCAGGCCCCCATCATGTTCAAGGTTACATGTGGGGAGAAGAAAATAAGAAAAAGAGCTCCAGGTCAATCAGAGGCCTGGAATTAACGTGGTACAAGAGCGTCTGGCTGGGCTGGTGATCTCACTTTTTGTTACTGTAAATTACCCAAGAGCTGGCTGGCCTCCACTGTGTCCATTTCCTGTAGCTGAGCAGCATTTTGATGCAAGTCAGTTCCATGCCTTTCTCCTCACCACAAAAACCAGAAACACAAACCACCCGCTAATAATTAGCTACTTATTTGCACTAGATATGAGCCTGCAGGAATCTGTTCGTAATTAAAAAGAAATCCTACAGCCTCTTGAATAAAATGACACAAATAGATAAGCAAGCTCTTTGAAGAAATTAAAAAGGCCGTGCTATCAGGAGGCATTTCTATATTTCAATATGGAAGTGTACAGACTGCTAAAAAAAGAACAAAAGATAAATTGTGAAAGTGGAAAGATTTGGGTTGGGCTTATTGAGTACATCAATTTCTAATACATTAGTTGCATATATCTGCTTCAGAGAGTTTAGGTGAGCCCCAGTCCCTTGATGGAAATCAATCCTGTAGCATTACAGAAGCTAAGAAAAGGAGGCAGGGCTGTGATGGAGAGAGCAGTGAGAAGATGCCAGGGATGTGGGTCTTGGCTTTGCCACTGGCTGACTTTGCAAAGGTGGCCACGTCATTTCATCCTTCTGGGCCTCAGTTTCCTTCTTGGAAATATAAAAGGGTTGGATGATCATCTCTAAGGTTTCTGAAAATCTATAACTCAAGGGAAAGAGAAAGTGATGAGGGAGGAAACTAAGTCAGTAGCAGGATGGGGTCCCAATCTCAAGGTGATCAGGGCCGTGAGTACAAGAAGCGGCCTTTTGGCTCTCTGCTGTGCCGTCTTAACAACCTTCAGTGTCATCCAGTAATGCGTATTCATTGAGCACCTCTGTGTGCCAGGCGGCACCTGCCTAAAATGGAGAATTCCTTGCTTAGAAACAAATTGCATTGATGAAAACATTTACCTGCATAAGACTATGTGTAGCAGATGTACTGCAAATTCACCAGCAAATTGAGTGAGAAAGTCTCCTGTAAACCATCAGCAACTCACCTCAAGCCCTGAACCTTGCTGCTTTTCTGCCTGAGAGTTGTTTTTTTGTTTGTTTGTTTTATTTTTTGGCACTTTAATAACTTTCTCAACTTGCATACAAGGAAGCTTAGAACACTCCAGGGGGACGCCTCTCAACCATAGAGGGATGGGAGTTAGTGGATAAAGACGCCGGATTTCCAGTTACTTGGTGGGATAAATCTGATAAGAATTCTATATGGTTTTTCAGAGGATCCCCAGCAGGATTGAACCATACTTGCCATCCATGGTAACTGGCTCAGTACTAGACTTTATTGTTTTTTCTCCTTTCCTTGTTTACGCTCCATACTGTCTCACTTGTCCTTCCTGAGGCCCCCTCCCATATGAACTACCTGCACCCAAATACTTGTTATGGGGTCTGTAGTTTACTGAAGCAAATGGCCCCAAACTAAAGTTAGATCAGGGAAGGCTGACACAAACGTGATGCCTGTCACATCGTGCACCGTTTAGAACCAGGATAGCAGCCAACCACAGGTCCTCCTGAAAATTCCTTTCCTATTGACGAAAGCCCTCTATCTGGCTGGTTTCCTCATCATCAGTGAGCATGGAATGTCAACACGGTTCAGAAACCAATCTGGAGAAGTAAGCATCAGATCAATTTGGGATCTATGTTACCCATGTCATTTAACGCCCATTACTTCCCTTTTTGCTCTGCACATCTAATTTTAAATTGACAAAATTACAATTGTGTAACTGTAACAGAAACTAATTTCCAATCTAATACTATGCAAGAGTCATCCCGCATATACCAACCCTCCTTGTGTCAGGGAAATAACGAGAGCAGCTTATTTGTAGAAACATCATAGAAACTGTTCCATGCTAGCTATGAAGTTTGTTAAGAAGATTGAATCACAGTTATATTTTGAGCCTAAAAGGATATAGCTATTATGAAGGTACAAATTACTCCTTGTTGGAGAATGGAGGGAACGAAACGTGCCCACCCAACTGAGAAGGCATCTTGAAACCGAAAAATGAGGGAGGCAGCTCCATATTATTAATGAATCAGTTTATTATAGGGTAACCTACTCACAGGGTGGGAGCGGGATCAGGCAGACAACGATCTGGAAGCATTTGCAGCTGCACTCCACACGGCCAAGGGGCCCCTGGGACAATTGTACAGTTAACCTAGGGTATGGGGGTAGGTGTTTGGAAATAGGACGTGCATTCCTAAGTCAAAATTCATGAATGGGTAACTAGTCTAGTGGATGCTAGGAATAAGTCAGCAAAGATTTTCATCATTATTTGGGGACTAACAGAGCATAGAGGCCACCTGGTCCTAATGACTATTAAACAGCATCTATTAGCTACAAAGCCTCTGACAGAGAAGGGCTTTACTGCGCATACAGTCCTGGGTAGGGTCAGTGAAAGGACGCGAGAAACTGTAAGGGCCCAAGATGGCCTCAGTTGTGCTAACAGCCATACACTCCTGTTGACAGGACATCAATTAAAAATGTTAATAACGGGGGGTAGTGGTGGGATGAACTGGGAGATTGGGATTGACATATATACACTAATATGTATAAAAGAGATAACTAATAAGAACCTGCTGTATAAAAATTTTTTTTAAATGTTAATAGCATTAGACTAGAAGACCAATGAAGACTTTGTTTTACTAGCGTGTGGTAGGCAGCCTTCTAAAGTGGACCCCAGTGATTCTTGCCTCCTGGTATTCATATTCTTGGGTAACCCCCTCCACTTGACTGTGGGCTGGACCTAGCAACTTGCTTCTAACATACAATATGGCAAAAGTGAAGGGAGGTTACTTTCACGATGAGGTTATAAAGGATGGAGTTCTGTCTTGCTTGCACTTGCTTTCTTGCTGGCATTCTCTCTGGCTCTCCTCACTGCTTGCCTTGGTGGAGAGGGCTGCCTGGCAAGGAGCTGAGTGTGGCGTTCGGTCAACAGTCAGTGAGGGACTGAGGCCTCAGTCCAACAGCCCAGGAGGAACTGAATCTTGCCAAGAACTACTTGAGTGAGCTTGAAAGTGGATCCTTTTCTAGTTGGGCCCTCATGTGAGACTGCAGTCCCAGCTTACACCTTGATTTTAGCCTCCTGAGAGACCCTGAAGCAGAGGTCTCAGCTCAGTTGTGCCTGGACTCCTGACCCATAGAAACTGTGAGATTAAAATGTTGTTGTTTAAGCCACTGAATTGGGGCGGGTGGGAATTTGTCAGACAACGGTAGATAACTCATATGTGGTGTCTTTAGGAGAGAGAGGGAGGGAGAAGAGATAAGTTGTTTACTTTGGGCCTCATGAACCTAGAATTTGGTAAGATTTGATGATTTATTTTTGGACTTTTTAAAGAGGAAAGTTTAATTAAGAAAACTAGTGAGATATCTGTGAGGATAATCAGTATAAGAGAACAAGAAGCATAATATATCTTTTAATCTATTCATTCAAATAAGATCCCTGCTTAAACATGTATCAAGTAGCTATTGAAAATCAATTTACCTATGCTGGAGTCCAGGGGTCAGCCAACTGTTGCCCATGGGTTAAATCAGTCTTGCTGCTTTCTTTTGTAAATAAAGCCATGCCCATTCTTTTACATATTGTCTGTGGCTCTCTTATTCTCAACTTAAAGTGGTAGAGTTGAGTAGTTACAACAGGGATCTTACAGCCCAAAAAGCCTAATATGTTTACCACCTAGCCCTTTACAGAACATTTTTTTAATGAACTCCTCATCTAATCATATATTATAATTCAAAGTAACCACTATCCAAGGCAGTCTGAATTAATAACTTTTCTCTAGATTTTGGTTAACATAGAAAATAAAACTGGATAGTTCATAATCCAAAACATTCCACTGTAGGATTTTTATTTCTGGAATTACCTACATTCTCTCTCAATTTTGTGTTTCCAATACAGATATAGGGTCCCAAAATGATTTGCATATTTTTAGCAGTCAGTCAACAAATGATTGTAAACTGTTCCCCATGTGTGAGATGCTGAGAGATACACAAAGATAATTGACATTTGGTTCATTCCTTTCAGAAACCTGCTTTATAGAGGTAAAGAAAGACAAGAAAATAGATGATGGCCATGTACTCTAGCAATCCTGGGTTGGCGTGGTGGTAAAATCCATTAGCACCAGTGTTCGACTTTGAGGGTCCAAATCATGTCTTGCCTCTTCCTAGCTGTACACTTTGGGCAAGATACTTAATCTCTCAGCGCCTCAGATTTCTCAGCTGAAAAATGGGGACAATAATGAAGCCCATCTCATAGATTTGGTGTAAAGATTGAGATACACATGAAATAACAAGCGTGTAGTGCTTAGAACTGGGCCCAGTACCTTGCGAGTTCTCAAACACGTCAGCTCTCAGCACCATGGTGGAGTTGACTTCTTGGACTCACGTCCTGCCATTAGAGTCAATGCCTTGAGTACTGCAAATTAGTTAGATTAATTAATAGTTTCATCCAATTTAGGATCTTCATTAAAGTTAAATGTGGGAGTCAGTCTCGTGTGACTTCTTTCTGGATGGAAGCACTTAAGAGATTTCGAGGAACTGCTGTATCTTGAAATCAGTGCTATCACTGAGGGCTAATTTTCCTGCTACTGGTCTTGTTTTAAAATTACCCTTTGGCCTGAAATGGCTCGATTTTACCTTTAAATCCCAAACCGAATTTTCTGAGAACTGGGAAAAATTCTTCCTGTGGAATTTTAGATAAACAGGATGCAAACTATGTTCTCTCAGATGCTATTTAGAGAATCACTGATGTTTTTATAATTCATAATTGAATTTGATCTTTTCTATAAACTTTGGTTGAGCTTTATCCAGTATTATGACTCACGGTGGTAATACCGAAGGCATTTCGTTTATGAGTAACAGTATGAAAATGATAAATTTGCATAACTTTGCCCAATTTTCTCTAACATTCTGAGGCGTGTTGTCATCATGAACAATTAGTATTATGTATGTTGTGTAGGGTACATTGATGTTTCAAAAATATTTCAATATATAATTCATTCTGTCTCCACATACTATAGTTATGCAGATACTGAGTTCAGAGAGCTTGAGAGATTTTCCTAATGTCAGAAAAACAGTTAAGAACAAAGCTACGTTACTCAGCCATAAAAAAAAAGAAACAAAATTGGGTTATTTGTAGTGAGGTGGATGGACCTAGAGAATGTCATACAGAGTGAAGTAAGTCAGAAAGAGAGAAACAAATACCGTATGCTAACACATATATATGGAATCTAAAAAAAAAAAAATTGGTTCTGAAGAACCTAGGGGCAGGACAGGAATAAAGACGCAGACATAGAGAATGGACGTGAGGACACGGGGAGGGGGAAGGGTAAGCTGGGACAAAGTGAAAGAGTGGCATGCATATATATACACTACCAAACGTAAGGTAGGTAGCTAGTGGGAAGCAGCCGCATAGCACAGGGAGATCGGCTCGGTGCTTTGTGTCCACCTAGAGGGATGGGATAGGGAGGGTGGGCGGGAGGGAGACACAAGAGGGAGGAGATATGGGGATATATGTATACATATAGCTGATTCACTTTGTTATACAGCAGAAACTAACACACGATTGTAAAGCAATTGTACTCCAATAAAGATGTTAAAAAAAAAAGAACAAAGCTAGACCTGGAACAGGATTCTTGGTCTAATCTTATTTCCACTGTAGTGTCACATATTCATTCTAGTTTTAACACTTGAAATATTTTTATTGTATTGTAATTCTTTCAACATTTTATTTCCTAGTGTCTTAGATCTAACCATTAATTGGAATATTTGATTAACCAGAATGCTTCCTAGAATACCTATTTCCAGGAAATTTATGCCTCTGGAAAGGGTTTGAACCAGATGTTCTCTTAGACCCCTCCCAATTCTTTTCTCTTTGATAATTGATAACAGATTTCTGTCTTATTCACTAAGATGATTTTTGCCATTCAGCAGTGCTGTGGATGGTCAAAGACTGACTATATGACCCCCTCCCCTAATTTGAGGATTTGTTGAGTTCAGTATTTGCCTGGTTGTCCTTGCTAATTCTCCTATGGTGATTGAATCTATTTAGAGTAGTTTGCAAAGGGTAGATGACAGAATACTAATCATAGAAATTTAGAGCTGAGACAACTTTCTAGATCAACTAATCAAATTCCCTCATTTTTCAGATGAGGAAAGGCAAGGAAAAGGGGAAGATTGTATATGTCTGCCTGCTGTAAACCATGTGGATTCCATGCATTTTGCAAGCATAATTAAGCATGGTGGGGGAGGGGGTATTCAGAAGAGATAAGTAGCCACTAGCTCAAGATACGGATTAGCAGGCTTCCATTTGGGGATGAACATATGTCTTGAAAAATTAAGTTGATACAGTCAGTCACTACTCATAGCAAATTACTTTAATAAAACCAATACTCAACTTAGACTTTCCTAATTGCCCGGAATTTCTATTGCAGAAGGGAAAAAAGGACTGAGGAAGTTTCTGAACGTTGGAACCAGAGCAGTGATATGAGATTAGTGGCTTCTTCTGGGGCAGGGTACAGAATAAGGGATGTAGAAAATGCTGGTGATAAACACTGACCGCTTTGCCATTTTTCCTGGTTCACTTGGGCTACTGACCACATCTGAGTACCAATATGGTAGACCGCCAATGTCTGGATGGGAATCATAGGACTTGTTTGGAAGACTACCTACTTGCCAGACACCTCCAGTCTATCCTTAATATTTTCTTCGCAGTGTCTCACCCCCTCTCTCCAGTCTCTTTCTCTAAGAGGAATTCTAAAGAAGGGAAAGTTATGGAGATATTCATGCATTCATGCAACAAATGATTATGAGGCCCTTCTGTGTGCCAAGAGCTGTCAGGTCCTGAGAATGCAACAGTGAAAAACACATGCTCTCTGTTCTTAAGGACCTTGAATGCCCATTGACAAGTAAATAAGCAATTATAACACAGTGCAAGAATTGTTAAAATAGCAGGAAGTACAGGTGCTAGAGGAGCAGATAGGCAAAGAGAGCTTATCTGGGCTTAGGGTGTACCTGGTTTGAAAACATGTCTCAGAGGAAATGTCCAGTAAGTTGAGACTTGAAGCGAGCACAAATGGAAGACCTCATACTGTAATTAATGAGGAAGATCTAACTGACATTTTCTGAACTCCCTAAAGAATATGGCTTCTTTGTAAACACCCGCGGAATATTCACCAAAATCAACCAAGTATTAGACTACATAGGTGATCTGAATAAATTGCAAAAATCGGAAATAGCACAGCAAACATTTTCTCATGATAATATTGCAAAACTAGAAATAACAAAAACAAGAACAACAAAGCTCAGAAAATAAAAAGTCTTTTCTTTCTGGGGGAAAAAGGAATTTCTCATAATCCTTGAATCAAAGGGGAAATACAAACTGAACTTGCGTAGTATCTAGAAACTTGTGATAAAGCTATGTATTATAATTTGTAAGACATAACTAGAGCTGTACTCAGAATTTTTATATTAATTAAAAAGGAAGAAAATTAAGATTCATAAGAGACTACTTTTTCAACTTAAACGTATATATTTCAAAACCTGGATGGAATGGGCAATATTGTAGAAAAAACGATTTACTGAAAGTGATCCCAGAAGAAATTTTTTAAAAAAATCAAGTAGACCATTTCCCTGGAAGAAATAGAGACATTTCTTCAAGGGCTACATTCTTCAGCATATAGATAACCATATGATAAGTTAATATGAAGTATTTTAGTATTAGATTTTCTAATAGCAGATTATTGCATTCTTGAATAAAATCCCACTTGGTCATAACTTATTATTTTTAATGCCTTACTGAATTGTTTGCCACACAGAATTATTGTGTCCATTTTCCTAAGTAAGACTCGTCTGCAGTTATCTCTCGTTTGTGTGTGTGTGTGTGTGTGCGTGTGCGTGTGTGTGTGTGTGTGTGTGTAATCTTTTTGGGGAATTTTGGCATCACTGTTAGGTTTGCTTTATGATTTAGAAGTTTTTCTTTCATACACTAGGTTCTGCAATAGACAACAGATTAGAATTATTTACTCTTTCAAGGTATACTAGAAATCCTCTGTGAAACCGCCTGGACCTGTGAAATCTAATATGAAAAACCATAAGGTCATCTACTGATATGCTAAACAGATATTTGTAAAATTCAACATAAATTCTTAATAAAATATTTAATAATACTAATTTTTGGAAAATATGTATGCAAAAGCCAGAACTATGTTTAATGGGGAAACACTGGCAGAATTACAACTAGTATTAGTAACAAAACTGTGGGATGCCAACATTACCATTATCATGCAACATTGTACTAGAGGTTGACATTAAAGCATTTAGGCAAAAGAACTTAACTGGAGGTATAAAAATTGCAAAGGTGATGGTAATCTAACTACTTGTGAATGAGAACAATCTACCTGGAAAACCCAAGAGAATCAACTGATAAGTCCACAAGAATTAAGATCATTCAGTAAGATAGCAAAGTATAAAATTAATATATAGAAATCAAAAACTTTTATTCATATACAATAAAAATATTTGCAATAGAAAAAGAATAAAATATTTGAGTAAACTTGAAATATGTAAGAATGCAAAAGTTGATTTGAACAAATAAAAAAACATTCCATGGACTTGTGTAGGATGGTACAATATCATTTAAGTTTTAATCCTTTTATGGGTTAAATTTGTAACTATAATGTGTTCCTGATAAAAAGATGAAATGTTGACCTGTTGAGAGGGATACAAACTTAGGACCTGTGCCTGTGGAAGATGGGGTCAGGGAGACTTTTTTTTTTTTTCTTTTTTTTGCGGTATGCGGGCCTCTCACTGTTGTGGCCTCTCCCGTTGCAGAGCACAGGCTCCGGACGCGCAGGGTCAGCGGCCATGGCTCATGGGCCCACAGGGGAGACTTTTTTTATTACCTTATACGGGTATTTATGCAAATGCATTACCTGTTCAGAAAATTAAATATTTTTATTAATCAGGTACAACTAAACACCTAAAGCCTGAGCATTCATATATATTTTGTTTGGTGCCTGAAATTCTTACCAGGATAATTTCTCTATTTTTAAGTCATTATTCACATCTAAAATACAGTTTTGAAACTGAGTTAGTTTAAGTGAATTGTGTTGTTCATCTTTCTGTGCAGTAATATATAATTTGAAGTTAATGTGAAAAAATCTGAGCTGAGCTTTCTGGAACTCTGAAATCAAGTTAAATCTGTCCCTTTAAGTAAAATTGTCTTGTTGATCGTGAATTTTCATTAATAGGTTTTTGTGTGTGAGTGTCTGTGTGTTTGTGTGTGTGTATGCATGCACGAATGTATGTTTTGTTCTGCTTCATGAATTTTAGAGATAGATCTTAGAATGTATAATTCTCCCTCATTTATCACAAGTCACCAAATGGACTTACAGTGACAAACTAGTGAGTATCCAGGAAAATGAAAAATCCCAGACGTCCTGGCACTTCATTTCTTCCTACCTACCCCCTTTCTCAGATATGATATGGAAATTAAAAGTGATAAACTATTTATATTACTGTTATGTTTATTTGCACAGAGTTGCAAATTTTAATAAATCATAAACTTAATATTATTCAGCTCAAAAATTATTAGTAATCTCTGAAAATGTACTTAATTCTTAGATTGGATGATGTTGATAAGTCTTTTCTATTTTAAAATTGAGTTTTAGCAGAGCTAAATACTTCCTAGAATTTATTATTTTTCTCTTGGCATAATTTTCAACTATAGAGTTTTTCCCAGATGAGTTAATTTTTCTGGAATTATTTTTTTGTTTTGGAATTCAATTTCTCTGATCATCCAGCTTGTCCAGAAATTGACAACTTTTCTTTGATCAATACGAGCCATTCTCTTATATCAAGAATAACAAGAACTCGGGCTGCCAACGTATTTATTATCTCAATACAACTAAAATGATGGGAATGACAGTATACTGCCAAGTTTGAAGGTCATATTTGATCCTTTACCATGACACCTACTTGAACATGCCCTCCTAAATATCATTAATGGTAAATGAGACAATTTGAGGTTTTTTCCTTCCACAGATGGAAAATGCTCCTTTCCCAAAGTGTGTAAATCAGTCTCATGAAAGTATCTGTCCATTCATTCATTCATTCCTGTAGCATTTTTGAACATCAATAAAATACAATGTTATCCACTGTGCTCCTGGCACCATATTAAGGGCTAGAGATTAAAAAAAAAAAAATGAATGAGACAGGGTCCTGCCATCAAAGAATTTATAGTCTAATAAAAGAAACAAATGCTATGAGCTTTTCATTTCATTACAATCAATGAAATTTGTATCTCTATCCAGGACCTTCTATTAACTCCATACTTGTATATCCAATGCCAACGAACATTGGTGTCTAACGAACATCTGTGCTAACCGGCTCTACCTGCAGTCTTTCTCACTGTCACGTTGGTTGGTAACTCCATCATTCTAGAGGCTATACTAAGAAGTTTAACTACTTTCTTTCATTTAAGTTCCATATCCAATCCATCAGGAATTTCTGTTGGTTTTACTTCAATATACATCCACCAGAATGTGGCCATTTTTTCATCTCCCCACTGCCAGCCACTGGGCCCACTCTCTATCATCTCATTTGAATGACGTAGCAGACCCCTCACTACTATCCCTGTTCCCTCCCTTGTTGTCCCAGAGTCTGTAATCAACAAAGCAGCTGCAGTAACCTTTTTAGAACATAAATCATATCATGTTGCTTCTCTGTTCAAAACCTTCCATGGCCCATATTTCACTTAGAATATAAGCTGGAATTCTTCTAGTGGTCAACAAAGACCTACAAGCTCCATCCACAATAATTACTTTCACCTCATCTACTATTTTCCCCTTTACTCTCTACTCCAGAGGCACTGTCTTCTTTGTTGTTCCTGCCTTAGAGTCTTTACACTGACCGTCCTCTCTGCCTGGAATGTTCTTTCCTAGATATCTATGTGCCTTTCTGTTTACTCCATTTAGTCCTTGCTCAGTATCATCTTCTCAATGAGAGAAGACCACAGTATTTAAAATTGCATCCTGCCATTTGTCCTCTCAATTGCCCATTGACTTTTCTTCCCCTTTTCCCAAAGCACATATCTCCCTCTAAAGTACCATATAGTTTACTTATTTATTATATGTATTGTTTGTTATCTGTCTTGCCCCACTGGAATGTAACCTGTAAGAGTGTGGAGGGTCTTTTTCATTCATAAATCCCGAGAGAACTTGGCACATAGTAGATACTCCATAAACATTTCTTGAATGAATTTGTTGACTGAAAAAATTTGCCAGAACCCAATTTGCAACAAATAAATTCATCGAATGACCAATTTACCATATTAAAAAAAAACTTCTCAAATTACCAAAATTATTTAAAAACTATTTGTGATGAATTGCCCTGTTTCCAGTTAATTGTTAGACATGCTACAAGGGTCATCTACTAGAGCAGGAGTCACCAAATTTTTTCTGTAAAGGGCCACATGGTAATGATTTTAGGTTTTGTGGGCCATACATTCTCTGTTAAAGCTACTAAATTCTGCCTTTGTAGTGCAAAAGCAGCTGTAAACACTATGTAAATGAATGACTGTGACTACGTTCCAATAAAACTTTATTTACAAAAAGAGTAAGCCAGATTTGGCCCATGGGCCAACCCTTGCTGACCTCAGTTCTAGAGGACACTGGAGCCCTTAAGGGAAGTTGAAGGGTCACATACCCAATGTCTGTTGTGGCTAAACTCAAGGGTTTTTATCTACTCAGACTGGATTCAAATTCTGGGTCTGCATTAATTTAACCTATCTCATTGGGTAAATGAGTTAACCCTCATTTTTTTTTTCTGCTATTTTATTTTTTTATTTTTTATATTTTTTAAACATCTTTATTGGGGTATAATTGCTTTACAATGGTGTGTTAGTTTCTGCTTTATAACAAAGTGAATCAGTTATACATATACATATGTTCCCATATGTCTTCCCTCTTGCGTCTCCCTCCCTCCCACTCTCCCTATCCCACCCCTCCAGGCTGTCACAAAGCACCGAGCTAATATCCCTGTGCCTTGCGGCTGCTTCCCCCTAGCTATCTACCTTACTACGTTTGTTAGTGTGTATATGTCCATGACTCTCTCTCGCCCTGTCAAAGCTCACCCTTCCCCCTCCCCATATCCTCAAGTCCGTTCTCCAGTAGGTCTGCGTCTTTATTCCTGTCTTACCCCTAGGTTCTTCATGACATTTTTTTTCCCCTTAAATTCCATATATATGTGTTAGCATACGGTATTTGTCTTTTTCTTTCTGACTTACTTCACTCTGTATGACAGACTCTAGGTCTATCCATCTCATTACAAATAGCTCAATTTCATTTCTTTTTAAGGCTGAGTAATATTCCATTGTATATATGTGCCACATCTTCTTTATCCATTCATCCGATGATGGGCGCTTAGGTTGTTTCCATCTCCGGGCTATTGTAAATAGAGCTGCAATGAACATTTTGGTACATGACTCTTTTTGAATTTTGGTTTTCTCAGGGTATATGCCCAGTAGTGGGATTGCTGGGTCATATGGTAATTCTATTTTTAGTTTTTTAAGGAACCTCCATACTGTTCTCCGTAGTGGCTGAACCAATTCACATTCCCACCAGCAGTGCAAGAGTGTTCCCTTTTCTCCACACCCTCTCCAGCATTTACTGTTTCTAGATTTTTGGATGATGGCCATTCTGACTGGTGTGAGATGATATCTCATTGTAGTTTTGATTTGCATTTCTCTAATGATTAATGATGTTGAGCATTCTTTCATGTGTTTGTTGGCATTCTGTATATCTTCTTTGGAGAAATGTCCACTTAGGTCTTCTGCCCATTTTTGGATTGGGTTGTTTGTTTTTTTGTTATTGAGCTGCATGAGCTGCTTGTAAATTTTGGAGATTAATCCTTTGTCAGTTGCTTCATTTGCAAATATTTTCTCCCATTCTGAGGGTTGTCTTTTGGTCTTGATTATGGTTTCCTTTGCTGTGCAAAAGCTTTGAAGTTTCATTAGGTCCCATTTGTTTACTTTTGTTTTTACTTCCATTACTCTAGGAGGTGGGTCAGAAAGGATCTTGCTGTGATTTATGTCATAGAGTGTTCTGCCTATGTTTTCCTCTAAGACTTTGATAGTTTCTGGCCTTACATTTAGGTCTTTAATCCATTTTGAGCTTATTTTTGTGTATGGTGTTAGGGAGTGATCTAATCTCATACTTTTACATGTACCTGTCCAGTTTTCCCAGCACCATTTATTGAAGAGGCTGTCCTTTCTCCACTGTACATTCCTGCCACCTTTATCAAAGATAAGGTGTCCATATGTGCGTGGGTTTATCTTTGGGCTTTCTATCCTGTTCCATTGATCTATCTTTCTGTTTTTGTGCCAGTACCATACTGTCTTGATTAATGTAGCTTTGTAGTATAGTCTGAAGTCAGGGAGCCTGATTCCTCCAGCTCCCTTTTTCGTTCTCAAGATTGCTTTGGCTATTCGGGGTCTTTTGTGTTTCCATACAAATTGCGAAATTTTTTGTTCTAGTTCTGTGAAAAATGCCAGTGGTAGTTTGATAGGGATTGCATTGAATCTGTAGATTGCTTTGGGTAGTAGAGTCATTTTCACAATGTTGATTCTTCCCGTCCACGAACATGGTATATCTCTCCATCTATTTGTATCATCTTTAATTTCTTTCATCAGTGTCTTATAATTTTCTGCATACAGGTCTTTCGTCTCCTTAGGTAGGTTTATTCCTAGATAACCCTCATTTTAAAAAATCTTAAAATGGCAAAAATTTTAACCCATCTCAGAGTGGTGATAATAAATTGAGAAAGTGTATATGACAAGGGCAAGATATAAACATATGGATGGCCACTGTGTTTTCTCCTTTTCTTCTAAGAGGAAGGTTTTTTTGTTGTTAGCACTTCTACCTCTGTGGTGAGGTCAGTTGATTCAGCATTCATCTATTGGCTCTGTAGAACCAATGTTGAGGCAAAAGAAGCCTAAAACATAGTAGACTGGTTTATATTGGAAAGGATACAAAGCTACTTGAGAGAGAAAAATCTGGATTTGGAAAGCATTAGGAGGGAGGGGGAAGGAGAACAAAAGCCATACTGGGATGGGTTTCAGGGGGAGAGTTTTAGAAGTTTGGAAGAGGTGGGTTCTTGGAGGCAGCTCTCATGCACGGCTTTGTAGGCTGGAGGGTGTATGGGGGTGCATGGGGTGCATGGGGGTGGGGAAGGAGGGAGAGAAGGATTCTAAGAAGTGTTGCTCTGTGTTACGAATGTAATTCTCCTTCTGGAGTTTTAGGGTGTGCAGTAAAGACTAAAACTACAACTTAATTTTACAGCGTAGGACTTGAAATACAACCATTTTATTGCTTGGCCAGGAGGCAGCCTAACTTTATAAGGGTTATGTAAGTATAGCACTAAGCACAGAGCCTGACATAGAATAAGAATTTAAAATGGGAATTATGTCATTTTTGTTATAGTATTTTTACCTGATGAGGGGGAGAGAGGGGAAAGCTACATAGAGAGTAGACTCCTAAGTTGAATTTTGTAAGCTAAGTAGATGTTTGTCGAGCAGGTAAGTGGTATGAGTATGAGCTTAGGCTTTGGAATCAGAAAGTCTAGAGTTTCAGGCCTGATTCAGTCGCTTCGTGTTGTCTTTGGACAAGTTGCCCAATCTCTATGTGATTCAGGTTCCTGGGAATGAAGTTGACAGTAAATAATGCATAAGGAGATTGTGGGGATCAAATTTGATAACACATGCAAGGCACTTAGAAGAGAGATGAAACACAGTTAAGTTTGTCTTATGTTAGTCAGTGCTGTTGTAATTATGACTATCTAACCTGCACTAATGGAGCCAAATAGCATGTGGAAAAGGGGTAGACACATTAATCATTATCAGCGTGCGAGTCATCAGCAAGCATTGTTTCTTTGGGGGCTTATATTCTAACTTCAAGATTTTGCAATTAAGATTCCTATTACTGGGACACAAACCTCTGAATCCTAGATGGATTTTGGCAGTTGAACTGTAGAAATAAAACCATGACATCTGGGGGTGGGGGGAAGTGGTTGAAGAAGCAAGCTAGCAACAATATAATGATGTTCCGCATCTTGGCTGGAACCAGAGACTCATGACGTCTGGAACCAGAGCCATGGACTCCAGGCCCAGAGGGCTGGCGTTCTCCTGATCCTGGTTTTCTGAGCCATTCACAGAACTTTGATAAATCAAAGGAGAAGAGACAGAAGCAGGAGAGTGCCTAAATGGACCTTTTCATCACCCAAGAGAGCAGGAGTAAATCCACTGAACTCAAGGCACTGCCTAGAGCAGTGATATTATCTCTGTATGTGTTGGGAGCATACTCCTGCAGATTCCAAAGTAGAATATTATACTGAGTAGAGAAGTTGAGCCAATGATGATGACGCTCTGGTTTTTCTGTTACTTTTCTGCTGCCCCAAGTATTAGATGTTTTTGCCTTCAGGTAATTTATGTTTCCCATGAACGCACTAAAGGTTTGATTAGTTTCAAGACTTAAATAAATCTACCTGAGTCTTTAAGTTATAGACTAGAGACATTTACAAAGAATCCTGCTGCAACCACCCTTGCCCTCTGTCTCCCCCTTGACCACTTCTAGCTTGTTTCTGCCTCAGGGGTGTTATTCATGCAGGATCTCAGCCTGTCTTTCCCTGGCTGGCTTCTTCCATCATTCAAGTCTCTGCTCAAATGTCCCCTCCTCAGAGAGGTCTCCTCCGATTACGTGGCTGAGCTAGCTTTCCCCACTCTCATCTAACAGTTTACTACTCTCCGGTACTTTACTATGCTTCATTTTTCTTAGTATTTACGACTATCTATGCCTCTATTCTGCTTTCTATTTTTTATTTGCTTGTTTGTTATTCATGTCTCTCATTATAATGTAAGTTCTATGAGGACAAGAGCTTTTCCTGTCTTTGTTATTTACTCCTGTATCCTCGATGCCTGGAACAGTACCCAGAACAGAATAGATGCTCATAAATATTTGACAAATGAATGAATGACTAATAGCTACTTTAATATAAAGTCATTCATATTTGACTGACAAAGAAATTGACTTCCCAGCGAGTTCAGGGGCCTGCCCAAGGTCAAAGATGTCATATCTTTCAGAGCATGAACCCTAGTCTTTTGCTTTAGTACCCCATCAAGCATGAACATGTAATTGAGTCACTACCATATGTTAAGCACTGTACAAAGGGAAATTTGGAGAACACATAAAAAATAAAAGAGGTGGGGGCTTCCCTGGTGGCGCAGTGGTTGAGAGTCCGCCTGCCGATGCAGGGGACACGGGTTCGTGCCCCGGTCCGGGAAGATCCCACGTGTCGCGGAGCGGCTGGGTCTGTGAGCCATGGCCGCTGAGCCTGCGCGTCCGGAGCCTGTGCTCCACAACGGGAGAGGCCACAGCAGTGAGAGGCCCGCATACCACAAAAAAATAAAAAATAGAAAAATAAAAGAGGTGGATTTGACCCTCAAGGATCTTCAAGTCTAACACTGAATGCACAACATGCACAGCTTTTAGCTGTACAAATTTTACCTAATATTGCTTATTCTAGAGAAGTGTTTCTCAGAATAATTAAATTAAATGTGTTTCCCTTTAAATTAAATGTGAAACTTAAAAATAAACTTAAACCCCATATCGGGGCTATGCCTCAAACTAATTACAATTAGAATCTCTAGGAGTGGGACGCAACTTTGGTATTTTTTTTTAAGTCCTCTGTGTGACTAATGTAGAGTCCCTGCTTCAAAAGCCATTGCCGTAGCCCAGTGCATCTCAAATGCTAATGTGCACATGAAGCACCTGGGGACCTTGTTAAATTGCAGATGGTGATGTGGTAGGTCTGGGGCAGGTCCTGAGAGCTTACATTTCTAAGAAGCTCCCAGGTGATGCCGGGACTGCTGGTCCTTGACCACAGTAGGGAGGTTCCTGAGTGTAGGAAGTGATCTGTGTTAGAAAATAAAGTCTTTGTATAGTTATGAAATAGATATGTAGAGAGCCATGCTATAACATAGATGGATACATGGCATAGACTCCATATTTCATAGTGAGGTTCTCTTATATTTGGGAAAAAATTGAAAAACAACAGTGTACAAATGCAAGCAACTCAGCCCATTGTAAAACATACCCCACAAATACTGGGAGCATGTAGAGGGAAGCAATTAAGAAAATATCCTAAACGACAAGGATTTACTGTATAGCACAGGGAACTATATTCAATATCTTGTAATAAACTATACTGGAGAAGTATCTGAAAAAGAAGATATATATATATATATATATAAAACGGAATCACTTTGCTCTACACCTGAAACTAACACAATATAGTAAATCAACTATACTTCAATTTTTATAAATTTAAAAATTAAAAAAATAAAATATCCTAAGAATGGAAAATAATTACAAAGCTATGGAAACCTTCTTCTGGATGGATTCTGGGAATAGAGCAAATCCATAAATGCAGCTGAAGAAACTGACTACAGATTCCTCCAGGGAATAGTGTCCATTGAAGAGTCAGGAGGGGTTTATACAGGAACTCTCAGTTTGGATTATTTTCACCAAAAATAGCAGACGTCTCATGGGAATCTGATCTGGTCATCACCTTTCCAGATCTACGGCAGGGAGTAGATCAGGGGTGGCTGAAGAGAAAATGAGGCGAGGCTCAGTCCAGGTGTCCTTGGCCAGAGTACAGGGGGAGAAGGGGTACCCACCACCACGAGAGTAATAGAGAGCCCTGGCAGGCACCCCCCTCCCTGCTCACAGATTCTCCACACAACCCAGCCTGGCTCTGATCTCTCCTGGTTTGTTTTCACCCAACATCTCCTATTTCCAAAATGAAACTTCAAGATTCTGGGACTGACCTAAGTGGGCACTTAAACTTCTGTCTTGCGAGAATTCCCACTGTGCAGGTAGGCCCAGCTCAGTGTGGATATCACACCTGGCTTATTGGCGTCTATCCAAACAGCTGTCTCTCTCCTACATCCCGGAATACCTTGAAAATCCGAGATGCCACATCCTTCATCCCCAAGTATGTTCAGTATCTGTCATGCTTAAGGCACTGAGTATAAATGTAGGCTCACCAGAGGTGGATGCTGATTTCAGAGACTACAGATGCATTAGGGCTAGAAACGCCCACATGCTAAGTATGTATGGAGAGAGAACTTGGTGAGGGAGGCCACCTCAAGGACAGCAGGATGACTCTCTGCCCTCATTTACATCCCTGACTCGATTTCTGCTCAGGCAGGTGAAGGACTGACTGGATGACAGCCTTGAGAATGCACGCTAAGCAAAGGGAGTTGCCTGTGTTCTAAGTTAGGTTGGTTCTTCGGAGCTTTACATTTCAACAAACCTGATTTTACTGTGGGATATCTGAATACAATAACATGGAGTTAAGCTATAATTGTGTGATATATATATAATATAAATGTATATTTTAATATTATATAATATAACAATGCATTTTATATTTTAAATTATATAATAGAATTTTATATTATAATATACAGTATAGTATCAGGCATCATTTTACTTTGAAATCTCTCAACACTCAGATCTACACATCTAACAAAGCACATTGCTCCCTATACACAGGTTTGGAATTGCAAAGTGTGGGAAAAACAGTTTTCTGAAATTACAGTTGACCCTTGAACAACGTTGGAAGTTAGGGGTGCCGGCCCTCCATGCACTCAGAAATCCGAGTGCCACTTTACAGTCGGCCCTCCATACCCTTGGTTTTGCATCTGTGGATTCAACCAGCCATACATCATGTAGTACTTTAATATTTACTATTGGAAAAAAGACACGTATAAGTGGACCGGTGTGGTTCAAACCCATGTTGTTCAAGGATCAACTGAATTTAAAAGCTACTGCTTGAACTTCATTTATAGACAAATTCTTCCCTCATGAAATAATACCACTATCACAAATGATTAAGGTCTGTTATTCAAATTCAACAGGAGAAGAATAAAGAATATATTAAAGTTCACACGCAGTCATCTCAGAGGTGACATACTCTACAGTGACTACTCCACTATAATAGTGAAACTGTTGACACACATCTTCTGGAATACAGAGAGTTTTCCTAATATCATTATGTAGATAATCAAAAGGCTATAGGAAAAATCCTTCCTTCTACCGTCCATCTAAGAACACACTTCTCAGTACCAACATTCACAAAAAAACATATTCTTTTGATTTTTAGTTAAACAGCATAGCACTTATTCCAGATTATAAGTGGACGTTGATGAAGTCACTAAAGCAATAAAATCCCATATCAAAGAGCTCAAGCTTGGGATGTCACAACTGAGCTTTCCCTAGCCTTACAATTACAGGCAAATGTGGGTCCTCCTGGTGTATCTTTTGAGGGTGCAAATGAAAATGAGACCCTTGTGCACTTGGGGGCATTGGGGTGAAGGTGAGCTTGTGATGAAATAGAAGGCAAAGGAGTGAGTTGTCTCTATTGTAATAAAAGAATGCGATATACAAGCCACATTTTCTTTTTTTTTTTGGTCCATACTGAATAGATGGCTACTAGAATTCCTTGGTGGGTAGAAAGGAGCTGGGATCCACTCTTTAGGTTTCAATGCCCAGGCTCCATTACGGAGGAGGCTGGGAGGAGTGGTTGGAGGTGCTCTCTAATGAGACAGGAGACTTTGTTTTCCCAAAGGTGAAAGGTACAAGAACATTCAATTGTATTTTCCCTTTCTGCCATATTTACTTGATTAACATGTCACTAAAGAACAAAAGAACAGAAGGGAACAGGGATTTTGTTAATTTTTTTTTCCTGCATGGAGCTTAATTTGTAAACCATGAAGAAAAATTGATCCTTTTCTTATGTCTGCTACTCTGTTGAGGGAGTCCTATGCAGAAAATCAATTTCCTTGTCTCAAGTCAGTATGCCTAGTTAATTAACTTAAAGGCTTAATGGAGACAAACATGATTAAAACACAGTTTGAGAAAGGTTTCAAAATTGTCATTTATTATATATAATAATATTTCATCAGAGATTTCCCTATAATCATCATGGTGTGTTTAGATTTTGTTTTCCTTGCCTCAATGTTTGATTAGTTCTTGAAGGTGACTAGTTCAGTAGTCTTGTCATAATCAGAAACTAAAATATTCCTACTATGCTTTAATACGTGCAATATAACATTACCTGGGTTGGAAGATGATGTTTCATATAAATCTAAAACGGTGTTTTATTTGGCTTCTGTAGAATTCTTGCATTGAACAGTCATTACATAGTTGTCAACTAACTAATTCAAAACAACGATAAAGAATTTTAAAGATCAAAATTTTGGAACTCACCAAAAAGTTATCCAGTTATCCAAACAGTTATCCAAATGTTTTGGACAACATTTTTTAGCTCTACTTTGTTTTTTAAAGTACGTGATCAAAATCCATGTATACCTGACGAGATAGAGAAGAAGACTTAGGAATATATGTTTGGAATCAGATGAGGCAGGTCTCAGAACTTAAATATTAGGGAGAAGGATGACATATTGCATCTTGAACTTTATTCACTTTAAAAGTTATTTTAATCCCTCAGCATTAAAAATAAAGTTTATTTAAAGCTGCTTAAATAGTTTTAAATTATTAGGCAGTGAACTTACTGTCCTCTAATTTATGCTAGCTGTTCTATATCTACACTGTCAAACATAAAGCCATTATGTGCTATGTTTTCTCCTTTATAGCCTTAATTTAGTTTTAGTTCTGCAGATAAATAAGGACCACCAATACTTATACTCTTTTTTTTAACATCTTTATTGGAGTATAATTGCTTTACAATGGTGTGTTAGTTTCTGCTTTATAACAAAGTGAATCAGTTATACATATACATATATTCCCATATCTCTTCCCTCTTGCGTCTCCCTCCCTCCCACCCTCCCTATCCCACCCCTCTAGGTGGTCACAAAGCACCAAGCTGATCTCCCTGTGCTATGTGGCTGCTTCCCACTAGCTATCTATTTTACGTTTGGTAGTGTATATATGTCCATGCCACTGTCTCACTTTGTCACAGATTACCCTTCCCCCTCCCCATATCCTCATGTCCATTCTCTAGTAGGTCTGTGTCTTTATTCCCATCTTACCCCTAGGTTCTTCATGACTTTTTTTTCCTTAGATTCCATATATATGTGTTAGCATACAGTACTTATTTTTCTCTTTCTGACTTACTTCACTCTGTACGACAGACTCTAGGTCCATCCGCCTCACTACAAATAACTCAATTTCGTTTCTTTTTATGGCTGAGTAATATTCCATTGTATATATGTGCCACATCTTCTTTATCCATTCATCCAATGATGGACACTTAGGTTGCTTCCATGTCCTGGCTATTGTATATAGAGCTTCAGTGAACATTTTGGTACATGACTCTTTTTGAATTATGGTTTTCTCAGGGTATATGCCCAGTAGTGGGATTGCTGGGTCATATGGTAGTTCTATTTGTAGTTTTTTAAGGAACCTCCATACTGTTATCCATAGTGGCTGTATCAATTTACATTCCCACCAGAAGTGCAAGAATGTTCCCTTTTCTCCACACCCTCTCCAACATTTATTGTTTCTAGATTTCTTGATGATGGCCATTCTGACCGGTGTGAGATGATATCCCATTGTAGTTTTTTGTTTGTTTGTTTGTTTTTGCGGTACGCGGGCCTCTCACTGTTGTGGCCTCTCCCGTTGCGGAGCACAGGCTCTGGACGCGCAGGCTCAGCGGCCATGGCTCACGGGCCCAGCTGCTCCGCGGCATGGGGGATCTTCCCGGACTGGGGCACGAACCCGTGTCCCCTGCATCGGCAGGCGGCCTCTCAACCACTGCACCACCAGGGAAGCCCCTCATTGTAGTTTTGATTTGCATTTCTCTAATGATTAATGATGCTGAGCATTCTTTCATGTGTTTGTTGGCAATGTGTATATCTTCTTTGGAGAAATGTCTATTTAGGTCTTCTGTCCATTATTGGATTGGGTTGCTTGTTTTTTTGTTACTGAGCTGCATGAGCTGCTCGTAAATTTTGGAGATTAATCCTTTGTCAGTTGCTTCATTAGCAAATATTTTCTGCCATTCTGAGGGTTGTCCTTTGGTCTTGTTTATGGTTTCCTTTGCTGTGCAAAAGCTTTGAAGTTTCATTAGGTCCCATTTGTTTATTTTTGTTTTTATTTCCATTTCTCTAGGAGGTGGGCCAAAAAGGACCTTGCTGTGATTTATGCCATAGAGTGTTCTGCCTATGTTTTCCTCTAAGAGTTTGATAGTGTTTGGCCTTACATTTAGGTCTTTAATCCATTTGGAGTTTATTTTTGTGTATGGTGTTAGGGAGTGTTCTAATCCCATACTTTTACATGTACCTGTCTGGTTCTCCCAGCACCACTTATTGAAGAGGCTGTCTTTTCTCCACTGTATATTCTTGCCTCCTTTATCAAAGATAAGGTGACCATATGTGCGTTGGCTTATCTCTGGGCTTTCTATCCTGTTCCATTGATCTATATTTCTGTTTTTGTGCCAGTACCATACTGTCTTGATTAATGTAGCTTTGTAGTATAGTCTGAAGTCAGGGAGCCTGATTCCTCCAGCTCCATTTTTCGTTCTCAAGATTGTTCTGGCTATTCGGGGTCTTTTGTGTTTCCGTACAAATTGTGAAATTTTTTGTTCTAGTTCTGTGAAAAATGCCAGTGGTAGTTTGATGGGGATTGCATTGAATCTGTAGATTGCTTTGGGTAGTAGAGTCATTTTCACAATGTTGATTCTTCCAACCCAAGAACATGGTATATCTCTCCAGGGAAGCCCTGTTGGAAGGTTTTTAATCACAGTTTCAATTTCAGTACTTGTGATTGGTCTGTTCATATTTTGTATTTCTTCCTGGTTCAGTCTTGGCAGGTTGTGCATTTCTAAGAATTTGTTCATTTCTTCCAGGTTGTCCTTTTTATTGGCATAGAGTTACTTGTAGTAATCTCTCACGATCCTTTGTATTTCTGCATCATCAGTTGTTACTTCTCCTTTTTCATTTCTAATTCTAGTGATTTGAGTCTTCTCCCTTTTTATCTTGATGAGTCTGGCTAGTGGTTTATCAATTTTGTTTATCTTCTCAAAGAACCAGCTTTTAGTTTTATTGATCTTTGCTATCGTTTCCTTCATTTCTTTTTCATTTATTTCTGATCTGAGCTTTATGATTTATTTCCTTCTGCTAACTTTGGGGGTTTTTTGTTCTTCTTTCGCTAATTGCTCTAGGTGCAAGCTTAGGTTGTTTATTTGAGATGTTTCCTGTTTCTTAAGGTGGGATTGTATTGCTATAAACTTCCCTCTTAGAACTGCTTTTGCTGCATCCCATAGGTTTTGGGTTGTCGTGTTTTCATTGTCATTTGTTTCTAGGTATTTTTTGATGTCCTCTTTGATTTCTTCAGTGATCACTTCGTTATTAAGTAGTGTATTGTTTAGCCTCCATGTGTTTGTATTTTTACAGATCTTTTCCTGTAATTGATATCTAGTCTCATAGTGTTGTGGTCGGAAAAGATACTCGATACAATTTCAGTTTTCATAAATTTACCAAGGCTTGTTTGTGACCCAAGATATGATATATCCTGGAGAATGTTCCATGAGCACTGGAGAAAAATGTGTATTCTGTTGTTTTTGGATGGAATGTCCTATAAATATCACTTAAGTCCATCTTGTTTAATGTATCATTTAAAGCTTGTGTTTCCTTATTTATTTTCATTTTGCATGATCTGTCCATTGGTGAAAGTGGTGTGTTAAAGTCCCCTACTATGATTGTGTTACTGTCGATTTCCCCTTTTATGGCTGTTAGTATTTGCCTTATGTATTGAGGTGTTCCTATGTTGGGTGCATAAATATTTACAATTGTTATATCTTCTTCTTGGATTGATCCCATGATCATTATGTAGTGTCCTTCTTTGTCTCTTGTAATAGTCTTTATTTTAAAGTCTATTTTGTCTGATATGAGAATTGCTACTCCAGCTTTCTTTTGATTTCCATTTGCATGGAATATCTTTTTCCATCCCCTCACTTTCAGTCTGTACGTGTCCCTAGGTCTGAAGTGGGTCTCTTGTAGACAGCATATATATATATGGCTATTGTTTTCGTATGCATTCAGGCAATCTATGTCTTTTGGTTGCAGCATTTAATCCATTTACATTTAAGGTAATTATCGATATGTATGTTCCTTTCCCATTTTTTTAATTGTTTTGGGTTTGTAATTGTAGGTCTTTTCCTTCTCTTGTGTTTCTTGCCTAGAGAAGTTCCTTTAGCATTTGTTGTAAAGCTGGTTTGGTGGTGCTGAACTCTCTCAGCTTTTGCTTGTCTGTAAAGGTTTTAATTTCTCCATCAAATCTGAATGAGATCCTTGCTGGGTAGAGTAATCTTGGTTGTAGGTTTTTCTCCTTCATCACTTTAAATATGTCCTGCCACTCCCTTCTGGCTTGCAGAGTTTCTGCTGAAAGATCAGCTGTTAACTTTAGGGGATTCCCTTGTGTGTTATTTGTTGTTTTTCCCTTGCTGCTTTTAATATGTTTTCTTTGTATTTAATTTTTGATAGTTTGATTAATATGTGTCTTGGCGTGTTTCTCCTTGGATTTATCCTGTATGGGACTCTCTGTGCTTCCTGGACTTGATTAACTATTTCCTTTCCCATATTAGGGAAGTTTTCAACTATAATCTCTTCAAATATTTTCTCAGTCCCTTTCTTTTTCTGTTCTTCTTCTGTGACACCTATAATTCGAATGTTGTTGCATTTAATGTCGTCCCAGAGGTCTCTGAGACTGTCCTCAGTTCTTTTCATTCTTTTTTCTTTATTCTGATCTGCAGTAGTTATTTCCACTATTTTATCTTCCAGGTCACTTATCTGTTCTTCTGCCTCAGTTATTCTGCTATTGATCCCATTTAGAGTATTTTTAATTTCATTTATTGTGTTGTTCATCATTGCTTGTTTCCTCTTTAGTTCTTCTAGGTCCTTGTTAAATGTTTCTTGCATTTTCTCTATTCTATTTCCAAGATTTTGGATCATCTTTACTATCATTACTGTGAATTGTTTTTCAGGTAGACTGCCTATTTCCTCCTCATTTGTTAGGTCTGGTGCGTTTTTACCTTGCTCCTTCATCTGCTGTGTGTTTCTCTGTCTTCTCATTTTGCTTATCTTACTGTGTTTGGGGTCTCCTTTTTGCATGCTGCAGGTTTGTAGTTCCCGTTGTTTTTGGTGTCTCTCCCCAGTGGCTAACGTTGGTTCAGTGGGTTGTGTAGGCTTCATGGTGGAGGGGAGTAGTGCCTGTGTTCTGGTTGATGAGGCTGGATCTTTTCTTTCTGGTGGGTAGGTCCACGTCTGGTGGTGTGTTTTGGGGTGTCTGTGGCCTTATTATTTTAGGCAGCCTCTCTGCTAATGGGTGGGGTTGTGTCCCTGTCTTGCTAGTTGTTTGGCATAGGGCGTCCAGCACTGTAGCTTGCTGGTTGTTGAGTGAAGCTGGGTGCTGGTGTTGAGATGGAGATCTCTGGGAGATTTTCGCCGTTTGATATTCCGTGGAGCTGGGAGGTCTCTTGTGGACCAGTGTCCTGAAGTTGGCTCTCCCAGCTCAAAGTCACAGCCCTGATGCCTGGCTGGAGCACCAAGAGCCTTTCATCCACACAGCTCAGAATAAAAGGGAGAAAAAGTAGAAAGAAAGAGGATAAAATAAAATAAAGATAAAATAAAGTTATTAAAATAAAAAATAATTATTAAGAAAAAAAGTTTTTTAAAAAGTAAAAAAAAAAACAAAAAAACGGATGGACAGAACCCTAGGACAAACGGTGAAAGCAAAGCTTTACAGACAAAATGTCACCTAGAGGGCTTCCCTGGTGGTGCAGTGGTTGGGAGTCCGCCTGCCGATGCAGGGGACACGGGTTTGTGCCGCGGTCCAGGAAGATCCCACATGCCGCGGAGCGGCTGGGCCCGTGAGCCATGGCCACTGAGCCTGCGTGTCCGGAGCCTGTGCTCCGCAACGGGAGAGGCCACAACAGTGAGAGAGAGGGCTGCGTACTGAAAAAAAAAAAAAAAGTCACACAGAAGCATACACATACACACTCACAAAAAGAGGAAAAGGGGAAAAAATAATATATCGTTGCTCCCAGAGTCCAGCTTCTCAATTTGGGATGATTCGTTGTCTATTCAGGTATTCTAGAGATGCAGGGTACATCAAGTTGATTGCGGAGATTTAATCCGCTGCTCCTGAGGCTACTGGGAGGGATTTCCCTTTCTCTTCTTTGTTTGCACAGCTCCCTGGGTTCAGCTTTGGATTTGGCCCCGCCTCTGCGTGTACGTCGCCTGAGGGCGTCTCTTCTTCCGCTCAGACAGGAAGAGGTTAACGGAGCCGCTGTTTGGGGGCTCTGGTTCACTCAGGCCCGGGGGGAGGGAGGGGCGCGAAGTGCGGGGCGAGCCTGCGGCGTCAGAGGCCGCCGTGACGTTGCAGCAGCCGGAGGCCGCCGTGCGTTCTCCCGGGTAAGTTGTATTTGGATCCCGGGAACCTGGCAGTGGCGGGCTGCACAGGCTTCCGGGTAGGGAGGTGTGGAGAGTGACCTGTGCTCGCACACAGGCTTCTTGGTGGCGGCAGCAGCAGCCTTAGCGTCTCACGCCCGTCTCTGGGGTCCGGGCTTTTAGCCGCGGCTCTCACCCATCTCTGGAGCTCCTTTAAGCAGCGCTCTTAATCCCCTCTCCTCGCGCACCAGGAAACAAAGAGGGAAGAAAAAGTCTCTTGCCTCTTCGGCAGCTCCAGACTTTTTCCCGGACTCCCTCCCGGCCAGCCGTGGTGCACTAACCCCTTCAGGCTATGTTCACGCCGCCAACCACAGTCCTCTCCCTGCGCTCCGACCTCCTCCGAAGCCCGAGCCTCAGCTCCCAGCCCCGCCCGCCCTGGCGGGTGAGCAGACAAGCCTCTCGGGCTGGTGAGTGCCGGTGGGCGCCGATCCTCTGTGCGGGAATCTCCCCGCTTTGCCCTCCGCACCCCTGTGGCTGCGCTCTCCTCCGCGGCTCTGAAGCTTTCCCCCTCCGCCACCCCCAGTCTCCGCCTGCGAAGGGCCTCCTAGTGTGTGGAAACCTTTCGTCCTTCACGGCTCCCTCCCACTGGTGCACGTCCCGTCCCCATCCTTTTGTCTCTGTTTTTTCTTTTTTCTTTTGCCCTACCCAGGTACGTGGGGACTTTCTTGCCTTTTGGGAGGTCTGAGGCCTTCTGTCAGCGTTCAGTAGGTGATATGTAGGAGTTTTTCCACGTGTAGATGTATTTCTGGTATATCTGTGGGGAGGAAGGTTATCTCTGTGTCTTACTCTTCCGCCATCTTCCTCAACTCCCAATTCTTATACTCTTGAAGTTCATGGTATAGATGTACTACAGTGAGGTTATTCGTACAACTACTGGTGGACTTTTCCGTTATGTTCAGTTCTAGAATATCGTAAATATTACTACTGTGAACACTTACATACGTGTCTGTATGTGGACGTATATCTTATTCTCTTGGGTAAATGCCTAGGAGTGGGATTGTTGTGTTCTATGGTGTGTCTCTTTAATTTTACCATACACTGCCATATTATTGTCAAACAGGCTTTCACGTTTTGCATTCCTACCAGCAACACACGAGGATTTCAGTTGCTCCACATTCTCACCAACATTAGGTATAGTCAGTCTCATTAACTTTAACCATTCTAGTAGATGTATAATGGTGTCTCATTGTGATTTGATTTCGCATCACCCTAATGACTAATGATGTCAAACATCTTTTCTGGTGTGTATTGGCCATTTGTATATCTTCTTTGTAGTATCTGTTACAACTTTTTGGCCCATCATGGTATTGGGTTGTTTCTCTTGTCATTATTGACTTGTACCGCTCTTTTTATATTTCAGATATAAGCTTTCTCTTCAGTTACATGTCTTGCAGATATCTTCTCCCTGTCTATGGCTTGCTTTTTCATTTGCTTAAATGACAATTTAAATTTAATAAGGTCCATGTTAGTATTTTTTATTTTATGGTTTGTGCTTTTTGTGATTTGTCTGAGAGAACTTTGTCTAATCCAATATTTCAGATTTTCTCCTGTGTTTTGTTAAAGTTTAATAATTTTAACTCCTAGATTTTTAGATCTGTGGTTATTCAAGATTCATTTCAAGTATCATTTTCCTTGTGACTCTTTGAGGAAGAGTTCATCAGACCTTCCTTCCGTACTTTCATAGCACCATATGTACATTTATCTCAGAGTACTTAATTGCAATTATTTAAATGTTTATTTTCCCCAGTAGACTGTGAGCTTCAGTGCACAGTGATAAGTCTTACTCATTTATGAATACCAAATGCCTAGACCATGCCTGATATATAATAGGCTTTCAGACAATACTTGTGAAATGAATGGATGAATGAATAAATGAAAGAATGCAATTATACAATATTAATTCCTTAAATCATATTTTTACAAAGCACTTTTGCGTCAGTACTTCATTAACATCTCACAAGAAACCTGTGAGACAGACATTGTGTTACCTCCATGTTTATAAACTATTATTGGTTCTCTAAAGCCTAATGAATTAAGATCAAACTATTTAGCTTGATATTCAGAACTGTCTATGATATTATTCCCACTATCCTTTCCAGCTTTGTTTTCTGCTATCCCCTTTCACATAGCCAATGGAACAGTTGCCCTGGGCCATGTTCTTTATCTGTGCCCTTGATTTCTGCCTCTTCACATTCATTCATCTCTTCCACCTTAAAATTCTCTCTACCCAATCTCTGCTTGAGAATATCCTGCTCATCTCAAAAGCCAATACTTTGATGTACCTTCCCAGGATCTGACCAGGTGAATGACCAGCTAAATGTGACTGCTCCTTCCTTTACACAACCACACACCTCCATCTTTTTTACCTTAAGTTAAAAAAAAATGGTGTTTGTCCTTAGCTTTAGACCATTTTTCTCTTGGTACCTATCTCCTGGCTGTGGCGTGCTTGCTCTCCTCGATTCGTGGGTTCCCCTTGCTTCGCTGATGCTCTTCCCTCCAAGTTGCCCTTTTGGCTTCATATATCCTCAGACAAAGAGTCATGAGATCTGGATTCCAACTCTAGCTGTGTCAGGCAGTGGCGGTGGGACTTGGGCCCTTAATTGTCTCCTTTGCAAAGGAGATCTAGTCCTGCCTGCCTTTAAAGACTGCTCTAGAAATTAAATAATACAATGGCTGGGAAAGTCACTTGTAAATTTAACATGCCACAGAAACACAAGCTATTATAACCATTATTGAAATCAATGTTTAGCTTCATTCCATGCATCTCTCAGCCCTCACAGTTGAAGACAGATGTATTTGGAAGAAATGTTTTAGGGCGGGTGTACTTATGGCATTTGCTTAAAATGGCCCTTAACTCCTGAGCCTCCCTGTGGCCTAGGTGAGCCCTGAACACCACCTTCTTGTTCCTCCCTACATTTTGCTTTATGTTCAGTTAGACGCTTTTGCATCCCTCTGTGCGACGCTCAACATCTGTGCACGCTTCCTCCTCACAGGCTTTCTACAGCTAATGTGAAGGGGAATGGTGACTTATTTCGCCTGATTTACTCAAGTTGTTGTAGTTGTGAAACCTGGCCTGAATGTGGCTGTCACTGTCTTTTATGAGGGGCAGGGATCCAGATGGCAGGAAAGGAAAGCTGAAGCCCAGAGTGAACAGTCCCTTCCTGTTTTCAACACCATCAAAGGATTGTACCTCCCCAGGCAAAATGAACTGCGAGGTTATCGCAACTGGGCTGCCCACTTTCTTTGACTATTGGGCCCTCTCCCCCTTCGTTAAACCTTCCCCTCTGGACTGTTATCACCCTCAATCGCCTTTGTCACATGTCTTCCTGCACATCCCAGTTATCTTCTTCCAAGCCCTCTGGATTGGTCTGAGATTGAGTCTGGTTCCCCAAATTAAGTGCACCTACTTTCCCGACTCCCTCTCACGGGGAAGGTTCAAGTTAGTTTATTTAATGATATGAGGAGAGGCCATGGTTAAAAGCATAGCCTCTGGTGCAAGATTTTCTGAATTCAAATTCCTGCTCTGCCATACTCTCTTTCTGATGATTGCAAGTTATTGAACTTCTCTTGCCTCAGTTTATAAAACTGTAAAATGGGCTACTGAGAGTCCCTACCTCATTTCTTGTTGGATTAAATGAGTCTATTAAAGGGTTTAATGAGTTTATCACATAAGGAATTTGTTAAAGTGCCCAGTACCAAGTAAGCAGCTAGTACAAGTGCTATATGCCAATTAATTGACTTGAACCTAGAACAGAGACATAAAGCACATGGCTTCACACCTTTAACTGTCTATGTTCTAATCTTGTTTTTGCCATTTCTTGGCCACACAATCTAAGTCTAGGTAATTAATCTTTGTAGGCTGAATTTCTTCATCTGTAATAATAGTACCTTCACCATATTGGGTTGTGTTAAGCATTAAATAACATATGTATTAAATTACTTTTAGCACGGTGCTTGGTACATAATAAGCATGCATTTGAATTGGGTACTTTTATTTCTTAGCTGACTAGAATTCCCCTTCCTAATTATTTAATCATGGTCTTCTGGAGCATTGTCCAAATGTCTCCACTTATTCCAGAGGGATGGCTTTCATTGTATATTCATAAAGTCCGGTCAGAAGGTAGAAGAGCTATTTTTGCATAAACTAGATTTGTGATACTTCTCAACTCACAGAGGATCAACAGAGGTATTGTACAAGGAAGACAAGCAAGGGAACAGGCAAGCAAATGGGCAGTTTAAATTAACCTAACAAATAAAAGCCCTTTAATTAGTTTTCAAAGCACATCTATCATCTCACACTGTGGGAAAAACCAGCCATCTAATACTGCACCAAGTCCGGCAAGCCCCAGGTGGACTCTGTTCCAAAAGCTGTGATGAGTCCTTGTTCCAGTCTTTCCTTTAGGTTAATTCCAAAGAGGCAAGATAATGGACTGAGAGCTGCGTTTTGTTTGCATGTGTTCAAAGCTTTTCTCTTTGAAAAATGACGCTGCCATTTGCACACATATTTGTGTATAGTGTCTAATTATGGGCTCAAAGAAGAAAAGACCCAAAAATAGAGTTTATGGTTATTTCTCCATCTTTTTCTCAGTTTTCTATTGCTAAGAGTATAACTGAATTCCTATCCCAGAGGAAGAGACTAGGAAATGTAACCCAATAAGAAAATGAATCATGTACAGCCATCAGGAATGGAGAAGAGAAAAACGAGGGCGTCAATTAAGTGTTCACCTTTACCCTAGTGCAAGAAAAGGAGGAATATTTATTAGACACTTTGATCTGTAGGTAAAAAGAGTCTATGGCTCACATCAAGGAAAATATACATCCTCCACCTTGCAGTTACCTTTTATCTACCCAAGCTGAGTAATCAAACCGTGGGCAGAGCAGGCATGGAATTTGCTGTTCACCTTTACCTGCCTATGCCATTACTGTGGATCACAGAAGTCATATCAGTTGTATAAAATCGGTATTTTTCATTAATGCTCATAGAAGAAAGTTGCTCAGGCCATTTTTATTTATGCCTCCATCAGAATTCTTCACCTGAAGATGAGGGCTTAAGCATTAATATGTTTTCGGAGATTGAACAATGAATAGTATTTACAATACCCATTAAAGTGCTGTGATTAGTACTAGAGGTTAGCACTAGAAAGGTATAGGATAAACAAGCAAGTAAGAAATTGCTTTTATCAAACTATAAAGCCAAAAGCCAATACTGAACTGAATTATCTTCTCCTGTTAATTCCTTTCCCTCAAACCAGCATTTAATTTGACTAGTAAGAATGTTTAAGGACAGAGCAATAGTTTAAACAATTTAGAACCACTCACTTAGGTAGGAAATAAAGTTTATTGTTTGGTAGACCAAGGAACCTTCTAGGTGTTTAGTTTTTTAAAGCATACTAATTAAAAAGATAAATAAAATCCATCCTCTGAAACCTTATGTCAGCAAAAGAAACACTGTAAGTTAGGATTATAAAATTAATTTACTCTGACTTGATGTCCTGGGCTTTTCCTTTTGAGATTTTGGCTCTAGGGAATGCCATACCTCTTTACCTTGCTTGAACTAACAGGCTTTGAATTCACTTTTTTTTTTCCCATACAGAATTCTCTATTTTTTTAGAAAGCTTGGAATATTACTTGAAAGAAGGATTTTCCAAATGTCTAGCTTGCCCCATTAGTTTATTAAAATCCATTATCCTCAATTTCTCTATTGCTAAAAAAATTCACTTCCTTTCTTTGATTATCCCACTAGTCTGTCTAAACTCCAGTTTTCCATCAAATAGAGCAGGAGATGTGAGCTCTGATGAGGAGAGGCCCCTGAAAATCAGAAAGAAGACTGCCATTTGGGCATGATCATGAAGAAACTCTCTGGAAAAAATCTAAGAACTGGAAGGGCTGTCCCAATGGCCACAGAAAGAGAAGGGCAAAGGAGGTCAGGAGTGTAGAGAAAATGCAGTATTTTGGTGGCACACCTGGGTAAGCAGAGCCCAGTGGGGGTGATCTGCACCAGAGTAGAGGGCCCGCAGAGCCATTTCTAGAAGCTGTAGGGGGTGGAGAAGTGTATTCCTCGCTTAATGGCTTCCTAATTTTGCTCTGTGTTAAACACACATAGGACCCATACTCCTAACCTCTTTCTCTTCTGAGAAGATTCCTGAATCTACATATTATACTTTCTTGTAATCCTGGAAATTAATTTTTTTATCACCACTTCCCACTTTCCATTTTTCTAACACCTTGTGACACCTATGCTGTGTAGGCTTTAATAATGGATTTCATGGCAATGATGTATGATGTCAGCATGTTCCCATTTCATTGATGGAGCTGTCAAGGCACCCCTGATCTTGGCCATGTTGCTACAGAAATGAGAAAAAGCCCTTCGAAGTCAAGGAAGAAAGGGAAGCACAAAAAGCAAGATGACATTCCTGGTATGATTCAAATTTGAGGAAAAATGACTGTCAAACCCAGCACCTGGTGAACTCTCTTATACTCCCACTAGAAGACTCAATATTCGTTTCCTTGCCCTAATTGTATTGTGATAATTACTATCAAGATGGTATCAACTGGACCCTCCTCTTCTTGAGATGACCCCATGATCTCTAATAACCTGAGTTAATCCCTGCGTGTTTCTTAGGCCTTTTAATTTTCTCTACCCAATCCTTGCTTGGCCTTTTAAAAGAATGCAAAGAGAAGAAACCAGAATTATTAGTTCTCTAATTGCTGTGTAACATACTACCACAAATTCAGTGACATTTAAACAACACCCACTTATTAGCTGATTTCTGTAGGTCGGAAGTCAGGCCCAGCATGGCTGGGTTCTCTGCTTAGGGTCTCACAAGGCTGAAGTCAAGGTGCCAGTCAGCTGTGTTCTCATCTGGAGCTTGGAGTCCTCTTCCAAGCTCATTCCTATTATTGGCAGAATTCAATTTCTTGTAGTTGTAGGACTGAGGTACCTGTTTCCTTGATCACTGTCAGCCAGGGGGCTCTCTCAGCTCCTTAAGGCAGCCCATACTCCTTCTCTTGTGACCTCCTCTATCTTTAAGCCAGAGTTGAATCTTCCTTGTGCTTCAAATCTCTCTGACTTCCTCTTCTGCAACCAGCCAGTGAAAGGTTTCTGCTTTTAAGGGCTCATGTGATTGGATCTGGCCCACCCAGATCATCTCCATATGTCAGGGTCAACTGTGCCATACAGCGTAACACAGTCACAGCAGTGACATCTCGTCACATTCACAGATTCTGGGGGAAAGGGGCATGGAGTCTTGGTGGGGAAGGGCATTTTTAGAATTCTGACTACCACACCAGGTCAAAGAGCATATGAAAAAGGGTCCCAGGACTGACTTTCCTTTGAGCCAAATAATCCTCAAGAATCATTTTATTAAAATCCGTGATGTAGAAAGTTTTTTTAAAAAAACATAAGCAAAACAAAAATAAGTATCTGCTCAGTGGACATATTAATAGCAAGAAATCCATGTAGTTATAACTTGAATTGTGCAAAAGAAAAAATATCATGACCAAGTGCAAATCATTGCACATTCTTTTGTGAGCATTTATGGGAAGCTAACATTCTGATGGCGTTGGATAATAAGGGTGTGATTCCCCTCTGAATCTAATGAGTCATGAGAGGAAGGACAGTCAGTCAGCACTGTCGTCTGTCTGCATCGCATCAAATGACTGAGGGGCTTGGTCACTGAATGATCATACGTGGTTGTACCTTGAAATGTCTCTTTGCTGAAAAATTGTTCCTGACATGATGCTGGCACATGCAAAGGAGTAGAGATGAAGACTTATTTCTTCCAGTATTAGGAAGAGCAGATTCTCATTAGCAGAAGAACTGCCAGGCACCTAGCCTAGACAGATGGACTTAATGAGAGGAAAAGCTCATGGCCTCCTTTACGTTACTGACAGAAAGAAAGTGCTCTTACTTAGGCAATTTCTCCCCTGCCACATTTGACTTGTGCTCTCTCGCCACTTGGATATCCTTGAATATATAACCTTTAGAGGAGTGTTTTATAGATTTTATTTATTATATTTTTATTATAAAAAGGATGTATGATGTCAGCATGTTCCCATTTCACTGATGGAGCTGTCAAGGCACTCCTGATCTTGGCCATGTTTTATTTATTATATTTTTATTATATTATTATATAATATATTTATTATATTTTTTATTTTATTATAGACTTTAGAAATTGATTCTTGTGGAACCCAAGTCCTCATTTTATTAAAGTGCTCCTGGGTCTTGCGCTGCCTGGAAGGGGAGCTGTTCTTTTTCTCCTAAATCTTTTAGTTCCTATTCAGAGCCAGGCTGAACAATTTACAAGTCATGAATGTGTATAATTTGGCTTGGGCCCTCCTAACTCATACACCAATGGAGCCATTAGGCATATGTTGGGTCCTCAAAGCCAAATGGACCAGAAAGAACATTTTCAACAGGCTTCAGTGATCACTTCAGTGGTCATTTCACATAGCCAGTTCTGTAGATTCACATCCAATCTCACAGTTTTTGTTTGAGTGGTCCAGATCCACATGTGAATGCTTCCTCAATTCGTTGGATGATGTTTTAGCCTTCTTTTGATTGAACAGACACAGTGAGGGCGTAATCTGACCCTCCAAGTAATGTTATCAATAATGCTATTGAGAGCTTGCTGTACACTGCGCATACTCTAAGAGCTTTATATAGGTTAACCCCGATCATCTCCACTATGAGGCAAGTCCTGTCATGATACTCATTATACAGATGAGGTGTCGGAGGCATATAAATACAACCAACATCATATGGCTTGAACCCAGGCATCTTGGCTTCAGAGTCTATGCTCTGAACTACTAAACTGTGCAGGATTTTATCTCACTTCTGATAATATATGCAGGATAAGAACCCCATCATATAGAATTCTACACTTTAAAAAATGGTCATTTTGAAATCAGTTTTTGAAAACCACCACAGAGAGCTTCTTAAAAGGTAAAAGTTGTTACCCCTGAAAAACCTTATTAGGTTGGTTTACTAAAATTATGTAGAAGTCAACATAGTGTACTCAGATAATCGAGTTAAACTCAAAAATTGTGCTTGGGCAATAACATAACGTACAAAAACTTGGAACAAGCACTTCACAAAAGAAGATAATTAAACGACCACTAAGTATATGAAAAGGTGCTAATCATCGTTAGTCATTAGGGGCACGCAAGTTAAAACTACAATGAAGTACCTCTGAATACCGTCTGAATGGCCAAAATGAAAAGACTGACACTGATGAGTGTTGACACAGATGTGGAACAACTGGAACTCTCGTACATTACTGGGGAAGTGTGAATTGTTTCAACTAATTGGCAAAACTGTCAATATGCACTGGAGCCAAACATATTCATACCCTGTGGCCCAGCAATTCCATTCATAGATATATTCTTACAGTGAATGAATGTGTATATCCATCAGAAGTTATATATCAAGTGTTCAAGCAGATTTAACACATAATAAACTAAAACCTGGAAGTGATGCCTGTCAATGGGAAAATAGACAACAAAAAGGAACAAATTACAGCTACACAAACATGGATACATCCCACAGACATTATGTCCTACGAAAGAAGCCAGTTATAAAAGAATACATACTGTAAAATTTCATTAATATGAAATTCAAGAAGAGGCAAAACTAATCAATAGTTAAATAAGTCAGAACGGTGGTTACTTCTGGGGAGAGGTGTTGACTGTGAAGGAGAACTAAAACTATCTGGAATACTGGAAATGTTCTCTATCTTGATCTGAAATGTATATCCATGTTAAATTTCATTGGGCAGTACAATGCACATTAGGGCATTTGAACGTATGTATTTTTTTCAACTCCAGAAAAAAGGAAAAGATTTCTGCCTGGGAAAGTTTTTTTACATATGGTTGAACAGGACATTTTAGCGCTTTTTCATTTCCTTGTCATTTGCATGATACCCCTTTCCTCATGGTGCAATACTTGTTGATTATTTTTCTTATGATGCATTTACCACATAGGTATCTTCCAAACAAAAATGTTGAAGCCTTGCAATTTTTCTTCCTTAAAAACGCCTGCTGTATTTTGCCTCTGTCTTGGTAAAGCAATAGGCTGCTTTTCTTTTTTTATTTTTTGACCACAAACACAAATCTTTAAGGAAAACAAACATTTAAAATTTATATCCATTTTAAGGGTGTCACTATACTATGGCCATACAAAGAGGAAGAAACAATGCAGTGGTAGGGAAAAAGTGTGGTAAAATATTCTCCCAATTAGGAATCAAAACTGAATTTCAGTATTAAAATGCTGTTTGGATCACCAAATATGTGAAATTCACATATAAGATGTACTTGTTCTACACATCATGCAAAAACTTTTTTTTTTACTATGGCTATTTTGACATCTGTTATAGTAGTTCTCTTTATTATTACAAATATTCTGCTAAATAATACAAGTTTTTAAAAGTTGTATGAAAACATTCCCATTAAAGATAAAAAGAGCAAATACAGCAAACAAATGGGGGATTATTTAAATTAAATTCTCAGGTTTAGGTAGACTTCCGTCCTTTTTGTGGATTTTTCAGGCATTTATAAGAGTTTAGAATCTTACAGAGGCAACCCAAGTCTCAGAGTTGCTAATGATGGGCAGCATTTGAGGGTAGAAAGCAGAGGGGCCCAGGGCCCAGAACTGAGGAGCTGGCTTCAGCAATCACCCCTGGGGCTCCCGTACTGACGCTGAAATAGAAAAGCTATTTCAGTGTCAGTATGAAAAGCTAAAGTTATTGTCACCAAATAACTAAAACCATAAATAATTGCAGTGCAGGAGGGAATTTATTCTAAGAGTGTTAAATCATCTAATTTAAATAATTAACTGTTGAGGATTTCCTTGCCTCTGATGTGAGATTTCCTCCAATGGGAAATTCCCAATCTTCCTCTAGTTATTCATTCTACAAATACAAATTGAGCACCTGCTTCGTACCAAGCTCTGTGTTATGCTGGGTACACAATGGGTCTCTGCCTTCATGAAGTGTATGGTCTATAGTGTCATATTTCTCAGCATTACGGACGTGATTTCATTAAGATTCACCCGGGAAGGGAAGTTTGGGTGACTTCCTGAGAAAGGAGTTTGAAGGAGAAAAGAACTACCTTTTATGGAATACACCATGTGACATTTTATTTATAGAATGTCATGCGAGACCCCACAGCATGGGCTATTATAATAACTGGCTTGACCAAGGGCACTTACGGCTGATAAGGGATTCAGATCCAAGGAAATCTGAGCCCTGGATATTTTATCCTACTACAGGAGGCTGCCTCACCACCAGCCTTCCCAAGGATCCTTGGCAAACCTTTCTTTTCATAGTCCTCAAACATCAAACAAACCATACATTAAGTAGCTTTGGTACGCTTTTACCTACATGCTGAAAATGCCAATTCAATAACTCCTTTCCATCTGAGACACAGAGTGCTGGAATTCAAGGGCACTGGATTAGCAATAAGGAGGCATGCAACTGAGACCCTACCCTTTTTATAGTAAAATCTTCTCTAGGTACCACTCTTTCATCCATAAAAGGCAATAATAGGCATCGGCCCTGCTTATGTCCAAAACTTGTTTTGATGATTAAAAAAATAACAGATTTGAGGACTAAGCATTATGTGAAAATGTATTCTTATTAATAGAGTTAGCCTATCCTCCAAAACCAGCATAGGCACTGTGTACTTTCCTTTCAATGTTTTAAAGGTTTTTTTCTTTGTTTTCTATGGTTTCTTTGTGGCTCTTATTTTTGAAGCCACATGGCAATTGACAAATTTATGTTCTTCAATACATGTACTATTATATGTGTATCCCTGAAGCTCATGGGAGCAATTAAGCACTGTAATTCAGAGTTTTTCAGATTTTATTAAGGTAATGCTGTAACATATACAATTTATTACATATTACTTCTAGTAGGGCTTAGGGACAACCCTGTAATCAAACACAATATTTCTTTGGCAAGCGGTATGAATATTCACACTAAATGGGATCTGTAGACCCTATAATTAGCCTCCCATCAGTTCAGGACAGGTTTGCTGCCAAATGAGCTATGGAAAACCTTCTGGTTTTCAGAGCTTTGGGGATTTCAGAGGTGTGGCTAAGAGATTTGGGACCTGTACATTTTCAGAAGTGCTAGCTATTTACATTTTATATTAAGTCTGCTCCCCCTCCCCCAATCTTAGATGCTTTATGGTCATTCTTTTATTTGGTGGGAGCGTCCCTGCTGTCCCCACTGCTGTCCACCCTGGGAGAAACTCCTCTTCCTTGTCTCACCTCCTCCATGGTTCCCTACTATCCACAGGGGTGGGTCTCTGGGCGACCATGTACATACATGTAACTATTCCTTTGATGGTAATTGATTTGTCCAGAGTGAACAGACAACCTGAACTCGGGTGATCAGAGTCCTATCCCTGACTCTGCCTATCACAGCTGGTGAAAACAGAGGTGGAGTCCTGTCCCAAAGCAGATGACCCTTTCCTCTGGGAATTTGGAACTGGACGAGAAAGAAAGCAATCCCTGTCCAGGTGCCTAGAATTACACAAATGAACATCCTGGCACAGTCTATAGCCAGGCTCTGTACCGTGTGCAAATAAGAGACAAGGGGGAGAGAGAGAGAGAGGGAGGGAGGGTTGGATGGGGGGCAGGGAGAGAGAGAACAGAACAAATCACATCTCTTATTTAGAGACAGACAAAGAGGTTCCTACTCTTTTTCATCTCTCCAGTCCAGTTTGGATGCCCATGTGCACATCAATTCTTAGATTACATAAGATTTTTCAGTTGTTTCAAAATAGGTATCACTTTCAAAAAAATTTTTTTAAGAAGTTTAGAATAATTTTAGATTTATAGAAAGTTGCAAGGATAACACAGAGAGGTTCCATATACCCTACACCCAGTTTTCCCTAATGTTAACATCTCACTTTGGTACAGTACATTTGTTGTGCCTAACAAACCAATATGGATACCTTAGTTTTTGCCTAATTTTTGTTGTTGTTGTTCAAGGATCCAATCCAGGGTACCATATTATATTTAGCTCTTGTATCTCCTTAGGTTCCTTTTGGCTTTGACAGTTTCTCAGACTTTTCTTGTTTTTTATGACCTTGACCGTTTTGAGGAGTATTGATTAGGCATTTTGTAGGATGCCCCTCAGTTGGGAACTGTCTGATGATTTTCTCATGATAAGACCAGGGTTATGGGTTTTAGGAAGGAAGACAACAGAGGTAAAGTTCCCTTCTCATCACATCATATCAAGAGTATATACTGTCAACATGACTCCTCACTGTTGATGTTGACCTTGGTCATCTGGCTGAGGTAGTGTTTGTCGGGTTTCTCCTCTCCTCTTTTTGCCCTTTCCATATTGCCCTCTTTGGAAAGAAGTCACTATACAGAGCCCACACTTCAGAAGTGGGGAATTATGCTGCACCTCCTTGAGGGTAGAATATCTGCAGAAATTATTTGGAATTCTTCTGCATGGGAGATTTGTCTACTATCCCTCAACTCTTTTTAGCCAATCATTTATTTATATTAGTATGGAGTCCTGGATATTTTGTTTTATAATATCGGTTATAATCCAATACTACTTTATTTTATTGCTTAAATTGTTCCAGATTTGGCCACTGGGAACTCATTCAGTTCGCTCCTATGTCCCTTTGACATACCTCTACCGTTAAGAGTTTTTCTTTTCTTTTCTTTCTTTCTTTCTTCCTCTCTTTCTTCTTCCTCTCTTTCTTTCTTTCTCTTTCTTTCTTTCTTTCTTTCTTTCTTTCTTTCTTTCTTTCTTTCTTTCTTTCTTTCTTTCTTTCTTTCTCTTTCTCTCTTCCTTCCCTCCCTCAGTCCCTCCCCCCTTCCTTCCTTCTTTCTTTCTTTTTCCCAATCTCCGTATGGCCAGGGAAGACCAGGAGCTGTGATTCTACCTGGGCACGAGGAGTTCTATCTCTTTGCTCTCAATTCAGGCTGATATTTGATCCCCATGATTTGGAGCTAGGAGACATACACAGTACCCCAAACTCCTCCCTAGGAGTTGTTTCCAGTAGAAAACATGAGATATGTATCTCGCATACCCGAGTTAATGTCACATAAACAACAAATTAACAGTTCTCCGGAGGCCCCCCAAAGATCGTGACAGAAATTGTCTTACACTCTGATATTGTGAAGTGTACGAAGTGTCCGTCATATCCTTCTTATAAATATAGCCTTCTGTTTCCTTCTGAATAGTGACATGGACTGCAGCCCTCATATTTCTCTTAACTTATTTGCTTATTTGGTGACATTTACTAACAAAAGAAGGTTCCCACTCATAAGCTACCACCTACGTACTCTCACAGACACACAGGTGTTACATAAACAGATCATGCTGATGGATGGTGTCACTATTTGCTCCTTGAAAATCTTCAGTAAATGACTCTGGCCTCCTCTTCTCTCAGCCACCCGTGTTTAGTCAGATTCCATTTTTGCTGTCTGTCTTCATTTTCTCAGTGGACATGATAAAGCCAATTTATAATTCTGCAGTTATTTACTGTCAGTGCAGTTCAGAAGGTTCATTTAAATGCTAACCACTTGGTGTTTCGCGTTAAAGAACTGCTCGTAAGCTATGTCTTTGTGAAGCATTATACATTTTACAAAATGATTTCTATGGGGATACTAGCCATTGCAAGAGGATTGAGCACCGTTATCAGCTTTCCCGCCTTCTCAGGTTAAACTTGCCAGAGGCAGTTTTGTCTGCTGTTGCATAATTAATAGAACACATAAGATTTTTACTCGTTCCCTTAGCTTTATTATTCATTTTAATACTACACTGATTTGATTTTAACCCATTTAAATTATTCCAAATTCCATGCAAAAATCTATTCAAACATAAAGATTAATTCACTTCATTAACCTTTTGATTAGAAAATAAAACCCCAGTACTTATCTATATGGATTTTTCCCTTGAAATAGACTGTGGAGAATTGCACCTTAGAAGCTGTATTTCAAGTGGCTACTAATTATGGTCAAATCTACATGGTGGAGGAATTAAAGGAATTAACCCATGCGCAATTGCAAGATCCCTTACCAAAACCCTTGTTGGAAAATAAAGGCGCTCTGTGGTAACGAGTGAACATTTTCACTCCTTGTCAGTCACCTAGTTTTTAAACTCTTTCTGCGGTGCCTCAGTGTCTAATAAATTCAAATGGTTTGGACTGAAGTGAATGGTTTCTTTTAGTAATCCCACAGATATTTTTGCTCTGCTGCTGTGTTCCATCTCTGTGCTAGAAACAGTGGAGATTCAAAGATGAGCAACATATAATTATGAGCAATATATAATCCTCACCCTAAAGGTGACAATTGTCTAGTAGAGAAACAAAGAGAAGTCCCGAAACCACCATACTGTAAGGCAGGATGAGATCATGGACCAAAGAGAGGAGCTAAACCGTTTAGAGGAGGAAGACCTTCTTTCTGTCTGGGGGGATTCAAAGGCCTTACATTGCCTTATTTTTTCTACCTCACTCCTGAGTATAATTAACATTCCAGATAAACAGGACTACTTACTTCTTCCCCCAAATCTTCATTGCTTACTCATCTCTAATATTTATTTCAGATCTTCCCCTGTCACTTCTGCTTGTTGTAATTCTATCTAATCTTCATACATCAACTCCAGTGTTGCTGCTTCTTTTCAATCATTCGTTGTTTTTACAAACCACCTCTTAAGACATGAATCTCCCTTCTTTGACATCCCATAGGACTTGCCTCTGGTCACCTTTGTAATACATATACTTTTCAGCGTACTTCTCAGCTTCTTCCCACTAGATCACGGGTTTTATTGGAACACAGCCACACGCATTTGTTTGTGCGTCGTCTACCGCTGCCTTCACGCTGCATCTGCAGAGTTGAGTCGTTGTGACAGAGACCTCACGGCCCACAACACTTAAAGTATTTACTGTCTGGCCCTTTGCAGACAATATTTGCTGACTCTTATACTAGATTAAAAATTCCTCAAGGGCAGGGACTATCTTACTATTTTTAAACCTACTTAATACCTAACATAGTAGGTAATATCTTGAATACTTACTGAATTGAGTTGAACTTAATTAAATAACTATGTGAGTTAGGGACTGCATCCATGGGAGCAAAAAGCAGGAACCATTAAGAGAAATTGACATGTAAAGAGGAGTTGCTGTATGAGAGATAAGGTCCTTTCTTCCCAAAGCAGTCCAGAATGTGTTATAAAAAAAAGAGGTAAGAATAATCAGTCAGCTATAAGCCTAAATATATTGGAATATATCGCTCTGAAGCAAATCTTTTGATGAAACATCTTATAGAACAAAACCGATTTTCCCATTAAGGTATTAATATTTTGGCCCACACATACCAATTATTTATTTATTTTCCAAAACATTTGTTCTCAGTCTTAGAGTTCATAGACCATGTATTTAATAAATGCAGACTTCATTGATTAGAACAGTTGTACTCTTAGCATTTACAGTCTGATGCTGGTTCTGGTAATTATTTCAATTATCTAAATTGTCACACTCAGTTTATTTACATGCTGTGTCTAATTTTAAAAATAAATCAAAGATTCGAAACCTTGGCAGTGACTTCTACTCAAGGCCAAGATGGAGTAATAAGGACCAGATTGACCCTCCATCCTGAATCAACTAAAAAAATCTGGACAAAACATGAAAAAGTGGTTTTCAAGGGACTAGACATTAGGCAAAAAGGACAGTGATCCCTGAAAGATGGAAAACAAGCAAGGTCAGTCCTGCTATTGCTTTAACTTACTGTCCTAAGAGAGTTTCCAGGTCATGATGCAGAGAGGAGGAACCCAAGCAGAGCCCAACAAAATCCCAAAATTAAAGAGATGGAGCTGAGAATCTGGGGAGTCCACAGTAGCTAGAGTTGACAGGGTAGAGTACCAGAATGGAGAGAATTGCAGAGAGAGGGAGAAAGAGAGAGAACTTCAGAAGCCTGAAGAGGGTTCCTTTGGACCAGTCAGCAAAGTAGTGATAAGTGCATACATGTGAGGAAGGTAGCTGAGGCTAAGAAAAGAACCAAAACAGAAAAAAAAAAAAACCCAGGGACTTCCCTGGTGGTGCAGTGGTTAAGATTATGCCTGCCAATGCAGGGGACAGGGGTTCGAGCCCTGATCCGGGAGGATCCCACGTGCCGTGGGGCAACTAAGCCCGTGTGCCACAACTACTGAGCCTGCACTCTAGAGCCCACGAGCTACAACTACTGAAGCCTACGTGCCTAGAGCCCATGCTCTGCAACAAGAGAAGCCACCGCAATGAGAAGCCTGCGTACTGCAACAAAGAGTAGCCCCCGCTCGCTGCATCTAGAGAAAGCCCGCACGCGGCAGTGAAGACCCAACGCAGCCGAAAAGAAAAATAAAAATCAAACTAGAGGAGAAAGTACTTGGAGTTCTCACAGGGCTGAAAATAGTGCTTGTTGTTCCCACAAGCCAGATTAGCACACCTGAGTATTCATGGGGCATTAGACAGTGTATTCAGAAGGGCCCTGCTTAACTAAATTACTGCTCTGAGCCTACCTAACAAATCTTAAAAGCAAGATCAAAAGGATCAAGTAGTTTCCAAGTAACTTAACTGTGTCTCAGAGCATCTTGATAATTTTTATAGAAAAAGAAAATCCAGCACCCAACAAAGTAAAAAACACAATGCCTGGCATCTAACACAAAATTACTAGGCATGCAAAGAAGCACAAAGAGATACATAACTGGGAGAAAAATAAACCATTTGAAAACAACCCAGAATTGATACAGATGTTAGAATTAGCAGATAAGAACATTAAAAGTCATTTTAATTGTATTCAGTCTATTCAAAAAGCTGGAGAAAGGACTGAACAGGGTAATAAGAGACATGGAAGAGGTAAAAAAAAAAAAAAAGGACCGAAATCAAACTTCTAGAGATGAAAAATATAATGCCTGAAAAGAAAAGTATACTGGATTGGGATTAATGACAGATGATACTTTACAGAAGAAAAGATTAATGTATTTAAAAATATGACAATAGAAACAAATGAAATAGAGGAGAGATCACAAGAAGAACAGAGGCTCAGTGAGCTGTGGAGCAAGGTCAAGTGGCCTAATATATATGTAATTTAATTCTCTGAAGAGGAGGAGACAGAGAGGGGTACAGAAAGTTTATCTGAAAAACTAATGGATACAGTTTTCCCAAATTTGGTGAAAACTATGAATCTACAAATCTGGGAAGCTTGATAAAGCACCAGAAAAATTAAGAAAATGACTTTGAGGCACATCATTATCAAATTGCTCAAAAGTACGGATTGAAAGAAAATAGTTAAGATGATCAGAGGAAAAAAGACACGTTATGTACATAGGAAAAGATAGGATTACAGCAGATTTTTAAATTAGAAACAGTGCAAGTAAGAAGACAATGGAGTAACGTCTTTAAAGTACTGATTGGAAAAAAACGCCTAGTATTTAATGTTCAGTAAAAATATCTTTCCAAAACAAATGCGAAATAAAAGACTTTTCAGACATACAAAAGCTGAAAGAATCCATCACCAGCATATTTGCACTACAAGAAATGTTAAAAAGTCCCATAGGCAAAAGAAAAATGATACCAGATAGAATTATATATCTACCCAAGGAATGAAGCACACTGGGAATGGTAACTCTACAGGTGAATATACAAGATATTTTTCAAATTATTAGAATCATGCAAAAGATAATTGAGTGGAGACAAAAATAATATAGGGTTTATAATATATTTCAAAATAAAAAATTTGATAACAGTAGCATAAAAGCTGTATGAGACGAAATGGAAGTTTGCTTTGTAGGACTCTTGTACTATATGAGAAGGAATATAATATTAGTTGAAGGTAGACTTTGATGAGTTGAAGATTTATATTATAAACCTTAAAGCAATCACAAAAATAATACAAAAAGAGCATGGACAACAGGCCAACAAAAGATATCACATACAACACTCTAAGGTACTATATCCAAAAGAAGGGAGTGAAAAGGTTAAAGAATAGATGTGACAAATAAAAGATGAATAATAACATGATAGATTTAAATCTAACCTTATCAATAATCATATTAAATGTGAATATTCTAAACCTCCCAATTAAGAAACCCCTGGGTGGGGTTTTCTGCTAAGGGCTAATGGTCATGAACCTGACAGGTTGCTGGTGTCACAGAAGTGGGGAGGCAGCTACTGTTTCTTGTTGATGCCGACCATAGGCCATGGGCTCTCCCGCTACTTCTCTGGTTCGGACGAGCGCTACTCAATCCACTGTGCTCTGCCAGTAACCCCTAAATGGGAAGTACGCTTTGGCACCCAATGACACGACTCTTTGATATGTTAGCTACAAGTCAGTGCTGCTTGTGCTCCCAGGGCTTTGTGGAGGAGGCTTTCCACGGTTTCTCACGGCCTTCCTTCCCTAGTACTCATGTCTGAGTTACAAATCCCAGGCTGTACTCAAAACACCTACTTCTTCCAATCCTGAGATGTTTTCCTAGGTTCAAGCCTCTAGGCCCTCCATTTTAATTCCATTAGGATGAGTTCTCCTCCAGTCGTTGACTTTGGCTCCATTTCTGTCTCCACCAATTCCTTACATATGGTCATATGTTTCTTACCATGTCCAATTCTACCTCCAAAATTTATCTCAAAATTTATCCATTTCTCTTTATTCCCACAGCCAACACCCCGTCCAAGCCATCTCTCCCTTGTTATTGCTATTGTTCCCCAACTAGTCTCCCTACATCCACCCTGACCCCTCTCAAATCTTAGTCCACAGAGTGGCCATCATAGCCCTTTTAAAGAGATAGATCATGTCATATCCTTACGGTCAGAAAACTCATACATGTTACTGAGGCCTGCAAGGCCCTGTGTGACCTGGGTGGCTTTGTGTTTGCCACTTCCCCTTTAGTTTTCTACATTCTAGTCAGGTTTGCTTTCTTTCTAATTCCCTGAAGTTCACTGGCTCTTTCCAACCTCAGATCCTGCAGACCAGCTCTTTCTTCCTCTGGGATCATCCTTGGTCACCTTCATCTAGGCACCTCTTACTTAGCCTTCACATCCCACTTGGACTTCACTTCCTTGGGAAAAGTGTCCTCTGACACTTGGACAAGCACCCATTTACTTGTTACATGCTCCCATGGCACCCAGAATTACTTCTTAACAAGCATTATCAGCTAATTACGTGCTCAGTACTTGTCACTCCAGTGGGATATGAGAGTGGGGAGCACATCTATTTTACTCACTTCTGTGTGCCCAGTGCCAAGCATAATGGTTGGCTCTTGAAGTTCAGTACAGTAGTTCATTAAATCTAAGATGCCAGTGACTATAAGATGCACCATTATTTTACACAGCACTAAGAAAGAAAAACATCTCCAATTAAACTGATTTGTCTTCAATTTTAAGCTACAACCCAAACTCAAAGCTGTGAAAATAGGAAAAAAGAAAGGATCTTAGAATACAGTATATACCATGAAGAGTAAGTAAACTGAATGAATGAGTACAAACTAATCCTATACATTTCCATATTTGCAGAGCATCCTTTCTCTGGAGTCTCCCCAAAAGAGAAATCCACGTATACGACTTAGAACCAACAATAAAATGTATGGTCTATGGGGAATGGTCTTCTACATGAGCCAATTACAAAATGTTAATTCCTATTTCAATTCCTCTTTTAATTAGGGTTACATGGGGGCAAGAAATATTAATAGATACCAATTTCTGTTTAGTGTCTTGTACCTTCAGATTCTCTCCGATGACAGAAAGGTGCTAATTTCCCTTTCCATAAGAAAGGATTGTTTAGGAAGTGAGCAGAAAACAGCAGTGGAAAGCAAAATAAAGGATGGGACTGTTCCAGGGCGAATTCAGAACTGTATGGAAGACTCACTATGATTACTCCAAACTGTGAACCATAATTTAAGAATATGGAAGGAATCTCTAGGTTACTGAATTCTTTGAGTTCCATCAATCAACCCTCAAGTGTATAAACTGCAACAGGCATAAAGGACATCCATTTTAAAGGCTGAAGGGACATTAGTGACTATAAAGTAAGACAGGAGCAGAGCTGAGGTCCAATTAAGTTTGAATTCTGGCTTTGGTACTTATTAGTTGTATAACCTTGAGTCTCAATTTACGTATCTAGAAAGTGGGACCAATAATATCTAGCTCATAGGGTTGTTGAGAAGATTAAATAATACATAAATGAAAAGCACTTAGTAGCAGGTCTGGAGCCTAGAGTCAATCAGTATCAGCTTTTGTTGTTTTCATTCTGAAAAAGGAAGAGGAGGAAACTGCCTAAAGTGTACGAGTATCCTCTATTATTTATTCATTACTGGTGCAATCTGGGTTAACTTCTTTAATAAAACATTTAAAAGTACCAGGATCAAAAAAAGAGGAGGAGAAAGAATGGGCTTGTGCTAAAATGTTCCTCTAAGTTTATTTGGGGAACCTGTATTTCTTTGCTTTACCAAACAAACTTTATTCATCTTTTCATAAACAAGATGTCCCATTCATAGTGGAGAAAAAAAGCACCAGGATCACAACTGTCCAGCGAATGACCACAAAATGAACATGCCCATCTAATTGCCACCCAGGTCAAGAAATATAACATTTCTTGCCCCCTGAAGCTCAGTCACTCGTGGTCCATCCCCATTACTAGTCCCATGCTACTTCCCAAATCCTACCAGAATTCTAGTTGGGACACCATAGATGAATTTTGCCTGTGAATATTTTTTTTATGATTGTTAACTTTTCCTTAATGTAAGATTTGAGAGATTCATCTGTGTTGTTATGTGTGACTGCAGTTCTTACATTTTTATTTCCATCTAGTATTTCATTGTATGAATAGGCCACAATTTAACCATTTTATTGCTCATGGTCATCCAATCTGCTTTCCTTCAACATTTTACTTGCCATTAAATGATGGATAATAGCCTCTACCAGGTTGGGCTCTTAACATAATCACACTGATGAAAATGATGGTTCAAATGGCTACAGCTGATACAAGCAATAAACAGCAATTGAGTTCAGTTAGAAAGTCTGGTGAGGATGAATGTGTAACAGAAGCCTCAGGAATCATTATGTTATTCTTAATATGAGAGAGAAAGGGCAATCAGGCAAACATTGTCTCTTCATCAAAATGGTGAACAGAGTTGCCAACTGCATGTAATACACAGTGAATGCAATCTGCGCAGCCAAAAGACAGGGATTACAGAGCCTGGAAAATAACTTATCTCACACTCAAAAGTTTCCACCTGTAATTAGCATGGTACGGACAACGTGATGAAACTTAAAATTCTTAGTTCTTCCTCTGGGAGGATTTGAATCGACCAGTGGTTTGAATCTTGCTTCTTCAGTTGCTAGCAACATAACTGTGGGCAAATTGCTTAACCTCTTGATGTTTCAGTTTCCCTACCTGTAAATTGGTGATGCGAAGTTGTATCAATACTTATCTCATATGTTTGCTGTGAGATAACCTACGTAAAGCTTTTAGTACAGTGCTGGGCATGTTGAAGAAACTCGGTAACCGTTAACAACGGGAGGTGGTGTGGCCAAGAGATGAATCATACCAACTCAGACTCAACTGCCTGGATTCAAGTCTAGCTCTGTGGGAACTTGAGCACTTACTTAACCCCTCTGTGCCTTAGTATCCTCCTCTACAAAGTGATGATAATAATAATATGTAGTTTATAGTGTTGTCATGGAGTTTAAACGCATCTGTATTCCGGCAAATGATACACAGTGAAAACACTTCCCAAGACAACAAAACTTAGAGCCACAGTTCTCAACCCTGGCTACACATTAAAACCAGCTTTAAAAAATGCTGATGCCTGAACCCTACTGCCAGATAGTTTAATTTATCTGTGGTGGAGTATAGGAAAGCTTTAACATCTCTGCTGATTCGAATGTGCAGCAAAGGTTGAGGCCCCCTCCTTTACTGACACTCCCTTATCAGGCCAATTAAGCTCCTGCACTTATTCCTACTCCAATCACAGAACATCAGGAACCATTGAACACAGTCCCCTTATAATAATAACTACTGAGGGCCTCTTCTATGTAAGTCACTCAGGTCATTCAGAGCTGAACAATACTTGGTCCTCTCCACAAAGAGTTTACAGAACATTAGAGCAAGTACATAGGGCCCTAATCACTAAGCCACAAGTCTGAATGCAATGACTGATATAAGACACAAAGTACCATGGAGGTAAGGAAGAGAGGCCATTTATATTTGATGGATCCATGAGGGCTTCATGTAAGAAGTGGCATCTACTTCAAGCAGATCTTGAAAGATTGAAAGTGAATTCACCTCCTAGTCATCAGTTTTCCCATCCCTAACAGGATTGCTGGGACCCCTTCTGCTAACAGCACAAAAGTTTTAGATTTTATCAGTTCCTGTGTAGTTTGGAAAATATTTGGATAGTCCAGTTTCCTTAAGGCATGGTCAATTTTGGAAAGCAAACTGGGGTCACCCCCTTTTTCTCATTAGGGATGGAAAATGGTTTGCTTTAGGCATATCATGCACTTTGCTTCAGATTGGAGCTCAGGGCTTCTCAAGTCCTAGATGATGATGCAGTACAAAGCAATCCTTAAGTTCAGGTGCACAGATACTTTTTAATGACACATTAAAATCAGAGGAAAGCAAAAACCCACTTGGTTCTTGTTAGGTAAAGAAAAGGGGGTATTTTCTGATGATTGGGCCCCTATGGAAGAGTATGGGGGCTTCACCTCTGGCCCAGAGTGGCTGTAGAGAGTTCAACTGAGGAGAGCTCTGGACGCCTTTATCAGAATCCAAAGAATATATTTGCATCCAAACAAACTGGAGGAGCTGGAAGCGGAAATGGGCACTTGCTTGGGCACATTGAGAAACCTCCAAATTGGTTGTGACGGTGCTGAGGAAGCAAAACTGAGATAAAAATAGCCTGTCTGGATGCCCTCTCATCTAAACCATTGCCGCTTTATTATTGTTTCTTTGGTTATATTACTCTATAAGAAATAGCTGTCAAAGAAGAATGAATATAACACTACTTGATACAATCTGTCAGAGAAGTAAAACTTTATGAAAATGATATTCTGTTAGAGTGACATACTGTAGGTAGCCAGGATTCTTGGCGGTAAAGAATAGCCAGTTAAGGAAAGATGGGCCCCTGGCTATATGGTTCCGCTTTTATTTGTTCTGTCTTCTAGAGAAAGGTTAGATGGATTTTTCTCAGTGACTAGACGTTAGAGATGTATGTATTCATTAATTCAATCAACACACATTTATTGAGCGTATACTACAGGCTAGGTGCTGTTATAGGGAGCAAGCCGGATGAAGATCTTTGCTTTCATGGAGTTCATATTCAAGGTGAAGGAAACAGACAGTATAAAATAAAGACAATCCGTAATAGAATTTGATATGAATCAGTGTTGCTGTAAGGTGATAAAATACAGTGGGGAAACAAATCAAAAAGTTGAGTTGGGTCAAGGTGTGGATGAGGGCATGGGTGAAGGGATAATGGCTAGAACAGGCATTACTGAGAAGATAAGGTTTAAATAAAGACTTGGAAAAGGTCGAGAAGTTAGTCATGTGAATATCTGGGGGCAGAGCATTCCGGGCACAGAGAACAGTCATTGCAAAGGCCCAGGGATGACAGCATGTACCTGCCATATTCGGAAAACAGCAAGGAGGCCAGTGTGCCTGGAGTAATGAGCAGGAAAGTGGCAGTTATCTGGCTGCCATCTTGGTAATTGAATAACTGGGTCGTTTGTCTCTCATCACCCAACAGGCTAGCCTGGCTTTTTTCACATGGTGGTGTTCATAGGGTCCCAAGAGCAGCAAAAGAAAGTGAGCTACAATGTGCAAGCATTTTTCAAGTCTCTGGTTATGTCACATTTGCCATTGTTCCTTCGGCTGAGGCAAGTCACACGGTCAAGTTGACAGTCAACGTGGGAGGGGGCTATTACCCAAAGGGTATGGATACAGAGAAGGGAATTATTACAGCCAGTTTTTGTTAAAAGTCTACCCCATTGCCCTTACTTTACTGAATTATAATCTCCTATTTTATGTATATGTCACTCTGTTTCTTCGTGTCTATATCCTGAGTTTGTAGTACATGCTCCATAATAGTTCATTTTTTCTTCACTGTGTGGCATTTATAAGAACCGAAGACATTTAGGTTATATGACCCAGATGGAGTTCCCCATTTTAGTGAAATGGAAAGAGAGTTCAAAATACTCCTGAACCACAAAATGCTATCCCCCCAATATTTATAAGCCTCACCAGGAGGTGAGCAGAAGCACAGCCTGGGCAGCTTCTCCCACTGTCAGCTCCCTGTAAAAGCTGCCAACAACATTCTTGAACTAAAGTGCCAATAGTGCTCCAGCTCTGTCCCAAGAGAATTTGCACACATCATCTCTTTGCATATTTTTATCACACAGTCACTACATCAACGACTCTTCAGTTTGCTGTGGCTCAGGAAATGTCATAAGGGAAAGTTTATGAAGTCTCCCACGTATACAGACATCTGGTTGAAGTAAGCAGGCCTGCAGGTCAATTTGCCAAAGTTTGGCTTTGTTACTTTTCAATCTTTTATCCAGGAACTCAGTAAAATCCTGATTTCACAAAACAGAATTGTTCCCCACCTCTTTCAGAAATACCGATCTGACCTAGGAAATTCATTCCAACTAGCTGGGGACGTACCTGATTCAAGGAGCATTCATCTTTATTTTTTAGAGTTAAAACAGACATCCCCCCAAAATCCTTACTTCAAAACTTTTGTAGGTATCAGTCTTACTGCTTTCATAGTTTCTCTTGCTGCAGTCTCTAGATAGAAACATTCTCATGGGGAATAAAGCAAGACCAAACATGGCAGCACTCTTTTGTTTTAAATTCCAGGCTGTCCTGGGTTTGGCAGCTTCTTGAAATGGCCCAGCTGGTCTTAGTTGACCAGATGGCTGAAAAGTAAGGCAAAATTTCCTTATATAGGAAATAGGGCATTTCAGTTAATAATGGCTAAAGATAATGCCTCTGGATCTTTGCTCCAAGGAGATGGTTATGGACCTGTCAGAGTCACCTGCACACTGCATCCCAACTGTGCCCTATCAATGCTTGCTCTCAGCTCTACAGCCTCTGGGCTGTAGCCACAAATGGGACTCAAGACACACTTAGGAGTGGCTGCGAATCATTTAGCTATAATAACAAACACAGTGTAAAGGAAAAGAATTGTTCAACTCCGTTTGGCCACACTCAAAGCCTGCCTGGTGTCTCACAGCCTTCTATTCAGTTCATCCTGATATTTTCCTGTGGGTTAGAAGGACGACAATACACCCAGCCTTCAGTCTTTTTTTTTTTTTAAAGCTTTTTAAAAGCCAGAGTTTGTTTCTATTTAAATCTTTAAAATGTCCCAAGTCCCAGGGATTTCCAGGTTTAAGATAATATTACAGTCAGGTGATAACTGCCACTAGGGGTTTTATGCGCCAAACTGTTAGAACATTACCAGCAAAACAGCTTCCTGGAGGTTGATAAAGATGTATATTTTAAAAACCAATTTTATAGCTTCAAATGGGAGGGTACCTCTGGAACAGATATAATGCCAGTATTTCATTTTTCTGTATTGAGGGAAGAGACTGAACTTCTAAACACCAAACCAAACAAAACCAGACCAAACGAAGCAAAAACCACAAAAAGCTTTGGTTGGCAGGAAGTCAGGGAATTAACTTGGAATCAATAAACACAAGTTTCTTACTTGAAATGTGTTTAAAATTCGTGAAGCATGTTGGAAACCTGCCCAGATTGTCTTCTAGAAAAGCTTGTTTTATAAGTGTAGCCCAAATATTATGAAGAGCAAAGTCCTCATTGCCTGGAATGACCTTTACCTCCTCCTACTTCCACCTGTTTAGTCTGCTTCATAGATTCAGCTCAGGCTCCCTCCTTCAGGCCATGTTCCTAGCACTGCTCCTTCCTTCTTTGACTCCCTTCCCCTGTTGCTCTTCCCTCCTCCCCCTCCATTTCCCCCTCCTCCATTTAATAATGTTAGGCATCCTCATCGATGTCCTTATATTCCACATTGTTTCATAATCACCATTCCACGTATCTGTCTCTGGCATACCAGATTACAAGCCCCTGAGGCAGGGGCAAGGACTGTTTTTTTTTTTTAATCTTTGATTTCTCCAGCTCCTAGCATAATGAATAGCCCAGAGCAGATGCTCAATCAATGTTAGTTGAATAAATGATGGATGAATGAACTGCCAATTAAATTATACCTGGAATACCACTTGACTACAAGGCTTTTCAACACTGTTTATTCATTCACTAACCAACTCTTTACTGAGCACCTCCTATGAGCCACGTGTTATACTAAGTGGTGGGTAGGTAAACATGGACAAAATCAAGAGTCCTTGCCCTCATAGGGCTAAAACTCTAAAATCGGGTATGTTTATTTTATAAGTATAGTAGTATGGGAATGGGATTTTGACTAAAGCCTCACTCTGGAGGGAGAATCTACACATATGCATGCAGGATGCAGGACTTTCTAGAAGAAATGCTATCTAGAGACCATTATACCCGACACCCTGTATTCTGGAAGACTAGACATTTGAAAAGAATTAATTGAAGTCATGGAATCTGTGGGTGTTGACAGCGCTATGGCATTTTCCCTACTCTCCTAAAGCGGGTCAGGAGAAGGTGGTTTACCCCACCACAGCAAGAGAAGAGCTCTCCTCCACATGTCATACCTGCTGAGCTGCAGAAATTCCAAGTTGCCCTGGAATTGGAGAGTAAAAGAGTTCTTAGGAGAACCTGTCGTGTGTCCTCAGCAGGTTGGGTTTTGTATGAAAATATGAACACTAGTACTTCTTTCTTACCTGGATAAATTCCAAAGGCAGTAGGTAGCTGGAATACCCAAGATGAAAGGGTGAAGGCAGAAGGGTTACCAATTAAGTTGCATTTCCACTATTTAGCATGGCAAGAACACATGTTCTTGGTGGGCCAAATAAATGGTGTGGGAAGTAGCCAGATGTGAATCTTGTAAGCATGCCAACCAGGAGGGCTGTCTAGTTAAGTAAGGAGGCCCTGCAAGTAAGAAACTGTATGGAATATGCTGCTAGGAGATGATAGCTAAGAGGAGACTGTAAGACATCAGCCAGAGTGCATTATTCATCCAGGGATGGCGTGGTATGTGGGACCCCCAGAAATCTCCGAAGAAATCAAGTTCAATTCACAAGAAAGCTGGCATTTGGAGGCTTGCCATTAGAGAAGGCAAGAGTTAGAATACAACAGTGTGAGTCACATACAACTTTCTTCCATCCACCCTTTTACCCTCAGCCTGGTGAACTCAGCAACAGGAGCAGGGAGGAGAATTGGAAAAGCAAGGGGAGGAACTGTGAAGGAACAGGCAGTGTGCCTGCCTCACTGCATATCTTCAAGCCAAAGGGCAGGCCTGAGCTGGGGGCAAGGGATGGAAAGAATATGAAGTTGGGTGTGAGACTGAAGTTTTGCTTCAGGCTAGATGACTTTTTAAAAATCTGATAGTGGACTGTCATAAAGTATCTATCACCAATATTTTAGGTGTCTATTAAATGGTAAAACACACATTTGTTCATTCTGGGTCTAATGACATAATATGTAGTGACTGAGAATCTATGGAATCTTCCTGAAGTCCCCCAGGGACAGGGTAAACAGAACCAACTGTTTAATCGCAGTGATTGGAGCAAAACAGCCATTGCTTATTCAGACCCTCTAGAGCTTAACCCATTCAATAAACTGCCTACCTATGAGAAATACACACATGCATGTACACACACACATATGATAAACTTTGGCTCATCACATTGGCAGCATGACTATAAGCAAATAACGGGCCATCCAAAGAACATGGTGTCTTCTATTCATAAGGCCCTGTATGAGTCTTCTAATACAACCTCCCATCCCATGGAGCAGTCTTTTCTATTACATTATGGACAGGGAAAAATGACGAAATAACCAGAAGGAATTGACTGCCTACCCTGTAAAAGAAAAACTGAGCTCAACAATGTATGCAGATAATGCCCTATTTTATCCTCATTTAATTTATGAAAGGGGTAGAAAATAATATGTTCATTTCAAAAATGAGGAAACAGGTTTAGAGAGGTTGAGTGAAGTGAAGGCTCTAAGATTTAGTACAGGCCTGTCTGTGTTTCAAAATATTAAGATACCATCGTGGATATATTCTTAACTTCCCAAAGTCTACTTGAGAACTTCTGAAAAGGAAGACATACTCCTTTAGAGAAATTCCTTGCTTCTATCGTATATGTCACAGTATTATGATACTATTCCATACATTAGAGCCCTAATATTTTTCTGGAAAACCTTTACCCATAGATTCTGCTTCAAGCCTACTCTATATCTTCTACATGGTTTCACATGGGGGAACATGCTTGTTCATTAATTTATTTATTTATCCATCTGGTGAGGATTTATTGATCAACGAGTCTAAGTCACACACTGTTCTAGGTGCTGAAGTTAACATGATAAGACAAAGTTTCTCCCTGAATGGAGCATACATCCCATTTAGCCTCTTCCCGTAGATCATCTCTCATTTACTCTGCTCATCGTCAGTTCCTTCTTTTTTTCCACTGCAAAATAATATTTAAGAAAATATAAGCATTTGTCATCTAAGACAAAGATACAACACTCATATACAGATATAGTTATAATGATCATACTCACAAATGCAAAAAAAATCTGAAATATCCAAGACGGTAAAATAAATGCTGATTTATTTAGTCTACATCAAATAGACTATTAAGTTACTGCAAATTATAGTCGTGATAGAGTTTTAATGCCATGTGAAATAGGACATAGTATAGAAATGTATAAAAGTTAGATCTAAGTTTCCCGTGTGTGCATGTGTGGGGGTTTGCCTACAAACGCGCGTGGAAAAAACACTCGACAGTTATATACTGGCTGGTTAACGTTAATGATACTTTCTGTGTTTTCTATCGTATATATAAAGAAGCATGTCTTACTTGTTATAGATTAGGAAGTGCAGTGTGCATGCCTACTCTGTAAAGGGTGTTGCCCTAGGCCCTGGAGCAACTGTACAATCAGTACAGTGAAGCACCTTGTCAGGGATGGCCATGTTTATACATTAGAATGCGTGTGTATGTGTGTAAGTAATTATTTGTTTTCCGTGACTCATTTTGTATCCCATTTTCCTTTCTTACTGTCATCCATATGAATCACAACTCCCCACAGTCAGTTGAGAGCCAACCGTGTTTAATAATAGCCTAAGAAAAACACGTAGGAAGGTAAACCTGTGATGGCAAAAGGATAACCATGATGAGTTCAGAGCTGAATATAAAATGATTTTGTATTATACCCTCTTTTGGTTTATCTGAGTTTCTGACTGCCTCTCATACAAAGGTCACTAATCAGTGACCATTTATTTAGCAGTAGTTTTTAAAAAAATGAAGTATAGTTGATTTACAATATTATATTAGTTTCAGGTGTCCAGCATAGTGATTCAATGTTTTTATAGATTATACTCCATTAAAACTTATTACAAAATTATGGCCAGAATTCCCTGTGAGGTACAATATATCCTTGTTGCTTATCTATTTTATACATAGTAGTTTGTATCTCTTAATCCCATACCTCTGTCTTCCCCCACCTGCTTCCCTCTCCCCACTGATAACCACTAGTTTGTTCTCTATATCTGTTAGATCGTTTCTGTTTTTCTATATACATTCATTTTACTTTTAAGATTCCACGTTTAAGTGATATCATACAGTATTTGTCTTTCTCTGTATGACTTATTTCATGAAGCATAATATTCTCTAGCTCCAGCCACGTTGCTGCAGATGGCAGAATTTCATTCTTTTATATGGTGAGTAATATTTCATTGTATATTTATACCACATCTTCTTTATCCATTTGTCTATTGACAGACACTTGGGTTGCTTCCATATCCTGCCTATTGTAAATAGTGCTGCTATGAACATTGTGGTGCATGTATCTTTTTGAATTAGTGTTTTTGATTTTTTCTGGATCTATACCCAGAAGTGGAATTGCTGGATCATATGGTAGTTCTACTTTTAGTTTTTTGAGGAATCTCTATATTGTTTTCCCTAGTGGCTGCACAAATTTACATTCCCACCAACAATGTACAGTGAATCCCTTTTCCCCACATCCTTACCAGCCAACATTTGTTATTTGTAGACTTTTTGTTGATAGCCATTCTGACAGGTGTGAGGTGATTTTGGTTTTGATTTGCATTTCCCTGATGATTAGTGATGTTGAGAAACTTTTCATGTGCCTGGTAGCCATCTGCATTTCCTCTTTAGAAAAATGTCTATTTAGGTCTTTACCCTACTTTTTGTTTCGGTTGTTTGCTTTTGATATTAAGTTGTATGAGCTATTTATTTATTTTGGATATTAACCCTTTGGCGATCATATCACTTGCAAATATTTTCTCCTATTCGGTAAGTTGTCTTTTCGTTTTGTTGATGGTTTCTTTTGCTGTGCAAAAGCTTTTAAGTTTAATTAGGTTCCATTTGTATATTTTTGCTTTCACTTCTTTTGCCTTAGGAGACAGATCCAAAAAAATATTGGTACCCTTTGTAAAAGCGTGTTCTGCCTATGTTCTCTTCTAGGAGTTTTATGGTTTCAGGTCTTACATTTAGGACTTTAATCCATTTCGAGTTTATTTTTATATATGATGTGATGAAATGTTCTAATCTCATTCTTTTACATGTAGCTGTCCAGTTTTCCCACCACCACTTATAGAAGAGACTGTCTTTTCTTCACTGTATATTCTTGCCTACTTTGTCATAATTGACCATAGGTGTATGGGTTTATTTATGGGCTCTATAATCTGTTCCATTGATATATGTGTCTGTTTCTGTGCCAGTGCCATGCTGTTTTGGTTACTGTAGCTTTGTTGTATTATCTGAAGTCAAGGAGGGTGATTTCACAGCTTTGTTTTTATTCACAAGATTGCTTTCACAATTTGGTGTCTTTTGTGGTTCCATATAAATTTTAGGATTACTAGTTCTATTTCTGTGAAAACTATCATGGGTATTTTGATAGGGATTGTATTAAATCTGTAGATTGCTTTGGGTAGTATTGCCATTTTAGCAATATTAATTCTTCCAATCCAAGAGCATGGGATAGCTTTCCATTTCTTTGTATCATCCTCGGTTTCCTTCATCAGTGTTTTATAGTTTTCATAGTATAGGTCTTTTACCTCCTCTGTTAAGTTTTATTTCTAGGTATTTTATTCTTTTTGATGTGATTTAAACAAGATTTTTTTCATTCTCCTTCTGATAGTTCATTATTAGTGTATAGAAAAGCAACAGATTTCTCTATATTAACCTTGTATTCTACAACTTTTCTGAATTCATTTATTAGTTCTAGTAGTTTTTTGTTGGAGACCTTAGGATTTTCTCTATAAAGTACCATGTTATCTGCAAATAGTGATAGTTTTATTTCTTCCCTTCCAATTTGGATGCTTGTTCTTTCTTTCTTTCTTCCTTCCTTCCTTCCTTCCTTCCTTCCTTCCTTCCTTCCTTCCTTCCTTCCTTCCTTCCTCCCTCCCTCCCTCCCTCCCTCCCTCTCTCTCTCTCTCCCTCTCTCCTTCCCTCCCTCCCTCCCTTCCTTCCTTCCTTCAGTCTTCTGTTTTTTATTTTTTGTCTGTTTGCTGTTGCTAGGACTTCCAATACTATGTTTAAAAAAGTGGTGACAGGGACTTCCCTGGTGGTGCAGTGCTTAAGAATCTGTCTGTGAATGCAGGAGACACAGCTTCCAGCCCTGGTCTGGGAAGGTCCCACATGCCATGGAGCAACTAAGCCTGTGCGCCACAACTACTGAGCCTGTGCTCTAGAGCCTGGGAGCCACAACTACTGAGCCCACATGCCTCAACTACTGAAGCCCACATGCCTAGAGCCTGTGCCTGGCAAACAGAGAAGCGACCACAATGAGAAGCCTGCGCACCACAACGATGAGTAGCCCCAACTCACCACAACTAGAGAAAGACCGTGCGCAGCAACAAAGACCCAATGCAGCCAAAATAAATAAATAATAAACAATTTTTTAAAAAAAAGTGGCAAGAGTGGGCATCCTTGTCTTGTTCCTGATTTTAGAAGAAAGACCTTCAGCTTTTCACTGTTGAGTATGTTGTTAGCTATGGGGTTTTTTTGTTTTTTGCATCTTTATTGGACTATAATTGCTTTACAATGGTGTGTTAGTTTCTGCTTTATAACAAAGTGAACCAGTTATACATATACATATGTTCCCATATCTCTTCCCTCTTGCGTCTCCCTCCCTCCCACCCTCCCTATCCCACTCCTCTAGGTGGTCACAAAGCACCGCGCTGATCTCCCTGTGCTATGTGGCTGCTTCCACGAGCTATCTGTTTTACGTTTGGTAGTGTATATATGTCCGTGCCACTCTCTCGCGTTCTCACAGCTTACCCTTCCCCCTCTCCATATCCTCAAGTCCATTCTCTAGTAGGTCTGTGTCTTTATTCCTGTCTTACCCCTAGGTTCTTCATTACAGTTTTTTTCCCCTTAAATTCCATATATATGTGTTAGCATACGGTATTTGTCTTTCTCTTTCTGACTTACTTCACTCTGTATGACAGACTCTAGGTTTATCCACCTCATTACAAATAGCTCAATTTCGTTTCTTTTTATGGCTGAGTAATATTCCATTGTATATATATGCCACATCTTCTTTATCCATTCATCCGATGATGGACACTTAGGTTCTTTCCACCTCTTGGCTATTGTAAATAGAGCTGCAATGAACATTTTGGTACATGACTCTTTTTGAATTATGGTTTTCTCAGGGTATATGCCCAGTAGTGGGATTGCTGGGTTGTATGGTAGTTCTATTTGTAGTTTTTTAAGGAACCTCCATACTGTTCTCCATAGTGGCTGTACCAGTTCACATTCCCGACAGCAGTGCAAGAGTGTTCCCTTTTCTCCACACCCTCTCCAGCATTTATTGTTTCTAGATTTTTGGATGATGGCCATTCTGACTGGTCTGAGATGATATCTCATTGTAGTTTTGATTTGCATTTCTCTAATGATTAATGATGTTGAGCATTCTTTCATGTGTTTGTTGGCAGTCTGTATATCTTCTTTGGAGAAATGTCTCTTTAGGTCTTCTGCCCATTTTTGGATTGGGTTGTTTGTTTTTTTGTTATTGAGCTGCTTGTATATTTTGGAGATTAATCCTTTGTCACTTGCTTCACTTGCAAACATTTTCTGCCATTCTGAGGGTTGTCTTTTCGTCTTGTTTATGGTTTCCTTTGCTGTGCAAAAGCTTTGAAGTTTCATTAGGTCCCATTTGTTTATTTTTGTTTTTATTTCCATTACTCTAGGAGGTGGGTCAGAAAGGATCTTGCTGTGATTTATGTCATAGAGTGTTCTGCCTATGTTTTCCTCTAAGAGTTTGATAGTTTCTGGCCTTACATTTAGGTCTTTAATCCATTTTGAGCTTATTTTTGTGTATGGTGTTAGGGAGTGATCTAATTTCATACTTTTACATGTACCTGTCCAGTTTTCCCAGCACCATTTATTGAAGAGGCTGTCCTTTCTCCACTGTACATTCCTGCCTCCTTTATCAAAGATAAGGTGTCCATATGTGCGTGGGTTTATCTCTGGGCTTTCTATCCTGTTCCATTGATCTATCTTTCTGTTTTTGTGCCAGTACCATACTGTCTTGATTACTGTAGCTTTGTAGTATAGTCTGAAGTCAGGGAGCCTGATTCCTCCAGCTCCGTTTTTCGTTCTCAAGATTGCTTTGCCTATTTGGGGTCTTTTGTGTTTCCATACAAATTGTGAAATTTTTTGTTCTAGTTCTGTGAAAAATGCCAGTGGTAGTTTGATAGGGATTGCATTGAATCTGTAGATTGCTTTGGGTAGTAGAGTCATTTTCACAATGTTGATTCTTCCAATCCAAGAACATGGTATATCTCTCCATCTATTTGTATCATCTTTAATTTCTTTCATCAGGGTCTTATAATTTTCTGCATACAGGTCTTTTGTCTCCTTAGGTAGGTTTATTCCTAGATATTTTATTCTTTTTGTTGCAATGGTAAATGGGAGTGTTTTCTTGATTTCACTTTCAGATTTTTCATCATTAATGTATAGGAATGCCGGAGATTTCTGTGCATTAATTTTGTATCCTGCTACTTTACCAAATACATTGATTAGCTCTGGTAGCATCTTTAGGATTCTCTATGTATAGTATCATGTCATCTGCAAACAGTGACAGCTTTACTTCTTGTTTTCCAATTTGGATTCTTTTTGTTTCTTTTTCTTCTCTGATTGCTGTAGCTAAAACTTCCAAAATTATGTTGAATAAGAGTGGTGAGAGTGGGCAACCTTGTCGTGTTCCTGATCTTAGTGGAAATGATTTCAGTTTTTCACCATTGAGGACGATGTTGTCTGTGGGATTGTCATATATGGCTTTATTATGTTGAGGAAAGTTCCCTCTGTGCCTACTTTCTGGAGGGTTTTTATCATAAATGGGTGTTGAATTTTGTCGAAAGACTTCTCTGCATCTATTGAGATGACCATTGGTTTTTCTCCTTCAATTTGTTAATATGGTGTATCACATTGATTGATTTGCGTATATTGAAGAATCCTTGCATTCCTGGAATAAACCCCACTTGATCATGGTGTATGATCGTTTTAATGTGTTGTTGGATCCTGTTTGCTAGTATTTTGTTGAGGATTTTTGCATCTACGTTCATCAGTGATATTGGCCTGTAGTTTTCTTTCTTTGTGACATCCTTGTCTGGTTTTGGTATCAGGGTGATGGTGGCCTCGTAGAATGAGTTTGGGAGTGTTCCTCCCTCTGCTATATTTTGGAAGTGTTTGAGAAGGACAGGTGTTAGCTCTTCTCTAAATGTTTGATAGAATTCGCCTGTGAATCCATCTGGTCCTGGGCTTTTGTTTGTTGGAAGATTTTTAATCAGAGTTTCAATTTCAGTCCTTGTGATTTGTCTGTTCATATTTTCTGTTTCTTCCTGATTCAGTCTTAGCAGGTTGTGCATTTCTAAGAATTTGTCCATTTCTTCCAGGTTGTCCATTTTATTGGCATATAGTTGCTTGTAGTAATCTCTCATGATCCTTTGTATTTCTGCAGTGTCACTTGTTACTTCTTCTTTTTCATTTCTATTTCTATTGATTTGAGTCTTCTCCCTTTCTTTCTTGATGAGTCTGGCTAATGGTTTATCAATTTTGTTTATCTTCTCAAAGAACCAGCTTTTAGTTTTATTGATCTTTGCTATCGTTTCTTCATTTCTTTTTCATTTATTTCTGATTTGATCTTTATGATTTCGTTCCTTCTGCTAATTTGGGGGTTTTTTTGTTCTTCTTTCTCTAATTGCTTTAGGTGCAAGGTTAGGGTGTTTATTCGATATGTTTCCTGTTTCTTAAGGTAGGATTGTATTGCTATAAACTTCCCTCTTAGAACTGCGTTTGCTTCATTCCATAGGTTTTAGGTCGTCGTGTCTCCATTGTCATTTGTTTCTAGGTATTTTTTGATGTCCTCTTTGATTTCTTCAGTGATCACTTCGTTGTTAAGTAGTGTATTGTTTAGCCTCCATGTGTTTGTATTTTTTACAGATCTTTTCCTGTAATTGATATCTAGTCTCATAGCGTTGTGGTCAGAAAAGATACTTGATACGATTTCAATTTTCTTAAATTTACCAAGGCTTGACTTGTGACCCAAGATATGATATATCCTGGAGAATGTTCCATGAGCACTGGAGAAAAATGTGTATTCTGTTGTTTTTGGATGGAATGTCCTATAAATATCAGTTAAGTCCATCTTGTTTAATGTATCATTTAAAGCTTGTGTTTCCTTATTTATTTTCATTTTGCATGATCTGTCCATTGGTGAAAGTCGGGTGTTAAAGTCCCCTACTATGATTGTGTTACTGTCGATTTCCCATTTTATGGCTGTTAGCATTTGCCTTATGTATTGAGGTGTTCCTATGTTGGGTGCATAAATATTTACAATTGTTATATCTTCTTCTTGGATCGATCCCTTGATGATTATGTAGTGTCCTTCTTTGTCTCTTGTAATAGTCTATATTTTAAAGTCCATTTTTTCTGATATGAGAATTGCTACTCCAGCTTTCTTTTGATTTCCATTTGCAGGGAATATCTTTTTCCATCCCCTCACTTTCAGTCTGTACGTGTCCCTAGGTCTGAAGTGGGTCTCTTGTAGACACCATATATGGGTCTTCTTTTTGTATCCATTCAGCCAGTCTGTGTCTTTTGGTGGGAGCATTTAATCCATTTACATTTAAGGTAATTATCCTGGTGGAGGGTACTAGTGCCTGTGTTCTGGTGGATGAGGCTGGATCTTGTCTTTCTGGTGGGCAGGTCCACGCCTGGTGGTATGTTTTGGGGTGTCTGTGGACTTATTATGATTTTAGGCAGCCTCTCTGCTAATGGGCGGGGTTGTGTTCCTGTCTTGCTAGTTGTTTGGCATAGGATGTCCAGCACTGTAGCTTGCTGGTCGTTGAGTGAAGCTGGGTGCTGGTGTTGAGATGGAGATCTCTGGGAGATTTTCGCCGTTTGATATTCTGTGGAGATGGGAGGTCTCTTGTGGACCAGTGTCCTGACGTTGGCTCTCCCATCTCAGAGGCACAGCACTGACTCCTCGCTGCAGCACCAAGAGCCTTTCATCCACACAGCTCAGAATAAAAGCGAGAAAAAGTAGAAAGAGGATAAAATAAAATAAAGTAAGGTAAAATAAAGCTATTAAAATAAAAAAATAATTATTAGGAAAAATTTTTTTTAAAAAGTAAAAGAAAAAACAACAAAAAACAAAGAAAAAAACCGGATTGATAGAATCCCAGGACAAATGGTGAAAGCAAAGCTATACAGACAAATCTCACACAGAAGCATACACATACACACTCAGAAAAAGAGGAAAAGCGGAAAAAATAATAAATCTTGCTCTCAAAGTCCACCTCCTCAATTTGGGATGATTCGTTGTCTATTCCGGTATTCCACAGATGCAGGGTACATCAAGTTGATTGTGGAGATTTAATCCTCTGCTCCTGAGGCTCCTGGGAGAGATTTCCCTTTCTCTTCTTTGTTCTCACAGCTCCCGGGGTTCAGCTTCGGATTTGACCCCGCCTCTGCGTGTAGGTCGCCAGAGGGCGTCTGTTCTTCGCTCAGATAGGACGGGGTTAGAGGAGCGGCTGATTTGGGGGCTCTGGCTCACTCAGGCTCGGGAGAGGGAGGGGTACAGATTGTGGGGCGATCATGCGGCAGCAGAGGCCAGCATGACGTTGCAGCAGCCTGAGGCGTGCCTGCGTTCTCCTGGGGAAGTTGTCACTGGATCACGGGACCCTGGCAGTGGCAGGCTGCACAGGCTCCCTGGAAGGGAGGTGTGCAGAGTGACCTGTGCTCGCACACAGGCTTCTTGGTGGCGGCAGCAGCAGCCTTAGCGTCTCATGCCCGTCTCGGGTCTGCGCTGTTAGCCGCGGCTCGCGCCCGTCTCTGGAGCTCCTTTAAGCAGCGCTCTTAATCCCCTCTCCTCGCGCACCAGGAAACAAAGAGGGAAGAAAAAGTCTCTTGCCTCTTCGGCAGGTCCAGACTTTTCCCGGACTCCCTCCCGGCTAGCCGTGGTGCACTAACCCCTTCAGGCTATGTTCATGCCGCCAACCCCAGTCCTGTCCCTTCGCTCCGACCGAAGCCCGAGCCTCAACTCCCATACCCGCCTGCCCCGGCAGGTACAAGCTCTTGGGCTGGTGAGTGCCGGTTGGCACCGATCCTCTGTGCGGGAATCTCTCCGCTGTGCCCTCCACACCCCTGTTGCTGCGCTCTCCTCTGTGGCTCCGAAGCTCCCCCCCTCCGCCACCCGCAGTCCCCACCCGCGAAGGGGCTTCCTAGTGTGTGGGAACCTTTCCTCCTTCATGGCTCCGTCCCACTGGTGCAGGTCCCGTCCCTATTCTTTTGTCTCTGTTTTTCTTTTTCTTTTGCCCTACCCAGGTACGTGGGGAGTTTCTTGCCTTTTGGGAGGTCTGAGGTCTTCTGCCAGCATTCAGTAGGTGTGCTGTAGGAGTTTTTCCACGTGTAGATCTATTTCTGATGTATCTGTGGGGAGGAAGTTGATCTCCACGTCTTACTCTTCCGCCATCTTTCCCCTCTCTAGCTATGGGTTTGTCCTAAATGGTCTTTATTATATTGAGATATGTTCCCTTTATGTCCACTTTGATGAGAGTTTTTATCATGAATGGATGTTGAATTTTGTCAAATGCTGTTTTTGGGGGTGTCTGTTGAGATGATTATGTGATTTTTATCCTTCTTTTTGCTAATGTGATGTATCACATTGGTTAATTTGCGAATATTGAACTATCCTTGAGTCCCTGCAATAAATCCCTGTTGATCATGGTGTATGAACCTTTTTGTGTATTGTTGGCTTCAGTTTGCTAACATTTTGTTGAGGAGTTTTGCATCTATGTTCATCAGTGATATTGGCCTGTAATTTTCTTTCTTTGTAGTGTCTTTTTCTGGTTTTGGTATCAGGGTAATGGTGGCTTCATAGACTGAATTTGGAATGTTGTGTTCCCTTCAGTTTTTTGGAATATTTGAAGAAGTATAGGTATTAGCTCTCTTTATATGTTTGGTAGAATTTTCTTGTGAAGCCATCTGGTCCTGGACTTTTGTCTGATGGGAGTTTTTTAATTACAAATTTAATTTCATTGCTAGTGATTGGTCTTTTCAAATTGTCTGTTTCTTCTTGATACAGTCTTGGCAGGTGTATGCTTCTAGAAATTTGTCCATTTCTTCGAGGTTGTCCAATTTGTTGGCATATACTGTTTGTAGTATTCTCTTACGAGTTTTGTATCTATGTGGCATTGGTTGTTATTTCTCTTCTTTCACTTATTATGTTGTTTATTTGGGTCTTCTCTTTTCTTCTTGGTGAACCAGGCTAAAAGTTTATCAAGTTTATCTTTTCAAAAAATTAGCTCTTGCTTTCATTGATCTTTTCTTTTCTTACTTTTGGTCTCTATTTTTATTTCCTCTTTGATCTTTATTATTTCCTTCCTTTTGCTGACTTTGGGCTTTTTTGTCCTTTTTCTAATTCTTTTAGATGGTAGGTTATGCTGTTTATTTGAGATTTTTCTTGTTTCTTCAGGAAGGCCTGTATTGCTAATAAACTTCCTTCTTAGAACTGCTTTTGCTGCATTCCATAGATTTTGGAAAGTTGTGGTGGAAAGTTGTCTTTCCATTTTCATTTGTCTCAATGTATTTTCTTATTTCCTCTTTCATTCCTTTATTGACCCATTGGTAGTTTAGTAGCATGTTGTTTAGTGTCCACGTGTTTGTTCTTTTCTCATTTTTCTTTCTGTAACTGATTTCCAGCTTCACACTGTTGTGGTCAGAAAAGATGCTTGAAATAATTTCTATCCTCTTAAATTTGCTGAGACTTGCTTTGTGGCCTAGCTTGTGATCTGTCCTGGAAAACGTTCCATGTGCACTTGAAAAGAATATGTATTCTGCCATTTTGGGATGGAATTTCCTGTAGGTACTATCAAATCCCACTGGTATAACGTGTCATTTAAGACCACTGTTGCCTTATTGATTTTCTATCTGGATGATCTGTCCATTGATGTAAATGGGGCATTTAAGTTCCCTGCGAGTATCGTATTATTGTCAATTTCTCCATCTATTCCTGTTAATATTTCCTTTCTGTGTTTAGATGCTCCTTTACTGGATGTGTATATGTTAATGTGTGTAATATCTTCTTCTTGTATTGATCCCTTTATCATTATATAATGCCCTTCTTTATCTTTTGTTACAGCCTTCGTTTTAAAGTCTGTTTTGTCTGGTATGAGTATTGCTACCCCCTGCTTTCTTGCCATTTCCATTTGCATGAAATATCCTTTCCCATTCCCTCTCTTTCAGTCTGTGTCTTTAGTTCTGAAGTGAGTCTCGTAGGCAGCATATAGATAGGTCTTTTTTTTTTAATACAATCAGCCACCCTATATCTTTTTTTATTTATAAATTTGTTTTTTAATTTATTTTTGGCTGTGTTGGGTCTTCATTGCTGTGCACGGGCTTTCTCTAGTTGCAACAACTGAGGGCTGCTCTTTGTTGCAGTGCGCAGGCTTCTCATTGTGGTGGCTTCTCTTGTTGCGGAGCATGGGCTGTAGGTGCACGGGCTTCAGTTGTTGCAGCACACGGGCTCAGTAGTTGTGGCTCGTGGGCTCTAGAGTGCAGGCTCAGTAGTTGTGGTGCACAGGCTTAGTTGCTTCGCAGCATGTGGGATCTTCCCGGACCAGGGCTGGAAGCTGTGTCCCCTGCATTGGCAGGCAGATTCTTAACCACCTCACCACCAGGGAAGTCCCCACCCTATGTCTTTTGATTGAAGCATTTAGTCTATTCATGTTTAGGGTAATCATTGATAGGTATGAACTGATTGCCATTTTATTACTTGTTTTCTGGTTGTTTTTATAGTTTTTCTCTGTTCATTTCTTCTTCTTTTTGTTTCTTCCCCTGTAGTTTGATGATATTCTTTAGTATGCTCATGTGCCTTTCTTTTTAGTTTTTGTGTATCTATTGCAGGTTTTCGATTTGTGGTTGTCATGGGGTTCATATATGTTGAACTGTAACTATATCTACTTGTTTTAAACTGATAGTCATTTATGTTCAAACACATTTTAAAAGATCTACATTTTTAAAACATTTTTATTGGCATATAATTGCTTTACAATATTGTGTGAGTTTCTGCTGTATAACAAAGTGAACCAGCTATATGTATACATACATCTCCATATCTCTTCCCTCTTGCGTCTCCCTCCCTCCCACCCTCCCTATCCCACCCCTCTAGGTGGTCACAAAGCACTGAGCTGATCTCCCTGTGCTATGCGACTGCTTCCCACTAGCTATCTATTTTACGTTTGGTAGTGTATATATGTCAGTGTTACTCTTTCACTTCGTCCCAGCTTACCCTTCCCCCTCCCCGTGTCCTCAAGTCCATTCTCTACATCTGCATCTTTATTCCTGTCCTGCCCCTAGGTTCATCAGACCTTTTTTTTTTTTTTTTAGATTCCATATATATGTGTTAGCATATGGTATTTGTTTTACTCTTTCTGACTTACTTCACTCTGTATGACAGACTCTAGGTCCAACCACCTCAGTACAAATAGTTCAATTTCGTTTCTTTTTATGGCTAATGTTCCATTGTGTATATGTGCCACATCTTCTTTCTCCATTCATAAAAGATATACATTTTTTTACACCCCTCCCGAAACTTTTGTGTTTTTAATGTCACATTTTACATCTTCATGTTTATCCCTTAACTGTTTATTGTAGTTATAGTTGCTTTTACAATTTTTTGTCTTTTAATATTTGTACTGGCTTATTTAAGTGGTAGATCCTTAGTCCTTAGTATATATTTGCCTTTTCTTTTTGGATTTTCCATTTCTTATGGATTCTTACTTTTTTCCACTTAGAGAAGACCCTTTAACATTTCCTTTATGGTAGGTTTAGTATTGATGAACTCTTTTAGTTTTTGCTTTTCCAAGAAGTTTTTACCTCTCCTTGGATTCTAAATGACAGTCTTGCTGGGTAGTATCCTGGGTTGCAGGTTTTTCCCTTTCAGCACTTTGAATATATCATGCCACTCCCTTCTGACCTGCAGAATTTCTGCAGAAAAATCAGCTGATAGCCTTATGGGGGTTCCCTTGTATATGGCTCTGTTTTTATCTTGCTGCCTTTAAAATTCTCTTTATCTTTAAGCTTTACCATTTTAATTATGATATGTCTGTCTGGGTTTATACTGTTTGGGACCCTCTGTGCTTCCTGTACCTGGACATTTGTTTCCTTTTTCACTGGTTTGGGAAGTCTTTAGCCATAATTTTCTCACATACATTTTCAATTCCCTTCTCTCTCTCTTCTTCTGGGGCCCCTATAATTTGAATACTGGTACACTTAATGTTATGTCAGAGATCTCATAAACTGTTGTCATTTTTTAAAATTTGTTTTTCTTTTTGCTTTTCTGATTGGGTGGTTTCCATTACTCTATTTTCGAGATCACTTATGTGTTCTTCTGTGTCACTTAGTCTGCTATTCATTCCTTCTACTGTGTTTTTTATTTCAGTTATTGAATTCATTATTTCTGATTGGGGTTTTTAAAATATTTTCTTGTTCCTTGTTAACATTCTCACTCTGTTCATTTATTCTTTTCCCTAATTCAATTAACATTCTTATTAGCAATGCTTTGAATTCTTTATCTGGTAAGTTATTTATTTCTGTTTAATTATGTATTTTCAGTGGTTTTCTCTTGCTGTTTCAGCTGAGAGTAGCTCCTCTGCCTTATTAGTTTGCTTAACTTTCTTTGCCTCTATGGATTTAAATGAAACAGTTGTCTATTCCAGTCTGGAAGGGGTGTTCATATTATAGACTGTATGTGCCTAATGCCTTTGGTGGGAGAGCAGATTTGATGTGGACATAAGCCAAGTCTTTCCTCAGGATGTGCTGTTAGCTATCACCTTGGTAGGACATGAGGCTGAAGATGGAGGGGCTAGAGTTGTAGCTGGGTGTGGGGTGGGACTTCCCTTCTGCTCAGTGGCCATCACTGCCCTCCAAGTTGCTGGAGTAGAAGCCCTGAGGGTTGGGCTTGATCTGGCTCTGTTCCCTTTAAGTGTCTGCTTTCCCCTTTTGTAGCACTGGGACCTTTGCCCCAGAGCTGGGGATTGCTGAGGCAAGGGAGGCCCGTGTGGAGTCTCGGCTCATTTTTGCCACAGACAGATGTCTGAGCTGTCTCCGATGTGCTGCCAGTACAGGTGCCAGCAGTTGTTTCCCTCGACCTGCTCAGATGCAGCCTCGGGTCCAAGTCCCCTTTGTCCCTCACTGCTAATCACTTCCCCCAGTCTCTGCCATCCCTGCGCTTTTGTGGAGCTGCACTGCAGGGCAGGCGGGGCCGGTGTGGACTCTCTTTGTGTATTAGGGTAAGCTGTGGTGGAGTGGCCATCATCAGAGTTCTGGGCTGCTTCTGATATGACGTTTGAGTAAGTGCCAACACTGGCTACTGCCGCCTCACCCAGGCTCTGCCCTGGGACTGGGTCATCTCTGCATCCCACAACCAAGTTTTTTTCTCTGGTTGTGGCAGCCCTAGATTCCATACCACACTGCGACGTGGAGTAAGCTTTGTTGGAGCATGCACCGAGGCAGTTGTGGGAAACTTGGCAGCCACTGGAGCAGTCCTCTCACCACCCTCTCTGCCCTGCCCCAGGAGCAAGCCAGTGCACAAGCCCTCGTGCACATGCATGTTCCTCAGGAGCGGGGTCCGGGCTTCCCCCAGCCCTCCTGTTAGTCCCAGTGGTCCGTCAAGCAGCCAAGGGGGCTTGTCTTCCCTGTGCAGGATGCCAGGACTGGGGCTTCCAATTGTGGTTCTCACTGCTCACTCCCCAAGGCGGGCGTCTGTTCATGTGTTCTCCCTTTTCCTCTGAGTCCCCTCCCAGGGGCATAGGTCCTGACCTGATTGCTTTTCTTCCCTTCCTACCCAATTCCATATGTATCTTTCTTATAGCGTTGGTTGTACAGGAGTCTTTCTGCCAGTTTCCAGTTAGTTTTCAATGAGAATTGTTCCATATGTAGATATATTTTTGATGTGTTCATGGGGGGAGGTGACTTCCATGTCTTCCTATTCTACCGTCTTGATTGATCTCCTTTTTAACAATAGTTTTGACCATGTAAAATCACAATGGCTAATAAGAATGAATAACAAATTTGTAAAAAACCTCAAGCTCTCATTTTGAAAGTAAATGACTATTCTTTTGGCAGCAATGAGTAGTTGGAGGCTAAATGTCTTATGTTTTCACATTATCTGCTTGCAGTGTGCCACCAGTACTTTAGCTGTCTAGTAAAATGTAGAATATATTTGTGTGTCCTAGTGTTTAATGTCATGGCATTACAGTGATAGCAGTAGCTAATAAATAACGGGATATAATCAAATGAACCTGTTTGGAAGGAGGTACAGAGGGGATTAGAATTTGTATTAGGCAATATCGATTTGTGATTATGTAGCGGAAAAAAAAAGCTGTTACCATTTTTGACCTCTGTATTGCAACAGAAATATGACACAGGTATTTCATACTATTTGTTATTCTAGAAAGTAAAAAAGTATCGGAGACAGATCTATTCCTTTCTCTATTAGCATACAAAATCTAACGTTTATCTTTGGAGGCATGGAACTTGAAAAATTTGTATAACTATTTTCCCACTATTCAACCCCACTCCATTATAGCCACAGGCCTCTTCTGTACGTCATCTTATCTTCCAACATAGGAGATAATGTGGAGCATTATATAACATTTCTCGTCATGTCAGTTGCAGCACAACTGAACATAAGCCCAAGCCAGCCAAGATAGGGGATTACATCTCAGTTATTTTCTGGAACTGAGTTTTGGAGGGACTGCTAAACCAGTATGAGACAGTGTATACTGAATACTAATTGAACTCAGATTCCTGGAAAATTGAGGCTAATGGCTCAATGTACTCAGTGAAAGGGGGGAATACACATAGGCACATTTTGGGGTGCTGGGGCATTTCACAAGCAGAACATTTATCATTACTTGCTTAACCAATATTTACAAATGCAGAGGGTCGCTCTTACATAAAAAGAGATTATGTAGCCATTATGATTTCTTATTCAGGGTGCTACAAAATGTCCTTCTGTCCCCAGTATCCACTCCACACTTCTCTGTCAACCTGCCACAGTAGCCAGAATTTTCACCATCTTCAGTGAGTCCACTGTTCTCTAGGTAACTGTGTCACTCAAAATAGTAGTGTTATTAGCCATGAAGGTAAATTAAGGCATAGGAAACACCCGTGTGTCTGATTTGACGCACCCTCATACTGCACCTTTATTTCTTATGCATACTCATCGCATATGGCTTTTCTGTAAATTTGCAGGAGCTTAAGTCACTCTTCTGTTACTGTAAATGACTTCACTGAGCACGTGAATCACAATAGCTTCCCCAGTAACTACTTGACAATACAACGTAAGTTGCATCAGTCTTACTCCAGTTCCTGCAAGCTTCATGCCTCATAAACAACATGAGGTCAAAAGTACTCGAGGGCTTCTTAGAATTCCTGAGACATGTTTCTGCCTCCACTCATTCCTCTTCTCTCTCAACCCTGAATCTCCTTTCCCCTAATTGATCTGATTATGAAGATCCCCCATGTCCTCAGAGCTCTAACTCTCAAACTTAGCTTTCCATTCTCTTCTTACTGCATTTGCATCTCCAACAGTGCCGCAGGGTAGCAAACATTTCTGTCTTCACAGAATTCTCCAGCCCGTAAGACCTTTGACAAACCTCTCAGGTCACTTGTTGTCAAGTGAGGAGATTTCTTACCTTTGGCAGAGATGCCCTGGAGCCTGAACTCTGGGTGGTCATCGTTAAGACTGTCGTGATGCCCAGTGCAACTCTGGCAGGGGCTGCATCCATGTTTATCCAAAAAGAGACCCAGGACAAAATGACTATCAACAGACTGGGGATATACATCTGGATCAAGTAATATCCCATCTGGCGTTCCAGGTGAAACTTAACCTCGATGCAGGTAAACTTTCCTGGAAACAGGAAGTGATGATTTAAAATCCAATTTGAATTTATCTTTCCCGTTCCAGCCTCCCATTTTATTTTTATTAAAAAGGAGCATTAGCGATGGATTTGAAAGATTGCACAAAACGCCGACACTACACACCCAATTCAACTCTTTTCCAACTCAACCCGTAATGGAAATGACAGTGTGAGAACGAGTGATCTAAAGAGTCACTGGACCAAAACCATGTGGCATATTTAATTTTCAAATCTGTGCTTGTTGCAGCCTGATTATTTAGACAGAGCTTCAGAATTTTCTAGACTATCCACTGGAAAGAAAATATTCATGTTTTGTGGGGTTATTGTATGTAATATATAGGATATAACATATAACCTACAACATATATGTGTAGCATATACTACACAGCATATAATATATAACATATAATATGAAATAGTTGAAACCATTCCTTCCTAAGTAGTAAAGTTCACATGGGGCTCCTAAAGGATTTGGATAATTGTGTATCTATCTTTGTGTTACCAATAGCAAAAGAAAAATATACATTTGTAGAAACCATGAATATAATCTAGTCACTGTAAAAATTTCATAACCTCCTGGGTAATTGCTTGAGGACACGTAGAATATTCCTAGAATCTGTTTACAGTGTTGCATTGCCTATAAAAGAGTGCATATAAAGATATTAAAACTTGTAACATACTATTAAGAGACCGATGTTCCTGCCCCTTCCCACTTTCCTTCCTCTTTAATTGGCTTGGAGTTAGAAACACAGAAGGTAATTCGGCTTAGCTCACACAAATTATGAGGTAGGGTTGGGTTCTTCTTGGCCAGGAAGGACACCTTAGAGTCCAGTTTTAGTTATTTCATAGGAAGCACTGTTGACTTCTGGAACAAGTGTTCATGGACCAGAGCAGTCACTGAACAAACCATCATGTCTCGACTGCCTCTCCTTGATCAGCTGTGTGGCATCATAGACGAGGATGTTCATAGGAAAGGCTATCAGCTTTACTCGGCGGGCATAATCTTCCGGGGAACAACAGATGCCCACTTGTTGCTACTACCTCACATTCTCCCCCTGACCCATGTGTCTGTCAGCACCACAGACAATGCGTGACTTTAGAGCCAGCTGACTCCCCGCAAGCTGATTTTCATGCACGCTGTCTATAGGACTGGAGAGTACAACAGCTGTATTTCTGGGTTTGCAAAGACCTGTGTTATTATTTCTGTCTTCCACTAAGGCAGAGAGTGCAAATTGACCCGGGGAGCTAACGTCAAGAATGGATGCTGGGAATGGGCGAGAATTCATACACTTCCTGCACCATTTACAAGGTCTCATACACTTTTCCTCAGACTCATTTGATAGTAGATGGTCAGCAAGAGAGCAGCAAAAGATCCCCAAATCTCTTTCCTTCTCTCCGTCTTTTGGAAAAATTATCTGTTGGGCTCCCTGACCTGTTCGAAAGGATATAGGCATCTTATGTGTTGAGGGCATTTTGACCCAAGCCCAGGACAGTGCCTCATAGCTCCACTTTCTTGGTAAATATGCGGCAATTAAGGTGATGGGATATATACTCCAAGCAGCAGATGGAGCCCACTTGGGTTTAGCAGCTCAAAGGAAACTTACCAGTGTTGTAGTGCTTTGTGCAGTAGCCGAGCTCCTTCTCTTCTTTCAAAATGAACTGAGGCAGTGTCAATCCTTCAGCAACTTGAACTGGACCATCACTTAACCACTCAAATATCAGGTCATTCATTGTGTACCCAACTGCAGTAAACAAATCATAGTAAAAAACTGAATGCATCTTTCCAAGAAAGCTTGAAAGTCTAGCCACGTAAAGAAACAAACAAGGACATCATCTAAAGCGACATATGCTCGATCAATTCAAGAGCATTTTTTAATAAAAGAGCTGCAATCATCATGACAACTACATGTCACTGGAGCCAAAGAAATGGAAGACAACAAGCTATGTCTGAATGATTGTTTTTTCTGTGTAATGGGAGAATGGAACTTATAAAGTCCATTTTTCTTCTGCCCACTCTATCCACTAAATGTTTCTGCAGAACAAACAAGTAAACAAACAAAAATCCTTTGAAGATTGTCTTTACTTTAAAGAGCTGTGTCTGTGGATATCCATTAAGACAATGCAGTTCATGGCACCAGTCTTAGTATTTCAAATGAAAGGCATTCCGTTTTTAAAAAAAAAAAAAAGAGAATGGATTTATCACAGGCCTGCTTAAAATATTTCCATTGCAAACTTGGCCCCTCTCCTAGGGTCTATTAGCTTTGTTTTGAGAAAGTTTATGTTCAAGTCATTATGGTCAATCCTCAGTTACTTTAGCAAGCGGGGAAGGCTATAGGCAGGTAACCTAAGAGGAAGCTGTGGGATATGCAAATCAAGCATATTCATTTGTGCTGGTGTCTTGCTAAAGGGGCCCACACATCACAATGATTAATATGAAGTAAAACAGATTCTCTGTTATATAAAGTCATATTGTTATATGACTTTTGAACCATCCAGAGTAAGACTGTTACCAGTTTAGTAAACCGAAGTTAGCACTTAGCCTCCAAGCTCCTGCTAACTAGGTCATTATGTCAAGGGCTTCTGGGTTTTTTACACCCCGGAAATGAAGGCTACTCTTTTTTCAGGCATCAGTTCTCCCCCTTCTTTCTTTATTTGTGATATTGGAACTCTAAAAGGAGATTGAGGAGGACAGGGGTTATTATGTGAGGTTTTGGCTGGCCAGTAACCTCAGCAAGTTTATTAAGTTTATAGATACTTATTCTTGTTTACTGCAAGGTAGTGACTCACCAAAGCTACCCAGAAATCAATGGCAAAGTTAATTGGAATCTACTTTCCTCTTTCTTTGGGCCATATTTTCCATTCAAAGCCAGAAAATAAGAACAAGCAAGGAATCACAAAGGGGACTTCGTATAAGCATTGATGATCCACAGAGAGAATGGCCAACCCTGTCTCTTCCACATCAGTGCTGCATGAGCCCTTCTTGAGTATCTCCACCAAATACTAGAAACTTGCCAAACACCCCCTGTTCTTGTCTGGCCAGCTTCTTGCTGACCACTACAATAATAGTCCCTGTCAGCCACCTGGAAACCCCAGCTGGGGGCAAACAGAAGAGGTAAAGATGTGGGGAAGGAGGACGTGATATGAGGGTAGAAAAGCAAAGAGCAGTTCCCACCCTTCACAGTCAAAGTCAGTGGTAAACACATCACTGCTTCTTTCATTTCATTACTCCTAGGTCCTGCAAGGGCCAAGCATATTTACTAATTGGAGTTTTTAAGCCTTGGAGGAGCCTCAGATGACAGCTATGGTTTCTGTTTTATAGAGAAACTAAGTGTTGGGTTGAGTCAGGGGAGAGTTGGGAGCAGTAGAGAAGTCACAGAGAAGGAATCATTATGTAGGAAAAAGTTTTTCTTAACTGTCTTCTCAAGAGAAGGGGCGATAGGGAAAATATGAATACATAAAGCCTATTATAAACCAGAAATTCTCATTTTATTCCTGACAGCTTCTTCAAACAAAGATGCTTCATTATTTTGTTTATTTTTGTAGGAAGTTTCAAGGGAAGTCTACAGTGATTTTAAATGATCAGAAGGAAACCCTGTCACCGCCTCTTTTAATAATAGTTGATATGTCTTTTTACATTTGTTATTTTTCTAAACCAAGAAGTTAAAAGTATTTTCTTGCCCCTGCCTCATTAAATCTCCTAACATCCCTGTAGGTCAGTAGCACTTATTATTCTCTGCATTTTACAAACAGAGGAACTGACAGAGCAAGCCAGGAAATATTTCATGTCTCCTGTCTAAAAATCCCATTACCTTGGAGGCATCAGCAACTTACGGCACATGTCAAAGATTTCAGTGGCGTCAGGGCCATGACATAAAGGGGACAAAGTAGTAGCATTTTCCTATTCCCTTCACCAGGCCTTTGGACATCCATTGCCCATCTAAGGGAGATGCCTTTATTCCTTATCATCTCATGCCACTCATTTTTGTTTCCTCCTCTGGCTAAGGCCCCTGCATCTTGTCCTCAAATCAATTAGCCCTTCCTGCCAAAATTCCTTTGGGGTGAAGGTCTATACAAGCATGAGATAGAAGGAGATACAAGTTTCTGACTAGAATGTGATTCATTATAGAGGTTAAATGACTAATAATCTTAATTTTCCCAGGAGACATTTTCATTTCAAAGAAAAGCTTACTAAATCAGGCTCATTTTTTGAGGAAGGGCAAGTTATTTGGCATTTTACCTTGAAAAATGGTCTCCTCTCTATTGGATATAAGACATGCACACACATTCACTTTTGCTTGTCCTTCCCTTAAGGACCTCGGGAGTTGTTAAATACGTAGAGAATGAGTCTTACGGGTTTTTTCTCCTTAATGGCACATTGAAAGAACCAGGTCATTGGTTAAAACAAGCAGGTGGTCATTTCAGTAGTAGTGACTTACAACTCTCCAGCTGCATTGTACACGTCTGGACATCCATTGGAAAATTCTTCAAGTCCATGGGACAGGATAAGGTCAAGGTGAGCCTTAGCAGAGAAAACAAATTTTTAAAACAAGTTTTTAATTTTTGAGGTCTGGTTCTTGAGAAGCAAACCAAAAACACATTTTGCATTAAGCAGAGTGACACTGATTCAAGTAATGAAGTCTCAGCTCTCACTCAGGAAAATGCTTTCTAATTTTCAAATGAACAGTAGTCATTGGTAAATTTTTAAAATACTATAGAATTTTGCTGTAACCCCTTACTCTCCATTTCCCATCTTCCAGCCTCTGAGTCTCATCTCCCCAGTGGCACTGGTCTCAAGTTTATTCTAGAATCAAGAAGAGCACTGAGAAATAGTGTAACAAGAACCGTGGGCTCTTCTTACACACACTGATGTCCAAAAGGCATAAAGTTTGTACTGCTTTAGAATTGGACAGGTGGCCTTTGCTTCAAGGACAATAAATGATGTGATAAGCATAATTGATTGTGATAAGTATTCGTTCTCCTTCCATCAGGTGGGCAAAAACTTCAATATCTTTTCATTTGCTAACTACATGGATAGGTCAGTTGTACATTGTAGCATTCATTCTAGAATTTTGACAAGTCTGGAGCGGGTAATCCTTGATCTAAAAAAAACAAAACCATTTGAGGATGGTGGCTTGTATAAATACATAGTCTTCTCTTCTCTGCACCCTGGGGGGACTACTGTGCTCCCCCTTTCCTTAACTTTCCAAGCTCCAGCCAGCTCTGATCAAGTCTTTTATCAGGATATTGATTAAGCCACCACCTCTTTTCTACTATTTCCTTTTTTAGTCCTCAAGGAAATGGTACACACCTCTTGCTCTTCAGTTTTTCTATACCTCAGAGATTCAAGGGAGGAAATTAAGGTTGAGAATCAGCAGACCTGTGTTCCCTTTCAAGTACTGCCTCCAACTGTCTCTGTCCCCAAAGCAAGACCTTAAATTCAATAAACACGCATCCTCACCAAATGATGGGGTAGGATCAAATGATGCTTATTGCCATTTAGCTCTAATACTAGAATCCTTGTTATTCTGAAGTTCACTGCTCCAACTTCTGTTCATTTTCTCTCAAACATCTTTTCTATCCATAGACCCCTCTGACTTTTACACCATTACCTAAACTCTCCCTTTCTGTCATGCTCTCCCCTCCTGGTTCCCTTCTCTTTCCTTTCTCAGCTTCATGTTATACCTTCTATACAAGCCAAGACAAAATTAAAAAAAGAGTGGCCCAGTTACTTTAAAGAAAGAAAAGATTTGGGATTTGAAGTGAGGTTAGACAAAGAATCCATGCTGACAGTCTTCAAAATCATCAAAATACAACAGTGACTGGGAAAAGCAAGATACAAAACAGTGCAGTATAATCTCAATTATGTAAATATGTTTTCAATATTGGAAGTAAACACAACACTATATTAAGAGCAGATAGTTCTGGTTGGTGGGATGATTCATATTTTTTTTTACTCTGTTCATTCTGCATTATTTATATTGACAAGTGTAGGCTAATCTAAGATGTCCGTCTTTATGTAATTAAACATGCCTTTCTTTAAACAATAGCTGAAGGGTAAAATTATTAAATTATGTTTTATTCAATAATGTTTTGCTATATTATAATTATATTATTATTAAAATTTTGCCACAAACATACAGTATTTCATTGCTAAATAAATTACCTACCTTCTCTGAGCTATTCTGAGAACACAAATACCATGTTTCTAAAGGAAAAACAATAGTTTTGGGTTCTAAACTTCTGAGTTAAAACAACATTTTAGACAGGAAAAATAATTTTTGTCAGTTGTGGAGTTCATTTAGAGATAGCAGTATAAATATAGTTAAAGATATTTACATTTCTTCCCAGCATAAAGACTTTTTTTTGAGATTTTATTTTATTGAGATCAATGCCATGAACTCTTTAAAGTAAGGGAAGAGTAAAAGAATCAAAATGAAAATCTCTAGTAATCAAAAAATTTTTTAAATTTGACACTTTATTAAGGGAGGGGAATCTCAAAAGGATCTGTGGGTTTAAAACTGTTACTAACACAGTAAGAATCTACTTATTCTTTTCTATTTTTTTAAAGAGGAAATACATCAAACAAAAATATGTCCATCATATAAAAATAATCAGAGGGCATGTGTATAGTTTAAGTGAATCAAAACTAGAAAATCTGGAAATTTCATTATGATTTTGAAAAGTTTACTTTTGAGAAATTAGAAAATAATAATAGCAAAAATGAATACAGCTTAAAAACATGCAACAGGAAATTCAGTTGTATTTTGTTTGCTATGGGAAACAACGCAATTTTAGTATTCTTAATCATAGGTTTGCTGAATACAATTCTTCTGTGAACTTTTCACATTTGTTTAGGGGGAAGAGGCTTCAGACATGATATTTCTGCCTTTGTGGCAGATCTAACAATCCTATAGGGACCCAGAATTCTTGGGGTCAAAACTATTAACAGCCATGGAAAACCCCACTGAGAGAAATTCCCAATGAGCCTGAAACTCTCTCTGAATTTTGTCTTAGCTGAGAACTCAGTGGGTATTTCCCTTCTTCCTTATTTATTTTTCTAATTTCCTTTCTAGGTAGGTTTTGTATGGGAACTCAATGGGTGCCAATAACAAGGAGGCAAGTTAACAGCTCCCCACTTTGCTAAATCACGTCATCCGCTGAGCAAATGGGAAGCGATTGGAAAGATCTAATCAGTTCTTTCATGGCCAACAGAGCCCATAATTTATGATGTCTAGTGTACCACACATCCGCAGGCCTAAAACTCAGACTTGCCTTTTACTTATTTTTTTCCTTTTCATTGAAGCGTATATTAAACCCAGTAAAAATACACAAATCTTAAGTTACAGCGTGATACCTTTTTGCATCTATACCCACCTGTTTAACAAGCACCCAGACCAGACTTAGAATATTCCCATCACCCCAGAACATTCCCATGTGCTCTCTTCTCAGTCAAGAACCTTCAAAAGTAACCACCACTGCTTTATTTAAAAGCTATCTTTTAATTTAAAAACATGAGTTTGGGGGAAAGAACGAGACGATATTATTTTGTACAGAGATGCAGAAATTGCACCAAATAATACACATACAACATATACTAAAATGTGAACTATTTTTATCCCCTTTACTCTGGTTCTCCATCTTTTTTTGGGGGGGGGTCTCACAGAATTAAGTATTTTTATTGAAAGTCAGATTTTTTGCTAGCAGACAATGCCTACAGCATGTCAGATTTGCTCTCCTCTTCCTCACCATCTAAAATATTAAGGCCATTGCGTGTGAAGGCAGTGAGCTGAGGCCACCCATCTTCCATTTGGCTTTTCTTAAAGAACTCATTCCCTGAAGCATTGTCGCGCATCTCCCACTGTCACTGTGGCGACATGCATGCATTCAGGGAGCCCCTGCTCCTGTTTGCACAAGGGAAGGAATAAAGTTCCCTTATAGAGGCCCTACTTCTTTATAGAGAGTAAGAAGGCTGAGTGAACATTTTGATTTTAAAGGCAAAAGGATAAGACAAAGCACAGGAAGTCAGCTTCCACCCAAATCTCCCTCGCCTTCCTTACTACTCTCCTATTCATTTCACCTTGCCATCAAACCAGCTCTTGGGTTTATGCCTTATTTAAAGTTTAAAACAATGATAGATGCAGACATTGTAAACTGAGTTAATGTTATACTTTTTAAAATCAGATATATTTTTAAATTTACTTATTTCTCTCCTACGCAAGGTTCTTCCCTTATGCAAGAACCACAAAGGCTACAACTGTCTCTTTTTCACCATCTAAAATAATGCCTTCAACAGATGAGGTATTCAATAAATATTTGTTGAGCAAATGAATGAATCTTCGTCCTCAAGCTCTGTGGGAGAACGTAAGGCTTTTATTCAGCAGAAATGGGAAAGGACAGAGGATTTAGAAGAGAAGAAGGGTCATCTGAGCCCACGGGGTGTTGCCAAATTCCCAGACTGGCAAAAGAAGCCTGAAAGCTGGCCTGGCCCTTTCTGTAAGTTGCTAGCATTTCTAGTGGGAACTAGAAATAAGGCAAATCAAGCTGAAAGAAAGCCCGGAAGCCCTGTCCACCTGTCCTTGAGCCTTGCTCAGGTAGCTGGGTCCACGGCCAGGACTGTTCTCCTATTGCTAGAAGCATGCGAACTGATCACTTAACTTTATAACGTCATGGCGGACAGGAGGTTCCTTGACTCACAAAGCAACTACTCGTTCATAGGCACTCAGTATTAGAAGTGGAAGTCCATTCCCAGCAAAAGATTCTTGAGGGAAAAAAAGCCACTTGAAGAGAAAACGAATTTTCAGGTGGAATTACAAATTGTCATTAGGGATCTTCCTGCTTAAAGCAAAGATTGCCAACATCCTCTTTTGAGAGAGTGAATTCTGACGGTTATAGTAGTCTGTCTTGTTTGGAAAGGAGGGGTAAGGGGATGCTTCTGTGTTTCAGGAAAAGCAAGAGTCTCAGGTATATTGCTGCTGTTCCTCTGTCAGAGACCATGCTTAGCACACTCTGTGTAGCACACTGCAAACCCTAGTAGTACACAGAAATATCAGAGGGGACAGAACCTGTGGTGTTCTTTTAGGATCAAAATACTTAATAAGGAAAGATAAGAATTCAAGTGATGTCGATAGTATTGATCATCATTCTCTGAGCACCTGCTGTAGGTCAGGTGCTCTCATTATTTTGCAGTCATGGAGTACCATCCCACGAGGCACAGAGCATTCCCTGTCTTTGAGATAAGCACAGTGGAGCTCAGAGAGGTTAAGCCGTTTTCCCAAAGTCACAAAACCAGTAAGCAACCAAAGTTAGATTTGAACCCAACTTTAATTGATGTCAAAGTTTATTTATTATTTTCCACTCTACCACATTTCCTCCTTAGAAAAAGAATCTGTTATCATCCTCTTTTGCCTGTGAAGCTAGCAGAATAGGTTGTAGACCTTTCATTTTTTCTGCAGGCATCCAGGCTTCCCATGACTTTTCCTTTTAAAAACTCCTCCAGCCTCTCCTGGCCACCTCACAGAGGAGAAGCACCATTGACTGGGGATCTAGGGACCTGGGTGGTGGACCAGGCTTACAGAGAAAGAGCAATTTGACCCTAACTAAATCTCTGGGCCTCATTCCTCACCCACGACCCCATCCTGCTCAAAATTTCTATGATTCTAAACTGTAAGTGACGGTGACCAGCATGAAGATTTCCTCTTATAGGTGAATTTCCACTCTTGAATATGATGAAAGCCTTAAGTCCAAATAATAATGCTTCTTAAAATTGGAACTTTCTGGTAGTCTGGGTATATAGGTGAGATATTTGTTGCCCCCGTAGGGCTTTGTCATCCAACATCCTAGAATGCTATCCACTCTTTCTCCAAGAACATAAGGACAGCCTTACTGTACAATGTAGGTCTGTTGACCCTTTCCTCTCAGGTGTACCTGGAAATCTCTAAACCATGTGACATTCTAACGTCAGGGAGATTTGACAGGATGCATCATGTATTGAACAAGAGTGTCCTCCTAACCTACCTAGACCTTAAATGAAATTAGCGTGGGGCAAGTTAGAAGTCAAGTTAAGTGTGCATCACTTATTTATTTTTTTTTAAAGATTTTTTTGATGTGGACCGTTTTTTAAAGTCTTTATTGAATTTGTTACAATATTGTTTCTGTTCTATGTTTTGGTTTTTTGGCCACGAGGCGTGTGGGATCTTAGCTCCCCAACCAGGGATCGAACCTGCACCCCCTACATTAGAAGGCAAAGTCTTAAGCACTGGACCACCAGGAAAGTCCCAGATGTGCATCATTTATACAACTCACACATATGGGGAGAGGGAGGGAAGAGTTAAAGGAGTCATTGGATTAAAAGACCCCACCAGGCTGGTTGTCTGATCAAGATCTCCTTTAGCACCATGGGTTTCGAATTCTGGTGGACGTAAGTGTCATCTGAAGGGCTTGGTAGGAATGCAGGTTCTCAGGCCCTCCTGAGAAGCAGCTCAGGTAAACTGATGCTGGTCTTGTGGAGCACATTTTAAGAAGCTCTACTTCAGCATGTCCCAAGGGAGGACTTTTATGTACTGTCCCTGTGATGGACTAAAAGGAGAAAAATTTGAAAGGGAAATAGGAAGGGATTGAGAAAGGGGTCTGTGATTTTTCAGTAGCTCTAGCACTCTCTTTGGAAAATATGACTTTCTACTTGAAACCAGGTCCGGCCAGTGAGGCCCAAGTAGGCTTCTAAGTGATTGGACCGGGGGTAGTGAGACAAGGGGGCTTAATCACGAGCCTCAGTCACCATGGAGTGGCATGCTGGTAAGGTCAAGGCAGTAATAACAAGGTCAGTTCATTGGCACCAAGAATATGGTGGGTGTGGCTAGAAAACTGGGAACGCTGCTAAGAGGGGTGGAAGGTACAGCAGAGAGGAACCCAGACCAGATGCTTATTAACACACACGAGTGTGCAAAGGTGGACAGTGGAACTCTACTCAGGGCGCTGTCTCTGGTCTCTGACTAGAAAAATCAGCCGCCGAGAAATTTCAAAGGAAATTGGGGTGGTGGCTGCAACATTCACTGCATGAACCCAACTAAAAATTTACAAAAGCTCCTGGTACTGAGCAGGGAGGAGGTCAGAGCGTGGAGGAAGACCAGCTCCAGGTCTTTCGTGGGAGGGATTCGGGTTAAACAGAACTCCACCTGGGCTGTAACCTACTACATCCATTTAGCAATTTTTGGCAAGCATTTATTGAGCCTCATGCTTATCAGACACTTGAAATAAGTTTCTCTCTTGAAGGAGATCGTAGTTTAACATTACTAAGATATTAATATATATGTGTATATATGTGTGTGTGTACATACATATATTCTTTCAGTGGAGTCTATCCCAGTAGTTCTGCATTTATTATTCAACTTTTTAAAGTTGTTTTCAAATTCTCATTTAAAGAATCCTTCCAGATTATGTAAATCAGACATAGTTGAACTAAATCAAGTAAAAGGCTTTTCATTCTCCCTTGGGGCCTAAATAAGCGCTCACACTGATTGGGTAGAGCAGATAACCTACCCTTCCAGACCTAGATCCTGAGAGGGCCCTTTGGGTCTGTCAGGGAAGTATGACTTGCAATAATCATTTGATGATCCTGAATCAAAACTCAAGGTACCCGCGAAAGGATCTTTATCCACAGAGGACAAAAGTAATTGGTCCAAGTTTGGCTAGGCATGCAAGGCATGAAATGTGGCTGTGCTTTTTTATATAAGTAAAGGTTGAAAATTCATGGCTGCCAAGTATGATGAGCTAATAGACATTTAGCTAAAGGCTTCCATGACTATTAAGATGCAAATCTAGGGAGAGTATGGTGTCTTAAGTACCGTTAGTCATTTCCTCCTTTGTCTATGTGAGTTGATAGATTCTCAGGTTCCCTACCCATATCCCTGAGAGCAGACTTTGATACTGAGAGTATCAAACGGAAGGATGAACCTAGGTGGATAACAGGGCTCAGAACCCTGTGGCTAGGACACCAGAGAGAAATCATTTTTTCAATATTGTCTAGGGCTGAAAGTAAACCCCAGGTTGGTCGTAAGCTGTGCAGTTAGACTCTATCCCCTTAGTTAATTCCAAATAAATATAAAACCTGTTTTTCCATGTCGACCTTGGGATTTTCAGGAGATGAATGGCAACACTGCTGGTTCATCAGGTGTTCTACTCCTGTCCCCTGACTAAAATGCCAGTGGCTGACTAGGAAGGTCCATGTTTACCAAACATTATAAAGGCATCACAGAAAATACCCATATGCATTGAGCACTACTAGCTGGGAAGGACAGAAATACAGTATCTGCTCCCATCTGTGCCTGGTCCCTTCAGAAACTGTGCACACATATGGTGGGCCCGTGTTAATTAAGTCCAAATATGGATTGGATTCAACTTGGAGAGCGACTGATAAATCTGCAGCTAAAACTTTTCCAAATGTTTTGATATTTCCTGAACGAAAATGTTTTGAAGGTGGTGAATGGGAGAGGGCTAAATGGAACACCATCAGAAAGGAGAGCTCAAATTATCAAAGATTCATGTAACCAATTCTGCCCACAGTTTAGTTACATTTTAAATTTCAGTCATTTCACAGCTAGTATTTATTTATACAACCAAATATTCATGAAGATAAAATGTTATTAGCCTGCACATTAAAATAATGACAACTGACTTGTCCACAGTCACTCTATTGCCTCAGTTCACAGCTATTTAATGGTGACACTGAGGTGAAAAAAGAGGGAATAGCACTGTATAGCAGTGTTTTATTTGGGATTATTTTACTTTTGGTGAAAGAGAAAAAGAACAAGTGCTTGTGAACTGCAGATATGGTTTTAAGAAAACCAAAGTAACTTTTCATCTGCTGACAGCTGAGAGCAAAATTGTGCTACTTTGCTGGTATTTTGCCGCACTAAGACTTCTGCTGTGGTAACTGGCGGAGACTTGCTGGCCACTGTTTCTGGTGGCAAAGGTTGGAGAGAGAAAGAACGGAGTCTTGGTCAGATGGTAGGATGGTCCATTCTTGATTAGATAACACTTTGAAACCAAGCACAATTCCTTAGTTGACTCTTAACAAGCAGCTGAAGAGGGGGCCCAAGGCCTTAGCTGAAAAAAGATGCAACTGTCACTTCTGCTAGGAGCGATATACCTCCCAAAGGAAGGAAACCCAAGGCACAGAGAGTAGTCATCTGCTTGGGACTCATGGAAGGTGAGTGGAGTCTGAGTGTAACAGGTGCTGAGTAAGGAAATGTCCGTGTGTATGGATTAGGAAGAATGGGGAGAACTGTCTCGCCACTCCCCTCCCCTTATTCTACAGCCAACCCAGGGTGATTATGACATTCACTGAACATTTATCAGGGACTGAGAAAAACTGCAGATCAAAGAAAAATTAAGTGACTTCTCATGGTCACTTAGTAAGACTGGATTTGAACCCAAGTCCTCCTGAACTTCAAAACTGACATCTGCCCCACCCCCTTAGTGTTGTCTTTAATCCCTTAGCTCACTTGTTGCTTTCTTTCATCTAACTATTCATATTTAGCAAAATATCCCCACTAAAACGAAACATCGAATAAACATTTGTTCTGTTGTCCTTGGAAAGGGATGATCAATCCCATATGGGATGGCCTTGCTCTGAGTGTGTGTCACGTTGTAGAACTTGACATAATTATATATGTCCTTAATTGTCTTTCAATGACTGTCCAGTGATAAATGTTGTATCAGATGTTGGTTTGTAATTTTAAATGCCACGAGCAAGGATAGACTTATTGGAAAGACTGTTGAGCTTTGAGGATAGACGATTTTTTCCCATTTTAAAACGGAGTGTCTTTCCTTTGAATTATGTGCTATGAGAATGCACTAAAGTAATTCATGCGTTTCATAAGAGCCATGGTGATATTATTTGTGTTTATTTTGGGATTAACGTCATCGAGGGAGCCTTTGAAAAGCAGCACTGTGGACCAGGCAGAAGCCCACGTCAACATAAGTTGAGCAGGTTCACCAGGACCTCTGAATTTCCTTTGGCTTCCTGCCACAGGAAAAGTCAGGTGATTAATAATGGCAGACTAGCCCTCGAACTCTGTTGGCTCCAAGCTACCAGGTGATTTCCTTTAGTCTTATATATCCAGTTAATAATTATCCTAGCCAGCCATCTTTGTATAGTTGTCTGAAAGTATATAAACCCATAATTCATGAACACATTCTAAAATAATATCTCATGGATGCTCCTGCTGGTTGAATCAGAGGGTACAAATGATCTAATTTGCAATTGGGAAATTTCTCAATAGGGAGCTCAGTGTTAAGTATTTGTCACGGTGTAAACTATATGTTGAGTATAAGGCTGCCTCTTAAACAACAGGTAGTCCAACCTTCCCTACCCCACTCCAAGATCAGTTCCTCTCCTCAGATGTTCAGTTTGGGAGGAAACGGTTCAAAGATCCCAAAGTAGTTTGAGATAGGCACCTTACAATTCAGAATCCCCTCTTGCTGGCTCCCAAACCCTAAGGGACATGAAGGACCCACTCTTATTTCCTCATCCAGAAGGAATTTTGCGGTTTGGGAAAGAGGAGATCATTTTGAGACTTATTAGAGACTTATGACGGAGCTAGAAGGAGCCTCAGACTTGATCTCATCTCCTGGTTCAATCTCATTTTTTAGTAAGGAAACCGAGACTCAGAATAATAAACTGATGGAGTTAGAGAGGCTGGTCTTTGAGCCTAGGGGATACAGTAAATGATGGAAGGAGGTGTGGTGCTCCTGATGCCCTAAGCTACCTTCTTGGTATTCTGTTCTTTGCACCATCACCTTCAGAGCAAACTCTAATGAATGTTAATGCAGTGGAAAGTTACCTCCAAATGGAGAAAAACCTACTGGTTGCTATTGCTAGTCCAATCAGGCAAACAGTCAAGGAAAAGTGGTCATGCCGCCTGCCATGTATTTCATTGCATAACCCCCTTTTTTTCCCTTCAAACAAGGGTAAAATCCTTACTCTGTTGTGTTTGAACCAGTATTATGCCCTTGAGTGTATGTGTCTTTCGGAACCCAATCAGGAGCTCAGCAGAGCTTTCCAGCACTTTAAGAGAGTCTGTCATGTACAGAACACACTTTCTAGACTTTAATGCTTCTACCTTCAGATGCATCTTTTTTGAGGACCACTGTCCAAAAGTGCCCCCTCTGCACCACTTAGCTCAGCTCCTGCTGAAGCCACCGGCATATATGCATGCCAGCACGTCCCACCCTCCCAACCTTGCTTGCCCTAGGAAGAAGGGAATCGTGGTTTCCATGGCATTTTCCAGCACTTCTCTGAAGCCTCATTGCTTAATTCTGATGTGGGCGCTTATGTTACAGTCATTAATTACCGCATTAAGTCAAGTCCCAAAACTAATGAGGATTTGGACACAGATTTGGAAGATGAGAATGTAATTTTGCCTGGATTATAGGATATAAAGATAAACATGGTCCAAATATGCACAGAGAGAAGAAATCACAGCTTTGCATAGCTGCCTTCTAATAGAAAATATGGGCTTACATGTCTCATCACAATTGAGAGTAAGATAATCAAAGTATCACCATTGGTAACATTTAGGCAGGTCTTAGTTCACTGTGCATTCTGTTTTCAGCTCTGACATCTAAATAAAGAATGTTCTTTTTTCCTATTCCATAAAAATCATTCTATAGCCAAAGTTAGAATCTTTGAAGTTCTTGCATCAGGCTGTAGGATGAGTCAAGGGTGGGAGGCTTTGTTAGAAAAGTTGGCCTTTTATGTGTGTGGATGGAGTTGGTCATTAGACAGGATTATTTGGGGAGCTCTGTTGGATGTCTGTCTAGAAATCTACACCCCACCTACTCACAGTGGTGCCTGTAATCTATCATCAGAGGTAGAAGGCATGTCAATCCCCAAGAGTTCTCTATGACAACTCAGATACTACTGGGATGGGGGAACACTGAATCATCAACACCTGCAATTATGAATTGAATCAAAAGGAATTAACAAGTAAATCACCTCTAACACCATAAAGGAATAAGTTTCAGGTCAGATAAAGTTTGATGATGAGGGGCTCAGATGTCTTGATGATGCAGGGTGCTGTTGTGGAGGATCAATCCCATAACTATTTATTGTTTGGAGAACTCTGTGCAGTTGGCAGGTAGCATAGGGCCCCTAGGTACCGGGTCAGTAAAATAAAAGACACTGAAGGCAAACAATAATGTCCGGAGATCGTGGGGATCTATCCTGGTCGGTTTACTCTTCGTCTTAGAGACTGGGACAGAAAGCACAATCATGAAATTACAAGAAAATACCAAGGGCCCTAGAGTACAGGGCAATGCCACTTTTGACTGTCTATGCATATAGCATATAGTGTATTCTACTAAAGCTCTTAACCAAATCATCTCTTTTTGAAAGCTGAGGAAATAGAGGTTCAGGGAGAGAACAAATTTTCCCTAGGTCACACAGCTAGTTCTGAGGCCAGAGACCCTAGCCCAAGGGTGTTTTACTCTAAAACCCCAGTCTAGGGCTTCCCTGGTGGCGCAGTGGTTGAGAGTCCGCCTGCCGATGCAGGGGACACGGGTTCGTGCCCCGGTCTGGGAAGATCCCACATGCCGCGGAGTGGCTGGGCCCGTGAGCCATGGCCGCTGAGCCTGCGCGTCCGGAGTCTGTGCTCTGCAATGGGAGAGGCCATGGCAGTGAGAGGCCCGCGTACCGCAAAAAAAAATAAAAAAAAAAATTAAAAAGTAAAACCCCAGTCTACTATAGTATCAGAAGGAACCAGGATAACATTCAACATCTTAAGGTTCAGAGTAGGCGCTCTGAACCATACAGCGAACTGAAAACTGCAAGATGAAGAACATCTTGGTGCTGATTTTACACACTGTAAAATTAAACCAGCAACATAGTTTTGGTGACTAAACATATGTCCACTAACTCTGGTGGGATGAAAATGTATTTCATTTTCAAAAATGAAACAAAAACAGTGAGGTAATCCCTCCATCCTTCTAAAAATGGTAGCCATTTGTTTATCATGTTAACAAATGTGGGAAAAAGCAACTGATTTAAGTTGTAGCAAATATGATTTAAGTTATATAAGGAGGAGTTTCTGCACAATGTTCAAGTAACTTATTATAAGATCCAAGGAGAGAATATAAAATCTCCTTCTCTGAAGGTCTTTAAAAATAGAATAAGTTCTCAACAGGTTGTCTGAAGGCAAGGAGTTGACTTAATGACTTTAATGGGTCTTTTCAGCCCTTTGATCCCTGGGATAGTAAAAGTTTTCAGAAAGTAGATATGCTATATAAGCTATACATGCTGTATAAAACTATCAAATGAGCTTCCTATTTGAAGGTCAACTGTGGCATCTTGAATTTAAAGTCTTTTTAGACATTTGCGAAATTTTAAGATACTTTATATTCTCATCTTAAATGTTACCTTCTTCCTCCACTAGTCCTTTGAAAATTGAGTCCCCAAAAGGTTGGTTTGAAAATGACATGTGTTTGGTATTGTATTTGTTTGTGTCTTTGGATTTGAGTTGGAGTAAATGAAGAATTAATGTGGGGTAGGAGATGATAGCTCTGAAATAGAAGTCAAGAGCTTTGATTCTTGTCCTAGCTTTCCTATTTGTGGGCTCCATTATTTTAGCTCATTTAACTTTTTAAAGAAGTCACTTCCTCATCAGTAAAACAAGGATATTTTGCCCCATAATACCTTCAATTAAAAAAATCCTATGCTTCTATAAAAGTCAGAGTTTCGGCAGAAAAGTCTCAGAAGCAGTGGGAAGTAAGGGAAGAAAACAAGTATTAGCAAAGACATTGTGGACATATGAGACCAGCTGCTCCTCTTTAAAAATGCTTACCCTCGAGCCTCCCTGGTGGCGCAGTGGTTGAGAGTCCGCCTGCCGATGCAGGGGACGCGGGTTCGTGCCCCTGTCTGGGAGGATCCCACGTGCCGCGGAGCGGCTGGGCCCGTGAGCCATGGCCGCTGAGCCTGCGCGTCCGGAGCCTGTGCTCCGCAACGGGAGAGGCCACAACAGTGAGAGGCCCGCGTACCGCCAAAAACAAAAAACAAAACAAAACAAAAAAACACAAAAAAACAAAAATGCTCACCCTCTCCTTTTCTCTTTCATATTGCATACCATAGGTCATGATGCCCTGACTTCTACTACAATTCATTGTATTCAATTCAGTAAATATTGTTTGAGCACTAATATGTATTATACCCAAGGCTCACCTCGTTATTCCACTGTGGATTCAGGCCTTTTAAAGTAATATGAATTTAGAATTTGACTGTCTCTGAAGAGGGTATACAAAGCAAGATGTGTGTCCTTGTTTACACTTTGGTCAAAAATGGTCAATACTTAATGGGGTGGGTCAACAAAAAACATGAAAACAGAGTAAGATCAAACATATGACGGAAGTGAATAATTTAAAAAGTAATCAGAGGATAAGTGGACAGAAATAGATTTGACATCTTCATCATCAGAGACTATGTCCTGCATCACTGGATAGAAATTTTCTAACACTGAGCTAAGACCTTTGGTTCCTATTTAAAAGATTTGTTTAAATTTTACTCAGGTGCCTCAGGTGTTTGAATCTGCAGGACATGTATGGATTTCCGGTCTATTGTCACTCCCTTTTTAAAATCTTGGTCTTCTGGCAAACAGATATATTACCTCTTGGGAAGTGTGACCTTGCTTGTTATGAAGTCAGTGGGCTGCAGAGTTCTCTGTGTTCTGTTTGGCCGTCAAAGCCTTGGGCTTTGGTTTCCATGGAGAGTTAATTCTACCTCTGCTCCTACAAAGCTAAGAAAGCATAGAACTTTTCCTGGCTGAAACGCTACCATCCATTTGCTTTAGGTTTTAGGAAAATTCAAATACAAAACATAACCATAGAACATTATTTTTCTAACGTGGCCCAGTGTTGAAGTAATTATTAAAATGTGTCAGGTGGAGGCAATTCATGAGTTTATCTTTGGTACTTCTGTTGTATGCCTCCCTTCTATCTTTCTTAACTCTCTTCGTCCTATCTGATTTTTCCTCTCAGGCATCCAGCATGCTCTCTGTCACTATTCTTCACAGACATTAAACCTACTATCAGAAAGAAAATTTCATATCAGCTCTTTATGGCTTAGTGTGAATTGAGGATAGGGTTTTCCCTCTCCTGGGGGTATTTGCATTGTGAACCTTAGAGTTGAGGGAAAGTCCTTCCTAATGGAATGTCAGCAAGGACTTTCCAGCACCTTTAAGACACCAAAAGCTGTACTTTTAAACTTGAGTTGGACCTGCAGCTGGGCCTATATTAGCACTAATTCCTCCTTACCCTCTAGTTAAATTGAGTCCAGTGACTCAAGTAAACAGGAGTGTGGGTGCCGACCCCAAATTCTAACAATATTTGAGTCACAGAATTCGTTTGCAAAGTTAGAGCCACTTTTCTTTTCCTTGTTCCCTATTTATTCCTACTACTCAATTTGTCTTATGTCTGCCTGCCTTGTTAGACTGGAGCCCTTCCAGGACAGAGACCACATTTTACTCACCTCTGGATCTCTAGGCCCAGCACCGTGTCTGGCTCATTGAAAACCCTTCCAGGCAAGTAGTTAGATTCCTGCAATTCAAATCTGCCAAGAGCTGTGTTTCCCTAAAATGGCATGCCCAGTTCTCCTGCACCAAGGGTCTTTCCCCTGATTTCATAGAATACCCACACTGAAGGAAAAGTCTAAACCAGCCTGCCACAGGACAAACTCTACCCAACCCAAAACAGTTGTGGGGTATTTCAGAGCCTACTGGGAACCAGAGATAGAAGAATTGCCTCTGGATCGAGTCTTGGGGACATTCCATTCTTCATGGTTCTAGAATGGAAGAGCCTTTATAGAACAGAAGGGAAAAAAAAAAAAAAACCCTGGTTTTATTTCGGCAGTGCATGATGCCAGGTATTTACTAGAGCAACTGCCACCCAAGGCCCAGAGGGTTAGCTGGAGCAGCTGATACCCTGTGCTGCTTTTTATAACTCTCCTTCCCAGCACCATGCTCTATATATGTCCCATTTCATCAGGTCACATCAACTTAGGTTGTGCCCAATACTGCATCTTACACCAAATGCATCACCATGTGGAATATTCTGTGTTTCCTTAAAAATTTTTATAAAAATAAATGTAAAGTTTCTTAAAAATAAAGTGGGGGAAGTTTCCCTGGTTCTTTGTGGAAGCGGTGACTTTGCCACTTTTTACAAATGAGCAGCCTCTTTCCTTCCAAAAGACGTTGCAGCTATCTGCCACCAGCAAGCTGTGAAATTACTAGGTTAAGAATGGAATCTACAGTACAGACCTAAATTGTATATAGAGTTGTGAAATGCAGTTTTGGTGGTGGTGAGTCTGCAAACTTGTGAAAATCATTTGCAAAGGCACTAGCTGCCTCTTTTTTTGTTGTTGTTGGTAATAAGATTGGAGAGAAAGGGGGATTCTCTAAAGAATCTTTAACATGTCAATATTTACTCAATGCATTCGATTTCTCTCATATACAATACACTGTCTTGGCCCTTTGGGAGGGGTTACAAAAGATGAAAAATCCGAATATCTTGGCTTTAAAGAGTTTATTATTTAGAAAGAATGTTAACTTAAAAATGCAAACAGCCATCATTTCATTTATTGAGAACATACTCTGTGTCATGAACTGTGGCAAGTATTTTTATTTACTCTATATCAGGGGTTGGCAAACTATGGCCAAAGAGCTAAATCTAGTCCACCACCTGTCTTTCTAAATAAAGTTTTATTGAAACATGGCCACACCTAATTGTTTGAGTATTGTTTATGGCTGTTTTGTGCTATAATGGCAGAGTTGAGTAGCTCTGACAGAGTTGAGACAGTCTGACTGGCAAAGCTAAAATACTTTCCATCTGCCCTTTACAGAAAATATTTGCTGACCTCTGCTGTATATAATTCATTCTCACAAGAATACTCTGAGTTAAATATGGTGTTTCCCATTTTCCAATTAAGGTAACTGAAGGTTATAGCTTATGTAACTTAGTAAGTGGCAAAGCTTCAGTTTAATTCTAGGTTTGTCTGATTCCAAAAGTCTATGTTCTTATGCTATATTTGTGTACAGAAGTAGCCAAAATATGGGATAGGAAGAAGTCAGAGACTTACAGATTCACAGAGAAACTATTATGAGAGTTCCTAAAAGGGAGTGATTATTTTGATTGTAGGGTGATATTCTGGAGAATATTCTGGTGAAGATCATATTTGAATAAAAAAGCAAAAATGCATCTGAGAAATTTTCTATCCCAAGCTCAAGCCCAAGAAATGTTAACAGATCAAGATCACATGTTTAGTTAGAAGTAGATCTGGGCTTAGAACCAGTTTTCCGTTCACTGAGCTCAAAGTATGCTGTCAGTGACGATACTGAGCCATTGAATCTTTGTGTGTGTATGTGTGTGTGTGTATGTGTGTGTTTAAATGCTATAGAATGGCATAATTATTTGAAATGAGAATTTGTATGTTATGCTCAGTGGTAATTGAACTAAAGGGCCTGCACTTCCTTTATTGAACCAATCAAAAACATATTTATGGGGCTTCCCTGGTGGCGCAGTGATTGAGAATCCGCCTGCCAATGCAAGGGACACAGGTTTGATCCCTGGTCCGGGAAGATCCCACATGCCATGGAGCAACTAAGCCCGTGAGCCACAACTACTGAGCCTGCGCTCTAGAGCCTGTGCTTTGCAACAAGAGAAGCCACCGCAATGAGAAGTCCGCACACCGCAAAGAAGAGTACCCCCGGCTCACCGCACCTAGAGAAAGCCCGTGCACAGCACCGAAGACCCAACGCAGCCAAAAATAAATAAATAAAACAAACAAATAAATAAAAACATGTTTGTGCAGATATTTATATGATACCATCTCCTACCCACCATCCTACCAAATATATTTTGGTTATGGAGAATTACACTTCTGAGACCATGGGAACCACTGGCACTCTCACCAACTTTAAGTTTAAATAATAAACAAGAGACCACAAAGGATAATATTCATATACATCTTGCCCTGCAGAACCATGCAGCTCTAGGTCAGGAGAAAAATGGAGAAGGGAGCAGGGGGCAGCCGAAGGAAGCTTACCTGATACTGTAGAGCACTTTGCCATTTTTTGAAATGCGAAGCAACTTGTTGTCGGTGGTGACATCATGGAAGTTGGCCCCCTTCTCATTGGCAAAGAACAAATCTGGTTTCCAAATGGAGTCCAGCATCGATGGGTCCAAGTCCAGAGAATCATCAGGGTACTCGCTATAAGCCAGCCGTGAATCATTCCACTGTTGTCTCAGAAAAATATTCACTCGGTAGTCCTACAGAAACGCCATGCAGAAGCGTTACTTCTTGCCCACTCTGGCATATTTTCCCCTCACTCTTCTGCCTGATTCGATGCATGCAGTGTTGGTATCTGAGTAAACCCAGCTGTGTATATCTTGGTCAAAATAAACCACTCAATTCTGTTAGGAGTGGGAACAGAGACGAGAAGGAAAGAAGACTTGACCAAAGCAGAACACTAATGGAACAAGTTGAGCTGGTTGAATTTTTGTTTCACTTAATCGTTCTGGGAGGAAATAATACTAACTCAATCTGATTTTGCTGTAGAAAAAGGTAATGATAAGTACAGGAGTCAGTCTGTGATAGCAGATTGTCAAATAAAACCTATTCATTTTCCAAATCAGGAATGACATGATCTCTATTTTCAATCTGCTCAGATGCTCTGGGCAGAAGAAAACCCACTCTGTAATTTTGGTAGTAGAAATCTTATCATAAAACTCTGACATGATGGGCCAATATTTTTTAAATTCATTAACATAAATATTAAGATGGTTCATGTTGACAAGATAATTCCCTTACAGCTACTTTTGAAATTCTTAAATATTTTATCATTTCTCTGAATGGGTTGTATCTACAGTAGTCAACTGGAGATTTCAAAACAGAAATCTTTTTCATGTTTTCCTAATCTGAGCACCTTTTGATAAAGGTGTTCCTCCCTGTGGGAGCCTCAGGTACACCCTGTCATTCCCACTTGGCATGGGAATTTTCTTCTGTGCTAATGAATCAGCTTGGGACAGTAACTTCTCTTCAGAGGATTTCTACTCAAAGGTCTTTAGGTTCATGGAAACTGTTGCTTCGCTTGACAGAGCAGACCCAATAAAGGCTTCAACAGTATTCCCTAGTCAAGCAGGACTATGGTTCAGAGCTAACAGTGGTCCACATCTGCCACTGTGGTCATTTAGGGTGATATATACTCATCCCATTTTACTCTCTTTCCTTTACCTTTTTCACCTTCATTTGCTTTGTTTCCACATCTTTGTTTGGGCACCTGGATTTTGAGTCATTGTTTACTTTTCTCTAACAGTGACCAACATGTCCTTGGTTTGCCTGAGAACTTTCCCATTTTAGCCTCAGGTAAACATGAAATTTTCAGGGAACCCACTCAGTCCTAGGCAAAACTCAGATGGTTGGTTACTCTATAAGGTACAATGGAGACCACCTCGGGTTGGTCGGTTTTGGTTAATCCCTTTAGAGCCAAAAGAAAATCTGTAAGTAAGTTATAAAGATCAGGGTGTATGGAAGAGAGCTTCAAATCCAGTTCCTTCTGCTTATTACCAAACTCTCCAAATTCCCATGACTTTGCCCCCCAAATACAGCCATCCTGATGATCAGGCTGGTAGAGTATTTTGGAAGTGGCAGTTCTTAGAAAGAGTGCCCACTGTGGGTTTAAAGAATGCTAATAATCAAGTAGTTACTAACTTCTGAAAATCAGTCATCAGAACCCAGCTTATTAGGAAAAGCTGAAATATTAAAAGAAATAACTGTACGTTTCCTTGTTGTACAACATAAGGACTTTCTGACTTGGAAAATTTTATCAGCTGACTTTTATTTGGGATTATACCAGGCTTGCACAGCAAATTCCCAGACCTAAGAGGGTGCTCTTGTGAGGCCAGCCAGGCTTCCATCCCATTCTGTTTGCTCACTGGCTGCCCCCTCCTTCCATGAGTGAGCCAAGAGGATGGCAGAACCTCAAAGTTCTCCCCATCACATATTTTGCATTTTGGGGATTGTCCAAAGGGACCAGAGGGTAGTAACTGGAAAGAGATTACCAGTTCAGTGTTTCACTGGCAACAGGAGTGACTGGAACCTTTGGAGTTTTGTGTGAGTAAAGAGTGGGAATGTGTGATTTGTAGAAAATCAAAACAGGGGCTATTGAAAATATAATAGTCCAATTTGCGTATAAATAGGCACTGGATAGATCAACTGTGAGATTTTCTTAAGGTTTCCTGAAGGAAAAAAATGCAGTGTCTTCACTGTGTGACATCTACCCCTTTTATTTCCCTTAGGGTGGGAACCAATTATCCTTCATAAAATTTTGTGTGGGGGCGTCTATGAGCTTGTTTCAGTAGGAAAGAAGAGGACATCATCTCTTAGCCAATTCTGGAGGTAGAAAAACTCTAAGTACAAGAAGTAATGACAGCTGGAAATAACAGAGGTGAATGGGTTAAATTTCTTAGGCCATTGGGAGGCCACTGAGGCCCCCCACCCAGGAAGGAAACATAGAATGGGAGAGGCCATGAGACGCCAGATAGCGAGCACTGGGCGGCAGAATCACCAGGACAACATCATTGCAGTCCTCCTTTGAACCTGAGAATGATTTAAAGATGCATTTTGAGAGACTCTAGAGAATATTACATTGGTGACATACAATATGAAAACATTGACCTTTTAAAAAAAATCTCAATATAAAATTTCCCAGCTAATGTATTAATACATCTTTTTAAAAAGTCTTTCCCACAAGTATTCTTCTCCAGTGTTTCCTGCTTTTCTATTTTGAATTTTATCTATTTAAAATAATAAAATAGGTTCTCCCAATATCAGAACTTTAAAAAGAGCACTGAATCTATCTTATCACAACAGAACCATTAAATATCTAACAGTTAATTTAAAATAAATTAATTAGCCTATTCATAAGCAAGAATAAGTGGAAAAGTTAGAGGAGAAAATACATTTTACTCCACAATGACAGGAATTATATGAAACAAGACTTTTATTAGATATTTTGGGAGTGTTTGTTCTTTATAATGTATAGGAATTAAAATTTTCCATAATTTTTTTCATGATGCTATACATTATTCCAAAATAAATGGCAACCCTTAAAACCTTTAAGAATAGAAAAGGACGCCCAAGGATATAGAGAAGTAGATAGCCAAAGAAAAGATTTTCCAGGGCTGTGCCTCTGTAATTCTTTCAGTTCACTATCATTTTCAATGTAGGGTACAAATTTGATGCATGATTTATCTATGCATCACCTCTGTTTATTTACAGATAGGTTTATTCTCTCAAGATATTCCAAACCACAGGAGATAGTTATATTGCTCTGTAGCCTTTCTTTGTCTTTATTTTTGCTTCTAGGTTTAATGAAATATTAAAGAAGTAAATATTAAGAGACATGCTTAAGTGTAGACTGAATTTTCTTTTATACTGCCTTCTCTCTCCAGAGACAGATTCTACTTCAAATAAATGACGTATTTCCTTGTATTAAAATTTGTTTTCCTATGGTTGACTCTCTGGGTACTAGATTAGGTAATAGAAAAATTCAAATTAAAAAGTGTGTGTGTATGTATATATTATATATATATATATATATATGTATGTGTGCACATGTGTATGTGTGTAAATACATACACATATCTTTTATTTTTTCAAAAGCTATGTGTAAGTCATAGAATCTTTATTATATTCTTAGCACAGTTAATACAAGTACCTATATTCCATACTATTATTTCATATCAAATTTAGAATTTCTAAAGTTTTACTTTTCTTGGTACCTTCTAATTCTATGCCCATTGTCACAAAGATTGTTTCCTTAAATTGAATTATTTTGTTACTATTATATTTAGTGTAGCATTTGTACATAGAGATTGCCACTCTGTCTCATAAATATTATTAAACTTTACTGCTCTCTTTTTATTTTTATAGGTATATATTTTTCAATCCAGTTATGTTATAAAGTTATTATAGACAAAGATATGCTTTGTGGATTTCCCACAGACCTATATGGCACTTTAGTTTTAACTTCTAGCTACACTGCAGTGAAGTTTTCATCATCTTGAGTCTGTGCTAGCTTTGAATATGGGAAGTTAGCTTTGAATTTGAAATTATGGGAGGGGGGGCAGTTGCTTTATGATGAATCCAGGTTTTAACATTGCATTGTTAATTTAGAGACCAAGGACACCTTATATCTCAGATTAACAAAATGTTAGGTAGATTCTTGGTTCTCCCTTAAAAATTCAGAAATAAGGAATGTAGCTACCTGCTATTCCTGTAAGTTAGCATCTCCTTATGAGTTGCTTATGCACCTATAGAAACGAAAGGTCTGTAATGTCATTCCAGCAGTTACAGCGTAGCCTGCATTCTCCTAAGGGGCTGTCTACACCTTATCCAGTTCTTTAGGAAAGTGATTTCAGATCGGAGATAAAACAACTCTTCACCCTGTAGTGGTAACCAGCAGAGCATGTGGAATTTGGGGAAGAGTTTGGGGAGCTGGAATCATATTCTGGAGATGCTTTCCAAGTGGACACGTTTTGTACATCTTCAGCTCTTTCTACCCCCTTCCCCCTATTGCAGTCTCTCAATATTAAATGAGGAAAGGGTCTGAGTCTGCTGCTGTAGCATGGGGAGTGTTCCAGCACGCTTAGGTCCAAATCACACTCTATTCACCCACATCCTTCCAGGCAGTCATTTGGAAGCTTTGAGGAGACTATCTCTTCTCCATTCTCTGATGGCCCAACCTTGGGGACAGCTGTATGCAGATGGCATGCAAATACTCTTGACCTTTACTGACATTATCGATATTCCCAAACTATCCCTTTATAGTAGGAAGGAGGCGGCTGCAAATACACTCCTCATCCTGTAAATTCACTTGCCATCACTAGCTAAAGGAAAAGGGGAAAGAAAGAAAAGGAAATGGTAAACTGACGTTCCAAAACCGAAAGATAACCTGTCTCATCATACATCCCTTACTGGTCTTCTGAGTCTTTTGGAATCATAAGGAAAAAAAAAAATTGTTCCACTGAATACTTTTAACACAGGGTCAGCTAGTAATGAACATCACCAGATCCCTGTGACTCTTAATGAACAGAAGTACATATTTTGAAATAATGTGCATGATCATAATGATCCATAAAAATATTCCTTAGAATAACACAAATATATTGTCCTGTGAGCACAGTCTTTAAACACTAACATACCAAAGGAGCAAGAGGCAATACTGTGTCTGTAAGTGAGCCTAATCTTTGTGGGCAGTTAGTACCAACAGTAATTTAGTGGGATTTCATCAAACATAAGAGGGCAGACTGGATAGAACCAAAAGAAAGTCATATCACATTCTTAAAACAGATAATTATTGCCTCTTATTTAGAAACAAACATCCAAACTAAATCCTTCAATAATGCTATCAAGGGTTGTGGGATAAGAGTGGGACATGAGGGAAGAGAGGGAAATCAACATGCTCAGAAACTCAAAATTCTGAGACATTCTTGGAAAAAAATCATTCCAGAAAACATAGAGAAAGCAAAACTATTATCCCCCCCCCATAGCACTAATCAACGTCCTCAATGACTACATATATTACTGTGCATAAAACCTAAAGGTCTGATGTTTTGACTCCAACTAAAGACAGTTCAAGGAAGAATCTGTTTCTGTTTAACTTTTTTGACCATTTTTTTGAGCCACATTTTGTGAGAATGTTCGTGGATGGTAGAATCTCAGGGTTTTGGTAAGGGAAGCTCAGGCTGTGATGACACCCTGTGGGTACATCAGGTAGGTCCCCAGGCAGAGCCTAAGGGGTCTGGGAAAGTAAGACCTTTTCAAGGTGGAGCAATTCTCATGTTCTTATGAGCCCCTGAATAATGTCCATTTTAAATAGTGATGCCTTAGATCCCGGAGTTGGCAACCTATGGCCTGTGGGCCAAATTTGGCCATAGCCTGTGTTTATAAGTAGTTCTTTTTGGAGTATAGCCACACCCATTTGCTTACTATCGTTTATGGCTTCTTTTATGCCAAAAGGGCAGAATTAAGTAGTTGTGACAGAGACTGTCTGGTCCTCAAAGTCTTAAGTATTTACCGTCTGGCTTTTTAGAGAAAAATGTTTGCCAGTCCCTACCCTACATGACATGATTTATTCTTTGATTTAAGCATGGTAGAGTTTCAAAAAACATTTTTTTTTAGTTTCACACAAAAGCCATAATTGAAGAAAATAAAAGATATTTTTTAAAAGCCAAATTCAGTTTGTCATTACATCAGAAGCCAAGAAATAAAATAAAAGAAGCACAATACACATCATTCTTCTGATCATGCGATTCAGTACGTCTCATACAGCAGAATAGTCAGGCCGTTGATATTACACTTGGACAATGATTTCCAAATTTTTGCATAGGAAACATGACAAAGGACACCTTAATAAGTGGCCAAGAAGCACCTAAGCAGCCCATTTATTAAACACCTTCAGTAGCTCTTAAAGACACAGGAAAACAAGGATATCCATCGTTTCCATTTTCATCTCCTTAAATATTTAGCTTTTTCTTGCATTAATGAACACTGAAAAGGTGCACATTTACATTTTTGATTGAGGGTAAAATGCAATAAGGAGATTTAATCAAAGCAACTTAAGGGTCTAATTAATGCAATCAGCGTTAGGTCGTGCAAATATTGTCATTGAATGCCATCGTGTAAAGCTGGTGATAGTGATTTGGGCGGCTGGAAGATTTGCCCCTCTGTTACCAGGATAAAACCAGGAGGGGAGAGACAGAAACTGAATGCCAAGTACAGAGTTGGAGTCTTCTTTCCATGTTCAGCTTTTCTTATGAGTCATTTAATAACCCTATCAAAACTATCCTGGTTGGGTAAAATTCTTAATGCACTACATACTGTCAAAGCCCCAAAAGTCTCGTTTCTGGACAAGGCTGTGTCAGAATAATATTAAAACGTGTAGTGGAGTTGCATTATGTCTGACTTGCCAGTGGAAAGGAGTGGTAAGAGGTAAATTATTCTTTTATAACATTAAGGACACCAAAAAGTACAGTAATTTGTTAAACACAATCCTGGTAGCCTAAAAGAGAGAATTCATAAACACAGGGGAACACTATTTTTTACTTCTCAATGGCATTATGCTCATTATTTCACTTCTTGAGTGTTTCTAGGACATCGGCCACCATAGTAGTATAGTCACGCTCAACTATAGTTTATTTCGATCTCATTCAATAATATGACTGTATACTTTACATAGTACTGAAAATTTGAACCAGCCAATTGACTTAGGACTTAAATTGTATGGGGGCCAAGAAAATGTTTTACCCAAAATGTAATCTCCACACAATAGCCTAGCACTGTAAGCCTACTTATCTAATAGGCTGTGTCACAGGCAACAACACCATCTTGACATTGATAAGGAATCTTGGTGGATTTTACAGTATCTGAGATCTTTTTCATGTATGTGAAACATGTCTGCACTTAGAGTGTGATGGTTTTTTATTAGTTTTTTTTTTTTTTAATTTTATTTATTTATGGTTGTGTTGGGTCTTCGTTTCTGTGCGAGGGCTTTCTCTAGTTGTGGCAAGTGGGGGCCACTCTTCATCGCTGTGCGCGGGCCTCTCACTATTGCGGCCTCTCTTGTTGCGGAGCACAGGCTCCGGATGCGCAGGCTCAGTAACTGTGGCTCACGGGCCCAGTTGCTCCACGGCATGTGGGATTTTCCCAGACCAGGGTTCAAACCCGTGTCCCCTGCATTGGTAGGCAGATTCTCAACCACTGCGCCACCAGGGAAGCCCTTTTATTAGTTTTTTATGTTTATTTATTTATTTTTTTTGGAAAAGCCATGCATGTGATGTAATTGCTTTGGACTTGGAACAACTTTCTATTGCCACCAAACTGTGTGTGTGTGTGTGTGTGTGTGTGTGTGTGTGTGTTCATTGTAAGGTCAGCTCCTTGGCGTATATCTTAAATCAGCGGTCCCCAACCTTTTTGGCGCCAGGGACCAGTTTCGTGGAAGACAATTTTTCCATGGAGCGGGGGCGGGGCGGGGGGGAGGGGGATGGTTGGGTGGTTCAGGTGGTAATGCGGGCGATGGGGAGCGGCAGATGAAGCTTCGCTCCCTAGCCCGCCACTCACCTCCTGCAGTGCGGACCGGTTCCTAACAGGCCTCGGACCGGTAACAGTGTGAGGCCCGGGGCGGGGGGGGGGTTGGGGACCCCTGTCTTAAATGTAGCATGTCTGAGGCTTGATTATGTTAAAACTTCCTATTATATGAAAAATATCTCCCAAACTTTGAAATTTGTATTTCTGAAACATTGGAGATGCAAATATTTAAATATCCTTAACTGTAAACCATGCTTAATACTGATAATTCTACCTAAATCTAACCGAACATCACGTGTTTCCAAAATTTCTCTGGCATGATGGATAAAAGATTATTGAATTTTAAATAAATAACTAATTGTTTTCTAGAGGTGAATGAACTTGGAAATTGGCACTCAGTAAATGTCCTACAAATATACAACAGTACTCTTTGATCGCATATCCCATTCCTTCACACGATGGCTTCAGTGCTCAGTCCCACTCACCATTGTAGTTTCTGCTATTGACCCAAAGCTGTTGATAAATATGTTGCAGGTAACATTTACAGGAGGCCCTGCAAGTTGAACAATAAATAGAAAATTTGACAGGTTGTGTTCATGGCATAATCAAGTCACGTTTTTCTCTTGCCAGTGGCGTTGTAGCACTTACCATGGTGGTTTCTGTGACTGATCCAAAACTGTTGATAAAAATATTGCAAGTAACGTTTACTGGAGGACCTGCAGAACGCAATAAGAATGTTGCAATAGACACTGAAGCAAAAATACAGCTCCATCAACATCTGTGCAAATGACTAGAGATGTAAACAAAATTAAAATGATGGTGAGATTGCAAAAAAAAAAAAGTTTTACCCAGAGAGGTTAACAGTGATAGCATTCCCACTAGCATTTCCAATAATGACAGTTATGCAGTAACTTACCCTGAAGAGTTTTGGATTTGGAAAATATAAGCTGAAGACTATTAAACGGAATTCATTGTCAATAGTTGCTATCAAAATTGCCTTTTGGGTGGGTGGCTTTCTTTGACCTTAGGCTCATCAACATTGTAGATGTCAACAGTAGGCGCCCATGGTGATGAAATAGCCCACGTTTATGAGTTCAAATGGAGCTGCGTTTTGAACTGTGGATGGGTCAGGAATATCCACCTCCTTTCATGTGATACCCTTTAAATCAGTGGATCTAGTTTGATTCTCTTGATACCTCTGAATTTACCCTATTCCTTCTTTATATCCTGTGACCCCCCCCAATGAAAAATGATGCACAGAAATACAAAATCAAAGAAAATTAGCTCATTTTAAGAACCAAACACAGCAGTGTCACTTAATGTCCAGATTGTCGCCTCAGTAAATATACTGTAAAGAAAGATTTATTAATCCTAAATGTGCTATAAACAAAGAGCCTACTTTTTCCTCCAGAGACAGAGGGACTAACTCTCTTTCCTCTTGCCCTTTGTCTCTCATCCAAGCACTAACCAGGCCTGACTCTGCTTAGCTTCAGAGGTCAGGTATAATCAGGCTTGTTCAAGGGGTATGGCCACAGACTCTTTGCCCTTTGACAACAGATAAATCACTTCCTGATGACTTCCGGTTTCATGTTATGCTGAGCAATATGTTTATTGCCCTCATGTAGTTTCCCCATAATGCTTTCTGAGATAAGAAATGGCTCATACTGCCATGAACTGTCTATTCACTCACTGCTTTCCCCTGTGGAAATTTGTCTCTTTTCACTTGACAAAGGCTCAGCAACCTGGTGCAAGGTATACCCCAGTTGGCTCAGTACCCAACAAGCCAGTAGGATCTGAATGAGGAGGAGTTTGACTTGAGGCCTCCCTCAAAGGCTGGTAGTAAAACACAGCTGTGGCCACACTTGAGCGCCATGTTTTTACTTGTACAAGTCCACGTTGAGTTCTCAAAATGAGGAAAGGAAAAGGACTCAACAGCTAATGTACTCCCCCAGGCAAGGACTTTTGGTAAAAGAAGGAGCAAGGAGTTTGGGTAAAAGAGATGTATTGAGCTGTTTTTCTTTTTAACATAACTAACTTTTCTGTTTTTAATGAAAAAACAATGTGTTTATTTTTAAAGAAGTGTTTGCAGGAGTGGAATCATAGGCACCACCATATTACCAAAGCATTTTCAGCCTGCACCTTTGAAATGTTCCATCTTTTAGTTCATCCCTCTGTTTTTCAGCATCTGCCAGCTTGACTTCCTCTCCATGGTCACTTCCTACTCTACTCGATTTTGTTTTTCTGCTTCGGTTACTCAAAACAAACAAAACAAAGCAAAACGAAAACCAAAAACAGTCTCTTTCTTGGCCATAGAATTTTATTCTATAACAAATATATTCTTCTGCTAATAAGAAATACATTAGACAAGGTAGAGGCACGTCATGAGAAATTATGTATCTTTGCTTTTTTTTTCCTCTCTTCACAAGAAAATATTTCCTTTTAGATGGTCCAATTCAGGATGGAAAACTTTCATGAATTTCTATATGCCAGGTAGAAAATGGATGATGTGGGAAAAGAAACAGGAAAGAGAAATGTCATCTTAACAGGAAGAATTTGAAAATCCAAATGTAGTTTGTCTCGTACTGTACATTATCTAATTGTCTGGACTCCCCACCTGGCTTGAAACCAATTAGAAGGCTGGGTCCTACCATCATATATCTGTTTCTAACGTTCCCAGTAAATGACAGTGTGAGTATATTGCTAGAATTCAAAATATTTTTTAAGCCACCACATATTGACACACTGTACTATAAGCACATTAAAAAAATTACCTAGTTTAATCCTCACAAAAGAGGAATTGTTTTACTGCTCCAATAAATATTTTCAGATGAGGAAACTGGGAGTTAGAGAGGTTAAGTGACTTGCTTAAAGTCATGCCACAGTAATTAGAGAAGCTGAGACTCAATGTCTCATCATTCTGATTCCAAAAACCTAAACTTTAAACCCCTTTGCTGCACTGGATTCATTGCATAATATCCTCTGACCTGCCAACCATGGTATTTCCCATTGGTTTGTACATTTCTGGGATAATTTAATCCTTCACATCTGATCGCTTCAATCTTGGGCATTGCCTTAAGGTTCATTTGCATTTGGGTATAAAACCCTAGTAACTTCTTTTTGATAAGGGATTAGCACATGCGTATAATAAGAGCCCACATACATTAAAACCTCGCTGCATGCCAATGAGTGCCTTATTTCATTCTTCAGTAATTACATGCTTCCATGTCCCCCATTTTACGGATGAGGAAACTGAGGCATAAAGGAAATTCATTAATTTTCCCAAGGCCGCAGAGTTTGTAAGAGGCAGAAACTGCCTAACTTTAGGGACACCTTTTTAAACTACAGGGATAAAATGCCTGAGGCCAATAGACTCATTCTAAGGATAGAAGTTACCTAAATATGGGAATATGCCTGCAAGTTTTTCGGGTTGAATGATAGAATCATTTTTCACTTTTAAGAGTTATCCTGACATGTGCCAGCACAACCTTTCCTCTGTTTTAGCCCAATAATCTGCTAAGGTGTTCTAATTAACAAGAACACATTCTTAGATGTGATCACCAGCGAATGAATGTGTTCTATAAACTGCAGAAAGAGTTAACACTAGTTAACCTCATCTAATTGGTTTATCAGCAAAGATATTCCAAAGTGAATTGGATGAGAATTTGACTGGGAAGAAGAATTATGTAGACGTCTAATCTCTCATATCCCTATCCTCCCCTCCCTCCCTTCCTTCCTTGTCTCCTCTCTCCCATCTACCCTCTCTCCCTCCCTCTTTTCCTTTCTTTCTCACTCTCTTCCTTTATTTTTTGCCTTATTCTTATGAGAAAGAACAACCTTGCCATAACTCAAGTATAAATTGAAGTAAAAAATATATTTAGAATACTTCATAGGGATTTGGAAAGATGGCTCCCCTCCCTGACCCCCAGCACAAGGTATAACAAGCCTCATCCCATACTGATCCTCTTTGTTGCTAAATATCTCTCTCAGACTGTCTTCTTTGGAGTAAGGCATTTGTTTTGGTAACCCAAGTAAAATTACAGTTATGCTACTTGAGAGGGATAATAGAGTTATTGATTATTGCTCGTTAACATCTTCAGTTTTGGGTCAATTGATCAAATTCGCTGTAAGAGGGAATAGGATCACTGTGAATAGTGCATCCTAACTATTGTGTCCCCTGCTACTCACACCAGAGTTGGAAGATCAGCAGAATTAGCACCACCTGGGACCTTGTTGGTCCCAGAAACTCAGGCCCCATTCAAGTCCTGCTGAAGTGGTCTTCACTTTAACAAAGGGGATTTGTTCCTGCAGATCAATTTTTTCTCCCTTTCAAGATCAAAATCATTTCTTTGTTTCGTTCAGTCTTTCATGAGTGTTCCTTGAAATGTCAACTCTAGTCCATTAATAAAACTTCTTAGGTCAAACCCAAAGTTGTGCAACCATCACCATTATCTATTTGTAAAACTTTTCCATCACTTCAAACAGAAACTTTGTAACCATTAAGCAATAGTGCCCTATACTTCTCTCTGTCCAGCCCCCCGGCAACTTTTAATCTACTCTGTGTCTCTATAAATTTGTCTATTCAAGATATTTCATATAAGTAGAATCATACAATATTTGTCCTTTGTGTCTGGCTTCTTTCACTTAACATAATGATTTCAGGGTTCATCCATGTTGTAGCATGTATCAGAACTTCTTTTTTTATGGCTCAGTAATAATCCATTGTATGTATATACTACATTTAAAAATTTTTTCTGTTGGTGGACACTTGGGCTGTTTTCAACTTTTGGCTATTGTCAGTAATGCTGCAATGAATTGTTTGAGTTTCTGCTTTCAATTCTTTTGAGTATATACCTAGGAGTGAAATTGCTGGGTCATATGGTAATTCTATGTTTAACTTTTTAAGGAACTGCCATGCTGTTTTCCACATTGGCTACACCATTTTACATTGCCACAAGTAATGTATAAGACTTTTAATTTTTCCACATCTTAACCAGTGCTTACTTTCCATTTTTTGATAATTGGTATCCTAGTAGGTGTGAAGTGGCTTTGAATTTCATTTCCCTAACGACCGATGACATTGAGCATCTTTTCATGTGATTATTTGCTATCTTCTTTGGAGAAAAGTCTATTTTTGTATTGGGTGGGTTGTCTTTCTGTTGCTGAATTGCAGGAGTTCTTTATATGTTCTGGATATTAAACCCTTATCAAACATGTAATTTGTAAATATTTTCTCGCATTCTGTAGATTGTCTCTACTCTTTCCTTGTAATGTCGTTTGATACCCAAAAGTTTTTAGTTTTGATGAAGCCCAACTTATTACCTATTTTTTCTTTTGTTGCTCATGCTTTGGTGTCATCAAAAACAAACATTCAGTTGCCAAATCCTTGGTCATAAAAATTGACTCCTGTTTTCTTTTAAGAGATTTATGGCTTGAGGCCCTATATTTAAGCCGTTGATTTATTTTGAGATAATTTTTGTATATGATGTGAGATAGAGGTCCAATTTCATTCTTTTGCACGTAGAAATCCAGGTGTCCCAGCCCCATTTGTTGACGACTGGTATTTCCCTCACTGAATGAACTTGCTACCCTTGTCAAAATCAATTGGCTATAGATGTATGGACTCTCAGTTCTATTCCATTGGATAGAACTGATGTTTATGCTGATGTAAGTACCACACTGTTTTGATCACTGTAGCTTTGCCGTAATTTTTGAAATCAGGAATTGTGAACCCTTCTACTTTGTTCTTCTCTTTCAAGATTGTTTTGGCTATTCAGGGCCTCTTGCAATTTCATATGAGTTTGAGGATTGGCATTTTCAATTCTTAAAAAAAAAGGCTGTTGGAATTTTTATAGGAGTCATATTGAATTATAGATTGCTTTGCATAGTATTTACACCTTGTCAATATTAAGTATTTCTTCCCATGAACATGGTGTGTCTTTCCATTTTTTAAAGTCTTCTTTAATTTATTTCAGCCATGTTTTGTGATTTGCTTTGTACAAATCTTTCACTCCTTGGTTTAATTTATTCCTACGTATTTTATTCTTTTAGATGCTATTGTAAATCGAATTGTTTTCTTCACTTCCTTTTCAGATTGTTTATTGCAGTTGTATCGATACGCAACTGATTGTTGTGTGTTGATCTTGTATGCTGCAGTTTTACTGAATTCAGTTATTAGCTCTAGCAGTTTTCTTTTGGATTATTTGGGGTTTTAAATGTATAGGACCGTGTCGTCTGCAAACAGAGATAGTTTTACTTCTTCCTTTCAAATTCAAATGCCTTTTATTTCTTTTTCTTATCTAATTGCTCTGGAAAAAACTGCCAATGAAGTGCTGAATAGCAGTGGTGGAAGCAGGCATCCTTGTCTTGTTCCTGATCTTAGGGAGAAAGCTTTGTCTTTCACCATTTAGTATGCCTCTTGTAGAAGGCATATAGTTGAGTTATGTTGTTAGCTGGGAATTTTTCATAAATGCTCTTTGTTGTGTAGAAGAAATTCTCTTCTATTCCTAGTTTTCTGAGTGGTTTTCCTTTTTTACTGTTAAAAGTTGTTGGACTTTGTCAGCTGCCTCTTCAGCATCAAATGAGATGATAACATGTTTTCTTTCCTTCATTCTATTAATGTAGTGTATTGCTTTGATCAATTTCATTATATTGAAAAGGGCTTTGCATTCCTGGGATAAATCTCTATTGGCCATGATATATAATCCTTTTACTTCACTGTTGGATTTGTTCTGATACTATTTTGTTGTGGATTTTTGCATCTATATCCACAAAGGTTATTTGTCTGTGTTTTTATTTTCTTGTGGTGTATTTATCTGCCTTTGGTGTCAAGGTAATGTTGACCTCATTCGGAAGTATTCTTTCTTCTTTTATTTCTTGGAAGAGTTTGAGAAGGATTGGTGTTAATTCTTCTTTACATGTTTGTAAGAATTCACCAGTGAAGCCGTCTGGTCCTGAACTTTATTGGAAGGTTTTTGATTATTCAGTCAATTTCTTTACTTGTTATAAGTCTGAGATTTTTCTATTTCATCTTGAGTCAGTTTAGGTAATTTCTGTATTTCTAGGTATTTGTCCATTTTATCTAGGTTACCTAATTTGTTTACAATCTTCTCTTATAATTCTTTTTTACTTCTGTAAGGTCAGTAGTAATGCCCCCACTTTCATTTCTGATTTTTATTATTGGAGTCTTCTTTATTTTCTTTGTTAGTCTAGCTAAACTTTTGTAATTTTTGTTGATCTTTTAAGAGAGCCAACTTTTGGTTTTGTTGATTCTCTAATTGCTTTTCTATTTTATTTTTGTCTACTTTGATCTTTATTATTTATTTCCTCTGCTAGCTTTGGGTTTAGTTTGCTCTTCTTTTTCTAGTTCCTCAAGGTGTAATATTAGGTTATTGATTTGAGATTTTTCTTCTTTTTTAATGCAGGCATTTACATTATAAATTTCCCTCTGAACACTGCTATCACTGCATCCCATAAGTTTTGGTATGTTGTGTTTTTGTTTTCATTCTTCTTTAATTTCCCTTGTGATTTCTTCTTTGACCCATTGGTTGTATAAGAGTGTGTTATTTTCCAGATATCTGTGAATTTTCTGATTTTCCTTTTATTATTGATTTTTAGCTTCATTCTATGTTTGGAAAAGATACAATACTTTTTATAATTTTTATCTTTTAAATTTTATTAAGATTTATTTTGTAGCCCAATATATGGTCTATCCTAGAGAATGTTGCATGTACACTTGAGAAGAATGTGTATTCTGCTGTTGTTGTGTGGAGTATTCTTTATGTTTGTTAGGTCTAGTTGGTTTATAGTGTTGTTCATATCCTATATTTCCTTACTGATCTCTGTATTGATGTTCCATCTATTACTGAAACTGGTGTATTAAAGTCTCCAACTATTACTGTAAAAGTATTATTTCTTCCATCAATTTTATCAAGGTTTGCTTCATATATTTTGGGGCTCCGTTGTTTGGTGCATGTATTTTTAGGATTGTTATATCATGATGACTTGACTCTTTTATCAATATATATTGTCATTCTTTGCCTCTTTTAAGAGATTTTGACTTATGTTAGTATAGCCACCTCAGCTGTCTTTTGGTTACTATTTGCATAGAATATCTTTTTCCATCCTTTCACAGTCAATCTACTTGTGTCTTTGGATCTAAAGTGAGTCTCTTGTAGACAGCATATAGTTGGATCATAGTTTGTTTTATCCATTCTTCCTATCTATGTCTTTTGATTGAAGAGTTTAGTACATTTACATTTAAAATAATTACTGTTAAGGAATGACTTCTGCCATTTGGTATTTGATCTCTGTATAGCTTTTTTGTTTTTCCTTTTGTCTATTACAACCCTCTTTCGTATTTAGTTGATTTTTATTTTTTTGTAGTGAACCATTTTGATTCTCTTTTATTTCAAAGAGGTATACTTTTTAGAATTTTTTTTTTGTGGTTACTCTGGGGATTACATTTAACATCCTAAATTTATAACAGTCTAGTTTGAAATGATATCAACTTAACGTCTAACATACAAAACCTCTACTCCTGTACAGCTACATCCTCCTCCCTTTATGTTTTTCTTGTCACAAATAATATCTTTATTTATTGTACATCCAGTAACATAAATTAATAACTTTTTAATGAATTTGTCTTATAAATCCTGTAGGAGATAAAAAGTGGAGTCACAAACCAAAAATACCATAATACTGTTTTTATATTTGCTGGTGTATTTACCTTTAGCAGAGACCTTTATTTCTTCATTAGGCTTTGAGTTACTGTCTAGCGTCCTTGCATTTCAACCTGAAAGATTCCCTCTATCATTTCCTGTAGGGCAAGTCTAGTTGTAATGAACTCTTTCAGCTTTTGTTTATCTGGGAATGTCTTAATTTATCTTTCATTTGTGAAAGATAGTTTTGCTGGATATAAATTCTCAGCTACATTTTTTTTTCTTTCAGCACTTTAAATATATCATCCTTTGCCTCCTGGTCTCCAAGGCTTCTTCTGAGAGATTGGCTAATGATTTTATTGGGCATCCCATGTAAGTAATGAATTGCTTTTGTCTGGCTGTTTTAAAAATTCTTTCATTGTCTTTGGCTTTCAACAGTTTGATTGTAAAGTTACTCAGTGTGAATCTCTTTGGGTTTTCCTACTTGGAGTTCACTGAAGGTTTTGGATTTGTAGATTTATATATATCATCAAATTTGAGAATCCATTATTTCTTCAAATATTCTATTCAAATATTCAAAGATTCTTCCCACCTCTTTCTCACTCTCAGAATGTGTATGTTGGTCTGTTTGATGGTATCCCATTGGTCCTTTAGACTCTGTTCAGTTTTCTTTATTCTTTTTCTTTTATGCTCCTCAGACTCAGTAATTCACTTGCCCCATCTTTGCATTCACTGGTTCTTCTTCCTGCTCAAATCTACTGTTAAACTCCTCTAGTGAATTTTCCATTTCTGTTTTTTCACTTTTCAGCTCCAGAACTTCTGTTTGGTTCCTTTTTATAATTTCTAGCTCTTTATTGATATTCTCATTTTATTCTTACATCAATTTCCTGATTTCCTTTTATTGATCTTGTTTTCCTTTAGATCTTTAAGCATATTTAAGACAGTCATTTTAAAGGATTCATCTAGAAAGTCCAATGTCTGGACTTCCTCAGGGATGATTTCTGTCAATTTATTTTTTATCTTCAAATAGGACATACTTTCCTGTTTCTTTATATGCTTTGTGATATTTGTTGATAATTAGATATTTGGCTGTTATAACTGATAACTCAAGAGGAAAGTAAGGGAAAAGGGGGAATTAGATTCTCCCCCTTTGCCCAGAGTTTGCTGGATGTTTTTATTGTTGATAGCTATTGTAGGCCATCTATTTGGTGACTTTCCTACACTATTTTTGGAAAGACTATGTTCCTTCTTGTGTATGGCCTTTATAGTCTCTGTTTCTCAGCTTGTGTTCAACTAGGGTTTCGATAGAAATTTTCTTGAATGCCAAGGGCTAAAAAAAATCTACCAAACAAACAAACAAAAATACCTTTCCCAGTTTTCATGGATCATTTCTGTTCTGGGGCACTCCTTCAATACATAGCCATTCTTGAACTGAACCTAGCGATCAGCCCAAGGTGAAATCTTCTCAGGTCTTTTCTGAGCATGCATCTTGCCCTGAGAATGCATATGGCTTTCTAAATTTTCCTGCCTGCATCCATGGCTGATTTTGAATTTTGTAATCTCCCTAAGAAACTCTCCTCAGCTTTTGCTCTCAGGCCTTAGATGGTCTGTTGTATGTTTCAACTGTAATCTTTTACCCAGGCATCTGAAGGTTTTTAGTGTTTCTTGCAGTGTTTTTGATCAATACCTACTGCTTTTCTATCCTGAGTTCCACCACGTTAGGTGGAACAAAGCTGAGCACTGTTACGGGCTGAATTGTGTCCCTTCAAGAAATTTATATGTTGGAGTGCTAACCACCAGTACCTCAGAATGTAACTGCATTTGGAGAGAAGGTCTTTAAAGAGGTAATTAAGGTTAAATGAGGTCATAAATGTAGTTCCTAATCTGACACAAATAGGGTCCTTAAAAGAAGAGGAGAAAAGAGACATCAGGGATGTGTGTGCACAGAGGAAAGACCATAAAAGGACACAGTGAGAAGGTGGCCACCCACAAGCCAGGGAGAGAGTCCTTGGGAGAAACCAATGCTGCTATCACATAGATCTTGGACTTCTAGCCTAAAGAGTTGTGAGAAAGTAAATTTCTATTGTTTAAGTCACCTAGTCTGTGGTATTTTGTTATGACAGTCCTAGCAAACTAATACAAGTGCTTTGCATCTGTCCTTCTGGTAGCACACAGACAGGTTAGAATAGACAGACAAAATAATTTGTGAATAATGTTTGCCTTGCCTCCTCCAGAACGAGGGACCAGGGTTCCACACTGGGAATGTAGGCTGCCACTGATTCAAAACCAAAACCACTACTGAGGAGGGGATGGGACAAGGACAAGTAAAGACACCACAAAGCTTTCCTGCCATTTTGAAGTTAGCTTTTTCTTGATTCAGTAGTTTCTTGCTTGCTGTAGACCTCTGACTATTTCCCAGAATTCTGACCAAGTTATTTCTGACAGTTTATACTTACTTTCTGATGTTTCTGTGTGGGGAACAAGAGCTTGGAGATGCCTACTCTGCCATTTTGTTGATGCCAACCTTTTCCTCTGCAAAACTTGAACACAGTCATGTGAATTATGGTGCTTCTAAAGGAGAATAAAGTATGTGTTGTTGTTTCCCAACTTTATTTGACCATAGGAGATTTTTTGTTTTTTTGAAATAGACCATCCTTTTTGTTAAAAAAAAAAATTGAAGTATAGTTGATTTACAATGTTGTGTTAGTTTCTGGTGTGCAGCAAAGTGATTCAGTTATACATATATATTCTTTTTCATATTCTTTTCCGTATGGTTTATTACAGGATATTGAATATAGTTCCCGGTGCTATACAATAGCATCTTGTTGTTTATCCATTCTCTATATGATAGTTTGCATCTGCTAGTCCCAAACTCCTAATCCAACCCTCCCCTGCCCCCCTTCCTCTTTGGCAACCACAAGTCTGTCCTCTATGTAAAATAGACCATCCTTTTCATGGAGCACATTTCAAAGATGGCAGGCATTCTTCAAAACATAGTTTTGAAAATGCTGATCTACATTACTTCATTTATTAATTCAATTAACAAATTCTTGTTGAACAATAAATATATTAGATGATAGTAATATAACTATAAGAACTAAAGGCTATTATAGAGGTATTATCATACCCTGTGATCCTGCCAAGGAGGGAATGTTTTATTGGGGGCTGCAGGGTAGGTGCCTGGGATGAGGAGGTAATGGAAGAGGAACAAAGAATCAGTGAAGATCAGCTTAAGCTTTCCCAGTTATCTATCTAAGACTCTCAACTTACGTAATGATCCTGTGGTCTAGGAATGTAATGCAGGGATGCAAGTCACAAACTCTGCTTGTAATCAGATTTGATAAGTGTATTAATTCCTAGATGAGTTCTCTTAAAAACTCAGTGGCCTAGATGACAGGTCAGCAATATTTTTTTGTAAAGAGCCAGATGGTAAATATTTTAGGCTTTGTGGACCATAAGGTCTCTGTTACAATTACTCAATTCTGTCTTTGTAGTGAAAGTAGCCATAGACAGTATATAAATAAATGAGCGTGGCTGTGTTACTGTAAAACTTTATTTACAAAACTGGTGGTGGACTAGATTTGGCCATGGATCAAGTTTGCTGGGCCCTGCTCTGGACTCTTAGAGTCGGAGGTTGGAGAACCACAGAAACGGTTTTGGAATTCCATAATCTTTCCATATCTTGAAGTGAGGACTGGCCATGGCCATGGAGGAGCATAGGGACTGTCTGTAGGTCTGTCTACAATGAGCTTGATATTGTGCTTTGTGGCATGAATAAAATCTACTTTAGCAGAAAGGGTGGATGGGAAATGATATCCTTTGGGCCAGCTGCACTGTAGTGGGCCCAGGTGAAAACCATGAATTTCCAGTCAGACCAATATGCTATCACAAGAGCTAGGAGGCAGTATGGAAGAGAAATGGGGCCAGGACAGATAATGTGGACAACAAATATTTGACTCAGTAATTATATTTAATATGACTCAGGCTTGCTCATAAAAAATGAATCAATGGTAAGAGCATTCTGTATCTTGCATATTTAAAACCTGGAACTGATTTTTATAACTTCTACCATGGTAATGAAAATTTTATCTATTATTCATAGTGACTGAATTAAAATAAGCGTATATATATTTGTATTGACCAAAGCTTTCTAAATTAACAATAAATACTATTTTTTAAAGCTTTGTGATGGATTCTATTTAAAAATAATCACCAGAGACAAATACTGTATGACGTCACTTATTTGTGGAATCTAAAAGAGCCAGACTAATAGGAACAGAGATTAGAATGGTGGTTACCAGGGGCTGGGGGGTGGGGGAAATGGGGAGATGTTGGTCAAAGGGTACACACTTACAGTTATAAGATGAATAAGTTCTGGGGATCTAATGTACAGCGTGGTGGCTATAGTTCTCAATACTGTATTATATACTAGGAAGTTGCTAAGTGAGTGAATCATAAATGTTCTTACCACAAAAAAGAATTTGTAATTATGTGACATGATAGAGGTGTTAGGTAATGCTACATGGTAATGATTTTGTAATATGTAAGTGTGTAGCTCAACACATTGTACACCTTAAATTTACACATTTGACATTGTTATATGTCAATTATATCTCAATAAAGCTTGAAAACATTTAAATGAGGGCTGCAGCAAAGATAAAAAAAAAAGCACTAGGAGAGAGGAGAGAATCTGTGTAACAGCAAAACAACTAGTCACTGTTCATTAGTTTTGCCTCAGTTATGTTATTTTCCAACATCATTTTAGGGCAAAAGACTTGAGAGCAGAGGGCATTCTTTGAGTACTAAGATGAAAATTATTTTTTCTCTCTTGTCACAAATAGACAGGAATGACATTTTGATTTTGCATTTTATTCCTTGTAAATAATTTAATGAGTCCTCAAGTATCACAACTGATTGAGTGTGGGGCCCCTGGATGGGAATGGAATAGTAACTATATGTGCTTGATTTATACAGAAATTAAATTTCTTTTGGAATAAGATTTTTATCTCGCAGGAAGATTCTCACCGTTAGCTCAAGAGATAAAGGGAGAAAATAAAGCACATAGAGAAATCAAGAAGGTGTACAGTTGACGGTCAGAGACTTGCCGTTTGAACACGGCGAAGCACTATTTCTTGTGATGGCTTCCTGTGTTGCGTGGTACTTTGATTTGATGCCCATGAAAGAGAGAGTCTTGGAGGATGAGAGGGTTGTAAAGGGAGGGAATGGCTTTTCATGGTGGCACTCCCTTTGTGAGGGGTGATTTGAAGCATCTAATCCCAAAGAATGGAGAAAGTTGTTGTTGTTTTTTAATGTCATGATATTAATTAGAAATGGTCACAGAAACTAACCCATTGCATTTTTTAAATCTTCTTGAAAATTCACCACTAATGAGTTATATATTATTGATTCTTCTGCCCAACACATGGTCAAAACGATTTTATCAGTCCTACTACATTCAGCTTAGTTGCTGACATCCAGGTCTGTGCAGAGGGCAAACTATTCAGATAAGTAAAAAAGGTTGGATATTTACTGATTCCCACAGCCTGATGCAGCAAACCATTCGCTTTGGACCAGCCATGCTGATAAAATGATAAAACTGCCAGACAAAGCAATTAATTAGCAACTTAGGTAGCTTGAATACAGAGAACCAAATGGCAGATTCTGTGAGTCCTTCCACTAATGGTTGCCACTTGTTAGCTGCTCTCACACAAGGATGAGTGAATGGACAGATGTGCACGCGGCTCAGATCCATGTCAGAGGGCTTTGAGGATGCTGGCAAGTTTCTATCTTTGCATACTGTGGATTTCTCCATGATTTAAAAAGAAGGGATAAGACAGGGGCCATTATCTTATGCAAGATGATCACTTTGTTTTTTTAACATCTTTATTGGAGTATAATTGCTTTACAATGGTGTGTTAGTTTCTGCTTTATAACAAAGTGAATCAGTTATACATATACATATGTTCCCATATCTCTTCCCTCTTGCGTCTCCCTCCCTCCCACCCTCCCTATGCCACCCCTCCAGGCGGTCACAAAGCACCGAGCTGAAACTGGGTGCTATTAATAATTACACAAGAACGCCAGGCATAAATCAGTACTGTCCTGAGAAACCTGGACTTTGGGTCATACTACTCAAAGCTATATTTGCAGTATGGTAACTACCAGTCTGTCTTATTTTTGCCACTAGCTCTGCTTATTATTACCTGTGAATTTTAAACAGATTATAGAAACTCTCTGGGTCTGTTAATTCTTCTGTAAAATGGGAATAATGATGGTTGCCTTGATGTTAATTGTGAGAATTGGTAGTAATGTATGGAAAGCCCATGATAGTAAAATAAATTGAAGCTTATTTATAGTAATAGTAGTAGTATTACTATCATTATTACAAGTTCATTGGATTGTCAAAGTATGCCTCTGCAGGAGGTACATCATTAAACCCATTTTAATATAGAGTAAACTGAAATGTTGAGACTACAACTTAGATTTCCCAACTTTTTCTATGCTAAGCTTTACCTGAAATAATGCCCATCTCATCCAGTTTCCCCTCTCTTCTCTCCATAAGTTGTTTTTTCTCAGCTCTGTAGAAATTTTTAGCAGGATCCAACCACCTTGTATAACTTGCTTTCAGGAATTATGCATAAACATTCTTCATGTCTGGACAACCATGTAGCACCATGGGTTTGAGATCATTGCTGCTAGCTTCTTTATTTAAAATAGGGTTTCTCAGGGACTTCCCTGGTGGCTCAGTGGTTAAGAATCCACCTGCCAATGCAGGGGACACGGGTTCGAGCCCTGGTCCAGGAAGATCCCACAACTACTGAGCCTGCGCTCTAGAGCCCACAAGCCACAACTCCTGAGCCCGCATGCCGCAACTACTGAAGCCTGTGCACCTAGAGCCTGTGCTCTGCAACAAGAGAAGCCACCGCGGGCTTCCCTGGTGGCGCAGTGGTTGAGAGTCCGCCTGCCTATGCAGGGGACACGGGTTCGTGCCCCAGTCTGGGAAGATCCCACATGCCGCGGAGCGGCTGGGCCCGTAAGCCATGGCCGCTGAGCCTGCGCGTCCGGAGCCTGTGCTCGGCAACAGGAGAGGCCACAACAGTGAGAGGCCCACGTAGCGCAAAAAAAAAAAAAAAAAAAAAAAGAGAGAAGCCACCGCAATGAGAAGCCTGTGCACCGCAAGGAACAGTAGCCCCCGCTTGCTGCAGCTGGAGAAATCCCGCGCGCAGCAACGAAGACCCAAGACAGCCATAAATAAATAAATAAATAAAATTTTAAAAAATAAATAAAAAATAAAATAGGGTTTCTCAACCTAAGGACTATTGGCATTTGGGGCCAGATCATTCTTTATTGTGGGAGTTTGTCTTTTGAGTTGTAGGATGTGGCGCAGCATCCTTGGTCTCTAGTCACTAGATACCAATAGCACCCCACCTCCCACAGCCCCTGCTGTGACAACCAAAAACATGTCCAGACATTGCCAAATGCCCCCTGGGAGACAAAAATCACTCCTGGTTGAGAACTACTAAATTATAAATAGCAGGTAAAAGTGCAGGATGAGTGGAAAGGCAATTTAACAAGGATTACATGTTATGTAACAATGAAATGCGCTTCAGAGTATTCTTCTGCTTAGCCAAGCAAATGCTAGGGTCATGTTCAAATATTTTTGGTCATATGAATTTCTGATAAGAAAGTCATCTCTCTTATGTATTTCAACAAAGAATGTGGATTTTTAAAAATATATAAACATACTTTGGATGAGTAAATGGCAGTATTATGGAATTTGTACTCCTTTGTTTGGTTTGTTCATCAAGAAATTAAATTTGGTGCCTCTTTGCAGGCACTTGCTGAATTCTGTGCATTTCCGTCTTATATCTCTTCAGTCATTCAGTCAGTCAGCAAACATTTATTGAGTACCCATTATGTGCCTGGTCTTGTACTAATTATCATTTACAATTAGATGGTGAATTGTGGGACAAAATATAAGAAAATCAGGCATGAAGGACAAGTCAGAAACAATTTGCTGGAAAGCCCTTCACTCATTCTGCAAGAAATGTCAGATGAAACAAAAAGTGTGTGCCCAGCCAAGCACCACAGAGAGGGCATTTTTGTTAAGCCTCTTTCTAATACAAGCAAACTGCTGCTTTTTTGTTGTTTGCAGAGTCATAGTGACCTTAGTGAGCAGTTTATGTTCTGGGAGATTTAGGGCTCTTTGTTTGTGGTGAAAAAATTCATTTCCTATTTTAAAGATCTCAGAGACTAAGTGGAAACCTTCATGTTGGGAATAATTTGTAAGTGTAATTGACATATATTTCTATTTATGCTATAATAAAATGTCATCAGATGGAGAATTGCTGGAAAACGTGAGATTCTTGCCATCTTGGGATTGGGGTGGATAATAAATAAAGGCCCATTTAGCCTTAGAAGAAGACGATTTTAAATGCCATTTGGAATTAGTTTTGAAATGAAGAGATCTGAGAATTTCTCATGAACCCAAATGATCTTTCCTTTCATTTTAGCAAGTAACAAAAATAGGATTAAAGATGACTTTCTCTCATGTTAATTGAATCCTCTACTACTTTACAAAATGAATAGCAAGTTCATCAACTTGTTAGGGCCTGACAAATTGAAAATAGATTTGTTTTGCATTAGTAATTTTTAAAGAGGGAACTATGCTGGTTTTGAGGTTATAATAATGAAATTGATGGGTGCGATTCACACACATATACAGTGAATTTTCCCATGATTCTTCCTCCTTGAATGTCATCTTTCTTGGAACTTCCAGAGCCCTATAATCCTTGCCATGTTGTAGTATAGTCATTTTTTTCATGTTTGTCTAATTCTATCTAGTATGTCCTAGACAGTATGCTCAGATCTGATTCCCTGTAGCGTTTCCTAAGGCATTTATATAGTACTAAGCACATAGTAGGCATTCAATAAATGCTCCATGAATGCTGTTGATCAGAATATAAGCCTTTTTGTGTAAGTAAATGCCAGTGGCATGCCAAGAAGTCTGTGCGTTTCCATTCTATTTCAGAGCAACTTTCAGTACGAGGCATTTTAAGCTCATCAGTTCCCTCTATCCCTTCAGCTTCAGAGAGGAGTTCATTCCAAAGTCCTTCATTTAAATCAGTTATTTCATCTCAGCCTGTGAAACAGAAAGTGCATTCTGTTTGCTCTCTTTGCAAAGCGCTCGACAAGAATGATAAAATTCTGACAAAAACATGACAGTCACCAATGAGCACCAATGGCCCTCTGAAACTACTACTGAACTGCCATGTTTGAGGCGGGGATCGGGAAACTTCTTGACTGTGGCCCTCCCTCCTGCCATTATCCCTCACCAGTGCAGCATAGAATAGAGGGAAAACTCATAAACTTCAGAGCTAGAACTGGATTTAAAAGCTGTCTCTGCTTTGTACTATTTGTATAACTCTCTGTAGGCTATTTAATCACTGGGCTCCAGCTTCCTCATCTATAAAAGAAGAAATACCTTCGTCTAATTCACAGGTTCATTGGGAGGACAGAGTGTGACAATGTGTGTGAAATGCCACCTATTTCTTTTCTCTTACCATCTCCTTCCCCTATCAAGGAAGGATCTTCCTCCTAAACCTTGAGATTTTCCCTTTATTTAACCGTTAGATGTACTTTTCTCAAGCATCATATCTCTGCTCTACATTTTATTATACTCACCCTTACTCACAGTGTTGAGAAAAATACGTGGATTTTAAATAGGCACTAGCAAAAAAGAAGAGATCTCCTTATTGGAGAAGGAGTGTATTATTGAATCTAGCAATCATGAGTATAGGGAAAAATTGTGCTTCAAGGGAAAACTCTGGATTGTCTATAGTACACGCCTCCAGGTCATCTGACTCTCATTCTATGGGAGCTATTTTATAACTCTTTAAATTGTATAACTCATAGCAATGGCAAATATCTCTTGCTTAGAGACATGCAAATCCTGCCGTGTCCTGTCCCACAGAGGTTCAAGTGACTGCCCTCCCCCACCGTGAAGAGGCTGGTTTTGCCTCTATGCCTCTATTTGCATTCAGGCCAATAGTTTTGATCTATAAATGTGTCTGTTTCTTAGATTTTCTTTTGAACTGGTTATGCCATCTGCCTGGTTCCCTCATTGATGAATGAGTTAAAGAATATTTAACACGTATTCATTTTATATCTGCATGAGAGTCGTGATTTTATCTTTTTTTTTTTTTTTTTTTTGCGGTACGCGGGCCTCTCACCGCTGCTGCTCCTCCCGCCACTGAGCACAGGCTCCGGACACGCAGGCCCAGCAGCCATGGCTTACGGGCTTAGCCGCTCCGCGGCACACGGGACCCTCCCAGACAGGGGCACGATCCCGTGCCCCCCGCATCGGCAGGCGGACCCCCAACCTCTGCACCACCAGGGAAGCCCTATCTTTTTTTTTTGAAAATTATCTTTTAATGTGAGTTGTTAGAAGAAATTATTACCCTTTGGAACTGTTAGAGCCAGGCTGTGGAAGCTTAAAGACCTAAACCTGTTCAAGGCCATGACAGTGCTGGGCAGCCCAGCACTTCCAGTTCCACAGTCAAAAGAGATATTACAGCACCATGTCTGCCAGTGAATAGTACCTAAGCTCTCACATCCCTGCTCTGTTCGTCTGTGGCTTCCACAAATGGGAACCTGTTTCCTCATTAGGCATTCTGCACCATTTCTCAGAGGGTAGGAAGGTCACCATTGCACTGGGAGGAAACAGAAGTTCTCTATGTCAGCAAGGTATCTAAAATAGAAACCAGAGTTCCTAACATGCGTTATTCTCTGCTCACAGCTAGGACAGCCACTTGCCTACTGCAGGGGGAAACCCTGAAATCATGGTGCTTGTTGCGTTTTCGTGTGCTCACACCTGACGGATAGGCCCCTTGCGTTTATGTAGCACAGGCTTCCGTCTCTCTTATCTCATGCTACACTAGCCAGCTTTGTAACTCAGTTTAATTAAAAGGACATTTACTGGACTTCTTCTGTATATTAGGTGCTTACTTAGTTTGGGCTACCCTCGAATCAAGAATTCAGGTGAAGGTAGTTTATTAAGGAGGCGAATAATACACGAGTTGGGAAGTGGGGAGGCGATACAGGGTAGGGAAGGAAGCCAAGAAAAGGTGCTGTAGCAAGTCTATTATCCATCCCCAAAAAGCACATGAAGATTTACCCCATAAGTAACTCTGGAAGACACACTCTTCTGAGCTATTCTGCCCAAGGGGAGAAGGAGCTGGGGTATTTTATATCTACACCCAGCTGTCATTAGATGGGAGTATTCTCAGGGGGCATTAATTCATCTTCACTTCTACTCGGCCACAAGGGTGGGCAAAGTGGCTTAGGTCAGAGGAAGCCCTCAAGCAAAGAAATGCAAGTGCTAGTGTTTGGAAGTCAGATGGTGCAGTGATGTGGTAAGGGATTGGGGGTATGGGTTGGGTGCCGACAGTGGTGTCTCTGTGGTGCTGGGAATACCAAAATGTAGCCGATCCTTGAATTCAATAAACTCACAATTTGCCATGGCAGAAAGACATGGATTAGACTAATTACGATGTAACATGATAATAAGCCTAACATTTTAAGGGAATGTAGCAGAGGAAGCAATGAATCGGGCATGGGAAAAGGAGAAAGGGAAAGGAGAGGAGAGATTCTTTGTAGGGATGTTGGTGAATTTCTTTACATACAGAGGAGGGGAGGAAGAGAGACGGCTCTATTTTATGAAAGTGCATATCACTAGGCACAGTATAGTCAGCAGTTGAAAGTGTACCTGCATATTTTACCTTCGTATTGTACATCTCCCTTGAAATTCGAAGGTCCCCCCAAGTTTGCATTGTTCGAGATTTTTTTAAAGTTGTGGAGAAACATTCCTATCCCTGGATTTTAGTATCATATATTTCCACCTCCATCTCTGTGTGACAGGATCTCTGATGCTGAGCTGAGTAGGACTGTCCTTCCAAGAGTCAGGAAGCTAAGTGGCCTCCTCGCATTTAGCACTGCTGAGTCTATACTTAAAGTGGAGAATGCCCTTCTCCTATGAGACACCATCACTTCCTGTGGGCTCATGACAGTGGGCACAGCGTCATCACCTTGGGACCTCAAGAGGCTTACAGTTTGAAGACATGGGAGTTTGAATGCTTTGCTAAAGAAACAGAATGGGGTTTGTACTCATAATCCTTTCATACTAGAGAGAAGATTTGTTGAGGCTTTTAAAAGGTTCTAATTTTGTGTGTAGCACCAAACACAATAGAGCAGCGTTGTAGCAAAGAAAATCCTTTGAGGAGAAATGGCCCCATTCTCAAACTCTCAGGAAATGGAGGGAGCGTGTCCCTCAAGTTAAAAGGCAAGCATCTTTCCAAGAGAGTCTTCTTTCTGGGGATTAGCCTGGGTCAACGCATACCTCTCCACATGTTCCCTACTGGACACCGGTAGCCCGCCTAGACCACTGCAAGGAAGAGTGCGGTGGGTACGTGTGCAGGCTGCAGCCCCAGATAGCCTGGATTTGACCAGCTGCTCTGCCTCTCACAGCTGTGCCGACTGTAAAGATTCTGAATATGAGTTCGTAGATTTAGAAAAAGGGAATTGGTAACGGGAGTGCTTATCAATTTTGTCGGGAATGAATGAGATCATGCATGGAACACACCTAACATGTTACTTGCCACATCACGAGGCACGCATTCTCCCCGTAAACCCCACCTATACTTCATGTCCTCACTCATTTTCTAGCTCTTCCTTATACTTTAGCCATCATCAACTCCCCTTACTCAGAAATCCTAGTTTCCGTGACATCATTCCCTATGTAGCTGCATGTTTACATAGACAAGAGTTGGCTTGTGTTGCGCAGACTTGTTTTCTGTGTGCTACTTCATTTGCTCTGCAAGATGTCACATTGCTAAAGGACAGGGGTTGTCTGCTATTGCTTTCAGCAAGTTCCCAAAGCCCCTATAAGTTAGGCACATCCTAAGTGTTTCTCCCAAATACTTTGTGATTCATTTGTACCTTGCTACAAAGTAAACTTGACATTGTTCATAAGCACTAAGTACTTCCTGTGCTTAAGAAACAACCACCTACATTATTTGAGAGAGCAGTCTCAATTCTTAAAGAATGCTACCCCAGCAAGCACGCAGCACTCAAAACCTTTCCTCCTCTGTTCCCTTGGCAGGCTTGGACTCCTCATATATGTTGGAAAGTAATCATAAGGAGAATCAAATTGCAAACTTCAGGTTTCAGACTTAGCGTTTTCTCCCACTATGCCTAAATGACTGAGATTATTAAATGAAAACATTTCCTGGAGCCCAGATAATAAAGTACACTAGGAAGCAGACTATAGGACTAGAGAAAATGCCAGATGGAAGGGCATGCTTTTGGTATGTCATAGTCAGCGTTTTCCTGGAATATATTTAAATGCACCACACATTTGCTCTGAAAGAAGATGTAAAAAAATGACTAGAAAATGCCATTAGTCAGAGACAAAAATCACAGAATGTGTAACCCATGAAGGTAGCAGTTGCTGTATCCCATCTCCTTTCCTCAGCCACTGACTGCCTCCCCACACACCAGACGCCCCCCGGAACCTCCCCCTCCAAAACGATCTACAAGCTGGTTCGAATACATTCCAAGCAGAAAGCTGTTGGGTGATTGGAGAGAAATCAGCTTGGCTCATTCATTTAATTATTCATCAAACATTTATGGAGGATTAATAACGTGCTCGAGTCTGAGGACGCAAATTTGAATAATAATAAACAGATTCTGAAGCAAAATGCTCCAAAGGCTCTTGCAGGCCTCCAGACTCACAGCCCCTAGCATAGCTCTGTAATTAAGAAACAGATACAAGTCTAACTCATGAACTTGGTGTACAACAACACAAATCTTCCAGGCCTTTACTCTTGGTAACAGGCTGGATGCCTGCCAGACTGCCTGGGATTGAAAGCTAGCACTGGGTCCTTACTACCCATATAACCATGAGCAAACACATCAGCTCTCTTTTCTCAGTTTCTTTATCTATAAAGCAGGGATAATAATAACATGCATGCACTTCTCTGTAAGGTTATTGGGAGGAGTAAATGAATGAATACGCAAAGTACTTAGAAGAACGCTTGACACATGGTAAGGACTCAAATAATATAAACAAATAATGTTATCGTTATTAACGCTTTCTGAGTTGCTACAATTAAAATGGTGTGAAATATACGGATGGATGCGGTGAGGAATAAAGAGTTGGCCAAGAAGGCGAATGATGGATAACTCGGACCCTGAGCCCCTTTTCTTCCCCTCATCTGTTTGAGTATTGCATCTAATACCTTCCGGCTTCATCTTCTGGGTCTCATATTTAAAAAAATTCTCCCTACTCAATAAGCCTACTGAGAAGTGTATTTTAGTAGAAAACTCTGTTTTATAATGTGTTTAAATTTTACAAATGTTTCCTGAATGTCTGGACGATCTGTCCTGATGGTAAAGAAGGGCATCGAGACAAAACATCAAGAGCCTAGTGCCCTTTTTCAGCTTCATGCTGACTATACTCAGGACCAGCCAGCCTAGGCGGTGGTGGTGGCCCCTCTGTGGCAGACGACAGGGCACTTCTTCACCAAGAAAATGGAGGCCATTTCATACAAAACCAAAACCAAAACCAAAAACCTTTCTTCCCTCGAACTTTGTGAACTGATATCTGATCTCTCCCTTTTTCTCCCTGGCATTAGTCTTTTTTTTTTTTTTTTTTACCATCTTTATTGGAGTATAATTGCTTTACAGTGGTGTGTTAGTTTCTGCTGTATAACAAAGTGAATTAGCTGTATGTATACATATATCCCCGTATCCCCTCCCTCTTGCGTCTCCCTCCCTCCCACCCTCCCTATCCCACCCCTCTAGGTGGTCACAAAGCACCGAGCTGATCTCCCCGTGCTATGCGGCTGCTTCCCACTAGCTATCTACCTTACGTTTGGTAGTGTATATATGTCCATGCCACTCTCTCACTTCGTCCCAGCTTACCCTTCCCCCTCCCCGTATCCTCAAGTCCATTCTCTAGGTCTGCGTCTCTACTCCCGTCCTGCCCCTAGGTTCATCAGAACCTTTTTTTCTTTTTTAGATTCCATATATATGTGTTAGCATACGGTATTTGCAGTGAGGTGGATGGACCTAGAGTTTGTCATACAGAGTGAAGTAGGTCAGAAAGAGAAAAACAAATACCATATGCCGGCATTAGTCTTTTAAATGAGAAGTCTACACACTCACTTTCCCCTACTTTCTCCAATCTCATTCACTCTACAACCAGCTACAATCTGGGCTTTGGTCTCAGTGCTCTAGAGATATCGCCCTCGCTAAGGTCAAAAACGTCCCACTGACCAAACCCAATTGCCCACTTCCTTGCCTCTTTCTATTCAGCATCCCTGCTGCACTTGGCAGGTTTGATTTCCTCATCCCCAAAGCTCTCTCTTCCCTTGGCATCAATGACTACATCTTTTTCCTGCTTCTCTTCCAGATGTTGTGGCCACTCCTTCATATTCCTCGTCGAGTCCTTCTCTGCCCGCATTCCATCAGTGTTCATGTTCATGGGAGTCTCATCCTTAATCCTCTCTCTCTTCATTCTGCACATTTGCACTGAGTGATCTTAGTTAACACTCTCATGATCTGATGACTCCCATTCGTACATTTCTAGCCCTGATGCCTCTTTTTGGCTCCAGATTAATATTTTCAACAGCAGGTGAGACATCTCTATGTGGATTTGTGGCGGTCATCTCAAAAACATGCTCAAAGCTGAACTCATATCTTCCTTAGCATCTTCTTCCTCTAACGTCTCCTCTTTGAGTAAATGAGAACACCGTCTGCTCAGTTGCTTAACCTGGAACCTTGAGTCAAACATGACTCTTTCTCTTGTACCCTCTATATCTTGCCTGATGCAATATGACTTGAACTTATCTTGTTAATTTAGCCTCTCCTTTCTAATCCCACAGCCTAAGCCTGAACTGTCATCATTTCTCTCTTGTGGGTGAATGTCATGATTCCCTGATACCCCCATCTTTCTAGCATACCCTTCTAAAGGCATCTTGAGTTATCTACTTAGAATCCACATCTAATCATGCCCTTTCTCTGCTTAAAAACCTTGGTTTGACTTCCTGTTACCTGTGGTTAGATCTTAATGCCTTAATCAGCTTAACACTCTAGCCCTAACTAACTTTATTCTCTAGCCTCATTTTCTATGACTTCCGTCCTTTTACTTCCTTCAGTTATACTCATGTTTTGTTATCCCCCCCAAATAATCAAATTCTTTCCAGACATGAGAGTTCCCTACCTGAAGTCCCCCTTTCCATTCCTTGAACACCTATGCATCTCTCAAGACCCAATTGAAACATCACCTTTTATATGAAGCCTAGAGCTACTTCTTTTTCTCTTCTGCAGATTGAGCTCTCACATGTTTAAGGCTCCAGAGAAATATAAACATTGTCATTAGTAGTAGCTACCTTAGTTGGGCCTTCCAGGCTTTATAAAGGTTTTTGGTCCATTGTTTCATAATCTGGGAGAATCCTGTAACTTGAGAACCACTTTGCAAGTTTTGATGAAGATGGAAGATAAGGCTCAAAAGGACAATTCTAGAGGAGAATCAACCACAGCCTTGCTGGTTGGAAGGAGTTAAATGCTATAACCATGAAGTAAATCTGATATTACTTTAGCAGTTGGAAATTACTGGTAATTCAGGTATATCCAAAATTAACATTTGGGTGTATTGATTTTATTCACTAAACATTTCATGCACTGAAGAGGAGAGTTGCCTCAGGCCACTGGATTCTATCTGGGTAACCTTAATGCCACCATAATCCCTGTTCAGTATTGGGCATGGAAAATAAAGCTTTTTAGACATGGGATGTTGGTCCTGAAATAGTAGCAAAGTAGAGGGGCTGGGATAGAAAGGCTGGAGGTTAGAAAGCTGGTACGTTAACAATTTGCCTTTTAATTCTCCTCTACTTGGTGCCTAGCACAGTGACATACGCGTAATAACTGCTTGATATGTATCTATATGTGAATGAATCCACTCATCTCATTCAACATTAAACATTTATTAAACTCCTACAAAGACAGGAAGTACACAAAACCCTGCAACTTTGAAGATAAATTAGAATCATCCTGGAATAAAAAGGGGGGGACATCTATGTTAAAAATACCTTCAATAAAGTATTGCAGATCGAGAATGAGTGTCATTGTCATCATTCTCTAAATGATGGCCTACATTCCTCCCCATCTTAGGCTTTATGTATCTGGAGAGCTAGTGTCGGTCTAAGTCCTGTCGGGTAACAAGATAACTTTTTCTCCCCCTAAATAACAAGAATGGTAAACAAAATTACAGCTGTTTTCCATCACGAGAAATGTGTAAGGAGTGAAACGAGATCATACATGGCAAAAGACTTTGTGCGTTTTGAAAGAATCACAGATATTAGATAATAATTTATTATTTTAGTTCAATTGCTCACACCCACCTTTGCATTAGTACAGATTCTGTGATTAATGATTGGTGTTATACATTTTTATATTCACCTGATACGTGTTTATTGGCTTCTACCTACTGTCAGGTGTTTGGAGGTACAATGAAGAATGAGATAAGTCCAATCTCTGGCCTCCTTGAACTCGTCTAGGAGGGAAAGGGACAGGGAAGCAGCCAATCACAAGAGAGCTTGAAGACTGAGCATGTAGGAGAGGATGGACTTTGTAGTGTAAGGGAAGCTTTCTAGAGGAAATGGTATTGATGCTGAAGTCTGTAGGATGAGTAGGAATTAGGCTGGTGAAAAGGAAGGCATGGTGAAGGGAAATGAAAGTGCAAAGCACTGGAATAAAAGGTTTGAGAACAGGGAAAAAGGGCACTGAGGTTGGAACAGAGTGGGAGGGCATGGCTGGGCACGTGGAATGGTGATGTTGAAGAAGACGATATTGATGCTCCCCCCTCAAGTTCCTTGGATCCCACTTTACCATTTTGTGCCTCTCACCTCAGTATGCTTTTTTCTTTTTAATTGACATATAGTTGATGTAGAATATTATATAAGTTACAGGTGTACAATATAGGGATCCACAATTTTTAAAGGTTATACTCTGTTTATAGTTATTAGAAAATGCTGGCTGTATTCCTCGTGTTGTACAATATATCCTTGTAGCTTATTTATTTTATATATAGTAGTTTGTACTGCTTAATCCCTTGCCCCTATATTGCCCCTCCCCACTTCCCTCCTCCTACTGGCAACCATGAATTTGTTCTCTAGGTCTGTAAGTCTGCTTCTTTTTTGGTTATATTCCCTAGTTTGTTGTATTTCTTAGATTCCACATATAAGTGATACCAAATAGTATTTGCCTTTCCCTCTCTGACTTATCTCAGTTAGCACAATACCCTCCAGGTCCATCCATGTTGCTGCAGATGGCAAAATTCCATGCTTTTGCTTCCAGTAGCCAGAACATGTGTTTTTTCACAGGGGACTGTCCCAGAGCTGTTGGAGCTCACTTTACCCACCTGAGAAGAGATAGAAGCATGTGGGAATTTACTCTCCCTACCGTGCCCCCCATGCATACCTTGAGGGCCGTCTTTACCCAATAACTAACAGAGGGGGTATGAAAAGTCAGCTCGCTTGCCTCCATTCAGACAGCTCTGGGGTGTGTCTTACACTCCAGAGTTCCCCGGAGGGGTCAGGTCGAATTCATCCACTGTTGGACTTTGCTTGAGATCACACCCTTACCGGGCTTTCCCCCCACGTCCTTCTCTGATTTCATCACTCTCTTATGTCTCCCTTGCTCACTTATCCTTAATAAATCACTTCCACACAGCACCTGCTTCTCAGAAACCCAGCCTCAGACAGATGTAGTCAAAAACCTAACCGTGAAAACCCCGGCAAGCCATGCACAGGTGTATAGACTTTATCCGGAAGTGATGAGAAGTCCCAGGAGAGTTTCAAGAGTCATGAGGGGCCTAGAAATTTAAGGATACTAGTATCCGAGCTCTTCACTCCCTTGGGTGACAGCTCAGCTTGATTTTCCTGTGCATTCAGATAAAGACATAACCAATCAGGCACCCGGAGCAGCTGCACTATGGATTTTCTAAAAAAAAAAGCATAGGAGTTTATTTCTGATCTCAGCTTTCCTGAAGGATCTATTTATTATCCACTCTGTATTTCTTTGCTTTCTTTCCACCTGCCACATCCCCCCTCAGAAGTCAGTAACTTTTTTCAGAGGCGTTATTCTGCAGTTTATGTGGCATTTTGCACGATGTCACTGATGGACACTTTTTGTTAATACCCTCAACTGCTTTGCTTCATCACTGAAGCACATAATTTATTCTGACATTTATATGGAAAATTAGACACTGAGGGGATACCTGCTTTCTTGGGACTTTACATATGCAGTTATTATGGCACATTATTAGCACCTGCTTCCAGATTCTTATATAATAATTATGCTCTCTCAGTGTATGGAGGAGTGAGAAAGGTCCCATGGTGAAGGACTCATAACAATCATGGACGCTTCACATGTTCATCCACTTCTACTGAGTTCTGCAAAGACTCCTTCGCGCAAGCTATACTGCTGTTAATTGTACACTGACATCTCTTAAATGAACTCAGTTGGGGCAACTGGGTACTATAGCAGACTTTTCACCCAGGGGCTCACAGAAGCCCAGTTTCCAGTAGGAGGAAAATAAAAAATGTGCCTGTGATTATGCTTTTTGCAGAGTCTTGTTGACAAGTAGAAATGCGGAATTTTTTCTTTGAGATAAGTGTATTCTCTTGCTGAGGAAATCCTTTTTTTAATGGGCTTTGGGATATTTGCCCCAAGTCAGAAATTTATACATTTTGCTGAAAGCCCTGCATGTTACAAACTTGGTTGGCATCATGAGATGTATGGAACTGGAAGCCGCCTGCTGAGTTTTAAGTGGGAATATTTGCTCAGAAGATTTGAATAAAGGATGAGCTTAAATGAGGCATATGTGCATGATAAACAAATGTGAATGTTGGAAATGTAGGTGCTTGGGGGAAATAAAAGAAATATGTATCCCAGACTGCGGGTAATTCCTCCTATTTTTGGAGAACTAGAGAAAACATGTCTGATAATATAGGATTAGTCTGGCAAGGGTCAGGTCATGTATGCCACTGGTCACAGAGAGGTCACTAACTCCAGAAAATATAATAGGAATATTCCAGAGAAAGTAAATACTGCAGAGCATAGCAACCTTGTTGGTAACAAGCTATGACCTCAAATTTTAGAGAGAACAAGCAGAGTGGCATTTTATCTATAAAAAAATCTTCCTGAAAAAAAATTTGGTGCCAGGGTTTCCTATTTACAAGGCATGGCATTGGGCCTGTGTGACATTTCTTTTCAAACAGAGGTGATCTCTTCTTAAGTTTTTATATTTTGAGAAGACACTATATACTTCATTTTAAAATCAAATCTCAGAAAATGCTGGGGAAACTGTTACCCTCTTATTCATATTCCATGACTTCTATAACTAAGGATTCAGCAAAGCCATCTCCCCATCTGCCACTATGATGCCACTGTCTGCCTCCTAGAAATGCAGAAGCCTCAGTGATACTGGAAGCAAATGATAACAAGGAATCTGAGTCAGGCACCCAGGCTATATGATACAAAGTCTGAAGACAGAGTGCGTGCTAAATCACTTCTTTATAGTTAATCTTCACTCAGTTCCTCTTCAAGGTCCAGTATATGCCAACCCTCAACTACCAGAAAAGCTTAAACATTGGTATTCCATTATCTGTGGGTTGTACAGTGGAATATCAGCAACGCCAGTGCCATCACATGGATACCTTGAAGCAATGTTTCAAATAAAGGACTTGTTTGATACAGAATGCGTAGTGGCTCCATCATCAATGTGTCTTCATCTACTGTGTGAGATATAGTTGACCCTCGAACAATGTGGGTTTGAACTGTACAGCTCCACTTACATGCAAATTTTTTTCAGTAAATACCTGCTAGTACTATACAGTCCGCTCCATGTTTGGTTGAATGCACCCATGCAGAACTGTGAACACCAGAGGGCCCGTCGTAAACTTATACATGCGTTTTCAATTGCTGGGATTCGGTGCCCCAACACCCGCATTGTTCAAGGGTCAACTATAAATGACGTGGATCAGAAGCCATTAAGGCTAAGGTAGCTTTAGTATTTCCCCACCCCCTACTTTGTTCTCTATATTTTACTAGGACCCTAGAGTAAGAAACAGGAAGAAAAAATCGTACTTGCTTATTTAACAAACTCAGAGAAAGTATGAAGGAAGAACTAGTAATAAACAAGTTTTATATATAGATAACTCTTTTCCCAAGACATTTCATGATATTCCAAAGACATTTCTCTTTCTGCATCCATCTTCATTGAAAACAATTTTCAATAGTTTTTCCTGGGAATTTATATATCTAACTATATGAAACATCAATTTTGAGCAGACCAACTTAGAATATATTTTAATACTAATAAGTGGGGAGTTCCCTGGTGGCACAGTGGTTAAGAATCCGCCTGCCAATGCAGGGGACATGGGTTCGAGCCCCGGTCTGGGAAGATCCCACATGCCGCGGAGCAACTAAGCCCGTGCACCACAACTACTGAGCCTGTGCTCTAGAGCCCGTGAGCCACAACTACTGAGCCCATGTGCCACAACTACTGAAGCCTGTGCACCTAGAGCCCATGCTCCGCAGCAAGAGAAGCCACTGCAGTGAGAAGCCCGTGCACCCCGACGAAGAGTAGCCCCCGCTCAATGCAACTAGAGAAAGCCCACGTGCAGCAACGAAGACCAAACGCAGCCAAAAATAAGTAAATAAAATAAATTTATAAAAAAATACTAATAAGTGAAGACCTTAACCTTAAGTCTACACACGTTATTTGAGATAAATATTGCATACTTTCAATTATTAAATGAAGGTTTTTTTAGTATGGATTCAAATTTTTTAAAATTTCAAGGAAGTGATGGGGAAAAACATTCTCAACAAACAGTTGAATGGAAATGGTATGAGAAACCATTTCCTGGAAAACTGCCCAAAAGAGAACGGCAGTCCAAAAGGAAATTTTCCATACAGGCATGCAACTTTGTCATATTCTGCTAAAAAATGTCTTTAGTTCAGGGTTAAAGGTCACTTGTATAAGTGCGTATTTGTCACTCAGCATTCAAGAATCATAAAGACTAAAACAGAAGGTGATTATCAGATCAAAGTATTTTGCTGTACTGACATGTTTTTTCTTTTGTCTTCAATGTTTGTTTTTTCAAAATGCCACTGTTTGCTTATTTATTCATGTAAATGAAGCAGGAGATAAATAGCCTGTAATAATAATCTAACTTGTGGAGTAATTCTCTTGTGGCATCAGAATGCTAATGTTGACCATGTATCAAAATGAAAGCCACATTTACGAATGCTGGGGCCTTCCCACTCTTAGGAATGTTATCTTTCTAGCAGATCATCGTATTTTATATGTATGTAGGTTTCCCATCATCATCACCTATTTTCATGGCAAAAAAATTTTTTTGGATTTATGGATTTTACCAAGACCACATTTTCCAAAGTGTATTCCATGAAACACCAGTTCCCCAAAATGTTACTCATTTAAGGAATCTGTGATCTAATAAGTAGAGGATAAGCCCCTGGGTAAAAGAAGTTTTTAAAATATCTGTTTATTTGTATATTTTTACTGCAGGTTTTCTCAAAACATTTTTATATGCTAATGAATATTGGGAGTCTCTTGGAGGCTGTTTTGCAGAATTTCCATTCTGTTTTTTTTGTTGTTTGTTTGTTTTTTTGCGGTATGCGGGCTTCTCACTGTTGTGGCCTGTCTCGTTGCGGAGCACAGGCTTCCGGACGCGCAGGCTCAGCGGCCGTGGCTCACGGGCCCAGCCGCTCCGCGGCATGTGGGATCTTCCCGGACCCGGGCACGAGCCCGTGTCCCCTCTGCATCGGCAGGCGGACTCTCAACCACTGCGCCACCAGGGAAGCCCAGAATTTCCATTCTTATTTCACATTTTAAACCTTATATCTGAGAACATCTCATGGGACTAGCATTTCGAGAAACGTCTTTGGCCAGATGCTGAACTAAAGGAACATGGTAGCTACTTTTCCTAGAAGCAACCTCTGTACATGAATTTGCTACCTCCGAACCTTTCAAAAACAAGACAAAAATTGTGAATGGCTGATTTCTTCAGTAATCCTCTCATAAGTTTCCAGAGTCTTCCAGAGAATAATGATCATCCTTGAAATATTGGGAGTCGAAATAAGATATCAGCAACTGCTAAGAATTCTGGATAGAATTAATAATTTCTCAGAGACCAATTCTCTAGGAAGATTGGATGCATCCAAGCTCTTCTGTGGGTGCATCAATAATTGACAAAAGGACATACTCAAAGATGTTAGACTGTAAAGACTAGGGACTATCAAAGTTGGACCTAGACGTCTTGGTCCAAGTCCTTTATTTTGGAGATGACAAGAATTAATCCCAGAGAGGTTAGGTGGCATGCTCTAGGTCACAGCTGGCAAAAGTGTAGTTAAAACAAGGCCTCATGAGTCTCAGTTTAGATTTTTTTTTTTCTTGTAGGATCTCCCCCCGCCTTTATTTGGTAAGGCAATGCTGGCCCACACTATCTTGGGAAAAATACTATAAGGAAGATATTATTCTTCAGATACAGGAGCAAAAATGTCTCATTCTAGTCCTGTAGTTCTTAAACTATAGGGAGTAATGAAATCGTTAAAGTCAGTATTTTCAGATCCCATCATTCAGTGTTTCTGGAGAGGTAGAGCTGGAGAAATGCGGGGCCCAGCTATGTGCCTTTTTAACAGGACTCAGGCTCTAAAGCAGGTATTCCGAAAAGCGTCGTTTGAGAAACACATCTGTTTGGTTGCCAGTTTAGTTTAGCATTAAATCCTAAGTCCTTTGACTTGGCGTGCTCTATACAACGTTCAAGTATGAAAGACACAATTAATTCAAAGGAAAAAGTAGAATATGAGAAGTCCATCGTGAGCACTGCAGTATGTGTGTAAATTATCCTGAATTGTATCTTCTAACTGGGGTTGTTACAGTGTGGTTTGCCAAATGTGTGTATCCTTCACTTTTCAGAGACTCGGAGGTTCAAAGCTAAATAAACAGACCTCTTGTTTTCTGAATACATTTGAGGCGGAGGGGCGCAAAGAATGCTATTTCTAAGAGAAAGCCTGATCAAAGAAATCTCAGCTGCCTTGTTGGGCATGAATTGGTTCTTAGAAATCAACATCTTGAAGTATTTAAATGTAAATAAATCAGAAGAAGATAGATTATATTATCGTCTACGTATACTTGGGTTTTAAAAGTGAAAGAAAAATTAGGTGGTAAAGTGGTTCTGAGGTTTTCCTAAAGTAGCAGAATTGCCACGAGTAGTAGCTGTATTTCGGGTGCCGTAATCAAACCAACCAAGGAGTGGGAAACAAGCAACTCTCCCTTAGACCTGCCATTTCCTCACAATGCACAGTACTCTGCCCCTGGGCTTCATGTTCTTCTAACCCTCCCACCCAGTCCTTTTTTCTTCTAACACTTCTACTTCAGCTCTGTATAGACAGAAGAGCACGGAGGAAAGACTGTGTCTCAGAAATGCTGCCGCAAGAGACTTGGCATTAAGTCTTGCGCTCAAATCTAAGTCCACAACCCATCCCAGCATGGAGAGCCTGGAAGGGATTGACTGTGGGGCAAACACAACAATATTAGCAAACATATTAACATATTAAATCAGATAGAAAGGAAGCTATATTAATTATTTTCGTATATTCTGCAGGAAGATCTCTCCCTCCTCCCTTCCCGCCCTCCCTCCCCGCCCCACCCCCGTCCATTGGTTGCACATCTTTCAGTTGTCTGCTTAGGAAACAGAGCTACCACGTTCCACTATCTTCCTCTCTCTTCTCTGCATCTGGAGGTATCATTTATCTATTGGGATAGTATATCCAGATGATATCCCGTTCTCACTTCCCTGCTTTCCCAAGACTGATAAAGGAAGGCTTACTAAACGGATTATCAGCTTGGGAGCTTCTGCTCCACCAGGTTGAAGGGTGGCTTTGCTCATATGCTGACTTTGTGCTGATTATCTTCCATTTGCCCCCAGAGACTCTCCTCTTTTCTGTTCTTCTCTGTGCTCTGGGAAGCTGACCTTCCGGGTTTGCGTCATTGCGCTCCCTTGCCCTCAGACTTCGAGCTGGATTTGGCCAACGAGAGGTTCCCGCAAGGAAGTGGAATGCAGGAGGAGAGTGAGGTCAGAATATTTATTCCCTAGCTTCCTCCCTGCTAGGCCAGCACAGATTGACTCCATTGCTCCATAGATCTCATTAGGTGGCCTCTCGGTAGAGCCACTTTCTCTAGGTTCTGGCAGCTACTCCCTCCCTTGCCTCTTCAGGTCTATTGCTGGCAGTCCCAGAGTACTACGTTCTCCCTTTAGGGACTGGTTTTTTCCAAACCCTCCCACAACCTGTTGGAGTGTGTCATTTCTTTCCTGCAAAGATCCTGGATGGTACAGCATTAAACTTACAAATTATGTTCCAGTTTTTACTGAAGTGAGAACTGACATTTAAAAGCTTAAATTTCTGTTTACCACTGTATACTTAGCAAGAACATGGTGCCTGGCATATAGATACTGCTCACTACTTATTTATTAAAGGAATAAACAAACGAATTGTGTGTTTAGATTCAAATATAAAGATGGAAAACCTTTACATGTAATTTTTTTTGTGCTCACATATGTGCTCCCTTGCTGCAAATTTATTCTATTGCTTTGACAATGCATGGGCAAGTGTAGCTTATTTGTCCTCAAGAAAGTATGAGCCACCTCCTGATAGAAAAAAAAGAAAAATAGAAAACAAGACTTATCCAGTCACATTCATGATAATTGCCTATTGAGTTTCCACATTTTGACTCGATCCAGGATTTTCTTTTTCCCTCTTGGATGGACATGTTAATAAAACAGAGCCATCATTTGGTGTACTCATGTATTATACTTCCTAAAGGAGTGCTGAGTGCATAAACCAGGGCATGAGTCAGAGAGGGTGTCCAGTTTCCCTCTCATACTTGCCCCATGACCACGTTTGGTTGGCTAGCCAGGCTAGACTCCAAAATGGAAATCTAGTGACTTTATTCTTACAGGTCCTTCACACTTAAGAATACCAGTTAGAGACCTATTCCTTTTGCTCAGGTCCTTCCTTTAATGGGCTTCACATGGCTAAAAGTGTCTGCAGTCAGTCACAAGTGTTCAGAGTAGCCCTCTCAAGAAAGAAGTCAATGAGGAATATGCTGCATCCTACAGTCGAGACAGCCTCTTAGGTGTTAACTCCAAGGAGAACACAGCATGCTTCCAAAGACCTTGTTATGAGGCTTAATCAACCATATTTTCATTTCTAAGACCCTGTTCCAAACGTGTCTGATCCAACACACCAAGAAAAATACCCAACACCACCAAGAACGAGCTAATAACTATTTTTTTCTCTAAGCCTGATAGTGCCAACTGGACACATTATAATGTCCACTCTCTAAGTACCGAGATACCCTGATACATATGCCATTATTTTTTTAAGTGAAGTCTCAGATTATCAGCAAAAGGGACTGAATTGTTCTTCAGCATGGGGAGTAACAGAAAGCACTATAGAACTCAGGATAAAATGTTTAGGCTCTTTTAATAAAGAAAATTAAGGATATGAACTCACCCAGAATCAACCAAGGAACAATACATTCTCAAAGACTAAATTATGGGCTTCCATTTCCAGTGCTCTTAACCTGCCATGTTGTAGAGACAAAATGTTCTCCTTAAAATACTTATTCTAAGATAGAAAATCAATTCACGTTTGTGCAGTGACCCTTGCAACTGCAGTAACTGGACAAGAAAATACATCAGAAATGACAGTCATATATCTTCCATTAAATTTAGAGCCCTTTCTAGGACCAAGCGAAATTGGTTCTATGTCTTTTACTTGGTTCATTTAAAACATGAGTCTAAGAAAATAATCAGGGGTAAGATTTGAATGGATAAAGATAATTCCTTCCCACACATGGCTCCCTTTTTGTCTCATATTTAGAAATACGAAATAGCCCTTTCAGGTTGGAAATCTTCCCACCAGACTAATAAAGGAGAACCCACTGAGACATGTGACATCTACATCCTGGTTACTGTGGTAGGACTCTAAAATGCTAGAACTTCTTTGACTCGTTTTTTTCCATTAAAAAAAATTCAAACAACTTTAGGGACCCAATCACCATGAAGGCTAAGAGAATACATAGTCAGTGTCAGTTATCAAAGAGAAATAGAAGACTAGTAATAATAATTCAAATTATTTGTAATAATTTTAATAGTTGGAAACAAATCATTCAGATGTATGATCTCATTTGATGCTCAGAACAACCCAAATGAGGTGGGCAAAGTCAGAAGAAAACCTGAGTCATGGAGAGGTGGACACATCTTTTCTCCAAAGTGGCTGAACCAGGACATGAACCTGGGTTTTCTGGATCCAAGTCCAAGGCCCCTCCCACTCTACTACTCTGTCACCATGGAATGGAAGACGTACTCCAATAAATGAACTTATCCTTTGGAATAGACTTTACCAGAGTGTGTTAGAATGCTGTAGGTGCCTCCTTCTTGATGTTACCTCAAATCTCTGACAAGCAACTTGCAGGCCCATCATAGCAGCCTAGTATATACAAATGTGTTGATCGGTATACATATAGTACACAAAAGCTAAAATAAATTGTGACACAGCCAGTGGATTTTGGATATTCAAAAATCTTCATCAACATCATCCCTGAACAAAACTGTCATATATAAATTTCTCTTTGATACACGCAGCTTTTTCTTTCAGTAATCACTTCCCCCCTTTATCTCCTATTGTCTTATTCTATATAAAATGACTGTACCCTTTCAGGTGCCTCAAGGTTTCCACTACTTTCTGCACTCAAGTCAAATACTTCTGCAAAAAAAAAAAAAAACTTCTGAGACTTGTAAGCATTCTGTTCTTTTTCTCAGAACCCGTGGTAATATCTGATGCCCGCATCTGCCAGAGTTATCAAAGAAATGACCACACTAGGGCTACATTATCACCAACTGAGAGAATCACTCTTTCCAAGTGTCTCTGCTGGACATTTGGGCTCAAGTCACCCCTCCAGGGACTGGTAAGCACAACACATGAGCTTGAGCTCCACTTGGCTACAGACAAGAAACTTTCCAAGGGGAGAAACATGAAGACCTCTAGTTTTTTGGAAGTGGATCTGTTTCTTACTTATATCTGAAACACCTTTTGAGCTGATAACTCCTTGGAAAATAAAGGAAACCATACTGCATGCAAATGTAGGTTTTAATATCACACATCACACTTTAAAATTTAGGTCTCCGGATATGGAAGAAAGATTAGTGTGCGTGGCCTGCACAAAGAAGTGGAGGGAATAATTATCTCCTGGCATTATCTATTCCAGATCCTATCCCAAAATGAATGTTCTGGTGAAATGTATTTATTCACATTGGGATGAAACTTAGGATATAACTCTAAGTTAATTTTCTTTTCAAAGAAAATTTCATTAAAATAGATAAAGGCTTTGTTTCAAAGAGAGAGAATCAGAACTAATGCATTTTGCCCAGGTTTGAGCATTTCATTTGGCTTCTTTAAAAGCTTAATGTTTAAAGTGGCATTTTCAAGATACAGTAATACTGACAAAGGAATATCTGTTAGGATGATGGAATAACACCATGATGAATCAACTGACAACGAGACAAATCACCCAAGTGGGGAAGGAGGCTTCCCTGTTGACATAGAACCAACATTTACCATGGTTTCAGAAACAGGTAATTGTGAATGGACATAGCTTGCGTTTTTATCTGAACTGAGGATTTTGAAAATTTATGTTTTGACGAGGTCTGATCCAAGTCTCTATGGCTCTCATAGATGGAATGCAATTGGCAACTCTGACTCACGACTTTGTTTATACACTTGTGCTTCAGCACATCAGAAAAGCTATTTTTTCCCTATAGTTTCTAAGAATGACTCTCAATTACAGAGTCTAAGTCTGAATCATTCTGGTTCCCTTTTCTAGCTTACATCCATCTTCCTTCTTGTATATATGCCCATTATGACATTTTTCAGAGCCCATCAGGGATATGGAATAGACATGAAATACTTTACTGACTTGAAAGGATGCAGGAAAAATTCCTTCCAGTAAGAAAAATTGTGCATATACATTTCTTTTCCCTTGCCAATGCATGGCAGCAAGGAAAACAGAGAAATGTGCTAATATTTAATAAGACTTCTAGAAAAGCCATAGCCTTTATCTCAACAGCCCATATTGGGCTCTTGCTTATATACTTGTGGTCAAATTTTGCCCTTCTGTCTTCTTCTTAATCACCACTATTGTTATTTTCAATATCATTGTCATCATCATCACCACGTTTATTGTTAGCATAGTCAGTTTGGTTTTTGGCATTTACAGGGAGCCTATCACCCTTCCAGATACAATCACATTTCCTAATCACCTTCCATTTCTACCTACTCTATAAAATTTATCATCGATACATTGCTAATCAACTGCAGTAAGTACTGTAGTCTTCCTAGTCTCTTTGCCGTTACAAGTTCCCTGTTATCTCTTTCTTTTATTTCTTTCTCCTCAGCTCAGCTAAAATCATCTTTGCTAGCCAGCCACTACGACCACTGGTTCATCCCTCAAAAGTTCCCACCCCTTCCCAATATGTCGTAATAACCTCTAATGGAATATAATCTGCAAAAAAAAAAAAACCCTGAGTCAGTATGCTGTACACCTGAAACTATATATAATATTATATATATAAACTATATATATATAATATTATATATATATAAATAAGGTACCTCCCTGCCCTCTCAGATGTGGTGCGGGGGTGAGTTGATAAAACATAAATATGCAAAAGAACTATATTAGACTTAGAAAGTTTCATGGGAACACCAAGGAGGAAAAATCATTTTAGTCTAAAATAATGGGGAATGTTTTACATCTAGGAAAAGCCAAGATCCTCACAGTAAAGAGAATTGTGAGAGCTGTTAGGTAATTGATCTGATATAAATGGTCCATGTAAGTAAAAGTTATGAAAGAATATCAGGGTTCATTGAATCGGAGAGTTGAGGGAAGAGGGAGCCAAAAGTCAGTACAGTTCATTAACGTTAGAGTCTTAAATTATATTCACCCATTTCCCTTTTATAAGTCTTTAAACATCCTGTACTCAGGTCTTTAGGACAGATCTCAAAAACATGGCCATGCTTTGCTATGCTTGATATTCTCCTCATTTATTTATTCTTTAGAATCATGAGAAATGTTATTTCCAAAGGGTGACATCCCCAGAAGAACCAGAAAAAAAAGCTGTGTGTGGAAATTATTGCTCATCCTATGTGGTCACTTAAAGTAGCATTGGCAACATGGGTGTTTGTTTTATTACTCTTTGCACTTTTCTTCCCTTTAAAAAACTTATTTCTAGAAAATAATGAATAATAGCTGCTATTAAACAAGATGCTCATAAACTTGAAACAATTTTCCATCTCTGGTCCTTCTCTATGAAGCTTTCCATGAATAGCTTAATAGGAAAGCGTCTCTGCTTTTGTTGGAGTCCTGTAGTATTTCAGCTGTACTTCCTAATGTTACTTAACCATTAACTACTTAACTCTTTCTGTCTAGTATTATATATTATTGTATAAGTATTCATGTAACATCTACTCTGTCCAATGAAATTTTTGATGGTAGCATCCAAACCTGTTTCAACTCTCAAGTTTTCAAAGCATGCAGTAGTTAGCATCCTTTATGTAGTTCAGACTCAAAAGTTATTGAATGGCTCAGTGAATAAATGTACAAGTGAGCAGGCCCATTGAAAAAGCCGACTCTCGAATACTTACTCATAGGATTTTATTTCAAATATTGACTTCCATTGACCACAAAATTAATATGAAATTGGGCAAACATGAAAATTGTTTTCAGCAATTAGCTTTTGAACTAAGTTCTGTTGTCTCTTTTGGAAATACTCTATAAGTCAAAAACATGTGTTTGGTCAAAATTCTGACATGTTTCTTTATGAAATGTGCCCTTAGCTGGGTATATTCAGAGGTGCAGCATTTAAAGAAGAAAAGAATTTTGAATTTAGTTTTCATGCTCATATTTGCCAATAATAAAAATTAATCAAACCTCAAGGAAAGCAATCCAATTAAATAGCTAATAAGCAAAACCAAAGCGATGCATGAATTATGACATAATACCTAGAATATTGTAGATTTATCCTTTTATAAAATATAAGCACTTCACAATGCGTTATTTTAAGTTAAATTACAAGATAAAATGCATTTATTTAAAATATGTATCTAAAAATTAAAACATCAAAAACAATTCAATTAATAGGTTCTTTCTTATTTCAGTATTTTTCTGATTCAGAGTAAAAATAAATCAAATAGATAAAAGGTAATTTCTAAGAAGTAATTTCTATTAATTACATTTTTGTAATGTTAAACATACAAAAACACCAAACTTTTTGGTTTGTTTCTAATTGAACAAAGAAAGTATCCACCATCTTTGACATACGCACTTTACAATTCTATGATCTTCTTTGTTAACTTCAGATAAATAATTTCAAATAAAGAATTAGAATGTTTAAACAGGAGGAAACCAAAACTTTGTAATATATTCATTTAGAGCCTTTTCTCACAAGGTTTAAAAATGAGAGAGGCCTGAAAGTGTATAAAAGGGCATGTTATATATTGAGATGTAAACTTCATTTTGGGAGTACGTATTTAAAACCCAAACCAAAGATTTTGGTGGAACGATTCGTACAAATCAAGTGCATCATTTGTTCTTGTATTCATTTCCAGTCCCACTCCCACTTTAGATAACATAGGAAATGTGTCAATAACCTCTGACGTTAGTTTTCTTTGTGCAACGTAACACAAATGAGGAAAGTTTTTGAAAGTGGCAAGCAACATGTAAAATTTAAGCTATTAAATCAACTAGTTCCAAAGAATGCCAAAATGAAATGAATACTATGCTTGTTGTTTTCGTTTTGTAATAAAAAGCCCTGAAAAAAATTTTTCAGAGTATTCAAACATCTAGATTTCCCACAGGCTTAATTAAGGTAAGTTTCAGTGAAACCTACCTTTAAAATTTGGCCTGATTCTTGCATCATATCCTGATGTCCTTCCCATTAATTTGTCCAAGAAATCTGAAGGAGATAGGGTCTGCGAAGGTTGTTTTCCAGACCTGGAGTCATGGTCTTTGCAGAAAGCTGCCCTAAACACATCATTAACTCTTTTAGCAACAATTACATTCTTATCACCTGAGAACTAATGCTCACAGAATGTTTGACATCATGTTTTGTAAATATATTTGATATGTTAAGAAGAAGAAAAGGAAAATTATAAACTCTTTGGTCAACTTCCTAACTTGTACATGGTCTAGAGTTAACTTTAAGTGATGAAAGGTATAAATCCTGAGTCATATCTCCTAAGTTACCAAACTTTGCCGTAAGATGTTTAAGATGATACAACATGCATAGCTTTAGGTTGTAGGTTTTACAGATATACAAAGCTGTTTCTTTCTAGTGTCATCAGAGAAATGAAGATAATTTCTAAAATTTATGTGATTGTGTTAAATTATTTCCACATGACTTCCAAAACATTCTTCCAGCATTTCGGCCCTTAATATGTCCTCTACTTTTTATAAAAAATACATAATAAGATGGGCAGAACAAAGTAAATCGTGAACTAAGCATCCCGTTGCTTATTTTGTCACCTGCTAGATTCTATTCCAGCTTTCAGCTATTAATAATTTCCAACGTGTTTTCTAAAAGAAAATCTTCACTTGGAAATTTAACTTCATTTTAAAATAGGTCAACAATGAGCACGTCTGTACTTCTATCATTTTATCAGCTGTTATTTATATATTAGCATTTAAATTGTTGACTCTCTAGTATTCATGAAAAAGAACTTCTAAAGCATTTTGTCTTTTGCATTATCAAAAACACTAAATGGTAATTGGAAAATTTCTCAGACTTCCATTTTCCTTAAAAGGCTTATAAAAAGAGCATATATGGTTTATAGTGAGATGAATTCTTTGACAATACATAGTGGTTGACTGAATGTTGATTTCTTCCGTAAAGTATATATTTTACAAGGTTTCTTTTCAGTATGTTGACAAATAATATTGTTAATTCTTATCACTAGGAAAATACCACATTCTTGCCGGTTTTTCAAAGAAGTAATATTAAATATAAGTACAAAGATGATATAAACATTTGGTAAGAGTTAAGAATTGATACAGTCACCTAGAAATACTCACATTCCCATATGCAGATTCATCTGATTAATCAAGTATTATTTGATTATAATGGTGATGGTGGTGGTGATGAAGATGATGATGGTGATTCTAATAAAACCCAGCCTACAGTTTTTCTTAATCATAGTAGGAGGTGTGAACCTGAAAGGAACATAGTGGGTTTTCCCAGTACTCATAGGATTATTGCTATATGTTCCATTTCTCTTGGTTCTGTGAAAAAATACCGTAAAATGTGGTGAAAATTAAATGAAGAGTCCTACACTTTGTTGTATGAACATCTCTTATCTCTATCTTGTCTTAGAACCTCTTAGCCATTAGGATGGCTATTTCACTTGCTGGTAATAATCTGGTATTTTGAGGTATCAATTGATTAGATGATTTGTAAATTAAGTAGAAAATGCAAGCATGCAAATAGTGATTTGTCACTTTTTAAAATTATGCATAATCCATTTCTCATGCATGCATGAACACAGAAGTGTCATATTAATTCAGTTTTGATAGGCAGTACATTTCTAAATATATTGAACAGCAGTACAGTGGTAAAATGAGATTTTAAATGTTTTTGGTATTTGAAGAAATTTCCTGAATTGTAGTTCTCATAGTATGCATCTAGTTGCTGAAATACAATAGAAGTCCCAAGTTAGCTAAGAATTTGGGTTCTTTTATATTTTACATAAAATGAGCATGCTCCTGGCAAATTAATTCAATCACTTCCACCATATGAAAAGCACTGCATTCAATAATCCCTTTAAATGACTTACAGAAGAATTTGAAAGCAAAAAAGAAAAAAAAAATCACCATTATATAGAAATGTAAAGAGCATGCAACTCATCAGAGTATCTTAATATCACATTGGCTGTGAAAATACGTTGAAATGGACAGAGTGGGGTTATGCATCATAAAACTTGCCTTTGTAAAAATTTACCACCTTCCCACCATAATTAAGCTTTTTAAAAGAACAAAAGAACTCTTAACTCTCCTTTATAAAATTAACATAATGTGGTCTGGGACATAGAGAAATAGATAAAAATTGCATGACACGTTCTCTTTCAAACAGTTTTCATGTGGAAAATACCAGCATGCAAAGTCGTTTCACCTACCTGAAGTGGTTTGTCTCTAAGAAAAATGCAAACAAGGCTGTCAGAATGTTCACTAGCTGCCGGTTCATTCCTGTATCTGTGATGCTTGTGGAAAATATTCCCGAAATGATTCCAGAAAGAAGCTAGGACAAAGTATCTATTTATTGTCCAGACTCAAAATCTGGCAGGAATCTAGTTTCCTTGAAAATCAAAAAGAGATTTGGGTTTGTACAGTTTGCTGAGAAAAAACAAAAAGTGCCAGTACTGGGCATCATGGTCAGGTCAAACGGGGGCTTAGGACCATCAGTTAACCTAGGAAAGACAAAGCCTTAGAACTGATGGATCCCCCAGCTGCTTTTCCTGAATAATAAAAATGCTGCTACCTTAATCGCATCACCATGCAAAGGGGGCTGGTGACAATGCCATGCTGGAAGTCGGGTTGCTGTAGCTTTTGTTTTATGTCCTTTCTATTTAGCAAATCCCTTTTCTCTAGAAAATGTTCTCTTTTTAAAAGAAGTTGTAAACGAGGGAGAAGAAAGGACTCTGCGTGCTGGAGTGGGTAGGAAGAAGAGGGCAAAATTGCTGAAATCCTGTGCTGGAATGAGGGCTACAGAAAGACGGAGACGTGATCTTACCGAGCCTATAAATTTCAGCACTCGGACAGCTCCTAGCTCTGAAGTGCGCATGTTTCCTTTTTCAGTCGCTTGGGGCGGGGGTCGGGGAGAGGCATTCCAGAGGGGACGTTCCTGCTATTCCAAGGCAAAGAGTGACTGGCCGTTCCGCGCGAAGGGGTGCTGAAGGGGTGCGGTGATGACCAGGGAAGAGCAGAGGTCGGGGTAGATGGAGAGGGTGAAGAAGGCTAGGGTCTGAGCTCCTGGAAATGCGAGTCTGTCAGTGAGTGGGCGGGACGGGAGTTTGAGGCAGAAAAGAGAAGGGAAATAAGGTCTAGGCGTGGGAAAAGAAAATTGGGCGAAGCAGAGAACAGGATCTAGAGTACTGAAATTATAATAGGGGAGTGGGTAGTCTACTCGTTATCAGTGAAAGCTAGAGGCAAAAGAGAAATCCTGTGCTGAAGAGGAGGGGACATTTCATTGGCATAGAGAAGCCCATATGCGGAGAATGGTTCATGAGGATCGATAATTTAATTTAGAAGCCCTTTATACCTTCCTCGCCCCTTGAGTGTTTTCGTTTGATTTTAGCTGCCGGTTCCCAAAGGATCTCTCTACTTTTTTACTAGGGAAAGCCCCTTCTCTGAGCTTTCTTCAGTGGCTCAAAATCCTTGGGCATCCTCTTCAAGTCACGGATTTGTAGAGGAGGAAGAATACAATGGGCCGGCAGGGGGCAGTAGCAATCTTTACTTGATCTGGTTAAAGGTTAGAGAGTAGGGCTCGGAGTAAGAAGAGCTGGAGCAAGGAAGGGTGAGACTGCGGGTGGAGTTTCATCTGCCCATTCCAGATGTTAATCACCAGGGAGGAGTCAGGTAATAAAGTGTAAATGTTCTCCTAAATTGGCTAAAGAGACAGAAAATAGTGAAAGTTTATAAATCCTGTACAAAAGCATGAGAGGTAACCTTGCTATTTCAAATTAAACTTACAAATGTTGTTATTAATAAAAAAGAGGAAGGGTAGATAGTTCAGTGTAAGTAATTATCAGCTCTGGCAAGGGGGAACGAAAGATGCATGTTCTGCCATGAGCTGGGTGTGTAACCTACTTTTTGTCTGTAAAATGTACCTTGTTCGTCACCTTGGCACTCCACTGCAGATCTTAATTTTAAAACAAAATAAAATGATTAATTTTCAGTCCATAAATGACTAATATGCCCATGGATAAGTTTAAATATTATGCCAGAGTAACAAAGAATTCTATGTTTTTAAAAAGTAGATTCTGAGAAAAAAATGCGTGTTCTTTCACCTTTTAATCTTAACATAAATCACCTGAAGAGCTTGTTGAAATGCAGATTCTGATCTGGTAGGTCTGATGTGGTGCCTGAGATTCTGCATTTCTAACAATTTCCTAGCTGAGGTCGTTTCTGCTGGTCCACCGATCACACGTCAAGTAGCAATGGTCTGTATGCCCTTTTATCAGAAATGTATCCCACCAAGACAGTGAGAATATAGGACCTTTCTTTAGATGAAAAGCAGCAGTGCCCAAGCATTCTGCTTACATACAAAATCAATTCTTTGGAAGTGTTCTCTTAACTCCCAAAGCCCAGAAAAAGTGATTCAATTTAAAAGGAAAACAGTACGGTGTAGGGTGAGACATCCCTGGACTGCAGCTTTGAATCTGTTCACTTCCGAATTCATCCACATGGAAGCTCTAGACCTGATTTTATCCCTGCAGTCCTGACCCAAAAAATAAAATCAATTCTTGGAAATATATTTCTTCAACTGGTGCTATGGAAAACTCATACAAGATTTTTTTGTGCTCAAGATTCTTTCCAAAAGAGAAAATATATATGTAAAAGTATATGAAAATGATTTGTCCTAAAATTTTTTGAGGTTGTAATGATGCTTAAAGTAATACAGTCTTTGCAAGTCATTTCTTTCAATAGCAGAGTTTTTTTATTAAACAAGAGTAGGGTGAGTAGGGAAACCTGTGACAAAGGGAGACTCTGGCTAGCAGCATGAGATCAAAGCACGTATTATTTTAGAGTTGGAAGGAACTTTAGAGAGGATCTAGTGTAACCTCCTCATTTTACTTCTCAGCTCTCCTCAATTTGGATTCCAGCTCCGTCAATCTACAGAAACAGATCTCACTAAGTCTGCCAATGAATTCCTTGGAACTAAGGCCGAAAGATATTTTTGCTGTTGTCATCTTACTTGACATTTACGTGGCACTTAACATCATCGAGCTCTTTTCCCTTCTTTTATTTAAATTTATTTTTATTTTATTGTGGAAAGAACACTTAACTTGAAATCTACTCTCTCAACAGACTTTTAAGTGTAAAATACAATGTTGTTAACTATAGGCTCAATATTGTACAGTGCATCTCTAGAACTTACTCATCTTGCATCACTGAAACTATACCCACTGATGAGCAGCTCCTCATTTCCCCCTCTCTTCTGTCCCTAAGAGCCACCATTCTGCTCTCTTGAAGGGCTTTCTTCCCTCGACCCTGTGACACACTACACTCCTGGCTTGCCTCCTGTTTTGTCTCCTTGGCAGCCATATCCTCCTCTACCTGGCTTGGAAAAGTTGGATTTTCTAAAGTCTGTATTCGAGGTCCTCTTATCTTCTCATACTACACTCTCTTAGACAATATTATACACATCTGTAACTTGCATTTTCCTTTTATGCAGATGACACACAAATATATATTTCTGTCCAGACCTGCACATCCTAAACAATTCCTGTTGAATGTCTCAAAGGCTCCACAAAGTCCACAGATCAAAACCAAACTTTTAATACTTCCTTCAAATCCTGTTTCTTTTCTGCTGTGCCTGTTTCATTATCACCAACCAAAAGCCAAGGCATCAACGCTAAGACTCCCTCTCCATCGCCTACCATATTCAGTTCTCTACGAAGCTCTATTGATTTTCTCTCACATATTTACCAAGTCTGTCCACTTCTCTCCCTCTCAGCCTCCATGACCCTAGTTGAGCTACCCTGATCTCTTGCTCGTACTGCGGCAGTAGTTACCCAACTCCTCTACCTGTGCCAACAGCAGATCCCCCTCCACCTCATGATTACACTGCATCCACAACGACTGTTCAGAAATCAAAATCTGATCACGTCATACCCTCTGAGTAACGTGATGTCTTTCCGCTGATCTTTAGGTAGAACAAGAAAACTACTTAACATGATCTAAAAGTTCCACGTGGTCTGACCTATGCCTACATTGTCTTTCATCTCATTTGCTACTCATCTCATTCCTTCTCCTCTATCCATACCGGCCTGTTTTTAGTCCCTTGTGCTTGCCATCTTGCTTAATCCCAGAGAGTGCTCATGCCTCCCATCTTGTCTTGTTAACATCAGCTTATTTTTCAAATCTCTTCTCAAGTGTTATTTTCTCAAGAAGGACTTTCCTGACCTGCACACCTCTATCTATTACAGGCTCCCTTACTACTCAGCAACTTTGATTCAAAGAGCTTGTCACCATTGCACATACACATGTGTATGATTAATTGCTTAGATAGTGAGCTTTGTAATGGACAGGGGCAGCATCTGGTTTTGTCTACCGTGGTATATCCATCCATTCAGTGTTAATGACAGGAATCATAATGGTATTGATGGTGATGAGAATGTAATTTTTTGAATGCACCCAGCAGTGCTGCTTAAAAAACCCAGTATACTTACATATGTATCGTTCTGTCAAAAATTACTTGCTAATCATTTTAAATCTTAAAAAAAAATGACTTGTTAGGGAATTACCAAGTTGAGAACTATGATGATTTGAAAGGAAACCCAGCTCAGTGGCTCAGGACTCTATAGCATGAGATGAAAATACAACTAGGAGACTATTAATCTGATGTCCTTAATCCAGGTACCACCTCTAACACTGATCAGTTATATGACCATGGGCAAGTCATTGAATACCACTGAGCCTCACTGTCATAATATATAAAAGACAGGTGATGATATTGCTACGAAAATACGGAATACTCTTGAAAGCCTTATCACATCATAGCTGACTGTGCGTTTTAGGCTGGTAATCTCAGTTCTGAGCCTCTATTGACTGCTACAATTCATGTTTTCACTGTCCCTTGGACAATTCCACTTTCAAAGACAGTAAGTCTCAGAAGCTTGGAAAAGCTCTTATTTGCAATGCAATAGAATCCTGAAGTTGAATCCACCTAAGCTTCTAATTCACAGCTGGTTGAGGCATGCGGCACCCTCGTTTTGTACTCTTATCAGAAAAATGAGAAGTTTCTGACCCATCCTGTAACATCATAAGGATCAATACAGAATATTTGGTCTATATGATGCCACATATTAAAGAATTCTAAGTAGATGTATACAAATAGACATTTCTTATGAACATCAGAATCGTTTGAACATCAGTATCATTTACTGACACTGATAAATCTCTAACATATACGTAATGCTTTGTAGTTTTCAAAATACCCATACTATGTAGTAGGCAGAACAATGATTAATCACTATGTTTTTTCCAGTGAGGAATTTAAGGCTCATGTAAGTTGATCAATTCTCCCAAGTCCACGTGATTATTAAGTGACAAAGTCACACTTTCTATATTTCCTATCCAGGGAACAGACCTATTTCTCATCATATGTATGACTGATATTTTTCAAGTCACGGAGAAACTACTATATACCCACACTATTTTTAATAACTATGTTTATGAGTCCATTGTAGTAAGTGCCCCTTTGTTGATGGAATTTTGGTCTCCATTAAATTCATACACACAAATGACAAATGGAAACCCCATTTGTTTTTTATAAATTTATTTATTTATTTTTGGCTGCGTTGGGTCTTTGCTGCTGTGCGCGGGCTTTCTCTAGTTGCGATGAGCAGGGCTACTCTTTGTTGTGGCGCCAGGGCTTCTCATTGCGGTGGCTTCTCTTGTTGCAGAACATGGGCTCTAGGCGCATGGGCTTCAGTAGTTGTGGCACATGGGCTCACTAGTTGTGGCACGCGGGCTCTAGAGCGCAGACTCAATAGTTATGGCTCACGGGCTCTAGGGCACAGGCTCAGTAGTTGTGGTGCACAGGCTTAGTTGCTCCGTGGCATGTGGGGTCTTCCCGGACCAGGGCTCGAACCTGTGTCCCCTTCATTGGCAGGCAGATTCTTAACCACTGCGCCACCAGGGAAGCCCCAGGACAGGAATTTTTAAAGGGAGGTAAAAAAATGTAGTTCCCACATTTTGATTTGTGCAGGCTGCTGCAAGCACTAGTGCTGATGAATTTAAAGCAGTTTTCAATGGCCAGCATTGTCTACAGAGCAAGGATGCCTAAAGAGCTGCTGTCACCCTGCATTTATTCTCTAATTTTTAGAAATCTAGCTTGCTTCTCTCTTCTTTATCTTGTGGAATGAATAAAGATGCTCAGCACGCAGAGAGGCAAGCTTCAAGGCCGTGAAGTGTAAATGTGAAATCACTGCTCTTCCAGGTTCCATGCAGACAATTGGATGTCTGTCCAGAGCATTTCTGGATTAAATGACTTAGATGTCAGAAAAATCATTTTAGGATTGGAATTCTTCTGCTTATTAGTGCTCAATGTTCATAGACCACAAATGTGTCCAGCACTTGAAACAATTTCTATTTCCAGTGATGATTCATACAAGTGATTGCTTCTCTGTTGGCTAACGTGAGAAATGCAGCATTTCTTTTTCATAAACACCAAGTAGGCAAACAATAATTTGGAGGATAAATCAAATATAATCCTACTCGAATGTATTGGAAAGGTTCCTTCTTTGCCACAATTCTCAAACTGAAAATAACGAATAACAGGAAGATTGAATGCTGCAGTATCACTTGTCTTAGAATCTCCTAGGTTTGGTTCTACAACTGACATGAAAACCGCCTCGACATCACCTGAAATATCATGATACTCTTGCTGAAATTTTCTTTTGGAGAGTTCTCAGATTTTAAATTTTTATTATTGACTTGATAATGTTTGTCCCCCCCCCCATATAAAATGCCTCTTCTTGGTTCACAGAAGACTAAAAAGAAGCTGATTTTGAAAGAGTGAATTATTTTAAGTTGGACAATAGCAATAGTTTTATATTTGCAAGTAAGCTAGCCCTTGGTAGTTGAAGTGGAGTTCCACTCATTATATTCAATGACAACATTTTTATTATTGTTGTAAAGCATAGCATAGATACTAATGGGAAAGGACGTAGGTAATCAACAGTCCTGTCAATCAACCAGTCAACAAATATTGATTGAGCATTTACTACATACAAAGTACTGTGTATTTCTCTGAAGATGAGGCAAAGTAATATAAGACATTATTTCTGCCCTCTAGGGACTTATGATCTATATGTGAAGGTAAGAAAAATAAATATTATGGGATCATGACTCTAGGTCAGGGTATCATCTGGGGAGGTCAGCTTACTGACACCCAAGAGCTTGAAAATGTGGCATTCACCTATGGATTCTTCACCGTTTAAACTCTGGTTCTTAGCTTGGCAGGTTCACAAAATTAATCTTGCCTGTGCCCCAAATATGTTACTAATCAAGGATGTGACATACCAACTATATGTCATATAAACCTGACATATAAACCAGAATGAAAATGTAGCTATCAGGCTGCCAAGTAACCCGTGTGGATTGAATGATGTGTAAGCTTCTTGGGTGCATTCTGCCTAGGAAGGTCTGATGATAAACTTGAAGTTAGAGTTATAGAGCTGTAGTCAACCATCTGACCATATGGTTGAAATGTGAAAAAGTTGAGTAGAACCTATCTCAAATAGACTGATAGAGCCATCTCCAGCTTCATAATACCCATTATGAACATTTATATTATCTTATTATTCACTCCTTGGATTGGAGTTTGAGTTAGCTCTCAGACCTCTCTCTTTGATGCTCTATTTCTAATTAAACTTCACCGCTAATTATTACCTTAAATTGCTTTTGGAAAATGGTGTATTATGAAGTATTGGATATTTATAAAAATATATATCTGGAATATTTATAAAATATACATAATAATGATAAAACAAATTTCTATGTAACCACACATAGCATAAGACATAGAAAATAACCCACACTTCTGAAGCCCCCTAAATGCTAATCTACTAATCTCGTCATTTTCTTGCTTTGCTTTATTATTCTGACACTCACAATACACACATATTGTTTAGTTTCTCATGTTTTAACCTGTACATAAATTGAGTGAGATTGTTTGTATTCTTCTGTGACTTGTTTTGTTTGGTCCATATTATATTATTGCCATGTAGCAAGAAGTCATTCATTTTCATACTGTGTTGCTCTGTTCTCTGAGCATGCCACAATTTATTCATCCATTTCACTGTTGATTGATGGGCTTTTGAGTTGTTTCCAGGTTTTTTGCTATGATAAATAATGCTGCATAATATTCTTGTACCTTTCTTCTCCTGTACATGTGCATATTTAGAGGAAGAATTACGGAATCCTAAGGTATGCAAAGCTTCATTTTACTAGATGATGCCAAGTTGTCTCTTACAGTGTACTAATAATTTACACTCTCACCATAGTGGAGAAAGGTTCTAGTTTCTTTATATACTCACCAAAAGTTGGCATTGTCAGACTTTTTAATTTCTGCCAATCTAGAGAATGTTAAATAGCATGTCGTGGTTTCAGTTTGTATTTATCTAATTACTAATGAGCCTGAGTACCTTTTCAATATGTTTACTGACCATTTGTGTTATGTCTGTGAAACATGTTTATTTCTTTTGAAAACTATTCAATTAGGTTTTTCCTTTTCCTTATTTTTGTGTAAAACTATTTTATAGCAATCTTTTGCTAGTCATATATGTTACAAATATCTTTTCCCAGTTTGTGGCTTTTCACTTTCTTTATCGTATTATTAATATAAATTTATTAATTTTTCCCTTAAGATTTTTGCTATTTTGTCTTGTAATATAAGTATCAGTATTGCAATTGTGAAGGTGTGTTCTTCTGTTATCTTCAAAGTTTTTAATATCATTCACATTTAAATGATTAATACCTAGAGCAAATGTTGTCTATTTTAATTGTCTATGTGAGTGTCATGCACTTTTAGTTGTTAATTGATAGGTGTAGATCATATATGAAAACAGGAACCAGGTGCTGTCCTTCTAAGAATTTGGAAATTAAAATGCCCTATAATATCAGCACAACACATTAGAGCCTAATTTTGCAAAGGCGCTTCAAAGAGATAAAATGGCTCCTAATCCAAAAAGACCTAAGTGTTCTTCTGGTAATGTGTGGCTGTATAATAAAGTACCCCCAAACTTTTATGGTTTAAAACAACTATTTGTCTCTCAAGGTCTGTACGTGGAGTGGGTTCATCTGGACATTCTTGTTTGGGGTCTCTCAAGCTGTTGTATGGAAGCTGAGGCTTGAGTCATCTGAGGGCTCAATTGGGTCAGACTTCCAGATGGCTTACTTGCCTGACTGGTATTGATATTACTTGTTGGGTATTGGATGTGAACTCAGCTGGAACAGTCAACCAGCGGACCTACACATGGCCTTTCCCTGGGACTTGGGCTTCATACAACATGGTGCCTTGGGTTCTGAGAAGGTGTGTCTCAACAGTGAGCATTCCAAGAGAGTAAGGAAAATACTGCTGCAAGGATTCTTATGACACAGTCTTGGGAGTCATGCTGCGTCACTTCTGCTGCATTTTACTGGTTACACATGGCCAGCTCCGTTTCAATGTGGAAGGGAATTTCTCTAGGGTGTGAATACTAGAGGGTATGGTTCATTGGGCGGTTGTCTTTGAAGATTAACTATAGCAACCATGTCAAAGGATTGTCAGTATTAATGTTTACAGAGACTGTTGTGTCATCTTCCAGTTCAAGCAATAAAGAAGAGTGGATAGACTGAAAAAAACCTCTCAAGACAAAACACCTAAAATTTGTGGATAAAATATGTTTTTAAAAACAAAGATGAACTGGCCATGAATTAAGAGAAATTCTCAGAGACCCGAAACAAGAGAGCATGAATCCAAACTAAAATTCAAATGCTAGAGACAGGAGTTATCCTAGAGCATCTCTTTATCCCCCAAGATTTATGACTTCGGTTTTAATGGCAGCTTGGTGGGACGGGAAAGGGAGAATGAGAGAGAAGGCCTAGAGCCCAGACAAGCTGGGCGGTCTATTTGGAGACCCTCTGTATAAACCACAGAAAAGGAGAGATAACACAGAAGCATTTGCCTACCCAAAACTTGACTCTAAATGGAACTAAAACATATCTGAGAATTTGTAACCACAGGAAAACATCATATGGGCTTGTGATCCTAAATCTATAATCCAAATACCTCAAACCAAGAATGTATTTAAAGTTGTTCTGAGTTGGTGACTTCAAGTATCTCTGGTGGAAGCAATGCTCATGCACTTGGGAGAAACAAATTTCAACACACACTTCAAAGTTTTCTTTCAGCTAAAGTTATAATGGATATGATTTGCAAATATAAATCACAGAACATATGACAAAACGAGGCCTCCAAAAGTAAGAGCCGGCAGAAGCAATGAATGATAAAGGAAGATACTCAAACACTTCAGATATTAAAATTATCAGACTTAGAATAAATATATTAATTATGTTTAACAATTACAGAAGCAAAGAATGAGTGAGAAATAAGTGACTCAAAAAGAACCAGATACAGTACCTGGAAATTAAAAGTATAATAATTTACATTTACAAGTCAGTGAGCTATTTAAATATTATATTAGATATAGCATGTAAGATTACTGGAAGAGGGGGAATCGGGAAGATGGTGAAAGAGTAAGATGCGGAGATCACCTTCCTCCCCACAGATACTCCAGAAATACATCTACACGTGGAACAACTCCTACAGAACACCTACTGAACGCTGGCAGGAGACCTCAGACCTCCCAAAAGGCAAGAACCCCCACCACCACGTACCTGGGTAGGGCAAAAGAAAAAAGAAAAAACAGAGACAAAAGAATAGGGACGGGACCTGCACCAGTGGGAGGGAGCCGTGAAGGAGGATAGGTTTCCACACACTAGGAGCCCTCTCGCGGGCGGAGACTGTGGGTGGCGGAGGGGGGAAGCTTCAGAGTCGAGGAGGAGAGCGCAGCAACAGGGGTGCGGGGGGCAAAGTGGCGAGATTCCCGCACACAGGATCGGTGCCAACTGTCACTCACCAGCCCGAGAGGCTTGTCTGCTCACCTGCCGGGGCGGGCGGGGCTGGGAGCAGAGGCTCGGGCTTCAGTGGGAGCACGGGGAGAGGACTGGGGTTGGCGGCGTGAACATAGCCTGAAGGGGTTAGTGCACCACGGCTAGCCGGGAGGGATTCCGGGAAAAAGTCTGGAACTGCCAAAGAGGCAAGAGACTTTTTCTTCCCTCTTTGTTTCCTGGTGCGCGAGGAGTGGGGATTAAGAGCGCTGCTTAAAGGAGCTCCACAGACGGGCGCGAGCCGCGGCTAAAAGCGTGGACCCCAGAGACGGGCATGAGACGCTAAAGGCTGCTGTTGCCGCCACCAAGAAGCCTGTGTGCGAGCACAAGTCACTATCCACACCCCGCTTCCGGGGAGCCTGTGCAGCCCGCCACTGCCAGGTTCCCGGGATCCAGGGACAGCTTCCCCGGGAGAACGCACGGTGAGCCTGTGGCTGGTGCAACGTCCCGCTGGCCTCTGCCACCACAGGCTCGCCCCGCATCCGTACCCCTCTCTCCCCCCAGCCTGAGTGAGCCAGAGCCCCCGAATCAGCTGCTCCTTCAACCCCATCCTCTATGAGCGAAGAACAGATGCCCTCCGGCGACCTACACTTAGAGGCAGGGCCAAATCCAAAGCCGACCCCCGGGAGCTGTGCGAACAAAGAAGAGAAAGGGAAATCTCTCCCAGCAGCCTTAGGAGCAACGGATTAAAGCTCCACAATCAACTTGATGTACTTGCATCTGTGGAATACATGAATACACAATGAATCATCCCAAATTGAGGAGGTGGACTTTGAGAGCAAGATTTACTATTTTTTCCCCTTTTCCTCTTCTTATAAGTGTGTATGTGTATGCTTCTGTGTGAGATGTTGTCTGTATAGCTTTGCTGTCACCATTTGTCCTACGGTTCTATCCGGCCGTTCTTTTTTCTTTCTAAAAAAATTTTTTTCTTAATAATTATTTTTTATTTTAATAACTGTATTTTATTTTATCTTGCTTTATTTTATTTTATTCTCTTTCCTCTTTCTTTCTTTCTTTTCTTTCTTTCTTCCCTCCTTCCCTCCTTCCTTCCTTCCTTCCTTCCTTCCCTCCCTCCCTCCTTCCTTCCTTTCCTCCTTCCTTCCTTCCTTCCTTCCTTCCTTCCTTCCTTCCTTCCTTCCTTCCTTCCTTCCTTCCTTCCTTTCTTTCTTTCTTTCTCTCTCTCTCTCCCTCTCCCTCTCTCTCACTCTCTCTCTCTATCTTTCTTTCTTTCTACATTTTCTCCCTTTTATTCTGAGCCGTGTGGATGAAAGGCTCTTGGTGCTGCAGCGAGGAGTCAGTGCTGTGCCTCTGAGGTGGGAGACCCAACTTCAGGACACTGGTCCACAAGAGACCTCCCAGCTCCACATAATGTCAAACGGCGAAACTCTCCCAGGGATCTCCATCTCAGCACCAGCACCCAGCTTCACTCAACAACCAGCAAGCTACAGTGCTGGACACCCTATGCCAAACAACTAGCAAGACAGGAACACAACCCCACCCATTAGCGGAGAGGCTGCCTAAAATCATACTAAGGCCACAGACACCCCAAAACACAACACCAGACGTGGACCTGCCCACCAGAAAGACAAGATCCAGCCTCATCCACCAGAACACAGGCACTAGTCCCCTCCACCAGGAAGTCTACACAACCCACTGAACCAACTTTACCCACTGGGGACAGACACCAAAAACAACGGGAACTACGAACCTGCAGCCTGCAAAAAGGAGACCCCAAACACAGTAAGATAAGCAAAATGGGAAGACAGAAAAACACACAGCAGATGAAGGAGCAAGGCAGAAAGCCACCAGACCTAATAAATGAAGAGGAAATAGGCAGTCTACCTGAAAAAGAATTTAGAATAATGATAGTAAAGATGATCCAAAATCTTGGAAACAGAATAAAGAAAATGCAAGAAACATTTAACAAGGACCTAGAAGAACTAGAGATGAAACAAGAAATGATGAACAACACAATAAATGAAATTAAAAATACTCTAGATGGGATCAATAGCAGAATAACTGAGGCAGAAGAATGGATAAGTGACCTGGAAGATAAAATAGTGGAAATAACTACTGCAGAGCATAATAAAGAAAAAAGAATGAAAAGAACTGAGGACAGTTTCAGAGACCTCCGGGACAACATTATATGCACCAACATTCGAATTATAGGGGTTCCAGAAGAAGAACAGAAAAAGAAAGGGACTGAGAAAATATTTGAAGAGATTATAGTTGAAAACTTCCCTAATATGGGAAAGGAAATAGTTAATCAAGTCCAGGAAGCACAGAGAGTCCCATACAGGATAAATCCAAGGAGAAACACGCCAAAACACATATTAATCAAACTGTCAAAAATTAAATACAAAGAAAACATATTAAAAGCAGCAAGGGAAAAACAACAAATAACACACAAGGGAATCCCCATAAGATTAACAGCTGATCTCTCAGCAGAAACTCTGCAAGCCAGAAGGGACTGGCAGGATATACTTAAGGTGATGAAAGAGAAAAGCCTACAACCAAGATTACTCTACCCAGCAAGGATCTCATTCAGATTTGATGGAGAAATTAAAAGCTTTACAGACAAGCAAAAGCTGAGAGAGTTCAGTACCACCAAACCAGCTTTACAACAAATGCTAAAGGACCTTCTGTAGGCAACAAACACAAGAGAAGGAAAAGACCTACAAAAACAAACCCAAAACAATTAAGAAAATGGGAATAGGAACATACATATCGATAATTACCTTAAATGTAAATGGATTAAATGCTCCCACCAAAAGACGCAGACTGGCTGAATGTATACAAAAACAAGACCCATATATATGCTGTCTACAAGAGACCCACTTCAGACCTAGAGACACATACAGACTGAAAGTGAGAGGATGGAAGAAGATATTCCATGCAAATGGAAATCAAAAGAAAGCTGGAGTAGCAATTCTCATATCAGACAAAATAGACTTTAAAATAAAGACTATTACAAGAGACAAAGAAGGACACTACATAATGATCAAGGGATCGATCCAAGAAGATGTAACAATTGTAAATATTTATGCACCCAACATAGGAGCACCTCAATACATAAGGCAAATACTAACAGCCATAAAAGGGGAAATCGACAGTAACACATTCATAGTAGGGGACTTTAACACCCCACTTTCACCAATGGACAGATCATCCAAAATGAAAATAAATAAGGAAACACAAGCTTTAAATGATACATTAAACAAGATGGGCTTAACTGATATTTATAGGACATTCCATCCAAAAATAACAGAATACTCATTTTTCTCCAGTGCTCATGGAACATTCTCCAGGATAGATCATATCTTGGGTCACATGTCAAGCCTTGGTAAATTTACGAAAATTGAAATCGTATCAAGTATCTTTTCCAACCACAATGCTATGAGACTAGATATCAATTACAGGAAAAGATCTGTAAAAAATACAAACACATGGAGGCTAAACAATACACAACTTGATCAAGCGATCACTGAAGAAATCAAAGAGGAAATGAAAAAATACCTAGAAACAACTGACAATGGAGACATGATGACCCAAAAACTATGGGAAGCAGCAAAAGCAGTTCTAAGAGGGAAGTTTATAGCAATACAATCCTACCTTAAGAAACAGGAAACATAACGAATAAACAACCTAACCTTGCACCTAAAGCAATTAGAGAAAGAAGAACAAAAAAACCCCCAAAGTTAGCAGAAGGAAAGAAATCATGAAGATCAGATCAGAAATAAATGAAAAAGAAATGAAGGAAACGATAGCAAAGATCAATAAAGCTAAAAGCTGGTTCTTTGAGAAGATAAACAAAATGGATAAACAATTAGCCAGACTCATCAAGAAAAAAAGGGAGAAGACTCAAATCAATAGAAGTGGAAATGAAAAAGGAGAAGTAACAACTGACACTACAGAAATACAAAAGCTCATGAGAGATTACTACAAGCAACTCTATGCCAATAAAATGGATAACCTGGAAGAAATGGACAAATTCTTAGAAAAGCAGAACCTGCCAAGACTGAATCACGAAGAAATAGAAAATATGAACAGACCAATCACAAGCACTGAAATTTAATCTGTGATTAAAAATCGTCCAACACGGGCTTCCCTGGTGGCACAGTGGTTGAGAGTCCGCTTGCCGATGCAGGGGACACGGGTTCGTGCCCCGGTCCGGGAAGATCCCACATGCCGCGGGGCGGCTGGGCCCATGAGCCACGGCCACTGAGCCTGCGCGTCCGGAGCCTGTGCTCCGCAACGGGAGAGGCCACAACAGTGAGAGACCCACATACCACAAAAAAAAAAAAAAAAAAAAAAGTCTTCCAACAAACAAAAGCCCAGGAGCAGATGGCTTCACAGGCAAATCTATCAAACATTTAGAGAAGAGCTAACACCTATCCTTCTCAAAGTCTTCCAAAATATAGCAGAAGGAGGAACACTCCCAAACTCATTCTACGAGGCCACCATCACCCTGATACCAAAACCAGACAAGGATCTCACAAAGTAAGAAAACTAAAGGCCAATATCACTGATGAACGTAGATGCAAAAATCCTCAACAAGATACTAGCAAACAGAATCCAACAGCACATTAAAAGGATCATACACCATGATCAAGTGGGGTTTATTCCAGGAATGCAAGGATTCTTCAATATACGCAAATCAATCAATGTGATACACCATATTAACAAATTGAAGGAGAAAAACCATATGGTCATCTCAATAGATGCAGAGAAAGCTTTCGACAAAATTCAACACCCATTTATGATAAAAACCGTGCAGAAAGTAGGCATAGAGGGAACTTTCCTCAACATAATAAAGGCCATATATGACAAACCCACAGCCAACATCATCCTCAATGGTGAAAAACTGAAAGCATTTCCACTAAGATCAGGAACAAGACAAGGTTGCCCAGTCTCACCACTCTTATTCAACATAGTTTTGCAAGTTTTAGCCACAGCAATCAGAGAAGAAAAGGAAATAAAAGGAATCCAAATCGGAAAAGAAGAAGTAAAGCTGTTACTGTTTGCAGATGACATGATACTATACATAGAGATCCTAAAGATGCTACCAGAAAACTACTAGAGCTAATCAATGAATTTGGTAAAGTAGCAGGATACAAAATTAATGCACAGAAATCTCTGGCATTCCTCTACACTAATGATGAAAAATCTGAAAGTGAAATCAAGAAAACACTCCCATTTACCATTGCAACAAAAAGAATAAAATATCTAGGAATAAACCTACCTAAGGAGACAAAAGACCTGTATGCAGAACATTATAAGACACTGATGAAAGAAATTAAAGATGATACAAATAGATGGAGAGATATACCATGTTCTTGGATTGGAAGAATCAACATTGTGAAAATGACTACACTACCCAAAGCAATCTACAGATTCAATGCAATCCCTATCAAACTACTACTGGCATTTTTCACAGAACTAGAACAAAAAATTTCACAATTTGTATGGAAACACAAAAGACCCCGAATAGGCAAAGGAATCTTGAGAACGAAAAACGGAACTGGAGGAATCAGGCTCCCTGACTTCAGACTATACTACAAAGCTACAGTAATCAAGACAGTATGGTACTGGCACAAAAACAGAAAGATAGATCAATGGAACAGGATAGAAAGCCCAGAGATAAACCCACGCACATATGGTCACCTTATGTTTGATAAAGGAGGCAGGAATGTACAGTGGAGAAAGGACAGCCTCTTCAATAAGTGGTGCTAGGCAAACTGGACAGGTACACGTAAAAGTATGAGATTAGATCACTCCCTAACACCATGCACGAAAATAAGCTCAAAATGGATTAAAAACCTAAATGTGAGGCCAGAAACTATCAAAGTCTTAGAGGAAAACATGGGCAGAACACTCTATGACATAAATCACAGCAAGATCCTTTTTGACCCACCTCCTAGAGAAATGGAAATAAAAACAAAAATAAACAAATGGGACCTAATGAAACTTCAAAGCTTTTGCACAGCGAAGGAAACCATAAAGAAGACCAAAAGACAACCCTCAGAATGGGAGAAAATATTTGCAAATGAAGCAAGTGACAAAGGATTAATCTCCAAAATTTACAAGTAGCTCAATAACAAAAAAACAAACAACCCAATCCAAAAATGAGCAGAAGACCTAAATAGACATTTCTCCAAAGAAGATATACAGACTGCCAACAAACACATGAAAGAATGTTCAACATCATTAATCATTAGAGAAATGCAAATCAAAACTACAATGAGATATCATCTCACACCAGTCATAATGGCCATCATCAAAAAATCTAGAAACAATAAATGCTGGAGAGGGTGTGGAGAAAAGGGAACACGCTTGCACTGCTGGTGGGAATGTAAATTGGTACAGCCACTATGGAGAACAGTATGGAGGTTCCTTAAAAAACTACAAATAGAACTACCATATGACTCAGCAATCCCACTACTGGGCATATAGCCTGAGAAAACCATAATTCAAAAAGAGTCATGTACCAAAATGTTCATTGCAGCTCTATTTACAATAGCCCAGAGATGGAAACAACCTAAGTGTCCATCATCGGATGAATGGATAAAGAAGATGTGGCTCATATATATGATGGAATATTACTCAGCCATAAAAAGAAACGAAATTGAGATATTTGTAATGAGGTAGATGGACCTAGAGTCTGTCATACAGAGTGAAGTAAGTCAGAAAGAGAAAGACAAATACCGTATGCTAACACATATATATGGAATTTAAGAAAAAAAAACTGTCATGAAGAACCTAGGGGTAAGACAGGAATAAAGACACAGACCTACTGGAGAATGGACCTGAGGAAATGGGGAGGGGGAAGGGTAAGCTGTGACAAAGTGAGAGAGTGGTATGGACATATATACACTACCAAATGTAAAACAGATAGCTAGTGGGAAGCAGCCGCATAGCACAGGGAGATCAGCTCGGTGCTTCGTGACCACCTTGAGGGGTTGGATAGGGAGGGTGGGAGGGAGGGAGACGCAAGAGGGAAGAGATATGGGAACATATGTATATGTATAACTGATTCACTTTGTTATAAAGCAGAAACTAGCACACCATTGTAAAGCAATTATAGTCCAATAAAGATGTAAAAAAAAAAAAAAGAAAACCAAAGATTACTGGAAGAGAGACCAAAGATATTATCTGGAAAAATAACACGAAGAGACGAAGAATTTGAAAACATGGAAGAGAGGTTAAGAAACATAGAGGATAGAGAGAGTAGATCTAACACATGACAAGTAGGTGTTTCAAAGAAATAATAGATTTCAGGAGTGGTGATTTGTGAAGAAGCAATGACTAAAATTTTTCAGAATTGATGCAAAACTTGAAGCATCAGAATCAGAAATTCAAATGAAATCCAAGCAGAATAAATGAAAAATCTATGACACCTAAATAAATTGTAGTGAAAGTGAACCTGAAGACAGTCAAGACAAAGACCTTGAAATCAGTCAGAAATCAATTTTTTTTTAAATTCGGGCTTCCCTGGTGGCGCAGTGGTTGAGAGTCCGCCTGCCGATGCAGGGGACACCGGTTCGTGCCCCGGTCCGGGAAGATCCCACATGCCACGGAGCGGCTGGGCCAATGAGCCATGGCCGCCGAGCCTGCATGTCCGGAGCCTGTGCTCCGCAGCGGGAGAGGCCACAACAGTGAGAGGCCCGCGTACCGCAAAAAAACAAACAAACAAAAAAATTACTAAGTGGCCACGATTAGACTAACAGCTGAATTCTCAGCAATAATAAGAGGACAAGAAGATAATGAAACTAATTATTCAATATACTGAGGGAATATAGCTGCCAATCTAGAATTATATATCTGCATCATTCTTTTAGAAACAAAAACAAGAGTGAAATAAATATATTTCCAAACAAAACTGAGACTGTTTACTGACAATGGAAATGTCAAGAGAGGAATAAAAGAGAAATACAATTTAGAGTGAAAGACTATTTCAAGAAAAAAGAAAATGACTCCAGAAGGAAGGTATAAGAAGCAAGTAAAAGTAGTGAACATAGAAATTGCTATACAAATGGGTAAATATGAATAAATAATAATGGTATATATTAATTTCAGACAAAATAAGTTGGTTTTTGTTTTTGCGTTGGAATAGAGCAGAAAGAAAACTTAAGGAGGATGAAGATGAGCAGAGAGAATAATAGAAGTAGAAGGTCAGAGGGGCATTCTGACAAGTTGTTAAATGCTAAGAAAAAAAGTTAAATAGGATTAACATAGTTAACTATGTTAATAGGTTTAACATATTCATCAAAGTTTTCTCTCCTCTTCCTCTTCCTCATCCTTCCCCTTCCCCCCCCTTTCCCCTCTTCCTCTTCCTTCTTCTCCTCCCTCTCTTCCTCCCCCTCCCTCTCTTAACTCCAGGTTCTCAGAGACCAAGATGCTAGAATTAGTTCACTTCATATAAGAACGTTAAAGGACAATGTAATTGTTGCCCTTCAAGAGTATAAAGTCCATTTTCTAAAATATGCCAAAGATGCGTATCTCCATCTTTCAGGACAGCCGTATAGGGACCATGGGTCTAGGATACATAAATGGTGGGAATTCCTGCCAAATGGTTGACTGTTGTACCAGGCAAGGAAAAATGGATGGAATCTCTATTAACAGAGCCTTTAAAAAAAAAAAAGTGTGGGTCTGTCATACACCTGCATATTTCCCTCCAGGCTTGTGTATCTATGGTACATGATATTGAGAATTGAGAAGATGTATGTCCAAGTTCTAGTTCCTGCTTACTAGCTCTACAGTATAGACAGATTACTAGCTCTCTGAGCTCCAGCTTCCCTTCAGTAAAATGAGAGATGTATCACCTTCCTTGTCTACCCCCCCTGGTGGTAGCAAGGATCCAATGACATGGGTTAGAGGGCTGTATCAACTTCGAGGACTCCAATAAATGTAAGCTATTGTTATTCTTGAATAAATGCTTTCATTATCACAGTCACATGAGGCCATTTATGTAATAGCGTCCTTAATCATTTAATTCTAAGGAGAGGATTATAATTTGTATTCAACATTTCACATTAATTTAGGAAAATAGAAAAAGAGAGAGATGTATTTTTCAGTGATGATGGATAGTATATGCAAAACATATATGGATGAAGAAAACAAGATCCTTTTGTTTTTCAGATGGGAAATTATCATATGAGCTTCTGGAAAGAAAACCTAATTCAACTTTTATGTTCTTAACTTTAGTAATAAAAAGTATGTTGAGTGATCATGCCAAATGACTTGGATAAATTGCTAAATATGAATGAGGGGAGAATTAAATTGACACAAAGGAAAGGGTTTCTTGGCAGAGAAAAATTTTTGAAGGGAGCTGGAGATTATTTATTTATTTTTTTATTCTTAAAACTGATTCTTTTTATTTACTAAAAGACATAGGTTTGAAAATGAAATCATTGTTGTCCTTACCATAAGTGGAAAACCTATACTACTACTACCAATAAATAAAAATAAATGCAATGAACAGCAATATGATTAAAATCTAGCTGTAAACTGTTGCCCACTCCCTCTTTATTTTTTTTTTCCTAGAAAGAGGAAGAAAATGCTTCCATCTTTTTCTTTCTTTTTTAAATTGAGGTGTAGTTTTTTACACTCCCTCTTTATTAAAAGGGAAGATTAGCACGGATTGAAGACATGCTAAAAATGTAATCTTCCCTTTTAGCATGTCTTCAATCCTCGCAGATACTTTAATGTAAACATTAGACCGACTCTGTGGAAAATATTGTGTTTGCTTCTTGACCAGGGCACCAAGAAATGTAATCAACTAAAGAGATGGAAACAATTGAGTAACCATTCATCTTTCTCCTTTTAAGGAAATCTAGTTTTGTTACGGTTTGCAATGCTTTCAAGATAAGGCTAAATTATATTGTAAAACTAAATCAGGTTTTAAGTAAATACTAGACAAATCTAGTTGCACAGGCTCCCATCATATAATTAGAAAATAAGCTTTTCTATTTATTTATAGGATACCATAAAGAAATGGTAAATGCAATTCTCAATGTCATGTATACAAAGTCACACTGATACAGATAAGAATGAAAATGAAATATGAATAATGGATGATGAATCATTTTCTTGGGTCTCCAGAAGCCACTTAAAAATTAAGGTGAAACGATGCCATTGTTAATCTTCTGTTACATAAGGACATTGAAAACAATCTTCATGTGGACTTCAGACCCCTTGATTCCATTATGTTGACTAGACCCATTATCCCCAGGGGCATGTCGGTTCACCATGGAGTCACAGCTTCTTGCACCAGGATTGCATACCCCTTCTACTTTCCAGTTCTGTCGGGCAATCCATTCTCTTCCTAGCATCTTCTCAAGAATCTATAGGGCCCTTGGGCACTCTCTTTTCCCTGTATGTCCCTCCAGCCTCTGGAGACTGGTCAGTGGGTTACACAAATTAGGCTTTATTGACCAGTTGATTTCCAGTCGATTTCAGCCAATAGGAGGCACCAGCAGGAGATCAGAGTTGGGAAGGAAAGAGAGTTGGAATATTTATTCCATCACCTCCCTCCCAGCTGAGCAGAAATTTGCTAGGGGCTTTTTTTTTTTCTATTGAAAGCCAAATTCAAAGAGACAGAAAATAGATGGGTGGTTTACAGCAACTTGGGACAGAGGAAAATGGGGAATGATTGCTAATGCATATGGGGCTTTGGTGAGTGATAAAAATATTCTTGAGTTGGATAGTGGTGATAGTTGAAAGCCTTACACATATACTAAGACCATTTAATTGTGTGTATCAAAAGGGTGAATTTTATAATGGGTGAATTATACCTCAATTTGAAACAGATAGAAAATATACAATGGAATATTATTCGGCCATAAAGAAGAATGAAATCTTATCACTTGCAACAACATGGATGGACCTCGAGGGCGTTATGCTACGTGAAATAAGTCAGACAGAGAAAGACACATACCATATGATCTCACTTATATGTGGAATTTAAAACAAAACAAAACAAGCTCATGGATACAGAGAACAGATTGGTGGTTGCCAGAGTTTGGGGGCGGTGAGGGGGGCAAAATGGGTGAAGGGGGTCAAAAGGTACAAACTTCCAGTTATAAAATAAATAAGTCACGGGGATATAAGGTACAGCATGGTGACTGTAGTTTACAATAGTGTGTTGCATGTTTGCCAATAATACTGTATTGCAAGTTGCTAAGAGAGTAGATCTTAAAAGTTCTCATCACAAGAAAAAAACGTTATGACTATGTATGGTAACAAATGTTAACTAGACTTACTGTGGTCATCATTTCACAATGTATACAAATATTGAATCGTGATGTTGGACACCTGAAACTAGTATAGTTGTATGTTAAGTATACCTCAATAGAAAATGGATAGAAGAGTTGCAAACCAAACTTTTGTAGCACAAAACAAAAAATATGGATGAACAAAAAAGGAAAGAAACGTTAAAAACTAAAATCATAACATAAAAAATACAAATGAAAAATGTATCATTTATATCAATTAAAGTATATAGACAGAAAAGACACACACACACACCCCCCACAGAGTTCCTGGAAGGTCGGGCTCTCTTACAGCTATAGTTCTTTCCAGTTTTTAGTAATGGATCCATTCTTGTGCCTTCAGGCCTAAGATGGTGACTGCTCCCTGCTGTTGTTGTTCTAATTGACTTCCTTTAATCCTGACCACAGGCCTTTGTAAATAGCCCTTTTAGTGAACCCTCTTCTATCAACTCATTTGAGTACACCCTCTGTTCCCAGCCAGGACGCTTTCACATACAAGCCACCATTGCCCATGAGATCAAGTTCAAACTCTTCTCTCTGACCTTTAACTCCCTTTCCTTTTCTTCTTTACCTCTGTTTTGTAACGTGTGACTCAACTTTACTTTCTCTTCTTCCTTATCAGCTCTAGCACGTTTTCTATGCTCTGTTATGACTTTGCACTTGGTTTTAAATTCTTATATAATTATTTAGTTAAATGTAAGACATATTTCACCTAAAAATGACACAGAAATCCATTCTTTATACTTCTCATAGCTTTTAGTCCAGGAGGAGGCACTAATTAGCAGCAATATTTGAAATTTCAACGCCTTATTTCTTGATTTGCTTCTCTTCCTTTCTAACCTTTCCTTTTTTTTTTAACATCTTTATTGGAGTATAATTGCTTTACGGTGGTGTGTGAGTTTCTGCTTTATAACAAAGTGAATCAGTTATACATATACATATGTTCCCATATCTCTTCCCTCTTGCGTCTCCCCCCCACCCTCCCTATCCCACCCCTCTAGGTGGACACAAAGCACCGAGCTGATCTCCCTGGGCTATGCGGCTGCTTCCCACTAGCTACCTATTTTACGTTTGGTAGCGTATATATGTCCATGCCACTCTCTCACTTCGTCCCAGCTTACCTTTCCCCATCCCCATGTCCCCCGTGTCCATTCTCTACATCTGCGTCCTTATTCCTGTCCTGCCCCTAGGTTCTTCAGAACCGTTTTTTTTTCTTAGATTCCATATATATGTGTTAGCATACGGTATTTGTTTTTCTCTTTCTGACTTACTTCACTCTGTATGACAGACTCTAGGTCCATCCATCTCACTACAGATAACTCAATTTCATTTCTTTTTATGGCTGAGTAATATTCCATGTATGTATGTGCCACATCTTTTTTTTTTAACATCTTTATTGGAGTATAATTGCTTTACAATGGTGTGTTAGTTTCTGCTTTATAACAAAGTGAGTCAGTAATACATATACATATATTCCCATATCTCTTCCCTCTTGCATCTCCCTCCCTCCCACCCTCCCTATCCCACCCCTCTAGGTGGTCACAAAGCACGGAGCTGATCTCCCTGTGCTATGCGGCTGCTTCCCACTAGCTATCTATTTTACGTTTGGTAGTGTATATATGTCCATGCCTCTCTCTCGCTTTGTCCCAGCTTACCCCTCCCCCTCCCCATATCCTCAAGTCCATTCTCTAGTAGGTCTGTGTCTTTATTCCCGTCTTACCCCTAGGTCCTTCATGACCTTTTTTTTTTCTTAGATTCCATATATATGTGTTAGCATACGGTATTTGTTTTTCTCTTTCTGACTTACTTCACACTAGCCTTCCTTATTTTCTTCCAGTCTTAACCCATGCCTTCATCGCTATTTTTCTCCTGGACCCAATTATTATAGCCCTCTAAGTCCTGAGCATCCCTTTATAAAGCCGCTAAATTGGATTATTGATGACAAACCAAAGGACTCTGAGTTTATGAGTCTGAAAGTCCTTTGCTCTCTCAATATAACAAAGTCTGGCTCTCTAAATATAACAAAGTCTGAATTTTTCACCCTTCAGGGCACAACACGGAGCTCATATTAAACTTTTTTTGCGGGGGGGGCGCTGGTCAAAGAAAGGAGGTCGGTTTACTTGGAAAGTGCTTTCATGTTTACTTAAACACCGTTGTTAGTTCTTACACTGTATTTTTAAAAATTCACGTGAAAGATGCTCAAGGGTCATAGTACATGAGGCTGTTGAACCAGGGATGATGAAGATGAGACTGGAATGGATTTTTAGAACCGTATTCCACTTTGGCTTTATACTTCAGTTTATTACAGTACTGTCTCCTTTTGTACCCCCGAGGGCCAGCTTATGTTCTTCAAGATATGGCCAGAACACATTCGGTGGAGGATCATAGAGGGAGGGGGCACTTCTTTGCTCACAGTAGAAGGGTCCAATTCTATTTTCCTGGTAATAAGCTTAAGAGGCACCACTCTATACCCCTCTTTAGGGAGGAGTGAGAGCAGTGGCAGGTAACTAAGCCCCATGGAGTCTGGGGAGGGGGCATCCTGGGGCCACCCCAATTATGGAGGGCATGGCAATTGTTTCTGACATCATCTCTGTAGCAAGCTGTAGTAGCATGAGCCTTGAACTCCAGAGTTGGGTTTGAATCCTGGTTCGGTCATTTACTAGAACCAGGCATGCTGGATGAAACCAGGTTTCTGGAGGGATTCTAGCTTTGGTGACCTTGAAATCATGGATTCATTCAACAGATATTTTATTGAGTGCCTACTGTGTTCCAGGCTCTATTATGGGCATGGGGGATATTAAAAATGGAAGTAATATGGAGTCCCTAACCTCATCGCATTTACCATGACTTTGCAGGCTGGCCTCCTCTCCAGCCGTCAATTGACCCTAAAAGGACTAGATGGCACATTGCCCGCCTGTGTCCATAGGCAGTCATGCAAAATGCACTAATTAAATGTCTCCATAATGACTGTGTGCTTCAGGAATGGCCTGGTGCCAATGCCTTGAAAAGACTGTGCTCCAAATGCCACTCTTGTCCTGAAGCTAATGGATAAAGTGACCACAGCATACGCCTAGAATTGATTGTTTTCTTTGGATTTAATCAAGCACTCTTCCCCTCCTCCCCTGAAAATGTTAATGCTTTCTCTCTACTACAGCCACTATACCTTAACATGAAAAGAATTAAATTTTCCCCTCTGATTTTTAATTATCCTCTGACAGCTTTGGGAAATGGCATGGGTAACACAAATGAGAAGTGCCAGTTGGCCTTGGAATGCATCCTGCATGCTTTTGAAACAGATTTTCTGAGTTATGTTTTGAACAAATGTTAACGTTAATTTGTGTTTTCTTAACAGACACCAAGAGATGAGCAGAAGAGGTAAAAAGGTCGTTCACAAATGTGATGGTGTGACAGGAGGACTTTCAAGGATCAAAAATACCACGAAGGTAACTGGCCAGCAGAAAGGGAAGAGGTCATGTAATATTTCTTAAGAATGTCTTTCCAGGTGACGTATGCTAAGCTGTGCAACAGACATTTCCTCGACTGAGGTCCCATTTATATCAGTGCTTCTCTAAGTATAGTTGGGAATTGACTTATTTTTAAAAAGGAAATTTCTAGTTTAAAAGTTTCTGAATGCTAACTCTCAATTTCTGTACTCTTTTTTTCATCACAGACCGGTAATGAAAAAGTAGCCCTGGTCCATGAACCACACTTTGATTAGCCCTGTTCTATGTAAATAATAAGCAGCACCTTTTAATGGGCAGACATTATGGCAAATATTTTATAAATATCATAATTTAGTCTTCACAACAGTCCTGTGAGGCAGTTCTTCTTTTCTGTTTTGCAGATGGAAAATGAGGTTTAGAGACTTTAGGTCATAGGTTGAAAGTCACAAAATCCATCACTGGTGGAATGTTTCTTCCTGACTCACATCTGTCCACCACCATCTTTCCTTAAGGATCAGCATGTAGCAATGTTGGATAGTTTGTAATATGCAGGGTTATTGATACATAATGACCTCAGGAAGGATCGGGTCCAATAGGCCAAGGTCATAAATTAATACTGGAAGCAAAAGACCAGGAGAACCAGCTGAGGCATGAGTCAGGTACTAGGTAATTGAAGGTAAGAATGATTGAAACTGAATTTGTTGCCAGGCTATGGAGTGTTCTTCATAAGCAACTACCCCAGTAAAAAACTGTGAAAAAGGATTTCCCTTTTGTTAAGCATCCTTTTTTTCCTAAAGCATCCAAAGATATTCTTATTAACAGCTGTCATCTGATTCTTCTACCACCTTCCAATGTACTATCTGGATCTCACTATAACTCAGTGGTCCTGATTCTTTAAAGGCGATAAGGTCATCAGCGTCTATCCATAACTCTTTACATGGCAAAGGGAAGGAAACATCCTTTGGTGCCACTTGAGGCTCAATTGGAGGGTCTTTATCCTCAGGGAGACCAAATTGTGTACTATCCAGGGTCAACAAATTCAAGAACTTGTCTCCTCTTCATCAGAACATTCTCTTTACAGAGAAACACAATGGAACTAGGAGTAGATCACCCCCTAAGGCTGGGAGGTGGCCACAGAGTGATTACTAAGCTATTTGCAGGAAAACAAGAGGACCTCACCAGGGAATTAGCACCTAGGGAGACCCACTGGAGACAAAATGTGGTGTCTTAAGGCTGGATCAGTCCCCTGAGAGCAGGGGACATTGAAGCTAATAATAGAAACTCACATTGCCAGCTAAAGTGGGAAGAAGAAATGCAAGACGGAAAATGATATAGGAGAAACTGAAGAAAGTGCACTGTCAAAGTAGGGATGCCAGACCAAAGGGAGGAGCCCAGGAAAAAGAGTCTCTGAGCAGGGGGAGGTAGTAGGTCAAATGTGATAGACCAGGCCAAAGCGTGTCCAAGCCCCAGGGATAAGTATTCCATTCAAATTATAGAAAATACAGAAAGGCACTCACAGACACACACACACACACACACACACACACACACACACACACACACCACAAGAAATCAGTCGCCCATGTTCCCACAATCCAGAGATGCTTATTTCAGTATGTTTTCTATACGTTATTTGACTTGGAGGGTAAGCAAAGCACAATCAAGCTGGTTCCTTGACTGTGTTGTAGTGTGTGTGTTGGAGAGAAAGAGAGATGTTGAGGCCAGGACTCTGCAAGTAGGGGCAGCTAATCCAGTTCTGAAAAATAGTGATAATGCTGCAGATGGCCAAGGCATCGTGGGATTTCTGACCCAGAGAGATCTTGAAACTCATCCAGTTGGTGGTTTTAAAAGTCAGCTTTTCAGAGCTGTGTAGGTTCAGCACAGATGTTTCATGGGCTGTCTGGGGCAGAATGGGGAAGGGTTGAGTGTAGAGCAAAGTGGTTGGGTTATACACCCCCAACCTGGCTTCAACCCAGTGGCTCTGCTTTAGCTCCTGGATATATTCCTTTCTGGTTAAGATATCATTTGAAGAAAGGATTCTGCTACTCTTAAAAGGAAAATAAAAATGATTGAAAGCCAAGTAATCATTTTGCAGATAAACTGAAATCCAAAGGGATGAGAGGACATTTAGAAGATCCCATGGCCAGGTATGGTAGCTATAAGGAGCATTCTTGATTCCCTAGCCCCTCTATGACATTGACCTTGAAAGCAGCTGTGTACTTTAATAATCTTCTTTAGAATAGGCTTCCTCTCACTCAGAAAACCTCTGGTCTTGGCTCAGGATTATACAGCAGTATGGTGCTCTACCGTCCCTGTTTTGCCAGGTCTGAGAGGTTGGCCTAGGTGTAGGACTTTGAGTGCTAAAACTCAGAAAGTCTCAGTCATCCTATCAGAAAGCCCCTGATTCCCAGATGTTTCTTTACGAATCACTCTGTTTTTGTTGCTGGAATCCTGAGTAACTTTCTGTCTCACTTTAGAGTCTCAATGAGTCCTTCAACTGTTGGAGCCCAGTCTTTGAGCCCGGCCTTCTCAATTCTGCCTTCTCACCCCAAGGTTTCTGATTCTTACCTGTGTAGATGCATTCTGTCTGCTTGCTTCTGTCTGTCATGGACAACACCCTCTATCCAGCCTTGATTTTTTTTCCCTCTGGGATCTGATCTCATGGAATCGTGGAAGATGTCACGCAGTGTCACTTGCTGTCCATGCAAATTGCAATAACTGCTGGCTGTTTCCCTAGTCAGTCCTGCCAAACTTCTCATACATTCTGGAAGGTCCCAGACCCAAATTCAGACTTTCGTCAGAGCTTCTTTCCATCAGCTTTTCTCTTCACTACTGACAGTTTTGGAAAACATTGTATCTTGGCGGGTAGAGGTCAACTATATATTTTATCCGCCATGCAGTCCATGGCCCGAGTGCCTGGACCTATCAAGTTAGCAGGGGATCATTTTTTTTAACTCCATTTATCAAACAGCTAGAAAGAGTCTCTTTAGACCACTGCTGACTGGTATATCTAAGTTATTCTCACCACTTACTTTTACCTGAAGAAGACCTGATATGTATCAACCAAGGAGGGTTTTGTTCAGTAACTCGAGCATGGAATTTTAGCATCTTATTTGTTGAGAACTCTGCCAAAGTGCTCCTGTTACTTCACTCAGCATTTGGCCTGTGGCGAGAACCTTGTGGCCTCTGCTCTGCTCATAAGCCCACTCAAATCTATTCTAGGCTTACTTGGTAGATTCCGATCTGGACTATTTTTCTGAGTCCCAGACATGTTCTTTTTCAAAAACGAAAAACTGGTTTGGCTCAACTCCGTGTCTCTCCTGCTCTCTCCAGCTGCAGCAATGGAACTCAGACCTCTGTGCTCAAGGGATGAGATTAGAGACATGAAATGGCGTTGAAATTCACGCCAGAGACCATTCAAGTTCAGTGAGCATGGGAAAGATCATGGTGCTTTTCTTTCCATTCAGTGAACACTGAGTTATATTTTTGCCCCTTCATTTTTAGTTCCTTTGGAGGGGAAAAATCACTTTACTTCCTACCAAACTTAAAGAGTGAGACAGACATCAGTGACGCTGTAAACATGCTATGGGGAAGAAAATCTTAGTAGCTCCATCAGTGGAAGAAATACTGGAAGAGGAAGTGCCCTGGTAATTTTGAAATAGAACTTCGGATTGTAGCTCACAGCACACCGTCTTGGGACTCATCAGTTACCAACATCTTTTTCTACAGATGAGGAAAGTGAGACTCGCATCAGAGTGGTGGTTCTCCACTCTGACTGCACATGAAATCTATCTGGGAGCTTTAGAAAATAGGGTTGCCTGGGCCCCACCTCCAGAGCCAAACTGATTGGTCAGGGATGGAGCCTGGCCTTCATGATTTTTTATTATTAATTTTAAAATTTTTGATTAAAGTATAGTTGACATATGATATATTAGTTTCAGACGTACAACATAGTGTTTTGACATTTAAATACATTGTGAATTGATCACAATAAGTCTAGTAACCATCTGTCACCATACAAAGTCATTACAGTGTTACTGACTATATTCCTTTTGCTGTGAATTACATCCTTATGACGTATTTTGTGACTGAAAGTTTGTACCTCTTAATCCTCTTCACCTATTTTCCCCAACCCCTACCCACTTCCCCTCTGGCAACCACCAGTTTGTTCTCTGTATCTATGAGTCTGTTTCTATTTTGTTTTGTTTGTTTATTTGTTTTTTAGATTCCACATGTGAGTGAAATCACACGGTACTTGTCTTTGTATGTCTGAATTATTTCACTTAGCATAATACCCTCTAGGTCCATCCATGTTGTTGCAAATGGCAAGATTTCATTCTTCTTTGTGGCTAATATTCCATTGTGTGTATACACCACATCTTCTTTATCCGTTCACCTGTTGATGGACATTTAGGTTGTTTCCATGTCTTGACTATTGTGAATAGTGCTGCTATGAATATAGGGGTGCATGTATCTTTTTGAATTTTAGTTAGTTTTCACTTTCTTCAGATAAATACCCAGAAGTGGAACTGCTGGATTATATGGTAGTTCTATTTTTAATTTTTTGAGGAGCTACCATACTGTTCTCCATAGTGGCTGCACCAATTTACATTCCCATGAACAGTGCATGAGGGTTCCCTTTTCTCCACACCCTCTCCAGCACTTGTTATTTCTTGTCTTTTTGATAATAGCCATTCTAACAGGTGTGAGGTGACAGCTCATTGTGGTTTTGATTTGCATTTCCTGATGATTACTGATGTTGAGAATCTTTTCATGTGTTTGCTAGCAGTCTGTATGTCTTCCACACCACCCTGCATCTACTGCATTGACCAACTAATTTTTATCCTTCATTTTGTTAATGTGGTGTATTGCGTTGATTGACTTGTGGATACTGAATCACACCGATGGCTTTAAAAAAGCCTCCCCCCGGTGGTTTTCACAGATGCCCAATGTCCAGTGTCAGAATGGAGTAGAACAAGGCCGGGTGAGTCCCAGATCAGAGATGGGCCCACTGCCCCCATGCTGCCGCCTTGCAGAATGCTGGCTGTCGGCATTGCAGAGAACACTGAAAACACTGAAAGTAGGCGAGCCACAGCCACACAGGAGAGGGGAAGGGTCTCAGCCAGGAACTGAGTAAGGGAGAATGCTAGTTCCATGTAAGTCAACTGCAAGCATTTCCTGGGAGCCACAGGACACACAAGGACATGCTGACATGCTACATAACTCAGCTTGGACTTCAGTAGGGTCTTACCCTGATCGTGGTACCCTCTGGAAAGAGATACTAATCATTCAGCAAATGCAGTAATGCTGGACCTCCTTCAGGAGGTAGATGCTTGGGATTCTCTTCCTTTCCAGAGGATTCAAGGAATCAGAACATTCCTGTCAACTGCTTAAGTCAGCAGGTCTTTCATTAAGCCCCTCTTTTACCACCCTACCACTCTGTACCTGCTAGACTAAGTAAGCATCACTGAAGAAACTATGAATGGGACTGTATTTGGAGATAGCATCTTTAAAGAGGTAATTAAGGTTATATGAGATCATTGGGGTTGGCCATAGTCCAATATGACTCGTGTCCCTAGAAGAGAAGATTAGGACACTGACATGCACAGAGGAAAGACCATGTGAAGACACAGGGAGAAGATGGCAGTCTACAAGCCAAGGAAAGAGGCCCTCAGAAAAAACTACCTCTGCTGACAACTTAATCTTGGACTTCTACCTTTCAGAAATGTGAGGAAATAAATTTCTGTTGTTTAAGCCTCTTAGATCGTGGTACTAACAAACTAATGCAACTACAATATCCATGCCTGGCGGGTAAATAGGACATGGCCCGAGACTCCAAATCACTCAGAGTCTAGCCACTTGTCATAATCCACTGGAGGCAGTTTTCTCCAGGGAGGGAGCAGTGTAATTGTGAATGAGGCTGTTACTAAATCTGGAATTCTGGAACTGCCTGCAAGAATGGGGCAAGGGAGAAAAAGTGCTGGATCTTGGGCCAAAGCCAAGTGGAACATTAAGGTGGCCAAGCCAGAACAAGGCACCAGGAGGGGTGCCAACTCACAGAATTACAAGCAAAACAGGGAGGGGCTGTGATGGAGGAGAAACAAGCCAAATGATCCAGACAAGAAAGAAGAGGACCAGGTCACAAAGGCAAATGTTTAAAAAGCAAAGCCCAGGCAGAAGACGATGGGAAAGGGATCGTGAGGACTGCTTTCTGGAGCCATAGCCCACCTGAGACCCAGTTGGCTGTAACATATCGCTTTAAAAAGCTTAAACTCGAGACCTTCAAGATGGCGGTGGAGTATGAGGTGGAGATCACCTTCCTCCCCACAGATACTCCAGAAATACATCTACACGTGGAACAACTCCTACAGAACACCTACTGAACGCTGGCAGAAGACCTCAGACCTCCCAAAAGGCAAGAACCCCCCCCCACCACGTACCTGGGTAGGGCAAAAGAAAAAAGAAAAAACAGAGACAAAAGAATAGGGACGGGACCTGCACCAGTGGGAGGGGGCCGTGAAGGAGGAAAGTTTCCCACACACTAGGAGCCCCTTCGCGGGTGGAGACTGTGGGTGGCGGAGGAGGGAAGCTTCAGGGTCGAGGAGGAGAGCGCAGCAACAGGGGTGCGGGGGGCAAAGTGGCGAGATTCCTGCACACAGGATCGGTGCCAACCAGCACTCACCAGCCCGAGAGGCTTGTCTGCTCACCTGCCGGGGCGGGCGGGGCTGGGAGCAGAGGCTCGGGCTTCGGTCGCAGCGCGGGGAGAGGTCTGGGGTTGGCGGCGTGAACAAAGCCTGCAGGGGGTTAGTGCGCCACGGCTGGCCGGGAGGGAGTACGGGGAAAAGTCTGGACCTGCTCTTTGTTTCCTGGTGCGCGAGGAGAGGGGATTAAGAGCGCTGCTTAAAGGAGCTCCACAGACGGGCGCGAGCCGCGGCTAAAAGCGCGGACCCTAGAGACGGGCATGAGACGCTAAGGCTGCTGCTACCTCCACCAAGAAGCCTGTGAGCGAGCACAGGTCACTCTCCACACCCCCCTTCCGGGGAGCCTGTGCAGCCCGCCACTGCCAGGGTCCCAGGATCCAGGGACAACGTACCAGGGAGAACACATGGCGACCTCAGGCTGGTGCAACGTCACGCCGGCCTCTGCCGCCACAGGCTCGCCCCGCATCTGTACCCCTCCCTCCCCCCGGCCTGAGTGAGCCAGAGCCCCCGAATCAGCGGCTCCTTTAACCCCGTCCTGTCTGAGTGAAGAACAGACGCCCTCAGGCGGCCTACACACAGAGACGGGTCCAAATCCAAAGCTGAACCCCAGGAGCTGTGCGAACAAAGAAGAGAAAGGGAAATCTCTCCCAGCAGCCTCAGGAGCAGCAGATTAAATCTCCACAATCAACTTGATGTACCCTGCATCTCTAGAATACCTGATTTGGACAACGAATCATTCCAAAATTGAGGCATTGGACTTTGGGAGCAACTGTAGACTTGGGGTTTGCCTTCTGCATCTAATTTGTTTCTGGTTTTATGTCTATCTTAGTTGAGTATTTACAGTTTATTAGCATTGGTAGATTTGCTTATTGATTTGGTTACTCTCTTCCTTTTTTATATATAAATATATATATTTTTCCTTTTTCTCTTTTTGTGAGTGTGTATATGTATGCTTCTTTGTGTGATTTTGTCTGTGTAGCTTTGCTTTTGCCATTTGTCCTAGGCTTCTGTCTGTCCGTTTATTTTTTTTGTATAGTTTTTAGCGCTGTTATCATTGGTGAATTTGTTTTTTAGTTTGGTGTCTCTCTTTTTTCTTTCTTTCTTTTTCTAATTACTTTTTAATTTTTTTATTTTAATAACTTTATTTTAGTTATTTTATTTCTTTCCTTCCTTCTTTCTCTCTCTTTCTTTCTTCTTTCCTTCCTTCCTTTCTTTCTTTCTATTTTTCTTTCTTTTCTTTCTTTCTTTCTTCTCTTCTCCCTTTTCTTCTGAGCCATGTGGCTGACAGGGTCTTGGTGCTCTGGCCGGGGGTCAGGCCTGTGCCTCTGAGGTGGGAGAGCCGAGTTCAGGACATTGGTCCACCAGAGACCTCCTGGCTCCATGTAATATCAGACAGCAAAAGCTCTCCCCGAGATTTCCATCTCAATGCTAAGACCCAGCTCCACTCAAGGACCAGCAAGCTACACTGCTGGACACTCCATGCCAAACAACTAGCAAGACAGGAACACAACCCCACCCATTAGCAGAGAGGCTGCCTAAAATCATAATAATGTCACAGGCACCCCAAAACACACCACCAGATGCAGTCCTGCCCACTAGAAAGACAAGATCCAGCCTCATCCACCAGAACACGGGCACTAGTTCCCTCCACCAGGAAACCTACACAACCCACTGAAACAGCCTTAGCCACTGGAGGCAGACAACAAAAACAAGAGGAACTATGAACCTGCAGCCTGCAAAAAGGAGAGCCGAAACACAGTAAGTTAAGCAAAACGAGAAGACAGATAAACACACAGCAGATGAAAGAGCAAGGTAAAAAACGACCAGACCAAACAAATGAAGAGAAAATAGGCAGTCTACCTGAAAAAGAATTCAGAGTAATGAGAGTAAAGATGATCTAAAATCTTGGAAATAGAATGGAGAAAATAGAAGAAACGTTTAACAAGGACCTAGAAGAACTAAAGCACAAACAAACAATGATGAAGAACACAATAAATGAAATTTAAAATTCTCTAGAAGGAATCAATAGCAGAATAACTGAGGCAGAAGAATGGATAAGTGACCTAGAAGATAAAATAGTGGAAATAACTACTGCAGAGCAGAATAAAGAAAAAAGAATGAAAAGAATTGAGGACAGTCTCAGAGACCTCTGGGACAACATTAAACGCACCAACATTCGAATTATAGGGGTCCCAGAAGAAGAAGAGCAAAAGAAAGGGACTGAGAAAATATTTAAAGAGATTATAGTTGAAAACTTCTGTAATATGGGAAAGGAAGTAGTCAATCAAGTCCAGGAAGTGCAGAGAGTTCCATACAGGATAAATCCAAGGAGAAACACGTCAAGACACATATTAATCAAACTATCAAAAATTAAATACAAAGAAAAAGTATTAAAAGCAGCAAGGAAAAAACAGCAAATAACACACAAGGGAATCCCCATAAGGTTAACAGCTGATCTTTCGGCAGAAACTCTGCAAGCCAGAAGGGAGTGGCAGGACATGTTTAAAGTGATGAAAGGGAATAACCTACAACCAAGATTACTCTACCCAGCAAAGATCTCATTCAGATTCGACGGAGAAATTAAAACATTTGCAGACAAGCAAAAGCTAAGAGGATTCAGCACCACCAAGCCAGCTTTACAACAAATGCTAAAGGAACTTCTCTAGGCAGGAAACACAAGAGAAGGAAAAGACCTACAGTAACAAACCCAAAACAATTAAGAGATGGTAATAGGAACATACATATTGATAATTACTTTAAATGTAAATGGATTAAATGCTCCAACCAAAAGACATATACTGGCTGAATGGATACAAAAACAAGAACTGTATATATGCTGTCTACACAAGACCCGCTTCAGACCTAGGGACACATACAGACTGAAAGTGAGGGGATGGAAGAAGATATTCCATGCAAATGGAAATCAAAAGAAAGCTGGAGTAGCAATTCTCATATCAGACAAAGTAGACTTTAAAATAAAGACAATTACAAGATACAAAGAAGGACACTACATAATGATCAAGGGATCAGTCCAAGAAGAAGACATAACAGTTGTAAATATTTATGCACCCAACATAGGAGCACCTCCATACATAAGGCAAATGCTAATAGCCATAAAAGGGGAAATCGACAGTAACACAGTCATAGTAGGGGACATTAACACCCCACTTTCACCAATGGACAGATCATCCAAAATGAAAATAAATAATGAAACACAAGCTTTAAATGATACTTTAAACAAGATGGACTTAATTGATATTTATAGGACATTCCACCCCCAAACAACAGAATACACATTTTTCTCCAGTGCTCATGGAACATTCTCCAGGATAGATCATATCTTGGGTCACAAATCAAGCCATGGTAAATTTAAGCAAATTGAAATTGTATCAAGTATCTTTTCTGACCACAATGCTATGAGACTACATATCAATTACAGGGAAAAATCTGTAAAGAATGCTAACACATGGAGGGTAAACGATACACTACTTAATAACCAAGAGATCACTGAAAAATCAAAGAGGAAATCAAAAAATACCTCGAAAGAAATGACAATGAAAATATGACAACCCAAAACCTATGGGATGCAGCAAAAGCAGCTCTAAGAGGGAAGTTTATAGCAATACAATCGTACCTCAATATACAACATCTCAAACAACCTATCCTTACACCTAAAGCAATTAGCAGAAGAAGAACAGAAAAAACCCCAGAGTTAGCAGAAGGAAAGAAATCATAAAGATCAGATCAGAAATAATTGAAAAAGCAATGAAGGAAACAATAGCAAAGATCAATAGAACTAAAAGCTGCTTCTTTGAGAAGATAAAATTGTTAAACCATTACCCAGACTCATCACGAAAACAAGGGAGAAGACTCAAATCAATAGAATTAGAAATGAAAAAGGAGAAGTAACAACTGACACTGCAGAAATACAAAGCATCATGAGAGATTAGTACAAGCAGCTATATGCCAATAAAATGGACAACGTGGAAGAAATGGACAAATTCTTAGAAAAGCACAACCTTCTGAGACTGAACCAGGAAGAAATAGAAAATATAAACAGACCAATCACAAGTACTGAAACTGAGACTGTGGTTAAAAATCTTCCAACAAACAAAAGCCCAGGACCAGATGGCTTCACAGGAGAATTCTATCAGACATTTAGAGAAGAGCTAACACCTATCCTTCTCAAACTCTTCCAACATATAACAGAGGGAGGAACACTCCCAAACTCATTCTATGAGGCCATTATTACCCTGGTACCAAAACCAGACAAAGATGTCATAGAGAAAGAAAACTACAGGCCAGTGTCACTGAGGAACATAGATGTAAAAATCCTCAAGAAAACACTAGCAAACAGAATCCAATAGCACATTGAAAGGACCATACACCATGATCAAGTGGGGTTTATCCCAGGAATGCCAGGATTCTTCAATATACTCAAATCAATAAATGTGATACACCATATGAAGGATAAAAACCATATGATCATCTCAATAGATGCAGGAAAAGCTTTCGACAACATTCAACACCAATTTATGATTGAAACCCTCCAGAAAGTAGGCATAGAAGGAACTTACCTAAACATAATAAAGGCCATACATGACAAACCCACAGCGAACATTGTTCTCAATGGTGAAAAACTGAAACCATTTCCTCTAAGATCAGGAACAAGACAAGTTTCTCCACTCTCACTGCTATTATTCAACATAGTTTTGGAAGTTTTAGCCACGGCAGTCAGAGAAGCAAAAAAAAAAAAAAAAAAAGGAAAGGAATCCAAATCGGAAAAGAAGAAGTAAAGCTGTCACTGTTTGCAGATGACATGATACTATACATAGAGAATCCTAAAGATGCTACCAGAAAACTACTAGAACTAATCAATGAATTTGCTAAAGTAGCAGGATATAAAATTAATTCACAGAAATCTTTGCATTCCTATATACTAATGATGAAAACTCTGAAAGGAAAATTAAGGAAACACTCCCATTTACCATTGCAACAATAATAATAAAATATCTAGGAATAAACATACCTAAGGAGACAAAAGACCTGTATGCAGAAAACTATAAGACACTGATGAAAGAAATCAAAGATGATACAAACAGATGGAGAGCTATACCATGTTCTTGGATTGGAAGAGTCAACATTGTGAAAATGACTCTACTACCCAAAGCAATCTACAGATTCAACACAACCCCTATCAAGCTACCACTTGCATTTTTCACAGAACTAGAACAAAAAAATCTCACAATTTGTATGGAAACACAAAAGACCCCAAATAGACAAAGCAATCTTGAGAAAGAAAAACGGAGCTGGTGGAATTAGGCTCCCTGACTTCAGAGTCTACTACAAAGCTACAGTAATTAAGATAGTATGGTACTGGCACAGAACAGAAATATAGATCAATGGAACAGGATAGAAAGACCAGAGATAAACCCACACACATATGGTCACAGTATTTTTGATAAAGGAGGCAGGAATATACAATGGACAAAAGACAGCCTCTTCAATAAATGGTGCTGGGAAAACTGGACAGCTACATGGAAAAGAATGAAATTAGAACACTCCCTAACACCATACACAAAAGTAAACTCAAAATGGATTAAAGACCTAAATGTAAGGCCAAACAGTATAAAACTCTTAGAGGAAAAGATAGGCAGAACACTCTATGACATAAATCACAGCAAGATCCTTTTTGACCCACCTCCTAGAGAGATGGAAGTAAAAACAAAAATAAACAAATGGGACCAAATGAAACTTAAAAGCTTTTGCACAGCAAAGGAAACCACAAACGAGATGAAAAGACAACCCTCAGAATGGGAGAAAATATTTGCAAATGAAGCAACTGCAAAGGATTAATCTCCAAAAGTTTACAAGCAAGTCTTGCAGCTGAATATGAAAAAAACAAAAAACCCAATCCAAAACTGGACAGAAGACCTAAATAGACATTTCTCCAAAGAAGATATACAGATTGCCAGCAAACTCATGAAAGGATGCTCAACATCACTAATCATTAGAGAAATGCAAATCAAAACTACAATGAGGTATCACCCCACACCGGTCAGAATGGCCATCATCAAAAAATCTACAAACAATAAATGCTGGAGAGGGTGTGGAGAAAAGGGAACCCTCTTGCACTGTTGGTGGGAATGTAAATTGATACAGCCACTATGGAGAACAGTATGGAGGTTCTTTAAAGAAAACTTAAAATAGAGCTACCATACGACCCAGCAATTGCACTACTGGGCATATACCCTGAGAAAACCATAATTCAAAAAGAGTCATGTACCACAGTGTTTTTTGCAGCTCTATTTACGATAGCCAGGACATGGAAGCAACCTAAGTGTCCATCGACAGATAAATGGATAAAGAAGATGTGGCAGATATATACAATGGAATATTACTCAGCCATAAAAAGAAACGAAATTGAGATATTTGTAGTGAGGTGGATGGACCTAGAGTCTGTCATACAGAGTGAAGTAAGTCAGAAAGAGAAAAACAAATACCGTATGCTAACACATATATATGGAATCAAAAAAATTAAAAAATGGTTCTGATGAACCTAGGGGCAGGACAGGAATAAAGAGGCAGATGTAGAGAATGGACTTGAGGACACGGGGAGGGGGAAGGTGAGAGCTGGCACAAAGTGAGAGAGTGGCATGGACATATATACACTACCAAACGTAAAATAGATAGCTAGTGAGAAGCAGCCACATAGCACAGGGAGATCAGCTCGGTGCTTTGTGTCCATGTAGAGGGGTGGGATAGGGAGGGTGGGAGGGCGATGCAGGAGGGAGGAATTACGGGGATATATGTATATGTAAAGCTGATTCACATTCTTATAAAGTAGAAACTAACACAACACTGTAAAGCAATTATACTCCAGTAAAGATATTAAAAACTTAAACTCACTTTCCTTTCATGCTCTTTTATCTGTATAAAAGCCACTGTTGAAATTGAATTCTGGCATCCCCATTAAAATATGGTTGAGTGACAGACTGTTCATAACTGTGTCATGTTGGGTTCCTCAGAAGCAGGTGCCGAGAGGAAGATTCTGGAATACAGTAGCTTTTAATAGTAGGGAGGATAAATCTCTCCTTATTTTCTACCTTCTCAAAAACATTCTTGGCAATTTTGCATACTTTGTTTTCTTATGTGCATTCTTAAATCATTTTAAATTTAAAAAGAAAGCCTGTTTTGTTTCTGATTAAAATTGATATATTTATTTGGAAAGGATTGACGTTTTTATTATATTATGACTTTCTGTCCAGGAGCATGGTGTGTCTGTACATTTATTCAGGCCTTGTTTTATGTTGCTCAATACAATTTATAGCTCCCTCAAATAAACCTTACACTTTCTTTGTTAAATTTTTCCCTATGTATTTTGTAACTTTTGTCTCTATTGTTAATGGGATGTGTATGGTATTTTTTTCCCGTTTTCATTTTTATCTGGTTTCTACCAGTAAATGAATTGATCTTTAAAGTATTTTTCCTGGTAACTGGTACCTTACTAAATTATTTTACTTGTAATCTAATAATTTACTTTTAATTGTGCCTCAACGTTTTTCTAAGAAACCACTGTATCATTTGCAAATCAGGATAATATGTCTCTCTTCCAATATTTACATAGCTTCTTTACTTTTTAAGGTGTATTGCATTAGCTAGAACTCGGAAGAAGTGAAAATAGCATCTCTTTCTTGAGCGAGCATAAGCTACTGGCTAGTGTTCACGTTAGGGTTGTAATTGTGACAGCAGGTACTTTGTCATCCCTTCTATGGTCTGTCGTATTCAGGGTGATATTGCAGAGTCAGAGGGGCTCCCTGGCAGAGCCACGTGGAATCAGAGGGGTTTTAAGAGACACATTTTAACAGAGTTCTTCTGCCCAGCTGTGAGGTTGAGTGGGACGGGGTGTGAAGTACCTCTCAGGGGTAGATTGTCCCACACAATTGGTTTTTTAAAAAAATTATTTTAAACAGCTTTATCGAGGTATAGCTGACATACAATAAGAGCAGAAGTTTTTAATTTTGGTGAAGTCAACTTTATCTAATTTTTATTTTATGAATTGTTTTTGGTGCGATATCTATGAAATCTTTGCTTAGCCCATGCTCACATAGATTTTTCTAGTACATTTTCTTCTAGCACTTTCATAGTTTTAGATTTTTCCTTTAGCTCTATGCTCTATTCTGTGTGAATTTAGGGGTATGGTGTGAGGCATCGTTCAAAGTTCATGTATTTGCATATGGATATCCAATTGTTTCAGCAACTTTTGTTGAAAAAGATCATCCTTTTTCTGCTGAATTGCCTTTGCACCTCTGTTGGAAATCAGTTGTCTGTATGGTCTGAGTATATTTCCTGAGTCTATATTCTTTTTCATTGATAGTTTTTTTCTATGTTTTGGCTCATACCACATTGTCTTGATTAGTATAGTTTTATAATAAGACTTGAGTAGCCACACTTTTAAAAACTAAGGGAATTTGAACTTTTTACTTGTTAGGTCTGGTCAAAATGCCTTCTCTTTAAACAGAATGGAGTGAAAACGCTCCCAGCAACATATGCAGGGTCGATGGAAAGCTAGAGGCTCAGTCAGCCCCTCCCTCCCTATGTGTAAGGACTGTGCTGCATGCCTGATGTGTACGAGACCCAGGACCATATCTCACACCCTCCTCTCTCCTCAAAGACAAAACCCGCTTCCCATAACTGGGCCCACGTGGATCCACACACTGAGAACTGTAAATGACTGCACGGAGCTCGTTTTCCTCCTCTTACTCTTACAAGGCATTCCTCTTAATGCTTTAGAAATAAATAGCTGGGGTGCTGTTCCCTTCACCTTCACCTTTTTGCTTCCCTGTTTTGAAATCACTGGGCAAGCTCAAAGCAGCCAAGATCAAGTTGCCCTGGTTATTGGATAATTTCTCTCTTCCATCTTGATCCCTCATCATCCCCTTTACATCATTTTTCCATGAGGTACAAGTATTTATTTGAGTGCCTTTGGCTCGATGCTCTCTAGAGCAAGCAGCTGTACTGTCTTTCTTTTCTGTGCGCTGAGACACCTGTAATAATTATCAGCCTAAAATTAACCCAGTCCATCAGATGCACACTGTTTGGTTGCCCCTCAAAGCTTTTTGTTTTTCCTGGCTGGTCCTCCCTGGAATGGCATTGTACTAAACTAAATTTAACACATGTATAATGAGAAGATTTCGCCTCATTTTTATAGGACTTTGATGCTCTGGTATTTTGAACCAGCCAGGCTGTGATAGCTCAAGTTGCCTAGTAACCAGCCAAAGACCAGCACCAGAGTGAAACCCAGAGAAGCCACGTTCTGTAATAAAGAAGAGCAACAGCCAGGAACAAGCAGGTCCAGGGTCACGGCTGGGCTGGATCCACACTGCTTTGAGGATGCGGCTGACATGTCTTTGGTTAAGCTGCGCAAAGCCTCCATCTGTAAAATGGGCCTGACATTTGACAGCGGGTCCCTCTGTCACATGTTGTGAGGATTAATAAAGAATTTGTAAAGTAGTTTGAATCCTTCAGACTAAATGCACTTGGGAAATATGTTGGATTTATAATAATTTGGTGCTCCCATGCAGATAATGTTTGGAAGCAGGATCAGCTCAATCTCTGATTGCCAAGCTTCCAAAGCAAATACAGTATTATCAACCTCTCAGCTTGCCTTCTAGCTGAGATGACTGTTTGGACACATCTCAAGGATGGAAAGTAGTGATAAGTACATTGAAAACTGAGGGAAAACATATCCGAGTATTCAAAAACAATCTGAGTTATGATGTCTGAGGTCGATCCACAAATGTGGGATTTACTCATATTTAATTTGGCTAATCTTAGAGAAGTCTGTCACTTCAAAGGGTAGAAACTCAAGATAAAGGTGTATAGTGCCATGAATAGAATATAAAATGGCTTCATTTGGGTTTCAGTCACCGCTCTCAATGCCAAGGGGGAATTTTGGGTCACCTGAGCCAGCATGCCTTACCTGGGGTTCAAGCCGCTCTCCTCCCCCTGTAATCTGGGCATCTCATTTTTTCCCCCTCACCGTCATCCCAGGTAGACCTTGGGTGCTGGTTTATTTCTTCTCCCCGCAAACACACTGAAGTCCTCACAGCTGCAAACAGCAAAGCTCACGAACTTCTGCCCTTGAATTTGTTTTCTTTGTTCTCTTGAATGATCTGAAACAAAGTTATCCTGAAAACTCCCCGCTCAAGTCCTCCTTTGTAAAATGGATTGTTTTATTTCCCAGGCCCACATTGGTCATAAAGCCCCTGATGTATCACTAGGCATCAAGAAGAACTGGCTTCAAATCCTTTCTCTGTTGTTTTCTGTGCATACTTAAGGCAAATTACTTCATCTCTCTCAATCTTAGATTATCATTTATAAAACAGATAATATACTCAAAAGTTGTTGAGAAGATTAAATAAGGATATATGTGTATAATAAATGTGGACACATATATATCCTTATATGCGTATATATGTGTAAGGATAATATAGGTATAGACACATAAATAGACATATATGGTCAGATATCTATATAGATGCACAGTCAGAAATTTCTTAAGTACTCAATGCTCAGTTAAGCTTGTTATCAATTACATTCTCTCTCTGCCCTTTTTCTAGTTTTCATACCAATCATGGCAGCTTTTCTAGAGGCTAGAGTTGGACCCTTTATCACCTAACAAAATCCATGTGTAGATGTGTTCCTTTAGAGGAGATTTAAAACCAGGTTAAAAAGTAAAACATGTTGTCCACTAGCCTACATTATAATTTTCTACAATGTTTAGAGAATCCTGCCACTTTGTCTTTTCCTCCACTCCATGTAGAGATCATTTGTTAATCACAAGCGCAAAAAGCATGATTATGAAACAAGGCAAAGGAAGCACCTATTTAAAAAAAAAAAAGCAAACATGTCTTGGTCGTTTCTTAAGGGGACAAGTTTTTATTGTCTTATAGAGAATATTTTTAAGTGGTGTTTACCTGTTATAAGAGAAAAACATCAAAACCCACAATCCTGGAGAGAGAAACCATCACAATGAAAATCCTCAAGGTCTCCTGGGCAATTTGTGCCTTCTCTCTGGGCATTAGGGAACGCGTTGTATGGAGACACATGATTGCCTTGACTAAATCTGATCCACCAGCAAGGACTCCGAAAGACATTCATTTAATCACTTGTCCTGAAACCACGGCTGAAATTGCAGACAGCTGAAGTGACAGGAAACCAAGTCCCTGCATTTAGCGTGAGAGATGAAAGGAGAAATCATACAGAGCGTTGATTAAAGGCCAGGTGCTGTGGCAGCCCTCATCCTCAGAACACCAGGAAAATCCTAAACACTGCCCTGACCCGTGTTAGTTTTCTTCTAACACAGGAACTGCTGGAAATTCCACTCTGTTTCCCCAAAAAACCCTTCTGGGTGCTTCTATGAGGGCAGGTGATTTCTGAAGCCCCGTAACTCCAATGACACTGGACTTTTAAGATGTATTCTTTCCAAAAAAGAAGCAGAACAGGAGTCTTCCACTACCGTTCTGGTTTGCCCAGGACTTACCCAGCTTTAGCAGGGGAAGTCCTTAGTCCTGGGAAACCCTGCAGTCCTGGGAAGACACAGAACAAGCTTTCTAATAAATATAGCCGGGGTGGAAAATGTCACATGACCACCAACTTCTTTAAGCAGAACAAGACTCTGACTTGTTCCACTTAGGAAAATCCAGAAAAAAGTTGCGGTTAACCCACAATCCTAATGCCATCCAAGATCTGCTCTTTGTTTTCCAGTTTAATAGTTACACTTATTTTTGAGGCCGGAACCCCTTTGCAAAACTGATGAAAGCTGTGGAACCTCTTCCCAGAAAAATCTATGTATATTCACATTATATTGAAGTATAACATAGGTAAAGCATACTAATCAAAAGGTCATAGCTTGATAACTTTTTACAAACTGAGCAGACCCATATCAAAAATAGAGCATTATCAGAAAAAAAGAAAAGAAAAAAATAGGGCATTACCATCACCCCCATAGGACCTCTGTTTCCCCTTTCAGTCACTAGCCCAGCAAGGGTAAATGTTACCACAACTTCTAACACCTTAGTGTTTGCCTGCTTTTGAATTTCATATAAATGAAATCATCTAGTATGCACACTTTAATATTTGGCTTCTTAAAATTCAGCATTATTTTTGTGAGAGCAGACCACATTATTATGTGTAGTTGCAGTTCATTAACTCCCATTGGATTAACAAACCACATTTATTTTTGCATTACATTGTTGGGTCATTTTTTAAAATCAATTAATTAATTTACTTGAAGTATAGTTGACTTACAATGTTGTGTTAGTTTCAGGTGTACAGCATAGTGATTCAGTTTTATATATATATATATATATATATATATATATATATATATATGAATCTATGCTTTTTCAGCTTCTTTTCCATCATAGGTTATTACAAGATTTTGAATATAGTTCCCTGTGCTATACAGTAGGTCCTTATTGGTTATCTATTTTATACATATATATCAGTGTATATATATGTTAATCCCAAACTCCTAATTTATCCCTCCTCCCCTCTCTTTCCCCTCTGGTAGCCATAAGTTTGTTTTCTATGTCTGTGAATCTATTTCTGTTTTGTAAATAAGTTCATTTGTATCATTTTTTTGGATTTGGACTATTGTGAATAGTATTACTACAGACATTTTCGTGCATGTGTTTGGGTGAACAAATATGTGCATTTCTGTTGGATATAAACCAAAAAGTAGAATGGCTGGGGCCTGAAATACACATATGTTCAGCCTTAGTAGATACTGTTTTTTTGTTCATTTTTAAATTTACATACAGTGAAATTCACTTTCATTTTGGTGTGAAGTTCTGTGAGTCTCGAAAAATGCATACAGTCTTGTAACCACCACCATAATCAGGATTAAACAGCAAAAAATCCCCCCAAATTCCCTCATTCTGCCCCCTTTGTAGTCAACCCCTAACCTACACTTTTCCCTGACAAACCACTGGTCACTCTCTATAGTTTTGTTTTTTTGTTTTTTTTAAATAAATGGAATTATGTAGTATGTAACCTCTTTTAGATTGTTTTATTTAGAACAACGTATTTGAGGTTCACTTATGTTCTTTATATATACTTAGTTCAATCCTTTTTATTACTGAGTAGCATTCCATTATTTGGATCACAGTTTGTTAGTTCATCCATCTATTGACTTTTTTTTTCTCTTTAAGGCTTCTGTAAACATTCACATACAGGTTTTGTTTTTTGGTTTTTGTGGGGTTTTTTCTTTTTTTGGCTGCATTGGGTCTTCGTTGCTGCACGTGGGCTTTGTATAGGTGCGGCGAGCGGTGGCTACTCTTCGTTATGGTGTGCAAGCTTCTCATTGCGGTGGCTTCTCGTTGCGGGTCATGGGCTCTAGGTGTGCAGCCTTTAGTAGTTGCAGCACATGGGCTCAGTAGTTGCAGCATGCAGGCCCTAGAGCACTCCGGCTTCAGTGGTTGCGGCGTGTGGACTCAGTAGTTGCGACGCACGGGCTGTAGGGCGTGTGGGCTTCAATAGTTGCAGCACCCAGGCTCAGTAGTTGTGGTGCACAGGCTTAGTTGCTCCGCAGCATGTGGGATCTTCCCAGAGCAGGGATCGAACCTGTGTCCCCTGCATTGTCAGGCGGATTCTTAACCACTGCGCCACCAGGGAACTCCCACATACAGGTTTGTGTGTGAATGTAAGTTTCATTTCTCTAGGATAATCACTTAGGAATGTTGGTTTATTTGGTGTTCTGTTGACCTTTGTGAGAAACTGCCAATTTTTCTTCTGGAATGACTGTCCCATTTTGAGTTCCCATCAGGAACGTATTAGAGTTCCAGTTGCTCTGCATCCTCATCTTGGTACTGTCAGGTTATTTTATAAGCCATTCTGATGCTTGTGTAGTGATTTCTTATTGTGGTTTTCATGTACATTTCCCTAATGATTAATGTTGTTGAACATACTTTTGTGTGTTTACTTTCAATTCTCAGATAGTTACTTTATGTGTTTTGTCCAGGGTTTTTTAGTTGTAATTAGTGGCAGGATAGGGTGAATTGTGCTTCCTCCATCTCATCCAGATCCAGAAGTCCTCAGTATCTTTTGAATTTATTATATGCCTCAGAGAATGTGATTTCTGTTGGTCTCACAACCAGCACAGCAAATAAATGGAGCATTAACAGCATGAGGACTCCAGATGATATAAATGCATTTCAACAAAATCCATCTCCTTTGAATCATGTCTGCCAGTTTGTTGAGAGCCTGCTGTTCTGTATGCTATGCTCCTACAAAATTCAAGTGGGAAAAAGAACTGGTGTGAATTAATTGAAAATACACCCCACACTTTTGTGACTGTCACCCCCGTTTTGCTTCCCACAGAAGCAAATTCACCCATTCCTCTTGAGTTATGGTATTTTAAACTGCTATCATAGAAAGTAACTGGATCTGCTTGGATGGTTTCTCTCCTTTCCACAGTTCTATAGTAATGACCTCAAGTTTGATTTGACCCAGTAGTTCTCAAGGTAGGGAAGCAGGCTTTCCCCTGCTTCTCAGTTATGCTGCCTTAACAACAGAATTGGTAGGCACGGGTCATGATGGTGACAGCACATTTGTCAAACTGGAGCTGGTCTCAAAGCATACTATTTCTAGTATAGCCAAAGGTTAAGATGCCCAAATATTGATATCCATTCTCGCTTATTAGGCAGGATTACTTGAACCGGCACGTAATCCTGGATGTCAGGTGTTTTGAATGGCTCCATGAACTCATCCAGGCCATGAGAATAGTGCTCTTCAAAGAGTGGTCTGCAGGGCTTCCCTGGTGGCGCAGTGGTTGGGAGTCCGCCTGCCGATGCGGTGGACACGTGTTCGTGACCTGGTCCGGGAGGATCCCACGTGCCGTGGAGCGGCTGGGCCCGTGAGCCATGGCCGCTGAGCCTGCGCGTCCGGAGCCTGTGCTCTGCAATGGGAGAGGCCACAGCAGTGAGAGGCCCGCGTACCGCAAAAAAAAAAGTGGTCTGCAGACCCGCTGCATCAGCATCACCTGGGAGCTTGTTAGAAATCCCAGTGTTGAGGCAGCCCCTTCTGAATCAGATCTCTGGTGGTAGGCACAGGAATCTGGATCTTACCAAGTTTTCCACGGGATTCTTATGCATTCTGAAGTTCGAGAACCACTGCTTACTCATTTATACTTATCACAAAACTGAATTTAAAAGTTGGGAAGAGGAAGTGAAATGCCTCTCCCAATATTTTCAAATTTCTGAGTGTTGATGTATTACTCCTTTAGGACCAGACTTCCCTAAACCTAAAAAAAGAACGAAAATGACTTCAATAATAACCGTGAGCAAAACTGCCAGTTTACAGGAGAGTGTGTGGCCCTCCTTTTGCAGTCATAGGTGGCAAAATACTATTGTGAAGTGCAGGTAAAAATACAACCCTAGTTTTGAACTATTTTAGAGGAAATGCCCACCGTAAAGTAATTTTCCATGAAGACAGTTTCTTATTTTCCTTACGGTTCATGTTTTAAAAACTAGGATTCGGAAGACAGGAAGAAACAGGCAAAGCTATTGGTGGTGTATTTCCCTCAGGAAAGAAATTACTTTCTGAGCATAAAACCAGGGCAAAGTGAGCAAGTTTTAGAGTAATTCGGACTATCTTCTCAGTCTTGAGCCTTGTTAAAGGAATTCTGAGAGCTGAAATCAAGTAGAGGTGACCCGGGAAGCTGGCAAAAAAAGACAGAAGCAGTCTTCTAAATTGGTCTCGAATTGGTCAGATGCTGTTAATAAATATTTATTGGGTGCTTATTATGTGCAGAATGTGTGCTTTCATGCTGAAGCCGGCCATCATTATACCGAATGGGAAGTATGCTAAGCTAGCCTTAGAGAATGTCCACCAAAACCCATGTAGGCAATAGAAGGTGATGAAGTTTTTGTCTTTCCCTCTGTACTCTCCTTCCACTCCTCTGCAATCTCCCCATCCCTTATCAAGGTATGTTTTCTTTTATAGGAAGCTGATAGTACTGATTTAGCATCGGGGCACAGAACTTTCATTGTTTCTTTGTTTCATTCACCCTCCCCCCCCCCCAGTTAATACAAAAAACACGCATTTTGCACACTGATGAACTGAAATCCGAGGGGTAAAGTGTCGACATGAGCTAAAAGAGATTATTATCCAGAAGGAATTTGTTTTTTGGAGAATTGTCTGTCCCTATTGTTGAAACTTTAAGCAAAAGATACATAGCATATAATACTTATATCTGTTTTCCCAATTAATTTCTCCAGGAAAAAATGCAGTAGAAGTGAATTACTCATCACATCTTCTCTCCTGATCTTGGGACTGGAGCTCAGGTGCATCAGCAGTTTTAGTCCTCGCTCTGCCCCACCTGGACTTCAATTGCAGCTTATTGAAAAAGAGGTATTGACTATTTAACCAGAACCGCAGAGATGTTTGGCACATTGCACGTGCCGCCTCTGGAGGATTCGTAGCTGGCTACTCATCTTCCTACAGCTTCAATCTCAGGCACATGAGTAGCCGGAGAAAGAGGCAGAAGATTATCTGAAAAGTGAGGGTGCTGACTAATGCATTAACTGGGCACTGCCTCCCGGGAACACCTAGGGAAGTAAAAAGCAGGACCAGGGCATGCTTGGGGGAGAGACTCAATGGCCAGGTGCCTGGGGTCCCTTGATTTCTCATCATATTCCTTCTAGGTGCTATGCTTCCCTTCTGTTTGGAAAGAAGTTGTGGTGTTAAAGGATTTTTCAGAAAGAGGAAGGAAACAATCACTTTATATCAGCAAAAGGGTTTTTTCTTTGGTTGTAAAGGGTTTTGTTCATTTTCCTTTAACATCCCAGACATCTGTCCCAGGCTCTGCTCCAGCAATTTTGTAATGTAGTCAGGGGTCAGCAGTGGCTCCTGTTGCTCAAGGATTTGGAAAGTCCATTTACAATTAATTCACGATGGGAGAGGAGCCAGCTTTGCATGTCTTAGATGGGAGTTTGCTAATCCTTATGAGTTTGAGGACCCCTTTATACCAGCAGGAAAATTTCCAAGTCATATAATTTTACCTGTTTCTAGTATTAGTTGATTGAGCAAATACTTGTACTAGGAAAAGAAGTGACTATTATTTCAAAAACAGTTTTAAATGATTATTTGATCAATCACAAGACCTGAAGACATTTGAAAGTAGCAGTTCATATGTAGGAAGATCTACTTTTATTCATTATGCAGCCAGTACTTGGTGAGCAGAGGGATTAAAGATGCTTTTGCGCAGCACTCAGAGTTCCTGAGTGACCACAGTGCAAGGATTTGAAGCCAGTGACTTAGACAATGAATGCTATTAAATAAACGAATGAATAAATACAAAAAAATAAATAACTGCGGGAAAAACAAACCTGGATTTATTAGTAAAACAGAAAGAAGCAGATCTCTTTGCTGAGTCTGAAATTACAATAACTTTTGTTGGCGAATGGGAAATTATTTTGTGATAATTCTTGTTACTGCTCTGAACACCTGTGATGAATTTAGGGGTACTTGTTGCTTTGGGGTAAACAAACTGTGTTAGTAGAGCAATCAGATGAGATAAGTCTGCTTTAGAGGTAGATTCTAACTATTAAAATGGGTTTTAAAGATGGTTTTATCTTCGGGGATTCAGGACTACAGACCATGCAAACATTCATGGCTTTGAGATGTAACATTGCTAGGATGGATAGGAATGTCCCAAGTGCCCTTAGCAAGGATGGAAGGTAACTTGATGCCTCCTACTATACCACCTCTAGTGTTGATGGGATGATGATCACCTGTAAGGTGAGGAAAACACCTGTTTAAAGAGGGATGTCGACTCCTCACGGAGCGGTGTTACAGCTAAGAGCAGGCTCATGACTGCTACTTCTCTATCTCCCCATTCAACTCTGAATCATGAATCCCCATCTGGGATCTCTGAGGGTGATGATGGGGCTTCAAGTGCCATTAAATGGACTTTTGAGCTAAGAATAAAGCATCACCTGAATCTTATCTTGGTTCATCCCCTCTCTTTTCCTTGAAGCCCTCAAGGTCACTGTGCCCACAGTGGACAATGGCACGGGAAGAAAGGCTTTATTTCTTTTCAGTGAGCCTGTGCCTGAAACTCCAATGCAGACCTTTCTAGGCATCCGGACAAGAATCCATGGCTTAGACCCGGGGCGGGGGGTGAGAGCTCAACCTGCCTCTAATCCCAAAGCCCACTTTCAAATTTTACCATCCTTATGGAAGCTGTATTAGAAATATAAGGTTAGGATTTAGAACATCCGAGTGTATGTGAGATAGAAAAGAAGGAAAGGAAGCCGCAGCCCAAGGCCAGATTCTGCTCCACGGAGGCAAGACAAACAGAGAAATACACCCGTGTATTTGACCCTCTAACACACAGGGTGAAACACACCCTGAAGTATTAGAGTCTGAACCACTCAGATTGGCAACACGTGCTTTGGGGAGGACCTAGAAAGTAGATGGGAAGAAGGAAGAGATCTCCTTTCTCTGTAGTACCAATGGAGCTCATTCTAGAAGACCACTGTCGACTTATGAACTCTACCCTGGAGGAGACAGAACTTTGGAAATCTTCACACAATGAAATGTTTTGGCAGATGAAATTCTGCTCGCAATCCTCTTGACACAAGAAGCTGCATGGAAACAATATTTGACTTCCTGAAGCAGAAAAATAATCAGGCTCATGCTGACGTTTGATGAATTAAGTGAACTGAAGTATGAAGTTTGACAAATCTGTTCATGGAGTTTCCTTCAAGCAAGAGGAGAAACAAAATCCATAGGAAGTAAATCTTTGCTTCATCTCCTACTGCTGTTATTGAAAGAATTATGGAGACTTTTTCTTTTTTTGCAGAAAGCCAATGAATTGCTTGATTTTATAAAAAGTGGACAAAAGCAGTGTCTAACTCTAAGGAAACAAGAATGTTCTAGAACAGTGCTGCCCAATAATCTGTACTTTCCAAGGTGGTAGCTAGCAGCCACATGTGGTTATTGAACATTTGAAATGTGACAGTGTGGCTGAGGCATTGAATGTTTAATCTTATTTAATTTTAAATAGCCACATGTGTCTAGAGGCCACCATATTGGAAAGCACAGTTCTAGAAGAACCGTTTCATTCATGGGTGCTATATTTTTATTAAATATATCATAGACATAAAAGATTATATAATATATACAGTTTAAATGATGTTAAAATAATTCACATACCCTCCAACCCTTCCTAAGAAAGAGAATATTACCCAAACCTCTAAGGTTCCCCAAGTGCCCCTGCCTGATCCTTTTGTATCCCATGCCACCCCCAGAGGTAACTACTATCCTAAATTTTGTGTTCATCATTCCCTTAGTTTTTTGGTATGTTTTTACCAAAATTTTTGTGTATTCCTAAACAAAATTTTGTTTCACTTCACGTTTTGGGACATTTGATAAACAGAATTGTACTGTGTGCATTCTTTGGTGACTTGCTTTTTTAAACAATATTATGTTTAACATTCACCCATTATTCATGCATAGAAGCTGTATGTCATTTTCACTGCTCTTATTAATATACTAACATACTTTATTTAATGGAAGCACAGACTAGGTATTCTTTTGTGCTGTGCTCCAGTATATTAATACACTATAGTTTTTTCATCCATTCTTCAGTCTATGGTAATAGTGTTGTTTCTATTTTCCTGCTATTACAAATACTCAGAATATTTTTCACATGTTCGTAGGGTCAGATAAGAGAGACCCTCTTTAGGGTACATGCCTGGGAGTCAAACTGCTAGGTAAGAACGGTACACATATGTTTGCTTTACGAGGTCATCCTAGGTTGTTTTTCAAAGTGGCTGTACCGATTTATACACTCACCAGTAGTTCAAGAACTGGTTGGTTCTCCATATTCTGGCAATAATCATCTTTGTCAAACATTTTCATTTTTGTTTATCTGGTAGGCATAAAATACCATTTCACTGTATCCTTAATTAGCATACCCAGATTATTAATGGGATCAGGGATATTTTCGGTCTTATAGCTTTTCTTTTGAAATGCCTCCTTGTTTTCTTTTTTTCACTAATTTGTGGGATTTTAAAAATATTCTGGATGTGAATCCTTTGCCAGTCGTGTACTGCAAATATCTTCTCCCTATTTGTGGCTTGTCATTTTATTTTATGGTGTATTTATTAAACAGTAATTCTTAATTTTAACGTACTTAAATTTAGCATATGTTTCCTTTGCTTGTGCATTTGTTATCTTTAAAAAAAAATCCTCCCCACTCAGAGGTTGTAACATCTTTCTCTTATCTTTTCTTCTTTATGTTTTAGTTTTGTGTTTGCCTTTAAGTCTTTTTTTTTTAAACATCTTTATTGGGGTATAATTGCTTTACAATGGTGTGTTAGTTTCTGCTTTATAACAAAGTGAATCAGTTATACGTATATGCCTTTAAGTCTTTTATCCATCTGTAGTTGATTTTGTTTATGATATAAAATGGGGATACAAATTCATTTCTTTCCATAGGTATAACTATGCATTCTAGTATTAGTTATTGAATAGATGGGTTATTTACTCACTGATCTCCCATGCCAACTCTTGTTTATGCCGGCCAGTTCTAGGTCCTCTCTTTTCATGTATCTTTCATCTCTCTTTATCTTCTCAAGTATCTTTTCATCTCTCTTGTGTATATGTGGGCACAATTCCAGACCCTCCCTTATGTTCCATTAGTCTGTTTGTCTAACCCTGAGACAATACTGCCATCTCTTAATTACTATAATGTTGAAATAAGGCAGTCAGACAGAAAATAATAACCAATCTATGCTTCCGTTTACTTTAAAACTCAAAGCAGAATGCTTCACATTCTCTCCAGTGAGGCATAGAGAAGAGCAGGAGATGAAATCATAGAAGTAGTGGCTGGGACAGATCATGGAGTGAGATGGAAGCCACTGGAAGATTTTCAGCAAAGGAGCGCCATGACCTGGCTTATGTCTTCAAAGTATCGCTCTGGAGCTTAATTGAGAATAGACCTTTGTGAGGCAAGAGTAGAAGCAGGGAGACCAGTGCAACAATCCAGGTGAGAGAAGATAGCAGAAGAGACCAGAGTGGAGGCAGTAAAAGTAGTGACGTGGCTGGATCCCAGGTATACTATGAGGACCAAGCTGATCATATTTGCTGATGAATGCACTGTGAGGCATAGAGAAGAGAGGCATCAAGAGAAGAAGAGAGGCATCAAGAACGATACATTAATAAAAGAGAATGAAGCAATGACATTTGCAGCAACATGGTTAGACATAGAGATGATCATACTAAGTGAGGTAAGTCAGACAGAGAAAGACACGTATCATATGATATCGCTTATATGTAGAATCTTCAAATGATACAAATGAACGTATTTACCAAACAGAAACAGACTCACAGACTTAGAAAACAAACTTACGGTTACCAAAAGGGAGTGGGCGGGGTTAAATTAGGCATTTGGGATTAACATATACACACTAGTATATATAAAATAGATAAACAACAAGGACCTACTGTACAGCACAGGGAACTCTACTCAGTGTCTTGTAATAACCTGTAATGGAAAAGAATCTGAAAGACAATATATATATATATATATATATATATATATATATATATATATATATTCAATATAAATATATATATATGTATAACTGAATCACTTTGCTGTACACTTGAAACTAGCACAACATTGTAAATTAACTATACTTCAGTTTTAAAAAAAGAATGATACATTAAGATTTCTGGCTGAGCAATCATAAGGATAGATTATGTAGTGTCTAGTACATATATAATGTATATATGACATATATGGAATATATGTAAAGTACATACACACACATAGTGCCTAGTACAGGTTTGGGACATGGTATGTATATGTGTTTAATAAATAGTCCCTCTCTCTCCCTCATGGGACATGGACATAAAGGACAACCTAGTTCAGACCCTAATATCCTATAGTTCCTTAAAGCTAGAGGTACCCTCACACTCAAGTGGTGACCCTGGGTGATGCTTGCCTGATAATGTAGTGAAGATGGAAGAGTGATGTCTATAAGCCTTGATACTTAGCCATCTGATAGGCACTAACAATGATGCCCATCTTGGGAAATAATCAGAGTAAACAAGAGTAGTTGTAACGATGTGGCTTCCAAGAGGACATTTTTTTTAAGACCAAGAGCTATTTTAGCATGATCCTGAGCGTGAAAGCTTACAGTAGAGAGCTTTGAGATTTCTGTTTATCTGGATATAAATAGAACATTTGAGCCCCTTGGAAGAAAGCTTAGGTATTTACCAAGATGACCATTATTTTCTGCTGCTGCTGACCAGTGAAATGCTTTCCGAATGCTTTTCTGATTGCATCAGCCCTTTAAGATGGATGTTTTGATATGACCTCGTTGACTAGGTGACTTTCACAGATGACACACCCCATTACCAACATGACACAGTGTCTCCCCACACGCCTCAGTCTGCAAAGCCAGGAGCAGGCACTGGTTTTCAGGTTAACATTATGAACACCAAATTAATGCATGGTTGCTACAGAAACCATGCTTTCTCCTTTCTTGGGTTTATAATAGATGTCTAACCAAAAGACTTGGTCAAGAACTGCATCCCTTTGGGCCACTTTCGTGCCTTCTGTACCTAACATCACTCATATCCCTGAGGACTCATACAATTATGGCCAAATTCTACTCTCGTTCTGTTGGGTTAATTGCTAATATAAGGTCAGCAACATTGTGTTCTTGACTTGGTGTTCTTTTTAAGACATAAAAAAATACGGGGCAATAATCAGCAGTTAACATTGACTAGGTTGAAACAAAACCAGGAACAAGGTGATGCAAAGTATGTAAGAGATGCTTTAATGTGCTTTGAAGATTCTTTTCCATTTGCATCATCAGTCAAGTACAGCAGTTATTTTTACATCATCATGACTCTAGCTTTTGAAACTTGTAAAACTAGTATAAAGATAGATCAGGGTACAAAATATAAGGGGTCCCTGTCACCCACACTTTATTTTTTCTTTGCCTGTCAGGTTTTTTTAAAACATCTTTATTGGAGTATAATTGCTTTACAATGTTGTGTTAGTTTCTGCTGTATAACAAAGTGAATCAGCTATATGTATACATATATCCCCATATCCTCTCCCTCTTGCGTCTCCTTCCCTCCCACCCTCCCTATCCCACCCCTCTAGGTGGTCACAAAGCACTGAGCTGATCTCCCTGTGCTATGCGGCTGCTTCCCACTAGCTATCTGTTTTACATTTGGTAGTGTATATATGTCTATGCTACTCTCTCACTTTGTCCCAGCTTACCCTTCCCCCTCCCCGTGTCCTCAAGTACATTCTCTATGTCTCCATCTTTATTCCTGCCCTGCCCCTAGGTTCTTCAGAACCTTTTTTTTTTAGATTCCTTATATATGTGTTAGCATACGGTATTTGTTTTTCTCTTTCTGACTTCCTTCGCTCTGTATGACAGTCTCTAGGTCCATCCACCTCGCTACAAATAACTCAGTTTCATTTCTTTTAATGGCTGAGTAATATTCCATTGTATATATGTGCCACATCTTCTTTATCCATTCATCTGTCGATGGACACTTAGGTTGATTCCATGTCCTGGCTATTGTAAATAGTGCTGCAGTGAACATACTGGTACATGACTCTTTTTGAATTATGGTTTTCTCAGGGTATATGCCCAGTAGTGGGATTGCTGGGTCATAGGGTAGTTCTATTTGTAGTTTTCTAAAGAACCTCCGTACTGTTCTCCATAGTGGCTGTATCAATTTACATTCCCACCAACAGTGCAAGAGGGTTCCCTTTTCTCCACACCGTCTGCAGCATTTATTGTTTGTAGATTTTTTGATGATGGCCATTCTGACCAGTGTGAGGTGATAGCTCATTATAGTTTTGATTTGCATTTCTCTAATGATTAGTGATGTTGAGCATCATTTCATGAGTTTGTTGGCAATCTGTATATCTTCTTTGGAGAAATGTCTATTTAGGTCTTCTGCCCATTTTTGGATTGGGTTGTTTTTTTTTTTTGATATTGAACTGCATGAGCTGCTTGTATATTTTGGAGATTAATCCTTTGTCAGTTGCTTCATTTGCAAATATTTTCTCCCATTCTGAGGGTTGTCTTTTCGTCTTGTTTATGCTTTCCTTTGCTGTGCAAAAGCTTTTAAGTTTCATTAGGTGCCATTTGTTTATTTTTGTTTTTATTTCCATTCCTCTAGGAAGTGGGTCAAAAAGGATCTTGCTGTGATTTATGTCATAGAGTGTTCTGCCTCTAAGAGTTTTATAGTGCCTGGCCTTACTTTTAGGTCTTTAATCCATTTTGAGATTAGTTTTGTGTATGGTGTTAAGAAGTGTGCTTATTTCATTCTTTTACATGTAGCTTTCCAGTTTTCCCAGCACCACTTATTGAAGAGGCTGTCTTTTCTTCATTGTATATTCTTGCCTCCTTTATCAAAAATACCGTGACCAGGGCTTCCCTGGTGGTGCAGTGGTTGAGAGTCTGCCTGCCCATGCAGGGGACGTGGGTTCGTGCCATGGTCCGGGAAGATCCCACATGCCTCGGAGTGGCTGGGCCCGTGAGCCATGGCCGCTGAGCCTGCGCGTCCAGAACCTGTGCTCTGCAACGGGAGAGGCCACAACAGTGAGAGGCCCGTGTACCGAAAAAAAAAAAAATATCGTGACCATATGTGCATGGGTTTATCTCTGGTCTTTTTATCCTGTTCCCTTGATCAATATTTCTGTTTTTGTGCCAGTACCATACTATCTTGATTACTGTAGCTTTGTAGTATAGTCTGAAGTCAGGGAGCCTGATTCCTCCAGCTCTGTTTTTCTTCCTCAAGGTTGCTTTGGCCATTTGGGGTCTTTTGTGTTTCCACACAAATTGTGAGATATTTTGTTCTAGTTCTGTGAACAATGCCATTGGTAGTTTGATAGGGATTGCATTGAATCTGTAGATTGCTTTGGGTAGTGTAGTCATTTTCACAATGTTGATTCTTCCAATCCAAGAACACCCACACTTTTTTGATGCAGTAAGACATTATGGAATTCTTATACATAAAAAGGCAATTGTGCCGGACTCTAGGAAGTATAAAGAGATAACAAACGGCCCCCACCATTAAGGAGTTTATTATCATGGGGAGATAGAGTTAGAAGCCAATGGTTTTAAAGACAGCAAAGGCCCATGATCACTTCCAGGGGGCATTTTGGTAGTGAATAAGAGATGAATGCTATAGACAGATAGTAATACAAATTCAGATTTATTGCATGGTTTTAGTTCTGTGTTCCATGTAACATCTCATTTAATCTTTACTACAAACCTGTGAAGTAGGATATTATTTTTATCACCATTTTACAGTCAGGGAAATTAAGGTACAGTCAGGTTAAGTAAATTCCCCAAGGCATACAGGTAGCAAGTGGTACAGCCAGGATCTGGAAGAATCCAAGCAGTCCTCCTTCAGAATCTGCATTACAACCTCTGCATTGTTCTGCCATTCTGATGTCTAGGTGGGAAAATCAACTTTACCACTTACTGTAGTAACAAATTGTGGGTGAAAAAAGAGAACTTTTTATTTTGTGCCCTGGTCTGTCTGTGTACTACTTTTACAAATTTGGAAAGCAGGAGTCATGATAATGTAAAAATAGCTGCTTCTTGGGCTTCCCTGGTGGCGCAGTGGTTGAAAGTCCGTCTGCCAATGCAGGGGACACGGGTTCGTGCCCTGGTCCGGGAAGATCCCACATGCCGCGGAGCGGCTGAGCCTGCGCGTCCGGAGCCTGTGCTTCGCAACGGGGGAGGCCACAGCAGTGAGAGGCCAGCGTACCGCAAAAAAAAAAAAAAAAAAAAGCTGCTTCTTGACTAGTCAGCTAATGGTAAAAGGATCTTAAATCACGTTCAGGTAGCTCTTTTGTGCTCCATATTGGAAGAGTGTTGCCTATTGGTTTGCAAATGTTTATTGCATGCTTTAAACTTTAAATGTGTTGTCTTAGGAAGAATGCCAAATTAAAAACACTTAAGGTTGCTGACTCCATAGTGGCAGATAACCGGATGGCCAGCAGAATTTGGACTTAGTGGTATATCTTTAGCTGCTCTAAGACTTAGTTTGTTCTCTTGTAAAAGGAGAATAATACTATCTACCTTATAGGGTCTTTGTAAGTATTAAATGAGCTACTGAGAATAAAATGCTTAACTTTATGCCTAGTACATAAAAATATACTTCATGACAATGACAGTGGTGATGGTGATGGTGATGGTGATAAAACCCTCTCTGCTGATGACATGCTCAATTTTAGAACCTTAAATTTTAGGACACTTAGCTGAGATGTTCTATGTTTTATACTTAAGAATATAATATTTATAATTAGAAATTGTCCTTCAGTGAGCTCTTCTGTGGTCCATTACTGACTTCTACATACTTCATCTTTGCCATCTCTCTGAGACCTTATAAAAGCATTTGAAAGAAATTTTTACCAATTTCCCTATAACCAGAGTTGACTTGAGCCAAACTGGGTGAGAAGATTTTTTCTTAGATGAATGTTCCTTCACCCCCCACTCCCCCCATCGCCCGGGCATTAGAATTTGCAGAACATGATTCTGAACAGTCTTGTGAACAGATGAGAACATTCCCAGAGTTGAAAGAAATAGCGTGATCATGTTGCCTGTAAGTGGACTATCTCACCTAATTCATTATACACACTGTGCATACATCTACTTCCAGTCTGTATTGTCCACTGTAACCAGGCACACTGAATTTCAATAAATAATTCCCTGGGCATTCTTTGTCTAAATTAATTTATCATTGTGTTCACTGAGCATTATGTATTCTTTGTGGTTAGAGATGAGACATCAAGAAAGGCTCCTTTGGATTCTGGAATTCCTTCCATTCACTATCACAGGAAGTATGCTCTCAGATTTTAGAATACTAATTGAAAGTTAAAGCACATTTTAAGAAGTCTGGAATGTATAATTAAACCAAATGGTTAGTCCTACTTGCTATTGTGTGCATATATAAGCATTTTAATTGTATTCAATTCTATAAAATAGAAACATTTAGTTGCTTTTTTTTTCTTTCAGCTTTCCAAAGCAATATTTACGGGAGTGGGCTAAAATGAAGACTTATAAATAGGACCAAATTTCATTGAATTGGAAGAAAAATTCACCACTATGAGGGTATGTATGTGTGTGTGTTGTTTTTATGCCCATGCATTGTAATCACTCTTCAGGCCCTGAAATGATAAGAGTATTTCTGTGGATCTCATGTAATTCATTTACAGTCACAGCATGAAGGAAACTCTCTCCTGATCAACATATTAGAGCGTATAGTGGGAGAAGTAGCATAGCTTTAATTTTAGTAATGAAGATTGGGTGATTTTCTATATTTTAATGTGTTTTTCCCGCATAGGCCTCACTTCCCCTGCCAGTAAACCTCCGTTGTTAAAATGTGAAAGAGCTCAAGCGACCAGCAGCTGAATTTTCCCTCTAAATTGCTAGCTTGCGTGAACTGGCAGCCGCCAACATCAAGCGCTCATCCCTGTCTCATGACTCACCATTGACCTCAGTGAGATAAGCCATCGGGTGTGGGCCTAATATTGACTTATCCCTGGCTTTGGGATGTTCAGTAAATACCAGGGGCTTAGTGAAGGCTAGAAGAGGCCACCCGGGCATTAATTAGGCCAGTAGGTGAAAAGTGGAATCCAGCAACATAGATCAGAAATAAAGCCACGACACCCATTGGAAGCTAGTCTGGAAACAAACAAACAAACAAACAAAATCCTGGGTATAGCAATATTAAATCTGATTCAGTTAAAGAAGGTTTTAAATGATGACCCCTCAGTGGTGTAAAAACTGAGAGCAAACTCTCTCTCCCATATTCAGCACTCAGCACACTTCCTTCTAAGCACCCAGTAAATCTCTGGAGGATAATTGAAAGAATGAACGTGAACGTTGAAAGCCCAATTTAGTGTTGCATCCGCCGCTTTGCCTCTCTATTTTCCTACATGCCTACTTCTATCTTCTTTCTTACGTTCTCTCTCTGTGTCTCTCTTTCCCTCTCTCTCTCTCTCTCTCTCTCTCTCTCTCTCTCTCTCTCGACTGATAGTCCCTCCTCCCTCATCCATGTTACATGACCATATCATGACTCAACTCCTGAGTTAATATCAACTCTATTGCAAAGACCAACCCAAATGGAACCAAATTTCTTAGTATGAATTCCAAATAATCTGTGCCCCACCTTCTCAAAAAACTACTGGAGTCAACTTAAAATAAAAATGCATAGACATTTGAATCCAGGCTAGTCAAAAGGAATTTAAATTGTGGTCAATTTAAATCGTGAGACTATAACAGGAAAGTGAGACTATAACAGGAATAAAATAATGAAATGAAATAGTCACTGTAACTGACATGTAACTTTACCTAGTAGGCAAGATAGTTAGGAAAACACTATAAATCATAAAACTGTCACCACCTAATAGAAGAAATTGTCATTTTTAAAAAACCAGGTCTTATCGTAATGCTTGACACATAGTAGGTACTCAGTAAACATTTGTCAGATGACTGAAGCAAAGTAAACAGTTTCATGGAGAAAATGTAACATTATATGCACACAGAAACACATTCACACAAATAAGATACAAGTCAGTGTGAGTATTTTTCACCCAACTAGCAATACAATAGGGGCTACTTCAACCACATCTCTGTACAAAATACATATATCTTTTCCGTAAGGATTCTGATACAAGCTGAGAGGTAACATGAGACAGTAGTTCAGAGAAGGCTTTAGTCCAACTTACAACAACTTTGGCTATATATAGCAGAAATGGATTCAAGTGGACCAAACTAGTATAAACTAAAAAGCCACTACTTATTATTAAGATACAATAACCTGGGGCTTCCCTGGTGGCACAGTAGTTAAGAATCCGCCTGCCAATGCAGGGGACACGGGTTCGAACCCTGGTCCAGGAAGATACCACATGCTGCAGAGCAACTAAGCCCATGAGCCACAACTCCTGAGCCTGCGCTCTAGAGCCCATGAGCCACAACTGCTGAAGCCTGCATGCCTGGAACCCATGGTCCACAACAAGAGAAACCGCCGCAGTGAGAAGCCCGTGCACTGCGAAGAAGAGTAGCCCCCGCTCGCTGCAACTAGAGAAAGCCCATGCATAGCAACGAAGATCCAACACAGCCAAAAAAAAAAAAAAAGATACAATAATATGGACCCCAAAGGCCTTGGGAAGAGATTAGAATGAGGGCTTAAGACACCATCTGCATTCTGCCCCTTTCTCATCTCTGCATCACTCTACAAGCTTTCCTCATTTCTTTCTCTTTTTCTCTAAGTTTCTTTTTTTTTTTAATATTTATTTGGTTGCACCAGGTCTTAGTTGTGGCAGGTGGGCTCCTTAGTTGTGGCTCACCGGCTCCTTAGTTGCAGCACATGGGCTCCTTTAGTTGCGGCAGGCGGGCCCCTTAGTTGCAGAAGGTGGGCCCCTTAGTTGTGGCATGCAAACTCTTAGTTGCAGCATGCATGTGGGATCTAGTTCCCTGACCAGGGATCGAACCTGGGCCCCCTGTATTGGGAGCGCTGAGTCTCATCCACTGCGCTACCAGGGAAGTCCCTTTCTCTAAGTTTCTTTCTCTCCCTTCTCCTGGGATTCCCTGCTCTTTAATCTGCATGGTGAAAAACAGGATCACAGCACATTCATGGATTCATACTGCCTTCTTTTTAGTAAGCAGTCCTGATGGAAACTGGAATCTCAGTTCAAATTCCAGATTTTCAGGGAAGGTCCTCTATTTTGTCCAGTCTGAGTCACACATTCAAGTCTGGACCAATTGACTGTGCACAGGAAGCCAAGGCCATATCAAAGAGAATGGTTGCCAGGGTACTGCTCTTACCTTTTGGGTGGGACTGGGGTGATGTCCTGAAGACGGATTCTACTGTAGCCAAGATAATATTATTGAATTCATTACTTTGAGGGGATCTAACACTTAACACAAGGCTAGAAGCAAGAGATCCTAGAATTATTGGTGGATAACCTAGACCATCTCTTGCAAGTATACCCCTTCCCAAACATGATTTGGCCAAAGCTGCATATCAGTACAAAAATAAGCTTTCCAATGGGCATCTGATATGTATATACTTTGTGTTGTTAATAGAAATGAGACCCATATGCTCTTGCTTTCAGATGACTATGTGGAAAGTTTAAATAAATGTCTTTTTTTTGAAAATTAAAGAACCTGGCTTGTATTCTCACTTAGATTAAAAAGTCATCCTACCTTTATTTTTTTTTTAGTTTTTATTGGAGTATAGTTGATTTATAATGTTGTGTTAGTTTCTGCTGTATAGCAAAGTGAATCAGTTATACATACACATATATCCACTCTTTTTAGATTCTTTTCCCATGTAGGCCATTACAGAGTATTGAGTAGAGTTCCCTGTGCTATACAGTAGGTCCTTATTAGTTATCTATTTTATATATAGTAGTGTGTTTATGTCAATCCCAATCTCCCAATGTATCCCTCCCCCTTCCCTCCCCCCCCCCACCGGTAACCATGAGATTGTTTTTCTACATCTGTGACTTTGTTTTGTAAATAAGTTCATTTCATCCTACCTTTAAATGGAAATGGGCCTCAGATGGTCTTGAGCCTTGAGCACAGAGTCCAAATTTTTCTTAGAAAAGAACTTAAAGTCTGCTCTAAGTCCTGCATGAGAACACAGAGATCCCACCCACTCCCCAAATAAACAGATTATAGGATATAGGAGAGATATTTTGACCTTGGAAGCTTTACAGGGAAGTGTTAGGGTCAACTGCCATGAGCAGCATAGCACCTTTCTGGCCCTGAGGAATGTCTGGGTCACAGGTAAGGGAGAGAAAACATGTGATGACATCGGATTCCCAAATATCTTTCCCTCGAAAGCATGCATGACATAGGTGTTAATCAGCTTATAATAAGCAAGAGACAACAGTTGTGTGTAGTGGGGGCAGAATGCAGGGTTCTTAGGATAGGAATGAGTCCCCTATCTCCGCGTATTAAAACATTCAAAGCTGCTCCATTCTTACCATGGGTAATACAGAATTTTCAGGGAGGTCTAGACTTACCTGTTTCCCCCTTCCTCTTTCTTCACAGCCAAAAACAAACTGGATAGAATGGTTAAACAAAAGTCACATGCATGCATTGGGAGGAGAGAAGGTAATATAACAACTTGCTTTTTTGTCCAATTCCCACCAAACATATAAAATTTCCAAAAATGTTTCGCTCTCTGCTTGTTGTAGTGAAATTTCCAATAGCATGAGGCACAGTACTAAACACAGGCCAGTAGACGCAGGCTGAGACCTAGCAGACCCTTGGAGGAAGAAATGATTAATAGTATGAGAATGACATCCTCGAGGGACTGATCTCCTATCTCCGAGACAACAATAATCTAACTTTACAGAACAAACAGCACCACTAGACTGGGACTTGAGCCATCTTAGTGCACTCTGAAGAAACGGAGGAACTAAAAGAACAGCTTTAGAATCACAGTCAGGAAACATGCCAGTAAGACAATGGTTGGAGTGCACTTGGCAAGCTTTAGGGAAACGCCAGCTGAATCCAATATGTTCATTACACAATGCAAGCGAAATCTGAGCAAGTGGAAACCCAGCTGAAGCAAATGTAGCTGGAAAGCAGTAATAAACAATCAGGAAATGGGGCAAATGTGGTTAGAAAGCAGTACTAAAAATCAGTCAGGGAACTTGGGGATTTCTTAGGGCTTGTGAACCAAATAAAAGAGACTGGAATATATAGGGCAGTGGTTCTCAAACTTGGTCCCTGGAGGAGCAGCATTAGTCTGCCAACTTGTTAGCAATGCAATTTCTTAGCCTTGTCTCAGTCTTGCTGAATCAGAAACTGTGGGGACGGGGCTCAGAAAGTTGTGATTTAACAAGTACCCCAAGTGAATGGTTATGAAGAGGCATTCATATAGTTCACTTGATTTGTCATTGGTGATGACAAATTCAGGGAGTAGTTGGGATAGAAACCAGAAGCTCATGAGTTGAAAACTGTACCAGCCATTAGTGCTATTCTCTGTATGTTTCCACCTCTCAGTCTCCTAGGATCCTGGTGAGATTGCATTTCTTGACCCCACTGTGGTCGCCAGCTGACTAGTTTTGGCCAATGAGTTGTGAGGGGAAGTCACGTGTATCCCTTTAGGGTTGAATATTTCATGATAACCTTCAGAGTTATTTCCCTCCACCACAGCAACCACCAAGTTTCATCGTGTGCTCCTTCATTTGGATGGAGCCAGAAGTGAGGAGACCTGCATAAAAGAAAGTGAATCTTTCCCATCATAAAAAAAGAGGTATTTATTAAGCATGGAGGGAGAAACGTTATATATTTGTCATGTATAGATGGGAGAAGAAACAAAAATGTTTGAATAAATGTACTATAAGCATATTCCCTAGGGCTCTGATTTTCAAAAGCCAGGTCATGACACATTACTGGGTCATGAAATACATCTGAATCACTGATCAGCATTTATAAAAGTTGATTAGAAAATATCTATTGAACTTAAGGTATTTTCTCTCAAAATCTTCTTTTCAGTCATCTGTCTTTGTGTAAATGTATGTATGTGTGTGTGCAATTGGGATGTAAAAATTATTTATTACCTTGGATAGAGGTCAAAATGTTGCAAAACCCACTTCTCTAAGACAGTGATTCTTTTTTTAAAAATTTATTTTATTGAAGTATAGCTGATTTACAATGTTGTGTTAATTTCTGCTGTACAGCAAATTGATTCAGTTATATATATATATGTATATATATATATACTTTTTCATAATCTTTTCCATTCTGGTTTATCACAGGATATTGAATGCTGTTCCCTGTGCTAAACAGTAGGATCTTGTTGTTTATCCATCCTATATATAATAGTTTGCATTTGCTAATCCCAAACTCCCAATCCATCCCTCCTCCATCCCCCTCCCCCTTCTCTATGACTAAGACAGTGATTCTTAAACTTTAATGTACATAGAAAGTACCCAGGTGTGTTGAAGATGAATTTCCAGGCCCCAGGCAGAGAATGTGGTACGCTAGACCTCAGGTGGACCTAAGAATCTGCATTTTAACCAGTGTGCCAGCTGATTCTGATTCAGGTTGTGTGCAGATCGACTTCGAGCAAGTTTCTAGGGTAGACATTGTAACTGATATTAATGATAAAATTTTAATAATTCACATTAAATATTTTTGAGCCCCAATTAAGGCTAGGTTAAAGGTTGTGGAGTTTATAAAGTTTAATTAGACATGGATCCTTCCCTCAAAGACATAAACAGATTTAAAGAAGCAGTCTTTATTGTTGGGCCTGCCTGATTTGGAAAGTCTACAAAAGACAAGAAGGGTAAAATACCCCTGGGGATATTATTTGCCACTTACAATCCAGTTAGTAAGGGAAAACACATGGGGGCAATCAGAATCTCTGATAGCACATATAGTGCCTTTGTGAGTGGTAAAAAGGGGTACCTATTCTGGGAAAATGAATTAGGAAAACACACACCTAATGAGTGGACCATCTAGAAAGAGTTGCCCCTTCCTCCATATTAATGTAGACTCAGGCCAGCACCATGATTCTGTGTGGTAGATTGCAGCAAGGGCCACAAAGTATCCTTTTCTACCCATACTCTTTGGTACTTCTCTCCCACACTAATTCTAGACTGTTGTTAAGACTTGATTTAGCCAATGGGACATCTGCAAACATGATGCAAGCAGAGATTTGAAAAGGGCTTATACTTTGGAGTTTGCCCTCTTGCTGTTCTCAGTAACTTTTCTTACCATGCAAACAGTCCATCCAGGTTAGCCAGATGGATGGTGAGAGTCTATAAGGGGAGAGGTCTCAGTCATCCCAGCCATCCGAGCTGAGGCCATCCTAAACCAGCCACCTCCAGCCCATTCATCAGCTGACTATAGATGAAAAAGCAAGCTAGCCAAGATCAGCCAAGCCTAGAAGAACCACCCAGCTGAGCCCAACCCATATTGCCAACCTATAATAATGAGCAAAAAGAAAAAAAGGTTATTGTTTTAAGCCACCAAGGTTTGAGGTATTTGGGTGTTTGGCAAAGGCTAATGCGACACTTAGCCAGTAAGCTCTGACTGGAAACAGTCCTCATTCAAGCCCCCAAGCCCAATAATCTGTACAGGACACAAGCTGCACCATTAAACATGGCAGCCTGAGGCGCAAAGTATGTTAAGTCAGATTAAGCTGTAAAGGCTGCAGGGTAACCACCAATAAATCTCTGCCTGGTAGAGTAGTTGGATTCCGACTGTCTGGTCATATAGGAGAGGAGGGAAATGACTCAAGAAGAGCCTGCTGAGCTGGGAAATTAAATGGGCTAATGATAAGATCAGACTCAGTGAATGCATAATAGATTGTACATCATCACAGAAATTCCAGATTGTTGTAATGAAGGCAGTCATTGTGCACACATGGCCTCTTAGGCGTAAGGATTGCTTTGGGCATTTTTATTAAGAAAAGTATGCATATTTAGAAGATATAATTACTTCAGCATTTTATTATCCATCTGGATCCTGTGCAAAACCATTCTTCAAATGTGTTCCTATGTAACAGAGCAACAGGAAACAGCCAGAAAAGCTCCAGGGACAATTTCCCCTCACTCTCTACGTGTTATCACGCCATCAAATATGAAGGGAAAAAACTGGAATCTCTCTTCCATATTTTCTTCAATTTGGAAAGTTTTCCTTTTCCTTTTAAAATCTGCAACAGTTTCCTTTCATGATATCCACAAATACCTGCACTGATCACAGAAAAAGGAAAATCATATCCCTGTACAGTCCCCTGTCTGCAGAAATGAAGTCTGAGCAGGCTGGTTTATCATTCTAAAGTGGGAGTAGACAACTGTTGAATTAGAGATGAGTTGCATGCATAGAAAATGACAAGACACAGAAATGCCCACAGCACAAGGGCAGTGACTTATACACCTATTGAGGATGGGAGGAATCCTGGAACAACCCTGAGAGCAATCAGCAATGCTGGTGTTCTTTAATGGGGTCCATGGATACACCGTAGCTGGGATGCAGAACCACTGGGATTAAGTGCAACAATTCATGTGAACGAATGTGTGTGCTTTTACCTGTGGAGAGGGTTCAGTTGCTTTCATCAGATTCCTAAAGGGATCTTTGTCCTCACTACCTTTCCCCAAGAGTTAAAAACCACTACAGTAATGGAATCTTAATTTGTGAGCATCTCATTTCACTAGAGGATGACTTGGTTTTCTTTCTTTTTTTCCTTCCTTTTCTTTTCTTTGACAGCTTTATTGAGGTATAATTGATGCACAAAAAACTGCTCATGTTTAAGGTATACAATTTGATGAGTTTAGACATATGCATCCACCCATGATACTATCCCCATAATCAAAGGAATAACCATATCTATCACCTCCAGAAGTTTCCTTGTGTCCCTTGTGTGGGTGTGTGGTAAGAACATTTAACATGAGATCTGCCCTCTTAAGAAATGTTTAAGGGCACAACACAATGTTGTTAACTATAGACAGTATGCTGTACATCAGATCTCTAAAACTTATTCATCTTTCATACCTGAAATTTAATACCTATTGAACAACAACAACTTATGGGGAGCTCTTGTTCAACTGTTTTTCTTTTTAAACCAGACCCTGATTGTCCTTTACACAGAAGTACTTTGCACTCCATATGTAACATGAATCTTTTCTTTCCCTTGACTTTCCCCTGCTCTACCATTCTCACACAACAAAATTAAGATGTTGCTGTTTTTTCATCATGCAACGCAATGTGCTTTTTCACTGTGTATGTATAAAACCGAGTTATTGCAACCCTTGTTGGTTCTCAGGTGATCCCATTCCAGGGACATCTACAGTAGTTTGTGATTATCCCACAGAATTTCAAATTAGCTGGAAATATATGGAAAAACATCTTCCAGGCAATGAAATGAAGCTATGGGGTAAAATTGACCAGACTACCTCATTTATTAGCTGTGTAACTTGGACCATTGCTTACCATCTATATGTATTAGTTTTTTCCTTATAAAATGAAGATAGTAATGATCACTAGCTAAGTGTATTGTTGAAGCATTAAATAAGGCGATCTTTTTTTATTGAAATATAGTTGGTTTACAATGTTGTGTCAGTTATTGGTGTACAGCAGAGTGATTCAGTTATATATATATACACACACAGATATATGTATATGTTCTTTTTCAGGTTCTTTTCTGTTATAGGTTATTCCAAGATATTGAATATAGTTCCCTGTCCTATACAGTAGGACCTTGTTGTTTATCTATTTTATATATAGTAGTGTATATTTATTAATCCCAAACTCCTAATTTATCCCTCCATCGGTTTCCCCTTTGATAACCATAAGTTTGTTTTCTATGTCTGTGAGTCTGTTTCTGTTTGGTAAATAAGTTCATTTGTATCATATTTTAGATTCCACATATAACTGATATCATATACTTGTCTTTCTCTGTCTGACTTACTTCACTTGGTATGATAATCTCTAGGCCCATCCATGTTGCTGCAAATGGCATTATTTCATTCTTTTTTTAAATTAATTTTTAAATGGAGTATAGTTGATTTACAATGTTGTATTAGTTTCTGCTGAACAGCAAAGTGAGTCAGTTATACATATACATATATCCATTCATTTTTCAGATTCTTTTCTCATATAGGTCATTCCAGAGTATTGAGTAGAGTTCCCTGTGCTTTACAGTAGGTTCTTATTAGTTATCTATTTTATATATAATAGTGTGTATTAGTTATCTATTTTATATATAATAGTGTGTATATGTCAATCCCAATCTCCTAATTTATCCCCCCTACCTTTCCCTCTTGGTAACCATAAGTTTGTTTTCTACATCTGTGACTCTATTTCTGTTTTGTAAATAGGTTCATTTGTACCACGTTTTTTTTATGACTGAGCAATCTTTTAAAACACAGAGCAGAGTACCTAGAACACAATAAGTCTTCAATAAATACTGGCTGTTAGGATTAGAAATAGCCTACCTCAGCATTTGTTAGTTTACGTTTCCCACATACTGTTTACATCCCCCAAGCCAGGAACACAGAGCCTCTGAGTCAAAAAGAAGAAAGAGGACTGTAATCACATTGTGATCTGTAGTGTCACGACTAGCACTTAAATGAGAATAGAGTCTATGTATTACGCTCTCAGCCTTATCCTTGTTCAGGATACTACGATACCACGTCTGTTGAAGGTGCCCTTTTGAGCCTGCTCTGTGCTACTGTGGCTTTCTATCACCACCAATCAGGGCAACACATGTTAATTAAGCACTTTACTGTTTTTGCACATGATTTATTAGGTCTCTTTTCGTTAATGTGTTTGATGAAAAAGAAAAGTAATTAAGTGGGGAACAGTGGAGGCAAGACATACGCAGCATCAATTATTAAAAATAAAAGTTCTTAGGATGGGAGCCTGATCATTCATCCTTAAGCCTTCTGTGGTGTGGGCCTCAGCTGACGGCAAACCATCTGAACAATTACTACCTCTAATTCTTAGATTCACTGTTAATTTTTTAAGAGTGTTAAAGGGAAATATATTTTGATATTTACAATCAAAATACCAGTAGCTGGCAAAGGAAGACTGGCATTGTACAATCTTCTCTTTATCCCTTAATCATAGAAAATCAGTAAAACTCCTCTCCAGTCAAAAACCTGTGATTTGTCCTTTAAATATCAGTAATACAACTTTGTAAGATAGACATCTCAGAAAATACTGACTGCACAAATTTCATGGGGAAAAACACATTTTTAAGAGAAAAAAATACCCCCTATTTCTTCCTCGAATAACTTGTTTTTCTAATAGAAGGAATCATTAGAAGTTAGAAGGCAACCCCAGAGGTCATTGTGTGGATCCCTCATTTTTCTAGGCAGGGTTATAAACAAAATCTCCTAGAATTTTTTCTAGCCTTTTCAATAAAAGCACCCCAAGGTGGAGACTGTTATTCAGGTGTTATGATTAATCCTGCTATTCTGATGAATCTATAAAATGAAAATCATCGTCTCCTACCCTCAAGAGATATTTAAGAGGCTGTGGGTTCTCAATATCTCAAAGCCGATGAGTTTTAATTATTGGAGTCAATTTAATGACACTTAAAGAGTCACCATCAATTATGTTTGCAACAGGGTAGGGTATAAATATACAAATAAATTGGATGCCACTGCCAGGGAATACTCAGATATGGCAAGAATTCAGCCTTAGACTATAGGAATAATGTATCTTACTATAATGATGAAGCTAATTTTCTACTTTGCAGTTTATTACTATCTTTCATTTTGAGACTATTTTTAAGCTTCAGTATTCTACTTTATATTAGAAAAATTTTGTATTGGAAGGTCCTTATTTAAAAAAATGGGCCAAATGTGAAAGCGGCGTGGCCATATGCAAACTGGAACATGACCTGCTGAATGGGAGGTAAAAATCTTGACTTAAGGATGAAACTGATATAGGATATACTTTGATTTGTAGAAGGATCTCTATGAAAATATTAATGGTTGTGACTCTCTTAATAATTATAAATTATAAATTTTTGTGTTCTTCCTTACTTTTCAAATCAAATTCTACATTAAAAGTACGTTGGGCTTCCCTGGTGGTGCAGTGGTTGAGAGTCCGCCTGCCGATGCAGGGGACACGGGTTCGTGCCCCAGTCCGGGAAGATCCCACATGCCGCGGAGCGGCTGGGCCCTTGAGCCATGGCCGCTGAGCCTGCGCGTCCGGAGCCTGTGCTCTGCAACGGTAGAGGCCACAACAGTGAGGGGCCCGCGTACCGCAAAAAAAAAAAAAAAAAAAAAAAAGTACGTTGATTTTGAAATTAGAACAAGATCTGTTTTTTAAAACAGATTTTATCAAGATGAAACAGTAATAAATTAAAAATAGTAGAAACTTCACTATTTTTTAATTTCAGTTTTTGGTGTAGGTAGATTTCTAGATATTCCTGATTTAACTTTAATAGTAGGACATTGTACCAAAAATGGAAGTAGCCTTAAAAAGCATCTATATTTCCCAAAGTAAGTTCCATAGAACATTAATCTTTTGAAATGGTCTTTATAAAAAGGGTTCCACAATCAGATAAGTTTGGTGAATACTACTCTGCATATTCAGAGGCTCCACGTAAAGAATTCAAGAAGCTTGCCTCTAATGAAACCTGTTTAAGTGTACTTAACTGCAGTATCTGCATACGTCATTTAACCACAGATAGCGATTTTCCATGTAACTTCAATTAGCATCCTGTCACACTTCGGGCAGTGTTAATCTAGATTAATCCTCTCAAGAAGGGAACTTATTCAGAGAGCTATTGCCCAAGGTCCAACAGCTAGTTAATGGCAGCATTGGCTTTGAAACTCAGATGTTCTGACTCCCTACCGGGTGCTCACTTTTATTAAACCCAAGTGTTCAACATCTTTACTTAAAGATGAGGAGGGGCCAAGTCCTCCTTCCATATCCATCCAACAGTCCTTTCCTCACCTCAAGGAAACAGAGCAGGGAAGATTCCTTCTGACATTTCCTTCCAAGATTCAAGTCAACCTAATGCTGTGATACATCCGCATGTCTTAGAACATTTGGATGATTATAAGCAGACTTGAATAGTTCATCAACTGACCCACTTAAGCAGGAAAATCCTGCCTCACCCTTTGCTACTACCATTCCTGCAATTTGAAGTGCTCCTTTTCTCCCCAATAACCTTGAAGTAAAAGATGTTTTGTCTTTAAACACTAATGCCTCTTGAAGGCCATTTATGTCACACTTCAGGAGTTTTTTCTCATTACCTGAGGAATCATGAGAGAATGAAAATCTCTGTCCATCTGGGGACTGAAATGGAATCCATGTTCAAAGCAGTTACTGCTTATCTCTACTAGTTCTATTTTCTTATTGTACATAGCTTAAATGATTGGACATGCAGGCCCATCACATCAGCACACCTCTGATTTGGAGTGTTTTGCACAGTGATAGTAAATTATTTGTTGTTCATTTACTATCTAAAAACCTAGACCTTCCCATATTTCCTTTATTGTCTGGTTACTTTCTTCTTCACTTTTTCTTCCTTTTTAATATTCTAAGACATTTAAGGAACAGTTAGCACCTCTGTGCGACAGTATGGCTCCACTCCTTGTGCTGTGGTGTGTGGAAGAGCAGTTCAGCCATTGCTTTGGGAGTTGTTTTAGAAATACAGAATCTGGGGCTTCCCTGGTGGCACAGTGGTTACGAATCCTCCTGCCAAGGCAGGGGACACAGGTTCGAGCCCTGGTCTGGTAAGATCCCACATGCCGTGGAGCAACTAAGCCTGTGCGCCACAACTACTGAGCCTGTGCTCTAGAGGCCGCGAGCCACAACTACTGAGCCCGTGTGCCACAACTACTGAAGCCTGCCCGCCTAGAGCCTGTGCTCCGCAACAAGAGAAGCCACCACAATGAGAAGCCCACGCACCGCAACCAAGAGTAGCCCCCGCTCGCCGCAACTAGAGAAAGCCCGCGCACAGCAACGAAGACTCAACGCAGCCAAAAATAAAATAAATAAATCTATGAAAAAAAGAAATACAGAATCTCTGAAAAGATGCTCAACATCACTAATTATTAGAGAAATGCAAGTCAAAAGCTACAATGAGATATCACCTCACACCAGTCAGAATGACCATCATCAAAAAATCTACAAACAATAAATGCTGGAGAGGGTGTGGACCTACAGTCTGTCATACAGAGTGAAGTAAGTCAGAAAGAGAAAAACAAATACTGTATGCTAACACATATATATGGAAACTAAAAAAAAAATGGTTCTGATGAACATAGGGGCAGGACAGGAATAAAGACGCAGATGTAAAGCTGCGTAAAGACGCAGCTTTACAATGTTGTATTAGTTTCTGCTGTACAATGAAGTGGATCAGCTATATGTATACATATATCCCCTCCCTCTTGGACCTCCCTCCCATCCCCACCCCCCATCCCACCCATCTAGGTCGTCACAGAGCACCGAGCTGAGCTCGCTGTGCTATACAGCAGGTTCCCACTAGTTAGCTATTTTACACATGGTAGTGTGTTTATGTCAAACCCAATCTCCCAATTCGTCCCATACTCCCCTTTCCCCAGTGTCCATATGTCCATTCTATACATCTATGTCTCTATTCCTGCCCTACAAATAGGTTCATCTGTACCATTTTTCTAGATTCCACATATATGCATTAATATACAATATTTGTTTTTTCTCTTTCTGACTTACTTCACTCTGTATGACAGACTGTAGGTCCATCCACCTCACTACAAATAACTCAATTTCATTTCTTTTTATGGCGGAGTAATATTCCACTGTATATATGTGCCACATCTTCTTTATCCATTCATCTGTCGATGAACACTTAGGTTGCTTCCATGTCCTGGCTGTTGTAAATACAGCTGCAGTGAACATTGTGGTACATGACTCTTTTGGAATTATGGTTTTCTCAGGGTATATGCCCAGTAGTGGGATTTCTGGATCATATGATAATTCTATTTTTAGTTTTTTAAGGAACCTCCATACTGTTCTCCATAGTGGCTGTATCAATTTACATTCCCACCAACAGTGCAGGAGGGTTCCCTTTTCTGCACACCCTCTCCAGCATTTATTGTTTGTAGATTTTTTGATGATGCCCATTCTGACCGGTGTGAGGTGATACCTCATTGTAGTTTTGATTTGCATTTCTCTGATGATGAGTGATGCTGAGCATCCTTTCATGTGTTTGCTGGCAATCTGTGTGTCTTCCATACCACCCTGAACGTGCCCTATCTCGTCTTTCCGTGCATTTTGAAGTGCTGTATGTTAGCAGTAGCTTTCTCTAAGGATACACGAGCAGCTCATTACATCATGAAAAGCACCCCTGGAAGGTAAAGGATCAATATGTATTATGCTCAATCCTAGAGCAGTTGGAGACAATGCGTAGAGAGAGCTAAACGTGGTGAGTTGAATTTCAGACTACTAGCTCTTAGCTATATACCCTATGTAGTGGTGTCCCTAGACTCCGTTTTTTAGAATTAAGGAAAACTAACTTTCTAGTTTCATTAGGTTTGCTGTTAGGTAGTCCGAACGATCCTCTCAGCATATAATAAGGAAGTAAACGGATGCCAGGAAGCTGTGAAGATGCCTCTTAGTCAGTACAAATTTCAGGGGTAATGAATAACTAAATTTCCAAGCTATTGGTACCATGCATGCTGATGGCCCTGTTATTTGGCTCTTAATTACTTCATTGTTAATTAACTTTTCACCAGCTCATCTGTGGTCGATGGACGTTCATGCACTTTCAAGTCTACATCTAGTGTGGGGATTCTGAATATTCCTGCTGAGGGGTTATGCCTTAGCCAAAGTCCAGGGTTAAACATCCAAAATCAAACAGGCAAGGAAATTGGAGGCAGAAATAAGGTGTAGGTTGCCTGGCATGGAATAAAATCTAGAATACAAAGTCTGGAATAAAACAATAGGCATTGATATATTTCTCAAGGGCAAGCACTTGGGCCCATTTTTATTTGAATTTGAAATCCATGGGTATATATCCCACCAGGATGTCCAGGGATCTGTTCAAACTAAACAAAATTGTGGTAAGGTAAAATGGAGAATGTGACACTCCTTCCGTAAAGCATATTTTTACTTTACCTCTGAAGTCTTAATCTAAAGAAGAGATTAATTGGTGGAATTCACTCTTACTGAGATCAAGAACTAGCAAAGAATTTGAAGCAAAGAGGCTTTTGGTTCCCTTTAATACATGTCATCCAAGCATCTGCCAAGTCTGACTGTATTTAAAGCAAGCCTTACTGAAAGTAGAGGACACTTGAGTGAGACCTCATTTTTCCCACACCTAGGATAGGATATCAGCCTTCCTAAATACAGATATTTTTTCGATACAATAGCTGGTATAGTTAAGTATGTTCAAATTATGCTTTGCCCAAGGCATTTAAAAGCATGCAAGAGAATTACAGTTATATGCCAATAGCTTTGAAAATATGCATGATTGGAATATTTTTCAAAGAAAACAAAAATTATTAACTCTGACCCAAGTACAGTTGGAAAGACTGAGTCGACCATAAAGGAAATTTTTTTTTAATTGTGAAAATTCTCCCTTCCCCTGCAAAAGCCATTATGCCCAGCTCGTTCCACGGAACAGTGCTATCATATCTTTAAAGAAAAGATAATCTGTGTTCTATTTAAACTGTTCCAAAAAAAGAAAAAGATAAAAGTCCAAATTTATTTCTAAGAGAGTAAGCTAATGGACATGCTAATCAGATGACAGCCCTATTGCCCAAAAGAAAACTATTGACAAATCTTATTTATGAATAATACTGCAAACATTAGCAAATTGAATATTAAAGTGGATTCTAAAAGAATAATACACCACACATCAGAAATACAAGGATAATTCAACATCAGGAAATAATTTACAAATGAAAGAGAAAAAAGCCATATCATCATTTTAATAGGTTTATGTGCTAAAATTAAATAGAAATTCATGATAGGATTATTAGTAAGTGATGAGTAAAAAAGTGTTTCTTTAACGGGAGCAAGCATATTTCTCAAGGACCAAGAACAAACTTCTTACTAAGTAGTAAAATAGAGACATTCCCATTAAAAACAGGATGAGGACGACACCTACCATCAAACAATTTTTCAGTATCTTCCTGGGCAGTAAGAAACACTCATTCAGTTATCAAAATCAGTGTTGAAAACAAACATCACTTTTAGTCAAGCAAGTGGATTATTGAGCCTTACTTAGTCAAATTTTATCCTCAGAAATTTTTGCCAAATAATTTCTCAACTATATTGCTCGTTAACTAAGAGAAATTCTCTTTCACCTGTGATAGGCACACGGTATCATTGTCCTATGCGATTTTCCAGATGTTTCTCTGAAATTGTGCTGACACTCTGGTTCTATCTCGTCCTGACATGTAGACTATGATTATCTTTTATTTGTCAAAGAAATCTACCACCAGAGAGTTGAAAAACCTAACCTCACGCTCTCCTATTGCTTTCTACCTCCCATAGTTTCAGAAATAGCAATATCCCTCATGTTACAAAGCAGGTTTTATATCTTTGATCCATCACTCTGAATTGTAGTGGCTCTGATTTAGACGCAAAGCTACTAGCCCAACTGCAACAGGGAACCAGTTTAGCAAATCACCGTTCATCCTGAAGAAATAAAGACATATTCTTAGCAGTGACAAATTAACAGAACAAACACATTAGGCTCAACGTTTACATGAGTAATGTCTATGGAGTTCTAATTAGAAACATGTTAATGAGGAATGTTGAATATATAAAACTTGGAGTGAAAGAGCTATTTTGAGAACTTTGCTTTTCTTTAAAGGTCACTTTTATATTTATAATCTCTGTTGAACTTATGTTTTTCATTCTTCTTCTGTGAATCACAGTATATTAGAGATGTGGATGGCCTTATTTCAAGTACTTTGTGTTTGTATTGATGTCAACAGGCTATGTTTTCTTAGCCTAGTGAAGCATGTGGAATTAGTAGGGACGGTGGCATTTGCAAGCCAAGATGGCAAGGTGGATGGGGGTCACTGTAATTTTCCTATCTAGCGACATTGAGAAATGATCGATAAGGGTGAATATATTTTGTTTTACCTTGAGGCCTTACATTTAATTTGAGGAAAGAAGACAAAAATCACAACGGCCTTGATCAGGAAAAAGAAAAGTTATAATCTTTAATAAAAAGGTTGTGCAAAACAAACCATTCACGCTCTCCAAGTATGTGGATCTGAGCTAGCTTCTTTTTTAACTTTTTCTTTTGACATAATTATAGATACACCTGCAGTTTTAAGGAATGATACAGAGATATCATACGTACCTTTTATTCAGTTTCACTCAATAACATCTTGTAAAACCAAAATACAATATCACAACCAGGGTATTGCCCTAGTTTTTACTTGTACTCATTTGTGTGTGTGTGTCAGGGTGTGTGTGTGTATGTGTGTTCGTTTAGTTCCATGCAAGTTTATCGCATGGGTAGGTTTGTCTATCCACCACTATAGCCAACATCCTGATCAGTTCCATCACCGCAAGAATCTTCCGTATTGCCCTTTTCAAAGCACAACTACCTCCCACCTGCTCTCTTGTTTCCCTCTCCTTAAGTCCTGGCAATCACTAATCTCTTGTCCATGTATACACTTTTTTTCATGTCAAGAATGTTATATAAATGGAATCCTATAACATGTAGCCTTTTGGGATTTGCTTTTTTTACTCCGCATAATTCTCAGGAGATTCGTCCAAGTTTGTTGCATGTTATCCATAGTCTCTTGTTTTTACTGCTAAGTCAAATTCTGTGGTGTGGATGTAGCATAGTTTGTTTTACTCTTCACACATTGAAGGACATCTGTGTTGTTTCCAGGTTGGCGTTATTCTGAATAGAGCTGCTTTGAATATTTGTGCACAGGTTTGGTGGGAACTTACGTTTCCATTTCTCTTGATTAAATGCCCAAGAATGCAATCGCTGAGTCTTATGATGACTGCAGGTTTAGTTTTACAAGAAACTACCAAACTGTTTCCCAGAGTGGCTCTACCATGTTACATTCCCACCAGCAGTGCATGACTGATTCTATTGTTTCTCCACATCCTTGTCAGCACTTCGTGCGTCACTATATTTTATTTTAGCCAATCTGATTGTAATGGAATGTACTTTTAATCCGGGGCTTCTCATCCTCAACACTACTGACATGTTGGAGAGGATAATTCTTTGGTGTTGGGTGGGGGGGAGGGGCGGTCCTACACATTGAAGGATGTTGAGCCACATCCCTGACCTCTATCTGCTAGATGCCGCGTAGCTCCCTGCCCCCCACTGGGACAACCAAAAGTGTCTTTAGATATTGCTAAATGTCCCTTTGGGGACAAAATTTTCCCCTCTTAAGAATCACTGTAATCCATCATGACATTCTAAATCTAAGCAAAACAAGATCACTAATGCTCATTTATCTCCTCCTCTGGGCTCTTTCCCGTTTTGGGAAATTAAACACTTTTCTTAACCACCCACTTCCCTCCTCTTTTCCAACCAAACTCGTCAGCTCATCACCCAGATCCATAAAATGATAAGCCTGCTCTGATGACTTACTAGACTAAGACCAAAGTGAAATTGCTTTCATATGATTTTAACTATTAAGTCTTGCCCAGACTCTAAACTCTCAAATTGTCTCCACTAGCTATGAATGTGCCTGCTCCAACTTGTCTATAAGATGCTAATCTCATGAAGGAGAAAATTCAGAACATTTATGAGACGAGAAAGGAGAGGAAAATCTGGACAATGGGCTTTCTTAAAGGGGGGCTGGGGCAGATCAGAATGAATCGAGGTTAAAACAGATAATGCTACAACTTGGGAAAAGCTAGAGGTCCAGTAGCTGTGCCTGCAACGTTTTACCTCTAAGCATACACTCTACCCATCACTTCAGGTATACGTCAAAACACTAATTCCCCCACTTCTCAGCCTATTAAAATGCTTCTCATCTTCCAAAGCTCAGATCAAGTGCTGTCTCTTCTTTAACACCTTCTCTAATCCTCCCAGCTGGAACAAAATCATCTTTCCCCTGGATTCTGCCAACATTTATCTCCACCTTGATCATGGCTAGGATTTATATCATCCTGAACATACTTTGGTTATGTGTGCATCTTTCTCCATAGTGAGATGGCCAGCTTCTTGAATTTTATTTATCAGTGGCCTAAAGACCAGAGCAAGAGTGCCTGTACAGGGGTACAGTAGAGTACATACAAGGCCGAAGGGGAAAAGATGGAGAAGCAACCAGCAGCTGAAAGACAATGGAAGAAAGGGCGATTTCCAAGTCAGCATTTTTAGGGGGCTTTGGGGCTAAGCCCATCTTGGAATTGGAATCCAAGTAATCTCTGGGACTGGGAGAAAAAACTGTTTACTGTGAAATAAGGGCAAAAGATCTTCTGGGTCAATGGCTGTCAAACTGAATCACCTGTAAGGCTCCTTAAAATACAAATTGCTAGAAATTTTGATTTGGTGTCTGGAATGAGCCTGAGAATATGCATCTTTAACAGCTTTCTAGGTGATACTGATGCTGGTAGTCTAGCACCACACTTGGAGAACCACTGTTCTAGCGCTGGCTGTGTTGATGGCATGGGGTTACCATGAAGGTTCCAACACAGCCTGTGGAGGTCAGCCCAGCTGCACTGCAATGGAGAGCTGTTGGGGGAAGGACTTGAATAGGGAGACCAAATTGGGTAGCACCTCCTCTTTGCTCAGACAAGTCTAGAATCTCCCCATGAGCATGGGCTCTGGACCTCTTTTAATGACTTTAACTAGACAAACATTCAATGAGACATTCATAGTCATCTTTGTATCTCTCAAATGCTTTGCATGGGTAGGTAGAGGACGCTCAATAAATGCTCATTAAATTAAAAAGAAAAGGATGGATGAACTTAATATCCTTTTAGTCCTTCCGTGTTCCTTACATAGAGAAGTTAGTTGCCCAATAAAAGTTTGTTGGTCTTCCAGCTGCTGCTGCTGCCATAATATCCTTCTCAATCTGATGCTAAACAAGGTGCTATCTATGGAGGACAGAGGATGAGGAAACAGTTGGTGGAATGAATAATTAGTTTTGAGGTGATAAAGGTCTATAAAGCTAATCTATGCTGCACATACTCCCCATGAGCTATTTAACTACTGGAATCTTAATAAAGATGCATAGGTAAGTAGGTGGATGGATGGATGGATGGATGGGTGGATGGACAGATGGACGGACAGATAGTTAGATACAGAGATATACCCACTCCCCTTCATGGGTTCTGTGGATTCTGCAGGCAAACTTCTAAGATGGCCCCAAGGAGCCCCACCTCCTCGTATTCACACCCATGTATAACCCTTGCTCTTTGAGTATGCCTGGACCACCATAGCAAGTTGTTTTAAAAATTGAATACAGAAAAAGTAATAGGATGTTACTTCCTCGATTGAAAGTAACAAAAATTCCAAATCACTGTGACTTTCTTCCATCTTTCTCCCATCTGACTTTCTCTTGCCTTCTCATATGCTCGTGCAAATAAATCCAGATATATTGAGAGATGACCTGTGGAGAGACCACATGGCAAGGAACTGAGAGAGGCCTCTGACCAACAGACAATGAGAAACTGAGGCCCTCAGTCCAATATGGGTCCCACAACCTCATGAGTGAGGTAGGAAGCACGTCCTTCTAAGTTAGCCTTGAGGGGACAGTGGCCTTGTTAGAGACCCTGATACAATGGACCCAGTTATGCCATATGTGGATTCCTGACCCACAGGAACTGAGATAATAAATGTGTACTGTTTTAAGCTCCTAAATTTGGGAGTAATTCGTGATGCAGCAATAGGTAATGAATACAGATTCTTTTCTAAAAATGCCAAATAATTAGCATCTTCTGCATATCATCAAAGAAGTAGTGTGTGTGTGTGTGTGTGTGTGTGTGTGTGTGTGTGTATGAGCAGGCAGGATTCCAAAGAGATTTTTGATCCCCTCTAATGGGCATAGTCTTATTTCCCGTCACACAAGACTTGTTGCCAATCTGATTCCCTAAAAATGTAAACACCAACATTTCCAGGATTAATTAGGGTTGTCATTCTTATCATTATTATTCAAACTTTCCAGTCCTAATCGGTCCATCCCACGCACCTTATTCATAACTAATTGACAGAACTGTGATATTTTGTAATAATTTTTAGTCTTACTCTTTCTGACTTACATTTCTAGCTCCACTCATATCTTCTCACAGACTTAAGTGAGACTCAAGAAGAATGTGGCTACCCCCCAGCCATGGCTAGAGTCTCAAGTCCTTCAACCATACATAGACACTTTTACACATCAAGAATAACAGACAGCATTCATTCACCTATCCATTTAATTTTCAACAGATATTGACTGACGGTTTACTAGGAGCAATGTGCTGTGCTAGGAGCGGTAATGGGAAGTCTGCCATTGGCATGTACTTTGACCAGCCTTTAAAAATGAAACACCAGCAATGCACCCCTTCAGCTGTTGCTGGCATGGCATCTGACTTGAGGTTTGAAACTCTGGCTAGCGGTTTCCCAAGGTGACACCATGAGGGCTAATGGAAGATTTTAGGGGGTTCATCTCTCTGTAAAGGTGAACCTCAGCAAGGCGGACACCAGTGTGTGTCTGATATGGATTCATCTCTGCTTGCACAGCCAGCAGCTAGCACAACCACAGTTCATAACATCCCTTGTCCCTCAGGGTTCCCAGAGATCATAGGAAGTGAGCAAGAGACGGAATATGCTCATGAGGCACATTGCTTATAACTGAAAAGCAATATATAAGTACTAAAACAGATCCAGAAGAGGCAATTTGGCAATGCATATGAAAAGACTTAATTTGTAGTTTGCAGATCTTTTGATCTAGCAAATCTACTTCTAGGAATTTATCCTAAGGGGGGGGGAAATCACAGGGCTTTGAAAATCTGCTTACATGAGTATTTGCTAAAATTATGTTCATGAGGGAAGAAAGCTTAAATATGCGCCAAGTATAGACTGAGTAAATGAATTATTATATAATTCACAACAGAATATAATCCAGCCCCTAAAATAATATTGTGGAAGAATAATGAAGAATTAAGAATAATTAAGAAGGATGTTGAGCATCCTTTCATGTGTTTGTTGGCAATCTGTATGTCTTCTTTGGAGAAATGTCTGTTTAGGTCTTCTGCCCATTTTTGGATTGGGTTGTTTGTTTTTTTTTATATGGGGCTGCATGAGCTGTTTGTATATTTTGGAGATTAATCCTTTGTCAGTTGCTTCGTTTGCAAATATTTTCTCCCATTCTGAGGGTTGCCTTAAGAAGGAAAGTGTTAATGTTCATTATATATTATAAAGTGAAAAAGTAGGCTAAGAAACAACATGTACAATATTTTTATGTTTTTGCTTAAAAATGTGTATGTATACATCTGTGTATTTTATATATGTATACATACATACGGAGGGAGGGAGAGAGAGAGACTTTAATAGTGGTTCTGTCTAGATGTTGAGCTTATGGATAGTTTGAATATTATTATTTAACTATGGTCTATTTTTCTATAATGCATGTATTATTGAAATTAGGGATAATTTAAATTTTATTAGTTTTATTTGACTATTGTCTGTATTTTCTACAATGACCATACATTGTTTAAAAAACTTTGAATTATTATCAGAAAAAGGAATCAACTGAAAAAGTACACTAAAGGGATTCTTAAGCCAAATCTTGAGGTTTTTAGGTACATAAAAAAGGGAATATATGTAAGCATCTTCAGTTCTACCTTCTGCCCAGAGACTTAGCTATCACTCAAAGGCAATAGAAAGGTAAAGGGTTTCAAACATCGCTGTCAGGTAACAATTCTAGGTCCTGTTATCTTCTGTCATTGGGACTTTCCTTTTGCCAATGAATGAATCAAAAGGAACTTGTCTTTGGGCTGTGGGAGAAAAAGGAAATGGCCTTTCAAGGAGGAAGGAGAGAGAGAGGACAATCCCCTAGATGAAGACAAACAAGTGTCAGCTGAGGAAGGCACATATGCGTGGCTGCTACAGAGAGGTACGTCCTCAAAGGCAGTTCAAACGCAGATGCATTCTGTTCAGAGGCAGTGGGTGTTTTTCCTTTTCTTTTTCTCTGTTTTTTAAATCTCAATAGGCAAATAATTCAAAGAAACTGAAATCTAGAAGATGTAAATATAATAGGTGTAGGAAATACTTGGTCTCTTCATGAGATCCAATAAAACCTGGTACTTTACCAGGCAACTGATTTTTATTTTAAATCAAAATAATACTTCACACTTAAGTAATTTTCCCCTCTGAAAACTTTTCCATTTCTTTTATCTGAATAAAAAAAGAGAGGTTTCCAACCTGAGTTCATTTGAAGCATACCTAAAATATCGAAATGGACCAGAAACATATAATTTTTTTCACATCTTTATTGGAGTATAATTGCTTTAGAATGTTGTGTTAGTTTCTGCTGTTTAACAAAGTGAATCAGCTGTATGTATACATATATCCCCATATCCCCTCCCTCTTGCGTCTCCCTCCCACCCTCCCTATCCCACCCCTCTAGGTGGTCACAAGGCACCGAGCTGATCTCCCTCTGCTATGCAGCTGCTTCCCACTACCCATCTATTTTACATTTGGTGGTGTATATATGTCAATGCTACTCTCTCATTTCGTCCCAGCCTAACTTTCGCACTTCCTTGTGTCCTCAAGTTCATTCTCTATGTTTGCGTCTTTATTCCTGCCCTGCCCCTAGGTTCATCAGAACCATTTTTTAATTTTTTTGATTCCATATATATGTGTTAGTATATGGTATTTGTTTTTCTCTTTCTGACTTCATTCTGTATGACAGACTCTAGGTCCATCCACCTCACTACAAATAACTCAATTTCGTTTCTTTTTATGGCTGAGTAATATTCCATTGTATATGTGTGCCACATCTTCTTTATCCATTCATCTGTCGATGGACACTTAGGTTGATTCCATGTCCTGGCTATTGTAAATAGAGCTGCAATGAACATTGTGGTACATGACTCTTTTGGAATTATGGTTTTCTCAGGGTATATGTCCAGTAGTGGGATTGCTGGGTCATATGGTAGTTCTATTTTTAGTTTTTTAAGGAACCTCCATACTGTCCTCCATAGTGGCCGTATCAATTTACATTCCCACCAACAGTGCAAGAGTGTTCCCTTTTCTCCACACCCTCTCCAGCATTTATTGTTTGTAGATTTTTTGATGATGCCCATTCTGACCGGTGTGAGGTGATACCTCACTGTAGTTTTGATTTGCATTTCTCTAATGATGAGTGATGTTGAGCATCCTTTCATGTGTTTGTTGGCAATCTGTATATCTTCTTCGGAGAAATGTCTATTTAGGTCTTCTGCTCATTTTAGGATTGGGTCGTTTGTTTTTCTGATATTGAGCTGCATGAGCTGTTTGTATATTTTGGAGATTAATCCTTTGTCAGTTGCTTCATTTGCAAATATTTTCTCCCATTCTGAGGGTTGTGTTTTCATCTTGTTTATGGTTTCCATTGCTGTGCAAAAGCTTTTTAAGTTTCATTAAGTCCCATTCATTTATTCTTGTTTTTATTTCCATTTCTCTAGGAGGTGGGTCAAAAAGGATCTTGCTGTGATTTATGTCATAGAGTGTTCTGCCTTTGTTTTCCTGTAAGAGTTTTATAGTGTCTGGCCTTACATTTAGGTCTTTAATCCATTTTGAGATTATTTTTGTGTATGGTGTTAGGAAGTGTTCCAATTTCCTTCTTTTACATGTAGCTTTCCAGTTTTCCCAGAACCATTTATTGAAAAGGCTGTCTTTTCTCCATTGTATATTCTTGCCTCCTTAATCAAAGGTAAGGTGACCATATGTGCGTGGGTTTATCTCTGGGCTTTCTATTCTGTTCCATTTCTATTTTTGTGCCAGTACCATACTGTCTTGATTACTGTAGCTTTGTAGTATAGTCTGAAGTCAGGGAGCCTGATTCCTCCAGCTCTGTTTTTCTTTCTCAAGATTGCTTTGGCTATTCTGGGTCTTTTGTGTTTCCATACAAATTGTGAAATTTTTTGTTCTAGTTCTGTGAAAAATGCCATTGGTGGTTTGATAGGGATTGCATTGAATCTGTAGATTGCTTTGAGCAGTGTACTCATTTTCACAATGTTGATTCTTCCAATCCAAGAACATGGTATATCTCTCCATCAGTTTGTATCATCTTTAATTTCTTTCATCAGCGTCTTATAGTCAGAAACATCTAATTTAACAAATGCTTTGACTCGACTAGGTTGCTTCTTCCTAGGAGACACAAAACCTCCCAAGAAGATATACACTCACTAAGTGTGCAGAGAAATCATTTATCCATTTACTCACTTAACATGAATTTACTCATTGCCAGCTGTTAAATGTCCAGGATAAAAAAATAAATAAAGACCAATCCTGCCCTACAGGAACCCTCAGTAAGAGAATAGGTGGGACAGTTGAGAAAGAAGCCTTGTTAAAGTAAAGCAGAGAAGCAAATCCTATTTTCAGCACAGTGTATTAAGTGCTTTAATAGATTAATGCACAGTGTGAATGCTATGGAAGACCATGGGACAGATATTTTTTTAAATACCCAACAGAAGGAGCCATTAGTGAGGCTTCCAGAGGAGGAAAGACTTGCCGAATCTTGAAAGGATGGGAAGTTAACACAGTAGATGAGTGGGGCACACATGTAAGGGCAGAGAGGTGTGACAAAGCAAGGATCACTAGCTAGGTTGGGAACTTATAAATGATATGGCAGTAAAGATGGGCAGAAGTCAATAATATTAGGATATAGGCTCCAAAATACCAGTGGCTTAAATAAGATAGACATTCATCTTCTCTCTTGTAACTTCAATCATAAATCATCCAGGGAGATAAGACAGATTTACAGTGTGGGCTATCCAGGCCCTTTCCACCTTGTTACTCTGTAATCTCCAACCCATGGCTTCCTTCTCATGGTCTGAATGGCCACTCCAACTCCTACCATCATGCCTGTATTCCAGGAGGAGTGTGGAAGGCATGCTCCTTTCCTTCAAAGTGAATGAGCCAGATATTTCACTCATCACTTCTGCTCATACGCTTTGGGCCAGCACCAAGTAATATGATTGCAAGAGAGAATGGAAATGCAGTCTTTACCTGATCATCATATGCACAGCAAAAACTCAACGATATTATTACGAAAGTTCAAAGGGAAGAATGGATAACGGGGGCAATTAGCAGTTTCAGATACAATTATCCAGTTGGTAAGTGGGTTGGATTGTGGGATCTGGCTGGAAAGCAGGAGGAATAGCATTATCACACTTATATTTTTGAAAAACCACTTAAGTTAAGGTATGGAATTTGGATTTGAGGGAATCAAGTCAGGAATTATGGAGACCAGTTAGGAGGCAGGTGCAGTAGACTAGATGAAAAATGATGGTAGCCTGAACTCTGAAAAGAAGTGGTCTGATCTGAGAGAATTTTAGGAACGATAATCCATAGCACTTGGGGATTGATTGAGTATAAGGAGTGACCAAAAGAAGGAAATAATCAAGAATGTTTCCTAGACTTCTGCCTGGAGATTTGGATGGACCATTCTCAGAGACTGGGAAGAGTAGAGAGGGAGTCAGTTTGGTCAGCTTGAAGTTGTGGTGAACTGATATTGTAAGAGAGGACAGGATTAACTAAATGAATTTTGGACTCATAAGAGATCATGTCACTGATGAAATGTGGACTGGATACATATGAAACAAAGGAATTCTTAGGGCAACATAAACATACCTGTTAATTTCTGCTTATTTCACTGAAACGGAATTTGATTATACGTTGGCTGTTAACAAGCTCATATGGTTTAAGAACTTGTAAGATTTCCCAACTGTGGTATAGTAAGTTATTGTTAAAAAATTATTTATTCACCCCCGCATTTTTGTGGGTGGAGTATACTTGCCCAATCCCTTGATTCTGGGTTTGTCCACTGACTTGCATTAGGCAATGGGATTTCAGGAGACACGAGGCTTGAAAAATACTTGAGAGGTTGGGCTTTATCAATTGCACCTCTGCTATAACCATGAGAAGAACTTACTATCTCCTTATTCCTGGGAAGAAAATGAGAGCCACGGAGAGCAGAACCTCCCCATCCTAGTCCCTCCCAGATTAGTCATCCCCGAGCTCATCTTCAAATCTGTGGGCTTATTGCTGTATGCTTCTGAGATTCCATGGTTGTTTGTTACGCAGCAGTATTGTGATCATAGTTACTGATACACCAATAAAAATATTTCCTGATACAATGCCTAGAATTCCCAACATAACTAATATTTCTTAAATGAGTAACTCATGACAACTTTGTATCGTGTTACTGTATGATATGCGAGTTTTGATTGGAGAGAAGAAATACAGAGTTTGGTTGAGATGAATGCCAGACACCCAAAAGAATTCGTGAAGTTCCTGGGCTTTGGGTGGTAGGAAAAGGAGAGGAGAAGACAAAAAGAGTGGAGAGCAGGAATGAAGCTAATATTAACCTTCTTCACATATTTTTTCAGGACGTATCTGGCATTCAACTAAATGCTTGACTTGGAGGGACGCAGATCTTTTTAAACTTTAACACTGCTCCTCCAGATATACTATATTCGTGGATTAGAAGACTCAATATTGTAAAGATACTATTTCTCTCCAAATGGATGTATAGATTTTATGCCATCTCAATCACTGTGAAAATATACAAACTGACTGTAGCATTTACATGGAAATGCAAAGGCCAGGATATCCATGGTAATCTTCAAGAAGCCCAAAGCTGGAGGAAAATGCCAGATGTCAAGATTTATTATGAAGCTAAAGGAATGAAGTCCGTGTGGTACTGGGGCAGGGAGAGACAAATAGACCATTGGAACAAAATAGAGAGTCCAGAAACAGACTCACCCATATACAGTCACATGATTGATGACCAAATTGCTGTGCAGGGGGAGAAAGGATATGTTCAATTATTTAAGTACCCAAATGTAAAAAGCAATGACTCTTGCCTCCTACCCCACATTTTCCCCCAAATTAATTTCAGACAGAAGGTAGACATAAATGTAGAAGTAAAGCAATGAAAAAAAAATAGGATACTATTTTCATGACATATGAGTAGGCAAAAAGTTCTTAAATAGTATCATAAAGGAAATAAATGGCAATTTGGACTATAACTCTGATCATCCGGTTTTGAGATGACACTACCAGTACCATTTCAAGGTGAAATGTGCACCAGAAGTCATTATTTCATTTATGGAATAGACACTTAAATGCATTATTGCCACTTCAAGGCTCACTGTATAAAATCCCCAATCTCCGATAAGAAAGACAAAAACTTTCCTTACTAGTGATATGGATGCTGAGTAGAGAATGAATGAGTCTCCTTTCTAATATCAGATATTATTCACTGGTATTAGAATCAATATTAGGGAGCAATCCTAAAGAAGTCATCTTCTTCCAATATAATTTTCCCCAATATTAGTATGCTCACCACAGAGAGGCATCACAGAGCCAGGAGAGAATGCCTCCTTGCTTCGTGCCCTCTAAGCCCTGGAGTACTGCATTAAAGGCCCATGTGAATAGCAAGCTTCCTTAGTGCGTTGTGATGGTCTACAGACACTGACTACTTGACTGACTGGTGGCGGCAAATCTCAAGTGTTAGGTCACTCTGAAATGGAAAGAAAACATCACACATGATGATCTGAGTCAAGGGAAAAGAAGATTAAACCTATATAAGCAATACTTAATAGCATCCATCAGATACAGGAAGGTAAACATATTCAATTTCAGGCATTTCAAGAGCTGAGAGGTTCTTGGGAAAGGGAGACTCAAAAGAGTAACTGCCAAACAAGCATGGAAGTGAGCCCAGGAAAGGACAGCCAGAGCAGGAGCCCTGTGTTCTCTCTGCTCTGCGATCACATACACACAGGGCGCAGACCTCGCCTCAAGTGGCCCAGAGGCTGCCCAAAAAGGCTGCGCCTGAGTAAATGAAACGGTGAGCTATTTTTCCCCTGCAGATGTGCGTCACGATGGATTTGTAGTCCCAAAGGGAGGAGTCAGAGCATGAGCACTGAAATCATTCCGTAGCGAGATGTCAGCACGCCCCACAGAGAACCCTTCCTCCCTAACAGGCATGCTCCCTGGCATCATGCAGCCGACCTTGATGATTCCAAGTGAGGCCTGGCAGAATTCGAAAGTTCTGATTGTGAAGGATGCGTGTGTGTGTGTGTGTGTGTGTGATTCTGTCACTTACAACAGGATGGGAGGCGTTTTACAGCCTACTGCATGGGGGTACTCAGACGCAACACTCTTCTTTTTACTGAAGTGTAGTTGGTTCACAATGTTGTGTTAATTTCTGCTGTACAGCAAAGTGATGCAGTTATACGTATATATACATTCTTTTTTATACTATTTTCCATCATGGTTTGTCACAGGATACTGAATGTAGTTTCCTGTGCTATACAGCAGGTCCTTGTTGTTTATCCATCCTATATATAATAGTTTGCATCTGCTAATCCCAGACTCCCAGCCCATCCCTTCCCAACCCCCCTCCCCCTTGGCAACCACAAGTCTGTTCTCTATGTCTGCAGATGCAACAGTATTGAGCCGTAACAAAAAAGCTGCCTGTTAAGGATTGCTCTTGTATCTCTCGGGGAAAGAAGGAGATATAATGCCTCCCAGGAGGAAAAGCAATGTATATTATCAACATTCAAGAAATACTGTTAAGAGGTCATTTTTTCAACATAATTCCCACCCCCACCCCCACCCCCCATTTAAGCTGCTACAGTGACAGATAGCATCAAATAGTAGCTTCTCCCCTGGCGATGTTACCTACTCAGATCTTGGGTTAAATTAGTTAACCTCTTCTGGATTTCTTTACCTGAAAAATTAAAATGTAAAGTATTTGTTAATTGCCTGCCTTAAGGTCTCCCCCCACCCCCGAATAAAGAACCTATGAACATTTAAACTTGGACGATTACTTTCTGTTCTGCCAGCTCACTGTATCACGCAACAGCGTGCTAATACCCAAATGTAGTTAACCTTGGCAGAGACTAATTGAGCGACTTAAAATGACTTCAACTTTTATTTTAGAAGTGCACAAGTACAAAATATTTGCGGCCGTTACTGAGAAAGCTTTGGTGATTTATTTCTGTATAGCAGAAGCAAAAGAATTTTCATTAAAAAAAGGAACTGCTTCTTAATCAAAAAATGACTTTTAAAAAAAAATGACTTTTCCCTTTAATAAAACAAAATCGGCCGTTCATAGGAGATTCATGCATAACTGGCTGTGTGTTAAATACACTGAATAGGCTTAGAGGATTAATAATATATTTAGAGATTTTAGCACAGTTAGGAGTACCTCCCGTTCCTTTTAAACATCTCCCACAGCTCAAATCCCAAATGGACTCACAGAGAGAGGAAGACAATTTGTCAGTTCTGAAATATTGTGTAATATGGATAATCTTGAGAAACAAAGACTCTTTGAAGCTAACATGTCAATCTGTGTGTCTAGAAGACAACTCTTTGCAATGGATTTAGCACAACACATTAAGATTCTGGCGTTGCTAGTTCTAAAAAGACGTGAGTAGAAAGTGGCTTTTTTGTTTTATCTGATCAGTGTAAGTTACACTGGTCATCAGCCTTGCAAACTGTCCCCGCAGTCACTGGCTCCCTCCCTGCTTCTTCCCTTGATTAAATGAAGTTGGCTACACTCTGATGGGCCATGGAGATTAATTCTGGATATGTGCAGAATCCACCTGGCAAACCCGATAAAGGCAGCTTCCAAGAGTAGAAACAGAACAAAGGCATGAATAATAACATAGGGAGATTTACAAAGGACAAAAATATGGGCCGCCATTTGAAAGTGACAGTAATTACTTAAGTAAATGTCAAAACTCTTGAAAGAAACAAGAGGGAGACAAGTCATGAATATTTAAAGTAGAAACATGCCATTCCATTGATGTGCTATTTGGAAAGAGATCCTTCTTACATTAGCTCAGGTAGTGTGTTTTGGAAGTGGTGTACAGCCTATCTATCTTTATAATGGGCCAACTGACTTATAAATGGTACATAATCCACACATATTTTATCCAGTCCCTTAGTGCCTTGCTACTCAAAAGACTAGCAGCCTTTGCCCCAGCTGGAAACTTGTTAGAGATGCAGAATGTCGTACCCCATCACAGACCTACTGATTCAGAACCTGCATCTTAACAAGATTCCCAGGTGGTTTGTGCGTGGTAAAGTTTAAGATGCCCAGTCTCAGAACATTTTTAGTTTTAGTTTTAGTTTTTTAATAAAATGATCCAGAGATTCTTTATTTTTTCTTTTATTTTTGGCTACGTTGGGTCTTCGTTGCTGTGCGTGGGCTGTCTCTAGTTGTGGCGAGCAGGGGCTACTCTTCCTTGCAGTGCGCGGGCTTCTCCTTGTGGTGGCTTCTCTTGTTGTGGAGCACGGGCTCTAGGCATTGCAGGCTTCAGTAGTTGCAGTGCGCGGGCTCAGTAGTTGTGGCACATGGGCTTAGTTGCTCCGCAGCATGTGGGATCTTCCCGGACCAGGGCTCGAACCCGTGTCCCCTGCATTGGCAGGCGGATTCTTATCTACTGTGCCACCAGGGAAGTCCCAGAACATTTTTAACTGGCATCTTTTCAGTGATGCGTTGTTCCAATCTTCTGTATTTAGAATAGTTTTGTGGATACTAAAAGGGTTGCAGTTGCCTCAGAGAGTAAAACTATAAGTAATTTGTTAACCTACCTGGTGTGGTCGTGAATAGGTTCCTAACTGTCCAATTGTGGTAATTTATAAGAGAACCTCTGAAGAATATGTAATCCCATAGAGGTTCACAGATTAGGTTTCAAGAAGAAAAGTCTGCAAATTATTAATGCATTATTAATGCATTCCTGCTACATAAAGACAGTCCTCCATCTCCTTATTTCCTTAAAACATTGGTGTAGCATTTTCTTAAAAGAAATTTAATTCCAGTTACTGATGGGAAGGTTATCAAAATATTTCTGACCTCAAACAGTAGACCAAATCAAGTCAGTACCAAGAAAAGTACAGTGTGCTCAGAATCGTCAACTGTTAGACCTGGCAATCACTTTAGAAATCAGCTAGCACACCACCACCCTATTTTGACCATGCAGAAAATAAATTCCTACATGGTGAAATGACATGTTCAAGACTTCACAAATAATTGAGGACAGACCCAGAATTACAGGTCTGGTCTTAGGAATCAAATCAGTGCTGTTTCTCTGCTCAACATGCATGGGTGTGATCTGCATGATGACTGAGGCCTGCAAATGGAAGAAAGCCCCCAGCTTCTCCTGTCTCCAACTGCATCACCCAGTGCATTCAACAATGCCTTTACCTGCGCATTTTGAAGCAATTATTTTTAAGTGAATTTCAAAAGCAGTGTCCAAAAATAAAAAGGGGGTGTAGCCCTTAAAAAATAGAACTTTTTCAAAAGAAGCCAGGTGCCTGTTTGAATGGTTAATAGATAATCTTGAGCGTCTGCTTGAAGTTAGCATTTGTAACAATTATATGTGCCAATGTAAGCTTTTTTTTTTTTTTTTGCGGTACGTGGGCCTCTCACTCCTGTGGCCTCTCCCGTTGCGGAGCACAGGCTCCAGACGCGCAGGCTCAGCGGCCACGGCTCACGGGCCCAGCCGCTCCGCGGCATGTGGGATCTTCCCGGACCGGGGCACGAACCCGCCTGCCCTGCATCGGCAGGCGGACTCTCAACCACTGCGCCACCAGGGAAGCCCTGTAAGCTTCTTTGAAGAAAAGAAGAGGTGGTCTGAGTGAATTACTTTCTCAACTTGAGACCTGGAAAGTCACAATGAGGCCTGCTATTTTTCCCCTTGCTTTTGCCACATGGGCAAGAGGACCCAAGGAAGTTAGAAGGGCAAGCAAGTTCTCTTCCGTAGGCAGGGGAGAGTTTGTGTACAGAATACTCAGCTAGCACAGAGAGATGAGAAAGCCAACGTGCTGCTTCTCTGAGACCTCCAGAGGCCTGGGCTGGTACCAGAAACACTCACAGTAAGAAAAGGCTCGTGGTAAACTGCTTTTTTCACCTTTAGAATAATTGCTTTATTCAACTTTAGAAGGCTCTTTAGTTTAGGAGGTAAATTAAGCCAGCTCATAGTTAAGTTTGGTGATAGATTCGGTATTGCTTTCCCCTAATCACCAGTGAGTATTTCATTAGCATGTTTTCTTCCTTTAAAATATTTTATGGACTTTAAATGAATAAATAAATTATGTGCTAATCTATAATATCCGATATCTTCAACAAGAGTAAGTCCTAACGGCATCAGCAACTGTTTTCATTCACGTGATAGTGCCTACCTAAAACACAGCGTAAAGGAATATGTAACTTCCTAAGCATTAGTCATTTAAAGGTTTTTATAAGAGGATATTAAAATGAAACTCTCTCTCAGTTTTGGTTGAGAGGATGGAGAACAAAACAATCATTGGCAACAATTCCCACCCTCCAGACTGGAGAGCTACACCACTTCTGCAGGACTTGGAAAGGAGGGATCTGAAAACGTCAATGAGTTACTTTCTCGTCCAGCTCTTACTCCTTGGGAACCGGTGCTCCACTTTCGCTTTGGTCTCCCAAGAGTTAATCCATCGTTACTGGAAATGGAATTTGCCACCCAGCCACTCTTAACCAGGTGGAGTGATTTGATTCAGTTGCTGTATGTGGGAGCCAGGCATCTATCTGTCTTTGACAAAATGCCACAATACTCCTGAAGTGAGCTATAGAGAACCGGTGCCTTAAGCTGCCGGAGTGAAACTCTGACTGTAGTTTTTTCTGGTAATGTAACAAAGGGAGATTTTCGTAGAGGGAGTGTCTTCATAGCACTCCTGAAATCACACGGTGCTGTCTCCCACATTTATCAAATGGACAGGGACTTGCGGTAGATTGTTAAATAATGGCTTTCAATTCATGACACCTCCCAGAAGCCTTGCCCTGTTTCATCCTCTCCCTCTTGGACTCTGGACTTGGCCACGTGCCTTGCTTTGGCCAGTAGAACATCAGTACATGCCATTCAAGCAGAGGTTTGATACGTGCTTGTGCAGTGAGTTTTGCTCTCCTGGAACCCTAAGACCATGGTGGAGAAGCTGATATTGAAAGACTACGTGGAGAGAGAGGCGCAGCTATCCAAGCAGAGCCACCAGCGGGCTGCGGTGAGCTCTAGTGAGAGCACAGAACTGCAAGGAGTAATATTGGTTGGCCAAAAAGTTCGTTCGGCCAACCCAGTATACCCTTGCTGAACGAACTTTTTGGCCAACCCAGTACACCCTTGCTGTTCTAAGTCACTATATCTTGGGCCAGCTTATATTGCAGAAATAGCTAATTGAAACATGATGCAGGGAAACTGTTCACTACATCCATTTAAAAAAGCAACTAATCGGCAAATGCATGAAGTATAAATTTTAAAGTTGATCTTAGAGATGAAAAGTAAGATATCTAAACTTTGAGTAAAGTTACATCTCTGCATAATGGATTCCCAAAGAATAATAAACAAAATAGCACACACATCCCTCTCATTCAAGGATTTTCCTGTTTCAACTCTTTAGTACCTATACAAGTCTCTGACTTCCAGTTCTTTATAAGATCATACAAAATTTCCATCTTCAATGTTTTTAATATAAAAGGTCCCCCAAATATCATTTAATATGTATGTGTGCATGTGATCTAGAAAGGTCAAATTATTTACTAAGTCACCTTAACCAATTAGTTGCAGAATTGTATAAGTCTCAGGTCTCATAATTTTGAGTCAAACCTTCTCTCTACTCACCATCTTGCTTAAACTGCTATACTTGTATTCTTGGAGAAGTCAGGCAGAGTACCAAGGGACTTGGGAAACTACAGGAAAACCATGGTGCGTCTTTCTGGTATGTATCTTTACTTGATAGAATTTAGTTTGATGCTATTTTTTAAATTAAGAAAATATAAACATATTGTGCAAATGTAATATTCACAAAAGGCTTAGTTCAAAAAATGGTAAGCTAGCTAGCTCCCTGAGAGTAGATTCTTTTTTTTTTTTTTTTAACCAAATGAATACTCTGGTGGAATATTTTAGAAGCACTACACTAGGCTGTCACTCCTTTGCTTCTGGTGATCTCTCATTATCATCATGGAAAAGGAAAGAATTCCATGTGGAGAGGCATTGGAATTGTGAACGTTCCCTTGATAAGTCACTTCTCTACAAAGCATGAATGTAGGAAAGGAAGGTGAAGACTTGAATCAATTAGATAATCTTTGTGCAACGCTGTGTACAGATTATCACAAGTCTAAGTCACTGGTTTTTTGTTTTCTTAGAGGGTAATCGTTGATTTCATACGTCCACAGAATACTTACAAAGGACTGGCATGCACTTGGCCACCAAAGTCACTGGTTATTAAATATCCAAATTTGTACCAAACACCTAAGAGAGATCAGTGGTTTTCACACCCAGAGATTCTGATGTAATTAGACTTGGGTGGGACGTAGGCATCGGTATTTTTTAAAAGTTCTCCAGGCTTGTTTCTTACCATAGGACAAAATTTTTATGATTATACTAGATACTGAAAATAAGAGGTCTTCAATTTGTTCACTGTCTTAAGTAGGGTTGGCAGTATTTTCCAGATCTATTTTTCATACTTCTTCAAGTCTTGAGAATACCCAGGGTAAAAAGGGAGGTGGAACAGAGTTCACAATCACTGACATTATCTCTTTTATGTTGAGAATGTCTTTGTACTAATAGTGGGTGAGGCTTGAAAGTCAAGAAGTTAATTTTTCATGACCCATCTTAAATACCAGCCCTATCTTGAAACTGCCCAGATGGTCTCCATCTTAATTTCGTTTTCTATTACAATGCCTTCAATGTTATCATTCTAAAAAAAAACACATGCTGTATTGTGATTGCCCTTCTCACAAATGAGTAATGGTTGTCCATTTATTAAGAAAGTCACAAATTTCTTAGTCCAATATTCAAGACCCTTACTGAGAACCAAACCATTCTTTAAGCCAAATTCTAATGACCCAACACACCAGTCTCTTCCGTTGTTATTCCTAGGCTATGTACGATGCTTCTGCTGTAAGTGGCTTTGCCAAGAATTTCCTTCTTTCCTCTCTCTTTTCATGCTTCAGAGCCCTAGGCAGATGCTACCACCTCCATTAAAACATCTCTAACCCTAATCAGAATGAATAGTTCTTCTTCTACCTGCCCAGCGTTGATTTGCATCACAACTAGTATTTGTTGCACAGTGGTTTTCATTATTGGTATTTATGTGTCTGCCTTTCTCCCTAGAAGATGACAACAATAGAAAAAGACAAAGACAGTAAAAAAGAATGTTTAGCAACCACTTATTTTTTTGCCATTTGCTAAGCTAAATGCTTTCTATAGTTCATACTTTAATTATCACAACAACTCTAACATTAATACCGTTTTATAGATGTAGAAACAGGCTTAGACAGTTTAAGTAGCTCACTTCAAGGTCAAATAAGCTAGGAAGCTGTAGCTCTAACTTAGATTTGTCTCAGACCAGGGTTCAAATTTTACCCACTGTGCTATTCTACTTGTAGTCAGGGGCAGTATATAATTCTTTGTGTATCCTTTGCCATCTCCCAATATCGAGGATAATTCCTTAGTCATAGAAACTCCAAAAGGTTTATTAAATTGTATGTCTTGAAAGAGATAAGATTTACTCCATTGGCAATGTAAACAACCACAGCTTTTTCCCACAGACAAATTTATCATGTGTGTCTTGTGCTTCAAAATACAGTCTGAGTTATTTTGGTTGACATGGGAATGGCAGATGGATAGGTTTTCAATAAAGGTATATAATGGGCACAAAGAAGTCTAGTGGGGAGAGGGGGCTTCGGAGAGACTATTCGATGGCTTTGTATAAACTCCTTTTTCCCACAGGGCATATTTACATAGGAGTTTAGTTAAATAGGCTAAGAGACCATGTGTATTTGTGAAGGGCAAACAGTGAGGTCATCCTCTGTTTGGGAAACTCAGTTATCCATGTTTGATGTGACTCCCCCGAGTGCAACAAGCTGACCCTAGTTGGAATTGCTAGAATTTACGCATTGGCATTCAAAACATGTTGGGCATATGTAACACCTACCATCTCTCTGAAGGAATCAAACTTGGAAGGGAAAATTTACTAGATACTAGGCAGCTCGTGGTCTCTTCTGAATGTAGAGTTTGAATAATCCATCTGTCATTTATACTCATGACAATGAACCATGACACCTATCAGTGCCAGATGTGCTAATTTATGATTGGAGGTATAATTACTACTGAAAACTGCCAGAAGGAGGGAAGGAGGACTTTTGAATAAGTTTTCTTTTTTTTTTTAACATCTTTATTAGAGTATAATTGCCTTACAACGGTGTGTTAGTTTCTGCTTCATAACAAAGTGAATCAGTTATACATATACATATGTTCCCATATCTCTTCCCTCTTCCATCTCCCTCCCTCCCACCGTCCCTATCCCACCCCTCTAGGTAGTCACAAAGCATCGAGCTGATCTCCCTGTGCTATGCGGCTGCTTCCCACTAGCTAGCTATTTTACGTTTGGTAGTGTATATATGTCCATGCCACACTCTCACTTTCTCCCAGGTTACCCTTCCCCCTCCCCGTATCCTCAAGTCCATTCTCTAGTAGGTCTGCGTCTTTATTCCCGTCTTACCCCTAGGTTCTTCATGACCTTTTTTTTTTTCGCTAAGATTCCCTATATATGTGTTAGCATATGGTATTTGTTTTTCTCTTTCTGACTTACTTCACTCTGTGACAGACTCTAGGTCCATCCACCTCACTACAAATATCTCAATTTCGTTTCTTTTTATGGCTGAGTAATATTCCATTGTATATATGTGCCACATCTTCTTTATCCATTCATCCAATGATGAACACTTAGGTTGCTTCCATCTCCGGGCTATTGTAAATAGAGCTGCAATGAACATTTTGGTACATGACTCTTTTTGAATTATGGTTTTCTCAGGCTATATGCCCAGTAGTGGGATTGCTGGGTCATATGGTAGTTCTATTTGTAGTTTTTTAAGGAACCTCCGTACTGTTCTCCATAGTGGCTGTATCAATTTACATTCCCACCAACAGTGCAAGAGGGTTCCCTTTTCTCCACACCCTCTCCAGCATTTATTGTTTCTAGATTTTTTGCTGATGGCCATTCTGACCAGTGTGAGATCATATCTAATTGTAGTTTTGATTTGCATTTCTCTAATGATTAATGATGTTGAGCATTCTTTCATGTGTTTGTTGACAGGCTGTATATCTTCTTTGGAGAAATGTCTATTTAGGTCTTCTGCCCATTTTTGGATTGGGTTGTTTGTTTCTTTGTTATTGAGCTGCATGAGCTGCTTGTAAATCTTGGAGATTAATCCTTTGTCAGTTGCTTCATTTGCAAATATTTTCTCCCATTCTGAGGGTTGTCTTTTGGTCTTGATTATGGTTTCCTTTGCTGTGCAAAAGCTTTGAAGTTTCATTAGGTCCCATTTGTTTATTTTTGTTTTTATTTCCCTTTCTCTAGGAGGTGGGTCAAAAAGGATCTTGCTGTGATTTATGTCATAGACTGTTCTGCCTATGTTTTCCTCTAAGAGTTTGATAGTGTCTGGCCTTACATTTAGGTCTTTAATCCATTTTGAGATTATTTTTGTGTATGGTGTTAGGGAATGTTCTAATTTCATACTTTTACATGTACCTGTCCAATTTTCCCAGCACCACTTATTGAAGAGGCTGTCTTTTCTCCACTGTATATTCTTGCCTCCTTTATCAAAGATAAGGTGACCATATGTGCGTGGGTTTATCTCTGGGCTTTCTATCCTGTTCCATTGATCTATATTTCTGTTTTTGTGCCCGTACCATACTGTCTGGATTACTGTAGCTTTGTAGTGTAGTCTGAAGTCAGGGAGCCTGATTCCTCCTGCTCCGTTTTTCTTTCTCAAGATTGTTTTGTCTATTTGGGGTCTTTTGTGTTTCCATACAAATTGTGAAATTTTTTGTTCTAGTTCGGTGAACAGTGCCATTGGTAGTTTGATAGGGATTGCATAGAATCTGTAGATTGCTTTGGGTAGTACAGTCGTTTTCACAATGTTGATTCTTCCAATCCAAGAACGTGGTATATCTCTCCATCTGTGTGTATCATCTTTACTTTCTTTCATTAGTGTCTTATAATTTTCTGCATACAGGTCTTTTGTCTCCTTAGGTAGGTTTATTCCTAGGTATTTTATTCTTTTTGTTGCAATGGTAAATGGGAGTGTTTCCTTAATTTCTGTTTCAGATTTTTCATCATTAGTGTATAGGAATGCAAGAGATTTCTGTGCATTAATTTTGTATCCTGCTACTTTACCAGATTCATTGATTAGCTCTAGTAGTCTTCAGGTAACATCTTTAGGATTCTCTATGTATAGTATCATGTCATCTGCAAAGAGTGACAGCTTTACTTCTTTTCCAATTTGCATTCCTTTTATTTCTTTTTATTCTCTGTTGCTGTGGCTAAAACTTCCAGAACTATGTGGAATAATAGTGGTGAGATTGGGCAACCTTGTCTTGTTCCTGATCTTAGTGGAAATGCTTTCAGTTTTTCACCATTGAGGACGATGTTGGCTGTGGGTTTGTCATATATGGCCTTTATTATGTTGAGGAATGTTCCCTCTATGCCTACTTTCTAGAGGGTTTTTATCGTAAATGGGCGTTGAATTTTGTCGAAAGCTTTCTCTGCATCTATTGAGATGATCATATGGTTTTTCTCCTTCAATTTGTTAATATGGTGTATCACATTGATTGATTTGCGTATACTGAAGAATCCTTGCATTTCTGGGATAAACCCCACTTGATCATGGTGTATGATCCTTTTAATGTACTGTTGGATTCTGTTTGCTAGTGGTTTCTTGAGGATTTCTGCATCTATGTTCCTCAGTGATATTGGCCTGTAGTTTTGTTTCTTTGTGACATCTTTGTCTGGTTTTGGTATCAGGGTGATGGTGGCCTCGTAGAATAAGTTTGGGAGTGTTCTTCCCTTGCTATATTTTGAAAAGTTTGAGAAGGATAGGTGTTAGCTCTTCTCTAAATGTTTGATAGAATCTACCTTTGAAGCCTTCTGGTCCTGGGCTTTTGTGTGTTGGAAGATTTTTAGCCACAGTCTCAGTTTCAGTGCTTGTGATTGGTCTGTTTATATTTTCTATTTCTTCCTGGTTCAGTCTCAGTGGTGTGTTTTTGGATGCCTGTGACCTTATTATTATTTTAGGCAGGCTCTTTGCTAATGGGTGGGGTTGTGTTCCTGTCTTGCTAGTTGTTTGGCAGGGGGCGTCCAGCAGTGTAGGTTGCTGGTCGTTGAGTGGAGCTGGGTCTTAGCGTTGAGATGGAGATCTCTGGGAGAGCTTTCGCCATTTTATATTACATGGGGCCGGGAGGTCTGTGGTGGACCAATGTCCTGAACTCGGCTCTCCCACCTCAGAGGCTCAGGCCTGACACCCGGCTGGAGCACCAAGACCCTGTTAGCCACACGGCTCGTACAAAAAAGGAGGAAAAAAAAGAAAGAAAGAATAAAATAAAATAAAGTTATTAAAATAAAATTTTTTTTAATTATTAAGAATAAAAAAATTTAAAAGTAATAAAAACAAGAAAATAAAAAAAGAATGAAAGAAGAGAGCAACCAAACCAAAAAAACAATCCACCAATGATAACAAGCACTAAAAACTATACTAAAAAATAAAACAAAAAACAGACAGAACCCTAGGACAAATGGTAAAAGCAAAGCTATACAGACAAAATCACACAAAGAAGCATATACATACATTTTCACAAAAAGAGAAAAATGAAAAAAATATATATATGTTAAAAAAAGGAAGAGAGCAACCAAATCAATATACAAATCTACCAATGATAATAAACTCTAAATACTAAATTAAGATAAACATAAAACCAGAAACAAATTAGATGCAAAAAGCAAACCCCAAGTCTACAGTTGCTCCCAACGTCCACCGCCTCAATTTGGGATGATTCGTATTCCACAGATGCAGGGTACATCAAGTTGATTGTGGAGATTTAATCCGCTGCTCCTGAGGCTGCTGGGCGAGATTTCACTTTCTCTTCTTTGTTCGCACAGCTCCTGGGGTTCAGCTTTGGATTGGGCCCCGCCTCTGTGTGTAGGTCGCCTGAGGGCGTCTGTTCATCGCCCAGAGAGGACAGGGTTAAAGGAGCAGCTGATTCGGGGGCTCTGGCTCACTCAGGCCGGGGGGAGGGAGGGGTACGGATGCGGGGCAAGCCTGCAGCAGCAGAGGCGGCGTGACTTTGCCCCAGTCTGAGGCGCGCCGTGCGTTCTCCCGGGGAAGTTGTCCCTGGGTCACAGGACCCTGGCAGTGGCGGGCTGCACAGGCTCCCCGGAAGGGGGGTGTGGGTAGTGACCTGTGCTCGCACACAGGCTTCTTGGTGGTGGCAACAGCAGCCTTAGCGTCTCATGCCCGTCTCTGGTCCGCGCTGATAGCCACAGCTTGCGCCCGTCTCTGGAGCTCGTTTAGGCGGTGCTCTTGAGTCCCCTCTCCTCACACACCCTGAAACAGTGGCCTCTTGCCTCTTCGGCAGCTCCAGACATTTTCCCGGACTCCCTCCCGGCTAGCCGTGGCTCATTAGCCCCCTTCAGGCTGTGTTCATGCCGCCACCCCAGTCCTCTCCCTGGGATCCGACCAAAGCCCGAGCCTCAGCTCCCAGCCCCCGCCCGCCCCAGCGGGTGAGCAGACAAGCCTCTCAAGCTGGTGAGTGGTCAGCACCGATCCTCTGTGCGGGAATCTCTCCGCTTTGCCCTCCGCACCCCTATTGCTGCGCTCTCCTCCGTGGCTCCGAAGCTTTCCCTCTCCACCACCCGCAGTCTCCGCCCGCGAAGGGGCTTCCTAGTGTGTGGAAACCTTTCCTCCTTCACAGCTCCCTCCCACTGGTGCAGGTCCTGTCCCTGTTCGTTTGTCTCTGTTTTTTTCTTTTTTTTTTTTGCCCTACCCAGGTACGTGGGGGTTTCTTGCCTTTGGGAGGTCTGAGGTCTTCTCCCAGCGTTCAGTAGGTGTTCTGTAGGAGTTGTTCCACATGTAGATGTTTTCTGGTGTACCTGTGGGGAGGAAGGTGATCTCCGCGTCTTACTCCTCTGCCATCTTGAAGGTCCCCCACCTTTTCCATCCTTTCTCGCTCTTAGGTCCACACAGCTAGAAGCAAAGGACTCCAAGATGGCTGAGTCACAAAATAAAAGTCACTAGTTCCTGAGTCAGCACTTGGAAGAAAGGCAGGCAAGAGGAGCATTCAGTCCACGTGAATCTGTGCTCTAAATGCTTTTACTGTGTCAATCCATTGAAATTTGGAGGTTATTATCGCAGAGCTTTGCCTATTCTAACTAATAAACCCACTATGGTAAATAGAATTAGAAAATTTCATCCACATGATAGTCTCCTAATTGCCTATGCTCTTGGGAAGATGAATAACACATGAACCTAATTCACCCTGATAATCACAGATTGTCCTCCTTTCCAGAAAAATCGAAGAAACAGAAGATGTCTTAGAATTTTAGGGGGCTTAAAAGGGGGTCTCTGAAAGGAGGGGGGTGGGCGGAGGGCATTGGGAAGTAGCACTTCGGGGTTTCAGGATACCAGAGACAGTCCTCATTTACTTCAATGGTTAAAAGTTATACCAAAGGAAAATAAATTATAAAGGAATTATTATGTACCACCCAGCTCACTCATGCTACTGCTTCCTTTTACTTTATTTTATGCTAGATAAAGCTGAGTGGATGTATAAATAGAAATGACTGGAGCCTTTGCGTCTAATGGCAGAACTCATTTTTATTTCATTTTTGGCCTCTTGATAAAGCTAAAGGATAAAGTCTTTTTTAGAAAGCTTTTATTTTGGATCTGTTAGGCTGTTCTGTTCTAAAATGTCATCAATAGTCTTTAAGCTATCAAAACTAATTTTAGCAAAAAGCCCCAGGAGTTGACTGTTGCTGGTCTGATAATGGATATCAATTTTTTAAACTTAAAACAACTAAGAGCTCCTAAAAAAGCACCATAAACCAAGCCGACTTTGCTCCTCAAACAATGAGCTCTATGCTTTTTTCACTTTCCACCATTGTACCTCTTTTTATAAGCTACAAGAGGCATATCTGAACCATGACAATGATATAATCCCTTTCATCTTAGACTTCTCACATTTCCCAGTTCATTTGATCTTCTGGCCAGAGGAGAGTAACAAAATCAAGATTCCAGTTTTTATTTCAACAAAGCCATATTGACATATGTGTAGATACACATACATTTACCAGCTGTCTTCATTTTCTACATCTTTTTATTCTATGCGAACTCTTTTTCCCAACATAGTCATTCAGTAAAGAATTTGGCCCAAAGAGAACATCTGGCCTTTGCCCTGTTTCTGGGAGGTAATCTCTGGGCTCTTGTGATGTTACACCTGTTAGGACTGTCCTTGTATGCCTGGTGGCCTTCAATCATACTGGATAGTCGAACAAAGTGATTTAGGATAGGGTATGGCCACACCCATAGAGTCTTTTTTTTTAGATGAGAAAGTTCACACCATCTTTATTCACAAGAGCAAACAATTACAAACCACTCAAATTTTCAGAAAATTAACAGAAGAATGGAAAACAAAGCATGGCAAAATCAAACAGTGGAAGAATTTTTAACAATCGAAACAATAAACTGATAAATACAACTACAGAGATAAATCTCAAAACATGCTGAGTGAAAGAAACCCTGCAAAAAAGACTACATACTGTATAATTTTAGTAAATTCTAGAAATCATACGCCAAATTTCTTTGATAGAAGACAGATCATTATTTGCTTGGGGCTGGGGTTCTGGGGGCACACCCATGTAGTCTTAAGGTGAGGGCTGACCATGCCAGAGCGACCCACAATGTGATTTAGGGTGTGGGCTTTGGGTCATGTGGTATCAGTTGGTCTGGAGACTGAGATCAACCATGTAGGCAATCAGTTGATCAATCATGCTTACATAATGGAGCCCCAATCAAGCCTCCAAATGCTGAGGCTTGAGTTAGCTTCCCCGGTTGGCAATGCTGCATGGGCGTATCTAGAAAGTAACATATCTTGACTCCACGGGGAGAGGACAATGAAAGATTTGTGTTTGGAAGCTTCCTGGACTCTGCCCTATGCCTTTCTTCCCTTGACTAGCTTTAATCTGTATCCTTTTCCTACAATGAACCATAACCATGAGCATAATAGCTCTCAGTGAGTATGGTGCATTGAAACTGAGGGTGCTTTGGGGAACCCTTCCCAAACTTGCAGTCGGTGTCAGAAGTGAAAGCAGTCTCGGGGACTGTGCCCTCCAACTTCATATTCTGACCTAAACTCTTCACAGTGGTACAATGTAATTGGCAAAGATTTAGGGGCAGAAAATCCAGGTTCAGTGGCAGGCTCTGTGACTTACTAGCTGTGTGAATTTGGGCAATTTATTTACTCTCTCTGTGCCTCAGTGTCCTCATCTGTGAAATGAAAACCAATACCATCTACATGCAAGAAGACTACTGCAAAAACTAAATGAGATAATGTATATGGGCTGTTTAAAAATTGTGACTTTTTATACATGTTAATTATACAAATGTTTCCTTGTCGCCTTTGAAATTATTCCATGTGAAATCATGCTCTCTGCATTCTTAATCTGCCACTATATCAAAATCATTTTTTTTTCCTAAACACAGACTGCTTTCGAATTACTGGAAATATCTGTAATCTCATATCTCATTTCAAACTTAGGATGCACTTTGAATGAAAGAACACTAATCGTTTCCTGCAATGATAGGGCGTAAAACCCCAGATATGATGAAACAAATAATCCAGTAAAATTAGGTATTCAGAGTATGGGCATTAGAGGGAAATCACACAACTGTCAATAACAACACCTTAAACTTGTGTAGTTTTCTCTAGATTTAAAATCTTTTTTAAGTTATTTTTTTTTGCATTTATTTATTTTATTTACCTTATTTTTGGCTGCATTGGGTCTTCGCTGCTGCGCGTGGGCTTTTCTCCCTTTGGGGTGAGCAGGGGCCACTCCTGTTAGGGTGCGTGGGCCTCTCACTGCCATGGCCTCTCCTGCTGCGGAGCGCGGGCTGAAGGTGCGTGGGCTTCAGTAGTCGTGGCACGTGGGCTCAGTAGCTGTGGCACGCGGGCTCTAGAGTGCAGGCTTAGTAGCTGTGGCGCACGGGCCTAGTTGCTCCGCGGTATGTGGGATCCTCCCGGACCAGGGCTCAAACCCGTGTCCCCTGCACTGGCAGGCGGATTCCCAACCACTGCGCCACCAGGGAAGCCCCTAGGTTTAAAATCTTTACAAACATACATCTTGACCTGTCCCAGTAATTTTCTGAAATTGCCAGAATTTTTAATGTTACTTCACTTTGTGGCAACTTGAAACCGAAAAGAGCTATACAGCCCAGAGTTTCATTTGTTCATTCATTAAACACATAGCTATTGGGCAATGACTATCTATTATGTAATGTATCAATACTATTCTGGGTGTGCTGTTCTACAGTGATAAGTAGGCAAAACCCTTGAGCTCATGAAACTTACACTTTAGGGATTCTGGTTTCATACATTCGCCATGTAGCTATATGTTATAGAAGTATCTGAGACAGGACTTGAATGTGGCTTTTCTGAAAACTACTTCTGTGCTTTTTTTTTAAACCATTCTACTTTAATCTATCACTAATATGGAATCAATCTCCCATGTACTGGTCAGACCATATCTTTCATCTGTACTTTAACTTACACAGTGAAAGAATGTCTTTTAAGGTGATTTCAGACAAGGAACAAACAAGTAAAAAAAAAAGAATGGATATCTTCACAAATCCCATCAGACTGTAAATGAAAAAATGTATATAGTGTTTGAACCTAAGGGAAATAACTATTTAATTGTTTATAGTCCCAGATTAGTAGAAGTGTATACAACCTTTGAGAGTTAGAAAGTTGTGGAGTCGTTGCTTATTTGGAACTAAGTTAGGAACTTGGGATATAAAGTTCATTACAAAAATTATGGACTCTAACATTAATAACATTGTAGTCTAGCCAAAGATGCATTTTTTTTACCAAATTATACATTCTTTATCTCTCCCTAAAAGAAATTTGGTGACTGCTACCAAAGTTTTGTTGTAAAGCAATTAAAGTATTGATTCACCCATTCAGCACTTATTTATGGAGCATCTGTTATGTGCCAGCAGTGGTGCTGGGACTGGGAATGCAGCAGCGTGTGAAGCAGGAGTAGCCTCTACCTTCTTGAGTCCTGCAGTGTAAATTGGTAAGACAGAAAATGCCCTCCAAAGGGAAGGCGAGCACAGGAGGGAAGCAGGTGAATGGGTTGGAGGTTGAGAATAGACGGGTGTGAGGACCTGGGTGTGGGGAGGGAACAGTCAGGGTGAGGGCATAGAAGCACTGGTCCATTCAAGATGGCTCAGAAGGGCTGAGCTGAGCGGGCAAGGGGAAATGTCAGTGAGGCAAAACAGCCAGGCTGCAGGCAGATCATGGAAGGCTTCATGAGCTGAGTTAGGCACCTGGCCTCTGTTGTAAAGGCTTTAGGAGGCATCAGACGGTTTCAAAGAATGGTGATATGACCATATTTGTGTTTATGTAACCAGAAAATGGAGAGCATACTGGAGGAAAGTGAAAATTTCAGGGACGGGACCAGTTAGGTAGCTATGACAGTGGTCCAGTTCACAAGAAAATCATGTCCTGAAACAGGTAGTGGTGTCTGTAGAGAGAAGATAAACTTGAGAGACAGGGAAGTGGAAAAGTACACAGACGCAGAGATCAATTGAACATGGAGTGTGGCTAGTTCAGTTGAGTGGATGGTGGCTCATTTATAGGGCTGTGAAACACGAGGAGAGGAATATTTCCGTGTGCATGCATGTGTGTCAGAATTTGATGGCTCGGTTTTGGGTTTATGTTTGAGACATCCATGGAGAGACGACATGACTAATGGGACTATGCTGATTTGTAGCTCAAAGGAGAGGCATAGAAAAATTCAAACTGCCCAAAGAAAGGAAAGTACTAAATCCATTAAACAAACTAAAATGCTCCATGTTCCTTTATCACTTGAATTATTTGTCCTCTACCCTCTTCCTGTTCTGGTAATTGGATACAAATAATTAATTCAAATTGGTAGGCAATAGGAGTATTCTCTTGAATGCATCTTTATTATTTGCCTTTTGTCACTGTCAGTATGGACTTAATGCCATCCACGGGCTCAGCTGGTCCCAATTTAGTAATTATTGCTGACCTTTGGATGTTCGATTTGTTGCAGAATGCCTGAGAGGGACACTTTGTAAGGGCCATCATCTTCAGACATTTAAAAAATATATCCTCAACAAGGTATTTTGAGTTCTCTTGCCCCAAAAGCGACAAACATCTGGGTACCAGGGAGAGTACATTGTATTATTTCTCAAGAGAGCTCAAAGCAGAGCAACGTGACATAGGAGCTTCAAACCACTGACATAAGGCAGAAAAAGTACTTTTTCTCCAAAGCTCAAGTATCAGATGTATTTCTGACCTTCCTCTAATATGAGAGTTTATTAACCCATTTTATTTATTCCTTCCAGTAACTCCTGGTGTACCATGCCATATTTTGTCACTGCAAACAATGCTCTTGATTTATATTGTTGACCCAAATTTAGAAGTCTTCATTTTCTCTTCTTTCTCTTTTGCTCAAGCATCATGAAATTGACACCAAAATATGAAAGTCTAGATCAGGGGTCAGCAAACTACAGCCCATCAGGCAAATCTGGCCCATTGCCTGATTTTTAAAATAAAATTTTAGTGGAATGCATCCATGCCCGTTTGTTTACATGTTGCCTATGGTGGTTTTTGCACTTTAAGGGCAGAGTTGAATGGTTGTGATCGAGATTACCTGACCCACAAAACCTAAGATGCTTCCTATCTTGCCCTTTAGAGAAAACGTTTGCCAACCCTTAGTCTGAATGAACTCCCTTGTCTGTACCTGTCAATCATTTATTGTCTAAAAAGAAAAAGAAATCCCAACATTCTTCCAAGGGAACACCAAAGAATACAGAGACACAGGCTACGCAGTGTCTACGCAGGCGAGATTCTCATAACTTTGCCAAACAAGGAATGAGTCAATGCAGGTATTTATAAACCTTTAAGGGTTTTCCCAAAGCTCTTTAACTTTTTATTGTTATGGGTCATAGTATCACGACTTATTATTTATCATGGGAACCTTAATACTGAACGGCAACTTTTTAAAGGCCTTTGTGTTTATATATATTTAGTAGATTGATTCTATTAAGAGTCCTAGGGCTTCCCTGGTGGCACAGTGGTTGAGAGTCCGCCTGCCGATGCAGGGGACACGGGTTCGTGCCCCGGTCCGGGAGGATCCCACATGCCGCGGAGCGGCTGGGCCCGTGAGCCATGGCCGCTGAGCCTGCGCGTCTGGAGCCTGTGCTCCGCAACGGGAGAGGCCACAACAGTGAGAGGCCCGCACACCACTAAAAAAATAATACTAATAAAATAAAAAAGAGTCCTAGTTTTTCACTTGCACTCCCCCTCTTATGTCCACACTCTTTACCATGTGACTTTGCAGTCTCTCTCACTAGAGAGGCAGAATGTGTTTTCCCATCTTTTTCATCTGAGTTGGCCTTGTGACATGCTTTAGTGAGTAGAATTTGATGAAGATGATGGTGTGCCAGTTCTGAGCCTAATTCTCAGGAAGCCTTGTACGTTTCTGCTGTCTCCTTTGGATCTCTGCTTCTGCCATAAAAACATACCCAGGAGTGTGAAAGATACAGGTAACATATCTGAGTCACCCCATTTACTCAAGCCACAACCAACAGTGAGCAATATCCATACCTGTAGGTGAACCCAGCCAAGAATGGCAGAGCCCATTTACCCAACCAGTTCAGATGTGTAAGCAATAAACACTTACCGTCTTATGCGACTGAGGTTTGTTCGTTCATCATGCAGCATCATTGAGGCAGTAGGTAACTGATACAAAAAATACTGAAATTACTTATCTGGTTGTTAGGCCAGTCCATCTTTTCAAAAACTAATTAAGAATGTTACAGAATACAACCAAATTGAGTTTGAGAAATTTGAGTCACTTATGAAACTTAATCCAAAGAGTTCAGGTAGAATAATTTCTATGAATTGTCGAAATTTTAGAAGAGCCAACCAGAAAACACTAGCACATTTGGATTATGGCAAATTTCATTTGTAATTCTGTAATCACATTACATTTAAATATCCCCAAATCCCCGTACAATCAAGTCCCCAACATTTTTGGATGTATCCCAGAAGTTTTAATCCAAATACAAAACAAATGAGAATTCAGCAAATTGTAGCTATAGAATATTTCGATGCAGTTATCTGTATTTTGCAGGGATTTTGGCCCCTCTAAGTCTTAATTCTGTGTACAACTACTACAGACAAGGAATAATCAGTCACTTTCTTCTAGAGAACTTGGTGAATAGGGCGCCATGAGATCTCCAAATGTGAGTAATAGCTTTGTCCAAATGCGAGTTATAGCTTTGTCCAAATGCAAAGAGACCCACTGCATGTTGGGATTCCTACTTGGATCTGGAAGAGGTGAGGAGAAAGTAATTCATTTTCATAGTTTGGTAGTCTATGTGGCTCAGATTTTATGATCTCCAATAACTTAACTGACTTGGATGCTGTTTGCCTGGGATCTGGTGAGGGACTCTCCACATGTTTAATTGGCACCTGGATTCAGGCAGGGGTAATGCCAATAGCCTAAGAGCCATGTGGTTTCACTTGCAGATATCCTGTGGTCTTACTGCTGCTGATGGCACTGCTCTGCTGGGGAAGTGGGGTGGGGGGGTGTCTCCGTCTTCAATCTATCTTGTACAAGGGCTTAACCCCTCTTCTCTCTGGAGATCCAGCGTTCTCAAAAATTTCTTGTTTGAGCTGTATTTCCTCCCTGTTCACCCTCCGTTCTCTCAGGATCCTTTTTAATTTGCCTAAGGAAGAACTTCTTTTCATTCCGAATATTTTTAAATCAAATCCCATTTAGCCGAACTTTTCTTGGGGTACTTCCCCAGTCATCTTTCATTGAAAATGTGTGGGTGAGGAGGGAAGCCCTCACCCATCCCCCATGCACCTTCTTAGTTTCAAGTCAAAAATTCTAAATGTTCCAGACAGGAAAAAGTATTTGGTCGTTTTCCAAGACTGGAGAAGATCTGGGCTTTGTGCCAGCGTCTCCTTCTTTATCTCATTTGGTTCTGTCCCAAGAAGGTCATCTTTTCTTAAACAAAATTTTGTCTGCGAATATTAGTTAACACTTTGGTTGCATTGTTTTGAGACAATTTCAAATCAGTATGCTCAGGAACCATGTCTCACCCTGGATGTAATTATGAATATAGTTCGTGACTTCTCAAACATTCTTAGTGCTGTATTTCACCAGGTAACATGCACATCTATAGAACAGAATTTTCAAAAAGAGATTACTTTTTGTTAATTTTTTACCATTGACAGTTTCATGTTTTAATGAAATACTTTTGATTTTTCATTTGAAATGTGTCTATTTCCCATAGAAATTTACTTCTGAGACCCAAACTTTTGCATGCCATTAAAAAAAAAATTTTGTATGCTCGAATCATCCAAAGTTGGAGTTCCAAGTTCGGAAAACTTTTTCCGAAGAGGAGCTTTTAAAACTCTGAAATACAGATTAATTTCTACACATGATAAATTCATCATAGCTTAAAGTAATAGCAAAACTTTTGATCTTATTTTTTTCCCCTTGAGCTCTTCCTCCTTGGGTCAGTGACAATAAGCATATTCCAGCTCCTTTCTTCTCCTCTCACATTTAAACGCAATTTTGCCTAATAAACAGCCCTTTATCAGGATTTTGGTTCGGAGGTACTTCCCTCATCCCAGATGTTACCATTCCTGATGGATCTATTGTCGGATCAGTGTCATGATTTTAATGTCAGTTGTCCTTAACCTCCACACACTGCAGTACTGATCCGTGTTACATTTCCCCATTTCCTCCCAATTCCCTCAGGCCTAGGGAACCACAAATCTTTCTGTATCTATGGATTTTCCTATTTTGGATATTTCATATAAATGGATTCATAAACTATGTGGTATTTTGTGACTGCATTCTTTCACTCAGTATCATGTGGGGTTTTTTTCTTGTTTGTTTGTTTGTTTTGTTTTTCACCGCACCATGTGGCATGTAGGATTCCCTGCCCAGGGATCAAACCTGTGTCCCCTGCAGTGGAAGCATGGAGTCTTAACCACTGGACCACCAGCGAAGTCCAGTATAATATTTTCAGGATTCATGCAAGTTGTAGCACCAATTAATCCTGCATTCCTTTTTTTTTTTTTTGCTGAATAATGTTCCATTGTATAGATATACAATGTTTTGTTTATACATTCATCAGTTGATGAGGGACATTTTTTTAAATTTCCATCTCTTTATTGATATTCTATATTTGATGTGACATTATTATCTTATTTGCTATGACATTGTTCTACCTTCTTATACTTTTTTAATGCACCGTGTGGCATGTGGGATCTTAGTTCCCCGTCCAGGGATCAGACCCGCACCCCCTGCACTGGAAGTGCAGAGTCTTAACCACTGGACGTCCAGGGAAGTCCCAATGGTGGGCATTTGGATTGTTTCCACTTTGGGCTATTTTGAACAATGTTGCTGTGAATATTAGTGTACAAGTTTTTGTATGGACATATGTTTTCATTCCTCTTAGGTATATACCTAGAGTAGAATTGCTGAGTCATATGGTGACTAAGAAATCGACAGAGTGATTTCCAAAGTGGCTTCTGTTCCCACCTGCAATGTATGAGGATGCCAGTTTCTCTACAGCCTTCTCAACACTTATTGTTTTCTGTCTTTTTGATTATAGGCATCCTAGTGGATATGAAAGTCATATCTCATTATGGTTTTCATTCTGCAATGCAATTTTAATGTTCTTACCAGTTAAAAGCTACAATGCAGGTGCTGAAATCGTTGCAGAAATCTAATACTTAGAACCTCTTTCACTTTGTGTGCCCATTAGCGCAGCTTACTTGGGGCTTTTCTGCCTTCCAAGTCCTAAGGCAGACTGCATTTCCTGAATGGCTTGCAGTGAGGTAGGGCCAAGTGACTCGCTCTGGCCAATAAGCTGTGAATGGAAGCAGTACCTGTCACTTCTATGCCAAGCATTTAATTGCTGTTGCAGGACCATCCAGAACTCTCTCCCTCGACCTTGAGAACCAACAACTTTCAAGATAGTGACACTTTGATAACCTGAGTCATGGGGTTTGGGGACATTCAGCAGAACTGACCTGTGATGCACATGTTATGTGAGTGAGAAACAAACGTTTGTTATTAAGAGATGGGTTTTTTGGTTACTGCAGCATGACTGGGCATATCCTGCATGATAAAATAATCTTTGTTTGGTTACCGTATTAGAGTTCAACAGATGTGGGAAATAATTTAGCATCTCTAAGCCTCAGCTTCCTCATCTAAACATGGGTGTCATAAAACTACCTCACACAATTGCTTGAAGTTAAGCAAGACAATGTATTATTCAGTAATGCGTAGCACAATGCATGGTATATGGCAGCTTCTTAAGAAATGACTGTTATTAATAGAAGGGCAGTGAGGTGAGTGCTGTAATATTGGAGGTAACTTTTTGCGGAAGATGGTGAGTTGAGCCTTTGAACGACCAACCCATAGAAGCAAGGAGGCTGGGAGAAGGGTAGTAGCTTTTCTTTGGGTAGTTTGTTTGAGCCTTGCTGCAAGCCTGCGTGGCAAACTTTCTTCTTCATGTACAGATGCATACCGTTATTGCAGGGTGGGAGGACCTTCTTTTGGGTCTTGATTTTTCTTCCCAGAAGAGAAGAAATGGCCACAGTATTCTGACTCATTTCATGGAACGAGGAGTACACAATTTAGAATGTAATTACATTTAAAATATGCTGGCAAGTGATTTCATGAATCCAGAATTATTGATCACTCTTCAGAATGACAGGCAAAGGGGAAAATGCCAAAACAAGTTCCCTTGAGAACATTTAGAATCAATATAAAATATATTTTTCTGTATATGCATGCCTTCCTTGAGATTTAATGAGGCAGAGACCTGGTTCAGCAAAAGACAGTCAACAGAATTAGTTAATACCATGCAAAGATTTCCGTACAGGGTAAGAGGAAAGAGAATTCAATAAACCCAGTCATTTCCATCCATTGGGCACTGGTGTCCACGAATCTTCTTTCTCGGCTTTGTCTCCACTTTCTTCTTTTCTCTTCTTAAATGCTTGACCATTCCTCTTTGTTCTTTAGCTGATTTGCTCGCCTACTCTGCCTGCATTTTAAATACTGGTACTGCACATCTCAAGAATAAGTCTTGTTCTCTCCTCATCCTGCAAACCCTCCCTCAAAGTACTCATTCTCTACCACGGTTTTACCCGCCCCTGTGGGTTGATAACTTCTCCAAGGCCTTTTTTCTGGGTGCATGTTTCTATCTGCTTATTAGAAACCTCCACCTGGATGTCTTACAATATTTAACCTGCCTTGTTCCTTCTTTTTGAGACATTATTCTTTTATCTTCACCAGCCTAACTCCTTCAAGTCTCCTCTTAAGCTTTACTTCAAGGTAGTGTTTCTTGAGACTGAGATCTACCTGAATGCAGTATCCAAACACCCTACTATTTTACCTTAAGCAATTCAGAGCCAATTGTTTTAAATTATAAATTTGTGAGGTTATTCATTTTTCTCTCTTCCATGCTAGACTTTTTACTCTGTGAAGGTGAACAGAGCATCTGCTTTGATCTACATGAGATCCCCAGTTCCTAGCACATGGTAGCCACTCAGTAAAACTTTGTTGAATAAATGAATCAGTTATGTAATCTGTACCCATAATACTCCCCACTTCTCCTCTTTCTATTTGTATATTCCTGGACATAATGAATGTGTCCCCAAGTTATCCCATTAGTTCAACCAGAATCGGGGAGCCGTCCTATGTACCACCTGTATACCACTCTATATACCTCACCTGTAACATCTAAACACTCACAAATATCTACCTTTCCTCTTGAGAATCCATTCCCTCCTCTCTTTCTCTCTCTCTCTCTCTCTCTCTCTCTCTCTCTCTCTCCCCCCCCCTCTCTGCTGTTGTTGCTTTGTTTAGGTTCTTGTCATTTTTTCTGAATTCATTATCTTCTAATCCTTCACCATCACTACAGAACATTTTCTTAAAATACTGATCTGACCACTTACTCTTTTACTTAAAACGCTTCATCAAACTCCCTATTGCCTTGAAGATAAAGTTCATATTCTTAGGCCTGATCTACAAAACCTTCCACAATCTGACAATCTAGTCTCAGTCTTCCTCGTTTACCTCTTTTCATCCTACCCCATTCCTTCTGGTCATCCAGAACTAATGATTCCCAAACCTACCCTCCTGCCTTTGCACAGATTCTCCTTGCCTACAATGTTCCCTTACACATATTCTCTACCTACTGAACTCTTCACATTTCAAAACAAAGCTTTAAGTTCCCTTCCTCTGGGAAATCTATCCAAGCTCTCCCAGGCAAAATTTAGTGCATTCTCCTCTGCACTCCCATGGAACTTTGCAAGAGTCTCAGTTGTAGCCCCCAAAGTCTTCAGTGATTATTTTTTATTCAGTTATTATTTTATTTTTTATTGTCCCGACCCCTTCATTGAACCGTGAGCTCCTAAAAGCAGGATCTAGCTATTATTCACCTCTGAATCCACTGGAATGCTGGGTCTATATTTGCAAACTATTTGTCTGATAAAATACTTGGACCCAGAATATATAAAGAACTCTCAAACTCAATAAAAAGTAAATAAATATCCCAATATAAAATGGGCAAAAGATTGAACAGACACTTTGTCGAAGAAGATATACACATGACAAATAAGCAATAAAAATATGCCCAGTATCATTTGTCCTTGGGGAAACGAAAATTAAAATCACAGTGAGATACTACCATACTTATTCGAAGGTCTAAACTAACAAAGACTGAACATATCAAGTGTTGGCAGGGATGAGGAGGAACAGGATTTTCATACCCCACTGATGGGAATGTACAATGGTACCGCCACTTTGGAGAACAGTTTGTGGCGATTTCTTAAAAAGTTAAACACCTACCATATGATTTGACCATTCCACTCCTATGTATTTATCTGATAAAAAATAAAGCATATGCCCATACAAAGACTATCATAGAAACTTTATCTGTAATAGCCCCAAATTGGAATCAACCCAAATGTCTGTAAACAAGTTCATGGATAAATAAACTAAGATATACCCATAAAATGGAATATTACTCAGCAATAACAGGAATGAACACACAGAAACATGGATGAATCTCAGGATAATTGTGCTGAGTGAAAGAAGTCAGTCCAAAAAAGTACATACTTTTGGACTCTATTGATATAAGATTCAATAAAACGCAAACTAGTCTATAGTAACAGGAAGCAAATCAAGTATTTCCTGGGGATGGGAGATGTGATGGGAAGGGCATGGAAAACTATTACAAAGGGCCACAAGGAAACTTGGGGGTGATGAACATGTTCATTATTTTTATTGTGATAATGGTTTTACTAGTATATACATATGTCAAAACTTAAACTGTACTCCTTAAATATATGATATTTATATATCAATTTTATCCCAATAAATGTGTTTTAGGGACTTCCCTGGTGGCCCAGTGGTTAAGACTCCACACTTCCAATGCAGGGGGCATGGGTTAGATTAGGGAAGTAAGATCCCGCATGCCGTATGGTGTAGCCAAAAAACAAACATGTGTATTTAAAATAACCCTTAATTTTTTTAACCATGTTGTCAAGGATTAACTTTTTAAATCACCAAAGGCCCTTTTAACACAATTTTTAATTCATCTTACAGACTCACTAAATCCTACCTTCACTTTGCACGCGAGACACCCACTTGTCTGCCCACCTAGGCAAAGAAACATTGGGCTAACTTCTCCTGCCTCTCCCACTTTTACCGCCTTCACATTCTCTTCTCCATCCTGACAGAAGGGAATTTAGCGCTGTTTTTTATAGCTCTCCGTTATCTTCTCTGCAATGTCTCATGCATGGCTAGTACTTGTTGCTTCACAAGTGTTTGTCAACAATGTGTGCATAGATGCAGGACGGTCTAATTGCCCTGGGTGGAATGGTTACGCCTTCTCAGATGATTAAAATTAACCAGCTCTAGGTCAAGAGGCTGGCTTTAATCTCATGTATAGAAATGCACAATGTTTTTCAGCTCTAGGATAATTTAGCCTGTAAACGAGAGAAGGTTAATGATGTGGCTGCAGTTGACACCGGAGTCAGTTCCTCAAGAATGTACATTTTACCACAGCAGTGAATTCCACCATTCTGTCTTCCAGGTCACTTATCCGTTCTTCTGCCTCAGTTACTCTGCTATTGATTTCTTCTAGTGTAGTTTTCATTTCAGTTATTGTATTGTTCATCTCTGTTTGTTTGTTATTTAATTCTTCTAGGTCTTTGTTAAACATTTCTTGCATCTTCTCGATCTTTGCCTCCATTCTTGTTCCGAGGCCCTGGATCATCTTCACTATCATTATTCTGAATTCTTTTTCTGGAAGGTTGCCTGTCTCCACAAACAGAGAGAAAGGATGAAGCGTAGGACAGGAACAATTCTGAGAGGAGAAAGGAATACACTTAGGAAGCAAACCTTTAGCAATCGAGCACACTCATATTTATAGAAATAGAATAACGTGTGAGAAGATTGAAACTAAGGGATTCTTTTCCTTAAAGTAAACATCAATTATGTTTACAACCAAATGAAGAAGGAGCAAGTGAACAGCAACTCAAGGCAGCAATGGAATGAGGCAGCCTCCTCTAGAGACACAGGCAACCGTTGCTCGGTGCTTGGCAGAGGAAAAATCATAATGCGATTGGCCTCCCCTCGAGCAACCCTGGCCTGGAGATTCCCGAGCAGCTCCTTTCAAGGTGACAAAATACCATTTTCAGCCTTTTTGCTTCAGTAGTAGCTCCCTCCCCAAACCTTGGTAGCAATTTTTGATTCTCTGCATTTCTCCAGCCTCGACTTGCCTTTATTTTTGTCACTGGGAACAAGCCAAGGGCGAGAAATGATCTCTTCCCACCAAACTGTGCAGGAAGAAAGCCCCCTTTATCATTAATTACATTATCTAGCAGTCTCTTGCTCCTCAAAATATGGTCCTTGGATCAGCAGCATTGACACCATCTGAGAGCTCATTAGAAATGCAGAATCTCAGGCCCCATTCCAGAGCTCCAGAATCAGAATCTGTATTTTAATAAGATGCCCAAGTGGTTTGTGTGCACATTAAATTTGAGAAGTGCTTGTCTAACCCTCAGGACATCCTGTATAAGGTAAGGATTACTCAGTTTAGAAAACGAGAACAGGGAGGTAAAATGACTTGACAAGGCTCAATAACTAAGAAGTGCCACTGTTGAGATTTTTAAGGTAGTTCCCACAATTCTAAATGCCAAGCACTCCTCCCTTCCACCATGCTTTCCTCCATGGAAATGAATTCAGTATTTCTAGTCATAACTACCCCACTCTCAACCTTATCCGTTGAGTCATTGCTAAAACCCAAACTCTTAACTGTCAGATATGCATGATTTACATTAAACATTGCCCATCCCTTGAAATATTTTAAACACCAATATCTGTGGGGAAAATAATAAATTCCTTGAATCTTAATGTTTAGGAGTTTGATCAGACTGTTACCTTTACCCATGGATGGGAAGAGCAAAGCAGCTGGCGGTCCACGTTGCACCCTGAGGCAGAGGAAGAAGGAGAAGGATTGAAGGAGGAGAAGGAAGGAAAGATGAAGGGAAAGTGCCTCAGGTTTATAATTCAGCCCTTCCAAGGACCTTGGCTTGAAGGTTTCTGTGGCTGCTGGCTTGAACCTGTTCCATTGCTTCTGTTACGGGCCTCTGAATATTCTGAATTAGGCCTTTGTCCTTTCCCTATGGTATTTCCAGGGAGATGTATTCAGAAACCTCTGCGGATATTCACCACTGCTACCCAGGGTCACAGAGGAGGAATATGAAATAGTTGTGCTTACCAGTGCTCAAGGCAGCAGCATCATAAAAAAAAATACTCCAAGGCTCTGCGGTTACCAATAGTAGCTATTATTTTTGAGGTTCTACTATATGCCAGACACTGTTCTAGATACTTACCAAATATCCCCACAATACTATTGAAAGTATGTGTTATTTAGTAAATACAGTTGATGACGGATGGAACCTGGCTTCTAACCCAGTCCTGTTTGAGACAAGAGTGAGTGTTCTTTCTATCATACTATACGACTGTGGCACGCTTCAGTTAACCCCCTACTCAACCTTCAATGCCTGGCTTAAATCACCCCTTCACTAGGCAGCTCTCTCTCAGTGACTTCGGTGAGATCTTCTCCCTGTAGCCCTGATTTGGCACTTTTCACGTGACCGCTTGAACTCTTGCTCCCTTTTTTATTCACATTCATTCTCCCCCAGGTTGCAATTTATGCCTATGCCCCCCCAAGTCCAAAACCCTGAGCCCTTAAATGTTCTTTGGGTCACCAGCGCCAGCATCATAGCAGGAGTTCAATGATATATTATCAGTTGTCATAGAAACTGAGTTAGGCATATAGTCCACTGTCTAGAAACGTCTGGAAGTCAAACATTTGCTGTTGGTTGAGCTACTCCACGTTGTTTACATGTCGCCTCCAATAGCCAGCAGCCCCCCTCCCTATAGCAATGGCTTACCCTCGGGAATTTTGTACCCATTTACGAGTTGCTCTTACACTGGTTTTGTGCTGCTTTTCTTTCCCCTCATTCTCTTCCAAGAGGAGAACATGGCTTGGGTTCTCTTTACACTTGGCTTCTCCTCCCTCTCTGGTATTCTTTACACTTTGGACTCTAGGTGAATAAAGGAAGGAAATAGAACTTCTGGTGGCTCTCTTCCTCTCTGTGTACTTGCACTTGCTTGTTCTCTCTTTAACATTTGAGAATTTACTGTGTCTCAGACATTGTGCCAAGCATTTCACGTGTATCATTTAACTCTAAAACAAACAAACCTATGAAATATGCACTATCATTCTCCCCCTTTTGCCTAGGAAGACCCTCAAGTATACAAAGGTTAGGTAAGTTGTCCATGAGCACAGAGCCAGGAAATGGAAGAGCCAGAATGTGAATGGAGGCTAAGTGCTGCTGTCAATCACTTATCAACTGATGTCAGTGAGAAACATAAGTGAAGCGCGGCAAATGCGGAAGCATAGACCAATATGGTTGTGGGTAGCATGTGGAGTACCAAGGAAACGGGATCTCTAAACTTTTCTTGTAACCAGTCCTTGACTGGGGCCTGTCTTCCTGCCTTCTGTTACAGGCACTCAGAGAATATAGAAGAATTGTTATTAGTTTGAGCTAAGCTCTGAGAAGTATAAAGTCCCAGTGAGTGTTGAAGTTACTATTTTTTTTACTAGTTATCCATTTTATGCATCTTAGTGTATATATGTCAATCGCAATCTCCCAATTCATCCCACCACTACCCCTGCCGTGTTCCCCCCTTGGTGTCCATACGTTTGTTCTCTACATCTGTGTCTATTTCTGCCCTGAAAAGTGGTTCATCTGTACAATTTTTCTAGGTTCCACATATGTGCGTTAATACACGATATTTGTTTTGCTCTTTCTGACTTACTTCACTCTGTATGACAGTCTCTAGATCCATCCACATCTCTACAAATGACCCAGTTTCATTCCTTTTTATGGCTGAGTAATATTCCATTGTATATATATACCACATCTTCTTTATCCATTCGTCTTTCACTGGGCATTTAGGTTGCTTCCATGTCCTGACTATTGTAAATAGTGCTGCAATGAACATTGGGGTGCATGTGTCTTTTTGAATTATGGTTCTCTCTGGGTATATGCCCAGTAGTGGGATTGCTGGGTCATATGGTAGTTCTATTTTTAGTTGTTTAAGGAACCTCCATACTGTTCTCCATAGTGGCTATATCAATTTACATTCCCACTAACAGTGCAAGAGGGTTCCCTTTTCTCCACACCCTCTCCAGCATTTGTTGTTTGTAGATTTTCTGATGATGCCCATTGTAACTGGTGTGAGGTGATACCTCATTGTAGTTTTGATTTGCATTTCTCTAATAATTAGTGATGTTCAGCAGCTTTTCATGTGCTTCTTGTCCATCTGCATGTCTTCTTTGGAGAAATGTCTATTTAGGTCTTCTGCCCATTTTTGGATTGGGTTGTTTGTTTTTTTAATATTGAGCTGTTTATATATTTTGGAGATTAATCCTTTGTCCATTGATTCATTTGCAAATATTTTCTCCCATTCTGAGGGTTGTCTTTTTGTCTTGTTTATGGTTTCCTTTGCTTTGCAAAAGTTTTTAAGTGTCACTAGGTCCCATTTGTTTATTTTTCTTTTTCTCTCCATTACTGTAGGAGGTGGATCAAAAAAGATCTTCCTGTGATTTATGTCAAAGAGTGTTCTTCCTATGTTTTCCTCTAAGAGTTTTATGGTGTCCGGTCTTACATCTAGGTCTCTAATCCATTTTGAGTTTATTTTTGTGTATGGTGTTAGGGAGTGTTCTAATTTCATTCTTTTACATGTAGCTGTTCAGTTTTCCCAGCACCACTTATTGAAGAGACTGTCTTTTATCCATTGTATATCCTTGCTTCCTTTGTCATAGATTAGTTAACCATAGGTGCGTGGGTTTATCTCTGGGCTTTCTATCCTGTTCCATTGATCTGTATTTCTGTTTTTGTGCCAGTACCATATTGTCTTGATTACTGTAGCTTTGTAGTATAGTCTGAAGTCAGGGAGTCTGATTCCTCCTGCTCCGCTTTTTTCCCTCAAGACCACTTTGGGTATTTGGGGTCTTTTGTGTCTCCATACAAATTTTAAGATTTTTTTGTTCTAGTTCTCTAAAAAATGCCATTGGTAATTTGATAGGGATTGTATTGAATCTGTAGATTGCTTTGGGTAGTACAGTCATTTTCACATTATTGATTCTTCCAATCCAAGAGCATGGTATATCTCTCCAACTGTTGGTATCATCTTTAATTTCTTTCATCAGTGTCTTATAGTTTTCTGCATACAGGTCTTTTGTCTGCCTAGGTAGGTTTATGCCTAGGTATTTTATCCTTTTTGTTGCAATGGAAAATGGGAGTGTTTCCTTAATTTCTCTTTCAGATTTTCATCATTAGTGTATAGGAATGCAAGAGATTTCTGTGCATTAATTTTGTATCCTGCAACTTTACCAAATTCATTGATTAGCTCTAGTAGTTTTCTGGTAGCATCTTTAGGATTCTCTATGTATAGTATCATGTTATCTGTAAACAGTGACAGTTCTACTTCTTCTTTTCCAATTTGTATTCCTTTTATTTCTTTTTCTTCTCTGATTGCCGTGGCTAGGACTTCCAAAACTATGTTGAATAATAGTGGCAAGAGTGGACATCCTTGTCTTGTTCCTGATCTTATAGAGGAAATGCTTTCAGTTTTTCACCATTGAGAATGTTTGCTGTGGGTTTGTCATATATGGCCTTTATTGTGTTGAGGTAGGTTCCCTCTATGCCCACTTTCTGGAGAGCTTTTATCGTAAGTGGGTGTTGAATTTTGTCAAAAGCATTTTCGGCATCTATTGAGAAGATCATATGGTTTTTATTCTTCAATTTGTTAATATGGCGTTTCACATTGATTGATTTGTGTATACTGAAGAATCCTTGCATCCCTGGGATAAATCCCACTTGATCATGGTGTATGATCCTTTTAATGTGCTGTTGGATTCTGTTTGCTGGTATTTTGTTGAGGATTTTTGCATCAATATTCATCAGTGATGTTGGTCTGTAATATTCTTTTTTTGTAGTGTCTTTGTCTGGTTTTGGTATCAGGGTGATGGTGGCCTCATAGAATGAGTTTGGGAGTGTTCCTTCCTCTGCAATTTTCTGGAAGTTTGAGAAGGATGGGTGTTAGCTCTTCTCTAAATGTTTGAGGGAATTCACCTGTGAAGCCATCTGGTCCTGGACTTTTGTTTGTTGGAAGATTTTTAATCACAGTTTCAATTTCATTACTTGTGATTGGTCTGTTCATATTTTCTATTTCTTCCTGGTTCAGTGTTTGATGGTTATACCTTTCCTAGAATTTGTCCATTTCTTCCAGGTTGTCCATTTTATTGCCATAGAGTTGCTTGTAGTAGTCTCTTAGGATGCTTTGTATTTCTGCGGTGTCTGTTGTAACTTCTCCTTTTTCATTTCTAATTTTATTGATTTGAGTCCTCTCCCTCTTTTTCGTGATGAGTCTGTCTAAAGGTTTATCAATTTTGTTTATCTTCTCAAGAACCAGCTTTTAGTTTTTTTGATTTTTGCTATTGTCTTCTTTGTTTCTGTTTCATTTATTTCTGCTCTGATATTTATGATTTCTTTCCTTCTCCTAACTTTGGCTTTTGTTTGTTCTTCTTTCTCTAGTTTCTTTAGGTGTAAGGTTAGGTTGTTTATTTGAGGTGTTCGTTGTTTCTTAAGGTAGGATTGTATTGCTAAAAACTTCCCTTGTAGAACTGCTATGGCTGCATCCTATAGGCTTTGGTTCATCGTGTTTTCATTGTCATCTGTGTCTAGGTACTTTTTGATTTCTTCAGTGATCTCTTGGTTATTTAATAACGTATTGTTTAGCCTCCATGTGTTTGTGTTTTTTATGTTTTTTTCCCTGTAATTGATTTCTAATCTTATAGCGTTGTGGTCAGAAAAGATGCTTGATATGATTTCAATTTTCTTAATTTTACTGAGGCTTGATTTGTGACCCAAGATGTGATCTATCCTGGAGAATGTTCTGTGCACACTTGAGAAGAAAGTGTCATCTGCTGTTTTGGGATGGAATGTCCTATAAATATCAATTAAATCTGTCTGGTCTATTGTGTCATTTAAAGCTTGTGTTTCCTTATTAATTTTCTGTTTGGATGATCTGTCCATTTGTGTAAGTGAGGTGTTAAAGTCCCCCACTATTACTGTGTTACTGTCGATTTCCTGTTTTATAACTGTTAGCAGTTGCCTTAGGTATTGAGGTGCTTCTATGTTGGGTGCATATATATTTATAATTGTTATATCTTCTTCTTGGATTGATCCCTTGATCATTATGTAGTGTCCTTCCTTGTCTCTTGTAACATTCTCTATTTTAAAGTCTATTTTATCTGATATGAGTATTGCTACTCCAGCTTTCTTTTGATTTCCATTTGCATGGAATATCTTTTTCCATCCCCTCACTTTCAGTCCATATGTGTCCCTGGGTCTGAAGTGGGTCTCTTGTAGACAGCATATATATGGGTCTTGTTTTTGTATCCATTCAGTGAGCCTGTGTCTTTTGGTTGGAGCATTTAATCCATTCACGTTTAAGGTGATTATCAATATGTATGTTCCTATTACAGTTTCTTAATTGTTTTGGGTTTGTTTTTGTTGGTCCTTTTCTTCTCTTGTGTTTCCCACTTAGAGAAGTTCCTTTAGCATTTGTTGTAGAGCTGGCTTAGTGGTGCTGAATTCTCTTAGCTTTTGCTTATCCGTAAAACTTTTGGTTTCTCCATCGAATGTGAATGAGATCCTTGCCGGGTAGAGTAATCTTGGTTGTAGGTTCTTCCCTTTCATCACTTTAAATATGTCATGCCACTCCCTTCTGGCTTGCAGAGTTTCTGCTGAGAATTCAGCTGTTAACCTTATGGGAGTTCCCTTGTATGTTATTTGTCCTTTTTCCCTTGCTGCTTTCAATAATTTTTCTTTGTCTTTAATGTTTGCCAGTTTGATTACTATGTGTCTCGGCGTGTTTCTCCTTGGGTTTATCCTGTATGGGACTCTCTGCGCTTCCCGGACTTGGGTGGCTATTTCCTTACCCATATTAGGGAAGTTTTCGACTATAATCTCTTCAAATATTTTCTCGGGTTCTTTCTCTCTCGTCTCCTTCTGGGACCCCTATAATGCGAATGTTGTTGCATTTAATGTTGTCCCAGAGGTCTCTTAGGCTGTCTTCATTTCTTTTCATTCTTTTTTCTTTATTCTGTTCCACAGCAGTGAATTCCACCATTCTGTATTCCAGGTTACTTATCCATTCTTCTGCCTCAGTTATTCTCCTATTGATTCCTTCTAGTGTATTTTTCATTTCAGTTATTGTACTGTTCATCTCTGTTTGTTTGTTCTTTAATTCTTCTAGGTCTTTGTTAAACATTTCTTGCATCTTCTCGATCTTTGCCTCCCTTCTTTTTCCGAAGTTCTGGATCGTCTTCCCTATCATTATTCTGAATTCTTTTTCTGGAAGGTTGCCTATCTCCACTTCATTTAGTTGTTTTTCTGGGGTTTTGTCTTGTTCCTTCATCTGGTACATAGCCCTCTGCCTTTTCATCTTGTGTATCTTTCTGTGAATGTGGTCTTTGTTCCACAGCCTGCAGGATTGTAGTTCTTCTTGCTTCTGCTGTCTGCCCTCTGGTGGATCTACTATTATTTTTTTATAAATCATTTATTAGAGAAAGAATGTAGCTGCCACTAATATCTTCCCAAACTCAGTATAAATGATTTTTGAATAATTCAAGTTTTGGATTATTCATATCCACTTGACCTTCTCCAGTAGCAGAAATCTTTAAGAGTTGATGGTTTGCAGGTATTTGAAGAAGCCATTATGCAAACGCAAATATCATGTCCACTAAAGATATTTGTGGTAGGCGTTATGGCAGACACAAAAAAGCATAATGTATTCTCTCAAAGGTTCACCGTCATTTTTGAGAAAATATACCTGATACATGTTTCTCATTAAATAACAATAAAATTTTTAAATGGCTCTTTGAGAGGATGATGACAATCACAAGATAATGCATAGTTATACCAACAGCAATTCAGAGAAGAGATACATAACTGCTGGCTAAAATAAGTGATCTAGACAAGTTTGGTGGAACAGATGGATTTTAAACTACGGTTTTAAAGGTCAATAGAATTAAAGGAAGGAGCAGTGAAAGGAAGGGCATAAACGGTTGAGTAGAACAGCATGGGAGACTAAACAATCCATAATAGAGAATGTCTTTATGCATAAACAAACTAGCATCATTATTGCACTTAGTTTGGACTTGGGACTTGAGTGAATAGAGAGTATCTGTGATCCAGTTTGAACTCTGTGCCTCTCAGCCCAGGGGTTTTTGCCAAGTTCTTCTGGTAGCGAAGTTCAACACTGCAAAGGAAGCAACAACTGTTGCTTGGTGGGCTCTCTTGGGTTATTGCAGGACTAGATTTCAGGGCACATCAGATGGAGTATCTGCTTCGGAGAAACACTGCCTAGTATCACCCAGTCTTGCTCCACTAGGCCCCCGGAAGGACTTTGTGCTTATCACTTAAAAGTGAGACATCTGATCTAGTGATCCCACTCTTGGGCATATATCTGGACAAAACTATAATTCAAAAAGATACATGCACCCCAGTGTTCATAGCAGCACTATTTACAATAACCAAGACATGGAAGCAACCTAGATGTTCATTGACAGATGAATGGATGAAGAAGATGTGGTACATATACAATGGAATATTACTCAGCCATAAAAAAGAATGAAATAATGCCATTTGCAGCAACATGGATGCAACTAGGGAATATCATACTAAGTGGGGTAAGCCAAAAAGGGACAAATACCATATGATATCACTTATATGTGGGATGTAAAATATGACACAATTGAACCTATGTACAAAACAGAAATAGACTCACAGACATAGAGAACAGAGTTGTGGTTGCCAAGGGGGAGAGAGGGTAGGGGAGGGAAGGAAGGGGAGTTTGGGATTAGCAGAGGCAAATTTTTATATATAGGATGGATAAACAACAAGGTCCCACTGTAGAGCACAGGGAACTATATTCAATCTCCTGTGACAAACCATAATGGAAGAGAATATGAAAAATATATATATATGTAGGTATAGCTGAGTCACTTTGCTGTACAGAAGAACTTAACACAACATTTTAAATCAACTATACTTCAATAAAATTTAAAAAAGAAAAAAGAATCAAGACCATCTAGGGAACCGGTCCATAAAGGGCACAGAGAAGAGCATAGGACTTAGTTGGGCCTCAGACAAGGAAATGCGCTAATGGGTCTCTGAACCTTTGATTTGGGATAAACATCTTTTGCCACCCTTAAAAGAGGATTCAGTAAGGCATTGTCTTAGGCATCCATGATCTGAGCATTTGTATTTGAGGAGGGAGTACAAGCAAAACCTCTGTGGTCAAATTCACATGGTGAAGACAAATTCAAAGAGATTTTTTTTTCTTATGAAATAATATCCATCAAGTACAGTAGTGTGGTTCCCAAGGATGCAAGATGGAGGTGGACTGGAGTCTCTGCTTTTTCTCCTGTATTACCAAGAGTTATTTCTCTCTTTCTCTCCTTCCATCCTCATTCTCTTCCCTCCTCCCTTTTCCCTGAATTTGTCATTAGTGTTTTATTGATGGTTTTTTCTTTTTTACTCTTTTCAGGTAACCAGGAGTCTAGGTCTCACCCTACCTGTGGAACTTCCAAGATGAAAAAAACGTGGTGACCATTAGTAAGGAGACAAGTGCAGTCTTAATCAGGAAAAACTTTCACCAAACCTAATCATCATTTGAATAAAGGTAAAGAGTGGCCGGGTTTGGGTCTGTTAATAAACAGGGGGCCAGGTAGAAATTTCTGGAGTATCAGAAATACAGCTCCAGAGTGGAGCAGGCATTACATTTACAGAAGTCCAAAGGCGGCCCAAGCCTACTAGAGGCGGGTGATAACCAGTCCATCAGCCAGGCGCACCCCATTCAAGGAGCATCATATTTGGCCAGCAGGGAAGACTGTCTTCTCCAGCGCTAGCCTCCTCCTGGGTCGCTTTCTTGAGCCTCAGATACAACACCAGCGAGCCCAGTCTCCTCTCTTTCAAAAAATGACTCACAATCTAATTTGTGTGATTCTAATTCCTTACTCTGTAAATGAACAAATGGTCTCCCCAAACAATGCAGAGATGTGTTAAAATTTTACATATATGCCTTTGGGGTTTTCTTTTTAGAGCAGTAATAGATGAAATCAGTTCACATTCTACTGGCTCTTTTCATTAAAATTCAAAACAGCATTTCTCTCTCATCCATGCCTACCTCTCCTCAGAGACTCTCCCTTTGATGTCTAGTTTTTCACTAATGAAATACAATAACTAGTATGGCATTCTGGAGGGCTATTTATAAAGCTCAAGCATACAGATAGAAACTTCCAATGACCAGTTTTGGCTGTGACACACGATAAAGTAAAGGTGTTAGTGGAAGGCTTCAGCTGGTACTATGACCAGTTGCTCCCTTATTTCACGACGAAGGTCCGCAGAACTCGTGTTTCTCGAGAAAAATCCTGTCTGGGTAGACTTAACCACTAGCTTTACTCATGCCAACAACCTAAAAGGCAAGTACTGACAAAAATAAACCAATCTGTCCCCAAACATGCCAGCCTAGGGTGCACTTCTACTAAAAATTAGAATCAAAGCCTCTGGGAGTGAAAAGAAACTGAAACTGGACTCCAAATGAACCTAACCTAGTTCTTTACATAAACCTAGTGGACTAAATCTAGGAGTTTCTGTATGAGTAAGAGAAGGTGTGACATCAGTCGTGCAGACAACTAAGGGAATTCTATAATAGATAGATACTAAGTGAAAAATGTTATTTTAGTTCCCTGAAAAAAAATTTCTGTGAAAATCATAATCAGTACAAAAAATTTAATTCCCTTCTATAGAAGCTGCTCTTATAGATCTGATATGGGGCAGAAGGGACGTGAGATGAAAGTATACTGTTCAAGAAACAGAATTCCTTCCTTGCCCCTCTTTATTCTCCCACGTAGGAATAACCAATAATCTGCATTAATAACAGGCATGTTATTGATGGTTTGGCTTCTGAAAGTAATTGGAGTATGTAAGATTGCTTGATTGGTTAAAATGTAGTGTTAGGGGAATTGAAGGATGGACAGAAAATTGACAGGTATATTGACAATAAAAACAGTGACCATAATAATAATGTATTGTATTATCAGAAGCATCTGGTCCTACTTTAAATGACTCTGTGCTCCTGAGCTTTTGCAGTATGTTCCTGGATAATGCATTATTTTGTCCTCTTCTTTGAAGCTGGTTGTCACTTTTTATAGTCATTAAAATGCCTACGTATAGTATTTTTCAAAGTGTAATATTCATGCCTTTCATGAGCGTGCAGGTGAGTATGTGTGTGTCCGTGCATATCTGTTTGTGTGCCCATTTATGTCTTAATATACACATTTTTGCACTTCCTGAAATTCACCTTTATTTCTATTAGTTGAGGCTAGAAAGTAATTGAATTCTGGTGAAATGCAACTCTACTGTCATCTTGATGATATTTGTTAGAGAGAATTTTGACTTTGGTGTGTGAGTTTTTGTGACTTGGTAGTAACCAGTGTTTTATATCGCTTTCTAATTTTTCAATTTATTTTGAAATAGTTCAGTCATACAGAAGGGTATTGAAATGATATTATAGAAATGTATGTACATCTCACTCAACTTAAGAAATGATATATTACCAAAAGAATTGATACTCCTTTTTGAGGCCTCTTTGATCAAAATTTACACCCTTCTATAGATAATCACAGCCTAGGTTTTGGTGGATTTCTTTGGAGTTTAATTATGTGTGTATGTTTGCTTGAATAATATTTAATGTTTTAAGCTTTACATAAATTGTAAACTGTTTTTGTCCTTCTGAAATTTGCTGTCTTCATTCAGCATTAAGCTTAGATTTTTGTCTCTATGGTTACATGTAGCTCTGGGCCCATGGATTTTTCATTGCTGTTTATTATTCTATGGGATAGATAAACAATAATTGAAACATTCTCTTAATGATTGGCATTTGGGTTCTTCTTATTTTTGCTATCATGAAGTTGCTACCAATAGTACTGTTGTGTTTGTGCCTATATGTACATGCATGAGAGTTTATCGAGCACATAGACCTAAGAGCAGAATGTCTGGGTAACAGGGTATTAATGACATTGATAGATATTGCCAACTTGATTTCTAAATTTTTGTACAGATTTATACTCCTAGCGTCAGTGTATCCTGACCGTAAGTAAAATGAACAGGTTTTAACTTTCATTTCTTTGATTACTAGTGAATTTGAGAAAACTTTATACATACACATACATATGCTCGCAGGCTTGTAAGTTCTGCCTAAGTTTGAGGGTAGAACAAAACTGCATAGAAAATGGTACAGATGAACTGGTTTGCAAGGCAGAAATAGAGACACAGATGTAGAGAATAAACATATGGACACCAAGAGGGGGAAAAAGGGGTGGGATGAATTGGGAGATTGGGATTAACATATATACACTAATATGTATAAAATAGATAACTAATGAGAACCTGTTGTATAGCACAGGGAACTCTACTTCACTGTGCTATACAGTAGAAACTAATACAACATTGTAAAACAACTAGACCCCAATTAAAGAAAAAAACTGCATAGGCACAAGGTGGTGGTTGGCTGCTACTGTGAGATAGGCAGGAAACCTGCCCATGTCCTGGAGCCTTCTCTAAAGAAAGGTGAAAGCCATCTGCTGTGGGAATGGCGAAGTGAGGCAGGAGGAGAGGAGGTTTTATATATAGCCTTTTAACAGCAATCATGATAGAAAATTTCCCTAGGATAATACCCTTGTCGCTATTGGAACTATTAACCTTATCTTTCAAGTATTGCATGACCTATAATACGAATTCAATAAATATAACATCCCTACCTAACCACTTAGTTCTTCTATGAGGGTAGGGGAAAAGGGAATGGGAGAGAATGCATAAAGACAGTAATTCCTAACTCATTAAATTGAGTGAGATATAATTAAGTAAGGTATAAAGTGCTCAGCCCTAAAGTGGGAAAAGGATATTCGCTCAAGAAAGGTAAGCTACGAGACTCCCCTGGTGGTGCAGTGGTAAAGAATCTGCCTTACAATGGAGGGGACATGGGTTTGATCCCTGGTCAGGAAACTAAGATCCCACATGCCGCAGGGCAACTAAGCCCACGTGCCACAACTACTCGCGTGCCTCACCTAGAGCCCTTACGCCACAAACTACGGAGTCCACACGCCCTGGAACCCGCACACCACAACCACAGAGCCCACACACCCTGGAGCCTGCATGCCACAACTAGAGAAGAGAAAACCCGCATGCCACAACTAGAGAGAAGCCCGCGCAGCACAACTAAGAGCCCGCGTGCTGCAACGAAAGATCCCACATACCTCAATGAGGATCCCGCGTGCCGCAACTAAGACCCGATGCAGCCAAAAATAAATAAAATAAATAAGTAAATAATAAATAAATCTTACAAAAGAGACAGGTAAGTTAGAAAAGATTTTTTAAGGAAAATAAAGATAACTTCTCATAATATGCCACTTACAGTGTTCCGTGAGGTTACATAAGGACGTCTTCCCATGCCAGCCCTTAATTCACTGTCTCCAGGCTATTTTGGATTTGGAGATCAGACAGTCCAGCTTACTAGAAGTAAGAGTAAATAAGTGTTGAGGTTTGTCTGAGTATCTTTCCTATGAGTAAAGAACAGGAGATGTTGGTACTTTGATCGGACGCATTTTTATAACTTATATTTTGTTCTTGGCTATGTTCCTGATAGGTGACAACTTGAGAACTGAAAGAATGAGGATTTCTTTCCTTCTTTCTTATAAATGTCAGTAGACTGTAATAGCTTACTCTCCAAAAATAAGCATTAGTCTAGGAAAGAAGTGGAGGGAGGTTTTTCTCTTCCCAATAAGCCAAGAAGAGGATATATTAATACTCTTTTACAAACTCAAAGAAATAATAACTAACAATTAAGCATCTAAGTTTTTACTGTGTATGGCCTCAAAATTTATGTTCCAAAGCGACATGATATGATACACATAACAACTTAGGAACAATCTGTAACATTGAAAGTATGATTATCCATCAGGGTTTAAATCTCAGTATAACCTAACAATCGCAGAACATCTTTTCCAATAAATAAAATATATTTAAATGGAAGCTAGGTCATACAGGTGGTTCTAAAAGACTATATAAACCATGATTTAGCCAGACCCCAATATTAATAGTATGTGCCTGAACACTAGATTACTTCAGATGTGAGGAGGAAGAAGAAAATGCCCTTTTACTTTAATACTGTCCCGTCTCTCTTTATGAGTCTTATGTTGCCTTTTTTGCCCCTCTCTTAAGAGTATCTGTATTTTCATGCTGTCCCAAATCCTCCATTCCTTCCTGGTTAAAGCTCTGTGTCTCTAAGTCATTCAGTGAAATTGAGATAATATTAAAGCAGGCTAATTGAACTAATTCACACTAACATGAAAATGGTTTCTTAATCCTTCCAAAGGAATTTGAATTCTTAAAAGGTAGCTTTGATAAGCTAATTGAATTCTCAGTATCAGTATTTCAGGCACCTTAAGTAAGTAGAAAATTCAATTAATATTTGGTGAGGTATTTGGAACGATGGGAGATGACTTAGATATCATCACTGCCTTAGGAATTGCTTTTCATAATCTATTCTCTCCCAATAATAGAGACATTCAAATTTCTCCAATAATATCTACTTTCCATAATAGTAATAGATATATCTAGAGAGGGCTTTTTAAATGGTCATGGTCATATTTTTATATCAAAGACTGGTATACAAGGGCTTCTTTCAGAAGATAAAAATAATCACTTTTGAAACGTTTGTGTTTTATTTTTATCTTTTGAAATTAGTCTTTTGGGCTTTGTTTTTTATATTCCTGATGGAGTTGATGGGAAAAGATAATTCGTAGACTCTGAAAAGAAAACACTTCATCCTTTATGCTCCCTCTCATTCTGACTCCAACAATAAATAAAGAAAAAAATGGGAAGGGGAGGATGAAAGAAAAGAAGCGAAGACAACCTACATATCGGAAGTAATTATTCATCCTAGATCTTGACATAGAAGGAAAGCTTTAAAAAGAGGCTTGCCTCTGTGTTTTGCAATAGAAATGAATATTAGCATGAAAGGATGTTATCTGCCAAAGCAGTGAAAGATTAACCTTAAAGTTAAAAGGAAATAAAATCAAGTTTCATGTGATCATAAAAATGTATTGGACACAATTACAGATCTGGTCTTCTAGTCAATGAATACCTGATTCTTGAAATAAATGGTTTTAGAGATAGCAATGTAAGGAGTATTTTGACACAATGGTTATGATATCTAAATTGTATTAGTGATTCATAGTCCAGTGAGTCCATGCTTACGTTGTACTTGATGACGAGACAACCTGCTCTTTGACAAAATGGTGACATGTGACCTAAGCCTTTTCTAAGTCCTGCTGGAGGTCACTGATCCAGAAGAAATAGAAAATGATTCTTGCTCATCTTTTAAAGATTCCTGTGTTTCATCCAAGCATTCTCATTGATTGACTCTCATTACTATGCCTGCACTGAAGTCTCATAAGCCACGCCTGTCTTTCTCTCTTCTGGTCTGTTCAGCTCAGACCCTTCTTTGAACGAGGCTGAATTGAAACAGAAATTTGGATTTCTACTTCACTTTCGTCCTCACTTCTCAAGGATCAGAATTTTCCCAACACAGCATTTATTTTTTAAAAGAGAAACGTCCTTCAGGAGTTGTTCTGTTCTTAAAACTGCTGGCAACAATCTGATGTTAAGCAAAGCTTCAGTCAGGGAATTCCATTCACGAATGGGGTGCTTAATTTGTTCATTCATCTGTTCACAAAGATTTATTAGGCCCCTATTATATGCCAAGTACTAGATTAATTGCCAGACAGAAAGCAGTGAGCAAGAGAGACCGTCTCACATCTTAGGAAGCTTAGCACTGAGGCAGAAAGACAGAGCTGAACGATAATTACAAGATTGAGGATGTTATCTTCTTTCTTTCTTTCTTTTTCTTAAACTGAAGTGTAGTTGACTTACAATGCTGTGTCAGTTTCAGGTGTACAGCAAAGTGAATCAGTTATACATATACATATATCCACCCTTTTTCTTTTTAAGATTCTTTTCCCATGTAGGCCATTACAGAGTACTGAGTATTCCCTGTGCTATACAACAGGTTATTGTTAGTTATCTGTCACCTTCCCCTCTCCTAACCACCTCTTTTCCTGAAAGGATGGCGATGCCAATCCCATCCCTAGGTTGCCCTTCCCCCACAGACCTCACTTTCTAGCCTTGAACACGCTCCTGTTTTTTCAGCTTAGACTAGCATTGCCTCTAGCACAGTTATATGAGTCTGTGAACATTTCTTTCTGCAGTAAACATGCAGGTTATTACAAGATATTGAATACAGTTCCCTGTGCTGTACAGTAGGACCTTGTTTATCTATTTTATATGTAGTAGTGTGTATCTGTTAAACCCAAACTCCTAAGTTACCTCTCCCCTCCTTTTCCCCTTTGGTTACCATAAGGATGTTATAAGGTGAGAAGTGCATGTACCATCAGGGCATACATAGTAAAGGCCTTTTGGAAGAAGGCATTTAAGCAGAAACCAGAAGGATCAGTAAGAATGGCAAATGCTAAAAGTGGGGAGGGCTTATGCAGAAAGTACAACTTATGTGAATACTCTGAGGTGAAAGAGAATATGACCCATTTACAGAAAAGCAGTTCTTTATCGCCAACACATGGAGAATGAGGTCAGGAGTGCAAGGGTGAGATTTTAGAGAAAGGTGTGATTCGTATCACAGGGGACCTTGTGGTCATGCCAAAGAGTTGGTCTTTTTCCTTAAGGCCATGACAGATTTTTAAGCTGGGGAGTAACATTTGCATTTTAAAATTATCTCTCTGCCTGTAATTGTAAAACTAGATCTGAGAATTGTGAGATTGGATGCAAGGAATCCATTTATGAAGTTATTACAAACCTCTGGCTCCAGAAACATGGTAGCCTAAGATATCAGAAAAAATATTCTTGCTGTAAATAGCTAGACGTTCTGAAAAGAAAAAATAGTTTAAGGAAGTGTGTGTGGTCATAAGAAATATAGATGACAGAAATGAAGGAGCTAAAATCCCAAAGAAGCCAGCAAGAGAGCCAGCACTGGCTGTCTGGGAGAGTTGACACTACCCAGTCATTTGCAAGCTTAGGTTTTAATACCCAGAAAGGGACAATGGTGTTGTCTTGAGCCTGAATGAGGTGAGAAGTTGGAACTAAGATCTCAAAGGGCTGCACCCTCAATAAAAGCGTGAAATAGATAAAAATCCACCCATCAGCAGAGGGACATAGGATGAAACTTTGAACTCCTGTCTTTCTTAAGATGGCCTTGAGAAAGGGTACTCTCATCTGAGAGTTTGAGCTCCTGGGCCTTCACCTCACACAGATTTGGGGTTCATATTTATACTACCAACTTGGACCAAGAACACCCAGGAAACCAAACACAAAATTCTTCAGGAGAAATGTTCCCATAACCCATACCACAAACAATATTCATGGAAAAACAAAACAATACAAATGTCTGCTAAGAATGGTTTCAAGAACAAAATTTGATATTTTTAGAAGGAAATAGCTTATAATGGATGAGAATTGTTGGAGATAACAATCCACATATTCAAACTGGAAAGAATTCAGGAAAATGAAATGACATTCTGGAAGGGAATTTGAAATTAGTAGGTATAAACAGCAAAAAAGAAGGAACAGACTCTAAGAAACAGATGCTAATAAAAATGATAGAGAAGGGCCCGTGGGCCGTGGCCGCTGGGCCTGCACGTCCGGAGCCTGTGCTCTGCAACGGGAGAGGCCACAGCGGAGAGAGGCTCGCGTACCGCAAAAAAAAAAAAAAAAAAAAAAACCAAACAAAAAAAAATGATAGAGAAAATGGGGGCTAAAAGAACTTCTAGAAATGAAAGACATAGTCGCTTAAATTAAGTCAGTGGACAGGTTAAAAATTCTATTAGAAATAGCTAAAGAGAAAATTAATTAACTACAATTTGGATCTGATAAAGTTACCCAGAATGCAGCATAGAAATCTACAGAAATGATTATCACAAAAGAAAAGTCGAGAAAAATAGAAGATACAATAGGTAAGATCAACGTGCTCAATAGGAATTCCTGAAGTAATACACAGAGAATGAGGGACAGACAATATTCAGAGAGAAAATTGTATTGCTCTTTAATTGATTAAAAATGAAAGCAAACGTATGATAGCAATTCAAGGGAAGACTTTCTGAAGGAGTTGATGTATGTGTGGTGTAGTAAATTGCAAATAGGTGTTAGCCAGGTAAGACTATTTTTTTTTTGCCTTTTAAAAAATCGTGACATAATTTACATACTATAAAATTCACCCATTAGTTCTCCAAAGAAGATATACAGATAGCCAACAAACACATGAAAGGATGCTCAACATCACTAATCATTAGAGAAATGCAAATCAAAACTACAATGAGGTATCACCTCACACCAGTCAGAAGGGCCATCATCAAAAAATCTACAAACAATAAATCCTGGAGAGGGTGTGGAGAAAAAGGAACCCTCCTGCACTGTTGGTGGGAATGTAAATTGATACAGCCACTATGGAGAACAGTATAGAGGTTCCTTAAAAGACTAAAAATAGAACTACCATATGACCCAGCAATCCCACTACTGGACATATACCCTGAGAAAACCATAATTCCAAAAGAGTCATGTACCACAATGTTCATTGCAGCTCTATTTACAATAGCCAGGACATGGAAGCAACCTAAGTATCCATTGACAGATGAATGGATACAGAAGACGTGGCACATATATACAATGGAATATTACTCAGCCATAAAAAGGAACGAAATTGAGTTATTTGTAGTGAGGTGGATGGACCTAGAGTCTGTCATACAGAGTGAAGTAAGTCAGAAAGAGAAAAACAAATACCGTTTGCTAACACATGTATATGGAATAAAAAAAAAATGGTTCTGAAGAACCTAGGGGCAGGACAGGAATAAAGACCCAGATGTAGAGAATGGACTCGAGTCCACGGGGAGGGGGAAGGGTAAGCTGGGACGAAGTGAGAGAGTGGCACAGACTAATATATACTACCAGATGTAAAATAGATAGTTAATGGGAAGCAGCCGCATAGCATAGGGAGATCAGCTCAGTGCTTTGTGACTACCTAGAGGGGTGGGATAGGGAGGGAGACGCAGAGGGAGGGGATATGGGGATATATGTATGCATATAGCTGATTCACTTTGTTAAAAAGCAGTAACTGGGCTTCCCTGGTGGCACAGTGGTTGGGGGTCTGCCTGCCAATGCAGGGGACACGGGTTCAAGCCCTGGTTTGGGTAGATCCCACATGCCGCGGAGCGGCTAGGCCCGTGAACCACAATTGCTGAGCCTGCGTGTCTGGAGCCTGTGCTCCGCAACAGGAGAGGCCGCGATAGTGAGAGGCCCGCGCACCGCGATGAAGAGTGGCCCCCACTTGCCGCAACTAGGGAAAGCCCTCGCACAGAAACGAAGACCCAACATAGCCATAAATAAATAAGTGAAAAAAAAGGAGAACAAACCACTCAAAAGTCATAAGGAGAGTGTGTTTCCTTTAAAAAAAAAAAAAGCAGTAACTAACACACCATTGTAAAGCAATTATACGCCAATAAAGATGTTAAAAAAAATTCACCCATTGAAATCGTACAACTTAATGGATTTCAGCATATTCACAAGGTTATACAATTCTCACCATTATCTAATTCCAGACCTCCAAAAAGAAACTCCATACCCGTTGGCCATCACTCTCCATTCCCTGTCTCCCTCCAACCCTGGGCAACCGCTAATGTAGTTTCTGTCTCTATGGATTGCTAATTCTGAACATTTAATACAAATGAATCATATAATGTATGGCCTTTTGTATCAGACTTCTTTCACTTAGCATAATGCTTCAAGATTCATCCATGTTGTAGCACATATCAGTACTTCATTCCTTTTTATTCCATTGTATGGAAATGCCACGTTTCGTTTATCCATTCCTCAGGTGATAGACATTTGGATTATTTCCACTTTTTGATGATTATGAATAATGTTGCTGTAAACATTCGTGTACGAGGTTTTGTGTGAATACGTGTTTTTTTATTTTCTTGAATATCTTCTTAGGAGTAGAATTGTTGGGTCTATATGGTAACTCTACATTTAGCTTTTTAAGAAAACTGCCAGACTGTTTGCCCTGCAGCTGCAGCATTTTACATTCCCATAGCCAGGTAAGACAGTATGTAGGTATGTGTACATGCATAAGGGAAGGAGAAATGGAGGGAGAGAAATACTTACATCAGGGACGTGACAGTGACCAAAAGGAAAAGCAATGGCATTAGAGTCAGAATAGCACGAATCAAACCCAGAAGATGAGCAATTGTATTTTACGTTGAAGAAAATAGAAATTGTTTGGTATTGCTCCAGCACAAAATTGCAAGGCAGAGGATTTAGAGATTTAAGACAAGCAAGATTGTTACCACCTCTCATGTCACCTTGGGCAATTCAGGTAACATCTCTGAGCTCTGGTTTATTCATCTGAAAAGTGGGATTAACACTTCTCATCCTGTCAACCTCCCAGGATTATGGGAATCAAATGGCAAAGAGGCTACAAAAGTGCTCGTAAGATTGAGGGTGTAGTAATAGCAGAAAGCTAGCTTCAGCATAAGCGTAACAAGGTTGATGCCCAGGCACGGCCTCAGTGTAGCTCATATAGTTTTGATCTCCAACAAAGCCATAGATTCCTCCTGTTTTTCACTTCTCAAGTGAAAAACATTGATGCACACCAACCATCCTTCAGAAAACAATTCATGTGACATGTCCTTCTGATAGTGAGTAAACATCTGAAATAATGTTATTGATTTACTATCAACTTAACAGTCTGTTGAGGTGTTCTTTGGGGAAGAACTAATAATGTACTTTTTCACAGTAATTCTTCTACCTAATTTGTTCCACGATACTTCATTTCGTGTTAAATACTCTAATAAACGAAAATCTCAGAGGTTTAAACAGTTTATTTGTTTACATAATAGTCCAAGATGGTCAACAGGGGCAAGGGAAGATGGGGAGCACATGGGAAGGCTCTGTTTCCATTCAGTCATTCTGGGAGCCAAGATGTAGTTCTTTCTTGCTGGGAGCTTCCAATGTCATAAGAAAAATGAGGCATAACAATAAATAATGTCAAATATATATATGAGCCGCCACATGATGTTGGGGTCTGGGAGGTTGCAATGGAAGAAGCAGGTCCAAGGTTTGCAGTGGTCTGTGATGAGTTCCTGTATAAAGATGGATGCCTTAACATAGTGGAGAGGTATTCCACGAAGGAGACACGAGAGGAGTAAAATTTTGGAGGTGGAAGAAGCCAAAGTGATTTCAAATGAGGCAAGCATTTCTCCCTTTTTAGAAGTGTGCCATGGTTGTGTAAGATGTTAACATTAGGGGAAGCTGGGTGAAGGGTATACAGGAACCCTCTGTACTAGCTTACAACTCTCATGTAAATCTAAAATATAAACAAGTTTTTAAAAATTGTGTGTGTGTGTGTGTGAGAGAGAGAGACAGACAGAGAAAGAGAGAGAGAGAGTGAGAGAGAGAGAGAGAGAGAGAGAGAGAGAGAGAGAGAGAGAGGGTTTAGGTGTGTCTGTGAGGAATGTAATAATGAAGGACACAACTAGGATGGAGGAAATGGGAGAATCACTGTAGTTGTCCAGCTGCACAACTGAGGCAACTGATGCAGAAAGAACAGGTGTTTGTCCAAAGGCACATAGCCACTTAGAAGCAAAACTGTGACTAGCCCACTCTAGTGTTCTTTATACAGAATAAAACAAGCTTGAAAATGAGCTTGAACAATTGGAGAGATCCTGAGTAGAGAGTATTTGCGACCAAATACATTGTCAGTAAATTTGTGCTCATTATGGCTTCAGACTATACAAGTTAAGTCATGGGAAGCAAACTTCTAAAAATGATTGATGTCAAATTTAACAAATTAAGAGTTAAAATATGCTCTTCCCCATAAGTAACCTACAGGATGATTTACTTCACCATATGTGACTAATGTTCTGGTTTTAATCAGCAGCATATTGCATAGCGAATGCTTACCTGTGACCTGGTCCACTAAAATTAATTGGTAAACATGGCTGTATTTTTAGAATGTAATTGCAACATTTATTAATGAAGGGATGAAACAGCATCTCATGGTTTCGTGTCTGTCAATAGGGATTTCATAAGGGCATTAAATAATATGATTACAGGGTCCAGGGTGGAGCTCTGACATTCCATTTTAGATTATGTTATTTTCATAGTTTCTTGAATGGAGATGGGGATGATAGATGTTGGAAAACCTTCCTGTAAATATGCAGCAAGGAAAAATATGTGTGTGTGTGTATATATATATGTACACACATATACATGTATGTGTATTTATAAATTACACATATATATCTAATCTGTAGATTTAATCCTCCTTTGCTTGAATAGTCACTAAAAATATTAACAATAATAATTTATTATATTATTTTATACAGTTGTATAATAACCATCACATATAGAACTTTCTACATGCCAGGTATAGTTTTAAGCCATTCAGATACATCAACTCAGAAAGTACAAGGAATGCCTGATTTACAAGTAATTAGCCAACAGACAACATCCTCCATTCCCTGTGTACAGGTGACCCTACGCAAAACCACTAGATTACCAGTTGCCACGGAAAGAAAGCCACTGAGGAAGAAATGGTACCTTTTCTCCAGATTCAGACTTAGGAGAATAAAAATTAGGTAGGGGAGTTTAGGAGGCCTGGTTAGGAAGAGACTCATAGGCTCTTGTGCCCCTACGACGTCCCTTCCCATCAGTCACCCAACCCCTGCAGTCACACACACCACGTCCTCATGTAAATCTCCTTGCCCTCCAAAGCTGCCTAAATGTTTCACTTCAGCTGTGTATACTGGAAATTTTGCCAGTAAGAAATTTACTTGTAATAACAAGGATTTTCTTAAAAAATGATACTTCCCCAGTCTGAGATATTAGAGTATTAATCAAATAAAAATTCCTGTAGATTCATTCAAGGGGAAGTTTGCTTCTTCCTACTTGATGGAAGAATGTTTGTTAGAGGGGCCAAGTCCCATGGAGCCAAGCAAGACAGTGAAAGGAGATAACGAGTGAGTGAGTGTGATGGGGAGTAAGATGTGCTCTTTAGAATAGACTTGTTAAGACAAAGACTACACCAAGATGAGACTCGGAGTTGGTAGAGAGCAAGCCTGATGAATACTGAGGGAAGACATTTCCAGGCAGAGGGAACAAGACAGGAGATCCTGGGGTCTCTAAGGTATTGGAAAGACTTCCATTGGTACTCACGTGAGATGGCAAAACCTTGGAGAATTTTCAGCAGTGGAGTGATGTGAACTTGCTTACATCTTGCAGGATCTCTGTGGCAGTTCTGCTGGGAAATGACCATACAGAGGCAAGGGTAGGAAGAAGGGAGGTAAGTTAGACTACTGCAAGCAATGACAAGAATCTGATAGGAGCGGCGAATGGTTCTACCAGAGCAGCAGTGCATAGGTCAAAGTGTTATATTTGTTGAAGGATCGGATGTGAGGTGTGAGAGAAAGAAGAATCACCAATAACACCAAGATGGTTGGCCTGAAACACTGGAACCATTAAGTTACTATTATCTGAGATGTGGTAGGAGAAGGTATTGGGGAAGAGATCAGGAGTCCAGTCACGTACGTGTAGAGTGTGAGGTGTCAGTTAGATATTCAAGTGGAAATGGTGAGAAAAGAGTTGAAATTGGGAGCAACAGTAACTATAAAATTATGTGCCATCTTAAAGACTTGCAAGACGACCAGGATATCCTGAGGAAAGTTTTATTTTTTCTTTTATATTATCAAATTGGTGGAACACGAGCATTTGGGGACAAGGTATGACAGTCTTGAATAGACTACTGAAGATGGGCGGAAAGTTTCACTAGGACAAAGGCAAGAAAGTAAAGATAGGCGAGCATCCAAGGCAAACTTCAACCTTTTTAAATACTGCTCTGAAAGAAAAAAACCAATTTAATCCCTGTCTTGCACATCCCCTCTGCATGCCGTGGACTCCTGCCCTACCCAGCTTTCCAGAATTCACACTAATACCATTAGTTCAGCTTCTGGGGCTCCTTCATCTCCCAAGAAACCAATAGTTATTTATAACATTGTTTCTATGGATAATTCCAAATGATGCCCACCTCACTTGAAAATACAGCACTGCCTGGATTTTAAGAGCAAAATCATGCCTAATTAGGTAATTCAGTTCACATCTCAAATTGTCTGGGCTCCTTCACTATCACTTGCAGTTTTCTCCTCATATAGCTGCCAGTCATCCTTAGAGGGCACATGTTCGCTGCAAACAGCAAGTTGACGGGGCTTCCCCATGGGGCTTTAGAGGTTAGACCGTCATTCACAGCAACTCCTGACCTTCTGGAACAGAATGCTCTGCCATTGCTAGATTTTGTGACAACTTAGAGTCCTATGTACCCCCATACTGTCTCCAGAATTCTTTTTTTCCATTAATAAATTAATTAGAATTTTGTTTTGGGTGAATGTTGTGACACCTCTTGAGATAATTGGAGACGTCCTGGGGAGTTGCAGAACCAGAGTCAGGAATCACTTCTCTGAGATATTTTCATCTGAAAACTGGGGAAATTGTCACAAGAAAAATAAATGACATGTGGCGTTTTAGGCGACTGGGGGAAAAAAGGGTCTCTAATTGAGAAGCTGAGTGAAAGGACAGATAACTAACGATACAGAAGGATCAACCCAGTTCTGATGAGCAGCGGAACAAGTTGAGATGCAGGTTCTAGTCTCAGAGTTGTATATGGGCTGAACACATAGACACAGGATCCAGGAAGTACTATGCAGTTACCTTGCCCTGAATATTTAAGTGCTAGGGAGGCACAGTAAGAAGGACCCCCAGTTTTCCAGTAGAGATGATGGAAGGATCGTTATTGTCAACCTAGTGCTGCTTCACTTCTTCTCAAATGTAAATATGGATCTCCGTTATTCATGGCAGTTTATTAGGGGTTAGATTTCACTCCCCACGCCTCCACTCCAGCACCAGCCAGAACCCCATACAGAATGAATAACTGTTAAACTGGAACATGACTTGCAAAGCTGTAGACTTTTATTTTGATGGCTTCTGGCAAATGTCAAAAATGTTAACAATTTAGATTGTTTTCAGGGTTTCCTTTTGCTCTGACCTCCACCTTGTACTTGGCCCACCAGATTTTCAGTCTAGGCCAAAACTCAAATAACATGTTCAGGCAATGAAGCGAATTTTGATACTAAGGGAGAAAGGAAAGGGTGTCGTGATCAAACTCATGGATAGGCCCCAAAGTCATTCATTAGATATTAAATCCACGAGAAAACATAATCAAACGCTCAGATCACTGCTGAGGCTAGCCAAACTCCTACTTCCTGCCTGTCCCCCTCTGCTACAGGGCTGCCTATTCATGCCGTTAGCCTGGAAGCAGATGGGGTGAAAGAAGAGACTGAGTTGTGTTGTATAGTCATGAAAGGATATCTAAGAGGAGATGAGAACCCATAAAATAAAAATTTCACAGTTGAAAAAGAATGCTTAGTGTCCTCCAATCCAACTCCCTCATTTTACAGATGAGAAAGTAAAGTCAAGAGAAACAGAACGACTTGTCTAAGATATGAAAGCTGGGGTGAAGTGAGAGTAGCATCGACATATATGCACTACTGAATGTAAAGTAGATACCTTGTGGGAAGCAGCAGCATAGCACAGGGAGATCAGCTCAGTGCTTTGCGATGACCTAGAGGCGTGGGATAGGGAGGGTGGGAGGGAGGCTCAAGAGGGAAGAGATATGGGGATATATGTATGCATATGGCTGATTCAATTTGTTGTACAACAGAAACTAACACAGTATTGTGAAGCAATTATACTCCAATGAAGATATATTTTAAAAAATAACAGGGAGGCGGAGAGGGCAGTGGCCAGCGCACAGGGTTCCCCCGAGCAGCTGTGTGGCCGACAGGGTCTTGGTGCTCCGGCCGGGTGTCAGGCCTGTGCCTCTGAGGTGGGAGAGCCAAGTTCAGGAGACTGATCCACCAGAGACCTCCCAGCTCCACATAATATCAAACAGCGAAAGCTCTCCCAGATATCTCCATCTCAACGCTAAGACCCAGCTCCACTCAAGGACCAGCAAGCTACACGGCTGGACACCCCATGCCAAACAACTAGCAAGAAAGGAACGCAACCCCACCCATTAGCAGAGAGGCTGCCTAAAATCATAATAAGGTCACAGGCACCCCAAAACACACCACCGGACGCAGTCCTGCCCACGAGAAAGACAAGATCCAGCCTCATCCACCAGAACACAGGCACTAGTCCCCTCCACCAGGAAACCTACACAACCCACTGAACCAACCTTAGCCACTGGGGGCAGACACCAAAAACAACAGGAACTATGAACCTGCAGCCTGCAAAAAGGAGAGCCCAAACACAGTAAGTTAAGCAAAATGAGGAGACAGAAAAACACACAGCAGATGAAGGAGCAAGGTAAAAACCAACCAGACCAAACAAATGAAGAGAAAATAGGCAGTCTACCTGAAAAAGAATTCAGAGTAATGACAATAAAGATGATCTAAAATCCTGGGAATAGAATGGAGAAAATACAAGAAACGTTTAACAAGGACCTAGAAGAACTAAAGAGCAAACAAACAATGATGAACAACACAATAAATGAAATTAAAAATTCTCTAGAAGGAATCAATAGCAGAATAACTGAGGCAGAAGAACGGGTAAGTTACGTGGAAGATAAAATAGTGGAAATAACTACTGCAGAGCAGAATAAAGAAAAAAGAATGAAAAGAATTGAGGACAGTCTCAGAGCCCTCTGGGACAACATTAAATGCACCAACATTCAAATTATAGGGGTCCCAGAAGAAGAAAAGAAAAAGAAATGGACTGAGAAAATATTTAAAGAGATTATAGTTGAAAACTTCCCTAATATGGGAAAGGAAGTAGTCAATCAAGTCCAGGAAGCGCAGACAGTCCCATACAGGATAAATCCAAGGAGAAACACGTCAAGACACATATTAATCAAACTATCAAAAATTAAATACAAAGAAAAAATATTAAAAGCAACAAGGGAAAAACAACAAATAACATACAAGGGAATCCCCATAAGGTTAACAGCTGATCTTTCAACAGAAACTCTGCAAGCCAGAAGGGAGTGTCAGGACATGTTTAAAGTGATGAAGGAGAAAAACCTACAACCAAGATTACTCTAGCCAGCAAGGGTCTCATTCAGATTCGATGGAGAAATTAAAACATTTGCAGACAAGCAAAAGCTAAGAGGATTCAGCACCACCAAACCAGCTTTACAACAAATGCTAAAGGAACTTCTCTAGGCAAGAAACACAACAGAAGGAAAAGACCTACAATAACACACCCAAAACAATTAAGAAAATGGGAATAGGAGCATACGTATCGATAATTACTTTAAATGTAAATGGATTAAATGCTCCAACCAAAAGACGTAGACTGGTTGAATGGATACAAAAACAAGGCCCGTATATATGCTGTCTACACAAGACCCACTTCAGACCTAGGGACACATACAGACTGAAAGTGAGGGGATGGAAAAAGTGATTCCATGCAAATGGAAATCAAAAGAAAGCTGGAGTAGCAATTCTCATATCAGACAAAATAGACTTCAAAGTAAAGGCTATTACAAGAGACAAAGAAGGACACTACATAATGATCAAGGGATCAATTCAAGAAGAAGATAAAACAATTTTAGATATTTATGCACCCAACATAGGAGCACCTCAATACACAAGGCAAATGCTAACAGCCGTAAAAGGGGAAATCGACAGTAACACAATCGTAGTAGGGGACTTTAACACACCACTTTCACCAATGGACACGTCATCCAAAATGAAAATAAATAAGGAAACCCAAGCTCCAAATGATACATTAAACAAGATGGACTTAATTGATATTTATAGGAGATTCCATCCAAAAACAACAGAATACACTTTCTTCTCAAGTGCTCATGGAACATTCTCCAGGAGAGATCATATCTTGGGTCACAAATCAAACCTTGGTAAATTTAAGAAAACTGAAATCATATCAAGTATCTTTTCCGACCACAATGCTATGAGACTAGATATCAATTACAGGGAAAAAATCCGTAAAAAATACAAACACATGAAGGCTAAACAATACACTACTAAATAACCAAGAGATCACTGAAGAAATCAAAAAATACCCAGAAACAAATGACAATGAAGACACGACGACCCAAAACCTACGGGATGCAGCAAAAGCAGTTCTAAGAGGGAAGTTTATAGCAATACGATCCTACCTCAAGAATCAAGAAACACCTCAAACAAACAACCTAACCTTACACCTAAAGCAATTAGAGAAAGAAGAACAAAAACCCCCCAAAGTTAGCAGAAGGAAAGAAATCATAAAGATCAGATGAGAAATAAATGAAAAAGCAATGAAGGAAACAATAACAAAGATCAATAAAACAAAAAGCTGGTTCTTTGAGAAGATAAACAAAATTGATAAACCATTAACCACACTCATCAAGAAAAAAGGGAGAAGACTCAAATCAATAGAATTGGAAATGAAAAAGCAGAAGTAACAACTGACACTGCAGAAATACAAAGGATCATGAGAGATTACTACAAGCAACTATATGCCAATAAAATGGACAACCTGGAAGAAATGGACAAATTCTTAGAAAAGCACAACCTTCCAAGACTGAACCAGGAAGAAATAGAAAATATATGAACACACCAATCACAAGCACTGAAATTGAAACTCTGATTTAAAATCTTCCAAGAAACAAGATCCCAGGACCAGATGGCTTCACAGGCAAATTCTATCAAACATTTAGAGAAGAGCTATCTCCTATCCTTCTCAAACTCTTCCAAAATATAGCAGAGGGAGGAACACTCCCAAACTCATTCTACGAGGCCACCATCGCCCTGATACCAAAACCAGACAAAGATGTCACAAAGAAAGAAAACTACAGGCCAATATCACTGAGGAACATAGATGCAAGAATCCTCAACAAAATCCTAACAAACAGAATCCAGCAGCACATTAAAAGGATCATACACCATGATCAAGTGGGGTTTATCCCAGGACTGCAAGAATTCTTTAATATACGTAAGTCAATCAATGTGATAAACCATATGAACAAACTGAAGGATAAAAACCATATGATCAACTCATAGATGCAGAAAAAGGTTTCAACAAAATTCAACACCCATTTATGATAAAAACGTTTCAGAAAGTAGGAATAGAGGGAAATTACCTCAACATAATAAAGGCCATATATGACAAACCCACAGCCAACATCGCTCTCAGTGGTGAAAAACTGAACCCATTTCCTCTAAGATCAGGAACAAGACAAGGTTGTCCACTCTCACCGCTATCATTCAAGATAGTTTTGGAAGTTTTAGCCAGAGCAATCAGAGAAGGAAAAGAAATAAAAGGAATCCAAATCAGAAAAGAAGAAGTAAAGCTGTCACTGTTTGTAGATAACATGTTACTATTCATAGAGAATCCTAAAGATGCTACCAGAAAACTACTAGAGCTAATCAATGAATTGGGTAGAGTAGCAGGATACAAAATTAATGCAACGAAATCTCTTGCATTCCTATACATTATTGATGGAAAATCTGAAAGAGAAATTAAGGAAACACTCCCATTTCCCATTGCAACAAAAAGAATAAAATACCTAGGAATAAGCCTACCTAAAGAGACAAAAGACCTGTATGCAGAAAACTATAAGACACTGATGAAAGAAATTAAAGATGATACAAACAGATGGACAGATATACCACGTTCTTGGATTGGAAGAATCAACATTGTGAAAATGACTCTACTACCCAAAGCAATCTACAGATTCAATGCAATCTCTATCAACCTACCAATGGCATTTTTCACAGAACTAGAACAAAAAATATCACAATTTGTGTGGAAACACAAAAGACCCCGAATAGCCGAAGCAGCCTTGAGAACGAAAAACGGAGCTGGAGGATCAGGCTCCCTGACTTCAGACTATACTACAAAGCTACAGTAATCCAGACAGTATGGTACTGGCACAAAAACAGAAATATAGATCTATGGAACAGGATAGAAAGCCCAGAAATGCACCCACGCACCTATGGTCACGTTATTTTTGATAAAGGAGGCAAGAATATACAATGGAGAAAAGACAGCCTCTTCAATAAGTGGTGCTGGGAAAACTGGACAGCTACATGTAAAAGAATGAAATTAGAACACTCCCTAACACCATACACAAAAATAAACTCAAAATGGATTAGAGACCTAAATGTAAGGCCAGAAACTATCAAACTCTTAGAGGAAAACATAGGCAGAACACTCTATGACATACATCACAGCAAGATCCTTTCTGACCCACCTCCTAGAGAAATGGAAATAACAAGAAAAATAAACAAATGGGACCTAATGAAACTTAAAAGCTTTTGCACAGCAAAGGAAACCGTAACAATATGAAAAAGTAACCCTCAGAATAGGAGAAAATATTTGCAAATGAAGCAACTGACAGAGGATTAATCTCCTAAATCTATAAGCAGCTCATGCAGCTCGATATCAAAAAAACAATCCAATTCAAAAATGGGCAGGAGACCTAAATAGACATTTCTCCAAAGAAGATATACAGATTGCCAACGAACACATGACAGGATGCTCAACATCACTAATCATTAGAGAAATGCAAATCAAAACTACAATGAGGCATCACCTCCCTCACACCCGTCAGAATGGCCATCATCAAAAAATCTAGAAACAATAAATGCTGGAGAGGGTGTGGAGTAAAGGGAACCCTCTTGCACTGTTGGTGGGAATGTAAACTGATACAGCCACTATGGAGAACAGTATGGAGGTTCCTTAGAAAGCTAAAAATAGAACTACCATACGACCCAGCAATCCCACTGCTGGGCATATACCCTGAGAATACCATAATTCAAAAAGAGTCATGTACCACAATGTTCACTGCAGCTCTATTTGCAATAGCCAGGATCTGGAAGCAACCTAAGTGTCCATCGATAGATGAATGGATAAAGAAGATGTGGCACATACATACAATGGAGTATTACTCAGCTATTAAAAGAAGCGAAATTGAGTTATTTGTAGTGAGATGGATGGACCTAGAGTCTGTCATACAGAGTGAAGTAAGTCAGAAAGAGAAAAAAAAATACCATATACTAAGACATATATATGGAATCTAAAAAAGAAAAAAAAATGGTTCTGAAGAACCTAGGGGCAGGACAGGAGTAAAGACACAGACGTAGAGAATGAACTTGAGGACACGGGCAATGGGAAATTTAAGCTGGAACGAAGTGAGAGAGTGGCATGGACATATATACACTACCAAATGTAAAATAGACTGCTAGTGGGAAGCAGCCACATAGCACAGGGAGATCAGCTCGGTGCTTTGTGACCACCTAGAGGGGTGAGATAGGGAGGGTGGGAGGGAGACGCAAGAGGGAGGAGATATGTATATGTGTAGCTGATTTACTTTGTTATAAACCAGAAACTAACACACCATTGTAAAGCAATTATACTCCAATAAAGATGTTAAAAAAAAAAAGCTGGTTAGATGGAAAGCCACTGAGCAATAGAAAGGAAGGAACTATTGAAACCTGCAACAAGGTAGATCGATCTCCTTGGAATTATACTGAGTGAAAGAAGTCAATCCCCAAAGGTTACATACTTTATGATTTCACTTATGGGACTTTCTTCAAATGACAAAATAATAGAGATGGAGAAGAGATTAGTGGTTGCCAGGAGATGAGGGCAGTAAGTATGTGCTGCTATAAAAGGTCATGGGGAAATCCTTGCAGTGATGGAAATGTTCTGTATCTTGACTGCATCATTATTGTCAATATCCTTGTAATATTGCAGTTAGTTTTATGAGATGTTACTCGTGGTAGAAACTGGGTAAAGGCTATATAAAGCATATATGAGATTTCTCTGTGTTATTTCTTAACACAGAGATATGCAATTACTTCCAAAATTAAAAATTTAATTTAAGAAAGCACAGTTCAGAACAACACTAGTTGTTACATTTATAACCATTCATGAAAATGTTTCCTTAATCTTGATTAGGTGATGGTTGCACGGTTGTATAGGTTGTCAATCTTATCAAACTGTGTACTTAGTATCTGGGCATTTATTGTACATGAATTATATCTCAATAAAAAAGAAATACAGGGACTTCCTTGGCTGCGCAGATGACACGGGTTTGAGCCCTCATCCGGGAAGATCCCACGTGTCGTGGAGCAACTAAGCCCGTGCACCACAACAAGTGAGCTGTGCTCTAGAGCCTGCGAGCCACAACTACTGAGCCCATGAGCCACAACTACTGAAGCCCGTGCGCCTAGAGCCCGTGCTCCGCAACAAGAGAAACCACCGCAATGAGAAGCCTGCGCACCGCAACAGAGTAGCCCCTGCTCACTGCAACTAGAGAAGGCCTGCACGCAGCAACGAAGACCCAATGCAGCCAAAAATTAATTAATTAATTTTAAGAAAACCACAACTGTGAAATCAATATCTGCCAGCACAATTGTTGCTCCAACTTTTGGACTTGAAAGGAAAGCTGTACAAACCTTTCATGAAAGGATACTTTTCTCTGACTTGCCTTCTTAGGACCAATAAACATCCTGTTTGCATACCACCACCACCCCTTCAAAAAAAAAGCAAATTAGAGTGAGGTCTACAGCATGGATAGTATGACTCTTAGTAGAGTGCCCACTCCAGGGCTAAGATGCGATATCTCAAAAGTGGCCTCAATTCGTGAATTACGCTCTACAGGGTTGCAGATTCTGAGTAAAAGGATGGTGAAATGGCTCCAGAATAAAAAAAAAGGGGGGGGGTTGTGCAATGAAAATATGAGACCAGATGTGAGTAACTAGCTACAGAAATAGGCTTTGGGGTGGGTCTGAAGTTCGGGACTGCTAAGAGGGCAATTTGCAAGTGAAGTTGACTTGGGACATTTATCTTCACTTCATTCAGGCTTGCTTCAGCCTCAGTATGTTAGTTGCCCTTACCAATTATTTGCACCAGTGCCTGGGGAGACATGTGGTTAGAGGCTTCAGAATAGTAGGGAGAATGAGAAGGGGGAGCTTTGAAAGGACCTGAAGGGGTTTTCCCTCATTCAGGTGATCTTGCTGGGGGTCTGTAAGCCATGGAAGGTTGCCCCTTTGCCTGGGCGGCTGCTGGATCCCCTATGTGTTCCTGTGTCCCCATCTGTAGGCAGTGTCTTCTTTTTCCTCCTGCCCCTCACATCACTACCTCTTCATGACAACTGTGCCAGAATCACTGCTGCAGTTCAAACAAAAAGGTGCTGGTAGGGTGATCAACTCATTTTGATTTGCCTGGCACTGATTCCGTTTTAGTACCGAGTATCCTACGTCCCAGAGACCCCTCATAATCTCAGGCATTTCAGGGACAGCTGGTTACCCTAGGAGCTGGTCAAGGTCAGAGGTCACCAGAGAAAGTTGCTTGTCACTAAAAGGTTTCCCACAGTGTCATTTAAGCTGACGAACTCACCCAAGTCCAGGCTTAGAAATTTGATTTTTATTCCCCACACTGAAAGTAGATCCATCTTATGGGAAGACTCACATCATTCCATGTTTATTGAAACTGACACATAAAGCCAAATACCACTGGAAGGCTGACCTGGCAGATCAGAGCATTCTCTCCTCATAGGGAAGCTTCATGCAAATACCAATGATTGGCAGAAATTTTTCAGGTGAGCAGGGGATCAGAAGAAGGAGCGTAAACTTTATGATCCATGACAGGTTATGCCAAAACAGAGAGAAAAGGGCTGGAGTCCAGGGGGAGAAGCACACACCTGAGGACACACACATGTACCCCAACTGAAAGAAAACTTTCACTGAACAATTCTCACCCTTGCAACACATGATACCTCAGATATTTTCTATTTTGTTCTATTTCATTTAAAAAATATTGGTGGTTTAAAAATGTTTGAGAAGCACTATGATCAAACCTGACAATCATATGTTCATAGCCTTTCTCCAAACAGGTTAAATTACAATGGATTGGATTTCTGCTACTTAAATGGCGCTCACTTTCCCACTCAGCCTCCATGTATGCTCAAGTCACTGTGACTGAAGTTGTGTCAAACTCTGCTATCTGACATTTCAGATGCAAGTTTACCCCTAGCTTTACCCCTGGACATTCTCTGTGTGTGTGTGTGTGTGTGTGTGTGTGTGTGTGTGTATTACTAGATTAATGCTCATTGAGACACATTCTTTCCAACTTCTTGGGGAGCATCTCACTCATGCCCCCAAGGAACATCCTACAATAGTTAACTAATTACTCATTTTCTAGAACTTGACAATTAGCCAGGTGCATTGCTATATGTTATTACTTGAGTATCCATGAAATAGATCAAGCAAGTATCATTGTCTTCAAATTTTACAGATATAGAAACTAAGGCTTAAAGAGAGTAAGTGATTTTCCCAAAGAGCATAGCCAGAGAATGACAGAGATTCTATCCACTGACAGGATCAGATCTAAGATCTCAGGAGGAAGACTTGTTAAGACTTTGTATTATTTCACCTTCCAATAGATGTCTATCTCAGCAGCCTCTTCCATACGCCCTCCTCACCTTTCTCCAAAGAATACCCCCTTGTGTATCAGGACATTGTTCTGAGGAGGGACCAGAGGAGAAGCCAACATGTAGGTATCCTTCAAGGTCCAGACTCTGTTTCCATGTCAACCATCCCCTTTGTTGTCTTACCTTTGATCTCCTCTACTTTGCCAGCTGTCTCCCACTGCATCACCTGGTACACTACCTCAGTTCTCTCCCACTCCCCGCTCATCAGTCTCCTTTCTATTTTTTAAAATCTATTCTCATCAGTCTGCTTTATTTATGGAACCATGGTCAGGGGAAGCACTTTCTGGTACCAAAGATGGTTCAAGCTCACTACAGACCATCATTGACTTACAATTTATGTGTCAGGGGCCACATGGAATTAAGATACCCCAGAAATAAGAAATGCCATATGAACTGCTGGGCTTAATCAAGGCCAGCCACAATGGCAGGCAAACCATTTCGTAAATTATTCTGAGCCACTCTCTCCCTCACCCATATTCTTGTCTGTGATACCTGGTCCCGTTCACTGCTTTCAACTTTGTTTTGCTCTGGACTTTTAGATTTCTAGTTCTCTCCATCAGAAGGGCCTCCCCTGGGGAGAGTTTCTTACTGCCCATCCCACCACCACCTCCAGGAGGTAAAGCAAACCTGAGGTTCAACTCCTAGAGTTAACTGAGTGCTTCCTAGAATTTAATTTTTGCAGCTTCTACTGTGCTTACCACCCTGGCTTTATAGTACCACAAGGTGCCTCCAGTTATCTTGAGGAGAAACAAGGAATCTACAAACTAATGTTAGCTTTAATATATAAAATCATAGGGCATTTTCAGGTGAGAAGAATGGTGTCACCAAATCAAACTGTGTTAATACTTTGCAACTTCAAATTGTTTAGGAACTACTGTTTTAGGGAACCATGATTATAGCATTTGCAGACTAGGGAATGTTGTATGGTGAGTTTGAACATATATTCATAATGATAAAGTAAAAATGTACGATATATGTGTGGAAAATATACAGCTGAGTACTAATGCATATGGGGGTCTTTTGAGGGCTGGGAAACTTTATCAGTGTGCACATTTACATTGTTAGGTGATTGATTGAGTGAGTGATAACATTTTTAATGCCCGAAGCAGAGAAAAAAAATGTTCCCCATGTTTTGGCTTCAAAATGATGCTGCTGTCTGAAATGCAAGCCGTGCATTCTCAGGAAGGTTCCTTTCCCAGTGTGGTGTCAGCTCAGTAAAGGGAAGACCAAGCTCAGGCTAGAGGAAACTGGGTCTCCAGAGACAGGTGAAATGCAAAGTACTGAGGCACGTGGTCTCAAAGTGTTCCATGACATGGTTGAGTCTTCCCACATAAACGAGGTGGGGGGATAAATTGGAAGATTGGGACTGACATATACACAGTGCTATATGTAAAATAGATAACTAATAAGGACCTACTGTATAGCACAGGGAACTCTACTCAATACTCTGTAATGGCCTATATGGGAAAAAAATCTAAAAAAGAGTGGAGGGCTTCCCTGGTGGTGCAGTGTTTGGGAGTCCGCCTGCCGATGCAGGGGACACGGGTTCATGCCCCGGTCCGGGAGGATCCCACGTGCCGCGGAGCGGCTGGGCCTGTGAGCCATGGCCGCGGAGCCTGTGCGTCCAGAGCCTGTGCTCCACGGCGGGAGAGGCCACAGCAGTGAGAGGCCCATGTACCGCAAAATAAATAAATAAATAAATAAATAAAAATTATAAAAAAATGAGTGGATATATATATATATGTATGTATAGCTGATTCACTTTGCTGTACACCTGAAATTAACACATTATAAATCAACTATACTCAAAGTTAAAAAAAAAAAATTCCAAGCCTGCCTCTAGTCTGAGCACACCCAAACCAGAGAGTTTCTTCTGGAAGCTCAGAAATTTAAAAACAAAGAAAACAAAACAAGAACAGCAGCAGCAACAGGACCCTTAATCTTCTGTGTCTTGTTGCAATTTAACTTATTTTCATGCCTCCGGTAGATCATAGTGGCTAAGTGTTGGGCTTTGGTTGAGATATACGGAACAATTTTGCATCCTGGCTCCTGCATTTACTGGCTCTCTCTCTCTCTCTCTCTCTCTCTCTCTCTCTCTCTCTCTCTCTCTCCAAATCATAGTTTCTCTATCTTTAAAACAGAGATGATGGGAGTTCCCTGGCGGTCTGGTGGTTAGGACTCGGCACTTTCACAGCTGAGGCCCTGGGGTTCAATCCCTGGTCGGGGAACTAAGATCCCACAAGCCACATGGTGTGGCCAAACAAACAAAAACAGAGATGATAAACCCCAATTTGAGAACTACTGTAAAATAGAAATGAGTTAATGTATTTGTGGCTCCTGGCATATATAAGATGTCCAATAAATGGAAGTTATGATTCTTTTCCTCTGTGGAAGAAAATGATTTATAAAAAGAATCTTCATTCACCCCTTAAAATACTAGAAGATAATATAGTAATCATCCTACATCCTGCAGTCTTTAGTCTTTTTTTCCCTTCTTTTCTCTTCAGACCAAACGTGTTTGGCTTCTTTAATTTTTCTGATACAGTTTACATCCTGGTTAATATTTGAAAGTATACTGGCTCCTGATCCTGGTGTAGCAGAAGTGGGTAGTTTATAGAAGATTCCTCCTGGATCCCCCACTAAATAGAGTGTAAACTTTAAGCAAGTCTCTTTAACTCTTTAACCCTCTTATCTATTGAATAAAAAGTGGATAATTGTAGAGAGGAATAAAATGGGAAGGTATGTAAAAGTGATTTGTTTACCAACAAATGGCTCTCTAATTGTTAGTAAGGATTGATATGATATAACCATTGATTTAATAGAATTTTCAACTCTAGAAATATATTCATAACTATAATAATGCTTTTTTAAAATACTGTTTATAAACCTTACTTGACTTGTAGTCCTCTTTCATAAAAATATATAAAAATCCTGTAAACGTCCTTTGGACATTTTAAAAATCACTTAGGCTCTTTTCTTGGTAAGAGGTAAATAGTTTTAAGGAAAAATGTGCACATATACTTTACTTAAGATCACTATACTGTTAAATAATTTAATAGAAAGTTTAATTGAAGTATAGTAATAATCATAATTTATAAAGACAAATTTTACTTTTTCCCATTTAGGGTGATACAAGCATTTGATTTATTTTAAATAAGTTTTTAAACAAAAATGTATAATTTATGAAATTAAATTCAAAATTTATATAAATATTTAATTTGGCAATTGAATAGACAAACCATGGATTAATATCGAACAATGTGTTGTGGTATTCAAAATTGGTAAGAATCATTTGGATGGCATGATATTTAGAATTCTTGCATTTTTTATTTAAACACCCACTTGGCTTATTTGTATAATTTGGAGGTTTGTTGCTAAGTGACATCAAGTAGAGGTAGCCACTGCTCTTTGCAATTGTAAGTGTGCAAACAATACCTGGCAGGTGTGGAGGGTCTTCATTTTCAATGAATGAAAAGTGACAGTTATGTAATTTTCACCACTTAATCTTTCACACTGTGTTTGGGAGTCCTAGAGTAATCTTCATGTGCGAATTGAGAATTTGGACCAAATGGATGCAGCTCATGGCTCTGATGGAGGTCATCTTTAGGCTCACCCACAGAACTGTTATCCTTTCTATGCTCTTCACTAACCAGTGTTTCAACATCAGTGTGCTTTATAAGTCCTGCCTTACCCATCAGTTCATTATTACATTAAATTAAATTAAATAATATTTGACTCAGAATGGAAACACTTTGAAACTTTATGATACTGAGAAGCTCCTTGGGAGCTTTGTACATAAGTGATGGTTGGAGTCAGTATTGAGTGTGCTCATCTGATTTCCACTACTTGTCATACAGACAGATATCATATGCACATGTCACTGTGAACTCAAGATAATCTCAAATACTTCTCTTTCAAAGGAAAAGTATTCATATAATGATTTCATCTTTCAATCATTTCAAGAAAGAGAGGGAAACCAATACTCTATCAGCATTGGTATGCTGCAGTAATGAACAGCCCCAAACTCTCAGTGGCTTCATGAACATAAAAATTATTTCTCACGTATAGGGTTTCTGCTCGTGGTGTTCACTCAGCACTTGCTTTGTAATCACTACAGCAGAGGGATAGGACTGTGGCCAATCACTGGCTTTTAAGGCTGACAACGGGAAATGACACAGGTTACTTCTGCTGTCACTTTGTTGGCTGAAACAAGTTACATGGCTGCTTCAAGGAGGCAGGAAAGTGCAGCCCTATCATATTCCTAAACAATCCTGGTAACTACCACAGATAAAACAAATGGAAAACTTCATAGGCTGAGAAAACGCTGCTCTAAAGGACAACTCTTCCCAACCTGAGAGGTTTGGGCATTCCTGTGCTGGAATTTTGCGCTTACCACCTTCTTTTTTGTGCCTTTTCAGTAAGTCCCCAGCTTCCCCTTCGACGTTTACTAAACATTAGCAATGCATATCATAACTTTTCCAAGCTTTTCAAGTTACTTTTTAATGGGTGTATACTTTCTAATGAGGATTCTTAAGCTATGAACTTAAGTCATTAAGTTTGAAAACAGAGCTGTCAACACAGATATGACCCACTTTTCTGATAATCACTGGTCGTCTTCGGCTGACTGTCTAATACTCCCCCATCCAAGAGACATTGTTAATAAGGATTTGGCATTTGAAGCTTATTTTATGGTCTATTCTCTTTATTTTCTTGGCATGTTAAAACTAACTGTACATCCAAACTACATAATTCCATTTATTTAAAGGTCAAAATTGAGCAGAACGTGTATATGGTGCTAGAAGTCAGGGTAGTTGTTGTATTTGGGGGAGAAGCGACTGATACAATGCATGTGGGTGCAGGATTCGGGGGGGTTAATAATGTTCTGTTTTTGTTTTTGGGGTTTTTTTATATGGATGCTGGTTACACGGGTGCTTTTGTCTTATTCAAATGCATTAAGTTGTACTCTTATTCATGTACTTTTCTGTATGACATTTTTTTTTAATTGAAATATAGTTGGTCTGCAACATCATGTTAGTTTCAGGTGTACAGCACAGTGATTCAGCTATATATATATACATATATATACACACATATTCTTTTTCAGATTCTTTTCCCTTATAGGTTATTACAAAATATTGAGTATAGTTCCCTGTGTAGGTCCTTGTCGGTTATCTATTTTATATATAGTGGTGTGTGCATGTTAACCCTAACCTCCTCGTTTATCCCTCCCCTCCCTTTCCCCTTCAGTAAACATAAGTTTGTTTTCTATGTCTGTGGGTCTGTTTCTGTTTTATAGATAAATTCATTTGTATCTTTTTTTTTCTAGATTCCACATATGAGCGATATCATATGATATATGTCTTTGTCTGGCTTACTTCACTTAGTATGATAACCTCTAGGGCCATCCAAGTTGGTGCAAATGGCATTATTTCATTCTCTTTTATGGCTGGGTAATATTCCATTGTATATATGTACCACATCTTCTTTATCCATTCCTTCAAAAACTAAAAATAGAGTTACCATATGATCCTGCAATCCCACTCCTGGGCATATATCCAGAGAAAACTATAATTGGAAAAGATACATGCACCCCAATGTTCATCGCAGCACTATTTACAATAGCCAAGACACGGAAGCAACCAAAAAATGTCCATCAACAAGTGAATGGATAAAGATAACATTATATTTCAATACAAATTTCACTTTAAAAAAACTAACTGGACATTTATGGCAGTTCTATAACTTTTATGACAGGATTTCATTCTATAGAGAAGATAGAGGAGAAGGGTCTGTGGCCCCTCAGCTTTGGTGGTTCCATCACGTCATCTACTCCACACAGGACATTTTCTTTTTTTAAAAATAAATTTATTTATTTTTAAATTTATTTTTGGCTGTGTTGGGTCTCCGTTGCTGTGCGCGGGCTTTCTCTAGTTGGGGTGAGCTGGGGCTACTCTTCGCGGTGGTGCGCGGGCTCCTCACTGCGGTGGCTTCTCTTGTTGTGGAGCACGGGCTCTAGGCTTGTGGGCTTCAGTAGTTGTGGCACACGGGCTCAGTAGTTGTGGCTCACAGGCTGTAGGGCGCAGGCTCAGTAGTTGTGGCGCATGGGCTTAGTTGCTCCACGGCATGTGGTATCTTCCCAGACCAGGGATCGAACCCGTGTCCCCTGCACTGGCAGGCGGATTCCCAACCACTGCACCACCAGGGAAGTCCCAAGGACATTTTCTTAATACTTTCTTTAATCTGTTTTGTACGTACCTGGTGGTGAGTGTGGAGAAAAACTTTGAAGAGGGTTCAGTCTCACCCTCTGCCAACTACCCTGGTTGCATTCTTCTTACTGGTGTGCAGTTGGGTCTACCCCAGATAAATCAGGGTTTGCTTCTCATGGATATTGGGTCAACGTTGTTATGAAACAGCTTCCCTATGGCTCATGAAACTCATGAATTGGCCGTTTTCCCATCCTTTTGTCATTGTTAAAAAGAGTGAAAGCGACTCCTTCCAGATCTCTATATCCCCGAGCCTCTTTGCTCTTTTTAATCTTGACATTGTTGAAGAGACAGGCCAGCAATCATGGAGGATGCTCCTCACCATGTTTCCTCATGACTAAATTCCAGATTATTCGTTATTGGCAGGAACACCACAGAAGTGATATCGTGTGCTTCTCAGTGTATGATATCAGAATCCACGTGAGGTTGGTTTGCCCCAGTATAGGTAGTGTTAACTTTGATCACTTGATTAAGGTGGAGTTTTCCAGGCTCACCACTGTGCAGTTATGCTTCTCCCCATTATAATCAATGAGTAAAAATGGGTTCAATACTCTTCCTCATCAGATGTTTACCCATTAGTTTAAGCATCCATTGGTGGTTTTCTAATTCCATCATTCTCTATTTATTGGTTGGCGTTTTTCTGTAAGGAAGGGTTTTTTTCTTCCCCATCATTAATTTATTTATCTGCTTTTTTTCATTAGTATAGACTCATAGACTCTTAGTTTATTAAGTTATCCATTAATCTCTTTATTTTCATGCTCAAATTGCTCTAGATTTTACTAATATGAGCCTCCTCAAACAGCTACCTGTATCCTTTTGGAATATCTGGTAAATTTTTTTGAGTAGTTGTTACTTTCTGGTGAGTGAGATATTTCAAGCTAATCTTGTATTTCCCTGTCCTGACCTTGAATTGGCCTTTTCTCTAAGGAGTTCTGGTTCATTTACTGGAAAATAGTGTTCAAAAACCAAGATCTAGATACTATACATGCTTATTTCTACTGATTATATAGATTTTTGAATTCACACTGATACCTCCGATTCCAACATAATACAATAAAGTATATTCTAAATTTCTCCCTGTATATTAATACCTCTTTTATCCAGCAGTGAGAAACCTGACTCCAATTATCTTCAGTATATTTACTTACAGGATCAATTTTCTAGTATGTAACCAGTCTTCCCATCAAAACCTCTACTCCCATCCAGACACCTTTCTTAACTTACTTGGGGTCTGACATGGGCAACCTGAGCTACCACTCCTCCTCCGTATAATCGTCCTTCTCACCCCTACAGGGTCCCGGCAATTACCTTGCATGGCTTTTGGACTGAATTATTAAGGAAGGAAGGAAGGAGGGAAAATAGCCTTCATTTTTAGTGGATGTTTGAACAGAATTCTGCATTGATTTACTTTTTTCTTTTATGGCTTTAGAGATTTCCATTCTATGTCTTCTAGCCTCCACTGTTTACGATATAAGATGAGTCATTAATTGAATCATTGCAATGTGTTCAATGTACTATTTCTCTTTGGCTGCCTTCAAGATTTTCTTTTTATCTTTGCTTTTCAGCAGTTTGACGCTGATGTGCCTAGGTATGGCTTTCTTTGTATTTATCTCGTGTAGGGTTCACTGAGCTTCTTACTTACATGAGTTTAAATATGTCACCAAATTTAGAAAAAAATATTGTAGAGATTTTAGATTACATCATCTTCCATTGAAAAGGGATGATTTTTATTCTAGTATGCAATTAATTTTGTAACCGAGCAAGACCCCATGGGGGCCTTCCTGGGACAGGCCTTCCCCCATATCCTCTGCTTTAGCTCTTCTCTGAGGTACCTAGATAATAGTATTTGATGCACATTTCCTGAGTTGTTTTGCAGATGTAAAAATCCCCCCTCTCCAACAAATGGAAGATGTTAGCTACTTGATGACCATGAGCACATATCCCCAGGCCTCCTGGAGCCTAAGGACTGATAATGTGAACCCCTATGACACCGCCCTGCTACTGCACCATCAGCCAATCAGAGAACTGTGCACAAGCTGATCACAGACCCTGAGATACCACCCTCGCCAACCTGGCTTTTTTTTTTTTTTTACTATGGGGTCCATGCAAGGTTTATTTTGATGTCAGAGATCAAGTTGACCCACTACATATTATTTTGCTGGTTTGAGATTCATATTTTTTTAACATCTTTATTGGAGTATAATTGCTTTACATTGTTGTGTTAGTTTCTGCTGTATAACAAAGTGAATCAGCTATACATATACTTATATCCCCATATCCCCTCCCTCTTGCATCTCCCTCCCACCCTCCCTGTCCCACCCCCCTAGGTGGTCACAGAGCTGATCTCCCTGTGCTATGCGGCTGCTTCCCACTAGCTATTTTATATTTGGTAGTGTATATATGTCAATGCCACTCTCTCACTTCATCCCAGCTTACCCTTCCCCCTCCCCATGTCCTCAAGTCCATTCTCTACGTCTGTGTCTTTATTCCTGTCCTGCCCCTATGGAGAAGAGTATGGAGGTTCCTTAAAAAACTAAAAATAAAACTACCATATGACCCAGCGACCCCACTACTGGGCATAAACCCTGAGAAAACCATAATTCAAAAAGAGTCATGTACCACAATGTTCGTTGCAGCTCTATTTACAATAGCCAGGACATGGAAGCAACCTAAGTGTCCATCGACAGATGAATGGATAAAGAAGATGTGGCACATATATACAATAGAATATTACTCAGCCATAAAAAGAAAAAAATTGAGTTATTTGTAGTGAGGTGGATGGACCTAGAGTCTGTCATACAGAGTGAAGTAAGTCAGAAAGAGAAAAACAAATACCGTATGCTAACACATATATATGGAATCTAAAAAAAAAAAGGTTCTGATGAACGTAGGGGCAGGACAGAAATAAAGACACAGACCAACCTGGCTTTTAAAAGTGCTTTGCCGAAAGCCGTCGGGGAGCTCAGGGCTTTTTAGGGCATAAGCCACCCCTCTCCTTGCATGGCCTTTCTCTGTTCCAAACTCGGACGTTTCCGTTTGTTTGGCCTGACTATGTGTCGGGCACAGGAAGTTGCTTTAACAGTTCGGCTGGATTCAAATTCAAAACTCTTTTTGGCAGTAGGTGGCAGCTGAACCCGCTCAGTTCTTTTAGCTTTGTAGATCTTGGCTTTCCCTAGGACTCTTGGAATCCTACTTACACAGTATTTGGGTGGAGTTAATATCAGATTTCCAGTCTCCCCTTCTATGGCTCCCTCCTTTAGGATAAGCCTACTTACTTTCCCACTGCTCTAGTATTTCAGAACTCTATCTTTGAATTCCTCAAGCAGTTAAGACTGTGGCTTTCTGCTGGAGTTTTAGCAGCCCCTTGCTGGGCTGGCTGGAGTGCCCTCAGGCAAAAAGTCCTATAAATGTAAATTTAACCCAGTGCAGTTTTCTTTCAAGGGTCAACTTCTGTCTTATTTCTTCCAGCTTTATTCATTCACCACACTTTTAAAATAGTTTATCTTAAAATTGCATTGCCAGTTTTTAATTGTTATCTGTGGGATTGATAGTTAGATACAAGTGACTCGGCCATTGCCTGAACAGAACTCTACTGTTTTTTTTTTTTGAATCCGTCCATTTTGTGACATTTTGCCTGATATATTTTATTCATGTGTTTATTTATCTGGGTTGTAGTTTATAGACTCATTTATTTTTAATACTCATATTTAGTCTATTATGTACTATAGGCATCTCTTTTTTTTTTGCACTGTAGCTACTTTTTGCTGCTCTTTTTTTTCCTTCTGGCTCTTTGATGGTTTGCCCTCCTCCAAACTAAAGTAAATCAGTAGAAGATCCTTCTCCAAATAAAGCAAAATAATTATCATGCTTGGATTTACCTTCTATCTCTGTCATCCCCTTGATGTGGAGATGTATTATGGGACATGTTTTTAAAATGTATAATTAGTGCTAATTTTGATTTAACAAGAAGTCTTACTAATTTCTCTGCTTAGTGTTGCTTCTTTTTTTAAATAAATTTATTTATTTTATTTATTTATTGTTTTTGGCTGCGTTGGGTCTTCATTGCTGCGCACAGGCTTTCTGTAGTTGCGGCGAGCGGGGGCTACTCTTCCGTTGCGGTGCGCGGGCTTCTCACTGCGGTGGCTTCTCTTGTTGCGGAGCACGGCCTCTAGGCACGTGGGCTTCAGTAGTTGTGGCACGCGGGCTCAGTAGTTGTGGCTCGTGGGCTCTAGAGTGCAGGCTCAGTAGTTGTGGTGCACGGGCTTAGTTGCTCCGCGGCATGTGGAATCTTCCCGGACGAGGGCTCGAACCCGTGTCCCCTGCATTGGCAGGCGGATTCCCAACCACTGCGCCACCAGGGAAACCCCAGCGTTGCTTCTTGAACCCCACTGTCTCCTTCTGTTGTTGAACCCAAGTTCGTGTGCCCCACGCACAGTGAAGCCAAACAAGCGTGTGTGTATGTGTTTCTGTGTCTGTGTGTGTGGCACCGAGTATTGTTCAATTTATTTTGCTCAGCAAGTGGTTGGGTCAGTCTTTATTCTTTCTATTGACTATTCTTTATTTACCATTGAGAAATCCTAACATATTGAGTTGTACTTCCATTATCTCTATTTTCTCTTTCCAGAAATATTTAAGGATATTGGAATTTATGAATCTGCTATGCAGTTATCCTGTTGAGCTTTTTATTTTCTAATTATTATTTTTAATATCTAAGACTGTAATTGACAACACTTGTTTCTCTTCATAGGTACAAATCCCTTTTACTCTCTAAGGATACAAATTAAACTTATTTTAAAACCCTGTCCCATTTACTCCTCTTATCCTGTTTCCTTAGTTGGAAATTCTTTCGTTTGCTGGGTCTCTTGTCTCCCCTTCATAATTGGCTTTCGTTAAACGTGTAGAAATTTGGGCTTGTATACTCAACTTTGTAATCAAAATCTCTGGATAGACAAGAGATGCTACAGTGATTTCTATTTTCAATGCATTTGAAGTAAGACTAGTGGATGGACAGCTGAACTGCCAGGCACTGAACCTCAGCAGCTTATCCTCTATGATTGGTTTCCCTGTTCCTCTCAGGGATATGACTTTATTCTTTGATTCAAGATCCCACAAGAGACTGACAGGCATTCCCCTTTGCTAGTGTATGGCTCAGTTCATGCAGGAATATCCCTGACTACTCTTGCTGCTGCCCTACACTAACCAACATGCAGGAGCCAGCCCCTTTCTGCTCCTGGGATCATGGACACCCAGGAGGGAAGAGTTCTTAGTGTTGTTCTCTCCTTTTGATGTGGACCTCACTCCCAAGCATTTGGGTCTGCTATCTCCTTTTTCAGTACAGTTCTCTTGGTTTTCTACCTTTCAGAACTTTCTCAGAGTTTCTGATTTGCCAACGTTCTTCTTTTTGTTTTTGTAATTGATGATGCGGTCATTAATTTATCATATCTTTGCTATCATTTCTAAGGATTTTATTAAGGAGGGGGAGGCTATGTGTTCAGTATAGAATTCTGAAACAGAATTCATCATTACTTTTTTCCCTCCAGGGTTAATATATTTTATATTATATAATACTTAATAGTGTGTAATATTAGCTGATATGAAAGTAAGACTCACTTACTAAAAAATGTTTCACAGAAAGAGTCTACATATATGTCCCTTCAAAAGAGGCATATTAATCATTTTTTCAAATGCCAATGTATCAGAAAAAGCCATTCCCCTTTCAGGTCACAAGCTAATTCTTCTGCTAACAAATTAATGTAATGAGTTAATGCTACCACTAGAGTAAGAACTACTTAATTGTCATAATTAATTGAAGCTAAACATAATCATTGCATAATCAGGCAAGGTACATTTTGAGATGCTGTTTCACTGATTTTTCATGGTGGTTTCATGTTCCCTGAACTTAATGATAAAATTGAGCAAATCACAGTGTGTCTCTCAGCAATTAATTCCAATTAGTCAGATTTAAATTCTGTCATGAGTCATGTACCTTGTTTCTTTAGTTATATTTCTCCAGTACGATCTAGAACTTAAGGATATGTACCCATTAATTAAGAAAATCACATTAATTTCCAGAATACATTCTCAATAATTTTAATTTTGTCATTTATTCTAAAATATCTGGTGAATACAAATGAGTATGTGTATCCTATAAAATATTAATAAAATAAGCTCCCTTGTACCAATCACCAGCTAAGAAATGTAACATATCCAAAATTTGAAGCCCTCCGTTTGTCCTTTCTTGACTCCTCTCTTATTCCTCCAGGGTAGTGATTATCCACATTTAGCATCTGTATTATTATACTGATTCTCTTTAAGATTTCTGTGGCACATGTGGACATACACACGCATTCCTAAAATGCAAAGAGTTTAAAGTGTTTTCTAAAATTCTTATAAATGGTATTCCTCTACCATTTGCTTTTTTATTTAGTGTTATGTTTCTGTGGTTAACCCATGTTGATGAATTTAGTACTAGGTTGTTAATTTTCTCTACTGTGGAGTGTTCCATTTTATTATTATTCCAGAATGTTCTTAACCTTTCTCCTAAAACAGGCATTTATATTACTTTTAGTGTTGTTGCTGTTCTTGGTTTTTGTTTTGTTTGTGCTTTTTTCTGTTATAAAAATGTGGCTAAAAACATTTTTGTTTATGTTTCCTATGTGCACATAGAAGAGATTCTCTAGGGTAATAGCAGGAAGTAGAATATCTAGGTTGGAGGTTACACTATTTTAAAAATTAATGAATAGTGCCAAATTTTTTCAAAGTACTTATTTATAATTCCACTAGGAATCTATAAGATTTCCCCTCACTCATATGCATACCACTTGGTATTGTCGGGCTTTAAAATGTTTTGCCTATCTGATTGTCTTAGTAAGCTTGGGCTGCCATAACAAAATACCATAGCCTGGGTGGCTTAAGCAACAAAAACTTATTTTCTCACAATTCTAGAACCTGAAAGTCCAAGGTCAGGTTACCAGCATAGTTGGGTTCTAATGAGGGCTCTCTTCCTGGACTGCAGATGGCCATCTTCTCACTCTGTCCTCACTTGGCAGAGAGGGATGGAGGGGAGAGAGAGAGAGAGAGCTCTCTCTGTGTCTTTTCTTATAAGAACACTAATCCTATGGGATTAGGGTCCCACCCTAATGATGTCATTTAATCTTAATTAATTCCTTACTCCAAATACAGTCACATTGGGTGACATCAACATATACATTTTGGGGGAGACACAGTTCAGTCCATAGCACTGGTGGACTGCAAAGACATCTCATTCTAGTTTTCCTTCAAATTTCCCCAACATGTAATGAGATCAAGCATGTTTTTCTAAGTTTATTGGTCATTGAGGTTTCCTCTTTCTGTAAATGTCCTTTGATCATTTTTCCTTAGCTTGTTTATCTTTATATGGACTTATACAGATTTTTATATCTTTATATGGATCTTTAAATGAATTTTTATAATTTCTTAATGTATTTTGGAGAATAATTCTTCGTTGATGATATAAGTTGCAAATATTTCCTCCTAGTTTGTGGCTTATATTTTCAATTTCTTTATAGCATATTTTGATCACCAAAAGTTCTTAATTTTTTTTAATAAATTTATTTATTATTTTATTTATTTATTTTTTGGCTGCGTTGGGTCTTCGTCGCTGCACGTGGGCTTTCTCTAGTTGCGGCGAGTGGGGGCTACTCTTTGTTGTGCTGTGTGGGCTTCTCATTGCAGTGGGTTCTCTTGTTGTGGAGCACGGGCTCTAGACACGTGGGCTTCAGTAGTTGTGGCCCGCGTGCCCAGTAGTTGTGAGTCGCGGGCTCTAGAGCGCAGGCTCAATAGTTGTGGTGCACAGGCTTAGTTGCTCCGCAGCATGTGGGATCTTCCTGGACCAGGGCTCGAACCCATGTCCCCTGCATTGGCAAGTGGATTCGTATCCACTGCACCACCAGGAAAGCCCAAAAGTTCTTTATTTTTTTTAATGTTATCACACTTATCATGTTTCATTAATAGCTTATACTTTTATATGTAGTTTACAAAACTCCTTTCCACCCAAAGCTCATAAAGATAGTCTCCTATTTTTCTTCTAGAAATTTTAAAGTTTTGCTTTCCTCACTTAAGTTTTTAAACTATCTGGAACTAATTGTGTGGATGATCTGTAATTAGGATCCATTTTTTTTCTTTATAGATTAATTAATTAATTAGTCAGACCACTGTTTATTGAGAAGCCCATCCATTCTTCACTGATCTGAAATGCTCTCCTTGTATCTGTTTCTGGGCACTGCTGTATCATTGGTCTATTTTTTTCTGTCCCTGTATGAATTCTTCACTGTCCTAATTACCATACCCTTTCACTTTATTATATAGTAATATCTCCCATAGTAAATAAGCTCACCCTATTTTTCTTCATGAATGTACATACAGAAAGGAGAAAGAGACTCCTTTCTCTTCCATATAATTTTTTGAATTAGAATCTGTTGTGATTTTCATTGAACTTCCATTGATTCTATAGACCACTTTGAAGAGAAGTGGTATATCTACATTGTTTTGATTTTCTAACCATAAACAATTATTTGGTGTCCTTTAGTGACTTTTAATAAGTTCCTAAATTTTTTCATATATAGATTCTGCCCAGCTTTTATTACATGCTTCTGATTCCAGGTCTGTAATCTACAACAGAGAGGACAGAAATTGAACTGTTCAGTAACACTATGGTTAAAAAACAAACAAAAAAAACTGGACCTAGGTAGATGGTACTTGGGGCACCAGCATACAAGATCTCCCCAATAATCTCTCAGTTGCCCCATCCACTAGAAAAATAGTGAAGAGACTCTAGACAAAGAAAACTCCAATCGTGGTTTTGTAATTAAATCACTGTGCCTTTAGGGTAGTTATTTTACATGCTTGAGCCTCAGCTTACTCATCTGAAAAATTAGAAAGGAAAACAAACCCCAAAGTGTTCCAATCTAGCATTATATGAATTTTATTAGGAGAAGATTCATAGTAAAGAGAACAACTAACAGGGTCATGAAACTTTCAAACATTATCTTCTGACTTAGCTTTCTTGCAATAACAAACAACCGTCATTTACAGTAATTTATAGGAATAAACGTTTTTTCTTGCTCACAAGTCATTAGCTGTGGGTTGGCCATGGCTGCTGTAGATCTGATCAGCTCTGCAGCTTTTGCAACTGTACCCTGGAACTCTCCCTGTGAAATGTTGTCCCAAAGCACTACTTGCTAACCTAACAGTTTCTCACATGAATTATCAATAAAAATTAAAATTGTTTTAATTACAATGTATTTGTTCTGCTTATAAAGGCAATATGTGCTTAGGAAAGAACATCTGGAATCCATAAAAAAAATAAGAATATAATGCAAGTGACCCATAAATCCAATAGCTGGATATGGTTAATATTAATTTTTTGATATTTTTCCTTTTAGTTTTCACCTTTGTGTCAATGCATATATATATATATATAAGTTTTAATAAAATCAGAATTATGTTGTGCAAGTCATTCTGTAATCTTATAACAAAACCTAATGTATAAGACTTACCCAGCAGGCAACGCTTCTGTCTCAGGTTAAAATGGTGAGTAGGCCTGCCGTTGCAGTGTCAAGCAAGTGGCTGGAGGGTATTCGAAAATGGTATTACAATGCTGCCCGGTTCAATAAACTGGGCTTAATGCGAGATGATACAATATGTGAGAATGACGATGTAAAAGAAGCCATAAGAAGGCTTCCTGAGAACCTTTATAATGACAGGGTGTTTCGCATTAAGAGAGCACTGGACCTGACCATGAGGCAGCAGATCTTGCCTAAAGAACAGTGGACAAAATATGAGGAGGATAAATTCTACCTTGAACCACATCTGAAAGAGGTTATTCAGGAAAGAAAAGAGAGAGAAGAATGGGCAAAGAAATAATCATGTAGTCTAAATCTGGATACGGCTATCCTAAAGTATTTTTATGAAGCTGGTTAAACCTAAAATGTACAATGTAGAACTATCAGGGCTGTAAATGTATTAATTTAAATAAATCTCTATAATAATTATTAAAAAAAAGAAAAACCTAATGTATATTGTAATCATTTATTTCTTTGTCTTTATGGACTTTAAATGCAGGAATGTAAATGGCTGCATAATGTCCCAGAATATGCATGCTTCATAACTTAGTTAACCCTTCCTCCATTGTTAAAGTGTTTCCTTTGTTCTGCAGCTGTAAGTAAGGCTGCAGTTCATGTTTTTGTAAGTAAATCAGAATATTGGCCATCTATTACATCTTTATGAAAGATTTCTAGAAGAGTAACATGAATTCTGGTGTTGGGGTGAGCTTATGTCAAACTCACCACATAAACCTGACATCTCAGTGTAATGGGGGATAAATATGCTTGCAGTTGAAGTCATATGACCATGAGGTATCTGGTTGTTGAGAGTAAACCCAAGGCAGGCCACGTTCAATTGACTAGGGGTGAGGGGTTTAGTTGGAGGAGTTAGGTAATGAAGTAATGTAGGAAAGAGGTCTTGCATTACCGAGTCCCATTTTTATGCCAGGCACTGTTTTTTTGGGTTTTTTGGCTTTTTGGCTGCGTTGGGTCTTCGTTGCTGCATGCGGGCTTTCTCTAGTTGCGGCGGCGAGCGGGGGCTACTCTTCGTTGTGGCGCGCGGGCGTCTCATTGCGGCGGCTTCTCTTGTTGTGGAGCACGGGCTCTAGGCGCGCGGGCTTCAGTAGTTGTGTCTCACGGGCTCTAGAGCGCAGGCTCAGCAGTTGTGGCCCAAGGGCTTATTTGCTCCGTGGCATGTGGGATCTTCCCAGACCAGGGCTCGAACCCGTGTCCCCCGTATTGGCAGGCGGATTCTTAACCACTGCACCACCAGGGAATTCCTACTCTTTTGTTTCTGAGCTGTTTGTTCTGCCTTCCTGCTGGCACTATCCTGCTAGCAAGTCCTCCTCTTGCCTTGGCCTTTGCATTAGGATTTATACTATCTGACCAGCCAGTCACATGTCCTCAATGGGCACACACTTAACTTATCTGCCATACACACACAGCAAATTTTACTCACTCTTATACATCTAAACATCTGAAATAGTTCTTATGACAACCAGTATGACCATATCAGCTTATCTATGCAGGGCTAGTTTTTACTGTATTTGCTCTAAGAGAATATTTAATTCATATGCTATTTGCCTTCTAGAAAGCTTCACAAGGATATGGTGGCTTATATGGCACCATATGTAGCACTAGATCTTCAGGAAACAATTCAGCAGTGACCATAATTTGGGGCAATGCAGATGGGAAAGCCTTCTCTCGAGGTCAGATCCACATAATGACATGATTACTACTAGAAAGGGAAGAATCCTGATTGGCTTCGGCTGACCAGGTAGAATACCTTTATTACAAATATTTATTTCTTTATTGTTAACCTATTTTATTGAAGTATAGTTGATTTACAATGTTGTGTTAATTTCTGCTGTACAGCAAAGTGATTCAGTTATATATTTACATACATTCTTTTTCATGTTCTTTTCCATTATGGTTTATCACAGGATATTGAATATATTGAATATAGTTCCCTGTGCTCTACAGTAGGAACTCATTGTTTATCCATCCTCTATATACTAGTTTGCATCTGCTAACCCCAAACTCCCAACCTGTCCCTCCCCCACCCTCCCTGCCCGTTGGCAACCACAAGTCTTTTCTCTGTGTCTGCGAGTCTGTTTCTGTTTCATAGGTAAGTTCATTTGTGTCATGTTTTAAATTACGCACATAAGCAATATCATATGGTATTTGTCTTTCTATGTCTGACTTCACTTAGTATGATCATCTCCAGGTCCACCCATGTTGTGGCAAATGGCATTATTTTATTCTTTTTGTGGCTGAGTAGTATTCCATTGTATATATATACCACATCTTCTTTATCCATTCGTTTGTCGATGGACATTTAGGTTGTTTCCATGTCTTGGCTATTGTGAATAGTAATGCTGTGAACATAGGGGTGCATGTATCTTTTTGAATTATAGTTTTGTCTGGATATATGCCCAGGAGTGGGATTGCTGGATCATATGGCAACTCTATTTTTAGTTTTTTGAGGAAGCTCCATCCTCTTTTCCACAGTGGCTGCACCAATTACATTCCCACCAACAGTGTAGGAGGGTTCCCTTTTCTCCACACCCTGTCCAGTGCAAGTATTTATTTTTATTAAGCACTTATATACTGCTTGCTATACTCCATGCCTAAGAACTTTATAAATATCACCTGATTCGATCCTTACAACTCTATGAGGTAGGTACTATTTTTATTATCTCCATTTTATAGTTTAGGAAACTGAGGAACAAAGAGTGTAAGCAACTTTCATAAGGACAGTCAGAAATTCAACCAGAAGAGTTGGCTCCAAAGTCCCAGCTTTGTATGAGGCAGTATGTTAGGACTAGGGCCAACAAAATTATTTTTACAAAATCACTAACCTTGACCTCAAGGATAGCATGGATCTGAACTCACAAGTTGAACCAAATGATGAAAATATTGTGACCAGGTCAAAAATAAAGGGACATATATAAAGATCTTTAGGACTAAAAATGAAGAAACTATTAATACTACAAGGAATTAATGACACTATCAATTCTGCATGGGGTATGTGGGGAGGGTACAGAGAGGAGATGACATTTGAACTGAGTCTAAGAATGAGTAAGACATGAAGGAGTTACATGTCAGCACTCAAAGAGTGAGTTCCAGCACTCAAATTATTTCTCAAACTAGAAGGGAAAGAAGTCTGCCAAACTATGTATATTAAGGGCTGGGGGATGTGTCTCTGGGCACACAGTGTGATTATATTTCCCAGAATCCCTTGCAGTCACAAGGAGCCACATGACTAAGTTCCGACCAATTGAATGTGGACAGAGATGTATTCTGTTTCTAAGCCGTGCCCCTAAAAATCTCCTGTGTGATCCTCTGCATTATCTCTTCTATCAGTGATGTGCAGAAGATCCAGCAGAGTTTAGGACCTTTAGGACATGAGGGATAACAAAGCCACAAGATGGAGAGAAACTGGATCTCTGAGATCCCCCCATGGAAGGGTGCCCGCTAGTCATACACACCTGATTGTACTTTGTATGAACGAGAACTAAACATTTTATTGGGTTAGGCTGCTAAGATTAGGGAGTTTGTTACAGCAGCTAGGATTTTTTTACCCTAATTAATAAAGAAATCATTAATTTACAACTTAAGTTTTTAATCTCCCTATTTCCCTGTGGATCAAGGACCTAATGAGTTATAGGAAGAAAATATAAAGCTATTTTATGAAGGAAAATATGGAAGGACATGCATGCTAATTCACATGGGTTGTATGTACAGGGTGAATTTTGAGGTAATTGGCACGTGTGTGGGGAAGAGAGAGAGAGGTATACAGTGAAAGAAAAGGAAAAAAAGATCTAAAATGGGGTTGACAAACTACCACCTGCAGGGCAAATCCAGTCCACCATCTGTTTTTGTAAATAAAGTTTTATTGAAACACAGCCCTGCTCATTCATTTATGTATTGTCTGTGGCTGCTCTCGCCTACAAGGGCACAGTTAAGTAGTTGCAACAGAGACCACGGGATCCATAAGCTGGAAACATTTAGTCTCTGGCCCTCTATAGAAGAAGTGTGCTGACCCCTGGTCTCCAAAGAGCATGTACATATTCACCTTCATGCGTCTATGTAAAATTATATATATATGACATATGCATAAATACATTTAAACAAATATTAATAAGAGAAAAATAAAGCTATATTTTCTCTGCACTTGTAAGTAACGGTGTGTTTAAACTTTAGCCCATATCCTGGAAGTTGCATCCATGTCAACAGTTTGCATGATTCTCCAGGGCACAGTTGAATGATTTTTCCAGGCGTTCATCCTACCCTGCCCCTCTCATAATGTCTCCATGCTGTCTTCGCATGACATTTGACCTGCAGTTATCACCCCTGTCACTTTCCTACATCGTGCTCCTACATCACTTGTGCTCTGCTAACTAGCTCCACACATGAGTTAGGCCATCAGATTTTTCTATTTAAGAAGCTCCTCTCAGTAAATACTTTCCAGGGACACTAGACAGGATAATTTTCCTCAGTAATGTTTCTCCTGACATTCTTTCTCTGAGTAGCTTCAAGAGCGACTACGTCCTGATGGAAACAAAAAAACCTAAGGAAAGGCAGCCCATTCTCTGACTCCAGAACTTTCAAAATTAGGAGAATATATTTCTCCACCCAAGAATCTCTTATTACAAATGTACAGAGGGTTTAAAGAAAGTGTGCAAAAGGCTGGATTGGCATTTTTATCCATCTCTCTGTGAGTCCAAAGGGAGAATCTTGGGTAAAATCTGTAAGTATGAACACTGATTTGAAAAATTGTCTGAAAAGCAAACTTCTTATGAGGAGTCCCTGAGAGTGGGAGCGGAAAATGGGGAAGGAGGGAGAAGACAGAGGCAGATACTCTTGGTCTTTGACCAAAGCAGGCCGCCCCCTGCTATCTCCTATTCCTCCACCAGTACTTTTTTTTTTTTTTTTTTTTTTTTTTGCCGTACGCGGGCCTCTCACTGTTGTGGCCTCTCCCGTTGCGGAGCACAGGCTCCGGACGCGCAGGCTCAGCGGCCATGGCTCACGGGCCCAGCCGCTCCGCGGCATGTGGGATCTTCCCGGACCGGGGCACGAACCCGTGTCCCCTGCATCGGCAGGCGGACTCTCAACCACTGTGCCACCAGGGAAGCCCCCACCAGTCCTTTTTAATAGTGTGTACGCCTGCTCTTTTTATGGAATGCAGATAAATGTAAAATGACCACGTGCCCCAGCAGTCCCACTCCTGGGCATATATCCAGAGAAAAACCATAATTTGACAAGATATATGCACTCCTGTGTTCGTAGCAGCACTATTTATAATAGGCAAGACATGGAAGCAACCTAAGTGTCCATCGATAGATGAATGGATAAAGAAGATGTGGTACATATATACAACGCAATATTACTCAGCCATAAAAAGAATGAAATAATGCCATTTGCAGCAACGTGGATGGACCTAGAGATTATCATAGTAAGTCAGACAGAGAAAGACAAGTATCATATGGTATCGCTTATATGTGGAATCTAAAAAGAAAAATGATTCAAGTGAACTTATTTACAAAGCAGAAATAGACTCACAGACATAGAAAACAAACTTATGGTTACCAAAGGGGAAGGGGGAGAGGGATAAATTAGGACTTTGGGATTAACAGATACACACTAGTACATATAAAATACATAACCAACAAGGACCTACTGTATAACACAGAGAACTATACTCAATATCTTGTAATAACCCATAATGGAAGAGAATGTAGAAAAAAATACATGTTTTTATATATTGTATGTATAACTGAATCACTTTGCTGTACATCTGAAACTAACACAGCATTATAAATCCACTCTATTTCAATAGAAACTTTTTAAAAAATAAAATAAAATGATCTTTCTCACACGCACACACACACACGCATCCACATCCACACATGAACTATTCTAACAGCACTGCAGCACTGCCTGTCATCCCTCAGTCCCTAAAATCACCATCGCCCACAAGCTATGTTCAGTCAGCTGCTGGAGGACAAATTTAAGAGTTTCATTTTTTAGCTGGAGAGGTGTCCAGCCTTTATAAAAAGGAAAACTCTTCTTACAGACTTCCAGTTTCAACCTACGTTGTTTTTATCACAATGTTATGTAGTATGTACAAACATAATATATGAATAGGTCTCCAGTGTTGAGTGCCTCTCAGAGCCAGGAATTCTTGTAAGGACTTCAGTGACTAAGCTTGTTTTGTGTGCACAAAAATCCTTTGATGTCAAAATTGTTATTATCCCTATTTTCTAAAGCCAGTTTTCAAACATAGGCACGATCGTTGCAGATCCATGACCTTACCCAGTATTCTCCTCCTAAATGTTTATTTCTTTGAAACAAAGGTAACAAGAAAACATAGTTTAAAATTGCATGTGAACAAAGCAGTAAAACCAAGAAAATTAAAACAAAACACACAGACACACATACACACCATACATGCACTCCCACACATATGCCTGTATGTGTGTGTGTGTGGTGTGTGTAGAGAGAGAGACAAAAAGAGAGGGGGAGAGAGACAGAGACAGACAGAGACAGAGAGACGGGAGGGAGAGAATGCTGTGGCAGTTTGTCATTTCTGTATACCAGTTTCTGTGTTAGTCACTTTTGCTTGCAGTGACAAACAGTCCCCCAGAACTTAATGGCTTACAGTCATAAACATTTATTTCTCACACACGTAGCGTGTCGGCCGTGACACCTTAGCTGTGCGTCAGTTGCATGGACTGTGGCTTTGCTCAGCTCTGACTGGCTCTGCTTTGCTTCTTCATTCTAACGTGCAGGCTCAAGGAGCTCTTGAGGCGGTCTGCCCATTTCTGGCCAAGAGGATGTGCAAAAGGCTAAGCCAAACCACACAGCCATACTCAAAGCTTTTGTTTGAACTTGATCTATATCACATGACCTCCTCTTTCATTGGCCAAACATAAGTTATGTAGCCAAGTCTAGAATCAATGGGGCAGAAAGGTCCTCTGAGAAGGAGGCAAGAGAATGAATAGCTGTGAACAGTAATACAATACACCGCCTCTTCTTTATGTGTTTAAAGATTGCAAGGCCAAATTCTGTTATCAGCTACCCCACAGCTAACTGTCTTATGGTGTCATCACAGTCCATGCTTATTGACTAAGAGAGCTAACTCATCCCGGAGAAGTTTCTCTGGAATAAGTATGTGTGCACTGCTTTTATCCTTCCATTTCATTGCAAAGGTTTGTGCATTATCAGCGTGCTAATTTGAAAGAACATTAAAGAACTGAAATTTAAAAAAAAATCTTGTTGCTTTTTTGCTTCTGTATTAGCACGACTTATTCTGCACAGGCTCCAGCTAGAGGGGCTCTTCAAACCAAGGAGATTTTAGGATGCATTCAGAGAATCATATACTTTTACGTCCTTTTTTGTTACCTTAATTACTTTCCTGTTTGCATTCCAAGTGCTACTTTATTGAATTTCAATTCAAATTCAGATTATGGTCTCCCGGATAAGAAGGCATTGCTAGCCTATGCTTATTGTTGTAAATGGCCCTTGGAGAAATCTGAAGCTTCTGTTGCATTACCTTAAAAATTTGAATGTTCCTTTTGATCCAGAGAGAGGACAAGTTGGACTAAAATGCCTATTGCGGTAGGAAGCTGGCATTCTAAAGAATACGATTTTTGTAAAACTCATTTATTTGAGCATTACATCACCAGCACTGGCTCAATTTGATGTTAATGTTTAATTCAGAATGTCCATTTTGCTAGGCAAATGAGAAATCCTGCTGTTAGCTTTTTGAGTAGTTCAACTTTCTACCATGTATTTTCCTTTCGTTGGAGCCTTTAAGGTCCTTGACTTCAATCTATCCCACCCACACCCCATTTCTTTTTGTTGCATGCACCATTGGTTCCAAGGGGACATGGGACAGCCTTCTGAAAGCGTTTCTTTCTTTTATTGTGTCCCTGGCTATTCTTTGTCAACTTCAGAGCTTCAGTATCAGTACATATGAACCCTCAGGAACTCCACAGGATTAAATCAGAAAAGCCAGGTTAACAGTGAAGTATGGCTTAGATGGTGCAAATGGAACCCTGAGATTTTATTGTAGGTGGACAAGTCTGGCCAGACAGTGGGACAAGAAGTAATGGGGTTCAGGACACACTACCTCAAAATATGGCACCTTAACATATGGAATATTTTAAACTGAAGGAATTGGAGAAACGGCAGGTGCTGGAAGGACTCTCTGACTTTCCCGTGAAACAGATCATAAGATCTTCTTGTGAGAAGTACCCTCCCGATACTTGGAGGAAAGGAGCATCCTGATGTCCACAGATGGAGGGACACCGAGAGGAATCTGAACCAACAGGCCTTGCTAAGTTTCCCAGAGTTGACTACCCTTAGCTCATACCGTTTTGTCCTGTCATATTTTTCCACGACTTTCCACTCATCACCAAGCCTAATATAGAAACACTCAAGTGTAACTGTTTCTTCAGGTCTTCATTTCCTTTTTTAAGGTTCCCAAGTCATGTAAAAAATACATTAAATAAATTTGTATGCTTGTCTCTTGTTTAATCTTTATTTTGTTATGGAGACGTAGCTGAGAACCTAAGAGAGGTAGAGGAAAGATATTTTTCCTCCCCTACAAGGGAGATGTGTTATCTGGTCATGTTCAATCTTTAATAAGCAGGAAATGTGTCAAATTTCAATATCTTTTTTGATTTATAAGCTTATAGGGGGAAAGAGCGCTGGTACCCTAAAGCAGGCAAAATGGTTCCCTCCTGTAATATACTGCATAACTGCTACTCAGATTTCATCTGCAAAACCGCAGCAACGGTACCTCAGCGATCGTTAGAAATGCAGAAATCTCAGGACTGATTCTTGACCTACCGAATCAGAATCTGAATTTTTACATGTCCCCAGGGATGTTAGAACGTTAAAGTTTGAGAAGAGCATACCAGGGAATTCGACACATCATTTCATCAGATACAGACTGTGAATAGACCAAGGCTGGAATGTGAAGATAGAGATATGTATTCTTTTGGTACAGATCGTTTCTGGTACCCAAACTCCTTTTCCACCACTGTCTTTCCCTGTGGTTCTATCCCAATCCCACCCCACCTACTTTACCGTCCAGCTTCCAAAGCCTTCCAGGTGCTTCATCCATCCAAGGCGTCCCAAAAGCCCTCACCAAGACCAGGTCTCCATCTAACCTGTACAGTGGAATCGCCGTTAAAGCTTGAAAAGATTGATACCAGAGTCTCACCCTCAGAGTTTCTGATTTAATTAATCTCCTGGACATTCCTGTGTGCAGCTCAAGTTGAGAACTTGTCCGCTAGTCCTGCTGTTTTTTAACTCTCTTAGAAGACATAAGATTGATTTTCTATGATCCACACTAAAAGGTTTATAGAAGTTAATGACTTACTTGATAAATCCAAAGAGTGTTTCCATCTTGACTGGGGAACTACCTCACCCAAGAGGCTAATCTCTAGTGGTTTTCAATTTCCTTCTCTTCAGAGGGCTGCTCGAATCAAACAAGGAGAGTAGCTGCCATCTTCTACGGAGGCTGAGGGATTGCTGAGGATATTCAGAGGGTGGCTTGACATCTTCCCGATGGGGTAGAGAATCACCATTGCTTTTATCGTAAGGAAGCAGTCAGCTCTCTTGGGCCCATGAATGAGGAGTTCCTGACTCCTTGGTACATTCTGGCCGCCTGGGTGACAAATAGCTATGTTGCTCCCCTCTTCCTAGAACGGTTAAGAAGACAGAAGAAATCCAAAACAGCAGGAATGATCAGACTTTGGTGATGCTTATCATCTGTCAGCACGGCTCACAACTTGGAAAAGAATGTGTGGAAGGGCCTCCTCTCCTCAGGAGAAATCCAGTGCTGTTCTGCTGCCAAAGGGGAACCAGTGAAGCACCTCAAGCATCATCTTCTTTGTCTCTGCTCTTCAGTGGATATTTGCTTTTTGCCCAACCAGCAGCTATTCCATACTTTTCCCTTCTTAACAGGACCCAGTCGTATCCGACTGTGGAGCAGCTGGGATTTCTGAATGGAATTATTCTCTGTGCCAGCTCTAATGGTGAGGCCTAATTGGCCTAAACCAAACATTTGTCCCAGTAATTGGTTCAGGGATGAGTTGTAACCTAGCTCTAAGCCAATCTGTAAAGACCTTCCTGGCCAGTTAGCTAGTGTTATGATCAGAATGTTTGTGTGCCCCCCAAATTCATATATTGAAGTCCTGACCCCCAATGTGATGGTATTTGGAGGTGGGCCTTTGTGAGGTAATTAGGTGTATAGTAGGTCATGAGGGTGATGCCCTCGTGCCATCATGAGGTGGCCTTATAAGTAGAGGAGGAGGTATAAGAGCCCTCTGTTTCCACATGCATACACCGGAGAAAGGCCATGTGAGCACACAGCGAGAAGGCAGCCATCTACAACCCAGGAAATGGACTCTCACCAAACACTGAATCTGTTGGCACCTTGATCTTGGGCTTCCCAGCCTCCAGAACTGTGAGAGATAAATCTCTGTTGCTTAAGCCACCCAGTCTGCAGTATTTTGTTATAGCAGCCTGAGCTAAGACAGCTGGTGATTGGTTACTATGTGGATGAGGGTGGCACACACCTAAGTTGATCCAATGAAAGCAAAGGCAGGACACTGTCCAGTCGTTGAAGGAAAGAAAGCTTTCTCTCTAGGACTGAACCTGAAAGGAAAGCGTATAGCCCCAGATGCTTCTGGAATGCTCTCGTAGACAGCGATGACACCACGGGTGGCAGCATGGAGAGACAGAAAGAATCCTGCCATGCCATTGAACTTTCCATGTGTGTGACACTGCAAATGGCCTTATGTGAATTGGTGTGAATCAGGATTTCTGTTACTTTGAAACTGAAAATATCTTAGCTGATACATGTCTTGATCTGGACTAAATGTCTCCAGCTCTTACAATGGCGTGATAGTCTCTTTGTGCCCCTATGATGAGGAGAATGCTGCTTTACCAAGAACAGGCTCAGAACACTGGCTCTCAAACTGATCTGCACACTGGAATCACGCAGGAGTTTCAAAAGATACTGATGCCTGTGTGTCATCCCCCAGAGATTGTGATTTAATTATTTTGAGTATGATTGTGTTTTTATGTGTCTGCCTGTCTTATTTGCTTAATTTTGGTGGTGAGAGGGCAGGTGGCAACTGAAAAGAAGTGGGGAATTTTGATATAACAAATAAATAAGCACATATCAAATTTAAAATTTTAATATTACCATGCCCAGGGTGCTTCTTCTGCTAGCCATGACCCCTAGGACTCTGGGGTAAGAGGAAAAAAGAAATAATCCCAGTTTATAGAATCTTGAGGGGATTTCATTAACCTTGTGATACCCAGAAAACCAAGTCAGTGAATGATGCCATTTCCTGAGTTAATTTCCGAGAAGCAAATGTTCACAAAGGTTTTATAGGTCCCAGTATGACAATATCTTCTCTAGTCTCTGCTCTGTTCTCCATCTCTTTTCCAGTCACCAAGACAACCCACATAGATTATTAGCCAAGAAACCCGGAAGGGACACTTTTAGTGTTTTACCTCATCTCCTTTCTTAGACAGTTCAGAGAATGATTCATATTTGAGAATTTCCTGGGATAGATGAATTAGAGATTCTCAAGCTCCAAAACTATGACAGGTCAGATTGTGGGAAGGGACATATCCCTATTAGAGAGCCATTGAAGACGTAGCAGTGGTACACCAAAACAAATATTAGTTGCAGTAAAAGGAAGAAAAAGACAATTTCTATGCAAATGTAGGACCACTTAACTTTAGGGAAGGAATGTCAGAGGCCTTATTCAGATCTCAAGAAAAGGAGAAAGAGTCAAATGTTTTCTGCCTGAATTCACTGTGATTGTGCTTTCGAACCGGGCTTCCATATGACTAATAAAATGCCTTTAGCATTAGGTCTCAGCAACCTTAACTTGCTAATGTTCTTTAACATTTCGTTAGAAGGAAGTGTGCCTTGGCTTGCACCTAGTATTTTCTCTCCTCAGCAGCTACATGATGTATCAATCGGCTTCTACCGCTTAACAAACAGTTCCAGAGCTCACTGGCATACAACAATAAACATTTGTTCACCCTCTAATAGGTCTGAGAATTGGCTGGAATGGCTCTGGTTCAGATTCCGTGTCTGAAGTTCAGTTCCAGTGGCTCTGCTCCACATTCCTTTTATTCTTATGCTATGAGGGATGTGTCCTTCTAGTGACAATGACAGAAATACAAGAAGGAAAAGCAAAAACACGTAATTTCTATTATTGCCAAGGCTTGGAACAAGTGCACTATCTCTCATGTTCCATAGACTGAAGCAAGTCACATGGCCCAAGCCCAGCATCATTGAAGCAGAAAAACATACTCCACCCAGTGGTGTGAAGTTCAAAGTCACGTGACAAGAGTATGGATTCAAGGAGAAGTGAAGAATGGGAACAATAATGTGGTCTATCACACATGATCGAGTCCAGACTCTAGAGCAGAGGTTGGCAAACTTTTTCTGTAAAAACGCAGGTAGTGAATATTTTAGGTTTTGTGGGCCGTATGGTCTCCGTCACAACTATTCATCCTCTCCTATTTGCCATCGTAGTGCCAAAGCAGCCGTAGACGATATATAAATGAATGAGCTGGATGTATTCCAATGAAACTTAAGTTATTGACGCTGAAATTTGAATTTCATATCATTTTCATGTTACAAAATGTTCTTCTTCTTTTCACTTTTTCCAACCATTTAAAAATACGAAAACCATTATGAGTTCACAGGTTATACAAAAACAAGTAGCAGGTCAGAACTGACCCACAAGCCATAGTTTGCCCACCCCTGCCCCTCAGTTGTCTGCTGCCTCTCAAGTCTCACCTGCCATCTAACATTCCAACCATATGAAAACAGAATTTCCCAAATAACCCATTCGATTTAGCGGTCTTACCCAGCATACAGCACTAAAATTCAAATGGCTTAGCACAATAAATGTTTATTTCTCATGCATATAATGGGGCCGTGGAATCAGTTGAGCATTTGAACTCTACTCCATTCAATCAGTTAATGACTCAGTCTCCTGTCTTGTGGCTCAGTCTTCCAGAAGATTCTTCAGATCTTCTCTGTTCCGCAGTCAAATGAAGAAGAGAGTAAGGACTGTGGGAGAGAAGGTTGTACGGGCCAGGCTTGGAGTGTATCCCTTCCGCTTGTGTTCCATCGGTGAGGACCCCATCCTTTGGCCACATGTAACAGTAGAGGAAGCTAGAAATGAAGTTGAATGAATGAATGAATGAGTTGTGAGTATAGGAAAATTTCATTCATTTAGAACAGTGAACACATTGCTGTTAGTAGATGACTGAAACATTAGCATCAACTGAACTTGTTAAAAAGCAAGCAGGACTGTTATAACCGGCTCAGGTAAATTTCATGTTCCCTTTTCCCCTTTCTTTGTGTTTCCAGAGGTGTTGTAGGTCTTTTGCAAAATGTGCCCTCCTCTATGTCAATCTCCTTTCACCAGTTAGAAACAATTATTTCACTCAGGCCTGCCTTACCTTTGCCCTTCCTCTGACAGTGTGTTTGCTCAGGTTAGGGACTACCAAGGACTCAGAGGCATAGCAGTTTTGCTAGGCAGCTTCCTACCCACCCCGTCCCCGAATGCCACCCCCCAACCCCCAACTTGGCTGCCTTGAGTGTGGCCTTGCCTCTCCAGCCCATCTGCACTTGATCTTGGCTGAAATGGAATGAATGACATTCGCTGTTTGCCTGTTTGTCTCACACAGCTCCAGGATGTGTCCCTTTGTCGGTATGCTGGCTCATACAACAGCTGCCGCTCTCAGCCATCCCTACTGAGAGAAAACAACGGTGCTTCCTGTTGATAGAGCTCCTTTGCTCTGAATCAAAGAAAAGATGTTAAGGCCACGGAGTCCTATTTAATGCTGTGTCTGGGGGCTATTGGTTTTTTGATCATACATACAATTGCTAGGATTAAATCCAGCATGAGTCTTAAGGGTATATTCTGGGAGGGGCTACAAAGCACAAAGGGCAGAAAGGATGAATAACGTGATGAGTTCACTTCTTTTTTTTTAATTTAACTTTTTTATATTAGAGTATAGTTGATTAACAATGTTGTGTTGGTTTCAGGTGTACAGCAAAGTGATTCAGTTATACATACGTATATATCTATTTTTTTTCAGATTCTTTTCCCATATAGGTTATTACAGAATATTGAGTAGAGTCCCCTGTGCTATACAGTAGGTCCTCGTTGATTATCTGTTTTATATGATGGGTTCTCTTCTGCTTCTGCGAGGAGTCCATTCCCCACTTCCTAGGTCATCTGACCCACGGAACACAGAACGACCAGGAGCTAAGACTTATGTGCCTTTCTTTACTTGTGACATGACATGGAAAATTCCAGAAAGCAGTGCTATCTCCCTTCCTAGCTTTTGCTCTTCTGTTGGATAGAGCCCCTCTTCACCTCTCTGCACCCAAACAGTCAGTTTTGTTCTGGATTTGTCTCGGCAGCTCTGTACCACTTCGAGTTCAGAGATGGTACTACCAGCAGTGCCCATCTGAATGTCTGGCTGCGGCTCAAGGGGCTGATCCATAATAGCCGTCTGCACGTTCTGGACTGGAATGCTGATGTGTGGTTACAGTATGCACTGTTGTGGCCTCTCCCATTGCGGAGCACAGGCTCCGGATGCGCAGGCTCAGCGGCCATGGCTCACGGGCCCAGCCGCTCCGCGGCATGTGGGATCCTCCCGGACCGGGGCACGAACCCGTGTCCCCTGCGTCGGCAGGCGGACTCTCAACCACTGCGCCACCAGGGAAGCCCGAAGCTGATGATTTTTGAGGGCCGTGTGCCAGGCACTGTGCCAAGTGTTCTGCCTGTATTATATCATTCAGTCTCCACCGGTACGCAAGAGTTGGCACCATTTCCTCCCATTTTGTGAATGAGGCAACTGAGGCTTGGACTGAATACCCAGGTCAAGGCCACATAGCTGGGAGGGGGCAGAGCCGGGGTTTGAAACCAATTCTCTGTTACTGCAGAATTTTTGATCCAGAATTCTGTGCTGCTACCTGTCAAAGTAGTACAGCTACAACAAATCTAAGAGAATTTCTCGAATCTTAATCCTAGAGTGTGGTCTATAGACCAGGAGCATCAGTATCACCTCGGAGCTGCTATTAGAAATGCAGGGTCTCAGAAAATCCACACGTGCATTTAGCAAGACCGGTGTGATTCGTAGGTATGTGAAAGTTTAAGACTCTCTCATCTAGAATGCCTTCTGTTACAGAAGAGTAAATGTCAAATGATGAGCCTCAGCTCCATCAGCTGGTGGAGACGCGGGACTGGAATCCAGGTCGCCACAGAGATGGGGCAGAGGATGCATTGCATGCAGAGAGGGAGGGGTGAGGCAAGAGAGTTGGTGGTGTCTTAAACTGGGTTCACGGGAACAGCCTCTAAGGGAGGTCGGGAGAAGCAGGATCGAGCAGAGGGAGAATTTGGACGTCAACATTTTTGCAGAAGAGGACTCGGCAGATCACAAGGGGAGCTGGGATCGCCCTTCAGGGTTGTCACACACTGAGGCAAGGGGGACAGACCTCTGTACATCCCACCATTGACCAGTCATTGGATGATAATCCCAACTGAGCGTGATTCCCAGGGAGAGACAGCTGTGAGCCCTGCATCATCAAGTGGGAGATGAATGCCTGGATCCTGAAGGGAGGGGGTCCCGGCCGTGCCCTGTGATGTTCACTACAGAGGAGGGAGAGGCTGCGGAAAGGTTTTAAGCTTTCTGCCAAGAACAACAGGAAGTCATTCAGAATGACATCATACAATTTGCATTTGCTAACAATCCCTTTGGCTCCTGTGTGGCAGTGGATCAGAAAGGACAAGAATCAAAGAAAAGCAATCCGTTAGTGAACAGTGATCACTCAGACAAAAGGAGTAACCACCTTTAGAAGTGGGCAAATTCAAGAGAAGCTTTGTGCTTAGAAAGTACAAGATATTGTGATTAATTTGCTGTTGAAATGTGGAGAAGGAAGGATCCCGATGGACCATGGGCTTCTGAAAGGGTTCACTGGGAGAATGAAGGTGGGTTTGTGGGAATGGGGTCACTGAAGGAGAAGATCTGCAAATAAAGATTAAAGTCTTCTTTGACAATTTAACAACACTGAGTTTGCCACAAAACTTTAAACTCTTCTTTGACTCATCTCATTTAGAATCATCATCCCCGGAAGGCACAGTCCCTCCAGCATGCGTGGCGGATACTGGGGGACAGTGCTTCAGGTGTCCTCAAGAAAACGTGAAGCTTCTGGGGTTTCTGTTGTTGTTGTTTTTCCCATATTTGTTTTATTTAAATATATCTTACAAATGCTTTTGGTGAAATAGTTCTAAATTACCATTTTGTTGAGCATAAAAAAATAACTCAAAAGAACAATCATAAGAAAATCAATTTGACATCTGAAAGAGCACACCTGTAAAATTAGACCAAAACCACTTACGTAAACAAAGGACCCTAAGAAAATAGTGTCAAAGCAGAATTTCTGCTGCTGTATGTGTATGAGTTTGCTTGTGTTCCTTTTATTACTCCTTCTGAAGCGATATCAGACCTCTGGACCCCCGACATGCAATTAATTCCCGGAGACAGAGTTTTGGGTGAAGTAGAAAAGAATAGCTTTATTGCTTTGCCGGGCAAAGGGGGCCACAGCGGTCCCGTGCCCTCAAAACTGTGTGTCCCTACCTGGAGGGGGTAGTAGGAGGAGGAGTTTGATAGTAATGGTTCGCAGAGGGCGTGATCAGCTCGTGGACGTTCTTCTGATTGGCTGGTGGGGAGGTAAGTGGGCGTCAGCATCATCAACCTTCTGGTTCCAGCTGGTCTGGGGTCTACGTGCTTGTGGGCAGCATGCGGTTAACTTCTCCTTCTCCCACGTGGCGGGATTTCAGTATCTGCAAAACAGCTCAAAGATATTGTTATGTGTGTCCCTTGAGGGGAACCAGGACCCTGCCCCAAGGCGGCACTGTTGTTTCTCTTGACTGTTCCTCCCTTGTCTCCGCATCCCCTCCCTTCCCTAATTAGCACCGACCTGTTGGAACTCAGGGAAGGTGGGGGGGGGCTGAATGAAGCCTATTGCCTGTAATCAAGAAACTGGGGGCGGGGGAATTCCCTGGAGGTCCAGTGGTTAAGACTCCAGGCTTTCACTGCTGAGGGTAAGAGTTTGAAACCGAGTGCGGTCCTGTGGGGCTCCTGGGCACAGAGTCCCTTTTTGTCCCGTGTTTCTTGTAGGCAAAACTCCAGCCTCCATGACCTTCCCTGAGTTCCAAAGGGCAGATGTGAACAGTTGCTAATCAAGGGATGAGCAGCCAGGAAAACACCTGAGGCGAGAGTAAAGGGGCCTGAGAAGCTCATCAAGCTTAGGAGACCCACCACCTGAGACCCTAATCTTGTCAGCAGCCCCGCCCTTGAATCGTTGCTATAAAACTCTTCACCAAACGCCCCTGGGTTGGGACACAGTTTTTCGAGGCAGGAGCCTGCGGTGTCCCACTGTGCCTGGCAAAGCAACAAAGCGGTCCTTTACTACTTTACCCAAAACTCTGACTTCGAGATTCGATTCGGCACCGGTGCACAGAGAGGCTGAGCTTTCGGCATCAGGTTCAGTTCCTGGTGGGGGAACTACCGCCAGCTGCACGGCGAAAAAAAAACCATGGGGGACACAGAAAGGCTTTTGTGCCCAGGAGCCCCGTAAGGTCCTGCTCGGTTTCACTTCTCCATTTCTGTAACCGCCCTGGTGGGCATGTTACCGAGTCCAAGCTCGCTCTGCTCGCCACTAAGAGGCCAATATATCGGAGACGAGGTGTTGATGCAAGGAAGACGACTTTATCGGGAAAGCCGGCAGACCGAGAAGATGTCAGACTAGAGTCTCCGAAAAACCATCTTATCAGGGTTTGGTTGCCAGTGTCTTTTATAGCACACAGAGCGGGAGGAGATGAGGACGTAAAGTTAAAAGGCCGTAAGTTTTGCAAATATCCCCTGGAATGGCCAGCCTCGGGGAGGGGATGTGTTACTTTCTTCCTTCTTGCAGCCACCCACAGGTGGAAGGGGTCAGGCTGTCTCCCTGTGAGCTGAACAAAGGCACTTTAGTTTAACATTCAGGCAGAGGGGCAGGGTTCCCTGAGGCAGGCCATTACATATGATTATAATAACAAAAGCAACGAAAAGCAAAGGTTAAAAGTCAACAAAGCAGATCGAACATGGAGTCCGATTTAGCTCTTCCCTGTTCCGTGCAGAGCCGGGCACCCTTATTAATCATTCAGTAAATTTATGCCATTATGCATTCAGCCTCACATACTTCAAATACAGTTGAGCCACCCGTGTTGTCGGGTGCAGACAGAGATGAATGGAACCCAGTCGTACTCTTCAGGAGCTCACAGCACAAAAATAAATATTCTTCCGTTAGCACTTAATAAATGCTAAAATTTATTATCCTTAACACTAAGTGATCTTTTGTTAGATTTTAATATTTATGAAATCAGTATGCATTCTAAAACATGATGTCAGAGGAGAAAGAAAATCTGCGTTGTTAGCCTGAATGTTTGAATTTAGCCATGTATTAAAGGAATCCATTCATCTGATTGCCACCTCCATTGAGATATTTGCTTTGAAAGTGGTACACATAGTTGAATTTTAATTTATATTTACATCCTTGTTTTTTTAAATAAACTTTTTATTTTAGAATAGTTTTATACTTACAGAAAAGTTGGAATGTAATAGAGTCCCACATACCCCATAACCACTTTCCCCTATTATTAGTTTCTCTAATTGGCATGGTACATTTGTCACAACTAATGAAACAATAGTGATACATTATTACTAACTGAAGTCCGTATCACATTTCCCTAGTTTTTCCCAATGTCCTTTTTCTTTTCCAGAATCCCATCCAGGATACCACATTACATTTATTTCTCGTATCTTCTTAGACTCTTGCTTGGCTATGACAGTTTCTCAGAATTTCCTTGTTTTTGATGATCTTGACAGTTTTGAGGACTTGTCAACTGTTTTGTAAAATTTCTCTCTAGTGAAAGTCGTCTGATGTTTGTCTCATGATTAGATTATCTCAAAGGAAGTCACTTTGTGTAGCACAAACTTAAGAAGTGGGGAATATAATGTTCCACCTCCTTGAGGGCAGAGTATCTACATAAATTATTTGAAGTTCTTATGCCTGGGGGGATTTGCTGCTTTTCCTCTAGTTAGTTACTCAGTTAGTTACTTAGTCATCCAACCATTTATTTATATCCATATGGACTCATGGATATTTATTCTATACTTTGGATAATAATCCTATACTGCTTTATTTTGTTGCTCAAATTATTCCAGCTTCGTCCATTGGGAGTTCCTTCAGTTGACTCTTGCATCCCTCGACATACTCCCATCATTGTGGGGTTTTTTTTAAGCATTTCCTTTATTTCTACCTCTACAAGATGCTCCAGACTTGTGTATTTCCTGCCCCAGCTCTAGAATCAACTATTTGTCCAAAGAGCCCTACTTCCTTTTATTGGAGAACGGTATTACAAACAAAGATTTGGGCAGTAGTTACTTTAATTGTCTTTTAAAATGACTTTTAAAAATATTGCACTTATGCTGCATTGGAAAGAGACATTACTGTGCAAATAGAAGATTTCTTGTGAAAATACCAGGACAACAACGGCAGTAGAAGTAAAAAAATCTCAGCAGAGACCATAGGATTCTGAAAGCCAAGAGTGGTTGGTGTGGCTCCTACACATGTGACAAGGGACTATTACGCAGGCACCAAAGAGCTATTAGTCTAAAGCTTCTGGCTCACTTTCAAAGGAAGCTGAATCTCTTCCGGTGAATACGGGATTTGATTAAACGAAAGCATCAGAAATGAGAGTTTAACCAAATAAGAAATGCAGGCACAGCCTTGGTATTCTTAGATAGTTCTCCACATTTACTGTCATCCTAAAGCTGGTGGGGAGGTCAAGTCCAGCAGCTCAGATGTTGAAATCAGCCCATCACTGTGTGCTGTTCATCACTGCAGCCGCTGAAAATGAGTCCCAGGAAGTTTTAGACTCTGCAGTGTGAAGAAGGCTTAGATGCAATCTGGTGATATTGAAACAGTGGTATATTAGTATATGAATGCATGTTTTCTAATTTTGGGTTCATTCAATGTAGTTTGTTTTATCCCTAAAGTATCTATAATTAAATTGATGGTTTTACAGTCAATGGAGATTTAGAATCAAGGAAATACTTTCATCCCCCAGGCCATTCATCCCTCAACAATGGGAGCTCCAGAGGCTCAAGGCCTTTTCTTGGCCTCCCACTTGGGCTAATAACATTTAGTTTTCCTTAGATCCATTTTGTGAAGTCCTTGCGAAATCACCAGTTTTTCTCTCTCTCCCTCCCCTGCTCCTTTGCTCTCTCCAGCCTGTGAAAATCTTTTTGAATGTCAGGTGTGCTTGTCAGCATCACTGTAGCTTCTGGCTTTGTAAAAAGATGAAATGTTCCTTTTTTTCACTATTCCCTGGAACTGTCTCAATGGTTTAGGAATATTTGAAACTTAAGATTTGAAAAAATGTACCTGTGAAAACTTTTTTTTTTCACTGTCTCCAATAGTTACTGAGCTATTTAAACATTTTCCTTCTTTCTGCATCATCTTTTTACAACTGTGTAGTCCTAGAAATTTTTCCTTTTCATCCAAATTTTAAAAATTATTAGCATAGAAGTATGTAGAATATTTGTATAATTCTTTTCTGTTCCTCTGTATATCTGATGCTCCTATTGTATTCCTAATTTTGTTTGCTGAGTTTCATCTTTTTTTCTTAATTAGACCAGTTAATGGTTCATCTATTTTTTCTCATTTTTAAGGAAAACATGGCAATTTTTTTCCTGCATTTTCATTTACTAATGTCTTTCTGTATTTGTGAGTGAATTTCTTCTGCTTTCCTTTCGTTTATATTTCTTATTATTTGCTTCTTGAGTTGACTGCTGGATTCATTTGTTTCATTTTTGCTTGTCTAGTAAATGGCTGGTAATCTGGAAACAATATTCGTTGTATCCTATATGTCAGATTAACAAAAAAGCATGGTGTACATGCCACTATGGACTTACAGCATAACAGATAAGCGTGTGTGTGTCTGTGTGTGTCTGTGTGTGTGTGTAGATGTTTTAAGGATAAAAGAAATTATATCTTAATGTATGCAAAACAAGAGTACATGTGTGTAACCTTACAATTATGCACCACTCTTTACAGCCTCACAGAGAGGCTGTCTAAGCTGATGCTATTAAGAACCTAGGATTTTCCCAAAGACAAATACAGAAAATAAACCATCTTTCAACAAAAACACAGCTAAATCTAACCTTGGGAGGGAACTAAGAAGCAAACAGTCATCCTCCATACCATCAAAAATAGCTTTTTCTGCCATGTTTGGGTTGGAGTATGGTTTCTACTCCAATGTTTACTAAACATGTCTGCAGGTTAGAATCATCTGGGAAGTTTTTTAACATTTCAAAGCCCAGGCCATACATCAGACCAATTAAACGTAATCTCTGCATAGGACACAGGCATCAGTATTTATGACGTACCCCGGGTGATTCCAACACGGTGACATAGTAGGACCTGACATAGTAGGACCCACTGCCCCGTGCACACAGTCGAGGACACGCAGCTGAACCTTACTTGCAGTTAATCCTCAGGGTTGTGAGGCAGTAGTTCTCAAGCTTGAACTGTATCAGAATCATTGCAAAGGCTTGTTAAAGCACAGATTTCTGGGCTCCACCTCACAGTGTGTGATTCAGTAAGTCTTGGGTGAAGCCCAAGAGTTGACATCTCTAACAAGTTCCCTGGCGATGCTGATGCTGCTGGTCTGCAGACCATACTTTGAGAACCACTACTGTGAAGTATTGGCTTTAGCTTCAGAAAGGAAAAACATATTTCACATTTAGCTGTGGCATGAATTCTTTCAAGAAGGTACCATGACTAGACTCTTTAAAAAGCAAGCATAGAGTACATTTTTAAAGACCATATAAACGTACATTTTCTAAACCTGCTGTACTCTCATTTAACAGAAGTCTTCGTGAAGTATTTATTAACAAGTACTTTGTAGGTGACTAAGCTAATTGCCATATTAACAATTCAAGTGTGATGTAGTTGCTTTAACCTAAGAACTTCCTTTAGCATTAATTTCTAATTAACTGCTAATATTGTCTTATGTTTTTTATGAGCTCGTCTATGTGTAGATGAATTCTTAATCTGCGCTGATTTCTGTTAAAAAAAGGCTCAATGTTTCTTTTCTCTCGAAGGATATATGATACTAACCTGAATAAAAGAGAGCCACTGTATGGTGACTGAGCATCTGTGTGTGAACATGTGTGTGTCAGCAAGTGTGATCACTAATACAGTGCTGTGAGGTCCAGTGATTAAAGACGACAGTCCAGTTGCAGATTGAAGGTTTTGAATTCTATGCTGTATGGGTCACTAAAACTTGCAAGAGACAGTCATGTCCCCTGGTAGCTTAGACCCTAAGACACGGGTCAACAAATTATGCCCATAGACCAAATTCAGCCCATGCTTGTTTTGTAAATTACGTTTTATTGGAAAACAGCCATGCTCTTTCTTTTATGTATTGTCTAGGGCTGCTCTTGGGCTACCATAGTAGACTTGAGTAGTTCAGCCTACAAAGCCTAAAATAATTACTACCTGGCCCTTTATTTAAAAAACAAACATTTCCAACCCCACTGATCAACTTTCTATGTGTAGGAATAATTAGCCATCCACATAATTATGCAACCATAGGATCATCCTATCTATATTCTCCCTCATGGTTCTCAAGACTACCCAGGAAACTTTGCCAAGTATTTTACTGAAGACTACCCAGTAACTTTGTCTAAGAGGTAAATTGGGCTACTTCGGCATTATTTATGAATACTGAACCTTCTACTGGCTGGGAATAGTGGCTCACTTAGCTTTCATCCCGTTACTTTGAGAATCTAAGGGTTATCTTGCTGAATCAGAGTCCCAGTTGACTAACTCTAATGGTCATTGTGGGGAGTTTCTGAGAAATACTTTTTGCATGGGTTGTTCTTATTGCTTATCCTCTCCTTTGTGATAAATGGTAGTTGACCTCAGGGGCAGTTGGTGAAAGGGCAAGAAGATGGGCTGCAGTGGCAATGATGGGAACCATGAGAGTGTATCCATGTGAGGAGAGGACAGTATAAGCCTTGATGGGCTTAAAGATATAAGAGCGATAACTTCCCATTTCATCGCAACTTGCTATTAAAATGAATTATATAGGGATGGGGGAGTAGCATTTCCGGTTGGATCAGATACTTAAAATAATAATAACTTGCGAGAGAAAAGAATTTGTGGATGGGAAAGCAAAAGAAAATAGGTGGATGGGAAAGTGACTAGAAAATTGTCAACTCCCATGTCCTAAGAGGAAGATACAGCAACACATGAAATCTGTGCATGGGGTGAGGTGAGGTGTGTGGTTGAAGAAGCAGCTACAGCAAGAGGAAAGTAATTACAGAGAGAGAGGCGATTAAGAAAAGTCAGTAACAACTTGGAAATTAATGTGATAAGATGGCAAAAAGAAGCCAGCCAACTGAAGGAAGTTGGAGTCATCTTGTGCCTCACTGCTCTAGAGATTGCACCGTGAATACCAGATTTAGCTCTGTTGTGAGACATCAAGGATTCACAGAAGACACGAGACTAGTGATGAAAATTACTGAGCCCTGAGCAAAAGTAATTTATAGATAAAACAGTGCATTACTTCTTATCAGATGGGTGATGAGGAAAGTGCAGTAAAAAAAGGGGCTTGAAATGAATACTCCTGCCCCACTAAGAAAATAAGGTAGATTCATGCCCATTATTCTTGTGTTTGTGACTACCCTGCATGAGTAGAATCACACAGTAAAGTTCAAATCCTGCTCTTTTGCTTCTACTGAGGAAGAAAAAAGAAAGGAAAATAAAGGGGTACAGGTGAGTTGGGGAAAATATTTGATGCTGTTTTATCCATAATCAGAGATTTGAGTGGCAGGGGACGCACATGCTGACATTGATTGATTTTATGGTGCATTTTACATTTAAATTTGCTTATTGACACCTAGCTTGATTGATTTTTATTGCACATTTTGAATTGAAATTTACCTATCGCGGTCCCTGCTGTTGTTGCCAGGCATTGTACTAGGAAGTGACCAAATAAGACACTGTCCTCAAAGACTTATGGAGGGTTAGGTAAGCAGTCAGATATTTCATATACATGCTATAATGGTGAGGTCCAGAGGAAAGACATCTAGAGGAATCCAGGAAAGCTTCCCAGAAGTGACACCTGAATTGAGACCAGAGGTAATTATGAGTCCTTAAAGAGAAGGGCTGGGGTAAAGGTATTTTCTGCAAAAGGAAAATAAAGTCGATGTGGTAGACTGATTGCAAAAATGGCCCAGATTCTCCACCCATTTATGTACCCATCTTTTTGCAGTGTGGGTTTGTAGCTCCTACCGTCCAGTGGTGGAGTCTATTTCCAACCCGTTGATTCTGGGATGACCTTGTGACTTGCTTTGACTAATAGAACGCAACAGAAATCATATTATGTCAGCTTCATGCCTAGGCATCAGGAAGCCTTGCATGTTTCTGCTCTCTCTCTTTTTTTTTTCTTTCTTTTAAACTCTGCCACCACCGTGAGAATAAACCAGGGCTTGCCTATCGGAGGTGGGGAACTATGTGGAGGGGAGCCAGATCATTCCAGACCAGCCAGCCCCCACCTGGCCTGCTAAATGAGTAAAGACAAATGAGCTAGTCCACTGGAGATCAGATGAATCTGGCCCAAACAGAAGAATTACCCAGCTAACCCATAGGTCCATGGGAAATAATAAATGATTGTTGTTATAAGACGCTAAGTTTTGGAATGGTTTGTTATGCAACAGTAACTTACTAATGCAGAAAATCTGAAGGTATAAGAGAGCAGGGCCCATTCAATAAACTAGAAGTAATCTAGGATGGATAGAGAAAGGAGTATGGAGGGAAAAGGATGAAAGATGATGATGGAGAGGCAAGCAAGAACTGGATCCTTCAGAGTTAAGTGATGGGAAACTCTCTAGGGGGTTGAAGAATAGGTATGATCAGCATTTCAGTTTTGACGTATTACTGCTTGTAAAGGTTAATGACTACAAGGAACACAAAGCTAGGGGGACGGAGGCCAGTAGAGGGATCACCATTTGTAGTGATCTAGGCTAGAGATGATCATAATCTGAACTGGAATAGGGACCATGAGGTAGAGTAGAAACAGACAGATTGGAAGCATAATTGAGGGGTAGAATTAGTAGGACTTGGTGCTTTATCAGACGTGAGAGATGAAGGAGAGAGAAACTTCAAAGCTGATGCCTGGTATCTAATTTGGGCAAATAAAAGGTTGCGGGGAATCATTCTGTAAGACAGAAACTCAGGGAGAGATTGAGGTTTGGATGGGAGTGGAGGACATAAGAAACATAGTTTGGGATTTGTTAAGATTGAGATGCCAGTGAGATACCCAATCAGAGATGCCCAGCAAACAGTGGGTTATATGGATCTGAAGCTCAGAAGAGCAACTTCGGTTGGAGATAGTTTAGCAGTTGTCAGCCTACAGTTGGTACTTGAAACCACTTAAACATTTACTGAGCACCTGATATGTGTCATGTCCTGAACTCTGTGCCAGGAGTGGGGAGGTTAGCAGTACAGACTAGGCTATATAATCTAGTGGAGAAGGTTCAACATTGATCAGATAATCACACAAATATACTGTTTTAGGTACTGAAAGAAATGTACAGTAAACGGTGAGTATATAACAAAGAAACTTGATCCAGTCTGAGGAATCAAGGAACAATCCTCTGAGGGAAAAAAGTGGTTAAGCTGGGATCAGAATTATGAGAGGGGTTTCCAAGGTCATAGGGAAACATGGAGTAGAAAAAGAGAATGTTCCACAAAACAGGACAGGAGCAGTGAACCTATTAAAGGGCTCTAAAGTCAGTATGGCAGGATCTTGGGGGGTTGGGAGGGGAAGGAAAATTAGTACAAGATATGTAGAGAGGAGTGTTGGTAGATATGGAAAGAAATTGACAAATTTGCAAGATATTTAAGAGTCAAAACTGACAAGATAACAAGAAGAATTAGAGGGAGAGGGAGGAGAAATTATTAAGTATAATTTCGGGCGGGGGCTGTTGGTTTGTGTATCTGAATGGATGATGGTGTCATTCATCGAAACAGAAAACACTGGGGAACGAGATCTAAATGTAGAGAGAAAATGCAAGATATCAGTTTGGGAAATACTGAATTGGAGAAGCCTTTAAAATATCCAAGTTGCAAAGCTGAGGGGAAAATTGGATATACAGGTTTGGAGTTCAGAAGGGAGATCTGATCAGACATTTAATAAACTTGTGGATCATCAGGATTTAAATAGTAACTGAAGTCAAGGGCAGGGAGACTTTGAGAATTTTAAAAAAAAAGGTTCTTAGGATCAAACCTTGAAAAGCTCAATATTTGAAAGATAGATATTTTGAGATGAGCCCGCAGAGTGGCATAGAGGGAGTAGTCAGAAAAGGGGAAGGAAAGTGTGATGTCAGAGAATCTAAGGCTATTTTAACAAGCACTCACTCCACAGACTTTAGGCTAAGAGGTCAGGGGAAAGATGGATAAAAATACCCACTGGGTTTAGCAATGTGAAGGTTACCAGTGACCTTCTCAAGAATCGTCATGGTGGAGTGATGAGAGTGGAAGCCAGTATGTTAGAATGGGCTGAAGAGAAAGTGGGTGGTGAGGAAGTGGAGGAACATTTGTAGGTAATTATCAGGAATTTTGGCTAAGAAGGAGTAGCACAGTAGGGGGATGGCATAGCAAAGGTTGAAAGACAGATTTTTGTTGTTGATGATGTTGTTCATTTTTTGTTTGGTTTTGGTGGGAGAGATTTGGGCTTGGGGCTGACAAGAATTCAGAAGAAAATGACATATGGAAGAAAAAGGGGAGAATCCAAAGAAGTAGGTGAGATCACTTAAGAAAAATGTATAAAGGGAGAAGGGAAAATGATCTAGGAAAAAACATTTAAGAAATATCATCATTTTGATGGTTATCATTAAAATGGAATACTATACTGCCATTAAAAATAATGTCGGAGAATATTTAATGATGTACGAAGACGGCTGGGATATTCCACTGTACGGATAAGTATCATCTGTTCAACCAAAATAATACGTAGAATATTATCCCAGTTTTGTTTTTAAAAATTAAAAATATGTACACAGGAAAAAGTATGGAAAGATACACACCAATAAACTTTTCGTAGTTACAAAAAAAAACACAAAGAAATACCAACATTTAAGGGAATGTAGAGGATAAATGTACTAAGATCTAGACAGTGATAGGAGAAAAAGCAGAACATAGTTCCAGGGAAGCCATGGAAAAAGACTGTTTCAGGAAGGAGAGGGAGATCCATGGAGTGAAATGTGCTAAGAGGTCAAAGATGATAAGGACTGAGAAATATCTGCTGGCTTGAGTCAGTGGTCATAAAGGCCTAGGATAGAATTGGTTCCTTGGAGCACTGGGATGAGTCCATATTACAGTGGATTAAAGTATGCGTGGACAGACATTTCACAGAGAATTTTCATGAAGAGCAGAGTGAGCCTGGAGATGGGCAAGAAGTTACGTAGAGCCGTGATGGTTGGCTTTGGTATTTGTAAGTAAGTTGGAAGAGACTTGAAGATAATTCAGTGTTGATGACAAGGAAGGGACCGAATACATAGAGATTGAGGATAAGAAAAGAATGAGTTCTCTGATAATGAGGAAGAGAGAAAAGAGCAAGTGGAAGGGGTGGGCTAAGGAGAGGGGAGATACTGTTCTCCTGGAGCCACCAAAAACAGGAGGAAATGGTGATGGAAGCAAGGATGTTTGTATTATTGATGGCAGAACATTGAGGGAGTTACAATATGGTGGGCTTTTATTTTCTTTGTTAAATAAGAGCCAACATCACCTGCTAAGAAAGAATCAGGGATACATATACAGAAAGCTTCAACTGTCTTTGCAATATTTTATTTCCTGAGTGGGTGGTGGATATACAGGTGAGCTTCATTCTTTATACTTTTGCATATGTCGGAAATTATTTTATTTTATTTTATTTCATTTTATTTTATTTTATTTTATTTTATTTTTGCGTTATGCGGGCCTCTCACTGTTGTGGCCTCTCCCGTTGCGGAGCACAGGCTCCGGACGCGCAGGCTCAGCGGCCATGGCTCACGGGCCCAGCCGCTCCGCGGCATGTGGGATCTTCCCGGACCGGGGCACAAACCAGCGTCCCCTGCATCGGCAGGCGGACTCTCAACCGCTGCGCCACCAGGGAAGCCCGGAAATATCTTATTTTGAAAAAAAGAATAATGGGAATTATGGTAGAGTCCAAAATTTGGGAAACACTAAGATTTGAAATAACTGATAGAAGAGAAAGAGCTGATTAGGGCAACAGAGGATGCCGGGCAGGCAGCATCCCAGTTGATTTTAGTGACCACGAATTTACAGTGGCTAGCCAACTGTTCACCAAATCACTTCTTTTTCCTCTAGGGTAGCCAGCTAAGCTGCATTTTCCAGCCTACGATGCACACAAATCATTGAGTCTGAACCAAAAGAATATGAGACAGAGGGATATAAGCCCCCTTCATGACCCTCCACAGTCCTCACATATGTGGCCTTTCCTTTTCTTTCTCCACTAGATGATTGAATAGAGAGAACTCCAAGGACTTAGAGGAAGATGGAGCCACAACATGGCAGGAACCTGGGTTCCTGAGCCAGCAATTTGAAAGGAGGATCCCAGGAGAGTCATCAGAGTGAGAATACGCATGTGGGACCCTCTTATGTAAGTGAGACCTTCGCTTTTGCTGTGTCACTCATGAAATTTGAGGGTAGTTCTTCATAGCAGTTGCTCTGTCCTTGTACTCATCTTTACAGGTGTGGGACTTTGTTTCAAGTAGTCCTGAACAGGCAGCTGCAGCTCCTGAGAACTGTTCAATTACATTCTGTGTATCAGGTAATTGAATGGGAGGGCCCAAAGGGCCAAAGAACACAAGGAGTCATGAATAAACGATTGGGTTTGTGAACAGTTACATTCTTTGAATAATGAGTACCTAACTAATTAGGATTCCCATTTGGAGGCAGAGGACTTGAGAGACTCCGAGAGCATGGTTGGGATTTCAGAAACATAAAACAGATTCCTGTCCTCAAGAAGGTACTAGAGAGAATGCCCCCTACCTGTCTAAGCTGGATTTACAAGAGAGAATCCTGGGTTCCATCCAACCACTATCCCTGAGGGGTCCTGACCTGCACAACCGTAAAATCTCGCTGCAGAGAATCGAGAAGAAAAAGACCCCTCCTCCAGCTGGTCTAGGGTGCTTGGTGTGGCAGAACCACCCCTCTGCCTGCAGAGAAGCTTCGGGCCCAAGCTCAGGACACGGAGTTCACCGGTCCTAGTGGACTCCCCACAGGAGGTGGAAAGCTCTCAGCTACTGACCACCATAGACACTCAGAGTGGGGGGACAGAACAAATGACATGGTGAGCCTGATCTGTGGAGGCTGAAGACCTGTAGGATCTATAAGTGGACAGGCCCTCCTCTATCATAACTTGCCCTCTCCAGGGAAATTCTCTTCATAGGCCATGGGATGCCCAGTCTCCAGGCCCTAAACTCCCGAATACCCACAGGCCAGTGAGGCAGACGAGCTTCCCCGACTTCTTCCTGCAAGGCTTCCCACTGTGGGGTCGCTCTCAGGGTCTCAGTGGAGGCCTCCAAAAGTCGATGAAAGCAGTATAATCACCTGGGACCTACCCAGCTTCCTGCACAGCCACCTTCCTTTCGTATTCTCCTTATTCCTGCCCAATGGGTCTTCATTTGAGCCTCAGAACCCACCTAGTACAGGATAGTTAATATGAAGAAAGAGGCTGAAGTTGGAGAAGACTGCAAACTTTGTGAATGATGGCAATAGACTGGGCTCTGGAGCTCAGTAGATTTGAGTTCAGTCACTCACCAGCTGTGTGGTCATGGGCAGGTCACATGATGAATGTAAAATGAGGATTACAGTGCCTACCTCCCAGGTTTATTTTAAATATTGTCAGTGACTTATGTAAAAATCTCTGGAACGTGGTAGATCTTCATAAATGGTGATTCTTGTTGTTATTCGGGGGGGGGGTGTTTAATGGACTTGTTTCAGGCAGCATGCTTAAACTTTCTCAAAGGGAAGGAGGGAGGAGAGTATGATTCAGGTTGAAAGTTGCCCTAAAGGAATGCCCATCCATGCTAGCCTAGAAGCTCCATCCATCCTCTGTCCTCACCTACCCCCAGGGCCTTTGCACGTTCTTTCCTTCTGCCTGTCTCCTCCAAGACTGGCGCAAGCCTCATTCTCTTGCTTCCTTCAAGTCTTCCCTCCAAAGTTACATCCTTAGCGAGGCCTTCTGTCTCCATCCTGTCTCTCTACAGTAGCATTCCCTAGCTGTCACTCTGTATCCCCTTGCTCTGCTTTAATTTGCTTTATGAAAATTGTCACAACTCGGAAGTTATATATGTATTTCTTTACTTGTTTATTACTCCGCCAATAGAATATGAGATCCATCAGGGTAGGGACCTCTCATATCTCCACAATATCCCCAATGCCTGGCAGATAATAGATGCACAACGAATGTTTTTTCAATGATGATTTTAATAGATGCTTCTGAATGGATGAAAAATGCTGTATTGAATAAGGTATATTTTAATTTTTATTCATTCATTGAAAAAATATTTGTGGTGCATTTATTAAAATCATCATAAAAGCCATTATTAGCCATATAATTTTTCTCAGAATAAAAGACTAATGTAAAATATATATTTTCTCATAATATATAGTTTTCTCTCACATCTAATTCTCTTCATAGTAGACCATAGTCAAGCCTTCCATTAACGGAAAAGTCTTTTGATTTTCTGTCACAGGGGTCCCTGGCTGGGCCAGATTTCAAAGTTTGATACATCAGATACACACACGTGCACACGCGTGCACACACACACATTTATTTGTTTATATCTACATATTTACTTGGGGACTGGGAAGTGGGGGTAAGGTATATTTAACCCTGACCACAACTTAAGTTCAGATATGTATAAACAAGTTCTACACGCTGGTAAGGCCCCAAAGAAGGCTGGATTTCAGGGAGGGCTGCCCGGTGCCCTAGGCATGAATTTATGATGGGGGAGATGATCTCCAGAATAACCAGCCAGACTCAGGAACATGGCCTGAGGGTGGGAGGAGATAGTAGTTTTAGCTTTTCTGTGAACTTAACCCCCCTGTGGTATGATGAACCCAGCAAGGCAGAAGAGCCATGAGTGGGAGTGGAAACTGCTGGTTCCTTCAACCTCGTGGCACTTTAGTTCCCAAGCAGCCTTGCTGTGGAACAGAGTCTTCCTTTCACCTTGAAGGGGGCTGTATGGATGCTGATATTAAGTGAGCCACGAGAATGAGGTTTTGGAAGCAGCAGCTACAACTCTGTCTCGTGGGAGCAGAAGTGACATACCTCTGCAGGGCTGTCAGGGCCAGCAGGGTCATGGAAAGCTCCACAGAGGCAGCAAGTCTCTGGCTCAGCCACACTGAGGCGGCAGAGGCAGCTATAGCTGGTGTAATGACACCACTGCACAGCCCTCCTAGAAGATTTAGGACCTGCACATTCAGAGACCGCACGTGGCTGGCAGCCACAGCAAGCCGGGAGTGAGTCTGATAAACAGATACCTGCAAGGCAGCCCTGAGGACCCCGAAAATGCACGGGGAGGGGAAATTTGCAAGGCACTGATATTTCCGTATAAGCAGATGGAAACTGGGAGCCAAGGGGAATCCAGTATTAATATTAATAAGTCCGTATTTGCAGTCAGTATTCATAAAACCACATTTGTCCTCACAAGCAGGTAGAGATGGGAACACTCAGGTATGCTTAGAGCCACAAACAAGGCTAAACTCTTTTGATTGCTGCATCCTCAGAACGGAACCCATGACTTTCACACCCTCCTGCACCCACAGCAGTGATCCAAAAGGTTCAGATTCATTTGGAAGACATAGCATATATGCCTCTTGCTGGCTTCAGAAAAAAAATTCCAGAACATTCTAATAAAAGTCGGGAAGAGAAAGGCGGCTTCGACATTTGAGTCAAATATAGACATTTAATTCTCTGTTAGGGGGCTTCCCTGGTGGAGCAGTGGTTAAGAATCCGCCTGCCAATGCAGGGGACACGGATTCGAGCCCTGGTCTGGGAAGATCCCACACGCCACCGAACAACTAAGCCTGTGCGCCACAACTACTGAGCCTGCGCTCTAGAGCCCGTGAGCCACAACTACTGAAGCCCACGTGCCACAACTACTGAAGCCCGCGTGCCTAGAGGCTGTGCTCCTCAACCAGAGAAGCCACCGCAATGAGAGGCCCGCACACCGCAATGAAGAGTAGCCCCCGCTCGCCGCAACCAGAGGAAGCCCGCACGCAGCAATGAAGACCCAATGCAGCCAAAAATAAATAAATAAATTTATTTTTTTTTAAATGTACATACCTTAATTAAAAAACACTTTATTGCTAAAAAATGCTAACTGTCATCTGACCCTTCAGCGAATTGTAACCTTTCTGTTAGTGGAGGGTCTTGCCTTGACGTTGATGGCTGCTGACTGACCAGGGTGGTGGCTGAAGGCTGGGTGGGTGTGGCAATTACCTAAAATTAGACAAAAGTGACGTTTGCTGCATCGACTGACTCCCTTTCATGAATGATTTGTCTGTGTGTAACATGCAATGCTGTTTGATAGCATTTTGCCCACAGTAGAACTTCTTTCAGAATTGGAGTCAATCCTCTCAAACCCTGCTGCTGCTTTATCAACTAAGTTTATGTCATATTCCAATCCCTTGTTGTCATTTTAACCATCTTCACCAGGAGTAGATTCCATCTCAAGAAACCACTTTTTTGGCTCATCCATAAGAAGCAACTCGTCATCCGTTAAGGTTTTATCCTTGATCCCTGGGTTGCAGAATGGATGTTGTGTTAGCAGACCTAAAAACAACGTTAGTCTCATTGCCATCTCCTTCAGAGCTCTTGGGTGACCAGGTGCATTTCCAGTGAGCAGTAATACTTTGAAAGGAATCTTTTTCTGAGCAGTAGGTCTCAACAGTGGGCTTAAAATATCCAGTGAAACATGTTGTAAACAGATGTGTTGTCAGCCAGGCTTTATTGTTCCATTTATAGAGCACACGAAGAGTAGATTTAGCATAATTCCTAAGGGCCCTGGGATTTTCACAATGGTAAATGAGCATTGACTACAACTTTGAGTCACCGGCTGCATTAGCCCCTAACAAGAGAGTCAGCCTGTGCTTTGAAGCTTTGAAGCCAGGCACTGACTTCTCCTCTCTAGCTATGGAAGTCCTGGGGGGTATCTTCTTCCAACAGAAGGCTGTTTCATGTACATTGAAAATCTGTTGTTTAGTGTAGCTACCATCATGAATTATCTCAGCTAGACCCTCTGGGTAACTTGCTGCAGCTTCTCCATCAGCACTTGCTGTGTCACCTGGCACTTTTGATGTTATGGAGACGGCTTCTTTCCGCAAACCTCATGAACCAGCCTCTGCTGGCTTCAGACTTTTCTTCTGTAGCTTCCTCACCTCTCTCAGCCTTCATAACGTTGAATAGAATCAGGGCTTTGCCTGGATTAGGCTCTTACGGGAATGTTGTAGCTGGTTTGATCTTCTATCCAGGCCACTAAAACTTCCCCCGTATCAGCAATGAGACTGTTTTGCTTTCTTATCATTTGTGTGTTCACTGCATTTTTAATTCCCTTCAAGAACTTTCCCCTTGCGCTCACAGCTTGGCCAACTCCTTGGTGCAGGAGGCCTAGCTTTGGGCCTATCTTGGCTTTCGACATGCCTTCCTCACTAAGCTTAATCATTTCTAGTTTTTGACTTACAGTGAGAGACATGTGACTCTTCCTTCCACTTGAATGCTTAGAGGCCGCTGTAGGGTTACTAATTGGCCTAATTTCTGTGTAGTTGTGTCTCAGGAAACAGGGAGGCCTGAGGAGAGGGAGAGAGGCGGGCAACAGCCTGTCAGTGGAGCAGTCAGAACATGCACATTTATCAAGTTCACCATCTATGTAGGCGTGGCTCATGGAGCCCTAAAACAATTACAATAGTAACATCAAAGATCACTGATCACAGATCAGCTTCACAAATATAATAATGAAAACTTTTGACACGGAGACATGAAGTGAGCAAATGCTGCTGGGAAGATGGCCCTGACAGACTTGCTCAACGCAGGGCTGCCACAGACCTTCAATCTGTGCAAAACACAGTATCTGCAAAGAGCAATAAAGGTAAAGCGCAATAAAACAAGGTCTGTGAAGGTTTCTGGTCTCAAGTTTAACTGACTCCCTAGAATCCCCTCTCTTATTCTGTGATGAGAGGTAGCGTAAGAAAGAAATTAATATCTAAACTCGAATAGGTGAAGGTTTAAATCCCAAATCTGCCTAATAAAAGGCATGGAACTTTGGGCAATCTGCAAGCTTCAGTTGCTTTAACTCTAAAATGGAGAGAGTAATAATAATACGTAGCTCATAGGGATTTTTATAAAGGTTAAGTAGACTATGAAATAGAATAGTGCTTGCCGAAATAGTAATAGTAATAATAGAGTAGGAGGAAACTTTGGAAGGTGATGAATATGTTTATGGCCTTGATGATGATGGTTTTCTAAATGTATTCTTATCCCCAAACTCAGCAAGTTGTATACGTTAGAAGTGTACAGCTTTCGACATGTCAATCATACCTCAATTAAGTGGCTTAAAAAATATCAATAAAAAGTGCCTGTAAAACACTTGGCACTGGGTCAGCCACAAATATTTACTACTATCATTGGGTATTATTTTTGTACTTTCTACCTTGAAAAGATAACTTTGCTGTTTCATAAGGAACCTAATAGAAGAAATTTCATTGCCCAAGATTTTGATTTTGAATTTGTCCCAAGGAATTGATCTCAAGTGGAAAAAATATCTCTACGGGGTAAATTAGGAGCCTCTACCCTCCTCCCGGACTTACAGATGAATATGCCTATGACAGTGATATTATTATCCTTTGTTTTTCTGATGAACCTTGTATGTAAAACAATTATTTTCCTAAATGCAAAAGCTTACTATGTACATCAATATACACTCAAGGGGGGAAATTGATAATGAAACCAGCTGCTTAGTTTAAAAAAAAAAAACTTTATAATATTTTCCTCCCTCTTCATTTTATAGCATTTTTAAATTACATGATCAAAATCTGTTCCAGAGAATATTGCTGAACGTGAGAATCTTGCCATCTAGAGAGAAAAGATGAGTCCTGTGATGTGGTACCAGTAATTGCCATAAAGTTTAATGAAAATCTGTTCCAATACAGTGAAAATCAAAGAGCAAGAAATATCTACCATGCTGGCAGCATCAGTAAGAGGGAGGAAAACCCAGCAGGTTCTAGAAGTAAATGTGAGGATTTGAACTAATGGGCATAAGAAAGGGAGGGAATGGTGGCAACACCAATGCCTCGGAGAATGTTATCTAATTAAGCAAAATGATAAACCTTCAGTCAGGACATAGTCTCACATTCTTAGGAATTTACACTCAGAGGGAAGGAAGGAACCAAAGTAATAACTAGACGGAGAGAGATTAGTGTTTTCATTTCTGGTGAGTGTTCCCACGCACATTAGTGTCAGCATTGGCACACTTGGTTCTCCGTGTGCTTTTAAAAATGGAGAGACCGAGCAGAGAAAAACATTTTATTCTCATCTCACTTTCAACAGGCCAATTGCGTTACGTGAATGGAAACAAATAACCTTCCTCCAAAGATTTTCAGATCTTTTCAAACAAAAGCTTCGTTCCATGATGCATCCAGCGGGCACATTCAAGGGGACTTCTCCCCAAAGCTGGGTCTTTTCCACCAGGCTGAGAAGGACTGAAGGAGCAAGGCCACTGGAGGCCTACAGGCTAGGGTCCCAGGCTTTGCCACTTGGCCACCGTGCGATCTTTGGCAATTTACGTGGACCTCTCAGTCTCTCTTTCCTCATCTCTGAAAAGGAGGGAAATGATACTGTCTTACGATGGCAACCTCCCGAGTTTGGCTTGAGATGCTCTGAGGACCTCCGTAATTTCCATTAAGCACCCATCCCCAAAACCATCACAGGTAAAGATAAACTAAGTAAAAACAGTATGATTGCCCTGAAAACAAAGCTTCAAGCTAAATCCTTAAACTCTTCGTTCTTCTCATTTCCTTCATCCATCCCACAAGGAACTAGATCACTGGTTCTAAGACCCTCCACGGAAGGAGTCTTAGTTAAAAGACTTCGGTTGTAAGACACACAAGTCCATTCAAGCCAACTAAACGAAAGTTCATTAGAAGGATGCTAGTGTATCTCTTGGAGCCCACAGAAGATCAAAATTGGGAACTGGAAAACTGTCAGCAACCCAGACAGGTCTCTGCGTTCCTGCTTCTGCCTCTCTCTACATAAGTATTCCCAAATCTGATGCTTTAAAATCCAAAGAGGACTCTAGGACACAAACTTTAGAATATAAACATGGAAAATTATTCTCCGTGGATTCAACAGTTCTGATCAGTTCTAGAAGCAGGGGCCACACATTTTAAATAGGTAATTTGAATGCCTTCTGCAGAGAGTGGCACACCGTTCAGCAAAGCTAGTGAGATGCTGTCACCAAGCAAGCACATTCTTGTTTCCCATTGTCCTCTTTCAATCCCCCCAGCTGGGGCTAGTTCTTCCCCTGTCCCGGGATTAAAACCGGGATTAAGTACTTCTGTACTTATTCTTAGGTAGCTCAAAGGAGTCTGTGGCAACTGTAAATCTCAGAACGCAGTGTCCAATCAGCATGTGTTCAGTCCCATATGATAATGAACCCTTCAATCTTCATTTGAAGGTTCTTGTTCCCCTCCCCTGGGTCTGGTGTGTTGCACAGCAAAATAGAAAAATAAGCCTAGCTGGCTCTCTCCTGCAGGCAAAGGTTTGCCCCAAGGCACTCATCCCCTTGATGAGGCTGAGAAGTTTAAGACTAGTTTACCCTTTGCAAGTTCTGGGTGATGGTCAGTCTGGCAACCTGATTTGGAATCTAATCCCATAGCCAAAGGTATTGGTCCCACGGGTCCCTTGACCAGCTGCTGTGAAGGCGACTGCCCACTCCCCTGCCACCTTATTCACCCTGGAGGACTGCCCTTGGCAGTAGGGGTGGCCTGGCTAGAAGTGCCTGGGAGTTTCACTCCCTCACCCAAGGCGACAAAGGTCTGTGTGATGTGAGGGTACCAAAGCCCTGCTTCCTTGCCTCAGGGTGAGGCAGACTCCGGTGCTATTCATGCTCCAAAGCTCCCCAAAGTTTCGAGCCAAGGCTACACTTCACCAGAAACCACATCCTTGCTTCATCTCTCCCCTGGCCAGCTTTCTCCACTCCTTTACAGACTTTTCCTCTAATCACTTACACAGAAATCCCTGTCTCGGGCTCTATTTCTAAAGAATGCCCTCTAAGACAGCTACATGTTGTACCTCGGTTCCCCAGTCAAAGCTCTCAGTTAACACCTTGTTACCCCAGAAGCTGATTATCCTACAATATCGTCGTCCTCATCCACCGGAACAGTGAAGTCCCCCTGAACATTTTTTAATATTCAATAAGGTATTGCTTTGTCTCAATAAAAAAGCATGCAATTCTAGATTCTCCCTATCTTCTCTTCTGTCTCTGATTGCTTCCTGCCAAAAAAGAGACAGATGAATGTGGTTTCTCTTTTCTCTCCCTTCCTAAATCATAGATTTGGCTATCCAATTTCTAACTCTGAATACCAGTATTTTCCACTAGATCAGAAAGGAGGATTATCTGTCAACTCCTAAAGGAAAATCAAACCAAGATGCACAGGCAGAAAAAAAAAATCAATTTTCTCCAAGTCATTCACCTACATCATTCCTTCAGAATAGAAACAAAGCAAAAGAATTGCTTTGTTCTTTCAGACAACCTGCCCCCAAGGATGCAGAAGGCAAAGGATGAACTCAGAGTTGCCTGGGCTTAAATAAGTAAATAATGTGCATTAAAAGGTCACTCTTGATTCTCTTCACTCAGTTGTGACAGAAAAGTGTCTGACTGCCAAGAAGAGCGGTTTGTCCTAGTGTGGATCCGAGCCCACAGAAAGGTGACATCAATCCAGACGGCCTTGACAGGTGAAGGTAGCCTTAAATGCCTCCTACCAAAGCACAGGAAAAGAGATGGCAGGTAAGAAAGTTCTCAGTAATGCTCTAGCACAGAGGTCAGCAAACTTTTTGTAAAAGCACCGCATAGTAAATATTTTTGGCTTTGCGGGCTATACCATCTCTGTCGCAACTACTCAGTTCTGCCAGAGTAGCTTGAAAGCAACCCTAGACGACACTCAAAAGAACGGGCGTGGTCATGTTCCATTAAGACTTTATAAATAGACAGAGAAATTTGAATTTTATATCATTTTCACTTATCTCAAAATATTATTCTTTTAATATTTTTCAACCATTTAGGAATGTAAAGTTATTCTTAGCTCCTGGGCCATCTGAAAACAGGGGCAGGCTGGATTTGACCCAAGGGCTGTGGATTGCCAACCCCTGCTCCAGGTCTTAGGGTAGAATTTCTCCTCTTCAGTTCATTCAGGACTGGAAGTTGGTTGTTAAATTGAAAAAGTCAGTTAAAGTAAGGAATCATAAAAAGAATAATTCTTTTTTTAATAAACTGCTCTGAATAACAACACATCAATATATATGCACTAACCAATTCTTTCAGCATAAGGCCGTGAGTTTTTATTTTAGCAGAAGTCTGCCAGTGAGACTTCAGATGGCCTTCCTTAGTACTTTGACTAAAGTTCCTAGTTCACTTTAGTCTCAAGTACAATGAGAGTTTAAAGTTGCTTGAAATTCATTTAAGGTGCAGAATGCTTCTAATTTTTACAAACCTCCCTAAGCTTTTCTGGTTATGCCCCTAACACTTTTTGACAGCAATGTTTCAGAAACTCGCCTTTACAAGCGTTTTTCCACAGCACCCAACTCAATTTCTTAGAACAGCAATTTTCTTCCTTATTAAATTGAGTAATTGCTGTGACAAAGAAGAGTGGCATAAACTGGTATAGAAGCAAATGCAATGAACACTTGATAAGCACAGACCCTAACGGTGGGAACAGCTGTGTGTGTGTGTGTGTGTGTGTGTGTGTGTGTGTGTGATTGAGACCAGCTTACAAGGCACAAGCATTCAGTGGGCAGTGGGCATCGGTTGCTACTTTCCATAGGAGGAAGGTAGCGACCATTAATCCAGGAGTCAGGTGAGTGGAGCATCCTGCTTTCTGACTGTGCTCTTCCGGTGCTTGAACCGGATGTGGGAAGGAAAATTAGTACAAGGATTTTACATCTTTTTATTGAAAGAAGTTAGTAGAATTGCATTTCCCAGTGTTTAAAGCCAGAGCATGCCTACCTCCCCTCAAAAGTGATATATTTGTCATTTTCTTCCTCAACAAAGATAAAAGACCAGTTCAAATAAGTTAGCCCACGATCGAGAAGGAACATACTGAATCTTCCCAGGAGGGATTGGTCCTCTCCCACAGTCATGGGCATTCTCTGCTTTGAATAGCAGTGGGAGTGAGTTTTACGGATGGAAATTAGTGCAGCTGTTGAAGGAATGTCAAGCTGATTAGAGCGTAATCATCACGAAAACATAGTCAAAATGTAGTGGAGGGGCTTCCCTGGTGGCGCAGTGGTTGAGAGTCCGCCTGCCGATGCGGGGGACACGGGTTCGTGCCCCGGTCCGGGAAGATCCCACGTGCCGCGGAGCGGCTGGGCCCGTGAGCCATGGCCGCTGAGCCTGCGCGTCCGGAGCCTGTGCTCCGCAACGGGAGAGGCCACAGGAGTGAGAGGCCCGCGTACCGCAAAAAAACAAACAAAAAAAAAAAAACTGTAGTGGAATGAGCCGAAAGGGAATTAGGAAAGAAGAGAAACAAGGGTAGCCCCAAAAAAGAATTGCCACATTGCCCAAAATAAACATGTCATCTCTTTAGCAATTAAATTCCAATGCTTTTATCTTCTCCACTGAGCACAGTATTAGTGAAAAACAAATTGCTATATTTGAATTATTTGTACATGTCTTCCTAGATCTCTCCAAGAGCATACGAACATCCTTTGTAATTAATCCTTATTTACTCTATTCTCATGAAATACAAGTGGCTTTTCGCCTCCATTTCAGTATATGTCATCCATTCCTATGGAACCTCCACTGCTCTCTGATGGATGCTCTGCCCGTTGTTACCTGAAGGGTTCATCCTTTTTCATACAATCCTTAGTACTAATGTAACCTGAGATCATTGACAAGAAAAGGACCAACACTTGAACACCCAAGCTTCTGACTGGGACCTCCATTCTGATTTGATCCTTTGAGAAATTCTTCTGATTTTCTCTTTTTTTGTTTTAACTTTTATTGGAGTATAGCTGATTTACAGTGTTGTGTTAGTTTCAGGTGTACAGCAAAGCAAATCAGTTATACATATACATATATTCATTCTTTTTCAGATTCTTTCTCCTATATAGGTTATTACAGAATATTGAGTAGAGTTCCCTGTGCTATACAGTAGGTCCTTATTAGTTATCTATTTTGTATATAGCAGTGTGTGTATGTTAATCCCAAGCTCCTAATTTGTCACTGTCTCCCACCTTTCCCCTTTGGTAACCATAAGTTTGATTTCGAGATCTGTGAACCTGTTCCTGTTTTGTAAATAAGTTCATTTGTATCTTTTTTTATTAGATTCCACATATAAGTGATATCATATGACACTTGTCTCTGTCTGTCTTACTTCACTTAGTATGATCATCTCTAGGTCCATCCATGTTGCTGCAAACAGCATTATTTCATTCGTTTTTATGGCTGAGTAGTATTCCATTGCGTATGTATACCACACCTTCTTGATCCACTCATCTGTCAATGGACATTTAGGTTGCTTCCATGACCTGGCTATTGTGAATAGTGCTGCTATGAACATTGGGGTGCATGTGTCTTTTTGATTTATGGTTTTCTCCGGATATATGCCCAGGAGTAGGATTGCTGGATCACATGGTAGAGCTTTGGCCTATTGTTGCTCTTTAGACGAATGCATATTAGAATACCATGGGCTATACTCAAACCTATGACTCCTTTAGAACTAGATGGATGTGAGGAGAGAGAAGAGGAGAGGGGAAGAATGCTTATATTTGGTCTTATAATGCCTTAAGCTGTCATTATGCTTGGTGAGCTTCAAAGATGTTCAAAGCTTCCTCCTGAGACATGTAAGGTCCCCTTCATTGTTTCCCAGCTGATCTACTCTCTACTGACTTCCCTTGACTAGAACATACATCTTATGTCTCCCTTAGACATTGGGCATTTCCTGGTACACGCTCTCCCAATATTTCTCTTTCTCTCTTCTCCTTCCCCCAACCTCTCCCCACTGCCACCGACCACCTCCCCCCACCCACAAGAAACACTCCAACTTGTATGTCATACAGCCCCAAACTGGAAATTCAGGCCATCCAAATACAGAAAGCTTCTCTTGGCTCTGGGAACAAAGTAGTTTCTCAGATCTCCCTGAACCCTCTTTTTCATTTCTTGGGCAGGAGTGTGACCTCAGTCTTTCTCAAGCAAGAGTCAGACACCAGTCCCCGTATCTCCCAACAGCAGGAGGCACATCTCAAGCTCTATCAGTGCTTTACTTTCTGGCCCCCAAACAAGGATGGGACTAGAATGTAGCCCCTTCCCACCACACCTCTAAAGAGAGCAAGAACCTGCAGCTCTGCAGCAGTCCTCTTGTTGAAGAGAAATTGCTTCAACGATCTCCTTTACAAAGTCTTCTCTCTGATGCCTTTTTGTAGCCTCGATATGGTTGAGGGGTCCAGGAGTCCTGGAACAAAATCTTGGACTCAGTTCCTTTAAAATCACTTATGATGATTTGGCTGAGTCATTTTTGGACTTTCATCTCTATTGTCATTTCTTGTCTGGCCTGAAACTTCAATCTTAACATGGTTACACATGCAAGATTCCATCTTCCAGAGATAATCGCTGAAAACATTTGGATGTATATCCTTTTGTATATTTAAAGTATATATTTCTTAACAAAAATGAGATTATTTTGTAACCTGAATTTTTTCCAATTAACAATATATTCTGAGCACCTTTCCATGTCAATAAATCTCTACACCAACATTTTTAACAGTTAAAAGCTATTCCATTGTATGGAACCTACCATTATTTAATGAATTCTTTCTTGACATAAATTGAGGCTGTTTCTTCTTTCTATTATAATAAATGATCCTGTGAAATACACCTTTATTTATGCACTTCAATTCATTCAATTATTTAATATTTGTTGAGCATCTATTATAAAAGAGTACCGTGATTTCCTTGGGAGAAATTTCTAGATGTGGAATAGCAGAGTCAAAATATATGCACAGAAATTGGTTCAAGATGGCAGAGTAGAAAGATGTGCGCTCACTCCCTCTTGCGAGAGCACCGAAATCACAGCTAAATGCTGAACAGTCATCGACAGGAAGACACTGGAACTCACCAAAAAATATACTCCACATCCAAAGACAAAGGAGAAGCCACAGTGAGACTGTAGGAGGGGCACAATCACAATAAAGTCAAATCCCATAACTGCTGAGTGGGTGACTCACAAACTGGAGAACAATTACACCACAGAAGTCCACCAACTGGATTGAAGGTTCTGAGCCACACGTCAGGCTTCCCAGGCTGGGGGTCTGAAAATGGGAGGGGAAATTCCCAGAGAATCAGACTTTGAAGGCTAGCGGGATTTCAACAGGACTGGGGAAAACAGAGACTCCACTTTTGGAGGGCACACACAAAGTAGTGTACGTATCAGGACCCAGGGGGAATGAGCAGTGACCCCATAGGAGACTGAACCAGACCTACCTGCTAGTGTTGGAGGGTCTCCCGCAGAGGTGGCGGGTGGCTGTGTCTCACCGTGAGGACAAGGACACTGGCAGCAGAAGTTCTGGGAAGTACTCCTTGGCGTGAGCCCTCCCAGAGTCCACCATTAGCCCCACCAAAGAGCCGGGTAGGCTCCAGTGTTGGGTCTCCTCAGGCCAAACAACCAACAGGGAGGGAACCCAGCCCCACCCATCAGCAGTCAAGCAGATTAAAGTTTTACTGAGCTCTGCCGACCAGAGCAACAGCCAACTCTACCCACCACTGAGTCCCTCCCATCAGGAAACTCGCACAAGCCTCATCCACCAGAAGGCAGACAGCAGAAAGAAGAAGACCTCCAATCCTGAAGCCTGTGGAACAGCAACCACATTCACAGAAAGACAGACAAGATGAAAAGGCAGAGGGCTATGTACCAGATGAAGGAACAAGATAAAACCCCAGAAAAACAGCTAAATGAAGTGGAGATAGGCAACCTTCCAGAAAAAGAATTCAGAATAATGATAGTGAAGATGATCTAGGACCTCGGGAAAAGAATGGAGTCAAAGATCGAGAAGATGGCAAAAAAATGTTTAACAAAGACCTAAAAGAATTAAAGAACAAATACCAAGAAGAATTAAAGAACACACAAAGAGAGATGAACAATACAATAACTGAAATGAAAAATACAGTAGAAGGAATCAATAGCAGAATAATTGAGGCAGAAGAATGACCTGGAACAGTATGGTGGAATTCAGTGCCACAGAACAGAATAAAGAATAAAGGATGAAAGGAACTGAAGACAGCCTAAGAGACCTCTTAGGACAACATTAAACGCACCAACATTCACATTACAGGGACAACATCAAATGCACCAACGTTCACATTATATAGGGGTCCCAGAAGGAGAAGAGAGAGAGAAAGGACCCGAGAAAACATTTGAAGTGATTATAGTCAAAAACTTCTCTAACATGGGAAAGGAAATAGCCATCCAAGTCCAGGAAGCACAGAGAGTCCCAGTCAGGATAAACCCAAGGAGAAACACACTGAGACACATAGTAATCAAATTGACAAAAATTAAAGACGAAGAAAAATTATTAAAAGCAACAAGGGGAAAATGACAAATAATATACAAGGGAACTCCCATAAGGTTAACAGCTGATTTCTCAGCAGAAACTCTACAAGCCAGAAGGAAGTGGCATGATTTATTTAAAGTGATGAAAGTGAAAAACCTACAGCCAAGATACTCTACATGCCAAGGATCTCATTCAGATTCAAAGGAGAAATCAAAAGCTTTACAGATAAGCAAAAGCTAAGAGAATTCAGCACCACCAAACCAGCTCTACAACAAATGCTAAAGGAACTTCTCTAAGTGGGAAACACAAGAGAAGAAAAGGACCTACAAAAACAAACACAAAGCAATTAAGAAAATGGGAATAGGAACATACATCTCGATAATTACCTTAAACATGAATGGATTAAATGCTCCAACCAAAAGACACAGGCTTGCTGAATGGATACAAAAACAAGACCCATATATGCTGTCTACAAGAGACCCACTTCAGACCTAGGGACACATACAGACTGAAAGTGAGGGGATGGAAAAAGATATTCCATGCAAATAGAAATCAAAAGAAAGCTGGAGTAGCAATACTCATATCAGATAAAATAGACTTTAAAATAAAGAAGGTTACAAGACTACATAATGATCAAGGGATCAATCCAAGAAGAAGATATAACAATTATAAATATATATGCACCCAGCATAGGAGCACATCAATACATAAGGCAACTGCTAACAGCTATAAAAGAGGAAATCGACAGTAACACAATAATAGTGGGGGACTTTAACACCTCACTTACACCAATGGACAGATCATCTAGACAGAAAATTAATGAGGAAACACAAGCTTTAAATGACACAATAGACCAGATAGATTTAATTGATATTTGTAGGACATTCCATCCCAAAACAGCAGATTACACTTTCTTGTCAAGTGCACACGGAACATTCTCCAGGATAGATCACACCTTGGGTTACAAATCAAGCCTCAGGAAATTTAAGAAAATTGAAATCATATCAAGCATCTTCTCTGACCACAACGCTATGAGATTACAAATCAATTACAGGGAAAAAATTGTAAAAAGCACAAACACATGGAGGCTAAACCATACGTTGCTAAATAACCAAGAGATCACTGAAGAAATCAAAGAGGAAATCAAAAAATACATAGAGACAAATTACAACAAAAACACGATGATCCAAAACCTATGGAAAGCAGCAAAAGCAGTTCTAAGAGGGAATTTTTTTAAATAAATAAATAAATTTATTTATTTATTCATTCATTCTTGGCTGCATTGGGTCTTCATTGCTGTGCACGAGCCTTCTCTAGTTGCAGCAAGCATGGGCTACTCTTCGTTGTGGTACATGGGCATCTCGTTGCGGTGGCTTTTGTTGCAGAGCATGGGCTGTAGGTGCACGGGCTTCAGTGGTTGTGGCGTGCAGGCTCAGTAGTTGTGGCTCATAGGCTCTAGAGCACAGGCTCAGTAGCTGTGGCACATGGGCTTAGTTTCTCCATGGCATGTGGGATCTTCCCGGACCGGGGATTGAACCCATGTCCCCTTCTTTGGCAGGCAGATTCTTAACCACTGCACCACCAGGGAAGTCCCTAAGAGGTAAGTTTATAGCAATACAATCCTACCTAAAGAAACAAGAACAATCTCAAATGAACAATCTAACCTTACACCTAAAGGAACTATAGAAAGAAGAACAAACAAAACCCAATGTTAGTAGAAGGAAAGAAATCTTAAAGCTCAGAGCAGAAATAAATGAAATAGAAACAAAGAAAACAATAGCAAAGATCAATAAAACTAAAAGCTGGTTCTTTGAGAAGATAAACAAAATTGATAAACCTTTAGCCAGACTCATCAAGAAGAAGAGGGAGAGGACTCAAATCAAAAAAATTAGAAATGAAAAAGGAGAAGTTACAACAGACACCGCAGAAATACAAAGGATCATGAGAGACTACTACAAGCAACTCTATGCCAATAAAATGGACAACCTGGAAGAAATGGACAAATTCTTAGAAAGGTATAGCCTTCCAAGACTGAACCAAGAAGAAATAGAAAATATGAACAAACCCATCAGAAGTAATGAAATTGAAACTATGATTTAAAATCTTCCAACAAACAAAAGTCCAGGACCAGATGGCTTCACAGGTGAATTCTCTCAAACATTTAGAGAAAAGCTAACACCCATCCTTCTCAAACTCTTCCAAAAAATTGCAGAGGAAGGAACACTCCCTAACTCATTCTACAAGGCCACCATCACCGTGATAACAAAACCAGACAAAGATACTACAAAAAAAGAAAATTACAGACCAATATCACTGATGAATATAGATGCAAAAATCCTCAACAAAATGCTAGCAAACAGAATCCAACAGCACATTAAAAGGACCACACACCATGATCTGGTGGGATTTATCCCAGGGATGCAAGGATTCTTCAATATATGCAAGTGAATCAGTGTGATATACCATATTAACAAATTGAAGAAGAAAAACCATATGATCATCTCAATAGATGCAGAAAAAGCTTTTGAAAAAATTCAACACCCATTTATGATAAAAACTCTCCAGAAAGGGGGCCTAGAGGGAACTTACCTCAACATAATAAAGGCCATATATGACAAACCCACAGCAGATGTTATTCTCAATGGTGAAAAACTGAAAGCATTTCCTCTAAGATCAGGAACAAGACAAGGAAGTCCACTCTCGCCACTATTATTCAACATAGTTTTGGAAGTCCTAGCCATGGCAATCAGAGAAGAAAAAGAAATAAAAGGAATACAGACTGGAAAAGAAGTAAAACTGTCACTGTTTGCAGATGACATGATACGATACATAGATAATCCTAAAGATGCCACCAGAAAACTACTAGAAGTCATCAGTGAACTTGGTAAAGTTGCAGGATACAAAATTAATGCACAAAAATCTCTTGCATTCCTATACACTAATGATGAAAAATCTGAAAGAGAAATTAAGGAAACATTCCCATTTACCACTGCAACAAAAAGAATAAAATACCTAGGAATAAACCTACCTAGGGAGACAAAAGACCTGTATGCAGAAAACTATAAGACACTGATGAAAGAAATTAAAGATGATACAAACAGATGGAGAGATGTACCATGTTCTTGGATTGGAAGAATCAGTATTGTGAAAATGACTATACTACCCAAAGAAATCTACAGATTCAATGCAGTCCCTATCAAATTACCAATGGCATTTTTTTAGAGAAGTAGAACAAAAAATCATAAACTTTGTATGGAGACACAAAAGACCCCGAATAGCCAAAGCAATCTTGAGGGGAAAAAAAAGTAGCGGGAGGAATCGGACTCCCTGACTTCAGACTATACTACAAAGCTACAGTAGTCAAGACAATATGGTACTGGCACAAAAACAGAAATATAGATCAATGGAACAGGATAGAAAACCCAGAGATAAACCCACGCACCTATGATCAACTAATCTATGACATAGGAGGCAAAGATATACAATGGAGAAAAGACAGTTATTCAATAAGTGGTGCTGGGAAAATGGGACAGCTACATGTAAAAGAATGAAATTAGAACACTCCCTAACACCATAGAAGAAATAAGCTCAAAATGGATTAAATGCCTAAATGTAAGACCAGACACTATAAAACACTTAGAGGAAAACACAGGAAGCACATTGTTTGACATAAATCACAGCAAGATTTTTTTTGACCCACCTCCTACAGAAATGGAAATAAAAGCAAAATATAAACAAATGAGACCTAATGAAACTTAAAAGCTTTTGCACAGCAAAGGAAACTATAAACAAGACAAAAAGACAACCCTCAGAATGGGAGAAAATATTTGCAAAGGAATCAACGGACAAAGGATATAAACAAAATATATAAACAGCTCATGCAGCTCAATATTAAAAAAACAAACAACCCTTTCAGCAAATCGGCAGAAGACATAAATAGACATTTCTCCAAAGAAGACATACAGATGTCCAAGAAGGACATGAAAAGCTGCTCAACATCACTCATTATAAGAGAAATGCAAATCAAAACTACAATGAGGTATCACCTCACACCAATTAGAGTGGCCATCATCAGAAAATCTACAAACAACAAATGCTGGAGAGGGTGTGGAGAAAAGGGAACCCTCCTGCACTGTTGGTGGGAATGTAAATTGATACAGCCACTATGGAGAACAGTATGGAGGTTCCTTAAACAACTAAAAATAGAATTACCATATGACCCAGCATTCCCACTACTGGGCATGTACCCAGAGGATAGAATAATTCCAAAACTACATGCACCCTGATGTTCGTTGCAGCACTATTTACAATAGCCAGGTCACAGAAGCAACCTAAGTGTCCATCGATAGACGAATGGATAAAGAAGATGTGGCACATATATACAGTGGAATATTACTCAGCCATAAAAAGGAACGAAATCAAGTTACTTGTAGTGAGATGGATGGACCTAGAGACTGTCATACAGAGTGACGTAAGTCAGAAAGAGAAAAACAAATATCGTGTATTAATGCATATATGTGGAACCTAGAAAAATGGTACAGATGAACCAGTTTGCAGGGCAGAAATTGAGACACAGATGCAGAGAACAAACGTGTGGACACCAAGGGGGGAAAGTGGCCGGCGGGGGTGGGGGTGGATAAATTGGGAGATTGGGATTGACATGGATACATTAATATGTATAAAATAAGAACCTGTTGTATTAAAAAAAATTATACATGAGGGCATTTTCAGGCCTGCAAAAATAATCCTAAATTTCCTCATAAAATAAATTACTCAAAGATATGTTCCAGAATAAGAACAAGGAGCCTAGAAATCGGTATGACATAAGAATCAGTGGCAATATGACACTGAAGAACTGTAGAAAGTTTCATTTCTTTGGGATTTTTTTTTCCTGATCAACAGATTCTATTAGAACAATGCTTAGAATATTATTTTGAAGAAAAAGAATTAATAGCACAAGAATTTATTTTCTTTCATCTGTCTCTAATTGTTCTACTACAGTATTATAATATTTATATAATGATAAATTGCAAAGGAGGTATTGGGGTTTTCTGTGTTTAGAATCTGCCTATTGACAAAGGAATGCATGATGAGTTAGAGTTACAGAACAGAATGCCTTGTCTTCAACTTTGACCATATAAAAATAGTAATGTAACAGAAACAAGAATGGGAAGCAGAAGAGGTGGAAAGAAAGGTAGATGTGCTAATTTCCCTGTTTCAGAACAGGAGTCAGTAAATATTGCCTAAATTTGTTAAGTCAAGAAACATAGATTTAAGAAAGTTCGGGTAAACAACCACCAAAAAACCCCTAAAACTAAAAATATAATTATTAAAAATTATGTAATGAAGAGGAGTACAGGATATAAAATAATGATACCAAATTTCTTATACTTCATGATGAGGAGTCAATAAGATATCATCACAGTTGATCAATTTAGGTGTAGGTATAGTGTCAAATTAATGATAATCACTTGAAAAACCAAATTCAGAAATTCTCAGTGGTTGCCACTGGGTACTGGGGAAGAGGACTTGTGAGTGGGACAGTGGGGAGTGATATCATTTTAATTTATACAACTTTATATCACCTGATATTTCTTTAACATTTTCTTTCATAGTATTTTTCATGCATACCTTCTTATAGAAAAAGTCTAAAGTGATGTAGATAATGTTAATAGCTTATATTGGTGAATTAGTTTATTAAAAAATATATTCATATAAAAAATGTATGCATATTTGAAAACATTTGCTATATATTTCTAGATTGTCCTGAAGATGTATGTGTGTTTGTATATGTGTTTATGTGAGTGAAAGAGAGAGTGTATTTAGTCCCCAGAAAACAAAAATATTTCTTTTGGGAAACTTCCCTATTTGGGAGAATTAATGTAATACACTGAACACAAGTCATAGCTGTATTTACTTAGCTCCTACAAGTTATTGAATCTGCCTTTTTTTTTTTACTGTAAACTAATTTTAGGCTTGCATAAAAAAGTTTCAAGGGCTTCCCTGGTGGCGCAGTGGTTGAGAGTCCACCTGCCGATGCAGGGGACACGGGTTCATGCCCCGGTCCGGGAAGATCGCACATGCCGCGGAGCAGCTGGGCCCGTGAGCCATGGCCGCTGAGCCTGCACGTCCGGAGCCTGTGCTCCACAGCGGGAGAGGCCACAACAGTGAGAGGCCCGCGTACCGCAAAAAAAAAAAAAAGTTTCAAAAAAATAGAATCTCCTTATATCCCTCTCCGATGTTCCTATTGTTTGCATCTTACCATAGCACAATGATCAAGACCAGGAAATTGATATTAGACTATTATTAACTAAACTGCAGAATGTATTCAAGTTTTACCCGTTTTTCCCCTAAGGTACTTTTTCTATTCCAGGATTTATCCAAGATTCTACTTTGTATGTAGTTCTAATTTCCCTTTGGTCTCCTCCAATCTGTAATAGTTCTTTAGTTTTTCCCTGTCTTTCATGATGTTGAAACTTTTTAAAAGTACTGATTGGCTATTTTGTAGAATGTTTCTCATTTGGGGTTTGTCTGACGTTTCTAACAATGGGATTGAAGTTTCGCATGTTTGACAAGAGTGCGACATATCAAGGGGCTCATGATGTTGATGTGTCTCATTACTTGTGATGTTGACCTTGATCTCTTGGAAATGCTATTTTAATGCTGCAGGAAAGTGGAAATACTGTTTATAGGGCATGGACTATATACTAGGCACACTGCCTTCATTCTTTCTGTAGTCCTCATAGAGATTCTGTAAAGTAAGTCTCATTATCCCCATTTTATTGAGTCTCTTTAAAAATATGTAGCTCACTCAAAGTCGTAAAAGATTCGTCTGCCTCCAAAGCCTGGGCTTTCCCAGCACAGGATAAGCATTTCTTCAATATGGGAAACGGTTAACAGTAAAACAAGCCCATGTAGGTGTGAGTTGCTGCCCTTCTAGAGTTTGATTCTCAGTTTTCTTCTCCTCAAGGTAGAAGTGTGTGGAGTCACATTTTGAGAAACAGTTTTCAGTTATTGATTAACCAAGTCAAATATTTAGTGATCAAAATTTATAGAAAATTCCATCTTGCACAACATCGTAGCGCCTCTGATCTTTCCTCACCAAGATTTGCGATCTGATTTTCTTTTCGGCTATTATAATATAGAAGCCAAAAGACAAGTGCAAAATAATTTCCTAAATTGAAAACCGTGAGATGTTGTTTTTCACTCAGTCATATGTAGACAATACTTACATCAAACTAATTGTCTGAAAGTCAGTGATTTATTTCTCTCTTTAGATAATTTGTTTTCCAGGGAAGGAGACCATGCAAAGCATAATACCTGCATGGCACTGCCTGTACCCTGTGAATGTCCCTGCAGTACCATTTAAAGGGTTAACACTTCGATCTGAACGGAAAAGAATAAACAAAAAGTGGAACCCTGAAGAAAAGCAAAATGAGATAATGCATGGAAGGTGCTGAGCAGAGTGCCTGGTGCACAGGGAACACTCCATAAATTTTAGCTCTTCTCATTGCCACTGAAGCTGTCCTAGATGTCACTGTCATTTAACCTGGGGAAGGGAACGTGTGGCTGGCTCATCCCCTGCTCTATGAGGCAAAATGTTAGACTGCTATAAATTTAGAAAGGAAGATGGCTGGTCTCTGGCCAGGTTGGCAACTGTTTATCTTCTGTAAGTGCTCTGGTGCTATTCCATTGCAATATGATCCGAAAGCACCATTATGAACCCATTTGGGAGCGAGGTTTGGAGCTAAATCAAGGCAGTGTGGCAAGGAGTCAGTGAACTCAGTTCAACCACTTTTGCAGTTACTTCCTTCCCATCTGAGAGAGTGGCTCTTGCAAAAGTAATCATAGGGCAGGGTTTCTCAACCTCAGCGTTATTGGTCTACGGTGCCTGATATTTTGGGTGCTGTGGGAGGCTGTATACTGTAGGATGTTAAGCAGCATCCCTGGCCTTTACCCACTCGATGCCATTAGCACCTCCACCCCAGCTGTGACAACCAAAAATGTCTCTAGACATTTCCAAGTGAATCTTGGGGCAGAAACCAGTCTGTTGAAAACAACTGCTAAAAGGTAATGAGTAATTCCATACTCGAGATAAGTGATCATAGATTCAAACTGGAAGTATTGGGAGGATAGGAAACAATATTTTTTGAGCAGTAACTGCTTTGACAGATATCACCTCATGTACTTCATGTAAGTTTCACAGCAGTTCTCTGAGATAGTTTTTATTCCCCATTCATGGATGGGAAAACATAGACTCATAGGAATCAGGTGATTTGCCCAACTGCCCACATAACTGTTCTCTGTAGGGATGGAGCTCTGACAACAAAGCCCATGGTCATTCTATTACACCTTCATGATTCTCAGTTCAAATAGAGAAGGCTCAGCCTCGTCACACAGTTTCTTCTGCCCAGGAAGGGGAGAGTTACATTTACCAAGTACAACTGGTGATTAAGCTACTGTATCTCACCATAAAATCTACCAACTTCTATTCCACTTCATGAGGCTATGGCAGGGACTCAGTTAAACTACATTTCTCCTTTACCAATTAGCTTCCTACTTGGGTTTGCCAATAGGGGGCGCTAGAGGAAGGTTGGCAGGCAGGAGGAGGGGAGAGGGAGTGCCTTCTTCCTATAAGCTAGCTGTTCCTGACCCAGCTGATCCAGCCACGGCCACTGCTGAGCGGCCTAAACGACTAACAGCAGAAGCCGACACTAGGTCTCAGATATGGCAACAGTCTTCCAGGGGACCAAACAGCCACCTGGTGGCAGGTTACTTACCCTGGATCCCTTCTGTCACCCACCGAGTAGTGTTCTCTCTTCACTTGAGCAGACGTGTTTTCTGGATCTTGATTTACCTTCCCTGCCGATAATACTTCTGCCCGCACCACCATCTGTGCACACACAAAATGCTTTATTCACCATCGTGATGTCCCACAAAATCATTGCTTTCTGACCAGAAGCTCAGTTGACAGAAGAAAAAGTGTGGTAATGAGTGCATGGCCATGGAATTTACTGATCTTACCACATACCCCATCACCCAGAAGCAGATGGTCTAATAGAAGGAAGGAAAACCCAACTAAAGGTTTAGTTGTGACCAGTTGGGAGATGAAGAAAAGATTGGGAACTATCTCACAGGAGGCAGAATGTGCTTTGACTCGGCAACCAGCATCCATGTCTAACTCCCACCGGCAGAAATCATGGGCCCAGGAATCAAGGGATGGAAATGGGAGTAGCTCCTCTCACCATTACACCCAATATCCTACTCACAGAATATCTGATTTTAAACCCATTACTTGGGTTCTGCTGGTTTGGAGGACTTAATTCCAAGCAGGAGACACAGCCGTGATTTCACTGAATTGGAAGTTGAGACTGGCACCACCATTTTGGACTCCTGATGACCCTGAATCCAAAGGCAAAGAAAGGTAAAGATCTGTCCTGGTTGAGATGAATGATCCAGATTTAAGGGGAGATTGATCTACTGCTACTCCATGGGGTCAGAGTAGATTACATCTGGAATCCAAGGGACTATCTGGGAATCCTTCTGGTGCTTTCTGTGTCCAAGAGTAAGTTAATGGTAACAGTACTCTGCCCCTTGCCCCCCCAGAAAGCAGGCAGAACCACCTAACCAGGTAAAAGAATAGCAACTGGCTTACTCAGGGAAAAAGGAATATGGAATGGTACCAGCAGAAGGAAGTTATAAACATCAGTGATGGCATTGTGAACAGTTATAGGTCTTCAGTTACAGAAATGAAGCCTTCAGTTACATTTTCTTCCTTGCCTCCATAACTGTGTATACACGTGTATGTGTATATATAATACTAATTCCTTTTTATCTCTCCTTTCCTTTTCCCTTTACGTATGTATTGTTGGTGGTAGTTAACTTCAAATTTTAGTCCTTTTTTTTTTTTACTTTGAAGTAATTTTGACTAAGAAATTGCAAATTTTGTCATAATTTAGCCTTTCACTTACAGAATATTCAAGTGTGATTGTGACTAAACTCAAGGAGTGTTAAAATTCTCTGGAAAGATAGTTGTATCTTGTTAGGTAGAATAATAAATTTGTTCATTTGGTTGCATGAAATTGAAAAGAGTGTGCATGGATCCTGATGTACCACAGGTCTGGATTCTGTCAGTTATTAGGCCAATGATAACTCAAATCTGCCCTTCTAATAGACTCTGCTTTGGGACTAGAGCTCAGCAAACTACATTTCTCCTTTGCCAACTGGCTTCCTGTGAAGTTCAGATGGTAGGGGGAGCCAGACAGAGATTAAAAGGCTGGGGGAGAGAAAGAGAACACCTTTCTCCTTGCTGTTACTGTGCAACTGCAATAAACCTTTACCCCAGCAGTGTAGTTGGTTCCAGCTTCCAACTTGTTTCTTCCATCCCCAAACCAGCTTTAGCGTATCACCTCAGAGGTAGCAGAAGCAGTCAGATTGGGCACCTCATCGGTGGTCTGAGCCCTAGATCCACAGAGCCTCTCTTCCAAGCTTCTTTTTTTAAACAGCTTTATTGAGATATAACTCACATACCATTACATTCACCCATTCAAAGTGTACAGTTCAGTGATTTTTAGTGTGCTCATGGAGTTGTGCAACCATGAAAACAATCTAATTTTAGAACATTTTCACCATCCCCCAAAGAAACCCAGTACCCATTAGTAGTCACTTTCCACCCCTCCTCCAGCCCTAAGCCACCATTAATCTACCTATTATTTCTATGGATTTGCCTATTTTGGACATTTCCTATAAATGAAATCATATAACTTATGGCCTTTTGTGACTGGCTTTTTTCACTTAACTTTTTTAAAGTTTATTCACGTTGTAGTATGTACTTCCTTCCTAATGGCTGAATAGTATTCCATTGTATGGATATACCACATTGTGTTTAGCCATTTATCAGCTGATGGACATTTGGGTTGTTTCTACTTTTTCAGCCATTATGAACACTTCTACCGCGAACATTTATGTACAGGTTTTATGTAGACCTATGTTTCCATTCTCTTGAGTATATACCCAAAAGTGGGGTTACTGGGTCATATGATATTTTCCAAGCTTCTTAATTCTGGTAATCTCTGCCTCTTTATGTTATTCCCACAACCTCAGGAGTAGCAACTCCTTCCTGCAGTTATAATCACTAGATTACCTCAGTGTTCCCTTTTCGATCTTTCTAACCTCCAATGACTGTGTGACCATCACCCTGTATTAAATTTCTTCAGTTGAAGTACTTACTGTGGTTTCTGTTTTTCTGACTAAACCCTGGCTAATACAGTCATATGAAGCATTATAATCAGTTTATCCATCCTCACTGATTAAGGAATAGAAATATCTTTAGCTTCAGCAGGTCAGGTAGAAATAATTCTCACACAATGAAGGCTGTTAAACATCAACCTGTATCCTGTAAGTCAGTAACATAATTTAATCGGAATCCACTGAATGAGTGGCCACCCTGAGATAATATTTTAAGCGTCTGTCTGAAATAGTTTAAGGCTAGTACCACTTAAATCCTAGAGGGAAATCCATTCCTTCATTTCTTCCTTCCTTCACTCATCCATTTGTTTGATAATTATTTATTTATCACTCCATTTGTGCTATGTACTGTTCTAAGTGCTGGTGATAAAACAGTGAATAAATTGGACAAAAATCTTAATAATCATAGAATTTATATTTTAGTGGAAGAGAGATGGAAAACAAGTAAGTATAAATGTGTCAGATGGTGAATAGTGACATGGAGAGATTTAAAGAATGTAAGGAAGGTAGGGAGGGCTGGGTTGAGGGTACATTTTTAAATAGGTTGATCAGGAAAGATTTCACTGTAAAAGTAACATTTCAGCAAACTCCTGGTGGAGATGAAGGAGAAAGCATGTGGATATCTGGGGGAAAAGAATGTTCCAGGCAAAGCTAACAGCAAGGCTTCACTCTCAAGGCCTTGAGTTGGAAGGATGCCTGGTTTGTTCAAGGAATAGGAAGGAGGCCAATCTGGCTGGACTTGAAACCAGGGGGAGAGCTGTAGGAGAGAATGTTAGAGAGACAGTGAAAGTTCAATCCTGTAGGGCTTTGTATGCCATTTTAATGACTTTGGTTTTATTATGAGTATGATAGGAAGCCAGTGGAAGGATTTTAACAGGGAAGTGATATGACTTAACTTACATTTTTAAAAAAAATTTTATACAGCAGGTTCTTATTAGTTATCTATTTTATACATATTCGTATATATATGTCAATCCCAGTCTCCCAATTCATCCCACCACCATCACCCCCCCACCCCTGCTTTCCCCCTTTGGTGTCCATATATTTGTTCTCTGTGTCTCTATTTCTGCCTTGCAAACCAGTTTATCTGTACTATTTTTCTAGACTCCACATATATGCATTAATATACGATATTCGTTTTTCTCTTTCTGACTTACTTCACTCTGTATGACAGTCTCTGGGTCCATCCATGTCTCTACAAATGACCCAGTTTCGTTCCTTTTTATGGCTGAGTAACATTTCCTTGTATATATGTGCCACATCTTCTTTATCCATTCATCTGTCGATGGGCATTTAGGTTGCTTCCATGACCTGGCTATTGTAAACAGTGCTGCAGTGAACATTGGGGTGCATGTGTCTTTATGGTTTTCTCTGGGTATATGCCCAGTAGTGGGATTGCTGGGTCATATGATAATTCTGTTTTTCGACTTGACTTACATTTTAACAAGATGAATCTAGCTTCTGTGTTGAGAATAGATTGTGGTAGTGGGGATATATGTATATGTATAGCTGATTCACTTTGTTATAAAGCAGAAACTAACACACCATTGTAAAGCAATTATACTCCAATAAAGATGTTAAAAAAAAAAGAGTTATTGGCGATTGATCACTTGATTAAAGGATTACCCAGAGTCTAAAGCAGTATATAGTTCTCAACTCTGGTTGCACATTCAAATCACTTAAGGAGCCTTTAAGACATGCTAATGCCCAGGCTCCATTTCAAACCAACTGAATAACAATCTCTGGAAGTTGCAACTGGGCATCAGTATTTTGTAAGCTTTCCAGGATTAACCTAAATGTGCATCTGGGGTTGAGAATCACGACACTACAGCAAGAGTGGGCTAATTCCTACCAGCCATTTGTTTTTGTTAATAAAGTTTTATTGGAACACAGCCATTTCTGTATATATTGTCTACTGCTTGTTTCACACAACAAAGGCAGAGTTGTGAGCTGCAACAACTGTGTAGTTGAGTAGTGTGACAGGGACCCTGTGGCCCACAGAGCTGAAAATATTTACTATTTGGCTCTTTACAGAAGAAGTTTGGCAACCCCTGATCTGAAGAAAGGAGAGACATGGAAAACTCAGAATGTGCAGCAGTCCATTGTTTGCAGCGTTTTTTCAGGAATATATGTAGAAAAAGCAGCTGTTGAAATTATTCTGACAGTTGGTGAAAAAAATTTATTCCACTTAATAAAATTTTACTGACATGCAACTTCTCAGAAGCACACTCTTAAAGGGGGCACCATTGTTAAGCCCTTGACTCTCAGCTTTAAGCCCACCACTGTGATGCTGGAGCTGGCATTCTGCGAACTACGTTTCAGTTTGCCGGCGGCTCTGCATTAGGCTCTGCCGATAGGGAGCACTAGAGGAACATTTCAAGCCTGGAGGAGGAAGAAGGGATTTGCTCCTCCCTGTTTGCTTTTATTTCTGTCAGAGTCATCCTAGCAATGCTGCTTTATCCTAGCCTTGGCAGTTCATTCCAGTAGTAAAGGTTGATTCCACTTTGAAATTTTGCTGACACACTCAGAAGTAGCCTCACAGTGTAGCCCTGGAGATATCATCACTCACAGGCAGAGTCCTTTTCTTAGAGTTCTAGGTCCCAGCCTCAGGTGCCCCTGCTCCAAGCTCAAAAGACACCAACGCCAGCCAAGCGTTGCCATCTCCCCAGAGACCCGAGTCCCACTTCTGTGGGCCCCCTCCTTCAAGCTTCTAAGTTTTAATAAAGCCAACCTCTTCTCTTTCTTCTTCTCCTTCTTCTCCTCCTCCAAGCCGTAGAGGTAATAATACTTCCTACAGTTGCTACCTCCATGATATGTTTCCTTTTTGCCTTCTAAGTTTTCCCATGCCTGAGAATATTATTTCTATTAAATTCTCTCCGTTAATATTACTGGTGTGGTTTCTATCTCCTGTGTGTGAGAGAGCTATTGCCTACTGTAGTAATCATAAATTATCATTGTACCCTGTATTCTATAAAGATTGATGGATTCAAACTGTTGTGTGGGAAATGGAATGCTGAATTTGAAGATATTATGCTCTCTCTAATATAATCTACCTACATATTCATTAATGATGTCTTACTTATGCACTACATAAAAGAATGGGCTTTGTCACTGTGCATAATATGGATCGTGACTTCTGAGGAAATGCCTTTTACTCTTGTTGGGAATTAATGAATAAGAATTCACTGCATGTTTACAATAGTATATGCTGCAAAGATGCGATCTGATGACTCTAGGGGACATCCCACCCCAGCCCAGTCATCCCTAAAAGATAAGGGTCAGACAGAACATGGGTAAATCAGATAACTTCTATCCATTCACGGTACCCAAAATGTAATAGGTCATTTCATCTTTGTAAATAAGCTGAATACAGGACTTTGTTAAGATGGCGTCAGAGCCAAGAAAGGGACAAGTGAACTAGAGACAAGCACATCTGTGGCTTCTGTTTGGTCCATGATTTGTTCTCGAACATTCATCTTTTAAGCTGATTCATATTGACTAGTTTATTTTCATTTCTCAGTTTTCTTTTTGAAAATGGCTACTTTACTACCATTGACTACAAAGAAAAAAAGGGGACAATTAAACACTGGATTTCTAGAATAAAGGGTCAGCAAATGACAGTCCACAGGCCAAATCTGGCTTGCCACTTTTTTTTTTTTTTGTGGTACGCGGGGCTCTCACTGTTGTGGCCTCTCCCGTTGCGGAGCACAGGCTCCGGACGCGCAGGCTCAGCGGCCATGGCTCACGGGCCCAGCCGCTCCGCGGCATGTGGGATCTTCCCGGACCGGGGCACGAACCCGTGTCCCCTGCATCGGCAGGTGGACTCTCAACCACTGCGCCACCAGGGAAGCCCCACTTTTTTTTGTAAATAAAGTTTTATTGGAAGACAGCCAAGCCCATTTGTTTACTACTATCTATGGCTGCTTTCACTAAAATAGTAAAACTGAGTAGTTGCATCTGGGAATAGATGACTCACAAAGCCAGAAATATCGACTCTCTGGTGTTTTACAGAAGTTTGCTGACCCCTGACAGGAGGAGTCTGTGTCCGTCACTACAGTGGCATGTACCAGTCATTAGGGTGTCAGTCACAGGGCCCAGGGGAAACTCTGGTTCTCAAGCTTTCCTTGGCAACTGTGTGCTCAAATTTGAATACGCTGCCAGCCCCTCTGCACCTGTCAATCCCCTACTCAGCTTCTAAGATCCCGTGTATAATTTCTCTGTGTCATTCAAACTTCCCTGACTGTGCTTGGTGTCAGGCCTGTCCCTTCTACTATCCATTTGTCTCCAGCTGAATTCGTAGGATCTTTTAGAACTTGCAAGGAGTATTATTCATCCGTCTCTTAAAATACACTTGGCGAGGGCCTTGCACAGAGCACTAATTAGTAATTACGGTTTCATTGATCACTACTATCCAGAGGGAACCATAAAGCTGTCTCAGGCACCAGTGCATTTGTTTACCTTAGAAAAGAGTATTTGAGTCGTTGTCACCTGCTATTGTGTGCGTCCTATATATCGGGAACTGCCTTCAAGTTACCATCACCAAAATAGATCTGGTAATTATTAGATAAAAGACTGGGCCATATAAAAAATGAAGAATAGGCAAGAAGGTTATTCATCTTTGTGACTCTCATATTCCTACCTAATTCCTGATTATATTAAGCATAAAGGTATATGTGCTAAAAGACATAAACGGAGGCTCCATTTGTTGTCTTTCATTTTTTCCCTTCTGTAACTCGCTAAGATTTGTTTTCTTCAAAAGCTTATCAACCATCTCTTGAGTCCTACTGCCTGTAGTGTGCTGATTGCCAGAGGTTCATGCCTTAAGGCTTTTGTGAAAATACATATAGACAGGGGCCTCTATGATCCTTTTTTCTACAGTCTCAAGTAAATACCAGAGTGATAGAAAAACAAGAGAATGAGAGGTGAAGGTATTGGTAATCATCTTCTAAAATAAGATGTTCTTTGTCTTAAAAGTCATCTCAGGGCTTCCCTGGTGACGCAGTGGTTAAGAATCCGCCTGCCAATGCAGAGGACAAGGGTTTGAGCCCTGGTCCGAGAAGATCCCACATGCCGCAGAGCAACTAAGCCTGTGCGCCACAACTACTGAGCCAGCACTCTAGAGCCCGTGAGCCACAACTACTGAGCCCACGTGCCTAGAGCCCGTGCTCCATGACAAGAGAAGCCACCGCAATGAGAAGCCTGCACGCCGCAACGAAGAGTAGCCCCCACTCGCTGCAACTAGAGAAAGCCCGCGCGCAGCAACGAAGACCCAACACAGCCAAAAATAAATAAATAATTTTTTTAAAAAAAGTCATTTCACTGTGTCTGTTCAAGTAGGACTTGGATTGTAATAAGCTTTCAGTAAATATTTAGCCTACAAATTCTATAATATGCAAACACAATTATGTGTGTGTATATATACAGATGTATTTATATAAGTATCACTTAGATTGTGTTAAAGAGAGTTATAGGGCCGACCGTACTGTCAGCAGAGTATTTGGTATCCTATATGCAATGATAGAAGGAAATCCAAGATTACTCAAAAATTTCTCTATAAACGCCTGAAATTCTGAGATGGATAATTCAATCCTTTTGTGGTAATAAGAGGTCCATCAGAACATCACTTCCACGAAATCAGGGACAATGCAATTCCTTGTTCACCAGTGTGTTCACAGTCAATGTCACAGTGCCTGGCATAAACAGACTCAACCGTTTGATGTATAAATGAATGGAAAGCATTACCCTCTACAGGCAAATGGCCTTGGGACCTCAATCCACAAGAATCTTAGACCTTCATGATGAATGAGTTTTTCAGATTAACTTTATTCCTAAAAGATTTATCTGATCACAGCCCACAGAATGGGAGAAAATATTTGCAAATGATATGACTGGCAAGGGATTAATCTCTAAAATGTACAGACAGCTCATGCAGCTCAACATCAAAAAAATGAACAACCCAATCAAAACATGGGCAGAAGACCTAAATAGACGTTTCTCCAAAGAAGACATACAGATGGCCAAGAAGCACATGAAAAGATGCTCAACATCGCTAATTATTAGAGAAATGCAAATCAAAACTACAGTGAGGTACCATCTCACGCCAACCAGAATGGCCATCATCAAAAAGTCTACAAACAATAAATGCTGGTAAGGGTGTGCAGAAAAGGGAACCCTCCTACGTACCGTTGGTGAGAATGTAAATTGGTAAGAGCCGCTATTGGAGAACAGTATGGAGGTTCCTTAAAAAACTAAAAATAGAGCTACCATATGATCTAGCAATCCCACTCCTGGGCACATATCCAGAGAAAAACATGGTTTGAAAGGATACATGCACCCCAGTGTTCATTGCAGTGCTGTTTACAATAACCAAGACATGGAAGCAACCTAAATGTCCACTGACAGAGGAATGGATAAAGAAGACGTGGCACATATATACAACGGGATATTACTCAGCCATTAAAAAGAATGAAATAATGCCATTTGCAGCAACATGGATGGACCTAGAGATGATCATACTAAGTGAAGTAAGTTAGAGGAAGACAAAAATCATATGATATCGCTTATATGCGGAATCTAAAAATAATGATACAAATGAACGTATTTACAAAACAGAAGCAGACTCACAGACTTGAGAGAAATGAGAAATGAACGAAATGAGAACAAACTTATGGTTACCAAGGGGGAAGGAGGGGGGGAGGAGGGATAAACTGGGAGTTTGGGATTGACATGCACACACTGCTATATTTTAAATAGATAACTAAAAAAAAAAAAAAAAAGCCAGGAAAGGAAAGGGGTGTAGAGTTGTTGAGAACCTGTCCTCCTCCTTGCTATTAAGGGAAATTATACTATTATCTTCTTTTGGAGATTTTTCAGAATAAGTATAGGTGAGCAACCTCTTAAAAAAATGAAGTAACCCAACTAAGGCGAGTGACATTTTTCACTAGTGATAATCCCACAGACAGTGAAAGGCAGCAAGCTGCTGAGATCCCCATGAATGGTGACCACTACTTGAAATGAGAAGCTCCAAACGAGTCTCTTATCTCAGCGAGCTGAAAGAAAACAAGACTGGGAAGGGGGGGTGACGTTCCAAAGTTCTGTACAAATATTGCTAGCTCTTGGAGTGCTCCCCATTTGTACAATCAAACAATGTTTCTTCAAGGGACGGCTTTGTCATACAAAATGGTCTTCAATCTTGGGGACTAAGGAAATGCTCCTGATAAATTTAATCTAGTTAAAATGCAGTCACCATTTATCACGAATAGGATAGGAAAGATAAATGTATCTGTGTCGTTTTACCTTTGGAGGCTCTGGCTTCAGCACAGAAAAAGTTAGCCCATGAGTTCTCAGCATCCGGTCCTCACCCTTGTCTGTGCATTGGCGTCCCCTGGGTCCCACCCCCAGAGTTTCTGTTGGAGTTGGTCTGGAGTGTGGCATGATTTTTCACAGCTCCCCAGATGACTCTATTGTACAACCAAGTAGGGGGACAAACCATTCCAGTTTGCCCAGGACTGAAGGGCTTCCTGGGATGTGAGACTTTCAGTGCTAATGGCAGGAAAGTCCCAGGCAGACTAGGAGAAGTAGGTCACCCTAACCACTGTTGTAAGAAGTGTGTGTCTGATGGGGTTTGATGGAGGTATGGAGGGAGGGGAGCAGCGCCTGCGTTTTAGCCATGGCAAGGTTGACTACAGAGCCAGTTACCTACCACAGAATCACAGAAGGTATCTAAAATAGATTTGTGTCAGATGGCATGTTCTGAATTTTATCATGTACGATTTCTTGGAAAGGCCAATACTTTTCCTGTTTCCTTCTTCCTCTGGCTTTTGCAAGTATGATCTTGTCCCTAAATGAAAATCTTGTTCCTGAAAAGAAAGCTTCCATAGCAACTGGATTCCCTCCCAGGAACCTGTGCTTTGGGAAGGTCAGCCCCTTCCTTTCCATTAGGTCAATGGTAATTGATAGTTGCCAATATTGGCCGAAATTTCAGTCAGAGGGATTGCAGTGTCACTCCTTTGCAAGTCTGTCTAATCCAGATTCCGACAAACTTCAAGGGCAACTAGGTAATGATTGTGACTCCTCGCGCAGATCACTCTGTCTGGGGGAGTCGCCAAGTAAGGGGTGCATGACCTCTCTCTTTCTAGGAAAGACCGACAGAGAAATGCCAGTAAAGAAAATCCAAATCTCATCACAAAAAAATAACTCCTCTTTAATGTTATAAATAATGATGCTTTCAAGTGATATACCAAAGCAGGAGACTGATCCCAACTCAACCCCAATGTGGCAAAACTATGGGGGCTGCAGGAGGTTGAGGACAGAGGGAAATGTCAGCTAGGAGAGGCTTCTTCTGACCATTGGCTGAGAAGTGAGCTCTGCTGGCGAAAAGGGCCCTCCCCCACCTGCCAAGTGTAGATACACTCAGAGGAGGTCTCCGTGGCACGAACCAATCCTTCACTACCATTCAGACAGCTTTCTTCTGATACTTGTGGAGTGAGGAAAATCAGCCCTCCTGTATAAGCTTGCTCTTTTCCAAGCTAGAGTCTTCCTTTCTGTGTGTATTCTTTCTAGGACTCATTTTGTGATCAGGTTCTTCTCAGTGCTTTTCCTGTGAGCCTACTTAGGGGCTTTTAGGCTGACAAGACTGGCCCTTAAATAGTAAAAATAAAACAAGAGAATTGGCACCACCTTTTGTGAGATGAAGCACCTCTTCTGCAATGAACAGAGCTGAGGTAGTGGCAAGCAAGGGTTAGCTGCCATGTCCTATGTGCTATTTCTGGTTGATGTTGCTGCTGCTTTATATAGAGCGAGATAGATATTCCATCTATGTTCCTCAGCTCATCTACGCAACTATTTGATTTTTATATAAAGCTGCTAGTGTGTGTCTAAAGTTACTTACCGAGCTTGTTGAACCTGTGTTAGCTTCCTGGGTTTCTCACACAAGTCACAGAGTCCCATCACTTTGCATAGCAATCAAAGAAAGGGATGCCTCCCCACCATGTATGCTCTTTCCTCACCTCGTAGCATGGCGAGGGACTTTGACATTGACCTTGCTCTTGTGTAAGGTAAAGAAGGGTTTTTTTTTTGTTTCTTTTTTTAAGTTTGAAGGTTTTATATTACTTTACCTTCAGGTCTGTCGCTTTAGAAAATGATTTACGAGGAATAGGAAATGCAGGGGTCTTTAAGCTGTGACCAGCATCTGTGCGGGGTAAATTCTGTCCTACCTGAGCAGAAGGAATTTTCTAGATCATGAATCAGAGCAGGGGGGCTGGTGTAAGCTGGGCTCCAGGGGAGAGAAGCAGCATGGACCTGGCAACCTGTCAGTACCACTGAGCATCACCGCCTGTGTTAACGGGGAAGAGCCCCCAGGACAGCAGGAGGATGAAAGAAATACAAAGAAAGCAGAACAAATACAAACAGAGGAGAGGATCTAATTAAAATAGTGTAACTGAAGAGATGACTTCCATCGCATTAAGGGTATTTTTAGAAGCACTGTGCTAGCATTTTATTCCTGAAAACGCCCACTCCTCTCACCAGTATATTAAAAATCTCTAGGTGCCTTCCCAAGATTGGAGATTGGCCAATTCTTGCCGGCCCTTGCTCAGAATAGGAACAGGATGTGCTGTGTCTGCTATTTGAAATCTTGATGTTTTTTTCATCCTTAACACCCAAGTTGGGATTTATGAGGTCACAGATGCTGTCTAGGTAGACTTTCATTTTGTTATTATTTTCCCCATTTATTCTCATTTTTATTTCTAGGCCACCAAAAACACAGAATTCAACCCACTAACACAATGAAAAATATATATGTATGTTGGCTGGGAAGAATCCAAATCTGATTACTCTAGTTCTTTATGGAGACTCTTTTTTGAAGGAATAGAGGCTGAAATAAAGTGTTCTTCCCACTTATAACAATTTAATTAAAAAGACTAAAGTTATTGATTTTTTTTAAAGCCATTAAAAGGCACCCATGCTGCTGATTCCAGGCTGCTGCTGGCAGACTATGCACTCATGGAGCATAATTTTCCATTTCCTCCAGTACAATGAAACCCTTTATTAAATGCTTTCTCACTGTGGACAGATTGGTTTATAGTTGAAGCAAGCAGGGATTTATAATCCCTTGCCGCTGTTTGCTTACCCTTCAATTCAGATTCTGCCAACACCACACAGATTTATCTCCTTAGCTTTTAAAGGACTTTGGATTTGGGGTGATTTCATTTCACAGCTGAAGTAGGCTCAACAGAAGAGACTGTGCCAACCAAGTGGAGTTACCACTGGGCTGCTTGAGTGTCCTTACAACATGGCAGTCAGCTTTCTCCAGAGCAAGTGATCCAAGTAAAAAGTCAAGGAGGAAGCTGCAGTGCCATTTAAGACCTAGTGTCAGAAAGCACACACCATCACTTCTGCCATATACTCTCTGTAAGAAATAAGTCACTAGGTCAGCTCCTACTCATGGGAATGGGAAGTGGGTTGCATCTCTTGAGGAGAGGATATGAAAGAATTTGTGGACGTATTTTAAAACTGCCACACACTTGCTTTTCCCTCTACCTGAATTCCTCCTATAAATGCTCAAAGATCTCACTTCTCCACTTTATTCAAGCCTTAGCTCAAATGTCACAACTTTAAAGAGGTCTTTCTTGACCCCTCGTTCCATCTAAAATATTATCCAAGTCCCTCTCTACACTATTTCTCTGCTTTAGTTTTCTTCAAAGCATTCTATCATCACCTGACATTATTCATGAGAGGCCCGCGTACCGCAAAAAAAAAAATTCTAAAGATCACGTAGGAAGTGGTGAAAGGGTGCACCCGGAGTGAAAATGGGTAAAAGGACAAGCAAGGTCCAAACCTGTCATGGAAAATAAAGAAAGGGAAGAGAACAAATGCCAACATGAGGCTGGGGGAACCGGTGATGGCTGATAAGGATCTCAGGGTCTAAAGAGGTAAGGTGTGGATTCAAGGTCATGCCTGTGGGCTGCTCTGATTGATGGTGAGATTCACATTGGGAATACACTCGGGAATGGCTGTGACAGAAGGAAGGTGAAGGTGCTGGAAGGAGCAGCTTGCACATTTCCTTGGTTCCTCATACACCCGTCTGTTGTCTTCCAGTGTCCTTCCGGTGCAGGAAGCCTTCATCTTTGAGTCCTCTGCTCGAAGCTCTGTGTCTGGAGCACAGTGGGATCATCAGAATACCTGATGGGTGAGTGGATGAAAGCCTGCATGGATAAGCAGGTAACGAGGACGGTATTGACACTGTCGAGGGTGTTGCCAGGACAGTGGAGGACGCAAACACAGGGCCCTGTGCAGATGTCACTGATGTCCGTGTTGTGAAGTCTGCATTTAGGGAGCGTTGCTGAAAAGCTCACGGTCATTTTCATCTCGGTGCATTCCGGATGTTGGTATCTTGACTTTACTGATTGGATTCCTAACCACAGCTTTTAGCCCGTTACTCCATACCTTGCCCGTCTCAATTTCTGTTCTTCCCATGGAAATCGCCATGACTTATGGTGATTAGAGCCTTAAGAGCTCCTCCGGTCTCTTGGCTGCCCCAGGCCCTGACCTAGGCCGGCAAACATCCTGGGAACCCTGTCCAAAGAAAGAAAAGGTTCTTTGGAAAAAGTTTCCTGTTTGATAGTAAGGATTTGAAAAACCATGAATGAAGGGATCACACATAGCACATATCAAGTCTCTTAGCCCCAGTATCACGAACCATAAATGAAACTTTAAGCCACTAGGAAATCAAACACGCACTTCTCAGACTCTGGTGGATGTTAGAATTATGTGAATACCTTACCCTCCGATTCGGTAGGAATTGGAGGAACGCAGCCTTCTGCATTTTCACACGCAGCCTCAGTGATTGTCCTGTAGGTAGTCTCAGATATGTTGAGAAATGCCACTCCAAGCATTTTGCCAATGAATTCCAGTATTGAAGAGATCTGGGGACAGCAATGTAGCCCAGAAGATGGGACTTGTCAGAAAACTCAGTGAGCATAGCAACAACACTGGTGTTTTTCGGAGATAGGATATTTTTTGGAGGAGGCTTGACGTGATGAGACTGAGGACGCAGATCCAGAACCCCAGCCATACCTCGGGGAGGCCCTGCCCTTGAGTTTACCCACCCTGCCCCCGCTGCAGCCCCCCCCCCCCCCCCCCCCCCCGCCCTCTGACTCCAGCTGATGACGCCTCCGAGGGGCACCTTGGGGAGGGGCCCAGGGAGTTTTCTCAGAACATTGATCAGGGCAGTGCTCTTGACACGAAATGTTGCATAAAAAAGCAGAGATCTCCGCCTTTTCCCAAGGAGTGCGCTTTGCTGTTGTCTGGGCTCCAGCAGTGCAAGAAGATGCAGACTGCCTCTGGGCACATTCACCAGCTGATAAGAATCCACAGCAGCGCCCTGGCCAGCACTTACATTTCTTTTTCCCAGAAGCTCATAAAGCACCTTGGCTGACCCTTCTCCATCACCTCCTGAAAAGACAAAAGCACTGCTTAGCCATTAGCAGGGACGCGATCAATTCTTTGATTTTCTTTCGAGCTAGTTTATATCTATGTCAGGGAGGGAATTAGCACCCGCATCACTTGTGAATTTCCTTCCCTTTCCATCTCTCTCACTGTGAGCAAACCCCTCCAGGTCCCTGCATCCATTCACAAAGCCACAGTTTCCAGCATCCTTGAAGTTGGCCCCAGTTCTCCGGCAACCAAAACCTCGAAGACACTCACGGGCCTTTTTTGACAGCAGCTATATTTCTTTGTGCACATAGAGCAGAATAAAAGAGGGAAGCCCTCCTCTGGGGAGAAGGTTATAAAGTGTCATCAAATCTGCTCGTGGTCTCAGACACAAAAGCTCAGAACTAGCCATAGCGATCTGCAGTGGTCTCCACCTTTGTCTACGAGGCAGGCAGTAATTGATTTGACCTGCTTTATGGGGACAGTCTCCCAGGCATGACTGAGTGCTAATTGCTACTAATGAGGTGGCATTTTTAACTGGCTGTGGTCTTGGCCTTCCTGTCCTCCTTCCTCCAAGCGGCATTCCTGCCACTGGGTTGCATGTACACCTTCCAGCGAGCCCTCGGCGTAAGCTCCACTTCCCCAGCTGCTGAGGGTTGTGTCAAGAAGGGCAAATTCCGCTGCGTTTCAAAAGGGCGATCTGCCTGAATGAGCAGCGTGTAAAGATGCACTGAGGCAATGCTGCTCTTGAAGAAATGAACTCTAAATGTTACAGGATCGCTGTTAATTACTTTCCTAATGACTTTTACTGACTCCACCCATTTTCCTGCATTCATCCCTCTCACCCAAAGAAAAATCCACAAGCCCCAATCCATGAAGAATGTTTTCTTGCTAACAGTTATTTGGGAGGCTAAGTTTTACATCAGTGCCTTTGTGTCTCAAAATTGCCATGTGATGTTGAAGCCGAATCCGGCCTCTGTACCCCGACACTGAATTAAGTCTCAGAGACAGGGTTTTAGGTGAAGTAGAAAAGAATAGCTTTATGGCTTTGCCAGGCAAAGGGGGCCCCGGCGGGATAATGCCTTCAAAACTGTGTCCCGACCTGGAGGGGGTAGTAGGAGGAGGAGTTTGATAGTAATGGCTCACAGAGGGCGTGATCAGCTCGTGGACGTTCTTCTGATTGGCTGGTGGGGAGGTAAGTGGGCGTCAGCATCATCAACCTTCTGGTTCCAGCTGGTCTGGGGTTTACGTGCTTGTGGGCAGCATGCGGTTAACTTCTCCCACCTGGCGGGATTTCAGTATCTGCTGAACAGCTCAAAGATATTGTTATGTGTGTCCCTTGAGGGGAACCAGGACCCTGCCCCAAGGCGGCACTGTTGTTTCTTTTGACTGCTTCTCCTTTGTCTCCGCATCCCCTCCCTTCCCTAATTAGCATCTGTTTGAACCTGCCCTTAGGAGCACAGGGAAGGTCAGGGGGGCTGAATGAAGCCTATAGCCTGTAATCAAGAAATGGGGGACATGGAAGGGCTTTTGTGCCTAGAAGCCCCACAGGGTCCTGCTCGGTATCACTATTATTGCTACCACAGATTACTCCCTAGTATATTTGCCTTGTGTTAGTTAGGCGGGGGAAAAATCCCTGTTACAACAGATTGGGAGCTGTCTTTAGTCCCACTGGTGGTACAAATGGGGGAAAGAGTGTGGCAGGGTTTATGAAAGAAAAGAGAACTTTTTGAAACATCGAGGATTCCAAATCAACAGAAGAGCTCAAGAAAATAAACAACAGAGTAAATTCAAGAAAATAAAAGGAAAAACACAACAAAGATAGCAAAGGAATTCAGAAAATAGAAAATAAACAATAGAGTCAACAAAACAAAAACCTAGCTTTATGAAAGAAATTAATAATAAGCCTCTAGCAAGACAGATATATGGATAAAGAAAGGATATGCCAATAAACACTATTATAACCACATAAACCAAAGATAATGGAGATTTATAAAAATCATAAAGAATTCAATGAATAAATTTCTGCCGATAAATATAAAAACGTAGGTGCAATGGAAATTTTCTAAAATGCTATAAATTACTGTAACAGACTAATAATGCTAATCAGTATCTGTGTTCTTCTTTTCTTACTGGGCACACACCTAACTCTGTTACCCAGGTGCTCTTGCAATTACATATGGAAAGTGACTGATTTCTGGTCAACAGACTGGCCCAGAAAAATTTTCCAAACATTTATATATATATATATATTTTTTTTTTCAGATACCAATAAGAAAACTGTCAAACTCACTTTACATAGTATGCTATGTTTTGTTTCTGTGCGAATAACCATTTTAACAGGTGGGAGGTGACAGCTCATTGTGGTTTTGATTTGCATTTCCCTGATGATTAGTGAAGTTGAGCATTTTTTTTAATATACGTATTGGCCATTTTTGTGTCTTCTTTGGAGAAATGTCTATTCAGTTCCTTAGCTCATTTTTTAATTGAGTCGGTACGTTTTCTGTTGTTGCTGTTTTTTGTTTGTTTGTTTTACTATTGAGTTATAGGAATTCCTAATATTTTGAGGATTAAACCCTTGTCAAATATATGATTTGCAAATAAATATTTTCTCCCATTCTGTAGGTTGCCTGTTTTTTTTTGTAGGTTGCCTTTTTTTTTGTAGGTTGCCTTTTTTTTTTTGTAGGTTGCCTTTTTTTTTTTTTTTTGTAGGTTGCCTTTTCACTCTGTTGATTATTTCCTTTGCTGTGCAGAAGTTTTTTAGTTTGATGTAGTCCTACTTGTTTGTTTTCATTTTTGTTGCCTATGCTCTTGGTGTCATATCCATGAAATCATTTCCAAGACCAATGTCATGAAGCTTTTTCCCTACATTTTCTTCTAGGACTTTTACCTTTCAGGTCTTACGTTTAAGTCTTTAATCTATTTTGAGTTGGTTCTGGTGTGTAGTGTAAGATAAAGGTCCAGTTTCATTCTTTTGCATGTGGATATCCAGTTTTCCCACACCATTTGTTGGAGAGGATGTCGTTTTTTTATTGTGTGCTCTTGGCTCCCTCATCAAAGATCAGTTGACTCTTTGTTACGTATCAATTCTTGACCAGCTATCGTTAACAGTTAATCTTGTAGAGGCCAAAAATGACCTTTGCTATTTCCTTTGTATTAATATACTTATCCCATTATTTGGTTGATTCTACCAGACTCTGACTCTTTAAGCGTAGATTCTGTGGCTATTTTATCTTTTAGTTACTACAGTATCTATCAATAATTCATTGCCTATAAGTGCTGAATAAATATTTATTGAATGAAAAAAGACTGAATATAATTCAGCCAAAATTATAAATGCTTCAGATACTATTGCAATATGTAGTTCGTCTCCTTTACATACAAAGCTGACACTTTGAATTAAAAGCATTAAACATGGTTCAAGTTCTGGTTTTACTTCAAAAATCTCTTTGACTTGAAGCAGGTCACCTCTGAGTTCCATATTCCTCTAACTTTAATATAAAAGGTTTGAACTAAATGCTATAGAAGGTCTCTTCCAGCTCTGACATCTTCTGAATAATACCAGGATAGCTTTATGCTAGTTCACGTTCACATTCTCAGTCGTTCCTTCTTGTGATTATCAAGGTATATTTTGGGTAGAAAGGGTAGGGATCAAGGTATATTCTGTGACCAAGAATGAAAGAAAGCTATTTTAAGACCTGCATGTTGACAATATATGGTAGTCATTAAGGTTGTTCCCCAGTGGTCTGGCTCTCTCTTCTTCTACATGATGGTTTTGAACTTCACTACCCACCTGAAGCTAGGTGTGGCCACATGACAAGCTTTGGCCAGCAAAATATGCACCACCATGACATGTGTCACTTTCAGGTGGGAGCTTTAAATTTTGTCATCTTTTCCATCCCTATGCCATGATGATATACAGTGTTCCAGATTGACATTGGTCCCAGGTTGTGGGTAAAGTGGGGCAAAATTCCCAGTCAATTCTTGAAAAACATGCAGCAAAAGAAAGAAACAAATCTTCGCTGTTTTCATGCCTCTGAATTTGGGGGATAATTTTTGCCACAGCAAAACCCAGCCCTATCTAGATTACACTCTGTGTTATTGCCATGCTCTGGTCTAGCAGCTGTTAGTTTACTGCCAGAATACACTGGTTATCCTGATTAACTGTTGATATTTTGCAAGTATTTTATCACTGTGAATGACAGCAAGTTCCTTTAGAATAGGGATATCATCTGTCTAGATCACCGTTGTCTCTCCAGAGTCTGGAATGATTTTCCCCTCTGCTATAAATTAGAGAGAATGAACAGTTATCTCTGCAATAAAGTTATGCTTGATTTCTTACATTCCATTATGGGTTTTTTGAGTAGGGAAAATAGGAATGGACATAAGGCATTGACCTGAAAATTGGATATAACCTTGAGTTCGCTTGCTGATCATACAGGTGGAAAAAAAAGATTGAAGACAGCTGAGACATTCTGTCCAGTCATTATACTGGATTCAGCCCTTTGAATGCCAATATCATATCTCAGGCAGGATAGTTACTTTCAAAACACAAGATTTAAGTGTGCCCGTTGTTTTAATTATCTTTGGGTGTCCTGTTTACATTCACATAAATGATTGATTGTTTCATGCTAAATAGATAACAATGGAAATTGTTACCTCATACATAGTCTCTTGGGGGAATGTGAAGGGGAAAGATAAATATTTGAGAGCCTGCTGCGAATAGGTACTTTCAAATATGCTATCTTTTATAAACGTTTTAATTGATGTAACATATGCATACAAAACAGTGCTTAACTCATGAGAGTACAGCTCAATGAATTTTCACAGACTGAACACACCTGTTTAATAGGCATCCGGATCAAGAAACAGAACATGACCAGCACCCTTGAGGTCCCCCCTCTGCCTTGTGCACATTTCCAATCCCTTATTCCGAAGGTAACCACTACCTTGATTTCTAACAGAATAGATTGACTTTGCCTGTTTTTGAAGTTTATGTGAATGGAACCAGAAAATATGTACTTCTCTCTGTCTGGCCTTTTTTTCTTTCAGCATGATCCTTGTAATATCCATCCATATTATTGCATGTAGTTGTAGTTTGTTCATTTTCATTGAACATAGTGTTCCATGATGTGGAAATACCACGATGTATTTATCTATTCTAAATAGGCAAGCTAATGGGTATTTGGGTAGTTTGCAGTTTGGGGCTATTGGAAATGGTGCCGCTATGAACATTCCAGTGTATCTGTGTTGAGCTCATATGAATGTGTCTTTTAGGTATATATCTAGGAATGCTATTACTGGATCAAAAGGAATGCATGTACTTAATTTTAGAAAATGCTGACACTTTTTCAAAGTGGTCATGTGATAGATTGCAAAAATGGCCACAGTTCCTTCCCCTTCCTATATCCATATCTCCTTATGATGTGACTTTGCAGCTCCTCCCATCGAGAGGTGGAGTCTTTCCCCACCTTTGCATCTGGGCTAGCGTCGTGACCTGCTCTCGCTAGCTCTCTAGGAATCCTCGTCAGCCTCCATGTAGACAAGTTCAAACTAGCATGCTGAGTGACGAGAAGCATGTGGCCAGGTCAGCTCTCTCATACCAACCAACAGGTGGCCAGATATGTGAGTGAAGCCATGCTAGACCGGCCTGGCCCAGCTAAGCTGCCATCTGATGGCAGATGCATGAGTGAGCCCAGCCAACAACAACCCAGCCTGGTACAGATCAAAAGAGCCACTCAACCTTAGACTTGTGAACAACAGTAGTGATTGTTTTTTTAAGCCCGAGTTCTATATCCATAGACAATGGTTCTATATGCCATTATTTTGGCAACAGTGCTTTCAGGTAGGTAGTGTTAACTTCATTTTATTCACGAAGAAACTCAGGTTCAGAAAGGCTAGGTGACTTGCCCCAGAACACCCAGCTAGCAAGGGGTAGAGCCAGGAATCAAATCCTGCCTAATCCCAAAGCCCCCTTTCTTCTATATCATACTGTTTATAAAGTAAAAGATATAAAAAGAAATGGAAAATTTAGAGCTCTTGAAGTTTACATGATCTCAGAACCCCTTGAGTACACGTTCAATTATGCTGCTCAGTAACCAACATTGGGAGGTGCTGTCATTTGAGCCTCAACTCCCTCTTCTAGCCCAGAAGCTGGTTATCCGGTGGTCCCTGTGGTATCACACTTTGGAATTTTATTTATAGATACTTATCCATGTTTTTCACTTCAGTAGAATTTTTCACATGTGGGTTGACTTGATTTTATTATACTTGATATTTACATATCTCTTGGCCTTTAAAATTAACCTTTTATCACATTTCTGAGTATAATGAAGTTGCTCTGAGGTGATGCCAGTATTGTGTATATATGAAAGAGGCCGTGAAAGGAGTCAAGCTGAAAGGGTCAACCTGAGGCTCACCCAACGAGTTTTAGGCCTAGCGCAGGAAGAGGTCAAGAGTATACCCTTCTCAAAATCAGGTGATTTGTGGGTGCAAAATTTAGGCAAATTTTCAACGTTTGTGCAGAAAAAAATTGACAGAGGATTGGCAGGGGCACAGAGAGAGTGGTGGGCCCATCCTCCCATTCTCAGCCATTTCTGTGCTAGTATTGTCCTCCTTCCCAATAGATACTAGAAATGTATGAGCCTTAGTTAAAGGGAGTCCTGAGTTAAACTTCTAGCAAAGGTTACTTAGCTTCTTTGAGGTGCACTTTACTCATGTGTAATGCATCCCTTGCTGAGTAGTAAGGATCTGGAGAGAGAGGGAGAGAGAGAGAGAGAAAGAAAGAGAGAGAGAGAGAGAGAGAATCATCTAGCAACTGGCTGACAACAGGTAAGACACTTAGGAATTATAACTCTTAATATCGTTACATTATTGTTCTTATTGATTTTCCCACCGTGGCAATTGACATTCCACAGCATTCTTTTTCTCTCACAGCCCTAACAAAGTTAGTCTGGAGGAAACTCTAAAATGCGTCTGGCTGCCCATGTCAATAAGTCAGCATATATCTCTAGTCTGAGCCCTGCAAAAATGCAGGAAAAAAATGTAAGGCATGGTCTTTCTTTTCTAATAGGGAGAGTAAAACAATTACCCAGATGACTTATAAAAGGTAGAAGGTGCTGGGTGGCATAAAAGAAGGACAAATGATTCCACTGAGGTCCTAGGGGAAGGATGGGATCCAGATGGAAAGCTGAGGTCAGGAAAAAAGTGATGTAATTGGTGAAAAGATTAATTCTAGGCAGAAATACTAGAATGGGTTAAAGCTGGGAGTTGGGAAGGGGACAGGCATACTCAGGAAACAATGACCTTAACTAGTGTAGGGTAGAGATTGGAGTCATGGGACAAAGAGTTGGAATGTAAGACTGTGAAGCCAGGAGAAGACATCTGGGCTAGATTCAGGAGGCACTGACAGATTTTAGGTAGACACTTGAGGAAGGTAAAGTTGACAAAATGAGCAGATTGGAGGAATGAGAAGCAAAGAGTCCAGAGGGGAAATTGCAGTGTCCAATTATAAGACCCATGAGCCTTGTTAGTAGAGTTAGTGGGCAGCAGTTGTATAGAAAGAGGGCATTCTGCTAAGTGACATAAGTCACACAGAGAAAGACAAATACCGTATGATATGACACCTGTGGAATCTAAAAAAGCCGAACTCATAGAAACGGAGAGTAGAACTGTAACAAGAGGATGCCAGTGCCGAGCCCAAGTTTGGCTACTCGCTGCTCAAAAGGTCAATACTCAAGAGACAAGTGCTGGTGAAAAAGGAAAAGTTGCTTTATTCAGGAGGCCAGCAACCTGGGAAGATGGTGGACCAAAGTCCTCAGACTGTCTCCAAGTTGCCAGTTAGGAGATAAAGGTTTTCAAGGCAGTGCGATGGAGGAGACTGCAGGGTGTATGATCAGCTTGTGCTCAGTTCTCATGCTCTGGCTGGCATCAAAGTGAAGTTTTGAGCATCACCGGTCTCCTGGTTTCAACCAGTCCAGGGTGTACACGCTTGCAGTCAGCAGTTTTCATCTGGTGCGGGTCTGCTTCCTGTAAAAACAGCTTAGACGTGTGTGTCAGGCCTTTAGCTGTATCTTTCAGGGAACCGGGAGCTCAGTGATTCTGCTGAGGAGCTGGTTTATAGTCTAAATTGTCACCAGTTTCCCCACCCAACAGCTATTCTTTGTTTCTACATCTTCACATTTCTCAATCATTAGCTCTTGAGACAGTCTTTTGAGACTCAGGGAGGCCTGGGAGACTAAAGCAAAAGCCTTTTACTTCAAAGAACAGGGACACAGGGGCTTGTGCACAGTTCCAATGCTGCCTTTTCTCCGATACCCCTCAGTCTTTAGGGGAACAGGTGTTGCATGAGAAAGGGAATAACGTTTTGGGTAGAGAGGTTTATGTACTTGAAAAGTGCCAAGAGAGTAGCTCTTAAATGTTCTCACCGCTAAACAAATTATGTGATGCGATGGAGCTGTTAGCTCATGCTATGGTGGCCGTCATTTTGCAATACATGAGTGTATCAAGTCAACACATTGTACGCCTTAAGCTAACACAATGTTACACGTCAATGATATCCAGGTAAATCTGGAAAAAAGAATTCTAAATGAAAGAAAAAAAGGAAAAGTTCCTTAGAAAGGCTGAGGCATATTAGGAAGGCCTTTCAATGGTAGAATTGACTAGACTAAGCCAATGAGGTGAAGGCAAAAAGTCAACTATGACTCAGAAGTTTCAAGTCTGGACGAGTAGGTGAACAGTGGGGCACTCACAGAAGCCAGAGAGTCGGACAAGTTCAGCTTCTTTGGGGAGAGTATGATGAAGCTGTTGTGACCAAATTGGGGTTTAGGGCCATCCTCGTAGAGATGCTCTCACAGGCGGTTGAGGATTCAGAACTTGTATCAGGAAAAAGTTGTATGCTAGAGAGAAGAGTTGGGTGTGATCCAGAAATGAAGCTCAAATGATCTTACATCATGGAAATTAAAAATTCTGAGTCATCTAGGGATGTGGGAAAAGAGGAAGTGAAGTTTTAATAGGCTTGAAGCAATTTACAGCACTAAAATTAAAATGGCATATATATCTGTGAGGTGTCTAGGAAAAACACATTGGTGATCGGCAATGAGAAAAATTATTCTGGGACTCTGTCCAGGAGAACAAGGCCTTCTCGCTTGTTGCTTCAATCTCTAAACCTCCTTCCTAATTTTGGGGTAACTCCCAGTTCTTACCTAGTTCCTCTCTCCAGACCTGGCTTCAAAGCCTGGCTCAGTTTCCCAAATTTTCCCCTTCACAAACTTGCAAAAAGCAGCTCACATTCTCCTTTTTTTTTTGTCATCTAAGTATTCCTGTTGCAGACACAGAAATAGATAAGAAGTACCAAATGGTGAGTAAGGTGTAGATTTAACATGAAATATCTAAAATGCCGGTATTCATTATCCCTAGTCTTTATGCAAATATCAGGCAGTAAAGTGCTGGGGCCAGCGTGTACTGGTTCGTGAGAGCCAGTTGTTAGATATTCAGAAGTTTCACAAGCCAGTGGTTAAATATAGCTATTATTAAAAATTAAATTATACAAACTTACAATGAAATAAATTATCAAAAGCTGATACTACTCAAAGTCATCACTTCTTAATTGTTTTATTATTACTTATGTGCTTGAAGTTTTTTGTGGTTATTATACCTGTAGGCTGGAAATATCATATAACAGCGTACTACTGCACATCACTTCCCAATCCTGTGTACGATTATATCATATTGGTAGCTTGAAACAGGCCATCGTGGGAGAATTTACAAATCAGAGCTTTTTCATTTTCCATTGGAGACCCAGTTGTTAAACATCTATCGGTTCACCAGTGCTGTTAGACATCTGTAACGTCATGGCAAAGCAAAATATCATGGGTTCAGGCACTAGATTGGAGTCCAAGTTCCATTCCTGCTGAAAGAGCAACCAATCTTGAACAAGTCACTAAATGTCTCTTGAGTTCCTGTGTACGAGTATATTGAGGCTTCCCTGGTGGCGCAGTGGTTAAGGATCTGCCTGCCAATGCAGGGGACACAGGTTCAAGTCCTGGTCTGGGAAGATCCCACATGCCACGGAGCAAATAGGCCTGTGAGCCACAGCTGCTGAGCTTGCGCTCTAGAGCCCATGAGCCACAGCTACTGAGCCCGCGTGCCACAACTACTGAAGCCCACGCGCCTAGAGCCCGTGCTCTGCAACAAGAGAAGCCACCGCAATGAGAAGCCCGCGCACCGCAACAAAGAGTAGCCCCTGCTGGCCGCAACTAGGGAAAGCCCACGTACAGCAACAAAGACCCAACGCAGCCAAAAATAAATTAATTAATTTTTTAAAAAAAGATTTAAAGAAAAAAAAAAAGAGTACATGAATACCCTTCCCCGACCAGGGATCAAAGCCGGGTCCACGGCAGTGAAAGCGCCAAGTCTTAACCACTGGACCGCCAGGGAATTCCCAGATAGATTTATTTTGATACCTCTTGTTATTAGAGTTATGAGTTAAAAGAAACCTCTAAGATGGAATTTTTATTTCAAAAAACAAAAACCAAAACCAAATATGTATTGAAAGGGTGCAGAAAATGATTTGCATCCTACATGATGACATTTTGTCAAACCACCTGTAAAATGTACTTTGATGGGTTTCAGAGCCCACGTTTTCAGCCTGAAAAATACAGTCGTGATTTGTGTCAGCTTGTATGATTGGATGGTTGGCCTAGTTAATTCTACCACCTGTTTCAGTCATCAGTTCTTATTAGCTCTCATTTGTTGAGGAAAACAATCTCTGGAATTCTACCTTCCTTCCCAAATACCAAAGGATGTTTAGTTTTTATTTAGATATCAGCATATCTTTCTATTTCTCAAAGACTGTTGTTATAAATTCAGATTCTCCTTTGTTTGCTCACGTAATCCATTACCATTTGTGTAACAAACATAACTTTTTCTTATCAAAAACAAGACAAACGTGAACGTTGAATGTGTCCTACAACTTCAGAGCATTCAATTAACATTTAAGAATGCATACCTTGAAGGTAGCATATTGCTAATTTCAGGTTCCTAAAATTTTTTATGTTACTACATAGAATGTCCAGTTCCATACTACAGGATAGAAACTAAATAAGTGGGTAAAAGCTGAAGCAAGTGATATGACCGAGTCAATTTCAATGCCACAAAAAACTGAAAGCTAAAGGTCAATTTATTGCATGCTATGTTAAAGAATAATTCCAGATGACAAATGTGCCAGGATCCCGAGATGAGCTGTAACCACCCAAAGCAAAGGTAAGGGGTCCTAAAAACAACTGTATCTACATGAGGTGCCAGGGAGAGTTTCAAAGTACATATAAACAGAAATGAATGCAGAGATTGAAAAATCATGGCATTAGCTAGAATATAGATAACCACAGCTATGGAATGTATCTTAGAGTCATGATACTTAGACAATGGGCTGTGATTAAAACTGGAAACGTAACATCAATTTTAGCATGTACTTCAACCAGATAATCTAGGATACCGGCCACCTCCTTGGAGTCTTCTTTGGGAGCTCAATATGCATATAAGTGCGTGACTTTATGTGTGAGTATATGGAAAATCTTTAAAATAATCTTTCTTTCAGGCTCTCCATGGGGCATCTATTGCATTCCTATTTTCAAAAGCGTGCCTGGTATACGTGAAGCATAGGAGATAATGCAGTGAAAAAGAATCAAGTCTCTCCGACAAGGAGTTGCATTTACTCTGGGAAAAAAAGATACTCAAACTAGTAATTATTATGTAAAGTAAAAATAGAGGTGGACTAAAAGTCCTACAAGAATATCTATCTACCTTTAAGTTCTAACTGAAGAGAGTGCATTTTTTACCAACATTAGAAAAAAATTTTTTTTAAATATCTCTAAACCAAGGTCGGAAATTCAAATTGCCTCCTTGAACTGTTTTTGAGACTTTCAAAACAAAAAATGTGATGAATCACAGGGGTGCAAGGAAGTAAGGAGAAAGGCATCTGGGTAGAACAGATGGGACCTGAGGGGGGAAAGACCAGGCTGTGAGGGTCTTTGGAGCCAACCCTTCTCCCTACCGTGCCCTCGTTTCCCTTTTCAAGCAGCAGATCAACTGTTTTTGGGCTTTGTTCCAACAAAAGCAAAGTTAGTAAGGTTTTGACAGAGTCATGCATGTTCATCAACAGAATCCAAGTCAATTTAGAGCTTCTAGTTTGCTGAGTCAGGATTTAATCAATCATCACATACAGGTTTACTTCACGTAGTGACTGTCAGTTAATAGTTGGCTTCCTACGAGTTCTTAGAAAGTTATTCCACTTTTGAGATGATTCTCTTTGGGTTTTCACCTGAAAAAGCACTAAGTAAATACACTAAAGAAATAATGTGTCTGCATTACCATTTCGGAAAAAGATGCATTCCTCAATTTACTCGAAACAGTAGTTTCCTAGTCAGAGAAAATCGTATGGAACATGTTCGAATTGTGTGACTTATTGTCATGAACCCAAATGCTTTCCTTTGGGTTCATATATCCAGTAACAGAAATTGTTTTTAGATCTTCAAGCTGATGGATGCATAAGGTATCTTCACATGTTTCAGAGTCCTCTCATTCATCAGCCTTTATTTTGACCTGTAAGGGGTTTTCTGTGCTCTAATATTTTTAAGACAAGTTTGAGTGCAAAATAACCATAATCTCCCAAAAGACTGAAAAATTAGTGGATAAAACTGGGCAGAAAGACAAATGCACCTTATAAAGAATGACTCCTTATAAAGAATGACTCCTTATAAAGAATGACTCCTTAATACTCCTTCATTGCCACCTCCACCCACTCTCAAGAAATCTCTTCTGCCTTTGTCAAGTATAATAAGCTTTTATTATATTTCATGTCAAACAATATTCATTTACTTTCACGTTGTCGTTTATTACAGTACTTATAAGAGCTTACTTTCATCGTTCAGTTGAGGTATTTTCTACCTGTAAAAAATTAATTAGGGGTCTCAGGTTGGAATGGAATGCAGCAGCATCTTTTCCATTAATATTACTGGAAATATTTTATCATTTAAAGTCTTCTCACTTTGCAGTCAGGTTTTCAGGAGCAATTTAAAGTCTGAAAGTGTGAGGGGAAAGTGTGTTTAGTGAGGAACTACTATGCTTCAGAAATTGTGCCAAGAACTGGGGAAAAGCTTGTAGAAGAGGCCGGTGTGGGCCTTGCCCTCTTGGTGTTTACAGTTCAGCTGGGAAGATGGTCGAAATCATTTTTTGTTTTCCAGAGATATGGCTCTACCTGCCTGGGGTTGCTGGGGAGAATCCTTTCACAATGTATACGTTTGTCAAATCGTCACATTGTACACTTTACATATCTTCCAATTTTATCTGTCTATCATACCTCAATAGTTAGATAGATAGGTTGATAGATAGATAGATAAATGGCTTCTGGTTTCTATGCTGGAAGCTACTGCCTTCAGTGGGGTCAGGTATATTTCCCCAGTGTCAGGCATCATTGGGCCTCCTCCCTCATAAGCCATAAATAAAGGGAGACCTAGGCTGGGCCTTTAAGGAAACTTGCAGCCCCACAAATATCACACCAGGAATCCTTCCATTATCCTCCTAGACACCCAAATTCGGACTGAACACAGATAATAGGACATGACAGGGTATAACCATGGGAGTAGAGAATTAGGAGCCAAAACTTCTGATTAAATTCTGCCTTCACCATTTACCAGCTAAGAACTTTGGACGAGCCCCTGTACATTTCTGAACTCTGGCTTTCTTAGCTATTAAATGGAGACAATAATGTCCACCACGTGGATTTGTCACAAAGTTCAAGTAAAATGCATATGAAAGGATTTTGTAGGCAAACCGTGACTTTAGTAGCCCTTGCTAATTATCCTTAGCAGTCATTCGTTCATTCACTTGCTCAATCGTTTATCTACCAGCAATCATTCCTTGAGAACCTAACACTTACTCTGACTACAACAAATAATCAATAGTTTCTGTCCTTTAGGATCCGCTACTTGCCTATTCCCTAAGAGTCCATGATTAGCCAAGGGTCCTGCTCCCGAATTCAAACCCACGAACTTGCCTTTGTTCGTGCCAGTTCTTCACCAAGGCAAACAAATGCCAGACCTCTACCTTCAAGGGACTTCAATATTATAAAAAGATATCATTCCCCAAAGCTGAGTTTTAAAAACTCTCAAAATATAGGAAAATTCAAGTCATTTTTTTCTACACATTTTTTTCCAGTATATTACTCATACATGCCCAACAGAAGCTAAATTTATCTACTTCTCCCAGCTAAGCCATCTGTTGCATGTAAACATCAATGATGCATGCATCTAGTTAATTAGGGGTCTCAGAAAAACCTGACAACCATGGGACATTAAGTGTTAGGTGTCGATGCTGATATTACAGTGGTAAGTGAAAAGATCTTTGTGTCAGAATGGATCTGTAATAGGTTTACCAATAAAAACAGAAAATTGGGAAGTAGATGGAAAATATAGGTCTCATGAAAGGAGGCATGCGCATCAACACAGAAGGGCAAGGAATGAAACTTTTTGAAAGTGTCATTCATGTGATAGGAGAAAATTATTCTAAAGTCATTCAAAGGAAAATATGGGAAGCAAAATAGAATTTTTCAAAGTCCAAATTCACATATACAGTCTTGCCTTCATGAGCCCCTCAGGCCAACTATATACCCACAATGAACTATGTGCGTGGGTAAATCTCCAATGAGGAACAATTCCATCAAATATGTTTTTATGGTACTCATTTTGTCAACAAACATTCATTTAATGTAAATTATTTATTGGCCTAAATTACTTTGCCAATAGGAATAAGTGGCGAATTAGAGTAATGGTGAAATCAATGTCATCTCTGAAGGGTATCACCAACTTGCCTATTAATTTTAGTGAATGTTCTCTTTTTCTCTTCCTTATAAGACCAAATGAGAACTCTTCTCTATGCTGCATTAGAAAGAGACTCAAAGTGGAGAATATCAAATCAATCTGCATAGACTATCACCCACACTTGAACAAGTAATGATAAAATGAACGTAACATTGATTTATCCTAATTCTTAGAAAAAACAAAATGGCCGCTGGTGTCAAATGAGAGGTAGAAAACATTATACCACACTATGTCCGTTAAATGCTAGAGCCCAACCAAAGTCATGTCCTCAGTATCTCAATATTGAAAGCAATCAACCATGCTCTTTATTCTTACCAAAGTTTAGTCTGAGGAATTTGGATGATTATAATGTATTCTCCACTGTTGATGTGGCTGTATACCACATGAAGATTGCAGACTTGTAAAAAGTAACGAGGTCATTTGTTTTTATGTATCCTGACAGGGAGAAACCTACAGAGTCAATATACAGTAAATTAAAAATCTTATATATTTTGTCTCCTGCTTTACAAGCAGCATTCCCACTCGCTAAAGAAAAATCTTGTCTCCATAAGGAATTCATTCAGATTCCAATCTCTGCTCTTGACTGAGGCACGTTTGTCATTCTATATCAGCAATAACCCCTGAAGTAAAGGCCCTTGGTCCACCTTCAGCTCTTCTAGGATGCAGGATTAAAAATCCACGTATACATTTTGTTAGTTTTATTCTAAGTGGTCATGGGAAATTCTAAATGCATATTTGAAATTCATTATAAATTTTTTCAAGCAAAAAAATAATAATAACAATACTCCTGTATTTCTGTTCATCTAGGATACCATGAACTGTAAAAATTACCATTGGGTCAATAACAGCTTTTTCTTGAGAAAAATAGTGTAACATTAATTGTATATAATTATTTCAAAACAGTCAAAATATTAGGGGTTCGTGTGCCTTTGTATTGAGGTAATGTCCCAATTCATCTGTTTTATAAATGTGAATTGTAAGGTTTTGCATTTGCTAAAAGAAGAGAACACCTACCGATGTTTGAAAATATGAAGGATGAGGGTACCATACAAAAATTATGAAAACATGCATTTCATTGATCCAGGTGTCCATATACATTATAATGGGCCAAATGATGATCAGAGAGATATTCTTTAAGAATTATATATTTTAGTATATATTTTATAATTATATATATACATATATATTTGTTTTTCCTTAGTTTTCACAACAATCTGTGCAATCTATGTTCGAGAATTGACAATGGGTAGAGAAGTCGCTGCAAACTTAACCAAGAACAGTGTATGCAATTCCTTTGACTGACTACCCAATCCATTTGAGTTTTATTTATCTTAAGGATGTGGGAATACTAATATTAACACACGTGAAGTTCCTGTTAGTGAATCAGACCAGACTTGATTTTACACTGAGACTCATACGGCTACACTTGAATCGACAATCTAGGGTCAGCTGACTTGGTGAGGAAGTGGATTGGAGTAAAGCTGATGAGATATTGAGGGGGATTTCTGAATAGACCGGTGGCTGATACCATATCTACAGACCCATTGAATAGCTTAGAAACTTCATTTTTAAACTATTTATCAACATCCTTAAAGGAAACAATAAATAATTGCATTCTGAAGCATTGATAATAATCTCTTGCTTGGGTAAATTGAGCCAAGAGCTAGGTTGTCTCTGACTTGCTGTATTTGTTTTCTATTGATGCTGTAACAAATGACCACGAAGTTACTGGCTTAAAACAACACAAATGTATTAGCTCACAGCCGGGGGATCAGAAATCTTCAATGGGCCCGTTTGGCTAAAAGAGAGGTGTCAGCAGAACTGCATTTCTTCCGGAGTCTCTAGGGAAAACTCTGTTTTCCTTGCTTTTTCCAGTGTCTGGAGGTTACTTGTATTCCTTGGACCGTGGTCCCTTCCTCACATCACTCCAGCCTCTCCTTCCATTGTCACGTCTCTTTCTCCTTCTCTGCTTCTGTTGTCACATCTCCTTCCCTATCTCTGACTTTTCTGTCTCCCTCTTTCCCTTAAAAGAACCCTTATGATTACACTGGGCTCACCCAGATAATTCATGATAATCTCCCCATCTCAAGGTACTTAATCACACCTGCAAAGTCCCTTTTGCCCTGTAATGTAACATTTTTATAGGTTCTAGAGACTAGGACATGGACGTCTTTGGGGGCCATTATTCTGTCTACCGTACTTGCTTCCTGTCTTTCTTCTCCATTCCTTTTAAAATGGGAGCTCTCAAGTGATGTTCTCTGGTCCATCGGCAAATAGCAAGATTCTCTGAACTCCAGTGGATCTTCTGTCACACTACTATTTGTAGTGTGACAAAGTCTAGACCTCAAATTGGGGAAAGGTAGATTAGAACCACTTAGAACTTGTTAGAAATACAAATTCTCAGACACACATCTGAAACTCTGGGGATGTGGCCCAGCAAGGTGTGGTCCTCCAGGTGTTCCATGCTTAAGGTGGGAAGCCACTGGTCTAGACTTATATTTCTTATATATTATTTGTGTTAGCCTTCATTATTTTAAATCAGTCTTAGTCACATCTTTTTAGTTCGAGTGAGCTTTACCAGCTGTAGTAAAGATGCAGGTATTGGATAGGGTGAGTAGGCCTTGAGGTCTTTTGCTAGGTCAATGCAATCAAAAGACACCAAAATCTTATGGGAAAGCCATTTCATGCTGGATCCAAATTCCCTTTTTTCTTTTAAATACATGATTATGTTTAATCTTTTCCAGTTTTACTGAGAAATAATTGACATACATCACTGTATAAGTTTAAGGCATACAGCATGATGGTTTGATTTACATATATTGTGAAATGATTACCACAGTAGGTTCAGCTAACATCCATTTTCTCATATAGGTATAATAAAAAGAAAAGAATGAATAAAAGAAGAAAGAAAAAAAATGTTCTCTTTGTGATGAGAACTCTTAGGATTTACTCTCTTGCATATATAACATACAGCAGTGTTAGCTACAGTCATCAGGTTGCATACTACATCCCTAGTACTTATTTATCTTATAACTGGAAGTTTGTACCTTTTGACTACCTTCCTCAAATTCCCCCTCCCCCCAATTTCCTTTTAATGACTCTTTTTCTTTTTTTATTGAAGTATAGTTTATTTAAAATGTTATATTAGCTACAGGTGTACAGCAAAGTGATTCAGTTTATATATACATAATATATATACATTTATATATATTATATCAATTCTTTTTCAGATTCTTTTCCCATATAAGTTATTACAAAATATTGAGTATAGTTCCTGTGCTATACAGTAGGTCCTTGTTGGTTATCTATTTTATATATAGTAGTGTGTATATGTTAATCCCAAATTCCTAATTTACCCCTCCCCCTGACCTTTCCTCTTTGGTAACCATAAGTTTGTTTTCCATGTCTGTGGATCTGTTTCCATTTTGTAAATAAGTTCATTTGTACCATTTTTTTAGATTCCACATATAAGTGATATTATACGATATTCGTCTGTCTCTGTCTAACTTACTTCACTTAGTATGATCATCTCTAGGTCCATCCATGTTGCTGCAAATGGCATTATTTCATTCTTTTTTGTGGCTGAGTAGTATTCCATTATATATATATATATATATATATGTATATATATACACCACATCTTCTTTATCCATTCTTCTGTCAGTGGACACTTAGGTTGCTTCCATGCCTTGGCTATTGTAAATAGTGCTACAATGAACATTAGGGTGCATGGTTTTTTTTCAAGTTATGGTTTTCTCCAGATATATGCCCAGGAATGGGATTGCTGATCATATGGTAGCTCTATTCTTAGTTTTCTTAAGGAACCTCCACACTGTTCTCCATAGTGGCTGCACCAATTTACATTCCCACCAACAGTGTAGGAGGGTTCCCTTTTCTCCACACCCTCTCCAGCATTTATTATTTGTAGACTTTTTGATGATGGCCTTTCTGACCAGTGTGAGGTGATACCTTATTGTAGTTTTGATTGGCATTTCTCTAATAATTAGCGATGTTGAGCTAATGGCTCTCTTTCCACAAAGGTTTTCCTTGTTGAGCCCCAAGCACTCATAGGAACTGTTAGGTATGTGATGAAACTAGACAGTGCCTATTATGTGTCAGGAATTCCATAAAATGTTTCTCATTTAGTATCTCATTATATTCATCTCAATTTTATAAAGTAGATAAGATGAATTTTAATTTTAAATATGAAGAAACTGAAGCTTAGAGAGATATGTTTCACATCAGTTTGTTTATTCACAGTATACCAAGCCAAACATAGCATGAATATTTCTGAATGAAACAAAAGAGGAAAGAAGGGAGAAAAGGAGGCCCCTAAGGTCACAGAAGTACTAAGTGGAAGAGACAAGATTCAAAGCCATATCCATCTGATTTCAAACCCAACTTCATTCCATTCTGCAATGTTGCCTCCAGTCTGTGTGCACCTGTGTGTGTGTACACCCATATATAACTATATGTACATCATGCCCTATACTGTTAACAGATGATTGCTATAAATAATGGCTAACTTAAGCTAGTAATCATGAATTGTAACTGGTTATTATCAGTTTTTAGTTTGGGTCACAATATACCTGTATCCATTGAGTTACCAGGGAATCTTTTCAAACACATAGACATATAGAAACCCAATACAATAAAAAATACAGTATCAATTATGGATCAGTAGTTATAAGTTCACCTTTATGTTTTCTGTTTATTTTGTATGTGACACATAGGCTGAATGTGTCAAAGAGGAGTATCTATGGTGACTTTTCCTTTTCCCATAAAGATCTATGCAAATCATTTATTCATTAGCCATACTCTTATTTACTTTTGTCAAAACACATATATTTCGTAAGATAAAGTTACTTAAAATATTGTTGAGACTTTTGGAAAAGCTGATTCCACTCTAAGATTTTTCTCACAAGTAAATTACATGGAATTTTCCACGGAATTTGTGTACATGGTGGTAACAGTTATTTATCCATTATGATTTATACATTAGACTTTCATGCCTCCATTGCAGGGATTCATAACCTGGAGTCCATGGACTTTCATGCCTCCATTGCAGGGATTCATAACCTGGAGTCCATGGACTAGGTGATCCCTGCACAAAATTCAAGGCATCCTTGACTATGATACCACCAAATTCTATGCATTTTATTTTAGGCATTGAAAAACATTGATTCTGAGAAGGGGGACATGGATTTCACCAGACTGCTAAAGATGTCCATGATACAAGGAAAAAAAACTCTGATTTAATGAGACTCTATTTTATACTAGACAGTGTGAAATCAATGTTTCATGCACATTTAACTGTATCCAATTATTTAATTCAATTTAATGATGAAATCAACAAAGAGTTAATGAACATAATAACCCTTATTCAAAGCATTGTTCTAGGTGACCAAAACCATTTTATTCTTGATTACAAGAAGTCTGCTATGTTTTCTCTCAAGAGGTTGAAACTTTATTCACAAAAATAATATTAAAATTTATTAAGCCATCTGCTATATTAAATGGCTAAAAATAAGGTTTTAAGAAAGAGCTTAAATACCAATGATCTTATACAGATTCCCTCACTTTGTTTAAAGCACAATATTTCTTACTGGAATGAAAGAAATGATTGGCTGGGGGCCAGATTTGTGCATGTATATTTCCGGTGGAAAATTCATTGACACTAACCATTCTCTAATAGAACTGCACCTGTAGCCTTTTCCTGTAAGTGTTTAGCAGGGTTGCGCAGCTAGGCAATTTTGATTATGTTTGACACTTCAGGCATTAGTCTTGCTTAGAGCATTGCTTAAAATTCATAACCAGTAGTTGTGGTGAGATGCTACAGAATATGATGGGTGTATGAATTTGGAAACTCAATTTTTATGAGTGAGTAGATACTCTAACGTGAGCTTCAAGATGTAATATCATTTCACTGTAATTATGGTCTTGTTATAAACCATAAATTTCCAATTGATGAATGTAATAAAGGCATATATATATGCATATATATATAATTTATTCATTCAATCTGTCAGTCAAGTATCATATATTTACTATAATATTTGAATAAATATACTCGTTCAAGTATTTACTAAATAACTATATTGAATATCAACTCTACTGCTAAGTGCTACGGAAGATAGACAATAACTACTAGGGAAACTCTGAACTTTTCAATGAACTTAATATCCACAGAGCCAGACACAAAATCAAACACAGTCCAAGTGCCAAGATGATTAGTTCAGGCCACAGAAGTTTCTTTAGAAGCTCAAAGAATTCAAAGTCCACTGTGAATTGGGAAGGCCGGGGAGAGGTTTGCTTGTTATGTGTTATTTTTCTTTTTCACATCTATGATCAGAAATGCAATAGCAGCCAAGATGAATAAGACGATAGGAAAGGTATAAATGGGTTAAAGGAGAGCATTTTTTAAATGTGGCTCCCAGTATCAACAAGTTTCACTATGACTCCCTTACAGATGCCAAGGCCATGATTCTGAAATTCAGTGGCAAAGGAACTTCAAGTCTATTGTGAATCTTCCATTTATAAAGCACATTTATATAGTAGGAAAACAGTTTTATGAATACCTTAAAAGGAATGTAAAGAACTATGTAAAAATGATTCATTACTAAAGAAATATAAAGTGTTATAACAGTAATGATTATTAAAGACAAGAATATAATCATGCAAGTGCCCACACTCAGAGGATCATGCACAACCTGAGTCTGTGGGAAGGGGAAGAAGCCAGAAGCAGGAAAGACACAGGTAATGGGAATAAAGTGTTGGTCCGTGGCCTTTGTGGAGACATCTGTATACCTTAATTATCAGTGTCCCAGGACTTGTAGCAAACATAGGCTCAAAACAGTGGTGGGATGACATATATGCAGAAATCCAGGTGCTAGAAGGTAGGCAAAGCAACCAAGGCAAAGCATCCTTTTAGAAGAGAACCCCAGGTAATGGGTTTGGTTTGAGCAGAGAGCTTAGGGGGCGGGATGCAGACCCTGGTGTAGAAAAATCAGATAAACTAGGTATGATTGTATTTATTTATGTATTCATGCATTCATCCATTATTTAGTGTCTACTGTGTGCCAGATACTGTCCCAAGCACTGGGTATAGAGCAGTAACCAAGACAATGTCCTTGCCCTTGTGAAGTTTACATTCTAGTCACTTATTATTTGAGTTTTTTAAAAACTCTCTTTAAAACTTCATTTTAAAAATAATGACATTCAGGACTCAGACCTATGGATTCTATTCCAACTGAGTTGAAGTTTTCACTGCAGGGATATTCCCATGTTTTGAAAGCTCTCTTGACGAATCTGGTATGCAACTGGGTCTGAGAGCCATTGTCCCCCGATCAGTCAAGATAGGTTATGTTCTGCTGCAGGAACAAAGAACACTCAAATTTCAGTGGCTTAAAATTAACCGTGTGTATTTCTCCTTACATATGTTACATATGTATTGCAGGGCTCCAGTGCTGCTATGCTCATCATGGTCATGCTAATGGAGCAGCTGCCACCTCACATGTTACTGATTAGTGATCAGTAATAGTTCCCAGAGGAAAAGAGCCCTGGAGGCTGTCACTCCAGGGGTTAACTTCTCCTCTGGTCTGAAAGTGGCACATATCAGTTCTAGTCACAATGCCTTGGCCAGAACTAGTCACAAGAAACCACCCACCCATAAGGGGGCCAGGAAGTACATACCTATCACGTGACCAGAAAGTAGAGGAAACGAGAAATAGTTGTTGACCAGCTTTAAATATAATCGTTAGGGATAGGCATTAACCATTGTTAACCAGCATGAATGACAACCTTTGTTCACCACCACTAAAGATAACCATTTTTTTATAAACTTATTTATTTTATTTATTTTTGGCTGCGTTGGGTCTTCGTTGCTGCACGCAGGCTTTCTCTAGCTGCGGCGAGCGGGGGCTACTCTTCGTTGCTGTGCGCGGGCTTCTCATTGCGGTGGCTTCTCTTGTTGTGGAGCACGGGGTCTAGGCACACGGGCTTCAGTAGTTGTGGCACATGGGCTCAGTAGTTGTGGCTCGCAGGCTCTAGGGCACAGGCTCAGTAGTTGTGGCACACGGGCTTAGCTGCTCCGCGGCATGTGGGATCTTCCTGGACCAGGGCTCGAACCCGTGTCCCCTGCACCGGCAGGAGGATTCCTAACCACTGTGCCACCAGGGAAGCCCAAGGATAACCAGTTTTGACCAGCATCGAGGATAGCATAAAGATAAGCATTACACTGACCAGCGTAAAGGGTAACTACTATTGACCAGTGTGTTCAGAATAAGCATTATTTTAACCAGCATTAGGACAACCATTATGAACCAGCACTAATGATAACCACTAAGGACAAACATCACCTTGACCAGCATTAAGGATAACAACTTAGGATAACCATGCAGGATCTATCCTTCAGGCCCGGGAACTCAGATCTTGGATTTGTGGTCTCCATGTAGCCCATCCTGACCAGTCAACCTCCCCATCTTTGCTATATTTTGAACTACAGATTGTCCTGGCCCGCGCTCACCACCAGGAGACATGAGACAACTCTCTTTTGTATTTCTATAGTGTCATGAGTTCAGTTCCACCACAATGACTTGAAATAATCTATGTACCTTGCTGAGAGCGGGAACTCTGACTTACCTTGGAATCCCTAGCATGTAGCATGGGGTCTGGCATATGGCATGTGCTCAAGAAATGTTTGTGGAATTGATCAGAATTAGTGCTGCACCTTAAATGAGTCCTAAGATCCTGGAGCACCTCCTAGCAGCCAACATTCAAACTACTCCATCTTCCCTAAACTTATTCCTTCAACAGGTGAAGCTCCTCTGTCCTGCATGCAGTATATCTGAATGCCCAGGCTGATGAACTCTGCACTTCATTCCCTTGATTCCATGTTTGACAGACGTAAACACAGCGATGCCTCTGGCAACATCAAGGCATGAATTACTCATTGAACTAAGCCTCTGCAGAAGCACCCATCCTACTGTGAGATACAATCCTGGAAACTTGTTCATCATAAATACCAATGATTCACCACCTTTCCAAGTCAGATAAGATTTCCTTACAAATTATATTACAGCAAAACCCCAGAGATAGATGCACCATGGAGGATCAACAGTCTTTTCAGACACAGTATTTTCTGATTTGTGCTCTCTCCCCATCTCTGCATCTCTCTCTCTCTCTCTCTCTCTCTCTCTCTCTCTGTCTCTGTCTCTCTCTCTCTCTCCCTTCCCCTCCCCTCCCCCTGCCTCTTTCTCTTTCTCCAACTGTCTCTCTGTCCCTGTTTGTCTCTGTCTCTCTCTTTCTCTGTCTCCCCACTGCCACCCCACTTTCTCCCTCTCTCTCCCTCTCCCTCTGTGTGTATGTGTCTCTCTCCACAGCCCCCTCTCCTCAATGCCTCATTAACTAGGTAACTGTGTGAATACCGCTTTAAGGATATTATATCCTTCATCTCTACCTAGATAATAGAGTAAAAACCAGCAAAATTGCTCTGGACAGAACAAAACTCATTTATCACCAGTAAACAGCAGCTGCTGGTGCTTGATAACAGCGCTGTCCCTAAGCACACTGAAATATTCATGCAAGGCGGGGCTGGTATCAGAGCACATTGCACTAAAAACGCTTGATAAACAGAAGTGGGGATATAGGTTGAAAGGGACGTTAAATGAGCAAAGATGGACTCTCTTAAAACTGGAGAAGTAAAAGTAGGTATCTCACCTCCGAGGTTCTAGTAGTGGGGCTCTCCTTGGATTCGACAGATATTAAGCAATCTGTAGCCACAGAAAGAAAAATCAGGCTAAGAGATACATTTAGACGGTCTAAACGGTCCACTTCCCCTCCAGCCATATTTCCTACATTTGAAATCCCTTTTGTATTTAACAGGGAAGTCCATGCGTAAGAATCCAATAGAATAAATGAATGAACATTGAATTCATGTTCATGTAATATCTACTCTATATTACTATGAATGCATGTTGATATCTATTCCAATAGGGTGTCCTTTTGAGAATTTTTTTTCCAAAACAATCTACAGTCTCTTCTTCCGTTTTTATTTTTGTGGCCGGAAACTGGCCCCTGCAGCCCCCAGCCATAGCAAGAATGTAATCTGAAGTAGGATGTCTATGTAGAGTACTGATCATTCAGGCAGTGAATACATAACTCTGGCCATGGCAACTCCATCCTCTAACCAAATGCTCTTTTGTCTTCCCAGCATATTTACTTTCATCCGGTAACATCACAGCCCTTCTTCTCTTGGAAACTGCTTCGTCCTTTCCTTCGAATGTAGCTCTTGCAGGGCCACCATGTTTTTATATCACCCTGTTCCCAAAGCTAGAGTTGAATGGCAGAAAAGTGGCCACTGGACCCAAACCAGGACAATGCAAGCTCTTCCTCTTGCCTTTTCTAGTTGGCACTGAGTACAAAGCTCCCAATCAGGTAGTGAAAACTACAGAATATGAGACTTAAGAGCAATTAGTAGCCGTTTTTCCTGACTCATGGAGGAAACAAACAAAGCCAACGGGCAGAGATAAAAGATGAAAAATAATTTTAATAGCGTTTGCAGTGGACTTTGTCAGCATCCCACCCATATCCCTCTGAGACCTCCTTTAACCATTTCTGTGCACCTCTTGCCCAGCTTGTGTGCATTTGCTTCTAATAGCCTACATCTGTGAAGCTATTAGGCCAACAGCTTTTGGATTACCGGAGCATCCCTGTGCCTTGGCATTTAATGGTCCACACCTGTGACTCTTTTACGACGCCATCTTTTTGGCTAATGGAGCTGCTTTGCTCTGACATATGAAGCCAGAAGTGCCTGGGTTTACATTTCCCCCAGGGTGGGGTTGGGAGCTTAATCCGTAGCTGGCTGGTGCAGTCGTATGAAGACCAAGCTCCCTTGCCACCAGTTGGCGCGAACTCTGAGTTACAGTTTATGCTTTGGAGCTCCCCTGCAGGATCAGGCTGAAGCTGGGACTTGGCTTGGAATAGCGTACTTGTTTGGCTTCTTCCCCTTTCCCGTCCTACTTCTCACACTCGCTTCCTGGTTTCTCCAAAGAACACGAAAAGCAGAAACTAAGACAGCATTCAGGTGAGTCACTGGTCCCAATTGCCCCGGGACTGTTCAATATACCTCTGAAGTTCAGTTACTAAGATGCCCAGTACCCTTTCGATCCTGTTTCCTCTTCCTAAACTGGTTCACATAGAGGTTCTGTCATTTGCAGTCAAAAGAGACCTGATTAATTCAACAACTGAGACACCTAGTTCATGGAATATGGTGTGATCCAAACGGTTATTTTGTAGAATATGTTATCAACAATATGAACAGTTTATGTGCTTGACGAAACAGATTGTTGGGCGGGTCTGTGTATTTCAGAGATGATTAGTCAACTCCGTGAAAATGGTCGAATCAATTTTTATATTGTGAAAAATCCAGAAACGGCTAAATTAAACCCACCAAATCAATAAGTAGTATTTAGTAAGAGTTGATTGTGCATATAAGAACAGTTCTCAAACTGGGAGCCTCCAACAATACAAACTGATGTGAAAGTAAGGGTCATGAAGTTACAGGATGTCTTACAAAGTGAAAATGAGCAAGTTATTTAACCTTTATGATGATTGGTTATTACAGTAAGGGTTTCCAGGTGGCAGGGGATTGGTTAAAAGTGATTATCTCATACCATTTTTAGAAAGGTGGCTTAAGTTTCCTTTATGATTGCCAGAGGCGTTTACAAGGAATAACCTAAATGAAGCTTCACTTATGTTCATGAAATAAGCTAGATTTAGTTTCGCTTACGTGGCTTAAATGGTTTTGTCTGCTCGGGGAATTCTCACGTCCTGTCTCCATTTTATATTTAATTTTAACAATATCTAGATATAGCTACATTTACCAGCCTTTGAGAAGTTGGTCCTGTTGATCCATGTCGTTTTACAGAAACTGGTGTAGCAGAATCCTGAGCAGGTTATTAATAACATTTCCAATCTTATTATGATTATAGACAACATGTGATTTGCAACGCATTTTAAAGGCCCAGGAGGAGTTTCCTGATGCGAATTATAAGAGACATTTTGACAGCCACCATCTGCAGCAAGGCTTAAGTGAACATAAGCTGCTAAAAAATGAGTTTAATATGATAACCGGTTTACTGGGCAGGTTACCGAAATATCTCTCTTCTAACTACTCATCAGGGATTGAGATCATTTGCTCAAAACTTTCCGAACATTTCCCTCCCAGTTTGAAAGAAGGCGGCACAACCAACAGAAACCCAGACTTAAATGAGTTACAGATTTGGGACTAGTCGGTGCCTGATTAAAGCTATTCAACCATGATCGCGTTGTAAAGTAGAAGCAAAAATGGGGCCCTGGCAGGAAAGCCCATAATTACTATGACAAAGAAACCGCAGTCTCAGTGCTAAATTAAAAATGGAAGTGTTTGACATGTTCTTGAGAAAGGAGGTTCCATAAGACTGTCTTTTACTCATGTAAATAATCTGTGAAATAGTTATTAGATATGAAATTGAATATTGGAAAAAGTGGCTTGTGCATCCTCCTCATGTAATCGTTAACCATTAATTAATCCACGAACTTCAAAATAATTTGGTAACATCCTAGATACGATACCAGTTCACAAACTCAAACTGTACGATAGTGAATTTCAGATATGCTGATTCTATTTTCTCCGCAATTTACAACCGAAGAGGAGTGGGGGGTGGGGAGTGTGGTCATCTTTGCAGTGTGTTTTGTTCAGAAATAGCTCTCCTAGTCAGGCAGATTGAAGGTATTAAGGCAATGCCTTCTATAGGTTTCATTTGCGAATGAAGTACCTTCACATAAAAACATGTCTCCATTCTTCATATTGTTTTCACAAATATGTCACAAGGAAGGAAATCACCTTCAGTGGTACTGATGCGTTTCAACCCTTTGGATGGTGCTTTTGTTTATGATCTAGGCTGCTGTTCATTCATATGTTCATTCTGTCCTCCAATCAACATTTGGTCACCCACAGTTTGCAGGCGCTGGGAATGCCATAATAGCTAAAACAAGGCTCCCTCCCTCCTAAAGTCTCCACAGGCCAGCATGGGCGACAGATGACATGTAACAACCACCAACATGATGTGATAAATACTAAAATAGACATATGTAACAGATCTTTGAACACCTTGGTTGGAAGGAAAGGGAAAGGGGGTGGTAGACGAAGCAGTAGGCCTCTAGGAGAGGAAAACTTAGACACTTGCCATTTGAATTTGGTCCTAGATGAAGGGCAGGATTTTTCCCAAGTACAAAGGAAGCATGAACTTTTGCAGGTCTGGTGAACCTTAAGAGCCAAGCCATAAACATGTGGAAGCCCAGTAGGCGAAGACTAAGGCGTTCTGAGTAGGTTTATCCAAGACTGACGAATATACAGACCCCCTATATCTGGCTGGTCAGCATGGGGAGAGCAAACCAGAAGCAGCATGTTTGCAAGCTAAACTAAATTTGGTTTTTTTGTGCCCCCATGATGCACCCCAGTAGAATAGTACGTTGATCGGGAAAGTTCTCCTGCCACAGTGAAGGACCTAGAATGCATTCAGGGAACATAGAGCAAGCTCAGTCCTACTGTTGCTTGGCAGTGTAATGGGGAGAGTAGTTCGCATACCTTCGTGGCACTTGGGCTATACTCTACATATGTGAGACTTTTGAGCTTAGAAATAGACACCATCAGTTAGTGAGTATAGGGCTCGTAATATAAAGGCATACAAGCAGTCTTGGTCTGGATTAATTAAGTGGCTGGACAGAGAAGACCTCACTGGGTAAAATTTTTCAGTATCTGTAACTGGATTGACGGAAAAGGCAGGCTTGGGCAAAGTTGTAAAAGCAAGACAAAAAACAGTAACCCTCAAAATTTAGAAATTGCTATGTACTCTTCTCTGTGTTTTTATTCTAAATTCTCTATATCTGATAAATAAGTGCTGGGGATGTAATGTACAACATAATTAATATAATTGACACTGCTGCAAGTTATATATAAAAGTTAAGACAGTAAATCCAAAGAGTTCTCATTGCAGGGAAAAGAATATTTTTTATTTGTTTTATTTTGTATCTATACGAGATGATGGACGTTCACTAAATGTATCGTGGTAATCATTTCGTGATGCATGTAAGTCAAATCATTATGCTGTACACTTACAAAACTGGAAGAAAACAATTCACTCTACCTAAAAACGTCTTCAGAATTCAACTAAGAGTAATTAGGGGCTTTCTACAGGCGAAACACTTCCAATTTTAACCTTGGTTCTCAAGAGAGCATGCTAGAATCTACTGGAAACCATAGGATAAAACAGGAACATCCTCCTAAAATGTCAATCGTACTTGATGAAAAATATCTAAGATATTAATGAATATAATATGGATTCATAAGTAGAATTCACTTTACATTGTATGCTAAAACAAAAGACTTCAAAGAAGCTTTGAATTTTCCATGGGTACCCTTGCACTCTTTCTGCCATTAGGGGAGCATTAGCGAAGAAATTTGAGAGGCCTTTCCTTTATTTAATCCTAACAAATGTGTGATGCTTCCTATTTTACACTTGAAGAGGTTAAGTCTCGCAGAAGTTATTAATTTGCCCAAAATGTTACAGCTCCCTTAATTAGAAGATTCCCACTGATGTGTAAATCCCAGCTTGAACAGAAATGAATGTTTGACAAGCAGATAAGGACCAACCTTAACTTCTCGGTGTCTAGTATTATATATTAGCACCGACATTTCAAACTCTCATTTTATTCCACTGTTTCTGCCTAAACAATAAAAAACAAAAACATTTAACTGAGTGTTCCATGTGTACTACAAAGTGAAAACTTTCAAAGCTCCTCATACTGAACCATTTCCATGTTTAAAACGTATCTTAAACTTTGAGTTGTTTCTGGAAAAGCAGCACTTAACTGCTACCATCAGGGATGCCAATTCTTCATGCATTAGTTTTACTTGTTCAGGGAGATTAAGCCTTGAGCCCAAGCGTGCACAGTTAGGCACGAGTCTACCTAATTTAAGAAAGGCTTCAAGAGTGATTGACGTAACAAGACAAATCCTCCAAGGAGCTGTGGGCCACAGCCGGAGCCTAAGATGTAAGAACTCCTCTAAAGGAACTTACTCTCTCGAGATCTGGGACTTTTTCATCTTTTTAACCCAGACACAGGGCAACACCATTGATATGAAACATTGTTATTTTTCACCAGCAGCTCTATAGTTGTTGACCCATGGGCTGCCTCAGGAATGTATTCAAGATAGTGTCTTTTGGCCTTCAGCATCCGTAACCACCTACAGTATCTAAAAGGCTGGAAGTCCAAAAAACTACATGTACCAAACTCCCTCAACACTCGTATTCCAGGTGTGATACAGATTCTGCCAACTAGGTATACTCATAGGACCTATGGAAAGCAGGAGGGAGATAGAAGCCATTCTTTTCTGTGTAGTTTGGGCATAAAAATATGGCTCAGCAGGTATGATGTTAGCTGAATTTCATGGTCACTGTAGTAGTTTCCTGATCTGTGCTTTGCAGTCATGGTGGCATAAAACCTTGAAGTCAGCATAAAGAGGGCCTCCTGATTTTCATCCCTTTAACCCCTCCAGTAGTCCTCTAAGCAACTAATTCCTCGTATTAAATTTCTTTCTGCTTGAAATTCCTTAAGAGGTTTCTTCTAGGGAACACGATGGCAGTCATATCTGTAGTGCCACTGTGAGCTGTTGTTAGCAAAAATGAGACTTAAAAGGCCAAACACAGGGATCTGAAGTTATGGAGATAGATGGGTTGTTCCCTCCTTATTTTCTGTTGTTTTGTTTAACTAACGATGATGCAGAGCTTTTGTAGGATGGTCGTAAAATGGCTCTTTCCAGTGTTGGATATTTCCCATTGTCACAATGTATGAACCTGTTTTCTAGAGGTGACTACTTATAACGTGATTATATTCAGTTGTATCTCAAAGCGAATTCTCAACTCCGGCTGTACAGTAGAATCACTCAGGGTTCTTACAAAATGGTATGCAGGGCTCCACTTTCAGAGATTCTGGTATAATTGGGTTTAGTGGAATCCAGACATCAGTATTCTGTAAAAAAAAAAAAAAAACACACACAAAAAAACCTTTCCAGTAATTCTAAAAGGCAATCAGGGCTGATAACAACTGGATTAGACCAAACCATAGCACTACAGTTGAGCATAATTCACAACAAACATTCACAGTGCACAGACAAAGCCCAATACAGAGGTGTGTAAAATGCTCCAGTGACAACTTACTCATAAAAGTTCAGATAATGGGTGATAGTGCTGAGGCCTGGAGTTGGCTAGGGGTGATGAGGGAAGAATGACTTAGGCTGGGATTTGGACAGTGAATGGAGTTTGCACAGGTGAAAGGGAAGGAAGGGGGAATCCAGGCAGTGGAGACTGCCAGGATAAAGGGGCAAAGCAGATATGGGCATGTTACAGTTGATCTGAGATGTGGACAGTTGAAAATCGACCTGGCAAGGGGGCAGTATGAAGGCTGGAAAGTGGAGAGAGGGAACAGAGGGCCTCAGAAACCAGGCAAAGGAGCCTAAACTGGGAGCACCCTGCAATTGCAAGGTCAGTGAAAGGGATGTCCTTGGTCTTCTCTCGTGACAGATGGTGCCATCTTTGGGAAACTAATATTCCTGCACTGAAAAGTATTTCAAGTTGATAATGAAAGCTTAGCTCTGAACATAGCTAGTCTCTTCTCTTGGAATGGAAAGAGATGGGAGAATAACTTGGGCTTTAAGCAGCATCACAATTGTATATCCGCTGTTCTGGACTGAGGTTAATGATTCTCCCAGAATCCTCGGGGAGCAGTAAGAATATGTTGGGGAAGTTTAGTCTTTCCTCATCATAAGACCTGACATTAGCTAAGGTGACACTGGTCGTGAACACTCTCAGTGCCCCACTTAGATCCCCTCTGATCCCTTGTGCCATTTCAGTGCATGCCCACTCTGGTTTCTGTGGACCTTTGTTTCTTTTTTTTTTTTTTTAACATCTTTATTGGAGTATAATTGCTTTACAATAGGGTGTTAGTTTCTGCTTTATAACAAAGTGAACCAGTTATACATATACATATGTTCCCATATCTCTTCCCTCTTGGGTCTCCCTCCCTCCCACCCTCCCTGTGGTCACAAACCACCGAACTGATCTCCCTGTGCTATACGGCTGCTTCCCACTAGCTATCTATTTTACGTTTGGTAGTGTATATATGTCCATGGCACTCTCACATTTGTCACAGCTTACCCTTCCCCCTCCCCATATCCTCAAGTCCATTCTCTAGTAGGTCTGTGTCTTTATTCCCGTCTTACCCTAGGTTCTACATGACCTTTTTTTTTTCCCTTACATTCCATATATATGTGTTAGCATACGGTATTTGTTTTTCTCTTTCTGACTTACTTCACTCTGTATGACAGACTCTAGGTCCATCCACCTCACTACGAATATCTCAATTTCGTTTCTTTTTATGGCTGAGTAATATTCCACTGTATATATGTGCCACGTCTTCTTTATCCATTCATCCGATGATGGACACAGGTTGCTTCCATGCCCTGGCTATTGTAAATAGAGCTGCAATGAACATTTTGGTACATGACTCTTTTTGAATTATGGTCTTCTCAGGGTATATGCCCAGTAGTGGGATTGCTGGGTCGTATGGTAGTTCTATTTTTAGTTTTTTAAGGAACCTCCATACTGTTCTCCATAGTGGCTGTATCAATTTACATTCCCACCAACAGTGCAAGAGTGTTCCCTTTTCTCCACACCCTCTCCAGCATTTATTCTAGATTTTTTGATGATGGGCATTCTGACTGGTGTGAGATGATATCTCATTGTAGTTTTGATTTGCATTTCTCTAATGATTAATGATGTTGAACATTATTTCATGTGTTTGTTGGCAATCTGTATATCTTCTTTGGAGAAATGTCTATTTAGGTCTTCTGCCCATTTTTGGATTGGGTTCTTTGTTTTTTTGTTATTGAGCTGCATGAGCTGCTCTAGGAATAAACCTACCTAAGAAGACAAAAGACCTGTATGCAGAAAATTATAAGACACTGATGAAAGAAATTAAAGATGATACAAATAGATGGAGGGATATACCATGTTCTTGGATTGGAAGAATCAACATTGTGAAAATGACTCTACTACCCAAAGCAATCTACAGATTCAATGCAATCCCTATCAAACTACACTGGCATATTTCACAGAACTAGAACAAAAATTTTCGCAATTTGTATGGAAACACAAAAGACCCCGAATAGCCAAAGCAATCTTGAGAACGAAAAATGGAGCTGGAGGAATCAGGCTCCCTGACTTCAGACTATACTACAAAGCTACAATAATGAAGACAGTATGGTACTGGCACAGAAACAGAAATAAAGATCAATGGAACAGGATAGAAAGCCCAGAGATAAACCTTCACACATATGTTCACCTTATCTTTGATAAAGGAGGCAAGAACATACAGTGGAGAAAAGACAGACTCTTCAATAAGTGGTGCTGGGAAAACTGGACAGCTACATGTAAAAGTATGAAATTAGAACACTGCCTACCACCATACACAAAAATAAACTCAACATGGATGAAAGACCTAAATGTAAGGCCAGACACTATCAAACTCTTAGAGGAAAACATAGAACACCCTACGACATAAATCACAGCAAGATCCTTTTTGACCCACCTCCTAGAGAAATGGAAATAAAAACAAAAATAAACAAATGGGACCTAATGAAACGTAAAAGCTTTTGCACAGCAAAGGAAACCATAAACAAGATGAAAAGACAACCCTCAGAATGGGAGAAAATATTTGCAAATGAAGCAACTGACAACCGACCTTTGTTTATAATACCCGCACCTGCAGATCTCTTTGGAGGAAGCCCCGCAAGTAACTGGAGCTGCCTTCTGCATGGTGGAGACCCAGGAGTGTCTGGGGTTGATGTTCCCCACATGCTCCATTTTCTTGGCAGCCCTGAACCAATGACTGGTAGGTGCCAGATTATGAAAGCCTAGCTCCTTTCCTCCAAGTTGAGGCGAAATCTTGAGCATAACTTAACACCTTAGATCTCCCCTGCAGGATCAGACTGAAGCTAACTTTCAGGGAAATGCCCAAGACTGGAAGCTTTCATGGCATTCTCTCTTCCCTGCCCTGCTTCTCCAGCTCCCTTACCAGTCTCCCCTAGGAGCATTTCCTTAACATATCATGAGTACAGGAATCCTTGCCTCAGGGTCTTTTCTAGAGAACCCAACCTAGGATAGCACGATACCATTTGCAAAGTACTCTTACATGTGCCATGTTGATTATACTCATTGTGGGCTTTTATTGTCCTGTCTTCCACATCAGATTTTTCATGGATAATTTAAAAAAAACAAAAAAAAAACAAGTGCTAGGATGAAGCTGAGAATCTGACTTGGGAGCTTGTCCAACAAGTCAAAATAGTTACTCTCCATTTTTACCAAATCTGAAGTTATGAATCAGCACATCAAATTCAAGACCTAAATCTGATGTTATTGGATGCAGAAAGGACTATTTTTAAAAGAATCACAACTTAGCAAAGACTCTCTTCCATTCATATCATTCCCAACATTCGTACAAATTATTTGTCTTTGCTTCAAAACCAAACGTATTGCTATAAAGGCTCAGTCTTAAATTAGGAGTTTGGGATTAACAGATAGTACTATATGTAAAATAGATAACCAACAAGGGCCTACTGTACAGCACAGGGAACTGCACTCAATATTTTGTAGTAACCTATACGGGAAAAGAATCTGAAAAAAATAGGTATATATGTGTGCATAACTGACTCACTTTGCTGTACACCTGAAACTAACACAACATTGTAAATCAACTATACTTCAATTAAACAACAACAACAGCAAGCTCAGAATCTTGACCACAGTTCTCTATTGGTAGAACAATTTTTTTGCAAATTTAAGTGATCCATCACCCAGTTTTATATGCCATTCTAAAAAAAACTCTCCTCTATTCTTTAATCTGCCCAGAAACATTGTGTAAATAATTTTTTGTTACACTAGACAAAATTCTGTCCATATTTTCTTTCACGGCCACATGCAGATATACACACGTGTACACACACACACACACACACACACACACACAGACACTTCACATTCTTCTCTAAACCGAGATGTCTTTGTGAATGATGCTATACTTCACATCGTAGTGCCTAGCTCAGTGCCTGGCATGTAACAGGCATGTAAGAGGAAGCATATTTTTTGAACTTACATCATTAGCAACATTGTTTTTCTCCCTGCATCCCATTTGCCATTATAAACCCAGTGATTAGGGCAAGAAAAATACTACCTTATTTAGGAGGAGGCTGGAATGCATTGGGAATCCATCTCAGAGAGAAAGAATGAGTCCTCTCCTTCTGCCCTGGGGGGAAATAGGGAAGAAAAAGGAGAAGAGGAAGGAAAGCGTGAGAAGATGTGCCTTGGCTTCCTTGCTGTGGGTTGAATCCTGGAGAGGAGACGTCTGTTACATGGTCTGAGAGAGAAGTTGAAAGCTGAGTGGTTTGAGGGAGTGGGGGGCTGTTCCTAATTGGGATATCCTGAGATGACAGGCATGTAGGGAGGAAGAACATTCTGGAGAGTGATACCCTTGTATATCCCCCAACTTTCCTTACGTGGAATGGACCTGAAAGTTTCCACAGCCTCCAGGGAAGGACCAAAGTGAAGCTTGAGAATCTCCTGGGAAACTTTACATGAAGGGTCTCTGTGGAGGGGAGAGTAGCCTAGTGTCTGAGCAACATGGGGAAGGCCACTCGGAGTGGATGAACAGAAGAGTGAGTCAAACCTTGAAGGGTGCACAAAGCCAGAGAGAATCAAGGTGGGACCCAGGAAGCAAGGAGAGATGGTTGACTGTAAAGAGAAGATAGACCACAAGATGTACAAGCCATGGACTTGAGCCATGCACGCCAAAGGCAGCCAGTTCCAGGACCATAGCAAGCACACCCCAGAGGACACAGTAACACCCATCCAGAAACCAGACCAGCCCTACAAAGGAAACAGCCCGGGGCCCACACCGCACGCTCCCAGCACTAGAAGGGCCACAAGCTTCCGCATCCAACCACAACTGGGGGAAAAGGGTGAACAGGAAAGCAGCCTTAAAGGGGAGGTGAAATTCGAATTGACTGCATATTCTGTAACACAGACTGAATCATATAAAAGAGATTATTTAAACCAGAAGAGACAGAAAATCTGTTAACTTTTTTCTCTTGTGTCAGTTATCTATGGCCATGCATAATTTCCCATTACTGCTGTCATAAATTATCACTAGCTTACTGGCTTAAACACTGCAGATTTATTATCTTATAGTTCTGAAGATTGTAAGTCTTGACACAGGTCTCCCTGGGCTAAAATCAAGGTGTTAACAGGGCTGCGTTCCTTTCTGGAGGTTCTAGGAGAGAATCCATTTCCTTGTCTTTTCTAGATTCTAGAGGTCAGCCATATTTCTTAGTTCATGAGCCCCTTCCTCTGTCTTCAAAACCAGCATCTCTCTGACCATTCTCCCCCAGTCATATCTCCCACTGACTGGCTAGGAAAGGTTCTCCACTTTTAAGGACTCACACGATTAAATGGGGCCCACCCAGATAATCCAGAATAACCTCCCCATCTCAAGATCCTTAACGTGATTGTATCTGCAAAGTCTCCTTTGCCTTGGAAGGTAGCATTCACAGGTTCTGGGGATTAGGGTGTCGACATCTTTGGTTTTTTTTTTATTATTTTTATTGGAGTAGAGTTGATTTACAGTGTTGTGTTAGTTTCTGCTGTATAGCCAAGTGAATCAGTTATACATATACAGATATCTGCTCTTTTTTAGATTCTTTTCCCATATAGGTCATTACAGAGTATTGAGTAGAGTTCCCTGTGCTATACAGTAGGTCCTTGTTTATTATCTATCTTATATATAGTAGTGTGTATATGTCAACCCCAATCTCCCAATTTATCCCTCCCCTCTCCTTTCCCCCCTGGTAACCATAAGTTTGTTTTCTACATCTGTGACACTATTTCTGTTCTGTTCATTTGTGTCTTTTTTTAGATTCCACATATAAGCAATATCATATGGTATTTGTCTTTCTCTGTCTGGCTTACTTCACTTAGTATGATAATCTCTAGGTCCATCCATGTTGCTGCAAATGGCATTATTTCATTCTTTGTTATGGCTGAGTAACATTCCATTGTATATACGTACCACATCTTCTTTATCCATTCATCTGTCGATGGACATTTAGGTTGCTTCCATGCCTTGCCTATTGTAAACAGTGCTGTAATGAACATTGGGGCGCATGTATTTTTTCAAATTAGAGTTTTCTAGGGTGTCAACATCTTTGGGTGGCCATTATCCCACCTGGCATAGGCCACGATGTTGTGGAGATGTCAGAGGGAAGGCAGAAACACTCAAGGGCCCTGAAGGGCCCCTCTAGGCTCAGAATGAGCATATTGGCACTTCCAACTCATTCTGTGTTAGCCTGGGCCAGAGTCAAAGTAGGAGGCACTAGAGAGTGGTATGGCCAAGGGCCTTCATTCAGGGAATGAAGAAGAAATAGAGCCATTTCTGCAGCCTACTCATCTCCCACCCCCAGCTCATAGCCCTCCCTGCTAGTGAGCCAAAGGTAGGTTCTATAAGCCAACTCGCACCACTTCATGCTTGCACATTACTAAATTGAAGCTGTCTTGTAAGGTACAGAGATACAATAAATGTTAGTCAAGTAGAATTGATTTTAATTCTACTGTGAACGGGATGGTTATTGCATGAGCCTCTCAAAGCTGAAGAAAATGTAAGGTAAATGAGAATAATAGAGCTGAATCATCTTTGTTTATTTGGCCACTTTTGTTAAAGTGATCATGCTTTCTGCTAAACTGTCATCACAATTTTGTGGCTTCCTGTCAGGTTTTCCCCATTGATAAATGCAGCATTTCCTACACGTCCATGAATTCAACAATGATAGAATTTTCCTAGGCAAATCCTGAATTTGGAGGGGAAAAAGCAAAAATAAAATACTAACAGAGAGGGCTTCCCTGGTGGCGCAGTGGTTGAGAGTCCGCCTGCCGATGCAGGGCACACGGGTTCGTGCCCCGGTCCGGGAGGATCCCGCGTGCCGCGGAGCGGCTGGGCCCGTGAGCCATGGCCACTGGGCCTGAGCATCCAGAGCCTGTGCTCCGCAACGGGGGAGGCCACAACAGTGAGAGGCCCGCGTACCGCAAAAAAAAAAAAAAACTACTAACAGAGAGATAGATATAATTATCTGGAAAATAGTGAAAATCCAAACACTTTTTAAAACTATATTTTTTAATCATATTTTGAACAATTTTTCTATTTCACAGCAGAGCTGCTTTATACGTGCATATTTATCATTTGTGAAATAAAACTTTTTTTTTAAAAACATCTTTATTGGGGTATAATTGCTTTACAATGGTGTGTTAGTTTCTGCTTTATAACAAAGTGAATCAGTTATACATATACATATGTTCCCATATGTCTTCCCTCTTGTGTCTCCCTCCCTCCCACTCTCCCTATCCCACCCCTCCAGGCTGTCACAAAGCACCGAGCTAATATCCCTGTGCCTTGCGGCTGCTTCCGCCTAGCTATCTACCTTACTACGTTTGTTAGTGTGTATATGTCCATGACTCTCTCTCGCCCTGTCAAAGCTCACCCTTCCCCCTCCCCATATCCTCAAGTCCGTTCTCCAGTAGGTCTGCGTCTTTATTCCTGTCTTACCCCTAGGTTCTTCATGACATTTTTTTTCCCTTAAATTCCATATATATGTGTTAGCATACGGTATTTGTCTTTTTCTTTCTGACTTACTTCACTCTGTATGACAGACTCTAGGTCTATCCATCTCATTACAAATAGCTCAATTTCATTTCTTTTTAAGGCTGAGTAATATTCCATTGTATATATGTGCCACATCTTCTTTATCCATTCATCCGATGATGGGCGCTTAGGTTGTTTCCATCTCCGGGCTATTGTAAATAGAGCTGCAATGAACATTTTGGTACATGACTCTTTTTGAATTTTGGTTTTCTCAGGGTATATGCCCAGTAGTGGGATTGCTGGGTCATATGGTAATTCTATTTTTAGTTTTTTAAGGAACCTCCATACTGTTCTCCATAGTGGCTGAACCAATTCACATTCCCACCAGCAGTGCAAGAGTGTTCCCTTTTCTCCACACCCTCTCCAGCATTTATTGTTTCTAGATTTTTTGATGATGGCCATTCTGACTGGTGTGAGATGATATCTCATTGTAGTTTTGATTTGCATTTCTCTAATGATTAATGATGTTGAGCATTCTTTCATGTGTTTGTTGGCATTCTGTATATCTTCTTTGGAGAAATGTCTCTTTAGGTCTTCTGCCCATTTTTGGATTGGGTTGTTTGTTTTTTTGTTATTGAGCTGCATGAGCTGCTTGTAGATTTTGGAGATTAATCCTTTGTCAGTTGCTTCATTTGCAATGAAATAAAACTTTTATGTATTATTTTATAACAAGGAAACTTTTTTTTTTTAACAAGGAAACTTTTTAAGATTATACTTTTTCCTGAAATATATTAGTTTTGAACAATGAGCCCACATCTTTCTTTTCTAAGAAGATCAAGGCAAGACCAAACTCAGACATCATGTGAATCTAGTTGATTCTTTAATGAGGAAGACCGTGCTAACACAGTGCCACTGATTGATCGGTTTTCCAGGGCAATCAATTACTTTAGCTGTCATTGCAACTGATCATCTGACAATGCATTTTTCTCTGGCACTCCCTGCTCCTGCATTGTCATGTCCTTTAACTGCATTCACTGCTGGGTGTCACCTACACATCCCAGCCTCACTTCTCATCCTGAGCTTCTCATGACTTGGTTACCCTCTAATTCCACTGGCCCCAGGGAAGGTGAAGTTAGATTGGGATGCCTACACCATGAAGAGTCTTGTATGGCAGCGCTGATCCCAGAGACCTGGTGATCCCTCCAAGTCATAGCTTCCCATCCACCTCTCCGATGCCAGGTCATCCCATTGCATCCCCTGGCAACTGGGTAGATAAAATGAAAATCTTATATCACTCTACTGCTCAACACTTTCCAGTGGGTTCTCCTTACAAATAGAATAAAAGCCAAAATGCAAAAGTTGACTCCCTTCATGCCACTCCAAAGTCATCTCCTTTGACTCTCTCTTCATTCACTCCTTTCCAGCCACACTGATCTTTCTGGCTCAGGGCCTTTGCACTTGCTGTTCCCTCTGTCTGAAACCCTTATTAATTCAATTCACAAATATTTCATATATGGGTCAGGCACTGTTCTAGCTTGTGTGAGCTAAACACATGAAAACCCCTGCCTTACCAGCAACACCATGAGACAAAGACAGCAGTGGAAAAGCCTGGGACTCTTGGGCCAAAGCAACAACAATAACAAAGCATTTCCATGGCTCTTTGCTGAAGGTAATAGTAGTCAGAACTGAGGCTCTTGGACCAAACAGCCAGCACTAAAGTTCTTAGAATTATCATGAAAGTGGACTATATGGATGGAAGAAAGACATTTCTTGCAAATAGGGGTATCAGGGCAAGGAGTCAGTACAAATGAAAAAGTCATGAGAAATACCCTTGTTTTGTATCCCAACGCGGTAAAGCAGGACATACCAGTTTCATAAATATTTAAAGCCCAGTTTTGAAATGAAGATTTATTTCCCTTGAAGTAGGTTGTTTGTACCCATATAAAGGACAGTCTTAGAAACGCTTCACTGTATCAAGAGTGTCAGTGAATTTATTTACAATCAAGCCTGAAAATCCCATTGACATTGAAAAACTGCCTGTTAATCTGCTTTGTCTCCGTAAGAGATTAAAACTATTCTCCTTACAGAAGTCTGAAGGTTATACATGAAAGAATAATAGACGGAAAGTAGATGAGTGGTTGCCAGGGGTGAGGCTGGGAGTCGAGGTGGGATGTCTCTAAAGGAGTAGCACAAGGAAGCTCCTTTGTGATGATGGAACAGTTCTGTATCCTGATTGTGATGGTGATTACATGAATCTATACATGTGATAAAGTTGCATAGAACTATACATGCACATACACACGTACACGCCAATGAGTGCATGCAAAAACTGGTAAGATGGGAATAATGTCTGTAGGTTGTACCAATATCAATCTCCTGGTTTTGATAATATACTATAAGTTATGTAAGGCATTACCATCATAAGAGGCTGAAGGGTAAACAGAACTTCTCCGTACTACCTTTCAACTTCCTGGAAGTCTTTAATTATTTTAAAATAAAAAGGTTTTTAAAAAGATAAAAGTATGACTTTGATAGGGTGGAGTCAAAGGTTCCTCACTCAGGATTTGATGAGAAACAGCTAAGAAGAGGCCACATGAACTATGTTCTGCTTGCCTCATGGGTGTGTCACACAGACATGGCCAAACCCCACTTGGTAATTCGGAGTTCAGAGGTCTGAAAATGAAGAACAATATTCCCCCTCCCAAAATAGTGTTTTTATTTAAAATTGTGGGACCCAAATCATATTTTTTTTATGTCTGTCTTAAGTTGGGTTCCCTCGAAGCAGACCCTGACACAAGGATGTGAATGCACATCATTTATGTGAGACATCATCGCACGAAGCACCACTGGGGAATTACAGGAATGAAGAAGGAAGCCAGGTAAGGGTACATTATAGAGCAAGTTAACCACTGTGGGATACTGAGGCTCAGTCTCCCTGGGGTACTCTGCGAGACAGTTTACTTGCATCAGAGTTATCCAAAATGAGGGGAGAGGGATGAGGGAGCCGGGGTATTTCCCCTGCCATTGGTTGAGAGTTGCATCAATTCCCCAGAACTCCTGCATGCTCTCCTGGTTGACAGAGATGGTCCTCAGGAAAAGGATCATATAGACTTGCAGTTGGAAACTTTTGACTCCATGGGAATGGTGAGAGCCAAGGGGTATGGGCAGTCCACCAATAGTGACTTTACAGCGAGTCTTCAAAAATACTATTGATTAAAGGATGATAAAACAAAGTGAGTAAAAACATAACATCTCAAATTATGGTATCATCTATGGATAAAGTTTAAAGTGACTTGTCTGAGATCAAATCATATACCTTCTAAAGCATAAGACCTATCTTTTCTTGTTGGCTGCTTCTGAAGTTATCTCATTGTCTTTCATGTCCTGGGATTTCCCAATGATGGGTCTAGGTGTACTTTTAGTTTTATTTATTCTCCTTGGGATACTTGTGCTTCTGAAGTCTTAGGATTAATTCCTTAATCAGTTATGGAATAATCTCAGCTACTATTGCCCAAAGAATTGACTCTCACATTTCTTCCTTTGAGAACTCCAATTAGATGTTTGTTGGTTCTTCTCATTCTATCCTCCATGTCACTTAATTCTCTTCCTGTTTCTATATCTTTAATTCAATATTTCATTCTGGAGCTCTTTTCTATTTCACTGGCTATCTGTTCAGCACTTCTAATCTGCATTAAAATTAGCAGTTGTGTTTTTTATTTTTTTGGCTATTTTGTTCCTTTCAGAAGTCCATTTGGTTATATTTCAAATCTGCCTATTATTTTTTCATAGTTGTCTTTTATTTCCTTCTTTATACCTTTAATTATTTCAGACATACTTATTTTATCATCTTAATCAAATGGTTCTATTACCTAAAGTTCTTGGGAGTATAATCCTGCCGTGGTTACACCTTATAAGTGAAGTGTGGTTCTCACTTATGATAAGATTGTTATCTTGTGAGTTTCCTCATTTGGGGTTGTGAGCTCAAGTTCAATGAAATTGTAGGTGTGAAAATATACGACCAGGACTGAGGGTACATCCATTCAGAGAGGATTTCCATATGCTTCTTCCAGGTACACTAACAGTTTCACTTCTTTATGATCATTTTTATGTTAATTCTTTGACTTTGTGGTTCCTGGACCATTCACTTGAGGAGCAGGTCCCTTATGACACATTTTTATGGGAGACTTTTCCCCATGCAGAGCCTAAACCAAGACAGACAAGCTTCCTTTGATGTCTACCTGTTCCATTTGAAAGATATCTTTTCTTATCCACCCTTTAACTGTCATTAAGGATTCAGTCTAGGTACTTCTTGCCAGGAATAATATAAATAAGTGCTAATATAAACCATCAGAGGTTTTTTTGAAGTATTAAGTTCAGGCAAGGCTATTATAGCTCCGTTTCACCACTAGGTTTCAGGGGAGTAGGAAGTTAGTACAACCATCCAGTTCAATCACTTCAAAAGACACCTCAGAGACTCACAGTTTCTGCACGACCTTGGAGGGTGGTTCATAGTATTACACGAAGAAGCGACTGCAAAATTTCACATCTGCAGCTCACATATCTGTGCATGACCACCAGGGGAAGAACAATGACTTCAGCTTCTCTTCCATCCTCAACTCTCTCCTAATTCTGTATCATGGGCCAAATCTACGCCAAAATACTCTTTACAGGGGATTCTCAGGAATGTTGTTCTTGGGCATCTAGCTACTGCGAAATTGGACAGAGCATAGGAAATTTAGAAAGGTAATTCATGCCAACAGACAATCCAGTAAATGAAGGATATAACTGTTGAAATTCTTAGATTTATTCAGAAGACGTGTTTCCAAATTTCCTCCTCATTTAGAACCAAAGGTTCATTACCTGTTTCTATACATTAAAACTCAATCCTTGATGATACTAAGACTGGTGATCTCTATTCCATTCATGCTAGAGAAGTGGTAACTTCGGATCATAATTTCATTTTTTTATAGCCACCTCTTTATGTTTTCCCTCTGCAGAATTCCCTCACGTGCATGTGTGTGTGTGTGTGTGTGTGTGCGTGCGTGCACTACACACTTAAAATTTCTTGTGTTTTGTCCAGCATTTCTGGCCGTTTTGTAGCAGAAGCGTTTTCCCATTAGCAAGATCACCATATTGATAGAACCATGATTTTGTGTAGTTTTTATTGCGAGTTCATCATTTTGGGGAGGCCAAGGAGTTAGAGAGGAGTCCTATAATGCTCTGGATTTTGGAACAGACTTCCCCCCACTGGAACTTGTGGTTTTCATTCATCTCATTAAAATTTTTTATTTTAACTTCTCATCCTGGGGTTTACTGGATCATGCAAGTAATATCAGTCAGAGCCCATTCTTCATTTTTTATTGAGATGTAATTGACATATAACATTGCGTAAATTTAAGGTGTGCAACATGTTAATTTGATGCATTTATCAATTACCACCATAGCATTAGCTGAGACTGAGGTCTATCACGTCACGTAATTATCATTTCTTATTTGTGGTGGGAAAAATTAAGATCTAGTTTCCTAGCAACTTTGAAGTTTATAATACATATTGTCCATAATCACTATGCTGTGCATTAGATTTCCAGGACTTATTTATCTACTAGTTGCAAGTTGGTGCCCATAAACAACATCTCCCCAATTCCCGCAACCCCAGCCCCTGGTAAATTCTCCTCTCTGTATTTATGAGTTTGGGATTTTTAGATTCCACATATACGTGATATCATACAGCATTTGTCTTTTTGTCTGACTTAGCTCACTTAGCATAATGCACTCAAGGTCCATCCATATTGTTACAAATGGCAGGGTTTCCTTCTTTCTCACAGCTGAATAATATTCCATTGTATATATACACCACATCTTCTTTATACATTCATCTGTTGACACACACTTTGTTTGCATATCTTGGGTTTTGTGAATAATGCTGCAGTGAACCTGGCAGCATAGAAATCTCTTCAAGGTACTGTTTTCATTTCATTTGGATAAATACTCAGAAGTGTAATTGCTGGATCATATGGTAGTTCTAGTTTTCATTTTTTGAGGAAACTCCTTACTGGTTTCCATAGTGGTCGAACCAATTTGCATTCCCACCAGCAGTATACAAGAGTTCCCTTTTCTCCATATCCTTGTCAACACTTGTTATCTCTCTTTGATCATAGTTATTCTAACAGGTGTGAGGTGGTATCTTATTTTGCATTTTGATTTTGCATTTCCCTGATGATTAGTCATGTTGTGCATCTTTTCATGTACCTGTTGGCCAGTTGGATGTCTTCTTTGGAAAAATAACAGAATTCAGTTCCTCTGCACGTTTTAAAATCAGATTGCTTGGTTTTTTTGTTATAGAATTGTATGAGTTCTTTATATGTTTTGGATATTAACGCTTTATCCAATAAATGGTTTGCAAATATTCTCTCCCTTTCTGTAGATCGCCTTTTCATTTTGTTGATTGTTTCTTCTGCTGCGCCAAAGCTTTTTAGTTTGATGCAGTCCCACTTGTTTACTTTTTGCTTGTACTCTTGATGTCATATCCAAATAAATCATTGCCACGACCAATGTCAAGGAGCTTTTTCCCTATGTTGTCTTCTAGGAGTTTTATGGTATCAATCTTATGTTTAAGTCTTTAATCCATTTCAAGTTCATTTTTGTGAGTGGTTTAAGATAGCGGTCTAATTTCATTCTTTTTCATGTGAATATACAGTTTTCCCAATACTATTTATTGGAGAGACTTCTCCTTTCCCCGTTGTGTATTCTTGGCTTCCTTTTCAGATATTAGTTAATTGTATGTGCTTGGGTTTATCTCTGGGCTCTCAATTCTGTTCCATTGGCCTATGTGTCACTTTTTATGCCAGTACCATACTGTTTTGATTACTATAGCTTTATAATAAAGTTTGAACTCAGGAAGTGTGATACCTCCAACTTTGTTGCTCTTTCTCAGAATTGCTTTGGCTGTTTGGGGTCTTTTGTGGTCCCATATACATTTAAGGTTTGTTTTTTCTATTTCTGTGAAAAATGCCATTGGGATTTTTATAGAGATTACACTGATTCTATAGATGGCTTTGGGTAGTATCTTCGTGGTGTTTTTATTCTTTTTTTAAAAAAATTTATTTATTTATTTATTTTTGGCTGCATTGGGTCTTCGTTGCTGCACACGGGCTTTCTCTAGATGCAGCAAGCGGGGGCTACTCTTTGTTGCGGTGCACAGGCTTCTCATTGCGGTAACTTCTCTTGTTGCAGAGCACGGGCTCTAGGTATGTGGGCTTCAGTAGTTGTGGCATGCGGGCTCAGTAGTTGTGGCTTGCAGGCTCTAGAGCACAGGCTCAGTAGTTGTGATGCACTGGCTTAGTTGCTCTGTAGCATGTGGGATCTTCCTGGACCAGGGCTCAAACCCACGTCCCCTGCATTGGCAGGCAGATTCTTAATCACTGTGCCACCAGGGAAGTCCTGACGTTTTGATTCTTGTAGACAGCTCTTTTATTTTTACAACATCCCCAGACGGAGAGCAATATTATTTGTATCTTCCTCAAGGGAAGAAAGAGTTATGCACTTTGCATTATTCAGACAGCTTTTGGGGGCTCTGTAGCTTTGTTTATGGGCCTCCATTCTAGCTTCCTTAAATGTGCAGCCTCAAGCATGCATCTTCTGTCCCTGCGTGGGCATCCAAACACAATCTTTAGACCTCTGGACCTGATACTCCTGTGACCCTCCATTGCATCAGCTTCTGCCTAGTGCTCTGGTGTTCAGTTTCCTTTTCATTTCTAGTATCAAGGGATTTTCTTTATTTCCTTTCAAGTTCAGCTGTGTAGAAAAAGACTGTTACATTTTGTCCAGCATCTATGCCTATTTGCTTTTCCTTATCAGCTCAGACTGCCATATTGCTGGAAGCTTTGAGGCATTTTCCGTTTTATCTAATATCATCTATAAAGGGCAGGGGGCTACAGCCTTTCAAGTGTCCTCTATACTATATACTTGTAAGCATAAAAATAAAATATGATGAAAAAGATATGGAGCATAAATGGAATTCGTGACCCTGAAAATATCAAAAAGGGTTTTGAAAAAGATGTTGGATCAATTTCACATATTTTAGTTTAATAAAGAAAATACATCTTGAAAATGCTGATAATTTGGTAAGTCTGAGGAATCACGGAAATATAGTGTATCTTGAAGTCAACCGTGTATTTGACAAAGTGTTTCGTGACATTCATGTAGATGGCTTAAGGCATATTCATTATGGGCTAATAGGCTTAGATAGGGGCCTAGCTTATTAAGGAGCACAACTGCAGGCATTTGATAGAACAAACTGATCTCAACCTGAGAGGAGTTGAGGGGGCAGAGTCTTAGCATTTATGTTGATGATACGGATGAAGACAGAGAAGACCAAGTAATAATGTTAGCAGAAAACAAACAGCAAGGAGAGAACACAATTTCTAAACCATCTTGATGTGCTGAAATGGTGAGCCAAATTCACAAGGTAATTTTTGGAGAGTGAAGGAGAATTTAGGGTGTCTTTTATGTAATTGGCTTCAGTGTTCCTTGTGCCAGTATTCTGCAAAATCTCCCGTAAAATCTAAGTTCTTTTAAATTATTTACTGAGGTATAATTTACATACAATGTAAGCACATACCAAATTGGATATGTTTTGATAAATGTATCAAATTGAGACATTCCCATCACAGTGATGCCCATCCCATTTAATCCTCTCTCCCAACCAGAGACAACCACTGTTCTGATTCTATCACAGAAGCTTAATTTTGCCTGAGTTAGAACTTCATATAAATGGTTTAATGTCATTCTTAAACTTTTTGCCTGGCTTCTGTTTCTCAAGATAATGCTTTTAAGATTCATCCATGTTTGTGTGTGTATCAGTTGTACAGGGTTTTGCTGGTTTTGTTTTGTATTGTTTTATTTTGTTTCATTGGTGAAAAGTAGCCCATTGTATGACTGTTACCGAGTTCAAGCTCGTCCTGCTCGCCACACAACAGGCTAATAAATTAAGAGCCGAGATGTTGAGGCAAGGAACAGTGACTTTATTTGGAAAGCTAGCAGACCGAGAAGATGGTGGATTAGTGCCCCAAGGAACCATCTTACCTGAGTTAGAATTCAGCCTTATTTTATACTAAAAGGGGAGGCAGTGTGGCTGGTTGTTACAAACTTCTTGGTGACAGAATCCTTTGTTCTTTTTTTTCTTTTTAACATTTATTTATTTATTTGTCTGTTTGTTTGTTTGACTGCACCAGGTCTTAGTTGAGGTGTGCAGGATCTTCACTGCGTCGTGCTGGATCTCCGTTGTGGTGTGCGGGATCTTTAGTTGCGGCATGCAGGCTCTTAGTTGTGGCATGCATGTGGGATCTAGTTCCCTGACCAGGGATGCAACCCGGGTCCCCTGCTTTGGGAGCGTGGAGTCTTAACCACTGGACCACCAGGGGAGTCCCCAGAATCCTTTGTTCTTACAGCTATCCGCATAGGTCTGTTCACAATGTCCCTGTAAACTTCCAACAAGATGATTGTTATTCTCTGTTCTGCAACTTTTTATCTCCACATGAATGGAAAAGTGTTATACCTTTAAAGGGCAAGCCTGGAAAACAGAGAATTGAGAAAGGGCTATTATGTATATTTCAGGCTCTAGGCAACATTCTTTTACAAAGGTTCAGAGCCAGCATAACTAAGCACCAGCAACAGAGCACAAAGGTGAGAGCTAAAGGAATAGATCCAATATGGAGTCAGGTTTGTTCTTCTCTGTTACATGACTCTACCACAATTTGTTTATTCCACTCCCTTACTAAAAGTGCAAAAAGGAAACTCCAGGCTGGGAGGTGAGGGCATTTCAGCATATCCAGATGATGTAAAAGGTTTGGAATTAATGAAGCTAGAGGGAAATTATCTTTGGAGAGTATTGTTGGAGTCCTGTGGTGTTTTTCCTCACCTCTCGCACACTGGGGGAAAGGAGAAGGATGTTTCCCAGTTTGCCTCAAGCATAGTGAGACAGACTTTAAGAGGACTACTCAGAAGACTTGATATGTATTGCATAACTGCAGGGGTCAGTATTCACTCTACAATCTATGTAAATGGTGACCCCAGAGCTGTATCATTTGACAGTCAAGGACACAGTGGAATAGGGTCTGACTGATACTTGACTCACAACAAGGAGAGGCTGATGGAAGCATCAGAGTAGAGGACAGTGTTGAGAGCTGTGCACCTCCAGCCACTGTAGGACAAAGGCGTTTTCTCCATCCTTTGGGCAAGATGTAGGCTCTGAAAGTGGGAAATAGATTGGTTTTATTTTAAAAGGAAAATTGCCTAAGAAGTCTTCTTGATATGAACCAAAGTGATCTGAAAAGAAAGAGGTTGGAAATGCGTTATTGGATGAAGAATTTGGGGAGAACGTTCCTAGGCAGCCAGCCAGAGGAGGTCCTACACTCCACAGCACCAGACGTGCCCATGGGAAGTCTCCGAAAAACTCTGAAGTGCACCAAAAGTCAGCTTTAATCGCTTGCCAAACCTGGTGTGTATAAACAGGAGATCACAACAGTACCAGTCATTTGGGACTCTTCCTGTCCCCTAGTTCTATTCTTTATGCTGGAGGGTTCCAGAACTAAGGCCAGCCAACTGAGCAGGGAGGAAGAGATGCGCCTAATCAAGAAAGAATCCGGAATCCTCCCGAAACATATCTCTACCCGTTCCAACCTAGTCCAACCCCTCCCCAAGCTTTTAGATCTGAACTAGGCCAGAGAAAAAGTTTGGGAAGGAAATATCAATTACTAAAATAAGACTATTCTTATGGCTGGAGGGCTTTCATTACATGAGAGTGACTGGAAAAATTATGGGACCTGCTCTGAGATTTCATTTCAGAGGAAAACTTAGTCCACTGAGCAACTGGAGAAAAGAATAAAGTTGTTTCGTGTGCATTTACAATTGATAGCTATGAAACATTCCATGAAATAGTTACAATCTGTTGTTAAAACATTTGATACTAGGAATACTGCCTATATTTTTCTAAGGCTTAATGTTTTGAATAAATCATCCAAACTTAGGGTTACAGCTAATTAAAGATGAGGTCCAGGGGACATCATTGGCATGCCAACTCAGTTGTGTAAGGATAGACTTACAGTCTCTGCAGATACAAACGACAGATATTTGCTCATTTAAAGAAGGGTGAGATTTTTGCCCAGCAAGTTTTTCTTGAAATCTTGATTACCCACTATATTTTATTCTGGACTAAAATGTTCAGATTAAAAAAGGGAAATATAATCTTTATAGTTTCAAAAAAGGCAAGGCATGAAGAAGTGTAATTCAAAACTGCAAACTTTAGAGTACAGACTTTTCAAAGTGATTTTCTTCATCCATTTTTTAAAAATTTATTTTTTTTTGGCTGTGTTGGGTCTTCATTGCTGTGCGCAGACTTTCTCTAGTGGTGGCGAGTGGGGGCTACTCTTTGTTGTGGTGTGTGGGCTTCTCATTGCGGTGGCTTCTCCTGTTGCGGAGCATGGGCTCTAGGTGCACGGGCTTCAGTAGTTGTGGCATGCGGGCTCAGTAGTTGTGGCTCAAAGGCTCTAGAGCGCAGCCTCAGTAGTTGTGGTGCACGGGCTTAGTTGCTCTGTGGCATGTGGGATCTTCCCAGACCAGGGCTCGAACCTGTGTTCCCTGCATTGGCAGGCGGATTCTTAACCACTGTGCCACCAGGGAAGTCCCTTCTTCATCCATTTTTAACTAGTGGCTCTACAACCAATTGGGTTGTACTACAAACATGATTTAAATGTCATGATAACCAAAGTGGCTAGGTTGAGTATTGTTCAACCTCATCACTTGGTCATAGACAGAATAAGAATGGTATCTATGAAGCAACCTAAGTGTCCATCGACAGATGAATGGATAAAGGTGACAGTGTGGTGTGTGTGTGTTTGTGTGTGTGTATGTGCAAAATGGAATACTACTCAGCCATAAAAAAGAATGAAATAATGCCATTTGAAGCAACATGGGTGGATCCAGAGACTATCATACTAAATGAAGTAAGCCAGACAGAGAAAGACAAATATCATATGGCATCAGTTATATATGGAATCTAAAAAACTGATACAAATGAACTTACTTACAAAACAGAAACAGAGTCGCAGACATAGAAAACGAACTTATGGTTACTAAAGGGGAAAGAGGGGAGTAGGGAGAAATTAGGAGTTTGGGACTAACAGATACACACTACTATATATAAAACAGATAACCAACAAGGACCTACTGTATAGCACATGGAACTATATTCAATATCTTGTAACAACCTTTAATGGAAAAGAATCTAGAAAAAATATATATATATATATGAATCACTTTGCTACACACCTGAAACTAACACAACATTGTAAATCAACTGTACTTCAATTAAACAAAAAGAATTGCATCTACGAAAATATCAAATCTCTGCTTGTGAAATGTGACAAATTAATGGTAAGTGGTTGAGTGGTTAACTAGAGAGATTTCACTGCTGAATTACCTACCGTATCTATTTAGAAAAGATGGAGAATTCTGCTTGCCACGTACTTTTTCATCAAAGCATACTCCTTCAAATAAAAGAGATATATTGTAAATGCAAAGCACTGTGGGAATAATTAGACTTCCCTAGAAATTCCAGGGCTTCAGCAATGCATTCCTTCAAGCTCTGCTCAAAACGTTCTGTAGAAGAAAAAACAAATATAGATGCAGTAAATAATTTGCTTTGAAAAACAAGTTATTGAGAAGAAGCCTGAAGTTAATTAAAAATTTGGATGCCACATTTCATGACTTATGCATTCTGTTACAGTAATCATCTCCTTTATTCATGATACATGGCATTTAATAAGCAGTTACTATGTGCCCAGGATTATATCCTTGGAAATTCAAAAGAAGAGTAGAGTATTTTCTTCAGGAAGTAATGCTGGTGTACATGAAATAAATAACAGTATTGACTTTAGGAAAATCTGCAAGTAGGCAGTAGAGCCCAGAACCCCCTCCCTCTGTTTCAAATCTCTCAAGCTAGCTCCCCCTGCTGGAGGAACTCAGTTTCTTTAGGACTACCCTTCCTGGTAAGCCGTGACTTCACTACCAACAATTATACCCCTAATCTAGGGACATCCTATGAATTTCCATCAATCAGGGACCCAAGGTACCCTCCAAGTCAAAGAATTCTCAACCCTTTGACAAATCCAGCCTCTAGTACCAACGGTGTAACCCCCAATGTTATGGGTCACCCACTTCAAGCATTTCTTGATTTTCCTTTGGAAACTAGACTTTTCAAGTGATGTCTTGGGTGGATGATGATGATTTCATTGCTCCTTATTCATCTTTCACCTAGTAAGTGCTAAGTACTTTTCATGCTCATTTCTCAAGCTCCAAATGCATTTCTCTAACATTCACGTCATGACCATCTAAATTGGGATAATTTTGAGAATGAAATGGAGTGTTATGTATAATTGTACTGGAACACTATGCATAAACTGTGGCTGTTCAAGCCAAACCAGGATACATGGTCACGCTATCTATAAGACATGTATGTAAAATAAAACGACTGAAAAATCTAGGAGCAATGAAAATTTAAGTCACCCCTCTTGCAACCTCACTAAGCCAACAATAGAATTTCTTGGCATGAGTTGAAGTTGAGTGATATGTAGAGGGGATCTTTTTTTTAAAAAACAAAGATACCTAATGTTCAGATATTTTTAGACTACTTGGAAACAAAATTAGGTCAAATGGACAGATTTGGGGGTTAAAAAAGTATCTAATATGCCTTTCGATCCAGGAATTTCACTTCTAAGAAATTTGTCCAATGAAATAGTTATGGATATGTGCAAATATTTGGCTACAAAAAGTTCATCTAGCTGTGCTTAAAGAAAGAGGGGGAAGCCTAATTTTCAAAAATAGTGAATCGGATTATATACATTGTCATATCCATATAAAAATTATATACAGTCATTAAATATAGCACTATAGTTTAAATATTTAAAAGCATGGGAAGAAGTTCTCACTATATAAACATTTTTGAAGCAAGTTATGTACTATATTAGTTTGGATCCTGCTTTATTTATTCTTAATTTCTGAATGATTTATTGAAGTATATCTTATTTTTAGTAAAAATAAATTTGTCTCTCTTCAAGGAGAAAAAACAGGAATGATTACTAATAAAATGTCAACAGGAGGATGAGATAATGGCTGATTTAAAATTTTCTTTCTTTGTCTTGTCCATATTTTGTAAGTGAGAGTATTTTATAAATAACATAATAAAATTTATAATAATTTTAACATTCTGTAGGCTTGAATTACAAATGTCAGCAAACCCAAGGATGACATTCTGCCTTCTGGCCAGAGGGCAGACTCGTGCATATGTAGGATAGACAAATTCCACCTCCATCTTTATAACAACTGTCATTCATGAAGTTGACTCCATTCTCAAAAACAACACCTCAAAGGCTGATTCAATTGAATAAACTATCTGGACGCTCATTTTGATACTCAAGCTATCTTCTGGGGTCAAGGAGCTGACATGTGTCATCCTAAATGGCCAAACCATAAAACAGTTTATAACATATTGACCACTGAAGATTTTAAAGCCTTCTAATGTTTCAGGAAAGCAGTCCCCATGGTTCACCTTGAGGACATTCCTGTAATAAATAGAACTCAGACAGATAAAAGGATATGGGCGATTAATGGCATCCTTTCAGAAGGGGATGTTAAATGATATCAGATACACAATTTTTCCTATGGTTTAATTACACTTGTAAATTGGTTTTAATAAATAAAGGGGTAGATCCTTGGCCATGAGTAATTAGACCATATTGTGAGGTCTAATGAAAAACTGAATTATCATATAATTACATTTTGAAATAGGGTGTAGAATTGTTTTAACAATATAGAATGCAAAATAAAATAGCCTGTTCTCATGAGCTAGAAGATACCTTTTGGAGGAAGGCTCATGACTAAGGAAGTTGATGACAGTGTTTTGTTCATGAATGACCATCATCACGTGTGGGCAAGGATGAGTTCATTTCACACTGAATTTAGTAATTCTTTCCCTTCTACACACCTAACTCTCTATGCTGTTGATGGCTTTTCATAAGAGAGGGAAATGTAGGTAGGTCAATATAGGATAGTGGACTTCCGAGGTGGCACAGTGGTTAAGAATCCACCTGCCAATGCAGGGTACAAGGGTTTGAGCCCTGGTCCGGGAAGATCCCACATGCCCCGGAGCAACTAAGCCTGTGCACCACAACTACTGAGCCCGTGTGCCACAACTACTGAAGCCCGCGCGCCTAGAGCCCGTGCTCCGTAACAAGAGAAGACACCGCAATGAGAAGCCCGCGCGCTGCAACGAAGAGTAGCCCCCTCTCGCCGCAACTAGAGAAAGCCTGCATGCAGCAACAAAGACCCAACGCAGCCAAAAATTAATTAATTAATTTTTAAAAATATATAGGATACTTGTGGTGAACTTGACATTTATGTAAGTGGGGGTTCACATCAGAGCCTTCTCTTTTTTAAAAAAAAGATCTGGCTACATTTAAAATAAGATTTAACCTACAAGCCTACAGTTGACTCACCATTTGTCAAACACATTTCTAGCGTATAAAGCAAGCACCACAAGTTAATACTCGCCCGATTTGCTACCAACCCAGCAAAAGCTGACCTCTGACTTTAATTCTTCTCCCTTCCTCCAGTGCCAGGCAGAGAGAAACACCCTATGGAGACAAATCTGTTGGCTTCACTGCGGGGGAGCATCTCCTGTAGGGGACCAGCTAGCCTTGTTTGGCCAAGACTTCCCAGTTTTAGAACTAAGTGTTCAGCTTCCTAAGAAGTCCTCAGTCCCAGGCAGACTAGGATATTGGTCACCCTACTGGACATCCCTCAGTATCACCTGACTTTATGTCTTCTACGTCTCGTCATTTGGGCCAGTGACAAGTTCTCTGGGCCTCAGCTTGCAAGAAGGTACAAAATAGCACCAATCTCATAAGGTTAAGTGGGACTGGATGAGTTTTTATGTGTAAAGCCATTGTAACACACATGGCCATATAAGTGAGCGCTAAGTGAACAGCATCATTGTTATTAATCAGGGAAGTCATAGAAGAACTAACATTACAACTGAGCCTTAAGGTATGAGTGAAGAGTTAATCAAGAAAAGGTGGTGTAATGGGGCTTCCCTGGTGGCGCAGTGGTTAAGAATCCACCTGCCAGTGCAGGGGACATGGGTTCGAGCCCCGGTCCAGGAAGATCCCACATGCCGCGGAGCAGCTAAGCCCGTGTGCCACAACTACTGAGCCTGCACTCTAGATCCCTCAAGCCACAACTACTGAAGCCCACGTGCCACAACTACTGAAGCCCGCGCGCCTAGAGCCCGGGCTCTGCAACAAGAGAAGCCACCGCAAGGAGGAGCCCGCGCACCACAACGAAGAGTAGCCCCCGCTCGCCACAGCTAGAGAAGGCCCACGCGCAGCAACAAAGACCCAATGCAGCCAAAAATAAATTAATTTAAAAAAAGAAAAAGTGGTGTAAGGAGGAAAAGATGGAGAAGGTTAGATGAATAAGGAAATACAGTAAATAGGATAAATAAAAATAAAGCCAGATGTTTACTTAAAAGCAAAATACATAAATAATGGAGTAATGCCAACACCAAAGAAATATTTTGCTTTGTCTGATAATTATTTTTAAAGCTAGATTTGCCCTCAAATGCAAGTCCTGTTACCCACACTTTTCTAGGATTTATTTATTACAAACTGCAACCTGACCTTTAATAAAACATTGAACTGACAAGCAAACCAGGTTTCCCTTACTGAAATAGAAGGTCAAGAGTTGTCGAACATTAAAGCAGGTCCCCGTTTATCTTCTTATCTTCTATTTGAGGAAAATAAAATCAAAAGCTGTCAATACAGCCTTTTTCTGTTGAAAAATAAAGGAAAAATTAGCCTAGGATTTTTATCACAGTAAATAAAGCCATGACAACTTCAAATTAGTTGAAGCATCAAATATGCTTTCTTTGTATTAGACGTAAATGTAAACATGAACTTTATGTCATTATGAAATTGCAGTGCCTTTGCCAATATAGAAAGTGTTTACATCATTGGAAAACTGATGCAAAATAATTGAGTTTGGGGCAAGGTTTTTAAACTTTTGATATTGGAAACCTTCAAGCATCCACAAAAAGAAAAATATAAAATAAACTCTCATATGATCATCACTCACATTCAACAAAGAATCAATATTTTGCTATCTTTGTTTCAGACACACACACACACTTGTTTTTTCTTTTTCTTTTTTTTTGGCCACGTGGCATGTGGGATCTTAGTTCCCCGACTAGGGATCTGTACCCACACCCCCTGCAATGGAAGCGTGGAGTCTTAACCACTGCACCACCAGGGAAGTCCCTTTTTTTCTTTTTGTTGGAGCATCTTAAACCAAATGATAGACATCATGTCATTTCACTGTAAATACTTCAGTTTGGTCTCTAGCTGATAAGGGCATTATTTGTAACCTAACAACCATGCCATTAACGCACCTAACAAAATTAACAATTCCTTAATATCTCACAATTAGTCTATATACACATTTCTCCATTTGTCTCAAAACAACATTTTTGAGTTAATTTGTTTGAATCAGGATTCACAAGGTTCTCTCATTACATTTGATTATGGCTCTTAGGTTTCTATTAATTCTATTACTGAGCTTTCTCCTTTATTTTTTAGTTCTCATGATACGAATTTGTTGGATAAACTTGGTTATTTGTCTTGAAGAATACAGTATGTTTGGGATTTTGATGATTACTTTCTCGTGGTATCATTTAACTTATTCCTCTCTTCCCCAGTAGACAGATATTGGGCTCAATTCGTTTCAGGTTCAATTGTTTCCAGTGAGAATAATTCAGAAGTAGTGCTGTGATCATCCTCTTGTATCTAGTGATAAGGAACCAATGTCTGATTGTTGTGAGAATAATCATTGGGTTCTTGGGCTATGAGTCTAATCGATCCATTATGAATTATCAACTTTTCCCCCAGTGGTTTGGTATTTATTGACGGTCGTTGGCTACATTCATTATTTCTTTAATGGTTGCCAAAATAATGATTTTCTAATTTTGTTCTGTATTTATTATCTAGAACTGTTCTATGTTCCCTTCATGAACTATTTTTTTTTCTTTTTTTTTCCTTCCTTCATGAACTATTATTCACCCTTATGCAGTTCATACAGGAAAGTCAAACAAAAGCTTGACTCTGACATGTTATCAATTTTCAGCAAAATGTGCAACCTACAAAAAAAAGACAGTCATTTTTTGGCTCTCATTATCCTTTTGACACAGTCAACCTAATCTTCTATAGCATCCTCTGCCTTCTGGTACAGAGTTTCAAGTTCATCTTTCCCAAGGCTTGCTCTAGACACAGAATCTGTCATTTCTCCAAGGAACCTTGGTTCTTTTTATCAAGGAACTGTATTTTTACAACATAGATGGTGCTTTAAGGGGGCTTATTGCTACTGTATTGTCATTAATTCATGACTTTTTCAATGAACAGAGGAACCTCCATACTGTTTTCCATAATGGTTATACTAATTTACCTTCCCACCAGCAGTATACTGGTGGGAAGGTAAATTAGTATAAATAATAGTTCCCTTTTCTCCACCTCCTCACAAACACTGAAAATCTGGATTTCTAATGACAGTAACATAATTACATAATTACTTATTAGTAATTACTTATTAAGTATTATTAAGTATTAATCACTTTAATTTATTATTAATTACTAATTTGCTTCATCAAAAATATACCTATACTAATTACTAAACATCAATATTAATGTTACTATTTACAATAAGGTTACTAATACAGTTAAGATTTCTTTGTGGTCCTTTCTGTCCTCAGAAGATATCCCACTTGAGACATACAGTCAGTTCACTTGTTTTAATGTCATGTGACGTTATTCTTTTTTCTATATGATAATGACATCTTTTTTTTTTAGATTCCATATATATGTGTTAGCATACAGTATTTGTTTATCTCTTTCTGACTTATTTCACTCTGTATGACAGACTCTAGGTCCATCCACCTCACTACAAATAACTCACTTTTGTTTCTTTTTTTTTTTTAACATCGTTATTGGAGTATAATTGCTTTACAATGGTGTGTTAGTTTCTGCTTTTTTTTTTTTACATCGTTATTGGAATATAATTGCTTTACAATGGTGTGTTAGTTTCTGCTTTATAACAAAGTGAATCAGTTATACATATACATATGTTCCCATATCTCTTCCCTGTTGCGTCTTCCCCCCTCCCCCCCTCCCTATCCCACCCCCCAGGCGGTCACAAAGCACCCAGTGTTTTGTTGAGGATTTTTGCATCTATGTTCCTCAGTGATATAGGCCTATAGTTTTCTTTCTCTGTGACATCTTTGTCTCGTTTTGGTATCAGAGTGATGGTGGCCTCGTAGAATGAGTTTGGGAGTGTTCCTCCCTCTGCTATATTTTGGAAGAGTTTGAGAAGGATAGGTGTTAGCTCTGCTCTAAATGTTTGATAGAATTCACCTATGAAACCATCTGGTCCTGGACTTTTGTTTGTTGGAAGATTTTTAATCACAGTTTCAATTTCAGTGCTTGTGTTGGTCTGTTCATATTTTCTATTTCTTCCTGGTTCAGTCTCAGAAGGTTGTGCGTTTCTCAGAATTTGTCCATTTCTTCCAGGTTGTCCCTTTTATTGGCATAAACTTGCTTGTAGTAATCTCTCGTGATCCTTTGTATTTCTGCAGCGTCAGTTCTTACTTCTCCTTTTTCATTTCTAATTCTATTCATTTGGGTCTTCTCCCTTTTTTTCTTGATGAGTCTGGCTAATGGTTTATCAATGTCGTTTATCTTCTCAAAGAACCAGCTTTTATTTTTATTGATCTTTGCTATCGTTTCCTTCATTTCTTTTTCATTTATTTCTGATCTGATCTTTATGATTTCTTTCCTTCTGCTAACTTTGGGGGTTTTCTTGTTCTTCTTTCTCTGATTGCTTTAGGTGTAAGATTAGGTTGTTTATTTGAGATGTTTCTTGTTTCTTAAGGTAGGATTGTATTGCTATAAACTTCCCTCTTAGAACTGCTTTTGCTGCATCCCGTAGGTTTTGGGTCGTCGTGTCTTCATTGTCATTTGTTTCTAGGTATTTTTTGATTTCCTCTTTGATTTTTCAGTGATCTCTTGGTTATTTAGTAGTGTATTGTTTAGCCTCCATGTGTTTGTATTTTTTCCTGTAATCGATATCTAGTCTCATAGCGTTGTGGTCGGAAAAGATACTTGATGTGACTTCAGTTTTCTTAAATTTACCAAGGTTTGATTTGTGACCCAAGATATGATCTCTCCTGGAGAATGTTCCATGAGCACTTGAGAAGAAAGTGTATTCTGTTGTTTTTGGATGGAATCTCCTACAAATATCAATTATGTCCATCTTGTTTAATGTATCATTTAAAGCTTGTGTTTCCTTATTTATTTTCATTTTGGATGATCTGTCCATTTGTGAAAGTGGGGTGTTAAAATCCCCTACTATGATTGTGTTCCTGTCAATTTCCCCTTTTATGGCTGTTAGTCTTTGCCTTATGTATTGAAGTGCTCCTATGTTGGGTGCATTAATATTTACAGTTGTTATATCTTCTTCTTGGATTGATACCTTGATCATTATGTAGTGTCCTTCTTTGTCTCTTTTATAGTCTTTATTTTAAAGTCTATTTTGTCTGGTATGAGAATTGCTACTCCAGCTTTCTTTTGATTTCCATTTGCATGGAATATCTTTTTCCATCCCCTCACTTTCAGTCTGTATGTGTCCCTAGGTCTTAAGTGGGTCTTTTTTAGACAGCATATATATGGGTCTTGTTTTTGTATCCATTCAGCCAATCTATGTCTTTTGGTTGGAGCATTTAATCCATTTACATTTAAGGTAATTATCGATATGTATGTTCCTATTACCATCTCTTAATTGTTTGGGGTTTGTTATTGTAGGTCTTTTCCTTCTCTTGTGTTTCCTGCCTAGAGAAGTTCCTTTAGCATTTGTTGTAAAGCTGGTTTGGTGGTGCTGAATTCTCTTAGCTTTTGCTTGTCTGTAAAGCTTTTAATTTCTCCGTCAAATCTGAATGAGATCCTTGCTAGGTAGAGTAATCTTGGTTGTAGGTTTTCCCCTTTCATCACTTTGAATATGTCCCGCCACTCCCTTCTGGCTTGCAGAATTTCTGCTGAAAGATCAGCTGTTAACCTTATGGGGATTCCCTTGTATGTTATTTGTTGCTTTTCCCTTGCTGCTTTTAATATGTTTTCTTTGTATTTAATTTTTGATAGTTTGATTCATATGTGTCTTGGTGTTTTTCTCCTTGGATTTATCCGTTATGGGACTCTCTGCACTTCCTGGACTTGAATGACTATTTCCTTTCCCATATTAGGGAAGTTTTTAACTATAATCTCTTCAAATATTTTCTCAGTCCCTTTCTTTTTCTCTTTTTCTTCTGGGACCCCTACAATGTGAATGTTGGTGTGTTTAATGTTGTCCTAGAAGTCTCTGAGACTGTCCTCAATTCTTTTCATTCTTTTTTCTTTATTCTGCTCTGCAGTAGTTATTTCCACTATTTTATCTTCCAGGTCACTTATCCGTTCTTCTGCCTCAGTTATTCTGCTCTTGATTCCTTCTAGGGAATTTTTATTTTCATTTATTGTGTTGTTCATCATTGTTTGTTTGCTCTTTAGTTCTTCTACGTCCTTGTTAAAACGTTTCTTGTATTTTCTCCATTCTATTTCCAAGATTTTGGATCATCTTTACTATCATTACTCTGATGTCTTTTTCAGGTAGACTGCCTATTTCCTCTTCACTTGTTTGGTCTTGTGGGTTTTTACCTTGCTCCTTCGTCTGCTGTGTGTTTCCCTGTCTTCTCATTTTGCTTAACTTACTGTGTTTGGGGTCTCCTTTTCGCTGGCTGCAGGTTCATAGTTCCCGTTGTTTTTGGTGTCTGCCCCCGGTGCCTAAGGTTGGTCCAGTGGGTTGTGTAGGCTTCCTGGTGGAGGGCACTGGTGCCTGTGTTCTGAGGGGTGAGCCTGGATCTTGTCTTTCTGATGGGCAGGACCGCATCCGGTGGTGTGTTTTCGGGTGCCTGGGACCTTAGTATGATTTTAGGCAACCTCTCTGCTACTGGAGTTGTGTTCCTGTCTTGGTAGTTGTTTGGCATAGGGTGTCCAGCACTGTAGCTTTCTGGTCATTGAGTGGAGTTGGGTCTTAGCGTTGAGATGGAGGTCTCTGTGAGAGCTTTTGCCATTTGATATTATGTGGAGCTGGGAGGTCTCTGGTGGACCAGTGTCCTGAACTCAGCTATCCCACCTCAGAGGCACAGGCCTGGTACCTGGCTGGTGCACCAAGACCCTGCCAGCCACATGGCTCAGAAGAAAAGGGAGAGAAAAAGAAAGAACGAAAGAAGAAAATAAAATAAAATAAAGTTATTAAAATAAAAAACAAATCATTAAAAATAAATTTAAAAGTAGTTTTTAAAAAAAGAAAGAAAGAAGAGAGCAACCAAACCAAAAAACAAATCCACCAATTATAACAAGTGCTAAAAACTATACTAAAAAAAAAAGAAGTGGACAGACAAAACCCTAGGACAAATGGTAAATGCAAAGCCATACAGACAAACTCATACAAAGAAGCATACGCATACACACTCACAAAAAGAGAAAAAGGAAATATATATATATATTTTTTTTTAAAAAAAGGAAGAGAGCAACCAAATCAATAAGCAAATCTACCAATGATAATAAACTCTAAATACTAAACTTAGATAAACATAAAACAGAAACAAATTAGATGCAGAAAGCAAACCCGAAGTCTACAGTTGCTCCCAAAGTGCACTGCCTCAGTTTTGGGATGATTCGTTGTCTATTCATGTATTCCACAGATGCAGGTACATCAAGTTGATTGTGGAGCTTTAATCCGCTGCTCCTGAGGCTGCTGGGAGAGATTTCCCTTTCTCTTCTTTGTTCGCACAGCTCCTGGGGTTCAGCTTTGGATTTGGCCCCACCTCTGCATGTAGGTCACCCTCTGGCATCTGTTCCCCACCCAGACAGGATGGGGTTAAAGGAGCAGCTGCTTCGGGGACTCTGACTCACTCAGGCCAGGGGAGGGAGGGGTACGGAATGCAGGGCGGGCCTGGGGCGGCAGAGGCCAGCAAGATGTTGCACCAGCCTGAGGCGCGCCGTGCGTTCTCCCGGGGAAGTTGTCCCTGGTTCATGGGACCCAGGCAGTGGTGGGCTGCACAGGCTCCCGGGGGGGGGGGGGGAGGTGTGGATAGTGACCTGTGCTCGCACACAGGCTTCTTGGTGGCTGCAGTAGCAGCCTTAGCGTCTCATGCCTGTCTCTGGTGTCCGCGCTGATAGGCGCGGCTCGCACCTGTCTCTGGAGTTCATTTAGGCGGTGCTCTTAATCCCCTCTCCTCGCGCACCAGGAAGCAAAGAGGGAAGAAAAAGTCTCTTGCCTCTTAGGCAGGTCCAGACTTTTTCCCCGGACTCCCTCCCGGCTAGCTGTGGTGCACTAACCCCCTGCAGGCCGTGTTCACGCCGCCAACCCCAGTCCTCTCCCTGGGATCTGACCTCCAAAGCCAGAGCCTCAGCTCCCAGCCCCCACCTACCCCCGTGGGTGAGCAGACAAGCCTCTCGGGCTGGTGAGTGCCGGTCGGCACCGATCCTCTGTGTGGGAATCTCTCCACTTTCTCCTCTGCACCCCCGTTGCTGGGCTCTCCTCCACGGCTCCGAAGCTTTCCCCCTCCGCCACCCACAGTCTCCACCCACGAAGGGGCTCCTAGTATGTGGAAACCTTTCCTCCTTCACGGCTCCCTCTCAGAGGTGCAGGTCCTATCCCTATTTTTTTTCTCTGTTTTTTCTTTTTTCTTTTGCCCTACCCAGGTACGTGGGGAGTTTCTTGCCTTTTGGGAGGTCTGAGGCCTTCTGCCAGCGTTCAGTAGGTGTTCTGTAGGAGTTGTTCCACATGTAGGTGTATTTCTGATGTATCTGTGGGGAGGAAGGTGATCTCCACGTGTTACTCCTCCACCATCTTGCAGGCCTGCTAATGACATCATCTTGATATATAAGTAGGTTTATTTGTTTCCATTTGTTTTCAATTAATTTATTTTTTCTTAATTTTGTTTTGTAATTATGGGAAACATTACATGGTTCAAAAACAAACTGAATAACAATGTACATTCACAGAATTCTTCCTTTACTTCTCTCTTCTCCATCCTGTTTCCTCCCTCCCCCTGTTGGTAACAATTTTCAAAATTTAGTTTATTTTTCTTTTTAAAATGTAAGTAAATGTGGATATACATATTCATATCTCCACCTTTATTACATAAAAGTTAGGATCGTATCATCCTCTTCTGTACCTTGCTCTGTTTTGTTTAACAATTTAACCTGGAGATTATTCTATTCAGTATATAGAGTGTGTCCTCATTCCTTATCACAGGGGCATAGTGTTCCATTGTGTGGACTTACCCTTGTGTATTCAACTGGTCTTCTATTGATGGGCATTTGGGTTGTTTTTAGCCTTTTGCTTTTAAAATAATACTGCAGTAATTAGCCACATGCATGTATCATTTTGAATTTTTTGTATGAGACCATTGAAATGCATGAATTAACCGACTTCAAGCCCACCTAACACATTGTATATATTCCTTGTTTGATAAGATGACCCCTCACCAAAAAACTGATGCAAAGAGTTCATTCCATAATTAGGATGATGTTTGTGGTTCATCATAAAAAATCATAATTGTGTTTGTTAATCTCACAGTTACACAAACATACACTCATGGTAGTGAATGTACACACAGCACTGTAATGGTGGTGAATATAAGTGGTCCCTGGTTGTTCCTTTTTCTTTAGCTCTAAAGCTGAAGGTTGGTGTCATGCCACCAACTGCCTTAATAGATTGAGTCTAAGCATGAGCTTCATAGCAACCCTATTTGGACCATTGTATAGAGCCAGCAGTTGTTTGTTTTTTTTCTTACCATGATGTCCCACATGACAGCAGAGGTGATCCCAGGGTATAAAACTCTTCTTCAAAATGACAGTAATGTCCTTAAATGGTAGGCAAACCATCAGAAACTGGGAAGAGGCAAAGAATTGTTCCCTACAGTTTTCAGAGGAAGGATGGCCCTGCTGGTATCTTGAGTCAGGCTTCTAGACTCTAGAACTGTGAAGAAATAAATTTCTGTTGTTTTAAGCCTAAATAAATAATGACAGTAGTATCCTTGACAGTTGAGGAAGAGGAGGTTATGTCATTGTAAAGTGGATACATTGTGACCCTGAGTTCATGAGCCCGGATTCAAATCTTCGCTCTACCACTTAGGAGCTCTTAAATCTTGGGTAGGAGAGGATGTGAAAACCACAGATAATCTTAGAAGGGTATGACCCTCATACCTGACTTGGCATACCTCAGATCTACTACCACTGCAGCTCTCTGTAAATAAAACCTTTGCATGTTGCCCAGGCTTGGTGGAATACCTGGACTTCCCCTACGTATATTCAAAGGGCGTGTATGACAGGTACATGGTGAGGGGCGAAGAGAAGTTTGGTCCTTACTGTTTTCAAATGTAGTAGCTCCTAGAAAAACCAACTGAAACTATGTCTGCTTCAAAGTAGACATAGATTAAAGGTCACTAAGAATCCCAGTGCCCCCTCAGCATCATCTGTGAACTTCCTGTATTTCTCAGGGTAGATGATAGAAGCTTTATATTCCCTGAGGAGACACCACACTTACCCAGGGCTTTGAAAAAGCTCACAACATTTATTTGTAAAAAGAACATCCCAGATATTACGCTCCCATTTTGCTACAAACCACAGGTATAGATATAACCTAGGGTACTAGTAATTTTGGAAGAAAGATACAGAAGTTACTGGAGGACAAATGATCCAGAATCTAGATTCAGCTATTAGAGAAGAATGAGTTCATGTGATAAACAAGTCGCTTTGGCTTTTTTTTTTTTTCCATCAGTTGGATCAAGTTGCACCATCTCAAAAACCAGTTGCCAAGCAACAGATAAAGTTTCCAGTGGACTGTGAAAGATCCAGCTTAGTAAATCTTTTAGCTAAAAGCTCTTCCTTTGGAAATTACGCTCCCCAACATTCCCCAGGTATATAACCTGTAAAGGTGAAGATTTTTAGCTCCACATTTTCTTGTCTGAAGTACAAATTCCAGCTGGACACTGATATGATGTTATGGTTGGCATTTCATTAGCCTTTAAAATGAACTCAAAGCAGAGACCCAGCAGGAAGGTAGGTGGGCTGGTTTCCCAGGTGCTTTCCATGGGTCAGGTTCTGGTGGAAGAGGAGACTCTAGAGGTAAGTCAGGATCAAAAGTAGCCTATGGATTAGTGAAGACAAAGGTCACCAGATTGGAATCCCAGCTCAGTTACTTACCAGCTCTGGACCTTAAGCAAGACTTTTTAATCTCTCTGAGTCTCAGATATCTCATCCGCAAAATAGCAATATTAATAACAGAATGTGCCCTACAAGGTTGTTGAAAGAAATGAATGAGAAAATGCACATAAAGTGCTTAGCAGGATGCCCAGAATACAAAAACCACTCAACACGGGCTCATAGGTATTATTTTCACACTCCAGACACTTTCCTCTCTTGCTTATCCTGGCCCATTGCTTCTAGCCTATGAGCCTCCTCCTTCTGAAGTCCATATTCAGGTCATTGCACATCGACCTTTGCCCAACGTTTGATCAAATGTTTAGTGTAGAAGAAAGAGCAAACCGTTTGGAATCATGAGACCTGGGTTCAAATCTCAGCTTCACCTCATAGTCACCCTATGACCTTGGAAAGGGATGGAGCTAAATGCATGCAGATGGGGCACTAACCATCAAGGCTGTGAATGGACCACAGAAGCCCATGTGGATACCAAAGAGGGATACAGGGAGGAGTTGCTGTGGCTCTGAGCCTGTATAGTAACAGTCAGATGGGCCAGGGCCCCGGCATCTTGCTCAGATTCTTATCAGTTTAACAGTGGCCACGGGCATCTCTGGATTAATGGAAGTCTTTCAGCAGCAACCAGATGCATACCCTTGGTAGTAAGGCATCCATCTTCCCTGCCGCTAACCTCTTTATTTAGCCAAACTTACTTCCTCTGCTCATAGTTGGAAGGAGAGAAGCTTGCTTACACTTAATTATTTACTTATTTACATTTAGGGCAAAGTACTTCATTCGTCATATCAGAACACACTTTTTACTAGCTCTATCATTAAATTATATAAGTTCTTGGGAAAGCTCTCTGGCTCTCAGTTTCCTCATCTTTAAAACACACATCTTGAATGGATAGAGAAGATGTGGTACATATATACAATGGAATACTACTCAGCCATAAAAAAGAACGAAATAATGCCATCTGCAGCAACATGGATGCAACTAGAGATTATCATACTAAGTGAAGTCAGAAAGAGAAAGACAAATACCATATGATATCACTTGTATTTGGAATCTAAAATATGGCACAAATAAACCTATCTACAAAACAGAAACAGACTCATAGACATAGAGAACAGATTTATGGTTGCCAAGGGGGAGTGGGAGAGGGAGAGCGATGGACTGGGAGTTTGGGGTTGGTAGAGGCAAACTATTACATTTAGAATGGATAAACAAGGTCCTACTGTAGAGCACAGGGAACTATATTCAATTTCCTGTGATAAACCATAATGGAAAAGAATATTAAAAAACAATGTATATATGTGTTAAAAAAATACAACAGATATTTTTAATTAAATAAATAAACGAATAAATAAATAAAACAGGCATCTTCACATTACCCTATTGCTTCCTGCAGTTGCTACCCCCATAATACCCTAGAGTACTCTTGCTGTGCTTTCAGTTACCCGGTTAATAACCTTATGCAATTAGTCATTTTCTATGGGATGAGCAATTGCAGTAGCTCGTTAAAGTAAGTTACTAGATTCTAAAGTGTGCTACAAGTCTTAGACATTTTCTGCAATAATGCTTGATCGACTTCCCTGTCCCTCTCCACTCTGCATATGCTACACATAACTCCTCCTTTTCCTCCACCACCTGCACCTTCTACCCTGGACTCCACAGTTCAGACGTCAGAGTTCTCGAAAACCTGGTCCCATTCTTACTGTCAAATCTTGTAGCCCATTGAGAGGGACATCTAGAAAAGCTGCAAGGTATTTGTTATTCTTCATCAGTGAGCTAACTCAATCAGATTACCACCTGGTTGAGTGAAAGGAACACAGGGTTAGAGACCAATCTCATTTGCTCCTTACCAGCTGTAGGGTCTTGTGCAAATCTGGCAGGCGGACTCTAAGATGGCCCCAATGATCCCCTTTGCTGGTATTCACACTCTTGTGTAATTCCCTCCTCTTGAGTGTGGGGTGAACATAGTGACTTGCTGCTAACAAGTTGGATGTAAAAAACTTGATGGGGTGACACTTACATGATCAGGTAATAAGAGATTGTGGCTTCTCTCTTGCTATTTGATTCTCCCAGCTTGCATGTGTGTAAGCAAGCTGCCGCATTGGAGAGGCCCATGTGTCAAGGAATTGAGGGCAGCTTCTCCCAACAGCCGGGAACCGAGGCCCTCAATCCAATAACCCATGAGGAAGTGAATCCTGTGAACATCTACACAAATCCTTCCCTAGCTGAGTCCAGGGGTGATTACAGCCCAGCCAGTGCCTTAATTGCAGCCTGTGAGAGACCCAGAAGTAGTGGACCCAGTTAAGCTTCACCCAGATTCCTGATTCACAGGAACTGAACTGAGATAATAATTGTGTATTAAGTCAGTAAATATTGGGTAAACTCTTTATTACACAGCAATACATAACTAATAAAGCAAGTGAGTTCACTTCTCTGAATCTTAGTCTCCCCATCTGTAAACTGGGTTCAAAAAATGCCATTCTTATAGAGTGGTTGTGAGGATTCATGAGAAAATGTTCATTAAAGTTCTCCAAACATATTAGAGTCTCCATACAAAGTAATTTATTCCCTCTGCCTCCATCCCCTAAAGCTTAGTTAAGATTCAGTACGTTGAGAACGTGAATGTTTTGATTAGCGTGAAAAAAAGGGGAAGGAAAGAATTCTGAATGAGAGCACTCTGGGAAACAGGAAAAGTCTAGCTCTTGTTACTCCACAAAATAAAGAGAACTTAGAAGGGCAGAAGAGTCCAGCAGGTCAGGAAACAGAAGCTCTTGCTCTTCCACTTTCCTCCTGTTCCACACACTTGCCAGGTGCTAGAATTATGCCATATTCTATACACAGTATGGGTTTAAGGCACTTCTGTGTCTGGTTTGACACATAACCATCAATTACAGTATTATTGCCCTGTAACAAGTGGTCTGAGTTCCAAAAGCCGACTTACTATTAAAACATGTTTTTAAACAAAAACTTTAGCTTTGTCACTCTTTCCAAAGTTAGGGGCTTGAATTAGTCAATGAAGAAAGATCTTGGGAAAATATCGAAACCAAAATAGAAAATGGAACTAGAAAACAGTCAAGTAACTAGAGAGTGAATTTCCATGTGGGAAAAGCCAAAGCTATAGTTGAGTACAGGAAATCTGAGAAGGGGAGGGTAGATGAAGTCATCGGAATAAAGGAGGTTGAGGGAAAGGAAGAGAAGAGAGAAAATCAGCTGCGTAGGCAGTTCTCAGAATGAAAATCATACAGGGCCCTTCCTGTTTTGGAATAAGGATCACAGAACTTACTTTATCAGGAGTAACGGTAAGATGGGTAAGATCAGCGAGAAATAGAGGATGTAGCTATTTAAGCCTCAGTCACTACCATCCGTAGGCTGGGGACAGAGGTGTGGTGGGGTTGCTGTGGAAGCGGGAGGGGATTGGCCTTCCCTACGTCATCTTCAAACCACCCGTTGTTCTGTCCAGTACGAGAGAAACTCGAGCTCTGCTTTTAGGCTTTTGGTTATTACACAATGTAATAACTTTTTAGCAGACCTCAGTTCTCTCGAGAGTTCTACTGTGAGGGCTGAGGTCAGTTGCCTATTAGATAAGCCTATTTCTTTTGAGGGTTGGAAAGCTGTCATCTTTATGCTTCAGTTATTCCCTGAGACTCACTTTCTCACACTTTGATCCTTATCTTGTAAAATGGAAAGAAAGAAATTTGGATCCAATCCACCACTTCTTTTGCTTACTCCTTACTAGAGTTTTCACTGACAGTTTTGATAAATTCAAAATGATGCAGAAGTAAGATATTCCTTATAGCCTAAATGCTAGTTACATTTATAATGTCATGTTTCTAATCATACATAGGAAATGTCACTTTCCTTAAAATATAAAATCTTGATTTAAGCAGGCTGGCTTAAAACCTTTATTACTCTGGGGCTTCCCTGGTGGCGCAGTGGTTGAGAGTCCGCCTGCCGATGCAGGGGACACGGGTTCGTGCCCCGGTCCGGGAAGATCCCACATGCCGCGGAGCGGCTGGGCCCGTGAGCCATGGCCGCTGAGCCTGCGCGTCTGGAGCCTGTGCTCCGCAACGGGAGAGGCCACAACAGTGAGAGGCCTGCGTACTGCAAAAAAAGAAAGAAAAAAAAAAACCTTTATTACTCTGGAAAGGAGGTAAATCAAGAATTTGTTCACCTACCCATAAGCAGAATAGTTGGCATTAAGAAGAGAGGGGCGGGACTTCCCTGGTGGCGCAGTGGTTAAGAATCCACCTGCCAATGCAGGGGACACATGTTCGAACCCTGGTTCAGGAAGATCCCACATGCTGTGGAGCAACTAAGCCCGTGCGCCACAACTACTGAGCCTGTGCTCTAGAGCCCGCGAGCCACAGCTACTGAGCCCACGTGCCACAACTATTGAAGCCTGCGCGCCTAGAGCCCGTGCTCTGCAACAAGAGAAGCTACCGCAATGAGAAGCCTGTGCACCGCAACAAAGTGTAGCCCCCGCTTGTCGCAACTAGAGAAAGCCCACGCGCAACAAAGACCCAATGCAGCCAAATAAAAATAAATTTTTTAGAAAAAGACAGGGGCTTTTACAAAAAGGAAGTACAGTGTTCATTAATGATGCTCATGTGCCCCCCTCCCCTCAACAAGTTTTTTCCACTCAGATCCTTCATTTCTATATTAAATAGCATCAGTTATGGCAGTGAGCAAGGTTGAGGGCCCGATATGTCATTAATACAGAACAGAAGTTGGCAAACTACAGCCCACTAGATTTGACCACAGAGAAGTCATTGGTGACCTTGGCTAAAGAGCACTGTCAGTGGGATGGAGAAATGGGTAGAACCAAGCATGGGCGGACAGGGGCTTGCACAAACACTACTGGGAAAGGAAGAGAAAGATAGTGCTGGGTCATATAGCTTTTCAAAGTCTCATTTTTCTAAACTGAAAATGAGGATAACAGTTAATCTCACCCCTCTAGGTTGATAATTAATGAGATAATAAATGTAAATGTGATTAGCAGACCATTAGTAAGATACTTAATATATTATCCCTTCAATTATTTCTCCTCTGCCATTACCTCTCGCCTTTCTTTCTGGAACTCTATTAAGATATATGTTGGAATTTTTCCTGTTATCATTCATGTGCCTTAATCTTTTCAAGTTTTTGAACTCCTTATCACTCTATATTTAGTGCTATTTTTTTTCTAATCTGCCTTCCAGTTCACTAATTTCTTCTTCATCTGGGCCAAGTCTGCTATTTAAAACTTTCAATGGTTTTCTTTAATTCAACAATAGTACTTCTTATTTCTTAACATTCCATTGTGGTTTTTTTAACATCTTCATTGGAGTATAATTGCTTTACAATAGTGTGTTAGCTTCTGCTTTATAACAAAGTGAATCAGCTGTACGTATACATATGTCCCCATATCACCTCTCTCTTGCGTCTCCCCCCCATCCTCCCTATCCCACCTGCATTCTTGTTCAAGGGCATGAGCTTTTTTTTTTTTTAATCTTGTTTATTCTTTTGAGTTTAGTTTTTATTCCCCCTTTTCCCTCTAAATTATTTTTAAATACACTTTTAAAAAATAGGCTCTTCAGCTGGATTCTTTATCTCAAGTTCTATGGTTGTGAATTCTTCTGTGCTTTGTGTCCTTTGACTCTTCCTCAAAGTGAGTCATTTCTTCATGTGGTTTGCGAATTTTTACTGTGAGATCATCTTCAGGATTTCCCCCACTCTGATAAGTATCACAGCCACATTAAATTGTGGAAGTGTTACAACAGAACAATTTTAAATTGTTTCTATTAAATCACTCAAGGAGTTTCATCAATTCCTGATGAATTTTTATGTTAATTTCACAGCTTGGAGAAATCCTGCACTGAGTCAGTAGTGTAAATTTAGACTCCACACCCAAGCATAATGTTGGCCTGAGGCTTCAGTTTCACGCAAGAATGTTTTTTCATCTTGCCCCCTAATAAAGGCAAGAAAAGCAAGCTTCCTTGTGCATATCTGGAACAATGGGCAGAATGTTTCTAGGTCCTCCTTTACGAAGGGACCACACTTCCATGTCCAGGACTTATGTAGAGGTATTAGTTCCAGCATCTCCCCTCTGCATTGTGTGGGCCTAAGATTATATAGTCTGTTATTATGTGGGCATTAAAATCTCAGGCCCCGCTTTGGTTATCTGCTGCTGTGTAACAAACTACTCTGAAACTTAGTGGCTTAAAACAAAACAACCAATTATTACCTCTCATGAATCTATAGGTTGAGCTCAGCTGGGCAATTTTTCTACTCCATGAGGTTATCAGCTGAGCTCCAGTCATCTGGAGGGTTTCCTGGAGATGAAACATTCAAGTTGCGTCGCTCATATGACTTGCAGGTTGTTGCTCGCTGGTGGCTGGGGGCTCAGTTGGGGCTTTTGGATAGGATACATTGGTATTCCTCCATATGACCACTCAATGAGGCTTGCTTGAGCTTCACACAGCAAAGCACCTGAATTCCAAGAGGAGAAGGTTGAAGCTGTAGATTTCTTCAGTCATGGCCTTGAATATTACACAGCATTGTTTCTGTCTCATTTTATTGGTCAAAGCAATTAATAGGCCAGCCTAGGTACAAATGGAATTTTTTCTTGATAGAAAAGGTGGCAAAGAATTTGTGGCCATCTTTAATTCACCTCTTATGCTATCCCACTAGGGCCTATATCGGATCCATTTCCCTCAAACCCCTCTGATCTCCCACTCATAAAATTCCACTATGAATTTACATTCCTTCTTTGTTTTTAGCAACTGAAGATTATTCTTATTTTTCCTTTTGAACTCAACTGAGTACTTAATTGTTTTTTTCATTTTAATGTAGTCCTCATTTCTGAATTTTTAGTTGGAGGGTAGTCTTGTCAGCTATCCTGCCAGAACTTCCTATTTCTTTTGTGTACTCCAACATTTAGGACACTGAGATATGTTTGTTAAACAAAACCAACTCGCAGTTATTATTTTTCATAAGGTAACAAGATTTTTCTGCTGTGCCAATTAGGAATTTCTGCTACAGAGAAGAAAGATATAACATTTGTACATGTGCCCTGTGGCAGTACAGGCACACAATTTGCTTGATCTCTCTCTTTCTTCTATCTGGAAAATATTGCTCCTAAGTTGTTCATTGTCTACTAGCAAGAGCAAGGCTCTCTCCAACAATGGTGCAGTAATTTGTCTCTCATTATTAGAATTAGTTATTAGAATTCGGTCAAAAAGAAGCTCATTTCAGCCCAGTGGTCATGCAGAATCAAAAATCACCAGAGAAAACCAACACTGTGAGTTCAGCCTTATAGCTGCTGAGTGATAAAGCACTGAAGTGGAACCAAGAATTCATCCTGTTTCTGTTCCCATCCAAACTCTCATGTTTCTTTTAACGGCTAAGGCTTCCAAAAAGATGCATTTGGCTATGGAGTATTGCTTTGGCGCTCCTTTTAATTCCAGGCTTGTACACATGTCCATTTACTGTGGTTCGTTTCATTTCTAAATGAAATGAAATTTGCATTTATATAGCCCCTAACATACCACATGGGATACTAAAAAGCCCTTCACAGCAGAAACAATTCACAAGCTTAGAGCTGAAGCTCCTGCAGCAGGCAGATCCATCTTCAGAGTCTTAGGCCACCTAATGCTACCTGCTCTGAGTGCTCAGTGGGTTAGGAATAAGGCAGGGATGCAAAGTTTTATTTCCTTTTTACCAGCTTTATTAAGATATAGTTGACATATAACATATGTAAGTTTAAGGCATACGACATGATGGTTCAATACACGTATACAATGCAAAATGATTACAATAAGGTTAGTTAACGTCTCCATCCTCAATACTTACCACTTTTTATGGTGAGAACATTTAAGATCTCCTCTTAGTAACTTTCAAGTATATAATACAGTACTGATAACTATAGTCACCGTGCTGTACGTTAGCTCCCCTTAACTTATTCATCTTATAACTGGAAGTTCGTCCACAAATATATGGAATCTAAAAAAGTCAAAATTATAGAAACAGAGAATAGATTGTTGGTTATCAGGGCTAGAGCAGTGGGGAAAATGAGGAGATATTGGCCAAAGAGTACAAACTTCCATTCTATGTATATTATATAATATGATATTACCAAATAGCCAAAATGTTTGGTTTTTTTTGCGGTACGCGGGCCTCTCACTGTTGTGGCCTCTCCCGTTGCGGAGCACGGGCTCCGGACACGCAGACTCAGCGGCCATGGCTCACGGGCCCAGCCGCTCTGCGGCATGTGGGATCCTCCTGGACCGGGGCACGAAGCCGTGTCCCCTGCATTAGCAGGTGGACTCTCAACCAGTGCGCCACCAGGGAAGCCCAGCCAAAATGTTTTAAAAAGAGAAAGATGTGATAATAAGAAACCTGCTTCCCTAGGTGTTGGTAGCAAATGATACAATGTGTGTAGAAGGGCTTTAATAATAGTAAAAAGATACACGTGTATATATTTAATTATTAATGTTGGTGGCAGATTCAGAATTAGAATCAAGGTCTCTGGGGACTTCCCTGGGGGTCCAGTGGTAAAGAATCCACCTTCCAATGCAGGGGACGCAGGTTCAATCCCTGGTTGGGGAACTAAGATCCCACATGACACGGGGCAACTAAGCCCGTGTGCTGCAACTACTGAGCCCGCGCACCTCAACTAGAGAACCCACGTGCTGCAAACTACAGAGCCCACACACTCTGGAGCCCACGCGCCACAACTGGAGAGAGAAAACCTACACACGACAACTAGAGAGAAGCCCACACGCTGCAACTAAGACCCAACACAGCCAGAAACAATAAATAAATTAATTAATTAAATTTAAAAAAAAGAATAAAGTTCTCTGACTTGATCTGGTGCACTTTTCACTTTGCCTCACTACCTCTGTTTTGCATACTGATGATATATACAAACAAGGAAATCAAACCATATAAAGAATGGATACCTCAGTGTAACTTGCATTTAATTGACAGGTTGTTGGATTGATCTGGGTGATCTCAGAAAATGGTCATTCCATTAGGTTTATACACATAATCTGAAATTCTCCCATAACTTGAAACAGTGATTTGTCTTCAGTTACATTAAAATAAAACTAACATTAAAGCTTACCTCAATTACCAGAATACATAGTTAATGTAGATCTCAGAGGTTGAATGACACCTTTCTGACTCCAGCACATAAGTTACCACATAAGATCTGATCTTAGTATTTTACTTTTATGGGTAGTTTGACATAAAAGTAGGGTGAACGTTTTTTTGTTTTTGCGGTATGCGGACCTCTCACTGCTGTGGCCTCTCCCGTTGCGGAGCACAGGCTCCAGACGCACAGGCTCAGCGGCCATGGCTCACGGGCCTAGCCGCTCCGCGGCAGGTGGGATCTTCCTGGACCGGGGCACAAACCCGTGTCCCCTGCATCGGCAGGCGGACTCTCAACCACTGCACCACCAGGGAAGCCCCTGTGAATGTATTTTTTAAGTTCAGCTATTTGAATTTCCTAATTTTTGATACTAAATTATATATATATATATACACACATATAATATATATGTTATACATGTACATACATACATACATACCCATACATAAATTCTGGCACCATTCTACTACGAGCATTCTGTCACCATTCAGCAACCACTTTCCATGCCCACTGATCTGCTTTCTAACTACCTCTAGAGAAATCCCTGATTAACCTAAGAAGTAGTTTTTTATAACATGAATATTTGGAAATTACTCAGGAAGCACCACATAACACATCTTGAAACCCACCAATTTATTGGGATGAAAAGCAAAGAAACTTTTAAAATAGAGCTTCATTATGGTATATATGCAATGGAATACTACTCAGCCATAAAAAAGAATGAAATCTTGCTATTTGCAACAACATGGATGGACCTTGAGGGTATTATGCTAAGTGAAATATGTCAAGAACAAAATCAATGAAGAAACCAAACCAAGCAAAAACAAACTTGTAAATAGATACAGAGAACAGGGTAGTGGTTACCAGAGAGGAAGGGGGGGCGTGAAATGGGTAAAGGGAATCAACTGTATGGTGATGGGTGGAAACTAAAGTTCTTGGTGGTGAGCACACTGTAGGGTGTACAGAAGTAGAAATATAATGTTGTATACGTGAAACTTATATAATGTTATAAGTTAATGTTATCTCGATAATTTTTTTAAAATAGAGCTTTAGTTCACCCAGAATTCAAGGACTTCTCAAACCATGAGATTATGAACTCCAATTTTTTTAATTGATTATTTTTTTTTTTTTTTGGCTGTGCTGGGTCTTCGCTGCTGCCAGTGGGCTTTCTCTAGTTGCAGCGAGCGGGGGCTACTCTTCATTGCATTGCATGGGCTTCTCATTGCGGTGGCTTCTCTTTGTTGCAGAGCATGGGCTCTGGGCAGGTGGGCTTCAGTAGTTGTGGTGCATGGGCTCAGTAGTTGTGGCGCACGGGCTTAGTTGCTCTGCGGCATGTGGAATCTTCCTGGACCAGGGCTCGAACCCGTGTCCCCTGCATTGGCAGACGGATTCTTAACCACTCTGCCCCCAGGGAAGTCCCTGAACTCCTATGAAAAATAGCAACCTATTTGTGGAACAGAGCTCAAATGAATTAGTAAGAATATATAAAGGGAGGAGAAAACATTTCTCTAGCAGCGTTTCATCCTTTGTTAGAATCTGGTACAGTGGAATAGTCATTATGGCCAAAAATTGACAGTAAATGTCACAAAAGCCACAGTCTATTTCTAAATTGCCCCTAGCATCGATTCTTCCTAGCTAAGGAAGAAAATATCTATTTTTGAGTAGGTGGTAAAAAAAAAAAAAATCTAAATTAAAATACATGCATCTGGAAGACCCACTGTAATGACAAGTAAAAAGACATATGTGTTCTTTTACGCTCCCGCCCCCCCGCAACTTTTTTTAGCAAAATTTATGTTCTCTTATGGACAACTTTCGGAGGAATTTTCTCTCAGTTATGCTCTGGAGACCAAGAAGAAGTCACCAGGTTTCCCTTCCATATAATATCAGAATGAGTCAACAAGATGCTTTTGCAGAGAGCTGACATACGGGACGGGAAAAATTAAACATGTTTCTAAGAGGAAATTGTTATGAAAGCAATAATGAAAGTGAAACAAGATCTGCCACCAAGTTTACAAGTAGAAAAAATAATTACGTTTTTTAAAAAACAAAGCTCAGTAGCTTCCTAATCCAGAAAACCTCTCTAAGGCTGAAAAGGCATGTAGTTTGGCCACAGAATTACATTTGTTGGTCATTTTTTCTTTCATCCAGGTGCAGAAAATAATTCTCTGACCTCTTAGGTAATGGAAAAACCTTGCATCCAGTTGTGTGTGTGTGTGTGTGTGTAGATAGAGAAATACTGAGATGGAGGTAGAAACACATCCTTTTTCACTGTAATGCCAATTAGTTTAAACTCCACGAAGTTGGGAGTTACGTCTTGAGCATATTCATTTCTCCCCAAATTACACTCCTCCTCACCAGCACCTAACACAGCTCTTCACCACTCAATAGGCATTCAAAACATATTTGCAAGATGAATTTCATCTTGGACTATCTTGAACTACTGCTAGAGAACTACTTGTCTGAAGAGGACCTTGGCACACTGCTCAAGAGAGACACTCAGAGCAGCAGAGATGAAGCAGCCATTTAAACAAGTGTCTCAGGGGTTCTGGTTCAAGATCCCCCACCATAAATATCCAGGAGATTCAGATAAGGCTGCAGGTGTCTGGAGGGCCGTAGGTTGACTTACCGTGGCTCCTCACATAAGAAGATAATGTCTCTTAGAAAGTAACTCATCCCAAGGAAGCAAAGCTGATACTCAAGTACTCAAGTTTCACAGAAGGACAATGGTTCTGTATGAAAGGAGAGGGCACAGTTTTGAGTATGTGCTGCTCAAGTTGGTGTCCGACAAGTACTACATCGTGAGGGTTAGAATACAGGGCTTTGGGCTTACCTGGTGGTGCAGTGGTTAAGAATCTGCCTGCCAATGCACGGGACACGGGTTCGAGCCCTGGTCCGGGAAGACCCCACATGCTGCAGAGCAGCTAAGCCCGTGCACCCCAACTACTGAGCCTGTGCTCTAGAGCCCGTGAGCCACAACTACTGAGCCCATGTGCCACAACTACTGAAGCCCACGTGCCTAGAGCCCGTGCTCTGCAACAAGAGAAGCCACTGCAACGAGAAGCCCATGTACCGCAACAAAGAGTAGGCCCCACTCGCCACAGCTAGAGAAAGCCCTTGTGCAGCAACGAAGACCCAATGCAGCCAAAAAAATAAAAATAAATAAAATAAATACATTTATTAAAAAAGAAAAAAGAATCCAGGGCTTTGGGTGTGAACTCGAACTCTGCAATAAGTAGCTCTGTGACACTGAGCAGTTTGCTTAACCCCACTTAGCCTCAGTTTCTTTGGTTGTAAAATTGTGTCATCAATACTATGGAATTCTATTGGGTGAAAATTACCTAAGGGTGGCTTCTGGTTTCTGACAAGTTGACAAACCACCTCCAACAAAAGTAAGAGAAAGCCATGAACTGAAGAAGTAAAATTGTAAAACCTTAAGATGCGCTGATGGGATGAGGGCAAGTCTGTCGTAAATGAGTGAAGTAATGAGAAGGCAGCTTCCTGGAGTGGAAGGCAGCAGCTGCAGCAATGGACCAATGGATGGTAGGTTGAAGGACAACTTTCAAGTCCTCCTGTTGTTTTTCATTTCTTCCCATTACCTTGAGGCTATGATTGCTCATCCTACCACTAGAGAAATCCAAGCTGCCTGGGATCTGTGAGGGTGACACCAGAGAGCAAAGAAGTACTTCTGTGGTTAACAGCTAATGAAAACAGATGTAGGTTGGAAAGAGAAAAACAGAAACTCTACAGTGGAGAGCCCTGGCAGACAGATACTTAACCGAGTGATCAAGGTAGATATTATCAGTAATAAGTCACAGTTATATGATATATCCCTGATATGACAGAGTGAGAATAAAAATTTATCTCTGAGATATTTTTCCCCCAAACCCATAACCTCATCCTAATTTTGAGAAAACATCGGATGCACACAAAATTGAGGGACATTCTACTAAATATATGACCAATATTCTTCGAAACCGTCCATCATGAAAAACAATGAAAGTCTGAGAAACTCTCTCAGATCAGAGGGTGTGACAATGTGGCATCCTGGATTGGATAGTAGAACAGGAAAAAATGACATTAGTGGATAAACTGGTGAAATAAAGTCTGTAGTTAATATATTGAACCAATGTTAATTTCTTAGATTTGACAAATGTCCCATGGTTATGTTAGATGATAACATTCGGGGAAGCTGGATTAAGGATATATGGGAACTCTTCGTGCTATCTTTGCAGCTTTTCCGTAAATCTGAAATTATTTCAAATTTTAAAATATTTAAATAAAGCAGGTGCAGTTGACTCTGCTATCCTTAACAGTCACTCCTCCATAACCATGATCTACAAACCCCCAGGGCTGGAGGAGATTGCCTCATTCTTGTGCTGCTGCTTTCTAAGAGATTACTATTGAATTCTCAGCAAGAGGCATTGCCTGGTGGAGTTCATCAAAAGTGGTTTGTCAAGTTCTGTTTCTAGCAGTAATAGACTAGGTTGTTTTGGGCCTACCCTCCCACTGAGGACACCTGGCATACTAGACAAATATTTAACTGTCTTCTTCAAATCGCTGGCGAGCTACAAATGAAGTGAAGAATGACAAGTCTAAGGATGAAGAGAGAAGAAAAACTCATGAGAAATGAGCTTGGCATTTGGGTTTTATTTCTACTTGGGCCAGTGTTAAAATTCAAAAGGTAGTGGCTGAAAAGTTGTGAAACTGAGCAGATATTAGTCAAAAATTGGAGTTCGAGGCCTGCCAAAAAGGGGAGATTCTGATGAATACTACAGATTTTGCCGTTGTGACAGCAAAGGGCTACACTCTATGAGTAAAGGTAAACCAGAATTAAATCAACCCTCCTGAACTTAGAAGCCCAGGGAAATATCTCCAAAGAAGACATACAAATGGCCACCAGATATATGAAGAGATGCTCAACAGAACGAATCATCAGGGAAATGCAAATCAAAACCACAAAGAGATATCACCTCACACCTGTTTAAATGGCTATTATCAAAAAGACAAGAAATAACAAGTGTTGGCGAGGACGTGGAGAAAAGAGAGCCCTTGTTTACTATTGGTGGGAATGTAGATTGGTGCAGCCACTATGGAAAACAGTGTGGAGATTCCTCAAAAAGTTAACAACAGCACTACTATATGATCCAACAATCTCACTTCTGGGTGTATATACCTAAAGAAAATTAAATCAGTATCTCAAAGAGATATCTGCACTCCCGTGTTCATTGCAGCATTATTCACAATAGCCAAGTTATGGAGACAACCTAAGTGTCTGTCAGCAGATGAATGAATAAAGAAATATAATTCTATTATATATACCAAAGGGTATAAACTTTCATTTATAAGATGAATAAGTTCTAGAGATCTAATGTACAGGATGGTGGCTATAGTTAGTAATAATCTATACTTGAAATTTGCAAAGAGAGTAGATTTTAAGTGTTCTCACTGGGGAAAAAAAGCAACTGTGAGGTGATGGATATGAAAGTTAACTTGACTGTGGTAATCATTTCACAAGGTATACTTATATCAAGATACCACATTGTACACCTTAAATATATATAATTTTTGTCAATCACACCTGAATAAAGCTGGGGGGACAATGAGGTCTCAGCAAGACCACTAATTAAAGATTAACTTAGAAAAATCAGTAATATTTTCCTGTAACAGAAGTAACTAGAGGAGATTATAAAAATAATATGTCATTCATAATGGCAGTAAAATGTAAAAATGAATACACAAAACCTCAGTGGAGAAATTATTGAACCATATTACATGATGTGAAAGATCTGAATTTGTAGAGATATATTTCATGTTCTCGGCGGGGTCAAGTTAATATTGTGAAGAAGTCAGTTCTTCCCAAATAAATCTATAAATTCAACGTAATTTCTTTTTTCCTTTTTATTTATTTTATTTATTTTTGGCTGTGTTGGGTCTCTGTTGCTGTATGCGGGCTTTCTCTAGTTGCAGTGAGCGGGGGCTACTCTTTGTCGTGGTGCACAGGCTTCTCATTGCTGTGGCTTCTCTTGTTGCGGAGCACGGGCTCTAGGGAGCGCAGGCTTCAGTAGTTGTGGCACATGGGCTCTGTAGCTGTGGCTCGCGTGCTCCAGAGCACAGGCTCAATAGTTGTGGTGCATGGGCTTTGTTGCTCCGCGGCATGTGGGATCTTCCAGGACCAGGGCTCGAACCCGTGTCTCCTGCATTGGCAGGCGGATTCTTAACCACTGTGCCACCAGGGGAGCGCTCAACGTAATTTCTATCTAAATTACAGCTGAAATTTTTTTAGGAACTTGATAAAATTATTTTGAAATTTATGTGGAAGAATAAAAGTGCACAAATAGCTATTCAACTTTGAAAAAGAAGAGAAAGAGGAGGACTTAGTCTAGCTAAGATTTAAGGTATCCATAAATCCCATAGTAATAAATACAGTAAGACATTGGCAAAAACAAACAAACAAACAAGCAGGTAGACCAATGGAACCAAATAGAAAATCTAGAGACAAACCCACAAATGTATGAAACCTTAATATCTGAAAGTGTACCACAAATTAATAAAGGAAAGAAAGACTACTCTTTCTACAGCTTCAGGAAAAAATGGCTCATTATATAGAGAAATATAATGCTGTATTTCTACTATGCATCATATACAAATGGGAGCTCAAGCTTAATGAAATAATCAAGTGTGAAAAATTAAAATTATCAGAAAATAGAAGATAATGTAAGAGCATATCTTGATGATATATCTAGATGACGTAAGTAAGGGGAAGAGCTTCTTAAAATGACAGCACGAATTACAACACGAATTTGATTAATTTGACTTTGTCAAAATTGTTATGTTTAACAAGGAACACCATGAAGAAATCTGAGGAGATGAAAGATGAGTACAAGCTTTTAAAAGATCCTCGAAGGAAAACATGAGTAGGACTAAATTTCTTAGTTCAGATATCTTAAACCAGAATGGATTTCTCTACAACTACCCACTCTATTTATATCCCAAAGCTTGGACATTTGTCGAATACTTCAAAATGGCATCTGGGCTAAAGCCTTAATGTGAAATTCAATGACATTATGATTGTTTCTCTTTAATAGATTTTAAGAAGATCATTGGTAATTACAAGTAGAAGAGAGGGAACTTCAAAAATATCTAAACCTATCTTATCAATTGACAAAGAAAAATGAGCCTAAAGATATCATATGACTTCCCTAAAGTCACAGTCAGGTTTTTAATTTTGTCTTCTGATAGGAATTGTGAATGCAAAAACAAAGTCTGAACATCTGCATGTTCAGATTTTCATGTCTTAAAAAAATCATCCTGCATGGGATTTTGTAAATTTGCACAGCCACTTGGCAATCTTTAAGCAACTAAGGCCCTTTTAACATACCTTCAGAATAAACAAGAAATAAAAGGGAAATGAGTTACGTCTTAATACCTCCCTGCATATTTTCTGCAATAAATGAATAAAATCATCTCATTTAAATTTTAAAAGCTGCAGAGATGAATACAATAATTACTGTAATCACAAAGACCCAGGGGCTAAAAGAGAGTAGCAAACTTCACAGCACCCGAGGTGAGCCTGAGGAGGCACTTTTTCTGTAAATTCAGTGCGATTTCTACCGAAAGAGAGAATTTGCCTAAGAGACAACCTTTATAACCCTGAGAGCCAATCTGCTGAATGCCAAAAAAAAAAATGTTGAAACACCTCAGTAAATTTTCATCCAAATTTTGTAGATGGAATCAATTTTAGTGAGAATGCTCATAATACTCGAACATTCACAGTAAGAGAGTACCCTCTTAAGCTACGTGCCCCCCAAGTCCCTCACAACCATTTACAGACTGAGCTTAACCCCTAAAGACTCCACTTGAAGGCATCACTTGGGTCTTACTGTTAAATTATAGACCCAGTGGATCTGTAATTGGTATCTGCCGTCACATAAGTCCCTCTTATATAGCTTGTACTTTTCCACATGTGGTGGGTTGAACGTGACAGAAATTCAACTGTATAATCAACTCTAGACATAAATATTGCTCTAAGAGTAAAATTGCCTTATTATCAGGCACCAGAAAAAAATGTTTGCTGGTAGTATTTTCAAAAGATATAAAACATTTTTACTCTTCAAGAGAAAAGTTTTAGAAGTTAATGTTTAAAAGAATCGAAAAAGCTGGGAGATGCAATCATGGCAATGACATCTCTTCTGAATATATTCAAATTCTCACATAAAAATGACAGAATAATTAGAAAAAAATTTTAAACTCATAGACAATATTTTCAAACAAACTAACTGATAAGGTATCCCCAGGAAACCAAAAATACAAGTGAGTGTGGAAAAATCACTGATAACTCTGAGATCTGCATGATATCAGCTTATGGGAGAACGCAGGAAGAAGGATTGGTGTCTGAAGGACTAAAGAATGTCAGAGTAGCCAAGGTGTTCCCCTGAAATCAGGACAGGTGGAGTTGAGAACATCAGCTGAAACTTCAGGAGGTTGCCCAAAAGGAAATGAGGACAGGGACTACTGGTAATAACACAAAAGAGGCTAGAGCAGCTAAGACCCTATGGAATCTCAAATTTGACGTACCAGAGCTCTTTTCCAGGACAAGGTCCCACAGTTTAGAAAAACTGCTAGGAATGAAATCAACATTGAGCAGGATGGGGGCCACAGAGATTCAGGAAAGACAGGGTCCAGATAAAAGGAGGGTGAAGAATAGAACCAAGAAATTGCAAAAAGCAAACTACCGTGTTCTTGAACACTATGTGGAATCAGTACACAAGGGAGCTCTGTGAAGCTAGGAAAGCTATACTGAACCCCACCTTCTCCTAAAAAATTCAAGACAATTAATTTCATATAAAGATAAGCAACCAAAAGTTATCCAAGCCAAATGCCATAAAAAGTAAAGAAATGCCATGACAAAAATGAAAAAAAGCAATAAGGAGCCTACAGAATAATATGCCTATAGAAAATGTAATCATGCCAGAAAGATATACCCACAGAACAGGTCAAAACTTTCTAATTCAAGATGACATAAAGGGCTTTAGGAGAAAAGATAAAACACATGAAGAGAACAGAATTAGAAAAACACAGTACTAATGTTACAATTAAATGAATAATTTTAAATAAAAGAGAACTTTATTTCAAATATAAAGGCTGAATCAGAAGGAAATCAAGATGAATACATGCAAGATGAAATACCTTAAGTTGAAACAGAAGGTGAATAGGAAGAAATTTTTTTTACGAAAATGAATAAAGAGATAAAAAGGATTTGAGAGAAAGTGGCAGATATTGAAGAAAGAAAATTTAACATGGATAGTGGGAATTCCTGAAGAAAAAAACTAAACAAAAACAATAAATACTACAAACTATTATTTAAGAAAACTTTGCTACAATGATTTTGTGTGTGTGTGTGTGTGTGGTACGCGGGCCTCTCACTGTTGTGGCCTCTCCCGTTGCGGAGCACAGGCTCCGGACGCGCAGGCTCAGCGGCCATGGCTCACGGGCCCAGCCGCTCCGCGGCATGTGGGATCTTCCCGGACCGGGGCACGAACCCGCGTCCCCTGCATCGGCAGGCGGACTCTCAACCACTGCGCCACCAGGGAAGCCCCTACAATGATATTTTTTTAAGTTTTGGAACTACATGCTGAAAAAGCACACCACTTATCTGAGAATACTTGACCCAGAATGACCAACACATTTTAATAACTTTACTAGGCTTTAAACAAATTATTTAATCCTTTGGTCATGTAAGCAAAAAAAAAAGCCTGTGAATTATAATGAAAAATTAGCTTATTATCATATATTCAACATCAATGCTTTAAGCCAAAAGAAAAGAGAGTGACATATTTAAGATTCTCAAGGAAAGATGTGAGGCATGGATTTTATATCCAGCAAAATTGACTTTCCATTATAAAGGGCAAGAACAAGGAATATTGTCCCTGTGAGCCTGCCTGAGAAATCTACTAAACAGTAAACTTCAGATAATCAAAATAGCTAGAAGGATACTGACATAAGGACTGCTGGTGTGCCTTTGTGTATAGTCGATTGTACAGTGAAGACTGAATGAGTATTAGAAGGGAGAGAGTATTGTGTATAACATCTGTATGCTCAAATAGTTCAACTATTCAAAATTGGGATGGAGAGCAAAGGGAAAAACATAGGCAAAGACTGTTAGACTGTTTTTAGCAATTATTTTGGTGGTCGAGTATTAGTATTGTTATTTTGAGACTTTTGTGTAAGAAATCTGGGGTAAAGAAAATAAACAGTTATGGGACATTCTATTCTATAATTTCTTGTGTCCTTGAGAACCAAGATTCTCTGTGTAGAAGAAAGGAGACAAGATATAACACAAGACAGATTAAGCAAAAAAAAAGAATGTATTCCTGCATTTGAAATGAAAATATCAGTAAGACTTGATGAAATATTTTTCTCTTTTTAAAAAAAAACTTGCATAAATGCATGTACTTCCTAGCTCTGTCCACTGAAGAAGCTTAGAAACAATGACCAACCCAATGCAATGGCACCCAACTGTGGTCCTAAAATATTTCCCAATAAAAGAAACCAGGGCCATCTGGAGACCTGGATGATTCCAGGTCTGAGAGTGGAAATGTACAGGATGATTTGGGAATATTTTATTAAACCAGATACTGAGACAGCTATCAAAAACTGTAAGGGTCAAGGCAAAAGAACTTAGGCGCTAACTTGAGGAAGCTCCCACAGCCAAAAATGGGACAATTTGAGTTTCAAAAGAATAATAATTGCAACTAATTGAAACCCATCAAATATCTTTAAACCCATGACCATATAGTATTTTTAAAGTAATCTGTCACCTTTGAATAATGGGGTTGATAGCCAATTCATTGCCTTGAAATTGCATTTGTAAAGCACAAAAGAATAAAGCATTTATCCTACCTTTCCTATGTGAACTTTACCACTATGTAACCGAAGAGTCGATGATAATTATCTCTTCCTAAAAGTATTCAGATTAATAAATGAAAAATAGATAACAAATTAGAATAGCACCTTTTTGCAACCTCACTGAAATTAATGGATCTAACCATCGGGAAACAGTAGCTGTTAATATCATGAAAACACAGAAAAAAGCCATGTGTCTCCTGAAGAAAGACCACACCATCCTCTTTGCCTTTGTCAAAGGACTCAACCTGAATCTGATCAAACTTCTGGATCCATATGCCAGTTTGTAGGAAATATAATGGATGGAAAAACATATTGACCCATGCCGCAAATATGTCATCAGCAAAATCCAGAATGTGTGAAATTCTATATGTCAAAAGACGTAAATTATAGGAAAAGAAGAAGGGGATTGAGGGGGGACCTGTAAAATAAGAGACTTTAAAAACATATTATATTTAATTTTTTATTGAAGTATAGTTGATTTACAATATTAGTTTCAGGTGTACAATGTACAATGATTCAATATTTTTATAGATTATACTCCATTTAGTTATTTTAAAATATTGGCTATATTCCCTGTGCTGTACAATATATTCTTTTAGCTTATTTATTTTATACATAGAGGTTTGTACCCTATCCCTATCTTGCCCCTCCCCTCTTCCCTCTCTCCACTGGTAACCACTCGTTTGATCTCTACATATATGAGTATGTTTCTCTTTTGTTATATTCATTCATTTTATTTTTTAGATTCTACATATAAATGATAACATACAGTATTTGTCTTTCTCTGTCTGCGTTATTTCACTAAGCGTAATACCCTCCACGTCCATCCATGTTGTTGCAAATAGCAAAATTTCATTCCTTTTTTGGCTGAGTAATGTTCCATTTTATGTTTCAATATATACCATATCTTCTGTTGATGTACATTTAGGTTGCTTCCATATCTTGGCTACTGTAAATAATACTGCTGTGAATATTGGGGTGTATGTGTCTTTTCAAATTAGTGCTTTTGTTTTCTTTGGATATATATACCCAGGAGTGGAACTGCTGGATCATATGGTAATTCTATTTTTAGTTTTTAGCGGAACCTCCATACTGTTTTCCATAGTGACTGAACCAATTTACATTCCCACCAACAGTGTACTAGGGTTCCCTTTTCTCCACATCCTTGCTAACATTTGTTATTTGTAGACTTTTTGATGATAGCCATTCTGACAGGTGCAAGGTGATATCTCATTGTGGGTTTGATTTGCATTTCCATGATGATTAGCAACGTTGAGCATCTTTTCATATGCCGGTTGGCCATCTGTATGTCTTTGGGGAAATATGTATACAGTTCTTTTGCCCATTTTAAAAAATAAATTTATTTATTTATTTATTTTTGGCTGCATTGGGTCTTTGCTGCTGTGCGCGGGCTTTCTCTAGTTGCGACGAGCAGGGGCTACTCTTCGTTGTGGTGCATGGGCTTCTCAATGCGGTGGCTTCTCTTGTTGCAGAGCGCTGGCTCTAGGTGTGCGGGCTTCAGTAGTTGTGGCTCATGGGCTCTAGAGCGCAGGCTCAGTAGTTGTGGTGCATGGGCTTTGTTGCTCCATGGCATGTGGGATCTTCCCAGACCAGGATTCAAACCTGTGTCCCCTGCATTAGCAGGCGGATTCTTAACCACTGTGCCACCAGGGAAGTCCCTTTTGCCCATTTTTTAATCCGGTTGTTTGGTTTTTTCGATTTTGAGTTGTATAAGTTGTTTATATATTTTGGGTATTAACCCCTTATCAGTCATATCATTGGCAAATATTTTCTCCCACTCAGTAAGTTGTCTTTTTGTTTTGTCAATAGTTCGTTTTGCTGTACAAAAGCTTTTAAGTTTAATTAGGTCCTATTTATTTTTGTTTTTGTTTCCTTTGCCTTAGGAGACAGATCCAAAAATTATTGCTATGATTTATGTCAAAGAGTGTTCTGCCTATGTTCTCTTCTAGGAGTTTATGGTTTCTGGTCTTACATTTATGTCTTTAATCCATGTTGAGTTTATATTTGTATGTGGTGTGAGAAAATGTACTAATTTCATTCTTTTACGTGTACAGTAAGTCCCCTACATACAAACGAGTTCCATTCCAAGAGTGCCTTCATAAGTCCAATTTGTTCGTAAGTCCAATTTGTTTGTGATTCCAACAAAGTTAGCCTAGTTGCCCAGCTAACACAATCGGCTAAATAGGACTGTGCTCTAATAGGTTTATAATATTTTTCACACAAATAATACATAAGAAGCAGACACAAAAAAATAAAGAAAACATGTTTACTCTTACGGTACAGTCCCTTGAAAAGTACAGTAGTACGGTACAACAGCTGGCATCCAGGGGCTGGCATCAAGTGAACAGGCAAGGAGAATTACTGACTGGAGGAGGGAGAGGAGGTGGGAGATGTTAGAGCTGAAGGATCATCAGCAATAAGAGATGGAGGGCAAGCTGCAATTTCACTCATGCCTGACGTTTATGGCACAGGTTCTGGCTCCTTGCTGGATTCAATTCTATCTACCCTCTTGGAAAAACAATCCAGTGATGTCTGGGTAGTAGCTCCATGTCATAGATGACACGATAGCACTGGATTGCATTCTGAATGGCTGCTGCAACCTTCATGTACAGTTCTGTGTTTGGATCCTGTGCCTCAAAAACTAACAGTGCCTCCTCAAATAAAGAAAATCCCCTTGCCATTTCCTGCATCGTGAATCTCTTTGGTTCTTCAGTTGCTTCTTCTTCCTCTTGTCTCTCTTTGTCCTTTCTTGGTGCATGGCACTTCTTAGCAGTACCAGCTACATCACCACTGATTTTACGCTTGCTTCCAGACATCCTAGGCTTGAAATAAAGGTACTGTACTACTGTACTCTCTACTGTACAGTAAAGTGCACAAAAGCACAACCACTTGTAGAGGATGCACACACGTGGCAATGTATGCCAGACACGTGAACTAACTTACCTGATTGGACATGTGAACGCATGGTCACATCTTTGAAAGTTTGCAACTTGAAGGTTCGTATGTAGGGGACTTACTGTAGTTGTCCAGTTTTCTCAGCACTGCTTATTGAAGAGACTCTCTTTTCTCCATTGTTTATTCTTGCCTCCTTTGTCATAGATTAATTGTCCATAAGTGCGTGGGTTTATTTCTGGACTCTCTGTTCTCTTTCATTGATCTATATGTCTGTTTTTATGCCAGGGTCATACTGTTTTGATGACTGTAGCTTTATAGTGTACTCTGAGACCAGTGAGTGTGATACCTCCAGCTTTGTTCTTTTTTCTCAGGTTTGCTTTGGCTATTCAGGGTCTTTTGTTGTTCCCTACGAGTTTTAGGATTATTTGTTCTAGTTTGGTGAAAAGTGTTATGGGTATTTTGATAGGGAGTGCATTAAATCTGTAGACTGCTTTGGGTGATATGGACATTTTAACAATATTAATTCTTCCAATCCATGAACACAAGGTATCCTTCCATTTCTTTGTATAATCTTCAATTTCCTTCATCAGTGTTTTATAGATTTCAGAGTATAGGTCTTTCACCACCTTGGTTAAGTTTATTCCTAGCTGTTTTATTCTTTTTGATGCAATTTTAAACAGGACTGTTTTCTTACTTTCTGATAGTTCATTATTAGCATATAGAAAAGCAACAGATTTCTATATATTAATCTTGTATCCTGAAACTTTACCTATCAATTTTTGAATAGGCAAGACTAAGCTATAGTTTCTAGATACACCCAATTGGGTAATAAAACCACATATATATACAAAGAAGGATTATTATAAAAAGTAAAGATGGTGGTTACTTTTGAGGGGAAAGAGAATTTTGAGGGGGAATTTCAGAGGGTGACTGGCAAAGTTCTATTTCTTGATCTGGTTAGTAGTTAGAATCATGTTTACCTTATAATAATGCACTGACATGCATATTTGTTTTTTGTGGTTTTCTGTATATGTATTTCATTTTGCAATAAAAAGATTTGAAAAGCAATGTTTATACTCATATTACTATCAATATTGTCGTATTTTCATTGCATTTCTTCTCACCTGTCTCCACTCACCCCTGTACTTACTTACATCTGCATCACTCTGGGGGTCCACGAGCAACAGAAAGAAAGTCTTTCTCAACTTCTGGATAGTAAAGCAATTGAAACCTCAGGGTAGGATGTGTAAGTTATTCTACATGGAACTTTGATGACGTTTATTTATGGGATCTAAAAGCTTGTTATAAACCATTTGCATCACAGAAGTTTAGGGACTTAGTTTACTAGAAATTTTGAGAACAATGGCAGAAGGTTTCAGAATAGTGGGAATTGAAAGGCATTACTTTGTGAACACTCCTGACAGGCTTTGGATTTCTAACATTGGCGCATATGACACGTTCCCTGGGTTCTTTTCAGACCAGATTACAGGAATTTTTTTTCCCTTTCGCATTTGCCTCTACCTGGACTGAATCTGATTTTTCTGCTTTTGATAAGAATAACCAAATCTGGAAAGCCTGTCTATCTTGAAGACAAGTCTAGACAAGTAATTAGGTTAAATGCCCCAAACATTTCACAATAGTAATATAAGGTGACATGCTAGAGAGGCATGAAGAATAATCCTATTATATTTACATGCGGATATTGCCCTTGGGGCTGGCCTAATTAGTCCCGTTAATCAGTATGGCCCTTTCAGTGCTAAGCTGGTGAAAAGCTAAACCTAATTAATACTCTCTACAGTCAAGCAGAGTTCTGGCTGTAGTGGAGCCTAGGCTCATAGCTGTCAGGGAAATACTGCTGCATTATTTTTCTTTTCCTTCCATCATCTCTGCTCAACTCTCCCCTTCCCAGGTTGCAAGCATATAAGTAACTTGAGGGCAAAAACTGTGTCTCATCATCTTCAGAGTCTACCTACACTTAGCGCCCTGAACTGCACAAAGCAGAGACACGGTGTTACCTGTTCAATTCCTCTGTTACAGAAAAAAAAATTATCTGCAGGGGAAGTATGCAATGAAACTAGAAATGTGCTTAGCTTTAATTTTTTCTTCTTAATTTTCAATTGAGGTATAATTTACATATGGTGAAATAAGTTTGAGGACTATGGTTTGATGAGTTGTGATAAATGGATACAGCTGTGCAACCCCAATACCTATCAGGATATAGAACATTAGCATGACCCCAGAATATTTCCCTGTGCCCCCGCAGTCAATCAGCACAGGCCCCCAGAAGCAACCTCTGTTGTAAGTGATACTGTCGTAGATTATTTAGGCCAATTCTGGAACTTCATGACATGAATGGAACGATACAGTATGTTTTCTTTTGCATCTGGCTCTGTAACACAACGTGAAACTTTTGATATTCATCCATGTTGTGTGTATAAGGGATCCATTCCTCTTTATGCCTGATGGGTACTCTACTGTACAAATACAAGACAGTTTGTTTTATCCCTTCTCTGGTTGATGAGCATTTGGTTGTTTCCAGTTTAAGGCTATAATGAATAGAGCTGCTATGAACATTCTTGAACAAGTCATTCTGTGAACACGTTTTCATTCCTTTTGCATAGATACCTAGGAGTGGGATCGCTGGCTCATAGGGTAGGTGTACGTTTCACTTCATAAGAAACTGCGAAACAGTCTTGTAAAGTCGTCATATTATTTTACTTTCCCACGAAAACCCTGTGCAAGTTCAGGTTGCTCGGCACCCTCTTCAAATGTTCATGAGCGTGTAGTAGAATCTTAACGTGGATGTAATTTGTATTTTCCTCATGACGAAAGGCGTTGATCAAGTTCTCGTGTGCATATCGGCCAATTTTATAGCTTCTTTTTTGAATTGTTTTTATTTTTATTCATTTTCTTTCATTGTTTGTTTATTTATTTTTGAGTTATGAGAGCTCATTCTAGATCTTGGTTGTTAGCTTTCTTTCTGGTATGTGTTTGCTAAGTAGGTTTTCCCCGTCTAGCTTGTCTGTTCATTTTCTAAATATTGTCTTTGAGAAAGCAGAAGTTTTTAACTTTGATGAAGTTCAGTTTATCAATTTTTTTCTTTTACGGTTAGTGTCTTCTGTGTCCTGTCTGAGAAAACTTTGTCTACTCCATCATCACAAAGACATTCTTCTGTTGTTTTCTCCTATGTCTCTGTCATCTGCCGCATTCCCAGCAGCTGTCCTCTGCTAGATCTCGTAGTCTTGCCCTATGCTGTGCAGTTTGTATTCGACCAAAGGGGTCACCTGTACAGATTTCTGAAACTCCTTTTCTGCTCAGGTCCCTCTATCCAGTAAATTCCAGCCAGTTTAGCAATTTGGATATATGATCTCTGTTTCCTGAGCTCAACAAGACTGCTATTCTCTGTTTGGGTTACTTCCCCGCTGTAGTCTGGAAAGTTTACTCAAGCAAAAAGCAGACCAAAGATGAAGCTTACTTCATGTATCTCCTTCTCTCAAAGATCAAAATCCTGCTCTGTCTACTGCTTTAAACCAGTTGCTTCATGTATTTTGTCCAGCCTGATAGTTGTTTATGATAGGAAGATAAGTCCAGTAGCCATAATTCCGCCATGATCAGAACCAGTCTTCAATTTTTATGTTTTTATATTGCCAGAGATTTCTCGGAGGATGCATACAAAGGCCCTTGCAAATCAATTCTGGTATCTTTAATGATGTGGTTGCGTTCCACAGTGTATTTTGCGTCATAGACACCTTTGAGAATCCAATGCAAGCTCAGGAGACTTTCTTCAGAAAAAATGTGCATGGTCACATTTTACAGGCAATTCCAGAGATTTCACTGATTCCCTGAAGCCCAGCTGTGAACCATTGCTATCAACAGACTGAGAATTAAGAATCCCTGTTCCATATCCTTTCTACAGCTCTACATATGTAGTTGTTTTTGTTTTGTCTCCAAAATGAAAACAAGCTGATAATAGCCAACATAGAAAGTTTGGATAAATTTTATAGAAGTAAATAGGTTTGGATACTGGAGCAAATATATTTCTATGCACACCTCAGCAGCTCTGTGATTCGCTTTCTGAGCTTAGGAAAAGGTTTAAGATCTTTTAAAGTCTTTTTCTGAGTGAACCTAAACTCTATATCCACCATACTGTACCCTTCACACTTGTGTCTGAGAATGGATTCAATTGATTTTTGTATGGAAATCAATTGTTTTTACAGTAAAAAAATGGCTGGTCATTATGTAGTTAACCAATTCAGTTATGTGCTTATGAGTTCTCCTGTGAATAATAAAGGGAAATACAGCAATGAGATGCAGTTAAAAAGTGTACAACAGCCTCTCACCTGTTTCACATCAGTTTCTCCAGAAGGCAACTCTGAAATAAGGCCTCAAATACAAGAAGTATATTTGGGAGGTAGTTTCAGGGAACATTTGAAGGGGAGAGGGAAGTGAGATGGGACAGGGGAGAAAGCCAAGAAAGGGATTATGGTGAAGCAAGTTACTACTTTGGAAAACTGGAGCTTAATCCCACTGCGGAGCTCTGGGTGCCAGTATAAAACACACACCTCAGAAATCTCACATCCGAAGGGCGAGAGAGCTGGGGTATCTATCCGCCAATTCCCATTAGATATTGTTTGAGGGCTGCACTCAGAGGATGTTAGTTCTCTGGCGTGCCTGGACTACTGCATGTGGGTAGACAGAAGGGATTCGGCGGCCAGAGAGATCCTTGAAAGATCACAGGTGCTGGCCGTTGAAAGTCAAGCTGTCTTGAGCATACATCAGTGCTGAGGGGACATGGACACTAAGAGCAGCTGCTTTTTCCTTCAAGCCAAAACGATAACTAGCCCTGGTGACACTTAGAGTAAAGAGCAATGTTTTCCCCCATTTTATAGTTTCATTTTGTTCTACAGGATGATGGATGCCTCTTCTGGAGTCCCCCAAACTTTGTATCTGTCAAACAACATATGCTCCCTAATACATCGTGTTCAGAAAATAACGTTCAAGTTTGCTGATTTGCTTTGGTTTCTGCATTACTTCCCTCTGGCTGTGGCAGCTAGAGCATCATCGGAAGATGCTTGAATAATAAGCAAATAGAGTCCCTGCCAAATATAATTAACTTTCTCTCATATAAATTCTTTTTCTTGTGTGATGTCACCACAGGATTCTACATGACAAAGAAAATAAATGTAGTCTTGATGGAGACTGCTTTAGTTCATCTTCTAAATTGAAATCTAGAGTAACTTCAGGGAGAAGTTTTTTTCCCGGTATGCTTCGCTTCCTTTGAAATAGCTGCCTAATAATGGCTAATGTCCTTTGAGTGCCAGGCTCTGTTCTAAGCCCTTTATGTGTATTAATTCATTTAAGATTTGTACAGCGCCGGAGCTTTGTACTATCATCGGTCACGTATTAAAGGTAAAGAGGCAGACAAAAATTATTTCCCTTACCTAGTAATGCCACAGAAATGATACGTAGAAAGTTCTAGAATTGAACGCCTCCTAACAACTGTAGCACAGTTTTTCCCACCTGCATCTCAACTAGCATGAGGTAGCTATCATCCAGCAAAGTAAATCTAGAGATGACTTGCTATTTCTTCTTCTCAAACTTCTCCCAGACATGGATTCCAGCTGGGTTTTTTGTGAACTCCTTCCAAGAAATAGGTCACTTCAGAATCTTGATGTACCTCATGATGGAGGCTGTTCCCACAGATACTTAGCAGACCAAAGCAATGTGCTCTAAACACAGGTCAACAAATTTTTTCTGTAAAGGACCAGATAATAAATATTTTCAACTTTACCAGCCATATGTAGCCTGAAAATAGCCATAGACAATACATAAACAACTGGGCATATCTGTGTGCCAATAAAGCTTTATTTACAAGCACCAGCAGCAGGTTGGATTTTGCCCACAGGCTAAGTTTGCCCACCTCTGCTCGAGAAATATAGAGTGCAATTACATTCATCATTAATTGCCCATGAGTTCCACTTTCAGAAAGCCTTGAGTATGTAAAGCCATTATTACACAATTTGTAGGAAAAAGTCATGTGAAGTTAAAGCCAGAAGGGCCTTTGAGATGTCCTAGTCCAATGAGGAAATTAATATGGAAGACATTGCCACTTGATTTTATTTCCGTGTAAAGGCCTTTTTTATTGCCCCTGAGCCTTCTTGATAAGTGTTAAGTAGTAAAGGGAATATTGTGAGACTTAGGGAGAGAATATTCAGGGGAAAATGAATGCTTTCCTTGTTAAACTTAGGCATAGCCTCACAGAGTTCATTAAAGTTCTTCAAATTTAAATTGAATGGGGAAACCAATGTTAAAGAATTAGGATCAAGTAAAGAATGCCAATAAAACAACCTTTACTTTCTCGTGCAGGATAGAAAAGAAAAATAATTCCACTTATAAATTTAATTTTTGTTCACATTTCTTACAGTAATATCAGGTGAATATATAATCACTCCTTGGAAGTAGCCAAGTGACGTAAGTCTACCTAATTTAGGAGATATTTTATTCTCTGGAAAACAACTTAGATGGTAAGAAAAATTGACTCAATTATATGTAAAAAGTTGTAATGGAAGCATCCTAAACTAAAAGAGACCCTAGACATTAGTTATTGCGGTTCCTTCATTTTACAAATAGGATCCCAAGGCTCAAGGGGTTCAATGTCATGCCGAAGGTCATCCAGTTAGAATGAAGCTGGGATAGAACCCACATGCGTTGATGAGAGTCATGTTCCAATTTTAGAGCCAGAAGGGTTCAATCCCAGCTCTGCTACTTGTAACCTTCTAACTTCCAGGAAGTTACTTAAACTCTCTGAGTCTCCATTGTATTATCTGCAAACTGGGGATGACTAAGGACCATTCAAGGTTTTGTAGTGATTAAATGAAATATCCAGTATAAAGTCCCGGGTACCTAGTAATTGCTTAATAAATGATAGCTGTCATATTCCATTGGATAATTACTTATTGAGAAATAATATATGATGTAAGCCGTGCATCAGGGAATGGGGATGCAAAGATAAATAAGACAAAATCCTCACCCTAGACATGTTCATAGGAAAGAGACACATGAGCAGATAATTGATAATATACATAGTCTGTGTTAAGTTCTATAATTGAGATATGCATAAAGTACTACGAGAATATAGGAGATGGAGCATTTACAACTGTGCTGGCCAAATCCAGTGTCTGTTAGCTATATGTAGCTATTAAGTACTTGAGATGTGGCTAATTCAAACTGAGATGTGCCAGAAATGTAAAATACAGGATTTTGAAAGCATAATACCCCCCCCACAAAAAGTAAAATATCTCATAGATAACTTTCTAGACTGACTACATGTTGAAGTGAAATATTTAGATAAATAAGGTCAAATCCTGTCTCTCCAGCATTCTAAGTCTGGCAAAGAAGACAGGCAAGCAATTGATATAATGCAATATTGGAGGAGCAATATGAGATGTATACACGTGGGGGAAAGCTGTGGGCCTGTGTCCCACATGATACGACATTTGAGCTAGCTCTGCAAGCTGCATGGTTCCCCCAGTGGAGGAGGGAGCAAGACGTGTGAGTAAAGGCATGGCAGTGTTCTGGAAAGAACAAGCTGTTGTTCCTTTTACCAATTTCATCGGATGTCCTTGAAACCAGTGTGAAGAATGCAGTGCTGTTTGCAAGTCCCTTCCATAGTTTAGTTACTCAAGCAATATTTATTCAGCATCGAATAATATCACAGCAGCTAGTACTTACTGAGTTCTTATAATGTGCCAGGTCTGCCTGATACCAAATTCTGTGCTCTCAACTCCATGAGGATACGGCCCCCCCGCCTGTCTATACCGTCCCAGGAGGCCTTGAGCAGGAAAAAAGCAGAAAGGTCACAGCATAGCCAGAGGGAGCAGCTCCGATTGTGGTCACCTGGGATGTGGCAGCCAGCTCTCATCCTAAAAAAACAGCTCTATGTAAAGCACATTTTGAAAAAGCAGAAGGCTCAACAGAGAACTTTCCGTGGAGATACTTAGAGTTGCCAGAAATGATCCTGTAGGGTAGAATTCCAGAGAGCAGCCAAGAGAAGCAGTTTGGAGCTGCCAGAGGGAAAGCTGCCCCACCAGGAACACCTCTGTTCCGGGAAGCTACTGTGAACAGAGATGCAGGAAACCACCATCACCCGAGATGGCTGCTGAGGCCGCTACTAATAGAAGGGTGAGCTGGGGAGACAATGTGATCAAAGGTTTACCGACCCCTGCCGTCTCGCGAGAAAACTGTCTTGACATCAACGCAAAGAGCTGACTCTGTTGATCTTTCAGTAGTCTGATTTCTAAAGATATGGAACAAAGTTCCCTACCTATAAATCTGGTGAGATTGGTCCCCAGAACTTCTGAATGGGGGTTTCTTAGGCCAACAGTATGGAAAAAGAGTAAAAGAGAGTGTTGTGTCAGAGAAAGAGAGAGCTGAACTATGACCCAGCTAGTAAGTTTCTGGTGGAGGTTAAGCCTTTAGAGAAAAATACAGGGTTACATACACATGGCATATATGGGAATAATCTATCTATAGGATTAACCCAAATAAATAAAGCTTTAATCCATGCCAGTTTTCACTTTTAAATATAGATGACTCCTGGAATTTGGGATTTCCATGGTACCAGATGGTGATCCAAAAGATCTGAGTCACACTGGGAATCAGATTTTTTTTTAACTTTATTAAAGTATAGCTGATGTACAATATTGTGTTAATTTCTGCCATACAGCAAAGTGATTCAGCTACACATATATATATTCTTTTCCATTATGGTTTATCACAGGATATTGATTATAGTTCCCTGTGCTCTACAGTAGGTCCTTGTTGTTTATCCGTTCAATATATACTAGTTTGCACCTGCTAACCCCAAACTCCCAGTCCTTCCCTCTCCCTTTCCCCCCTCCCCTTTGGCAACCACAAGTCTGTTCTCTATGTCTGTGAGTCTGTTTCTGTTTCATAAAAGTTCATTTGTGTCGTATTTTAGATTCCACATGTAAGTGATGTCATATGGTATTTGTCTTTCTCTTTCTGACTTACTTCACTTAGTATGATAATCTCTAGGTCTACCCATGTTGCTGGAAATGGCATTATTTCGTTCTTTTTTATGGCTGAGTAGTATTCCATTATGTATATATACCACATCTCCTGTATCCATTCCTCTGTCTATGGACATTTAGGTTGTTTCCATATCTTGGCTATTGTAAATAGTGCTTCTATGAACATTGGGGTGCATGTGTGTTTTCAAATTATAGTTTTGTCCAGATATATGCCCAGGAGTGGGATTGCTGGATCCTATGGTAATTCTATTTTTAGTTTTTTAAGGAAAGTCCATACTAGTCCATACTGTTCTCCATAGTGGCTGCACCAACTTACATTCCCACCAACAGTATATTATTATTTGTAGACTTTTTAATGATGGCCAGGGAATCAGATTCTTGAACAGAAGTTCAAGTACATTCGACTATACTTGTGCCTGGGCTGTATAGAGAGTCTGAGAACCCAAGCCTCAAAGGAGACTGCCTGGCCCGAATTCCAGCCTTTTCCATCCCATAGCCATTTGACCATTAATGATTACTCCTCACTTCTCCGCAAGCAGAGATTTTGTCTGTCATGTTCTCTACAGAATCTCCAACGCTCAGTATATGCTTAGCACACAGTCATTACTCAATGAAAATCTGTTGCACTAAAGTGAGTTGCATAGCATCATCAGAATCATTCTTGTCAGATATTTATTAGGTGTCCTGTATAGCGTGGTACACTTGATATTGGAAAATTCAGAATCAATGTAAAAGAATTCCAACAGACTTTTATCCAGAATCTACAAAGAACTCTTACAACTAAAGAATGAAATAAACAACCCAATTAAAACACGGCCAAAAGATTTGAATAGACATTTTATCAGAGAAGATATACAAACGGTTACTAAACACATGAAAAATGCTCCACATTATTAGTCACTAGGGAAGTGCAAGTTCAAACCAAAATGAGATACCACTTCACACCTTCTACAATGGCTAGAATGGCTATAATCAATACAACAGACAATAACAAGTGTGAAGAAACAGGAACTCTCATACATTGCTGATAGGAATATAAAATAATGCTGCCATTTTGGAAAACAGTTTTGTAGTCTTTTAAATGGTTAAGCATAACTTTACCATACTGGACTTCCCTGGTGGTGCAGTGGCTAAGAATCTGCCTGCCAATGCAGGGGACACAGGTTCGAGCCCTGGTATGGGATGATCCCACATGCTGTGGAACAACTAAGCCCGTGTGCTACAACTACTGAGCCCACGTGCCACAACTACTGAGCCCGCACGCCTAGAGCCCGTGCTCCGCAACAAGAGAAACCACCGCAGTGAGAAGCCTGCGCACCACAATGAAGAGTAGCCCCCGCTCGCTGCAACTAGAGAAAGCCCGCGCGCAGCAACAAAGACCCAAGGCAGCCAAATAAATAAATAAATAAATGTTTAAAAGTAAATAAATAAATTTAGCATACGCCCCAGCAATTTCACTCCTAAGTATCTACCCAAGAGAAGTGAATATATATGTCCACACAAAGACTTGCATACTGCGAGAGGTGTAATATGAACCCCATCTATAGTTGAATCCACTGATGCTTGGCCAAGTTCAGGAATTTTTCCAAGGTCATAGAGTTAGTCAAGAGCAGAGCTAATATTTTAAGCCAGCCTTGTCTGATTCCAAAGACTGTGTTTTTTCCCTCATTGTATCACACTGTTCCCCAGATGTGTACAGATTTTTAATAGAATTTTTTTCTTATTAAGAGTAAAACATATTCAAAACTGGTGGTGACATGGACAAGAGATAAAATGCTATTTAAGTTTGGTCTTCTATTCCATAAAGTCCTATAGTAAGACAGTTTTGGTAACCTCTCTGTATTTCTTTCCATTTTCTCATCTGAAAAATGGAGATATTAATAGCAACTAATTCCTAAAATTAAAAATTAATGAATGAGGTAATACAAGGTTAAGTGCATAGCACAATGCCTCACACATGGAAATGTTCAATAATTTTTATCTATCATTCTAAATGTTATTATAATCATTATTATTCTAAATTATTTCTCCGTGGACATTTAAGAAAGGAAAACAAGCGTCAGCTAATATATGAGGACTCTTCTCAAGAATATGTTGCTTATTTAGCTTTAGGAATTGTGGAAAAGTCATAATGGATGCTTTGATGATCTCACAATGGATACAGGACAACTGCAAACATGCTGAATGTACTTAGGTTGGGAATGTACTCTTTTGAATAAATTAATTTGAGATGATGTCATATTCGTCAGCATAATGGGACCACAAAAATGATTTATTTTCCAGCATTGCTAACATGTGTCGTCTTAAGCAAGATAAAGCAGTTAAGCCACAGTGATTACAGTCCTAGGTCTCTCAAGTGGATTTTACAGGAAGTGAACCAATAAGAAATAAGCTCTCAATTCTGATTGAATAGTCATGGCAAAGACCCTGCCCTGCTCTGGGGGACAGGGCAATAGGGCAGGGTTAGAAGAGAGGGCACCATTACCTGAGAGCTCAGCCTCTGTAGGAGGCTAAGATTGCTCTGAATATGACCTTTTGCACACCTGAGGCGGGGCCACCCAGAGCCATTATGCCATCGCCAGCCACATCCATCCAGAAAGAGGAAGAACAGACCAGAATAGTACTGTACCTTGGGATCAGAAATGGGAGAAGGGACGTGTACTAGTTCACTAGCGCTGTCATAAAAAAATTCCACAGACTCAGTGGCTTAAACCACAGACATTTATTTTCTCATAGTTCTGGAGGCTGGAAATCCCAGGTCGAGGTGCTGTCAGGGTTGGTTTCTTCTGAGGCCTCTCTCCTTGGCCTACAGGTGGCCGACCTCTTGCTGCCTCTTCACACTGTTGTCCCTCTGAGGGTGTGCATCCCTGATGTGTCTCTCTGTGTGTCCTCATCTCTTCCTCTTTTAAGGACACCAGTCAGATTGGATCAGGACCCACTCTCACGGCCTCATTTTAACTGAATCACCTCTTGAACAGCCCTATCTCCAAATACAGTCACATTCGGAGGTACACCTAGTCCAAAATATCACATGTATAAAATAATTTTGCGTTCCTAATGAATTCAATCAGGCACGTCCATTGGAAATTTGGTTTTTAAGTTGAGACGGAACCCAGAGAGATCATAATTTCTGTCTGACACGTAGGTGATGGCTGTACTGTCCATTAGGTAGAACAGGTGGTGGCCAAAGGGTTAATTCTCCTTGAGGGTCGCACAAGAAGTCTAAGAAAGATGTCATAAAATATACTTTCTGTGAATCAGTATCATTTCTGAAGGAAATGACTTTAACAGAAATATGTGATATGTTCTCAGCGTTGCCTAAGAAAGACAATTGATAGAAAAATATATATATATAAATATATATAACCTGAAATTGCCCCCAGCAGTACTGGAGGGAAGCGATGATATTTTGGGCCAAAGGCCCCAAGCCAATTGTGCTTAAATGATGCACTTGAGGCTTTTCTGGAAAAGCTGAGTGCCGTCATTGGTCATTCTCTAGTTGAACGGACAAGGTGCCCCAAGTCATCTCCCAAACACTTTTTCATTTAAACTTTAAAGATAAGGGCTTCCCTGGTGGCGCAGTGGTTGAGAGTCCGCCTGCCGATGCAGGGGACACGGGTTCGTGCCCCGGTCCGGGAGGGTCCCACGTGCCGCGGGGCGGCTGGGCCCGTGGGCCATGGCCACTGAGCCTGCGCGTCCAGAGCCTGTGCTCCGCAAACGGGAGAGGCCACAACAGTGAGAGGCCCACGTACCGCAAAAAAAAAAAAAAAAAAAGATAAAAGGCAGCAGCTTCCTCTGGCACATTAGATCAAAGGTACTGGACAAACAGAGAACAGAGGACAAGAAGAAGACTGCATTTATCTACTTCTGTGCTAGGTGATTGACTTCACTCTATCAGCTCCCTGCTCCAGCAAAGCCTCCACCTCGCCTAGGAATAATAATAATCCTAGTCACCGTCATCATCATAACGGTAAGAGAGCTGATGTTCATGGGGAGCTTACTATGCACCATTGTTTTAGGTGCCCCATGTATATTAACTTATTGACTCATCATGATAATCCTAGGAAGCCGGATACCAATAATAACATCAGCATCCCATTTTGCGGATGGGAAAAATGAGAGCAGACAGGTGAAGTACTTTGAACAAGATCACAGAGCTTGTAAGTGACAGGGCTGGGAGTTGGACCCAGTCAGCGCGGCTCTGGCATTCGTTCATGCTGCTCTGCACAGCCCTGCCAAAGCCCTTTGTTACCTATCAGGACGCCACCCCCAACTTAACAAACCTCGAGTCCACCTCCTCCCACTTCTTCCCTCCTTCATAGCTAACAAATGATCCTCTAGGCAGCTTCCTTGTAGGTTTTTTAAAAAAAATTTTATTGGAGTAGAGTTGATTTACAGTGTTGTGTTAGTTTCAGGTGTACAGCAAAATGATTCAGTTATACATACACATATATCCACTCTTTTTAGATTCTTTTCCCATGTAGGCCATTACAGAGTATTGAGTAGAGTTCCCTGTGCTGTACAGTAGGTCCTTGTTAGTTATCTATTTTATATATAGCACTGTGTATATGTCAATCCCAATCTCCCAATTTATCCCTCCCCCCCTTACCCCCTGGTAACCATAAGTTTGTTTTCTACATCTGTGACTATTTTGTAGGTTTGTTTCTAAAACAGTATATTTGGACATCAGTCAGATCCATTGAAAACATGAAAGTTGGTCACAGTTTCCTCTTTTTGATGCTTGTGTACTTGTCTTCCCCCACTGGATTTAAATCCCTTTTGAGGACGTAGATCATTCAACGAAGTCAGCCATCATATATTGAGAGGAGCCTACTTGGACTGGCTTCTCTTTCTAGGTTTACACAAGTCACACCAGGCACTGTGCTGGGCGCTTAGGAAGGATCATGAAAAAGACAAATAAGCATGGTCTCTGCAAAGAGCCCACCTTCTCATCACAGTGTTTTCTCAACACTGGCTGCACATGTGAGTCCCCTGCGGGAGTGTCAGCATAAATACCAGTGCCCCACCCTAGACCTTTTGAATCAGAATTTCTAGGGGTGAGGCCGGGACGTGGTACTGATAGTTTTTCTGGAGCTCACCAGGTCACTCAGGTAAGCAACCCAGGCTTGCCTGTCCCTGTGGAGAGACACACATGTGAATGAGTAATTAGAAGATACTGTGGTTAAGAGCAGAGTGCTACAGATAGCACGAAGACACAGCTACTGCTTCTGACCAGAGACCCTGCAGAGGACTTCACAGATGAGAAGACCACTGACCTGGTCTAATTGGATGAGAAAATGCTCCCATGGTAGCAGGGAGGGGGGCGTGGATATTCCAGGCAGATTGAAGAGCAGGTGTAAAGACACAGAGTTACGGAAAAGGAAGATGCATTTTGAAAAGAAATAGGGTTCCCCCTGGCTAAACAGTAGGTGGGTGTCAGCAGAGCGGGAGCCTGATCATTAATGGCCTTGGGTGCCATGCTGGGTACTACACCTTAATCCTGCAAGTAAGGTTCCTGGCTGTTGTAGCCTAAGTATGAACTGGTATCCTACTTCCCTTAGGTTATGTAAAAGAGGACTCAATATTTTTCTATAGAAATTTTATTATAGAATTTAGGGAGGAAAAAAACAGAACTGAAAGCAGAGAAAATCAAAGGCAGAGAAACTAAATAAATTTTGCTATAATTAACATGTGGAACGCACCTTTGTCATCCCTAAAGAACACTCAGGTAGGAGCCCTTATCAAGCGAGGACCATCTTCCCTTCTTTCCCGTGAGCGTCTTTGAGTTCACGTTAACCTCCAGAAGAAAAAAAAATGTCTTCGTCTGCTTTAAATTCTCCTGTGAAGGAGGAGATAATGTCAAGAGGCTCCTATTTGGGAAACATGGAATACTTCTAAATCTTGTTGTATTGATATTTATCAAGGACAGAAGACAGTCAAAGCCTTCCATCTGGACGTGGGGATCCCGTTTTTTCCCTGTACCCCGAAGTGCTTTAATAAATCTCTCCATGGAAATGGGGGCCCTGAAAAATTGTAATTCTTAGAGTTTAACAGTAAGATTATTTTGCGCCATCAGTAGTGACAAGAAGCTATATTAAGGATGGTCAGTCACTGGTTGTATGACTTACTGCAAGTCATTTCACCTCTCTGAGCCTCGTATTTCTCAATTGCATCCTGAGAGGTTATGCTTAGTTCCTACCAGCTCTGAGATTCTGCGACTTCTATGGATTCTACGTTTTTTCCAACCCTGAAGTTTGGTGATCAAAATCACTTCTGATGCTAACTCACTATGATTCCTCTGACAGCCCATGAAAGCTATTTTACACCTTGGCGCCCCCCCCCAGAGAAATCAGCTTAAAGTGTTTTTCTTTGACAAAAATGTGGGCTTAGTTCTTAAAAATGCTGTCAGTTTGCATGCAGTTTGATGGAGCTCCTTAAGAAATCTGTCAGCGGCATCCTGGGTTAAATTGTTGAGCAAGTGAACTGATCCTGTACTAACGTAGTTGAGTATTTTCTGACAGCCTGCGATAGCTTCTTTAGCTCTTTATGTTCTGTCAACTACTGGACATAGCTTCTTAAAGAGGGGTGAGTCTTTGTGTGTTAAAGGATGTCAAAAGTGGTTCCGTCACTTAACATTTCAAGGGCATTCTATGCAAGGCTGCCCCAGGTCCCTGTTGGAATGCCCAGAAAGGTTCTGGTAGCCCCTGCTCCACAGAGAACTACTCTGTTTCTTCTTAGAAGGTGAAGGTTCATTCTTTTTTTCTTTTTTTTTTGAAGGCTGCACAAGATGGCTTTATTTCTTTTATTTCTGAAGAAATAGTGAAACTCTAGCCTTCCATGCTTCTGTTCTCTCCATCAAATTCAACCATACTTGTGAGGATTACAAAGAGCTTGGCAACAGGGTACTGGGAGGTAAATATGTCTTTACAGCTGAGCTGTAACTGAGCTAGGTTAAGGGAGAACACGGACAACTTTAGTTTTTAATTTTCCATTAATATAGTAATGTTTGGGTATCTGAGGAGGATTGATGGGGCATAAAAACCCAATCTAATTTCTCAGGCTATCAATCATACCTATTTAACAATGCTTTCCCCCTTCCCTATAGTATTCTTTTAGTTCTGGTGAAGGTTCATTCTTGTCTGAGCATTTGAATTTCACCAAAAAGGTGAAAAGGCCTGACTTTGGATATGCAAAATTAAAACAAATGACTCAGTACTTGTTTGGGGTACCCTAGTCTCTTACCATGTCAGAGCTTCATACCCTACCTCCTCCATTCCAAGAACCACCCCAACTGCTTCCGTTACCAGTTTAGAATGGAAGCCCCAAAGACAAACGCAGATAGCTACTGGTCATACTATACAGGCACACTATAAGTATGAGGCATACTGTTCACCTGTTACTGCTGCCAAAGTGACATCATTACTATTATTAAAGTGTTATGACAGTTCCACGATCATGTACGTGTTCTAGTTCCCTGTTGCTCAAAGCACGGTTTGTGGACCAGCAGTATTGCCATCATCTGGAACCTTGTGAGAAATAAAGAATCTAAAGCCCCACTTTAGGTTGAGGGTCCGCCTGCCGATGCAGGGGGCACGGGTTCGTGCCCCGGTCCGGGAGGATCCCACATGCGGCGGAGCGGCTGGGCCCGTGAGCCATGGCCGCTGAGCCTGCACGTCCGGAGCCTGTGTTCCACAACGGGAGAGGCCACAACAGTGAGAGGCCCGCGTACCGCCAAAAAAAAACAAAAATAAACAAAAATAAAGCCCCACTTTAGATGTGCTGAATCAGAATCTGCTTTTTAACAAGATATCCAGGTGATTTGTAAGCCCATTAGAGTTTGAGAAGCGCTGGCTTGAGTATAGACTTTGGAGTCAGACTAGCTGTGTGACTAGGCAATGAAAATAAAATGTGACATTTACTAAGGGCTTAATGGTACCAGAACTTGTGCCCAAGTCATCCTAATTAAATAACACCTCTGAGCCCCTGTTCTTTTTTCCATAGAACAAAACACAACAGTACAAAACAAAGATAAAGATACTTAGTTCATACAGCAAATAGCACCACCAAACTGCTCCATCCTAAACCCAGGCATCATCCTCGATTCCTCCCTTTCCCCCACCTTCATCCAGTCCTGACTGCCCGACCTGCAGTCTCTCTAAGGATTCCATCTACTTATCTCCCTCTGCATAGCCAACAGCTTAATCATCATTTCCCTTGCCTGTACCACTGCAGTAGCCTGTTGACTGGTGTCCATCCACCATCCATCTCAACTCAATCCATTCCTCACATAACATTAAAATACATATGATTTCAAAACTCAAACATAAGATGCCTTAGGTACAACCTATAACAAAAGCTGATTTGTAAGATGTAATAATTTCCAAATGTAAGCAAAGTAACCTGGGTGTGACTTCAGAGAGGAATATTTGATGTGGTTCTCATGGATTCTAGGGAAGGGGAGACCAAAATGGAAGAATCTGTGCAGGTAGCTGAAGCCTGCCTCTCCCTCCCCCTCCCCCTCCCCCTCCCCCTCCCCTCCCCCTCCCCCTCCCCCTCCCCCTCCCTCTCCCCCCCTTCCCCCGCTTTGTAAATCTACTATACCATGAGAGTGGACGTGGATGCAGCAGGCTAGCTTTGAAGCACTTGCCTCCCTCAGGCTGAGTTTTTTGCTATCAAGGTTGCCTTTTGAGTATAATTTGGATTCCCATGAAAATTCTCCTGATGGACAAAATATACCGATAATCATCTTGTCTACCTATCAGTCTTTCTTCTTAGCATGTTAATAAATTTGCATTGTTTTATTCATCTGTCCTTCATGAGGTCATCCCGCCCAAACCAACTAATTCTGAGAAGACTGACTAAATCGCGTTCTTGATACCCATATTGATTTGGTTGCAAAACAAACCATCCAAACCCACAGTGGTTTAAAGACACAACTATTTATTGAGCTCATGCTTCTGTAGGTCATCAGTTTAGATTGGGCTAAAATGGCTGGTTCTGCTGGTTTGAGCTACCCTGGTTGGCCTTGGCTGGGACTCGCACATGTAGCTGTAATTAGCTGCCTGGCTGGCGGCCTGTTCTCCTCCACATGGTGTCTAATCCTCCAATAGGCTAGCCTGGGCTTGATGGCAAGATTTCAGGGGCACCAAAAGGACAAGCCCCAATGCACAAGCACTTCTCAAGTTTTTGCTCATGTCGTGTATGCTATTGTCCCATTGGCCAAAGCAAGTCACAAGGCTAAGCCCAGAGTCAACGTGGGAGGGAACTGCTAAAGGACATGGATACTGGAAGCCATGAACAAATTGAGCCATCCTTGCAAGCAATTCTGAAGCTGATAGCCAAGACATAGTTATGACATCAAGGAACCACCAATCATTAAAATCAGGCAGCTTCAGACATTCTTGAGTCATTGTCTATTTTCAATATATCCAACAATTGCAATATTCTATACCATTTTCTTAAAGTAAGGTAAACCCACCTGCATGAGATGAATGCAAAGAAAAAGCCCTTCATCCACGGGCGGTACTGCCACCTCTGTCTTCTGTATATTTGGGTGTCATGACTGTGAACACGAAGTGTTAATGGCATGGCTCATATCCATGCTGTATTGTCAGGAATGGGAGCAGGGAGTGAGAAGCCAATTCTCCCCCTTGGCATATAAGGAATCACAAGTTTCAACATCCATAGCAGATGTCAGAGTTTTCTGGCCTTTCATGAAATTTGACTTAACTGTGTTACACCACTAGAGCAAAAAGATTTAAAAAAAAAAAAAGTATGTGTTTCCAAATACAGCTGGTGAAGAGAACTCTTCATACTAACAAAACTAAATTAAAAGCTGTCTAAAGTGATTAGGTCAGAACTCTATGGCAGATTTCAAAAAGATGAACTCAGTTAAACCTGGGTTATCTTCTGGAACATTCTATGGGTATTGTGTGCCTGTAGGGGTGCCTGGTGAGCTTTCTCCCCAGAGTCGTAAGTAGGAGGTAGGACCTGAGCCCCACTCTTTTTGGCATCATCCATCAAACTATGTGGAATTTTTTTCCTAATGCATCTTCACCTCTTGAGATTCAGCCGTCAGCGTGGGAAGAAGTAAGGACACTGATGTCTGATCTCTTCAACTGCTTTCTCTTTCCTTGGATCTTTCTCCCAGAACCAAAAGAACTTCCTGTCCCTGTGGAATAGAAGCATCTCTTCCCCATTTCCTCCTTCCTTGTGTATGATCTTTGATTTCTCCCATTCTTTTCCTAGTCCTAAACCTTATGATTCACAAGATATTGGAAAGGGAGCAACACCTAAAAGGAAATAAAAAATACATTGAGTTCTTATTTTCAAAATATCATCACCATCTACTTGTTTTCAAAATTATATTTTTGCTTCAGCAGAAATGGAAACATTTTCCAAGCATAACATAAAAGAAGTAGTGTCTGTGTAATAGCAAGAATATCCCAAAACTTGGCATAAAGATAAGCCAGAAAGGGATTTGTGTTGGTGACAGTATCTGTCTTACATCTCTCTCGTTCTCTCTCCTTTTTCTTCCTAATCAGCTCCCAGATATTAATGGATGCAGAGCTGCACAGTGGCAAGAAGATGGTTGTGCTTAAGAAACATGGTTTTTTTTTGTTTGTTTGTTTTGTGGTATGCGGGCCTCTCACTGTTGTGGCCTCTCCCTTTGCAGAGCACAGGCTCCGGACGCGCAGGCTCAGCGGCCATGGCTCACGGGCCCAGCTGCTCCGCAGCATGTGGGATCTTCCCGGGCCGGGGCACGAACCCGCATCCCCTCCATCGGCAGGCAGACTCTCAACCACTGCACCACCAGGGAAGCCCAGAAACATGGTTTTGAATCCTAGATTTTCTACTTGGTAATTGTATGATAGGGACCAAATTCACCACATTTCCCTGAGCCTCAGTTTCCCTTTTTCTGATATTGGCATAAATGCCTTTCCTCACAGCCTTGTACTGAGAATGAAATAAGGTATATAAGCAGACACCTAGTTCAGTACCTGACCTACAGTGGATGCTTGGTAAATGGCAATATTATTATACCCTCAGTTAATAGATTTTTTTCTTCTCAAATCATAACATCCAATATCCCAATCCATATCATCCCATGACGCTCCCTCCAGCCTGCAGGTGTTACCAGCTTGTGTTATCAACTTTACTCTTTTAACATCTCAGCCTTTCTCTCTGCAAAGGCTTCCCAGCAGAGAAATTCTGCACTCAAATTCTTCCCAGGGCTGAGGCAGGTAGGAGGGGAGGAGAGGAAATTTCTCACCACCTGCCTGCAGTGTGGATGCCATTATGTTTGCATAATCTGTTTATGCAATGCCTCGAGTCCAAATAGCTCACAAAGCATTTTATAAACTTAACTGGCTCTACAAAGCATGTTGCAAAGAGCAAAGTACTAGGCCCACCACTGGGATGGCTCCCCTCCAGGGTACGGTGAAGAGGCTGCAAAACCTGGCACAGGAGCTCTTCCCAGCAATTAGGAAGGCAAGTAAGGAGAAATGCTCTGACTTCACCTGAGGGCACAAGGGAGCTGGAATCTTAAGAGGAAATGACCCTAGCTGGAAGCGTAATAAGAAAATAGAGATGCCTGGCTTTCATAACCATGGATAGCCGAGAAATCAGATTTGTGATGCACCTAGAGATTTAATTTGTTTTCTTCAAGCCAGCATAATGCTCAGAAAATAATAGATCAAAGTTTCTCACAGCGTGGCTGGGGAGGACCACATTGGAATCATTTGAGATGTTTTTAAATATGCAGGTTCCTGGGCTCACCTCACCTCTATGGCTGATCCAGGGGATCTAGACTGAGGCCTGGGAGTCTGCATTTTAAAGCAACTTCCAGTGATTGCATTATGTCCCAAAAGGTTTTTTTTTAATAAATTTATTTATTTTATTTATTTATTTTTGGCTGTGTTGGGTCTTCGTTGCTGTGCGTGGGCTTTCTCTAATTGTGGCGAGCGGGGGCTACTCTTCCTTGCAGTGTGTGGGCTTCTCATTGCAGTGGCTTCTCTTGTTGCAGAGCACGGGCTCTAGGCACGCGGGCTTCAGCAGTTGTGGCATGCTGGCTCAGTAGTTGTGGCTTGCAGGCTCTAGAGCACAGGCTCAGTAGTTGTGGTGCACAGGCTTATTTGCTCCGTGGCATGTGGGATCTTCTTGGACCAAGGATCGAACCCGTGACGTCTGCATTGGCAGGCAGATTCTTAACCACTGAGCCACCAGGGAAGTCCCTGTCCCAAAATGTTTTGTCTTTTGTTTCATTTCCATCTCCTTATATTGCTCCCTGGAAAGTGGTGGGGAAGCAGCAGAAAATCCAGAAAATCCCAGAGGGACCAAGTAGCAACGCTGAGGCACTGAGCTTCATATGGGCCATGGAAGTAAAGAAAACCTCTCCCCGCCCACTCCCCACCCTCAAGAGAAAGTGATTATTGAAAAGTACAGCCTTATTCCTTCTCACAAATAAAACACTCCCAAGAGCCCCCATCATAGGTATCTTTATCAGCCTCTTTCCAAATTCGTACTTTTAAGTCTCATAAAGATTTATTTTTTTATTGAAATCTGGTTGATTTACAATGGTCTGTTAGTTTCAAGTGATTCAGTTCTATATGTGTGTGTGTGTGTGTGTGTGTATACACGTGTGTGTGTGTGTGTGTGTGTGTATATATATATATATATATTCTTGTTCAGATTCTTTTCCATTATAGGTTATTACAAGATATCAAATAAAGTCCCCTGTGCTATATAGTAGGTCCTGGTTTTTTATCTGTTTTATATATAGTACTGTGTATATGTTAATCACAAACTCCTGATTTATCCCTTCCTTTATAAAAACTTCTTAGCTCAGCTGATTATACATTAATTTCATTTCAGGCAGTGGTTCTTGATGGTTTTCAAGTCAAAGACTGCTTGAGACTGATGGGAACTATGAATCCTCTCCTCTCTAAAAAATGTAAACACACACAATATTTAGCAATAGCTCAAAGTCTTAGGACTTTTAAGTGTGGTCCCCATGCCAGTAGCGTGGACCTCACCTAGGAATTCCTTGCTAGGAATGTAGATTCCATTTGTGACAACATGGATGGACTTGAAGGGCATTATGCTAAGTGAAATAAGTCCGACAGAGAAAGACAAATACTCTGTGATCTCACTTATATGTGGAATCTAAAAAAAACCCAAACTCAGAAACAGAGAACAGATAAGTGGTTGCCAGGGGTGGGAGGTAGGGGGTAGGGGTAATGGGTGAAGGTAAGGTGGTCAAAGGGTACAAACTTCCAGTTATAAGATGAATAAGTTCTGTAATAAGTAAGCATGGCGACTATAGTTAATAAAACCATATTGTATAGTTGAAAGTTGCTGACAGTAGATTTTTAAAGTTTTCCCCACACACGCACAAAAAATTGTAACTATGAGGTGATAGATGTGTTAACTAACTTTATTGTGCTAACCATGTTGCAATATATACAAATATAAAATCACTACTTCTACATCTTAAACTTATGAATGTTACGTGTCAGTTATATTTCAATAAAGCCAGGAAAAAAAGGAATGTAGATACTTGACAAAATTCAACATACTTTCATGGTAAAAACTCACAGCAAATTGGGTATAGAAGGAATGTACCTCAATGTAATAAAGGCCATATATGACAAACCCACAGCTAACATCATATTCAATGGGGAAAGGTTGAAAGCTTTCCTACTAAGATCAGGAACAAAACATGAGTGCCCACTCTCACCATTCCTGTTCAACACAGTGCTGGAAGTCCTAGCCAGAGCAACTAGGCAAGACAAAGAAACAAAAAGTTTCCAAATCAGAAAGGAAGAAGTAAGATTGTCTCTGCAGATGATCTAATCATATGTATATATACAATATATATAAAGATTCCACCAAAAAGCTGTTAAAACTAATAAACAAATTCAGTAAAGTCACAAGATACAAAATCAACATACAGAAATCAGTTATGTATCTATACACTAACAACAAACTATCTGAAAAAGAAATAATGAAAACAATTCCATGTATAATAGCATTAAAAAGAATAAAATACTTAGGAATAAAGTTAACCAAAGAGGGAAAAGATCTCTGCACTGAAAATTATAAGACATTGATGAAAGAAATTGAAGAAGACGCAAATAAATGGAAAGATATCCCGTGTTCATGGATCAGAAGAATCAATATTATTAAAGTGTCCACACTACCCAAAGCCACGTGTAAATTCAGTGCAATCCCTATCAAAACTCCAACGGCACTTTTCACAAAAAATAGGAAAAACAATCCTAAAATTTGTATGGAACCACAGAAGACCCTGAATAGCCAAAGCAATCCTGAGAAAAGAACAAAGCTGGAGGCATCACACTCCCTGATTTGAAACGTTATTACAAAGCTATAGTAATCAAAACATTATGTTATTGGCATAAAAACAGGCACACAGACCAATGGAACAGAATCAACAACCCAGAAATAAATCTACGCATATATGGTAGACTAATATTTGCCAAGGAAGCCAAGAATACACAGTGGGGGAAAGTATAGTCTCTTCGATAAATGATGTTGGGAAAATTGGATATTCACATGCAAAAGAATGAAATTGGATCCCTATCTTACACCACTCAAAATACTAACTTGAAATAGATAAAAGACTTAAACATAAGAACTGAAACCTTAAAACCCCTGGAAGAAAATATAGGGAAGAAGCTCCTTGACATTGGTCTTGGTAATGATTTTTTGGATATGACACCAGAAGCACAGGCAACAAAAGCTAAAATAAACAAATGAGACTATATCAAACTAAAAAGCTTCCACAAAGCAAAAGAAAATATCAACAAAATGAAAAGGCAACCTATGGAATGGGAGAAAATATTTGTAAACCATCCATCTGATAAGGAGTTAATATCCAAAATATGTGAGGAACCCATACAACTCAATAGCAAAAATCAAATCATCCTAGAAAATAGACAGAGGACTTGAATAGACATTTTTCTAAAGAAGATAACAAACGGCCAATGGGTACATGAAAAATTGCTCAGCATCACTAATCATAAGGGAAATGCGAGTCAAAACTACAATGAGCAAACTTCACACCTGTTAGAATGGCTATTATCAAAAAGACAAAAGACAACAAGTGTATGTGAGGCCGTGGAGAAAAGGGAACACTTGTGCTCTGTTGGATGGAAAACAGTATGGGGGTTCCGCAAAATTTTTTTTTTTTTTTTTTTTTTTGGTGGTACACGGGCCTCTCACTGTTGTGGCCTCTCCCGTTGCGGAGCACAGGCTCCGGATGCACGGGCTCAGCAGCCATGGCTTACGGGCCCAGCCGCTCTGCGGCATGTGGGATCTTCCCGGACTGGGGCACAAACCTGTGTCGCCTGCATTGGCAGGCGGACTCTCAACCACTGCGCCACCAGGGAAGCCCTCCTCAAATTTTACCCAGAGGTAAACCCACGCACTTATGGTCACCTAATCTATGACAAAGGAGGCAAGGATATACATGGAGAAAAGACAGTCTCTTCAATAAGTGGTGCTGGGAAAACTGGACAGCTACATGTAAAAGTATGAAATTAGAACACTCCCTAACACCATACACAAAAATAAACTCAGAATGGATTCGAGAAAATATTTGCAAACGAATCAACGGACAAAGGATTAATATCCAAAATATATAAACAGCTCATGCAGCTCAATATTAAAAGAACAAACAACCCAATCCAAAAATGGGCATAAGACCTAAATAGGCATTTCTCCAAAGGAGACATACAGATGGCCAAGAAGCACATGAAAAGCTGCTCAACATCACTAATCATTAGAGAAATGCAAATCAAAACTACAATGAGGTATCACCTCACACCAGTTAGAATGGGCATCATCAGAAAGTCTACAAACAATAAATGCTGGAGAGGGTGTGGAGAAAAGGGAACCCTCTTGCACTGTTGGTGGGAATGTAAACTGTTACAGCCACTATGGAGGTTCCTTAAAAAACTAGAAATAGAATTACCATATGACCCAGCAATCCCACTGCCTGGCATATACCCAGAGAAAGCCACAATTCAAAAAGACACATGCACCCCAATGTTCATTGCAGCACTATTTACAACAGCCAGGTCATGGAAGCAAGCTAAATGCCCATCAACAGACGAATGGATAAAGAAGATATGGTACATATATACAATGGAATATTACTCAGCCATAAAAAGGAACGAAATTGGGTCATTTGTTGAGACGTGGATGGATCTAGAGACTGTCATACAGAGTGAAGTAAGTCAGAAAGAGAAAAACAAATATCGTATATTAATGCATATATGTGGAACCTAGAAAAATGGTACAGATGAACCGGTTTGCAGGGCAGAAATTGAGACACAGATGTAGAGAACAAACGTATGGACACCAAGGGGGGAAAGCCGCAGGGGGGTGAGCGTGGTGGTGTGATGAATTGGGCGATTGGGATTGACATGTATACACTGATGTGTGTAAAATTGATGGCTAGTAAGAATCTGCTGTATAAAAACAAATCGAAGAAACCTATTTTTAAAAAAAATTTTTAAATAAGGCTTTTTAAAAAACAAAACAAAACCTTCACAGCAGCACCTAGATTGGCACTTGATTAAATCACTGGGTGCTGCAACCTAGCCAAACTGCCATAGAAAAGGAAGCACCACAGAAGCTAATGGAAGTAATTTCTCCTTATTACCACTTTTTCCCTATTACTTTTCCAAAACCTTTGAATGAAAAGACAAAATGGCATGGACATAAGGGGAGGTTGCTACTTTTGAAAGGCTGGTACACTTAAACTGTTGTTAAAATGAAATTACTTCCCTTAAAGAATGAAAAAAAAATGTATGTCACGGAGATAATGAAATTTCTCTGTTGATTCCATTATAATAAATCAGGTCTTTAATAATGAAAAAAGAAATATGTATACACAATGGAATATTATTTATCCGTAAAACGAGAAGGAAATCCTGCTTTTTGCAACTTCATGGATGGACCTTCAGGTCATTATGCTGAGTGAAATAAGTCAAGCAGAGAAAGACCAATATTGTATGTTCTCACTTATATGTGGAAACTAAAAAAAGCTGAATTATAGAAACAGAGAGTAGAATGGTAGTTACCAGGGGCTGGTGCATGGCGGGAAGGGGGAGATGTCGATCAAAGAGCACAAACTTTCAACTGTAAGATGAGGATCTGATATATCTGGGGATCTAATATACAGTATGGTGACTATAATTGACTGTAATGTATTGTATACTTGAAAATTAAGAGAGTAAATGTTAAATGTTATCACCACAAACAGAAAAGGTAATTATGGTAGGGGATAAAAGTTTTAACTAACCTTGTCGTTAGTTATCTATATATGTATTAGTTAAATACATATATTCACAATATATACATGTATCAAATCATCACATTGTACACCTTAAACTTACATATGTTATATTCAGTAATATCTCTGTAAAGCTGGAGGAAAAAAAGGAAATGTAGATGCTTGGTCCTCACCTAAGAACTACCAAGATAGGGACTTTCCTGGCGGTCCAGTGGTTCAGACTCCACTCTTCCAATGCAGGGGGCACGGGTTCGATCCCTGGTTGGGGAACTAAGATCTAAGATCCCACATGCCGCGTGGCCAAAAATAATAATAAAGTTTAGCTTAAAAAGAAAGAACTACCAAGATATGATCTGCATTTTAACAAGGCTCCCAGAGAATCTGTATACTCATTACATTTTGAGAAAGTATACTTAAGTTACAGCTTTGTTTGTGGTACTCAACCTGGGGAAATGTACTGTTGAAAATATCCCCCAGGTGATTCTAGCACACAATCAATGGGGAGTGGTTCTCAAACATTAGCAAGCTTGAAAAACCACAGGTTGCAGGGCCATACCCCCAGACAGATTAAGTATGCCTGGGGTGGAGCCTGAGATTCTGTACTTCTAACAAGTTTCCAGATGATGTGTCTGCTCTTGGTAGGGGACTAGACTGTGAGAACCACTAGTCTATTCCCGTCATCCATGGCCCAAACTCTTAATTCAAAGACAAGTTGAAGAAGCAGGACGATTCTGAGGACAAAAATAATCATTCTCCACAATGACTTCAGTTCTCTCTACCCAGCTGTTTCCACCAGCTCAGGCAGAAGGTAAAGCACACTTGACTTGCATTGGTAAACTGGAGTAATCTTTATATCAAACAATTAGGATGCTGAGTAGTGAAACAGAAAATTTTTCTTCCCCCTTCCCACTCAACACTGTGACTATCCATTCTCAGGACAGTTCTTTCCAGCTCCTTGAGTGAAATCTAGAACAGTACCCACAGATTTTCCTTATCATTCTTAGGTTTAAAAAAAAATCCTCTGGCAACTTTAGTTCCCCAAACAGTATGAGTTCAATAATTAATATGTCCAATCTAGCTTAATAAGCAAAACGCCTAACTTCATTTATAGCTTTCCTCTCCCTCAGCTCCCAGCCTGCCTCTAGGGAAGGAGCTGAGCTGGTTGGCCCTTCTTGACTTTCCCACTTCCTCTTTGCCAGTTCAGCTCCAGGCTTCCTTCTGGATCCTCCAGGTTTGGAGCAGTATAGGTAGATATTTTTGTTTTATTTTTAATTTTTTGGCCATGCCCAGCAGCACACAGGATCTTAGTTCCCCAACCAGGGATGGAACCCATGCCCCCTGCAGTGGAAGCGTGGAGTCCTAACCACTGGACCACCAGGGAATTCCCTGGAGAAGTATAGGTAGAGATGAGGGTCAAGAAAGGTCTGACTTAACCCATACTGTCACCACCAGGCATTGAAAAGCTCTAGGCTTAGTAGGCAAAACTCCAGGAGCAACCATTCCCGTGGAATCCAAAGTGAATATCTTCCCCCGCGCCAGGGAGTTCTGGTCCTCTTCTTCCCTGAGGCTGATTGTGTCCTCTCCAACTGACCTCTTGGGAAGCCTCCCTTCACTCCTGTCACCCCAGCTCCTCTTTATTAGCCTCTTACTGCTGGAAACCCTTAACACTGGGAAGCTGCCCTGTTGGTCATTCCTTAGAGGAAATGACTGTCCTGTTCTCCACGTGGATCCTGGCAATGCCAGGCATTGTCACCATCATGCCATATGGTGATATTGCATTCTGCTCCCATGGATGGCATAGCTCCCCACCTTTCCTTATGGGCATCTCATCTCTTTAATCTTCTCAATATGAATCAAGCACCTGTTTCTTTGCACCCCCGTAATCCAGAGCATTTCGTTATTGCTCCCCCTCTCAACATGGCTGCCTATGGTGGCATACAGAAGTGTGGTTGGCTTCTCTATTTTCTCTGTCAGTTCCCTACTCATCTCATTAATTGTAGATTTTGATCATCCTAGGATTGGAGATGGAGCAGGGAGAGCAGGGAGGAAGAGGGGTTAAGAGACAGGAAAGAACTTTTTCTTTCATGAGATGTTTTCAGGGAATCCTTGGAAATTCCCCACTGGGAATCTACGTCGCTTTTCCCTTGCCGTGGACAATGCATGCCTTCTGACTGATGGCTTACAGTGTTGATTCTCAACCCCTGTGCTCCAAAAGTCCACATTTGAACAGAGCTCTTTTTAAAACATTCCAGGCTGGTCAAGATCTGCTCCTGAGGAAACACTCATTTAATTTGTTCCCTTTTGGTGGAAATACAATTTGTTTAAATGCATCCCTGTCCCTTTGCTTCCATGAGCCATGTTATGGGTTAAGTTGTGTCTTCAAAAAACAAAGTTGAAGTCCTAACTTAACCCCCAATACCTCAGAATGTGACCTTATTTGGCAATAGGGTGATTCAAGATGTCGTTAGTTAAAATGAGGTCATACTGGAATAGATGGGCCCTTAATCCAATATGTTTGGTGTCTGTATAAGACAACGTGAAGACAGAGACATGCAAGGAAAAGACAGAGGCAGAGATTGGAGATAAGATGCCACAAGCCAAAGAATTCCTGGGGCCACCAAAAGCTGGAAGAAGCGAAGAAAGAATATTCCCTAAATCTTCAGATGGAGTATGACACCGCTAACACCTTGATTTCTGACTTTTAGACTCCATAACTGTGAAAGAATAGATTTCTAGTGTTTTAAGCCACACAGTTTGTGTTACTTTGTTACAGCAGCCCTAGGAAACCAATACTGGCTACTTTCAGTCATTCCCTTGACTATATTCCTTCTTTCATCATGAATCTTGTACCAATCTCTGCATGCTCACTGAATTCAGAGGACACATGGACCAAGCTCTCTTTAAGAGGTGCCCATGAAGTCCCCCCTCAGTGACTTGAGGTGAGGGTGAAGCATCCACCTTCACCTCCACCGTGGGATGAAGAAAGAGGCAATGTCACACAGCTACAGAATCCAAAGGACCTCTCCCCCACCCCTCTCTCTCCCTCTCCCCCTCCCCCCTCCCTCCTCCCTCCCTGCCTCCCTCTCTCTCTCTCTTCCCTGACCTCTCAAGCATCAGTCCTCTTATATACTTGATGTTGAGCTAAGATTCCAAAATTCTGTATGTGTTCATCACATACCTCATGTTGGAACATTGGAATGTGAGAATACTTAACCCTTTTTACTTTTTATTAACAGCCTTTGCAACCTTAGCAAAAACTAAGAGAGGTAGAATCCCATTTTAAACTCCTGCTACACTGGAGGGCAAAACAGCTCAGTCTCCTGTTACCTTGGAAACTACTTTCTCATTTCTAGTCAAGAGAAACATAAGTGAAGCTATGATCTGATAAGCAGCTACAGTCCTCTTGCTAATTATCTAAGTCAAACAGAGAGGATACGGCGTTCTGAAAACATCAGAGCTCATGTTCCCCTGAGTCCCCATAAAAATCATTACAACCACTGAAATCATAACCATGTGCTGTTTACAGAGTGAAGGCTTTCTTTTGCAAATCCAAGGGATCAGGGAAAAAAAGGAGTTTCCCAGAATATGTACAGGTAGTTTCCAGATTTTGGATAGGTTGTGTTCCAAGAGTTTATTTGTAAGGTCTTTGAAATTTAGAACATATTCACTAACAAATGGTGTCCAGGAAAGTAATTAGTTTTTCAGATTAACCCCCAAAACCTCGTGTAGTTTGATTTTGTTTAGTTTGGTGTAAGGGATCTTTTTTTTTTCCATTTATTTTTTTAACATCTTTATTGGAGTATAATTGCTTTACAATGGTGTGTTAGTTTCTGCTGTATAACAAAGTGAATCAGCTATACGTATATATATATATACCCATATCCCCTCCCTCTTGCGTCTCCCTCCCACCCTCCCTATCCCACCCCTCTAGGTGGTCACAAAGCACTGAGCTGATCTCCCTAAGGCATCTTGAACCACAACTTTGTGTCAGGCACCAAGCTAAGCATTAGGGTTGTAGCAGTCACCATTAATGCCCTGTCCCTGACACCCAGCAGACGCTCAATAAATACTGCATACGTTGATGCATTAATGAATAAATAAATGAATCCTAGTTGAACAGAGCACAAACTTGCAGCCTGACAGGCCTGGATGTGAACCCTGGGTCCATCTTTTACTTGTTTTATGACACTGGGAAAATCACTAACTCTCCATGAGCCTCATTTTCCTTATGTGTGATATGGAGGTAATAAAATGCTGTGAGGACCAAATGAGACAGTACGTAGAGCAGCAGGTAGAATACCTCGCACATGGGCATTTGATAATGTTCATATCATTATACTCCTCTTGAATGAATTAATACCTGCCAAGTCACTATGTCAATCAAACAGAAAAGCACAGTCTCATCTCTCTAACTCAGTGTTTCTCAGCTGGGAGTGACTTTGCCCTACCCTCCAAGGGGACATTTTGCAATATCTGGAGACATTTGGGGTTGTCATAAATGGTGATGGAGGGGTTGCTACTGGCTTCTGTTGGGTAGAGAGGCTATAGTGATACTGCTCAACTTTCTGAAATACACAGGGCAACTCCCCCCGTCAACAAAGATACATCCAGTCCCAAATGTTTCATTCCCTTGCTCTTCTCCACCTCCAGCATCTTTAGAATCGTGGACTCGTAGCATCAAAAGAGACTATCTTTGGTTTCCCCGAGAATCATACTCTGAGACAAGATTCGAGTGGAAGTTATTTGGGAGGTAGAGGAAACAATAGGAGAGGGAAGAAGTGAGTCAGGGAGCAGAAGACAGATAATAAAGGGTGCAGAGCCAGCTGCCTAGTGGGCACCTAAACCCAGGAGCCAGAGTAGAACTTTTCTCAGAGTTATCCCACCCAGGGACGAGGGAGCTAAGGTATTTATCCACGAACCTACAGCAATCCTTAGTTGAGGGCTGCTCCTGGGAGGTTGATTCCCTGACGTCTTTGGTCTTCCACATGAGTGATGAAGTAGGATTTGGAGGCCACAGAGAAATGCAACAAAATGCAGGTGCTGGGCCGGTGTGCCCTGACGTAGTAAGAGTGATGGGTTATGGGCAGGATAGTGACAGCATGTGCTACATAGCTTTGTCCCCATGGCTTTGCTCATGAGCATGTGCTCTGGAGTCTCAGTGCTTGGATGCAAATTCTGTGTGCATCATTGACTTGCTTTGTGACCTTGAACAAGATACCATTCTAACTTCAGTTTCCTCCCCTGTAGAATACAAATGACAGTGGTGCCAACCTCATAGGGCTACCACGAGGATGAAACAAGGAAATGCAAGTGAAACACGTAAAGTACCTTGCTCAGACAGCCTTAGCTGTTACTGTGTTAAAGGTCATAATAATAGCTAACCATGGTTTACAATTTACTTCATGCCAGGCACCCTTTTAAGTATGTGCTGTGCACTAACTCATTTAATCTTCCCAATGACTCTTGGAGGTAGAAGCCATCATTATCCCTGTGTTGCAGGTAAATACAAGGTACTAAGAGGTCAGCTACATCAAGTCATGTTGCCTGAGATAAGATCTGAAGGTTGGGAGCCATCCGTTATATAAAGAAGGAGAAAAGGACATTCTGGAAGGAGGAATTATGCGATGTTCATGTATGCTAAATCAGAGTTCTCTTTAAAATCTTTCTCTCCTTGTGTGGTGACAAAGTCAGACACTGTGAAAAATGACCAAATATTTCCTGATGATCCAAGTGCCAGGTGCAATCATTCACCTGAATTGCACGGTGACATTTTGCCCAAGACCTTTGTTTGCCAAAGCAAATGGTTGGCGGCAGCTCAGTCCTAAGGAATGTGGTCTCTCTTTCACCACAGCCTACAATTACAATGAAACCTGACCTTTGCAGTTCCATCTTCAGGCTTTTGAAATGAAGATGTCGGGATTCAAAATTGGATGTTGTCAGTGAGGAGACGCCTGGAAGCAGAATATTTATGTTAATAAAAAACTTGAGCTCTCAAAGGACCAGCTAAATTATAGTTGGCACAAGGCATATTAGAGCTTGTCCACATTTACTGTCAGCCCTCTGAATTCATGGCCTTAAAAGGCAATAAATTGTGAAAGGAGTATACTGCTTAAGCAGATCAGAGGTAGAAACGAAAATGGAGAGCCTATAAAATGAAAATTATTGAATTCCAAACTTTTCTCTTAAATTGTATCAAAACAGAAGGTTTCCTGACATGAACTGGGGTGTTATTAAGGAAGCTGAAATTCCTGTTGCCATCTTATCCCTCAGTTTGATTCCCCTCCCTGCCCTCTACCTCCATATGGTGGGGGAGGGTATCTCAAGATGTTTAAAGAAGAAAAAAGATGGAGCAAGAGCCATCAAATGCGTTAATACCAGTTTGCTCATTTATTCTATTCTGTGTTTGCCCTGCCATGCTGTAAAATTGTGAACACTAAATCTAGAAATTGAAAACGTGTTAAAAAAAAAGAAAGTTCACCGTGTATATCCTGTAAGACTTTATGGTATTAAGCATAGATCTTATTTCTTTTATGACACACCCATCTGTAATACGAATACCCTTAATTTACAAGTAAATTCAACACATTCATCAAGTTAGAAAGTACTATACCAGCATTATGTACAGTATAATAAGGGGATGGTGATTAAACATTTATTCATACCATCCTTAATAAGAAAATATTTCTCCCAAGAAAGCTGAAAAGAAGTTAAGAAGCAAAAAAAAAAAAAATGTGAACATAAAAGAATGCAGAACAAGGTGTAATCAATGGTGAAAATCCGTATCTTAACCCTGCTTAATGAGATGACAGCTTTGTGCCCCCTGAGCCCCATATATCCACCTGGGTACAACCATCAGCCAACCTGTCCTCTCTTACTCTTCTAAACATACGCCATCTAGCTCTCCAGTAATGATGTAAGCAAAGACAAAAGCTACAAGATAAATAGGAAACACAGACAGCCTTTAAGTATATTTTACATGGAATAACCATGCCCACAAGAGTCAAAAGTGATGAAATTCTATCCAACGTGTGAAATATAACAATAAAAGCCCTTCTTTCCTCACACCAGCTCTTGGGAAATGAGATTCCACATCCTCCCATTATAAACCAGTACAATTTTTAACAGGCAGGACCATGAAAAAGATTTATGTCTAACTGAAATCCTTAATCTTGCACTTTAAACCATTTTTCCCTTTGATTGTCTTCACTAGATATAAAGAAACTTTCATTTACCTAATGTCCATTTTCTTATTTCCCTTTATCTTCTCTGAGTCACTCAATTTCACTGCCATTCTTACTTTCCTACAATCTAGGCATTTTCTGAGCTATCCATGAACTCTCTAAGGTTCTTAAACTTCATGAGTTCTGGAGTTCAGAATTACATAGTTTATTTAAAAGAAGTAACTACACTGTATATAAGCTATTTTTATTTCAAATGTATTTATTATAGATAAAAATATATTCCTTTTGTAAAAAACAAATCAAACAGTATAGAAGCATGTGGATTAAGAAATTAAAGTCACATGTCAAACCACTACCCTTCCTAAAAGTAACCACATTTAAAATTTTGATATGTGTCTTCTTGGACTATTGTCTGTCCATTTACAGACCTATGTATGTAAACATATTCAGTAGAACATTGAACAATTTTGACTGCATGGGGGGTGAGGGGCACTGACACACACATGCCCGCCCCATACAGTCAAAAATTTGTGTACAACTTTCTTTTTCTTTGGAGGAAATATTTTTTAACATCTTTATTGGAGTATAATTGTTTTACATTGTTGTGTTAATTGCTGCTGTATAACAAAGTGAATCAGCTATACGTATACATATATCACGATATCCCCTCCCTCTTGTGTCTCCCTCCCACCCTCCCTATCCCACCCCTCTAGGTAGTCACAAGTCACCGAGCTGATCTCCCTGTGCGATGCAGCTGCTTCCCACTAGCTATCTGTTTTACATTTCGTAGTGTATATATGTCAATGCTACTCTCTCACTTCGTCCCAGCTTACCCTTCTCCGTCCCCACGTCCTGAGGTCCATTCTCTAAGTCTGCGTCTTTATTCCTGTTGTGCCCCTAGGTTCGTGAGAACCTTTTTTTTTTTTTAAGATTCCATATATATGTGTTAGCATACGGTATTTGTTTTTCTCTTTCTGACTTACTTCACTCTGTATGACAGACTCTAGGTCCATCCACCTCACTACAAGTAACTCAATTTCGTTTATTTTTATGGCTGAGTAATATTCCATTCTGTATATGTGCCACATCTTCTTTATCCATTCATCTGTCGATGGACACTTAGGTCGCTTTCATGTCCTGCCTATTGTAAATAGGGCTGCAATGAACATTGTGGTACATGACTTTTTTGAATTATGGTTTTCTCAGGGTATATGCCCAGTAGTGGGATTGCTGGGTTGTATGGCAGTTCTACTTTTAGTTTTTTAAGGAACCTCCATGCTGTTCTCCATAGTGGCTGTATCAATTTACATTCCCACCAACAGTGCAAGAGGGTTCCCTTTTCTCCATATTTATTGTTTGCAGATTTTTTGATGATGGCCATTCTGACCGGTGTGAGGTGATACCTCATTGTAGTTTTGATTTGCATTTCTCTAATGATTAGTGATGTTGAGCATCCTTTCATGTGTTTGTTGACACTCTGTGTATCTTCTTTGGAGAAATGTCTATTTAGGTCTTCTGCCCATTTTTGGATTGGGTTGTTTGTTTTTTTGATATTGAGCTGCATGAGCTACCTGTATATTCTGGGGATTAATCCTTTGTCACTTGCTTCATTTGCAAACATTCTCTCCCATTCTGAGGGTTGTCTTTTTGTCTTGTTTATGGTTTCCTTTGCTGTGTAAAAGCTTTTAAGTTTCACTAGGTCCCATTTGTTTATTTTTGGTTTTTTTTCCATTTCTCTAGGAGGTGGGTCAAAAAGGATCTTGCTGTGACTTATGTCATAGAGTGTTCTGCCTATGTTTTCCTCTAAGAGTTTTATAGTGTCTGGCCTTACATTTAGCGCTTTAATCTATTTGGAGTTTATTTCTGTGTATGGTGTTAAGGAGTGTTCTAATTTCATTCTTTTACATGTAGCTGTCCAGTTTTTTCCCAGCACCACTTATTGAAGAGGCTGTCTTTTCTCCACTGTATATTCTTGCCTCCTTTATCAAAGATAAGGTGACCATATGTGCATGGGTTTATCCCTGGGCTTTCTATCCTGTTCCATTTATCTATATGTCTTTTTCTGTACCAGTACCATACTGTCTTGATCACTGTAGCTTTGTAGTATAGTCTGAAGTCAGGGAGCCTGATTCTTCCAGCTCCGTTTATCTTTCCTAAGATTGCTTTGGCTATTCGGGGTCTTTTGTGTTTCCATACAGATTGTGAAATTTTTTGTTCTAGGTCTGTGAAAAATGCCATTGGTTATTTGATAGGGATTGCATTGAATCTATAGATTATTTGGGGTAGTATAGCCATTTTCACAATGTTGATTCTTCCAATCCAGAAACATGGTATATGTTTCCATCTGTTTGCATCATCTTTAATTTCTTTCATCAGTGTCTTATACTTTTCTGCATACAGGTCTTTTGTCTCCTGAGGTAGGTTTATTCCTAGGTATTTTATTCCTTTTGTTGCAGTAGTAAAAGGGAGTGTTACATTAATTTCTCTTTCGGACTTTTCATCATTATTGTATAGGAATGCAAGAGATTTCTGTGCATTAATTTTGTACCCTGCTACTTTACCAAATTCATTGATTAGCTCTAGTAGTTTTCTGGTAGCATCTTTAGGATTCTCTATGTATAGTATCATGTCATCTGCAAACAGTGACAGCTTTACTTCTTCTTTCTGATTTGAATTCGTTTTATTTCTTTTTCTTCTCTGACTGCTGTGGCTAAAACTTCCAAAACTATGTTGAATAATGGTGGTGAGAGTGGACATCCTTGTCTTGTTCCTGATCTTAGTGGAAATGCTTTCAGTTTTTCACCATTGAGGATGATGTTGGCTGTGGCTTTGTCATATATGGCCTTTATTATGATGAGGAAAGTTCCCTCTATGCGTACTTTCTGGAGGGTTTTTATCATAAATGGGTGTCGAACTTTGTCGAAAGCTTTCTCTGCATCTATTGAGATGATCATATGGTTTTTCTCCTTCAATTTGTTAATATGGTGTACCACATTGAATGATTTGCATATACTGAAGAGTCCTTGCATTCGTGGGATAAACCCCACTTGATCATGGTGTATGAGCCTTTTAATGTGCTGTTGGATTTCTTTGCTAGTATTTTGTTGAGGATTTTTGCATCTATGTTCCTCAGTGATATAGGCCTATAGTTTTCTTTCTCTGTGACATCTTTGTCTGGTTTTGGTATCAGAGTGATGGTGGCCTCGTAGAATGAGTTTGGGAGTGTTCCTCCCTCTGCTATATTTTGGAAGAGTTTGAGAAGGATAGGTGTTAGCTCTGCTCTAAATGTTTGTTAGAATTCGCCTATGAAACCATCTGGTCCTGGGCTTTTGTTTGTTGGAAGATTTTTAATCACAGTTTCAATTTCAGTGCTTGTGTTGGTCTGTTCATATTTTCTATTTCTTCCTGGTTCAGTCTCAGAAGGTTGTGCGTTTCTCAGAATTTGTCCATTTCTTCCAGGTTGTCCATTTTATTGGCATAAACTTGCTTGTAGTAATCTCTCATGATCCTTTGTATTTCTGCAGCGTCAGTTCTTACTTCTCCTTTTTCATTTCTAATTCTATTCATTTGAGTCTTCTCCCTTTTTTTCTTGATGAGTCTGGCTAATGGTTTATCAATTTTGTTAATCTTCTCAAAGAACCAGCTTTTATTTTTATTGATCTTTGCTATCGTTTCCTTCATTTCTTTTTCATTTATTTCTGATCTGATCTTTATGATTTCTTTCCTTCTGCTAACTTTGGAGTTTTTTTGTTCTTCTTTCTCTAATTGCTTTAGGTGTAAGGTTAGGTTGTTTTTTTGAGATGTTTCTTGTTTCTTAAGGTAGGATTGTATTGCTATCAACTTCCCTCTTAGAACTGCTTTTGCTGCATCCCATAGGTTTTGGGACGTCGTGTTTTCATTGTCATTTGTTTCTAGGTATTTTTTGATTTCCTCTTTGATTTCTTCAGTGATCTCTTTGTTATTAAGTAGTGTGTTGTTTAGCCTCCACGTGTTTGTATTTTTGACAGATTTTTTTCCTGTAATTGATATCTAGTCTCATGGCCTTCTGGTCGGAAAAGATACTTGATACGATTTCAGTTTTCTTAAATTTACCAAGGCTTGATTTGTGACCCAAGATATGATCTATCCTGGAGAATGTTCCATGAGCACTTGAGAAGAATGTGTTTTCTGTTGTTTTTGGATGGAATGTCCTATAAATATCACTTAAGTCCATCTTCTTTAATGTATCATTTAAAGCTCGTATATCCTTATTTATTTTCATTTTGGATGATCTGTCCATTGGTGAAAGTGGGGTGTTAAAGTGCCATACTGTGATTGTGTTCCTGTCAATTTCCCCTTTTATGGCTGTTAGTATTTGCCTTATGTATTGAGGTGCTCCTATGTTGGGTGCATAAATATTTACAGTTGTTATATCTTTATCTTGGATTGATCCCTTGATCATTATGTAGTGTCCTTCTTTGTCTCTTGTAATAGTCTTTGTTTTAAAGTCTATTTTGTCTGATATGAGAATTGCTACTCCAGCTTTCTTTTGATTTCCGTTTGCATGGAATATCTTTTTCCATCCCCTCATTTTCAGTCTGTATGTGTCCCTAGGTCTTAAGTGGGTCTCTTGTAGACAGCATATATATATATGGCTATTGTTTTTGTATCCATTCAGGCAATCTATGTCTTTTGGTTGCAGCATTTAATCCATTTACATTTAAGGTAATTATTGATATGCATGTTCCTGTTACCATTTTCTTAATTGTTTTGCATTTGTTATTGTCAGTCTTTTCCTTCTCTTGTGTTTCCTGCCTAGAGAAGTTCCTAGCATTTGTTGTAGTTAGCATTTGTTGTAAAGCTGGTTTGGTGGTGCTGAATTCTCTTAGCTTTTGTTTGTCTTTAAAGGTTTTAATTTCTCCGTCAAATCTGAATGAGATCCTTGCTGGGTAGAGTAATCTTGGTTGTAGGTTTTTCTCCTTCATCACTTTAAATATGTCCTGCCACTACCTTCTGGCTTGCAGAGTTTCTGCTGAAAGATCAGCTGTTAACCTTATGGGGATTCCCTTGTGTGTTATTTTTCCCTTGCTGCTTTTCATTTTTTTTTTGTCTTTAATTTTTGATAGTTTGATTAATATATGTCTTGGTGTTTTTCTCCTTGGACTTATCCTTTTAGGGACTCTCTGTGCTTCCTGGACTTGATTAACTATTTCCTTTCCCATGTTAGGAAGTTTTCTACTATAATCTCTTCAAATATTTTCTCAGTCCCTTTCTTTTTCTCTTCTTCTTCTGGGACCCCTGTAATTCGAATGTTGGTGCGTTTAATGTTGTCCCAGAGGTCTCTGAGACTGTCCTCAGTTCTTTTCATTCTTTTTTCTTTATTCTGCTCTGCAGTAGTTATTTCCACTATTTTATCTTCCAGGTCACTTATCCATTCTTCTGCCTCAGTTATTCTGCTATTGATCCCTACTAGAGAATTTTTAATTTCATTTATTGTGTTGTTCATCACTGTTTGTTTGCTCTTTAGTTCTTCCAGGTCCTTGTTAAACGTTTCTTGTATTTTCTCCATTCTGTTTCCAAGATTTTGGATCATCTTTACTATCATTATTCTGAATTCTTTTTCTGGTAGACTGCCTGTTTCCTCTTCATTTTTTAGGTCTGGTGGGTTTTTGCCTTGCTCCTTCATCTGTTTTGTGTTTCCCTATCTTCTCATTTTGCTTAACTTACTGTGTTTAGGGTCCCCTTTTCGCAGGCTGCAGGTTCGTAGTTCCCGTTGTTTTTGGTGTCTGTCCCTAGTGAGTAAGGTTGGTTCAGTGGGTTGTGTAGACTTCCTGGTGAGACTTCCTCAGACTTCCTCAGACTTCCTCTGAGACTGTCCTCAGTTCTTTTCATTCTTTTTTCTTTATTCTGCTCTGCAGCAGTTCTTTCCACTATTTTATCTTCCAGGTCACTTATCCGTTCTTCTGCCTCAGTTATTCTGCTATTGAGCCCATCTAGAGTACTTTTAATTTCATTTATTGTGTTGTTCATCGTTGCTTGTTTCATCTTTATTTCTTCTAGGTCCTTGTTAACTGTTTCTTGCATTTTGTCCATTCTATTTCCAAGATTTCGGATCATCCTTACTATCATTATTCTGAATTCTTTTTCAGGTAGACTGCCTATTTCCTCTTCATTTGTTAGGTCTGGTACATTTTTATCTTGCTCCTTTATCTGCTGTGTGTTTTTCTGTCTTCTCATTTTGCTTATCTTACTGTGTTTGGGGTCTCCTTTTTGCAGGCTGCAGGTTCGTAGTTCCCGCTCTTTTTGATGTCTGTCTCCAGTGTCTAAGGTTGGTTCAGTGGGTTGTGTAGGCTTCCTGGTGGAGGGGACTAGTGCCTGTGTTCTGGTGGATGAGGCTGGATCTTGTCTTTCTGGTGGGCAGGTCCACGTCTGGTGGTGTGTTTTGGGGTGTCTATGGCCTTATTATGATTTTAGGCAGCCTCTCTGCTAATGGGTGGGGTTGTGTTCCTGTCTTGCTAGTTGTTTGGCATGGAGTATCCAGCACTGGAGCTTGCTGGTCGTTGAGTGGAGTTGGGTCTTGGCGTTGAGATGTAGATCACTGGGAGATATTTGCTGTTTGATATGACGTGGAGCTGGGAGGTCTCTTGTGGACCAGTGTCCTGAAGTTGGCTCTCCCACCTCAGAGTCACAGCCCTGATGCCTGGCTGGAGCACCAAGAGCCTGTCATCCACACAGCTCAGAATAAGAGGGAGAAAAAATAGTAAGAAAGAAAGAAGAAGATAAAATAAAATAAAGTAAAATTTAAAATGTTATTAAAAAATAATAATTATTAAGAAAAAAATTTTTTTAAGTAATAAAAAAAATGGACAGACAGAACCCTAGGACAAATGGTGAAAGCAAAGCTATACAGACAAAATCACACACAGAAGTATACACATACACACTCACAAAAAGAGAAGTGAAAAATATATATATATCGTTGCTCCCAAAGTCCACCTCATCAATTTGGGATGATTCTTTGTCTGTTCAGTTATTCCACAGATGCAGGGTACATCAAGTTGATTGTGGAGCTTTAATCCGCTGCTTCTGAGGCTGCTGGGAGAGGTTTCCCTTTCTCTTCTTTGTTCGTACAGCTCCCGGGGCTCAGCTTTGGATTTGGCCCCGCCTCTGCGTGTAGGTCGCCAGAGGGCGTCTGTTTTTCGCTCAGTCAGGACGGGGTTAAAGGAGCCGCTGCTTCGGGGCCTCTGGCTCGCTCAGGCCGGGGTGGGGGGGTGGGGGCACGGATGCGGGCGAGCCTGCGCAGCAGAGGCCGGCATGACGTTGCACCAGCCTGAGGCCGCCATGTGTTCTCCCAGGTAAGTTGTCCCTGGATAACGGGACCCTGGCAGTGGCGGGCTGCACAGGCTCCTGGGAAGGGAGGTTGGTGGCGGCAGCAGCAGCCTTAGCGTCTCATGCCCGTCTCTGGGGTCCACGCTGATAGCCACGGCTCACGCCCGTCTCTGGACCTCCTTTAAGCAGCGCTCTTAATCTCCTCTCCTCGCGCACCAGGAAACAAAGAGGGAAGAAAAAGTGTCTTGCCTCCTCGGCAGGCCCAGACTTTTCCCCGGACTCCCTCCCGGCTGGTCGTGGCGCACTAGCCCCCTGCAGGCTGTGTTCACGCCGCCAACCCCAGTCCTCTCCCTGCGCTCCTACCGAAGCCCGAGCCTCAGCTCGCAGCCCCGCCCGCCGCTGCGGGTGAGCAGACAAGCCTCTCCGGCTGGTGAGTGCTGGTCGGCGCTGATTCTCTGTGCAGGAATCTCTTCGCTTTGCCCTCCGCACCCCTGTTGCTGTGCTCTCCTCCACGGCTCTGAAGTTCCCCCCTCCGCCACCCGCAGTCTCCACCCGCGAAGGGCCTTCCTAGTGTGTGGAAAGCTTTCCTCCTTCACGGCTCCCTCCCACGGGTGCAGGTCCTGTCCCTATTCTTTTGTCTCTGTTTTTTCTTTTTTCTTTTGCCCTAGCCAGGTACGTGGGGACTTTCTTGCCTTTTGGGAGGTCTGAGGTCTTCTGCCAGCGTTCAGTAGGTGTTCTGTAGGAGTTGCTCCACGTGTAGTTGCTCCACGTGTAGTTGTATCTGTGGGGAGGAAGGTGATCTGCGTGTCTTACTCCTCCGCCATCTTGAAGCTCCACCTGAATTTTATATAGATTATTTCTCTTTACTTATATAATTTATTCTTGTTTGTGTATTTCTTGGTTATTTTACTGTACTGGTACATTAAGCATATCTGTTTCATACTGAAGTTGATGTAACTACAATTTGGAACAGAGGCTAGAAATAATAGTCACTTAAACAAATTAGAAGACCATTTTTCTTTGACCATGGTAGAAACTAGCTGGTTGGTCTCCAAACCATATTTCTTTTCCTCCTGGACACACAGTTAAACTACACTTCCCAGACTTCATTATAGTCGGCATAGCCATGTGACTGAGGTTCACCAGTGAGCTATGAGCTAAAGCAGTGTGTGCCACTTCCAGGGGTGATGAAACCCTCCCACAGGTGGTCCTCCACTCTCCATCTGAACGGACTGGACTCTAAGAGATCTAGGATAGGGGAGTCGAAAGATGGAAGACCAGATCTCTGGTTGCCACTTTGAGAGGATCTTCCGGGAAAGTCATTCAACCCAGACATCTAAGATGGATGTTTTCATTTGCATGAATGAAAATGAACTTTTATTTTGTTAAGCCCCTAAAACTGGGGGGGGGTGTTTTTATAGCAATTAACCTACCTTGAACACTACAGTCACCTAAACTTAATGTGAGTTGAGCAGTCCAGGCCTGGTATGGTGGCTCAGCAGAGTCGTCAGAAATCGGAGCTTTTATCTCCTGCCTCACCGTCCTTAACAAGTATGGTAGAGCTTGGTACCATCTGCTGTGCTTAGTCTCTGGACCTTGTGGGGAGCTGAATGTGTGAGTCTCCAGGCTATCATCCCTTCAATGGTTACAATATATTACATGTCTGATGCCTAATCATTATCATGTAACCTGTGAACAATACATAGCGAGATGGTGCTCATAAGAAAATGTAGCCGAGTCTTGTATAAGGTCTCAAAACACTATACAGAGTTCCCCAAGGCTCCAGAGCAATTCATCTGTTCACCATCTCATACTCTAGGAGCCCCTCTTTTTTTTCTTGAAGTATAGTTGATCTACAATGTTGTGTTAATTTCTGCTGTACAGCAAAGTGATTCAGATATATATATTCTTTTTCATATTCTTTTCCATTATGGTTTACCTCAGGATATTGAATATAGTTCCCTGTGCTATATAGTAGGACCTGGTTGTCTATCCATTCTGTATGTAATAGTTTGCATCTGCTAGTCCCAAACTCCCAATCCATCCCCCCCACACACACACACCCTTGGCAACCACAAATCTGTTCTCTATGTCTGTGAGTCTGTTTCTGTTTTGTAAATAGGTTTATTTGTGCCATAGTTTAGATTCCACATATAAGTGATATCATATGGTGTTTGTCTTTCTCTTTCTGACTTACTTCACTTAGTGTGATAATCTCTAGTTGCATCCATGTTGCTGCAAATGGCATTATTTCATTCTTTTTTATGGCTGAGTAATATTCCATTGTATATGTACCACATCTTCTTTATCCATTCGTCTGTTGATGGACATTTAGGTTGTTTAGGAGCCCCTCTTTTGCCGTCTCTTCCCAGAAGGCTGCTGGATTAACACCAGGCAGTAAGTCTGTATGTATCAAGGGTTTAGTGTTCCCTACTTTAGGCCATGCCCCACTTGAGGCTGACCTGCAGTATTATGGTTCTCCTGGCCCCTGGCGTGTAGTCCTGATTCCTTGCTCTCCCTCAGGGGCATAAACTGAGCCCTCTATGAAGATGCTAGCTTTCTTTTGTGTGTTTATGTGTGACTATATGATAGCAGAGAGTTTGTGGGGTTTTTTTGGAGTATAGTTGCTTTACAATGTTGTGTTATTTTCTGCTGTACAGCAAAGTGAATCAGCTGTATGTGTACATATATCCCCTCTTTTTCGGATTTCCTTCCCATTTAGGTCAGCACAGAGCATTGAGTAGAGTTCCCTGTGCTATACAATAGGTTCTCATCAGTTATCTGTTTTATACATAGTATCAATAGTGTATGAATATGCTAGCTTTCTGTTCATATTGGTTGTGGCAGAGATTGTTGAGGTATTCACCAAACCCATCTCTTCTTTTTGGGCATGCAGTTAGACTACATTTCCCAGCTTCCCTTGCAGCCAGGTATGGCCAAATACCTTAGTTCTGATCTGTGGATTGTGGGTAGAAGTGATGTACACCACCTTCATCCACAGGGATATTTGTCAGCTTTCTAGTAAATATGGGCAGATTTTTAATGCCTATATAAGTATAAAGTTGTGAATTAAGTGTCAGAGGAGCAAAGATGTTTCAGGGGAGAGAGAGGAAATAATAGAAGAGGATATTTTTTTAAAGCAATGGAGAACATTATATTTGTACATACCCATCCAAAACAGATGCCTGAGGAAAACTCTCAGAGCCAGGTAGCATGCCTATATCATATACCAAATTGTATCATTTGATTTAGGATAAATCACAATTAATACTAAATTATAGGCCCAACCAACAGTTGTAAAGTCTTGTGAGAGGGCTAAAGTGTGACACAGTAAAAAAATGCCCAGATTAGTGACTTTGGGGGTACATAAAGATGGGTTCACATCCTGACTCTGTCATTTATTAACTGGATAACGTTGGACTAATGATTTAGCAACTCCAACCCTCAGTTTCACAACTTAAAATAGAGATAAAAATACTACTTATCTGGGACTTCCCTGGTGGTCCAGTGGCTAAGACTCTGCACTCCCAATGCAGGGGGCACGGATTCAATCCCTGGTTGGGGAACTAGATCCCACATGATGCACAGCGCAGCCACAAAAATAAAACTACTACTTATCTCATAGGTTAAATTAAATAACATGTATAAAATGCTTAGAACAATGCCGTGCACGTAGTCACTCCCCATTAAATGAACAGTTTCTGACAGACACATTCACTGCTCTCTGAATATCCCTGTAACCCCCATATTTCTCAGCCCCTTCAAAGTTAAACAAGACTGTGTACTTAGTTCTGTCCAATGACCTATGAGCATGTGATATGTCACTTCTGGACAGGGCTTCTCTGGGAAAAGGAAACTTTCCATTCCTTCTCTGAACATGTCCTACCAGCCACTCTGTATGTGAGGCGGGCCTGCCTCCACCCCCTGAAATAGTGCGGGTATGTGGACAAAAAGACTGCCCTTCAGACTCCACTCTTCTATCAGGCAAACACAAAGGTCTAGATTCAAGGAGGAAACAGGAAGCTCCACACTGGGCTTCTCCCTAAAGCATATTTCATTCCAGAGAACTCTGTATTTGAGACTTAACAGACTTTCATCCAGCCATTAATAATGCTGACATCATTTGACTTTTGGTACTTCGTTTATGTTCTCCATCACCCAGGAGCTTGGAAAGTAGGAAGAGTGAATGCAAAACTCACCTCAATCCTCAACACAAAGAAAGGCACACTTTTCCTTGGGATACCACTTGTTACATGTTTCCCATATAAACTGCCCTAGCTCCCTTTCTTTCTTTCTTTTTTGTTTTTTACACGTATATGCACTCTTTTTCATATTCTTTTCCATTATGGTTTATCCCAGGGTACTGAATATAGTTCTCTATGCTATACAGTAGGAGCTTGTTGTTTATCCATCCTATATATACTAGTTTGTATCTACTAATCCCAAACTCTTACTCCATCCCTCCCCTACCTCCCCTCCCCCTTGGCAGCCACAAGTCTGCTCTCTATGTCCATGAGTCTGTTTCTGTTTCGTAGATAGGTTCATTTGTGTCATATTTTAGATTCCACATATAAGTGATATCATATGGTATTTGTCTTTCTCCTTCTGACTTAATTCACTTAGTATGATCATCTCTAGGTCCATCCCTAGCTCCCTATCTTATTCCTTGTATGATTATAGGAGCTATCCCTAAAGACTCACCTGGAAATAAGTTATGATAGCTACATGTAGTCAAACGTAATCTCTTTCATGAGAATTGCTATAGCCCTTCATTCAGTGGTAGCTTGGGAAAGGGAGCCTCTTATGTGGTTCCATATTAAAGTACTGCATCACTTATGAAAGAAATTCCATTGCTGTGTTGTGATGCATTTCTTTTCTGCACAATAGAATAAAATCTGTAAAATCTGATATAGTCAATGTGCACGAACCAATACTGTACCTGCTGGGTCTTATTATGAAGACAGTGCTGCAGAAATGGGCGTTCATAAATTTCTGTTCATATTATATAAACAGAAAGATGTGTAAGTATGAATATATATGTGGAAAATATTTTAGTGAGCCTAAAGCTTAAAATACCTAATGTAACAGAGTGAGCTAAAATTTTTGGATTTTTATGAATTACCCGGAGCTCACCTTCAGAAGAAGTTGTACATGTATAATTATGGGATGAAGACAGATCAAGCCATGGCAGTCACAGAGGCAGCCAACGTATTTCAAATGAGTTCATTTAAACCATAGCTACATGCAAAAATACTGAACTATGTTCACTTCGAGGATGATGTTGCTTATGTATTTTCAGTCTCATGATAAAGGGGAAGAAGGAAACATACAAATACATATTTCATGAAAGCTACTTCATGAGCCTAATTAAGAAATTACTAGCGGGGCTTCCCTGGTGGCGCAGTGGTTGAGAGTCCGCCTGCCGATGCAGGGGACACGGGTTCGCGCCCCGGTCCGGGAAGATCCCACATGCCGCGGAGCGGCTGGGCCCGTGAGCCATGGCCGCTGAGCCTGCGCGTCCGGAGCCTGTGCTCCGCAACGGGAGAGGCCACACAGCGAGAGGCCCGCGTACCGCAAAACAAACAAACAAACAAACAAACAAAAAAGAAATTACAAGCTCTATGGCATGTGTTCCATGCTCCAAACCTATGGGATTTGCTTTATTATGATGTAAATTGCTGTCCTCTACAAATTTCTATTAAGATGATACGTGTCAGCTGATTCCTGCCCCTCCCCAAATATACCACTGATTGCAACAATTCACACACATCTTCTGATTTGGAGGGGTGGGGGGAAGGGTAGTTTCCCCTTGTGACACACAACTTTATGTTACTTAATATTATGCTATATCCAGTCAAATTTTTAAAACATGCTAGTGACTGTTGATCGTATTTGTTGCATTATGTGGTGAGTACAATCCACTAAATTTATTTTCTTTGAAGAGAGGTTTTTTTCATATATTTTATTGAAGTATAGTTGATTGACAGTGTTGTGTTACTTTCAGGTGTACAGCAAAGTGATTCAGTTATATATATATTTTTTCAGATTCTTTTCCATTACAGGTTACTACAAGATCCTGAATATAGTTCCCTGTGCTATACAGTAGAACCTTGTTGTTTATCCATTCTATATATAATAGTTTGCATCTGCTAACCCCAACCTCCCAATCCTTCCCTCTCCCTATTCCCTCTCGCCCGTGGCAACCACAAGTCTGTTCTCTATGTCCGTGAGTCTGTTTCTGTTTCATAGATATATGCATTTGTGTCATATTTTAGATTCCACATATAAGTGATATCATATGATATATTTGTCTTTGTCTTTCTGACTTACTTCACTTAGTATGATAATCTGAAGAATTTTTTAATGTAAGCTCTGGAATAATTTTCAGGTAGAGGAAAACTGGTTAAAATCAATATGTACGAAGTATAGGGGTTGCAGGTCCACCCCCTGGAGTCTCCACCTGAAACATCAGTAATACCATGTATCCATCTACACACCTGAAGCTCCCTGTGCACCCTTCTCCAATTTCATTTTCCTCCCTCCCCTCCCCACACAAAGTTACCATTCTCCCGAAATTGGTATTTACGATTCCCCAACTTTCCTTTATGTCTTTACCACGTGTGTATGTATCCGTAAGCAAATCATTATTGCTTGCATGCTTTTAAATGCTACATAAATAGTATCATACTTCATGCCTTCCTCTACATCATGTGTCCTCACCCGGTTCTCAGAGGGGCAAAAAAGTCTTGCTCTTCTGATGTATAAAGCACAGATGTACATACAGGACATAAACAGATAAACAGTATATCTGAGGTATTACAATTTCATGAGAGGGGATTAGGAATAAATGTCTAAAAAGGCTCACGGGGGAAGTGATAATGAAAAGTTTGAGAAACTGTTCTGCATTCTGCTATTTTCCCTTAGTCTTATGTCTATGAGGTGTGTGTGTGTTGATATATGCAACTCTAGTTTATTCCTTTTTCACTATGTAGAGCAGTCGGATGCGTGAGTATATCACAAATTATGTATCCATTCTTCTGTGGATAGCAGTGTCGGTTGCTTCTGTAAGTACAAGCATCCTTGAGCACAGCTCCCTGTACTTTCATCCAGTCACCAATTTCTGTGGACGTTATGTGTGTGTGTGCATGTGTGTGTGTATCCATCCTTAAGAGTGGTTTTTGTACATAGAAGAGTTTTCTGAGGTTTAGTGCATGTGTTTTAAAAATCAACATTCAATTTATTAAAGTTACAAATTCAAAAATCTAATTCCTTAAGTTTTTAAATCTTAAAATGTTGTTCTATGTGTAAGTCTAGCAAAATTTAGGAATAACCTTTAAAAGGCCCTTGAGCAATGTTGGGCCCATTTCAAACTTAAGTGCCTTTAAGCATTTTTAACTAAATTTACAAATTTAACATATTCAGGTTTTTTTTTAAAAAACTACAATTATCTGACTTCACAAACAAAACCTTCAAGTTTTCTTTTTTTACTGAAGTATAGTTGATTTATAATATTATATTAGTTTCAGGTATACAGCATAGTGATTCAATATTTTTACAGATTATACTCCATTAAAAGTTATTATAAAACAATAGCTATATTTCCCTGTGCTGTACAATATATCCTTGTAGCTTATTTGTTGAATACATGTTAGCTTGTATCTCTTAATCCCATGGCCCTATCTTACCCCTCCCCTGCTTCCCTCTCCCCACTGGTAACCACTAGTTTATTTTCTGTATCTGTGAGTCTCTTTCTGTTTTGCTTTATACATTCGTTTTATTTTTTAGATTCGACATTTAAGTTATATCATACAGTATTTATATTTGACTTATTTCACTAAGCATAATATTCTCTAGGTCCATCCACGTTGCTGCAAATGACAAAATTTCATTCTTTTTTTATGACTAATACTTCATTATATATATATATATATAATTATATATATATAAAAAATACCTCTTCTTTACCCATTCATCTATTGATGGGCACTTGGGCTGCCTCCATATCTTGGCTATTGTAAATAGTGCGAATATGTACATGGGGGTGCATGTATCTTTTCAAATTAGATTTTTCATTTTTTCTGGATATGTACCCAGGAGTAGAATTGCTGGATCATAACAATTAAAAACTGTAGGGCTTCCCTGGTGGCGCAGTGGTTGAGAGTCCACCTGCCGATGCAGGGGACACGGGTTCGTGCCCCGGTCCAGGAAGATTCCCACATGCCGCGGAGCGACTAGGCCCTTGAGCCATGGCCGCTGAGCCTGCGTTTCCGGAGCCTGTGCTCCGCAACGGGAGAGGCCACAAGAGTGAGAGGCCCGCGTACCGCAAAAAAAATAATAAAAATAAAACTTTAGAGTTCTTAAGTTATGTGTATAAATCTAATAAATTAAACATAAATGAGATAATACTTAAGTACTTTAAATATTCTAATTTAGATTATAACTTTAGTAAAATTTTAACTTAACAGCACAAATCTAAATTAATTACTCAGTTACATAGTTTAAAATGAAAGGGCTGACCCAACACTCTAAAAAGGTTAAATTATTTTAAACTTTACAAATACTTAAGATTCTAAGTATGTATCAGTGCTTTAAAACAAAAGTAAAGTAATACCACTGCTCTGATTATCTGAAACACTTCTATCCTTAATTCTAGATTCTTCTGGAGTTAAAGACTGCTAATCCACTAAAAAAGTTTATGTCACCCCACAGCATTTGGGGATTGGCCAGGACATGACTGAATGTTTGACCACGACACCAGTTGAATTGACCAGGTCCTATTTATTCTTTTTTTAAATTGACGTATAGTTGATTTACAATGTTGTGTTCGTTTTAGGTGTACAGCAGAGTGATTCAGAATATATATATTCTTTTTCAGATTCGTTTCCATTATAGGTTATTACAAGATATTGAATATAGCTCGCTGTGCTATACAGTAGGTCCTTGTTGTTCATCTGTTCTATATATAGTAGTGTGTATCTGTTAATCCCAAGCTCCTAACTTATCCCTCCCCCCTCCCTTCCCTTTTGGTAATCATAAGATTGTTTTCTATGTCTGTGAGTCTGTTTCTGGTTTGTAAATAGGTTCATTTGTATGACTTGTTTTAGATTCCACATATAAGTGATATCATATTATACTTGTCTTTTTCTGACTTACTTCACTTAGTATGATCATCTCTCAGTCCACCCATGTTGCCGCAAATGACATTACTTCATTCTTTTTTACGGCTGAGTAATATTCCATTGTGTATACATACCACAACATGTTTATTCGTTCATCTGTTGATGGACACTCGGGTTGCTTCTATGTCTTGGCTATTGTAAATAGTGCTGCAGTGAACATTGGGATGCATGTATCTTTTCGAATTAGAGTTTTTGTCTTTTCTGGATATATGCCCAGGAGTGGTATTGCTGGATCATATGGTAACTCTATTTTTAGTTTTTTAAGGAACCTCCATACTGTTCTCCATAGTGACTGCACCAATTTATATTCCAACCAACAGTGTAGGAGGGTTCCCTTTTCTCCACATCCTCTCCAGCATTGATTATTTGTAGACGTTTTGATGATGGCCATTCTGACTGGTGTGAGGTGATACCTTGTTGTAGTTTTGATTTGCATTTCTCTAATAATTAATGACGTTGAGCATCTTTCCATGTGCCTGTTGGCCACCTGTATGTCTTCTTTGGAGAAATGTCTATTTAGGTCTTCTGCCCATTTTTTTATTGGGTTGTTTGTTTTTTTGATATTGAGTTGTATGAGCTCTTTGTACATATTGGAGATTAATTCCTTGTCATTCACATCATTTGCAAATATCTTCTCCCAGTCCAGAGGTTGTCTTTTCGTTTTGCTTGTGGTTTCCTTTGCTGTGCAAAAGCTTATAAGTTTTATTAGGTCCCATTTGTTTACTTTTGCTTTTTTTTCTTTTGCCTTGGGAGACTGACCTAAGAAAACATTGCTGCAATTTATGTCAAAGAATGTTTTGCCTATATTCTCTTCTAGGAGTTTTATGGTATCATGTCTTATATTTACGTCTTTAAGCCATTTTGAGTTTATTTTTGTGTATGGTGTGAGGGTGTGTTCTAAGTTCATTGATTTACATGCAGCTGTCTAGCTTTCCCTACACCACTTGGTGAAGAGACTGTCTTATCTCCATTGTATATTTTTGCCTCCTGTGTTGAAAATTAATTGTGAGTTTATTTCTGGGCTCTCTATTCTATCCTATTGATCCATACGTCTGTTTTTGTGCAAATACCATACTGTTTTGATTACTGTAGCTTTGTAGTATTATCTGAAATCTGGGAGGGTTAGTCCTCCAGCTTTGTTCTTTTTCCTCAGGATTACTTTGGCAATTCTGGGTCTTTTGTAGTTACATATAAATTTTAGGATTATTTGTTTTAGTTCTGTAAATATTTCATGGGTAATTTGAGAGGGATTGCATTGTCAGTAGATTGCTTTGGGTAGTATAGCCATTTTAACAATATTAATTTTTCCAATTCAAGAGCGTGGGATATCTTAACATTTCTTTGAATCATCTTCAGTTTCCTTTATCTGTGTTTTATAGTTCTCAGTGTGTGTCTCTCACCTCCTTGGTCATGTTTATTCCTAGGCTTTTTAAAAATATATTTATTTATTTATTTATTTGGCTGTGCTGGGTCTTAGTTGTGGCGTGCGGAATCTTCATTTGTCTTAGTTGCAGCATGCATGGTCTTCGTTGCTGCGTGTGGGATCTTCATTGCAGCATGCAGGATCTTTAGTTGTGGCAAGTAGGATATTTAGTTGCAGAACGTGAACTCTTAGCTGCAGCATGTAGTATCTAGTTCCCTGACCAGGGATCGAACCGGGGCCCCCTGCATTAGGAGCACAGTCTTAGCCACTGGACCACCAGGGAAGTCCCTATTCCTAGGTATTTTAAGAAGGGATTATTTTTTCACTTCTCTTTCTGATATTTCATTGTTAGTGTAAAGAAATGCAACAGATTTCTGTATATTAATCTTGTATCCTGCTACCTTGCTGAATTCATTTTTCAATTCTAATAGTTTTTGTGTGGAATCTTTAAGGTTTTCTATATAGAGTATCATGTCATCTGCATATAATGACAATTTTACCTCTTCCCTTTCAATTTGGATACCTTTTATTTCCTTTCCTATTCTGATTGCTGTGGCTAGGATTTCCAATACTATGTTGAATAGAAGCAGTGAGAGTAGGCATCCTTGTCTTGTTCCAGAATGTAACGGGAAGATTTTCAGCTTTTCACCATTGAGTATTATGTTGGCTGTGGGTTTGTCATAAATAGCTTTCATTATGTTGAGATATGTTCCCTCTATTCCCACTTTGTTAAGAGTTTTTTTATCATGAATGGATGTTGAATTTTATCAAATGCTTTTTTTTTTTGCATCTATTGAGATGATTATGTGATTTTTGTCTTTTCTTTTGTTGATGTGGTATATCACATTGATTGATTTGCGTATGTTGAACCATCCTTGTGACCCTGGGATGAATCCAACCTGATTGTGGTGGATGTTCTTTTTTTAATGTGTTGGATTTGGTTTGCTCATTTTTTTTTGAGGATTTTTGTATCTATATTCGTCAAATAAATTGGCCTGTAATTTTCTTTTTTTTCGTAGTGTCTTTGTCTGGTTTTGGTATCGGGTGATGGTGGCTTAGAATGACTTTGGGAGTGTTCCCTCCTTTTCCTACTTATTCTTTGTAACAGCAACTTCAAAACTTGCAAATGGGGTGGGGCATAGCATCCTTTATGTGGTCATATTTTCAAGGTAGATTATACTCTGTCACCCCCACCAAGACAATTACGTCACTTGATTTAATTTTGCATTTCTTCAGCTCGTCAGATGTGTACATGTCTTTTACAGAGATATGTTCATGCATTTTCCCTCTAACTAGAAAAACCTTTATTTTTTAAACATCTTTATTTGAGTATAATTACTTTACATTATTGATTCAGTTGCTGCTGTATAGCAAAGTGAATCAGCTATATGTATACATATATCACCATATCCCCTCCCTCTTGCATCTCCCTCCCACCCTCCCTATCCCACCCCTCTAGGTAGTCACAAAGCACCAAGCTGACCTCCCTGTGCTATGCAGCTGCTTCCCACTAGCTATCTATTTTACATTTGGTACTGTATATATGTCAATGCCACTCTCTGACTTCGTCTCAGTCTACCCTTCCCCCCCCCCGTCCTCAAGTCCATTCTCTACGTCTGTGTCTTTATTCCTGTCCTGCCCCTAGGTTCTTCAGAACCTTTTCTTTTGTTTTTGTAGATTCCGTATATATGTGTTAGCATACGATATTTGTTTTTCTCTTTCTCACTTACGTCACTCTGTATGACAGACTCTAGGTCCATCCACCTCACTACAAATAACTCAATTTTGTTTCTTTTTATGGCTGAGTAATATTCCATTGTATATATGTGCCACACCTTCTTTATCCATTCACCTGTCGATGGACATTTAGGTTGCTTTCATGTCCTGACTATTTTAAATAGTGCTGCAATGAACATTGTGATACATGACTCTTTTTGAATTATGGTTTCTTCAGGGTATATGCCCAGTAGTGGGATTGCTGGGTTATATGGTAGTTCTATTTTTAGTTTTTTAAGGAACCTCCATGCTGTTCTCCATAGTGGCTATATCAATTTACATTCCCACCAACAGTGCAAGAAGATTCCCTTTTCTCCACACCCTCTCCAGCATTTTATTGTTTGTAGATTTTTCGATGATGGCCATTCTGACCAGTGTGAGGTGATACCTCACTGTAGTTTTGATTTGCATTTCTCTAATGATTAGTGATGTTGAGCATCCTTTCATGTGTTTGTTGGCAATCTGTATATCTTCTTTGGAGAAATGTCTCTTTAGGTCTTCTGCCCATTTTTGGATTGGGTTGTTTGTTTTTTTGATATTCAGCTGCATGAGCTGCTTGTAAATTTTGGAGATTAATCCTTTGTCAGTTGCTTCATTTGCAAATATTTTCTCCCATTCTGAGGGTTGTCTTTTTGTCTTGTTTATGGTTTCCTTTGCCGTGCAAAAGATTTTAAGTGTCTTTAAGCCCCATTTCTTTATTTTTGTTTTTATTTCCATTTCTCTAGGAGGTGGGTCAGAAAGGATCTTGCTGTGATTTATGTCAAAAAATGTTCTTCCTATGTTTCCTCTAAGGGTTTTATAGTGTCTGCCCTTACATTTAGGTCTTTAATCTATTTTGAGTTTATTTTGTGTATGGTGTTAGGAGTGTTCTAATTCCATTGTTTTACATGTAGCTGTCCAGTTTTCCCAGTACCACTTACTGAAGAGGCTTTCTTTTCTCCATTGTATATTCTTGCCTCCTTTATCAAAAATAAGGTGACCATATGTGAGTGGGTTTACCTCTGGGCTTTCTTTCCTGTTCCATTGATCTATATTTCTGTTTTTGTACCAGTACCATACTGTCTTGATTACTGTAGCTTTGTAGTATAGTCTGAAGTCCAGGAGCCTGATTCCTCCCACTCTGTTTTTCTTTCTCAAGATTACTTTGGCTCTTTGGGGTCTTTTGTGTTTCCATACAAATGTGAAATTTTTTGTTCTGGTTTGGTGAAAAATGCCAGTGGTAGGTTGATAGGGATTGCATTGAATCTGTAGATTGCTTTGGGTAGTAGAGTCATTTTCACAATGTTGATTCTTCCAATCCACGAACATGGTATATCTCTCCATCTGTTTGTATCATCTTTAATTTCTTTCATCCGTGTCTTATAGTTTTCTGCATACAGGTCTTTTGCCTCCTTAGGTAGGTTTATTCCTAGGTATTTTATTCTTTTTCTTGCAATGGTAAATGGGAGTGTTTTCTTAATTTCTCTTTCAGATGTTTCATCATTAGTGTATAGGAATGCAAGAGATTTCTGTGCATTAATTTTGTACACTGCTACTCTACCAAGTTCATTGATTAGCTCTAGTAGTTTTCTGGTAGCATCTTTAGGATTCTCTATGTGTAGTATCATGTCATCTGCAAACAGTGACAGTTTTGCTTCTTCTTTTCTGGTTTGGATTCCTTTTATTTCTCTTTCGCCTCTGATTGCTGTGGCTAAAACTTCCAAAAGTATGTTGAATAATAGTGGTGAGAGTAGGCAACCTTGTCTTGTTCCTGAGCTTAGCGGAAATGGTTTCAGTTTTTCACCAATGAGAGCAATGTTGGCTGTGGGTTTGTCATATATGGCCTTTATTATGTTGAGGTAGGTTCCCTCTATGCCTACTTTCTGGAGAGTTTTTATCATAAATGGCCTTGAATTTTGTAGGAAGCTTTTTCTGCATCTATTGAGATGATCATAGGCTTTTTATCCTTCAGTTTGTTTATATGGTGTAGCACATTGATTGATTTGCATATATTGAAGAATCCTTGCATTCCTCAGATAAACCCCACTTGATCATGGTGTGTGATCCTTTTAATGTGCTGCTGGATCCTGTTTGCTAGTATTTTGTAGAGGATTGTTACATCTATGCTCATAAGTGATATTGGCCTGCAGTTTTCTTTCTTTGTGACATCTCTGTCTGGTTTTGCTATCAGGGTGATGGTGGCCTTGTAGAATGAGTTTGGGAGTGTTCCTCCCTCTGCTATATTTTGGAAGAGTTTGAGAAGGATAGGTGTTAGCTCTTCTCTAAATGTTTGATAGAATTCGCCTGTGAAACCATCTGGTCCTGGGCTTTTGTTTGCTGGAAGATTTTTAATCACAGTTTCAATTTCAGTGCTTGTGATTGGTCTGTTCATATTTTCTATTTCTTCCTGGTTCATTCTCGGAAGGTTGTGCTTTTCTAAGCGTTTGTCCATTTCTTCCAGGTTGTCCAATTTATTGACATATAGTTGCTTGTAGTAATCTCTCATGATGATTTGTATTTCTGCAGCGTCAGTTGTTACTTCTCCTTTTTCATTTCTCATTCTGTTGATTTGAGTCATCTCCCTTCTTTTCTTAATGAGTCTGGCTATTGGTTTATCAATTCTGTTTATCTTCTCAAAGCACCAGCTTTTAGTTTTATTGACCTTTGCTATTGTTTCCTTCATTGCTTTTTCATTTATTTCTGATCTGATCTTTATGATTTCTTTCCTTCTGCTACCTTTGGGTGTTTTTTGTTCTTCTTCCTCTAATTGCTTTAGTGTAAGGTTAGGTTGTTTATTTGAGATGTTTCTTGTTTTGAGGTAGGATTGTATTGCTATAAAATTCCCGCTTAGAACTGCTTTTGCTGCATGCCATAGGTTTTGGACCATCGTGTTTTCATTTTCATTTGTTTCCAGGTATTTTTTTATTTCCTCTTTGATTTCTTCAGTGATATTTTGGTTATTTAGTAGCATAGTGTTTAGCCTCCATGTGTTTGTGTTTTTTACAGTTTTTTTCCTGTAATTGATATCTAGTCTCATAGTGTTGTGGTCGGAAAAGATACTTCATACGACTTCAGTTTTCTTAAATTTACCAAGGCTTGATTTGTGACCCAAGGTATGATCTATGCTGGAGAATGTTCCATGAGCACTTGAGAAGAATGTGTAATTCTGTTGTTTTTGGATGGAATGTCCTTAAATATCAATTAAATCCATCTTGTTTAATGTATCATTTAAAGCTTGTGTTTCCTTATTTATTTTCATTTTGGATGATCTGTCCACTGGTGAAAGTGGGGTGTTAAAATCCCCTACTATGATTGTGTTCCTGTCGATTTCCCCTTTTATGGCTGTTAGTATTTGCCTTGTGTACTGAGGTGCTCCTATGTCTGGTGCATAAATATTTACAGCTGTTACATCTTCTTCTTGGGTCAATCCCTTAATCACTTTGTAGTGTCCTTCTTTGTCTCTTGTAATATTCTTTATTTTAAAGTCTATTTTGTCTGATATGAGAATTGCTACTCCAGGCTTCTTTTGATTTCTAGAAAAACCTTTAAACCTTATTCTTTTCATGTAATTCTTATCTCCCAAGCCCCCTTGACTCTTGCAGAAATTTAAAGCTCAGCCAGATGATATCTAATCTCTCTTGTGATTTTGTCTGACCATTTGATCACAAACCCCAAGGTTGTTCTATGGAAACTGATCCCTGAATGACGAGACACCCGGCCAACTCCGCCGGGCGCATGTGTGGGGCTTCTGTGCTGGGGGAGAACAGTGACCACGGTCTTTTTTTTTTTACATTTTTTTTTCAATTTCTTCGTTTTATTTTTGGCTCCATTGGGTCTTGGTTGCTGCGCATGGGCTTTCTCTAGTTGTGGCAAGCGGGGGCTACCCTTTGTTGTGGGGCACGGGCTTCTCATTGTGGTGGCTTCTCTTGTTGCAGAGCTCGGGCTCTAGGCACATGGGCTTCAGTATTTGTGGCTCACAGACTCAGTAGCTGTGGCTCGTGGGCTCTAGAGCACATGCTCAGTAGTTGTGGTGCACAGGCTTTGTTGCTCCGCGGCATGTGGGATCTTTCCGGACCAGGGATCAAACCCATGTTCCCTGCATTGGCAGGCGGAATCTTAACCACTGTGCCACCAGGGAAGCCCCGTGACCCCGGTGTTGAACGTGGAGTGGTGAGGATTTCTAGACACACACTGCAACTTCCCCTCACCCTGCCCTCCTCAACGAAGGCATGAGGAAAAGATTATGCTACTTTCCCAGAGCATTTCAGAAGATTGCATCTTTCCCTGAAATCGCCACACTTTCCTTTGAGAGTCAAGTTTACAAAATGATTTAACTTCCTTCTCTGACTAAGCAACAAAATGAACACTGACATCTGGGGGGTGCAGAGAGTAATTTACTGAATACTTTTCATGTACCCTTGCTCTATGCTGAATGTGTTTTACATGCATCATCCCAACTTCATGTTTATAATAGCCCGATGAGGTGGTAACTATTCCCCTTTTACAGATGAAGAAAACTGAGGCTAAGAGAGGTGTATTATGTGAAGATGAGTCTGGTGATTCTCAGAGTTGATGTCTAAAAATAAAACAGGTTTTATCTAAGTAAAACACATTTCGTCACATTGGGCGATTTTCAAGGTTTTCATTTTTCATGTTTCCCTTTAAACATGAAATTTTTCTGTAAGAGGCCAAGCTGGTAGTATTTTAGGCTTTGTGGACCGTGAGGTTTCTATTGCACCTACTGAACCCTGGTTCATTGTAGAGGCCCTAACAATACATGAATGAGTGGTCATGGCTGTGTTCCAATAAAACTTTATTTACAAACTCAGGTTGTAGTTTGCTGATGATGGAAATGTTCTGAAACTAGATTGTGGTGATAGTTACTCAACTCTATAAATTTATTAAAAAGCATTGAACTGTACACTGAAGATGGGTAAGTATTGTGGTATGTCAATTATACCTCAATAAAGCTGTTATAAACAAGAATGAGTTGGCTTCTGGTTTTAGATAGCATGAGAATATTCACTAGTCACAAACAGCTCTCCTCACATAGAGTAAACCACCTCTTGTCTTTTCCTTTTTTCTTTTCAAATTCCTCCTCAACTTTTATTTATGATATATTCCTGTCAGGATGATCAGAAAAAACACCTAAAAGCCCACTGATGAACTAGATAACTCTGCTCACAAAAGAATTGGCCCTGTGGTTCCTTATTTGTATTTACCTTCTTCTTAAATATACTTCTCCTCAGGCTGAACAGAGGCAGCCAGAGCTCTACTGTGAAAGACAAAATAGTTCTGGAGAGTTCTTTATCAGCTCGCATATAGGAGGGAAAATTCATGCTTATGGTTTGGTATCTATAACCTTGGCTCTAAATTTCTGTTGTTCAAACACAGACACACTTGATCTTTTTGAAGCAATTAAATATGCACTATTGCCTGTTTTCATTTATAAATACCAACACATAATAACCAACTAAGAATCATAACATGGTATTACTATCCTTTTATTTTACCATCTTCTTAACTGTGTAACACATTTTAAAAAAACATTTCATGTACTTCTTTTATGCTTGTAGAATTCTAAAGGATACTTAGAAAGGTTTTGGTCTCCTCAGGGTGTAGCTCAATTGGTGGCAATTAATGAGGACAGAACGTGGAACTGCTTCCTTCAACTGCTTCCTTCAAGGGTGTTTCCAGCTGTGGAGTCATGGAAAAGCTCCTTGCAGTGTGAGTGTGGCTGGACCATGGAAAGTGCCAGAAGAAACACATCAGGCAACCTCAAGAATATTTAAAGTCCTGGCCCCGTCCTACAAGCTCACTCAGGATAAAGCTGCAAAAGAAAAGGAACAGAGAAACTGAAAAATCATTGCCCAGGAAGAAAAAAAAAAAGCAGAGGTTTTCTGTCATATCACGTGCTGGTCTATTCCTAGTGAGCCCTTATCAGGCTGTCAAAATGAAATGAAAGAAAACAGTCTCACCTTCATAATTAATTTCCCTGTTTCTTTCTTAATCTGCACTGCCCAGGCAGTTAATCTTTACTCTATATGCTTTTGTCTCCCTACGTAATTAAAATCTCCCTCTGCGTGAGAAGGCAGAGTGCCACATGCCGACTGGGAGAGCGAGCTTCAAGGCTGTGGGAGATGAAAGAAAAGAGGAGAGAAGGGCAGACAAGAAGGGGGAAGAGTTGGATGGACCTAGAGATGATCATACTAAGTGAAGTAAGTCAGACAGAGAAAGACAAATATATGATATCACTTATATGTGGAATCTAAAAAAATGATACAAATGAACTTATTTACAGAACAGAAATAAACTCACAGACATAGACAACAAACTTATGGTTTCCAGAGGGGTTAGTGGGGGGTTGGGGGAGGGATAAATTAGGAGTTTGGGATTTTTGTTTGTTTCTTTTTTTATTGGAGTACAGTTGATTTACAATATTATGTTAGTTACAGGTTTACAGCACAGTGATTCAGTTACACATACATATATCTATATCTGTTCTTTTTCAGATTCTTTTCCCTTATATGTTATTACAAGATATTGAGTAGAGTTCCCTGTGCTCTACAGCAGGTCCTGGTTGGTTATCTATTTTATATGTAGTACTGTGTGTATATGTGAATCCCAACCTCGTAATTTATACCGCTCCCCACAATTGGGATCAAAATATACACATTACTGTATATGAAATAGATACGAACAAGGCCCTACTGTACAGCACAGGGAACTCTACTCAATATCTTGTAATAACCTGTAAGGAAAAAGAATCTGGAAAAGAATATATATGTGTATATAACTGAATAATATATATATAACTGAATCACTTTACTCCTAAACTATCACAACATTGTAAATCAAGTATAATTCAGTAAAAAATTTAAAAAGAAAAGGGGATAGAGAGAAAAAGGAAAGGAAGGGGTGATGAGGCTGAGTAGGTGAGCAGAGTAAGGAAAGAAGAAAAGTTGGACTTTTTGAGAAAAGATAAAACATTCCAAGTCCTCCCAGACCAACCATGTGTTGGAAGCCAACCCAGAAATACTTTCTAGGACAGCCTTGCCTGGCCCATGGGTGATCCTGGTTGGGTCTGCCTACCACCATGTAGTATCCGAATGGATTTCTTTTCAGGTAAATATTCAAGTTCCACAAGAGTCGACCTTATCCCTGTCTCTGCTGAGTTCAGTTTCTGGATTCAACTGTGTTGATAGCATGGAATCCCAGCCTGCTGACTACTTGCCAGAAAGGAGAACCACTCCCTTAGCAAAAGCTCAGAATTAAGAAATAGTATTTATATATCATTGCCAGCACACGCTACTGTCTACTCAATTCAATTGCACATACCTTAGATGTTATCCTTGTAGAAACCAACTCATCGGAGATGTGTGTTCTTGATGTTAGTTCGGCTCTTCCTAGTCTCATTTACTGCCCTGAGCAGTAGACCATCAGGCGATATAAGGGAGTTGATCAAAAGTGGCTCACATTGCTTCCTTGGCATTTGGAGGGGGCGGTGCCTTGTTTTTTAGCACATAACACATTGTTCTCTTTAGGACAAGCCAGCGCAGAAGATTCTTTCAAGACCCAGGGGCAGAGTCTATTACATATGCTCCTTCTAAACTATGAAGGATCTTTAGTTTGGCTCAAGTTGGAATATGGGACCCATCTCTCCCTCTCTGTCTCTCTCTCGAATTTATTTTTTAAAGTAGTTTTGGGTTCACAGAAAAAGTGAGCAGAAAACATAGTAATTTCCCATATAGCCCCAGCCCCACACTTGACAGCCTCCCCATTATTAACGTCTCCCACCAGAGTGGTACATGTGTTACAATGGATGAACCTACATTGACACATTATAGTCACTCAGACTCCATAGTTACATTAGGGTTCACTCTTGGTGTTGTACGTTCTGTGGGTTTGGGCAAACGTATAATGACATGTATCTACCAGTATAGTATCATACAGAATAATTTCACTGCCCGAAAAATCCTCTGTGCTGTGTCTGTACATCCCTCCCTCCTAACCCCTGGCAACCACCGACTTTGGTTTTTGTTTTTTGTTTTCTTTTGCGGTACGTGGGCCTCTCACTGCTGTGGCCTCTCCCGTTGCGGAGCACAGGCTCCGGACGCGCAGGCTCAGCGGCCATGGCTCACGGGCCCAGCCGCTCCGCGGCATGTGGGATCTTCCCGGACCGGGGCACGAACCCGTGTCCCCTGCACCGGCAGGCGGACTCTCAACCACTGCGCCACCAGGGAAGCCCCTCCACCGATTTTTTTTATTGTCCCTATAGTTTTGCCTTTTCCAGTGTGTCGTATGGTTGTAGTCATAATGGCATATAACTTTTTCAGATTGGCTTCTCTCTCTTAGCAATACGCATTTGAGTTTCTGCCATTTCTTTTTAGCCCTGAATAATATTCCATTGTCTGGATGTATCACAGTTTATTTATCCATTCTCTTACTGAAGGGCATCTTGGTTGCTTCCAAGTTTTGGCAATCATGAATAAAACTGCTATAAAGGTTCATGTGTGGGGTTTTGTATGGACATAAGTTTTCAGTTCATTTGGGTAAATACCAACGAGCGTGATTCCTGGATTATATGTTGAGAGTACATTTAGTTTTGTAAAATACCCTCAAACTGTCTTCTAAAGTGGCTGTACCATCTCTTTTCACCAGCAGTGAATGAGAGCTTCTGTTGCTCCACACCAGCATTTGGTGTTGTCAGTGTTTTGGATTTTGACCTTTCTAATAGTGTGTAGTGATATCTCACTCTTGTTTTAATTTGCATTTCCCTAATGATATATGACGTTGAGCATCTTTTCCTATGCTTACTTGCCACCTGTATACCTTCTTTGGTGAGGTTTCTGTTTAGGTCTTTTACCCAATTTTTAATTGGGTTCTTTGATTTCTTATTGTCGAGTTATAAGAGTTGTTTTGTATATTTTGGACAACAGTCCTTTATCAGATGTGTCTTTTGCAAATATTGCCTCCCAGTCTGTGGCTCATCTTCTCATTCTCTTGAGAGAATAGTACTTCTTAAATGCAAGGCCCATCTCTTTAAATGTGCTGGATGTTGGGATATACGTTTACTGTATGAAATTTATCCTTACTTGCATATCATTTTTCCACCTTGAATTCCTTTGCCCTATTTCTGTGATTCTCACTGTTTATTTTCTTGACACAAATGGAATACATATGCACTGTAGAAATTATAGAAAATAAAGAAAAATTATCACCCTCCTTCTCTCTCCCTTCACTCCCCGCCCCTCAGTACTTCAGTTAACATTTTGAAGCAACTTTCTCTTTTCAATTTGTACAAATATTTAAAGTTTTTTTGCAGCATGAAATCATGTCCTAATACTCTTCTTAAACCACCTTTTGAACACTTTTCCCTGCTGTTAAGTATTTTCATACAATGTTATGTTTAATAGTTGCACAGTATTTCATCAGTTATTTAATCAACCCCATTTTGTCGGATATTTTATTGGTTTCCAAGTTTTCACAAAAGCGGTACTACAGTGAGCATACTTGTAGCCATTTCTTCATACAGATTCAAATTCATTTGCCTCCTCTTTTATGTTAAAAGTAGAACCATAGGCTCTAAAAGGATGGATTTTTAAAAAGATTTTGATATTTATTGCCAAAATATTTTCTAAAGGGGTTGTATCAATTTATACATCTATTGGCAGTGTACAAAAATATCTGTTTCTTAACCTTTGGCCATACTATGTGCTATTTTGTTTTAATCATTGTTGTTAGACAAAAATGCATTTTGACGTTATTGCATTTTTTATCTCTTCAGTGACAGGTAAGGTTCAAGTAATTTTTCATTTTCAATTTTACATTATAACCCTTTTATATTACTTGCCTGTTAGTGTCCTTTGTCATACTTTTCTAACGGGAGGCTCCTCTTTTTTTTAACTGGTTTGCAACAGCCTTTAGACACTAAGAATCACAATCTTTGTCTGGCATACACATTACACATATTTTTTCAGTTTGTCATTGTTAAAGTCGGTTTTGACATATAGAACTTTCCAAATTTTTACTCAAACCACTCATTATTTATTTTATTATTTTTGGCTGTTGTGTGATGCTTATATAATTGGAACTTGAGTAAGTGTTTTCCTGTGGCCAGGAATTAGCACTAGAGCTAAAATGCTAAGAGCCCCACATTGTTTTTTTTTCATCTTACAAAACTGAAACTCTTTTTTTTAATTTATCTTATTGGAGTAGAGCTGATTTACAGTGTTATGTTAGTTTCAGGTGTACAGCACAGTGATTCAGTTATACATGTACATATATTCATTCTCTTTCCCGTATAGGTTATTATGGAATATTGAGTAGAGTTCCCTGTGCTATACAGTAGGTCCTTGTTGGTTATTTTATATCTAGTAGTCTGTGTATGTTAATCCCAAGTTCCTAATTTATCCCCTCCCGCCCCCAGTTTCCCCTTTGGTCACCATAAGTTTGTTTTCGAAAACTGAGTCCATTCCTATTTTGTAAATAAGTTCATTTATATCATTTTTTATATTAGATTCCACATATAAGTGATACCATATGATATTTATCTTTCTCTGACTTATTTCACTGAGTGTGTTCATCTCCAGGTCCATCCATGTTGCTGCAAATAGCATTATTTCATTCTTTTTTATGGCTGAGTAATATTCCATTGTATATATGTATGGGATGGCCAAAAAGTTCGTTCAGGTTTTTCCATAAGATGTTATGGAAAAACCCAAATGAACTCTTTTGCCAACCCAATACCACATCTTCTTTATCCACTCCTCTGCTGTTGGACATTTTGGTTGCTTCCATGTCTTGGCTATTGTAAATAGTGCTGCAATGAACATTGAGGGCCCCCTATTTTAAAGAGAATCATAAATACTTGGGAGCAGATGCCTCCACACGGCCTTCCTAGGAGGGAGCTGAACCTCAGTGGCCACCCTCTCCCCACAAACTTGACCCGCTTTCCCAGCCGATGTTAGAAGATTGGGGGCAGGAGAGTCAGTGAGTCAGGGGAGCACAGTAGCTTTTTCCTCACCTCCTCCATGAGCACCCTCACCAATTCCAAATCCAAATGAAGGGCAGGCACCAAGAGGACCACTTATTGCATGTGCCGGCAAGGAGTACGCAAGAAGAGACTGCCGTCTGGACACTGCTTGGACATCTACTGAGGCACAAGATGTGCTTCTCTGCCTCTGGGTTCCCTGAGCAAGGGAGAGGACAGTAGCCAGAAGACCCGAGGCAGCAGGAGAAGAGGGGCTGGTGAGCCTCCTGCATGCCCTTCATTTTGGTGGTCAAGTGACCATGAGCGATTTTACTGGCACTCAACCCAAGAGTGCTACCTTCTGTGAGAAGAGAGCCAGCACCATGGTGCCGTGGAGTGCACCACCCACGGCAGTAGCTGAAGGGACGACAGAAGAGAATGTGCTGGGTTCAGATTGCCAAATCAGGGACATATGCCATGAAGTAACCCTCTACAGCATCCTTCAAAGAAAACATCGGCGCACCATGGACAGAGCCCAACCATAGGACTGCGTGTCACACAGACAACTTAGAAAGTCAGTTAGTATTAGCCAGAGAAACAGCAAAACCAAGAGAAGGAACAACTGAGACCAGTTAGGCAAAGAGAGATTTTTCTCTTTCCTTCTCTGTCTTCATTGATGTAACAGGGGGTCATGAAAAAGGGAGAGAAGGCATCCCAAAGCAGAGAACCTTCTCCACTCTGGTTTTCCATGCTCTACATCAGCATCACTCTAAATACAAGGCATCTGTTATCTGGGAGAGACGATTTTATTGATGGGCTAACTCATTAGAAAGGATTAACATCTAGTTCATTGATACAACATGACACATTTTCTTGGGGATGGATAGGATCCTGTGGAAATGGACACAAGCCAGGTGTGTTTTGCTGAGGAAGAGAAATCCAACTCAGCCTGACACTTTTCCAAAAATGGGAGGCAGAGGGGAGCCCGCAGACAAATGTGCCCTGTGTCCCAATTCTGGCTACTGCCAACCCTGGCAAAAATGGTTCTCCGCAGGATGCAAAAGCCAGGTTTGACTTGATGGGTTGTGAGATTGGGCACCTGGTGTTTTTTGACTGAGCTGTTTATTCAGGGAATTCACTTTAAAGGTAACCCACGGAGCACCTGCAGTTGCCTGGCGTCTGTGTGTTAAGCTGGCTGATGACGCTTAACCCACATCAGGAGGCAGAAGTGATTGTTCTTCAGACAAAATAGAATTTTAACAGAAAGCAGTAAACCGAGATGAACAGGGGGAAGTGTTGGCTCTCATTCCCCCACTTCTCCAGAATCTGTCACCCCCAAGACAGCGTAAAGTGGACACTGGAGATCCAAATCCAAAGCAACTGTATTCTGTCCCTTTCTGTAGCATCGCCAAGGGAACCTTCTCCCTACATCCCGACTCATGTGCAAAGGGGACAGCAACACCATCCCCTGTCCTCCTAGAAGTTGTCGTAGTGCCTTCTTCACAGGCTGGTTGGGAGGGTTAAGTGGAATAAGGCATCTTAAGTACTCGTTACAGCACCTAGCATATAATACGTGCTCAATAAATATTATTATTATTGTATGATCAGCTCTGTTCCTGTTCCTCTCAGAATGACTTCCCACCAGCACAAACTCCAATAATCAATGAACCTCCAGTGCCTTAAAAAAGAGTGCCAATCCTTGTTAGGAGGGCACAGTTAACCCTTCATGATCTGATTCCATCCACGTGTTGAACCTTATCTCTTGTCACTTCTTGTTTCGAACTCTAGTTCTTTCCAGGTTGAATAACTTGCATTTTTTAATTTAATTTTTATTTTATATTGGAGTATAGTTGATTTACAATGTTGTGTTAGTTTCACATGCACAGCTACTGAATCACTTAGCTGAATGACTTGCGTTTAATTGAACGGGCCCTGCCTCTGAGCACCAGCGAGTCCTCATATATTCTGCTTCCTCTGCACGCTACACCCTGGAGAACCCTTCCCTTTTCACATTCCCGTTCACTTGCCATCTCCTGCCTGCCATCAGCAGCCGAGAGCCAGATCCCACAGCACACTGGATCTGTGTTTACGTCCACTCTGAACTTTACCTGTTGTCCTCGACTTTTTTACTTGTCTGTGCTTTCTTACATTTTAATGGACGTACAGACAACCTGGACATCTGGTTGACATGAAAATCCTGAGTTAGTACATCTAGGTGCAGCCCAAGATTTTACATTCCTGACAGACTCCCACGTGATGTGGATGCTGCCATTAGTGGACCACACTTTGAGTACCAAGGTACTAGACAGTGATCTCCTTAATATCAGGAACCCCGTCTCCTTTCGTCTTTATATCCCCAACACCCAGCCCATCTTAGGGAAACTCTTTTTCCTAAAGTTGGTTGAATGAATATATGATTGAATGAACATACCAAGACACTCTGCCCCTAATACCCACTTGTGCAACAAGCTAGCAGCATGTTTCCTGGTCTGGAAAAGTTTTCCCTCTACTTCCTGTCCTCTGCCCAGGACTGTGTTATAAAACATTTACTATCAATGAGATGATGACAGAGTCAGGGTAAAGTGGTAAAGACAAGCAAAAGAATGAGACAAAGAAGAAGAGAAGAGGGGAAAGAAGAAAAGGCAGAAAGGGAGTGTATAGATAAAAGGAGAGGAATCGAGAAGATTGGAGGAAGGAGAAATGCCTAATTCTTCACCTCACATAATTCCAGTTCACACATCTATTATCCTTACGTACCTGGACGTCCTCTCACATATTTTTTCCATATACTGACCTTGATCTTCTTTACTTATTAATTTATCCATTCAACACATCTACTTTGCATCAGCCACTGAGCCAAGGATACATTCATGACTAAGAACGAACACAAACTTGGAGCTTATCGCCCGGAGGGTGGGGAGAGATATTAATTAATTAATTAAGCACTCAGTGTAAAATTACAACAATGTTAAGAGCAGAGAACTCTTCTCTAGGAAGTGGATGGTTGAGGGGAGGGTGATCAGCAGTTAACTAGGTGATACAGGAGTGGAACATCACATGTACAAAGGCACTGTGGCTAGGGTGAGCATAGTACGTTGGAGGAACCAAAGGATCAGAGGTTCTGGAGCCCTGGAAAGGAGAGTTGGCCAAAGAAGAAAGAGTCTGTGTGGTAACCAGCTCCAAGATGGCCCCAGTGATCCCTGCTTCTTGCTATTCACGCTCTTGTGTATTCATATCCCACCTTATACCAGGGTTTATCTGTGTGACCAATAGCATACAGCAGAAGCGAAGGTAGGGTAGGACATTTTCAAGATTAGATTAGAAAAGACTGTGGCTTCTCTCTTGGACACTTTCTTGCTCTCCTCTCTCTTGGATCACTCACTCAGGAAAGCAAGCTGCTATGTTTTGAGCAGCCCTATGGAGAGGCACAAGTGCCCAACAGTCAGTAAGGAATTGAGGCCTGGCAACAACCGTACACATAAGCACAGAAGCAGATTCTATGACCCCAGTCAAACCTTGAGATGAATGCAGCCCTGGCCAACAGCTCAACTTCAGTCTCATGAGAGACACTAAGCCAGATCCACCCAGCTGAGTCACAACTGGATTCCTAACCTTCACAAACTATGTGAGATAACATGTTTGCTGTTTGAAGCTGCTGAATTTCAGGGTAGTTTGTTACACAGCAGCAGATAACTAATGCAGCCTAGGTCAGACCATGCACTACATCCCTGGCATGTTAAGGTTTGTGGGGCCTTGTAAACCCTCCCTAGTACCCTGAAGAAAAAAGATATGATATGACAGTATCACCTCAAAAGATAGAGGGAAGCTCCTGGAAAATTTCAGGACAGTGGCAAGCCTATTGTGAACACAGAGATAATAGTTGCACTCCTTCATTTGTTCCCCGCAGCTCATCGTAATCCACTAATCTAGGTCAAGTCCAGGGTACCATGAGCCCACATAAGTTAAAATGAAATATGTCTTATAAAAGTTTAATATCTTTTCACTGGTATTTTACATTTTTTAGTAGTTAATCATAAGATCCTAAGTTAAAGTATTAAAATTTAAGCAAACAAGAGGATAGACTCTTATAGTTGTTCCACACTACGTAATGCGTGGGACAGAGCTACCGTCTAGGAAAAGTGCCTGTGGGTTCCCCAAGGCAGAGAGAGTACATCTATGACACCTGAAGGGAAGGTCTCCAGGGGACTCAGGAGAACTGCACCCCTCTCAGCTTACTAAGGATTGTCACTTGGGAAGCCTGGAGCTGAATGTCTGGATTCTAAGGACATCTTTAATAGCTTGACATGATAGCAGCTGTAGATCCTTCAGGAATCTCCTACCTATTGGAGGGAAGGAGAGACCTTGAGGAGATGACTCACTTTCAAACTGAACCCTAAGGCAGAAAGACAAGCCTGAGGTCCTGTGAGAAGGCGTGGGCTGCTGAAGAACATTCTAGCATCTGACTTAATAAAATGGGGGGAATAAAAATAGGAGAAAGGAAGTTAAAACTAAATCTGTCAGTAAATAAAGCTGAATCAAGCTGTATTGTGCAGAAAGTAAATTCTCTTACATGTGATTAACCATAAAAATATTTAATCACCAGTGAGCTTTAACGATATGTAGCAGAAATTTTATAATAAGTGAAGAATTTTCTATTAAATAGTTCCGTATCAGTCTCTTTCTGGGGGAAAAAAAAAATTCCATTAGGGTCATAACCATGAAACTAGAAATTCCTTTCTTTTGGTTTAGAACTTGGAATCAAAAGACATCAGAAATAAATCTTCTTGGGAAAAAAATTGTTTGAAGTTCTTTTCATCTTGGTAAAATTAGGATAACATGCCATTTTGGCCTGGGTAGAGAGAAGAGGAATCTCTGTGTTTTTGAAAAAACACTGAAACCTTGCTCTCCAGAGCATGGCAACACATCATGGCACCTCCACTGATTTTAAGAGTGGTCGGACTTCTTTCACCTAGGAGCTAGGTCTTTTATGAAACTTCATGGGTATTTTTCCATAGGACCATTGGTTCAGTGTTCATCTGCACGTGTTATTCAAATGTATCTTATTTGGGTGTATTCAAATGTCCGTATGATAATTTCCAGGCTCTACTAGAACCCAGAAATATGCTTTCCACACATTGGCACTTTCCCTGACCAGTGCTCAGCTTACAGGAATGTTCCTTTCACCAATGGTTGCAAATTTGTCAATAACAAGAATTAATAAGAATTAAGAATTAAAATGTCAAGGACGATAGTTAGCTTCTGAATAAAGCCCATCACTTTCTCCTGTATGTGTTCACATTCCCACTGTGTTAGTCAGGATAAGATAGGCTATGCTGCAGTAACAAGAACAAAAATAAAAAACTGGAATCTCAGTGACTTCCTGAATAAAGGTTTATTTCTTAATCATATTCAGTCCATCGTCCTCCATTCCGTGACTCTGCCAGCTGGAACACGTGGCTGCAGGTCAAAGTAGCAGGCGAAGAGAGAGATGGAGATGACACACAGACTCTTAATTGCTTTAGCCAGGAGTGACATGTGTCACTTCCAGTCAGAGTTCCTTAGCCAGAAATAATCACACTTCCAAGCCTGGCTTCAAGGGACTGTGGGAAACGTAGGAGTGGACGTGATGATTTAGTGAGCATTACAGTCAGACCCACAAAATAACCTCTCTGAAAAATAGAATAGAACTGATACTCAGTGGGGAGAGGGGCAGCACAGATGTGCACATACTCCGACTCACATGCTCACCACCTTCCCCAGACCCTTGCACCTAAGGCTGGAGCTCACGTGGTCCGTGAAATGACAAGGGGGACTACTGGTGCTTCCAGAACAGTCTCTGAGCAAGGCAGGGCATCTTCTTGGCAGTAATGGCTTTGAGATGACAGGCAGCACATACCAGGACAGAGAAGGAAAGAGAACCGGGCCAAACTCCTGCTTCAATTCTTGTGTTCAAACTCACCTTTTCATCAGAGGCACAAGATTTTTAGTTTCAATATTTAAGCACAATGCTTTTCTTCAGAGACAGAGAGTGCCTACCTGAACTATACTTGGAAGGAGGAGTTTATCATGCACAAATATATATGGTACATGCTGGATGACTCGGAAGCAAGGAAGGAAAAGGCCATGTCGGCGCCACATTACAAGGAAAGTGAAGGTGTAGCACATGACCTGCCCCGGGGTGTGGAGTGTTGGCTGTGTGGGGTGTTCCACTGTCTCCCGTGGTACCTGCCTGCATCCCTAAGACTGATGAAGCGAGGAGTCAACCGTAGCCTACGTTGACCTCTGGCGGGCATTTGCGGTCATTGCACCTGCATTATTCGTGCGTACCCTGGACTTTTTGCCACGGGAAGAAGCTTCTTGCGAAGACCAGAACTGGACAACGCCTTAGAGATGGTCAAGTGTGAACTCCTCTCATCTTACAGAAGAGGAAGATCAAATTTTGCAGAATGGGGTGTTTCAGAGGCTGACTTTAAGCCTGAAATAGCTTAGATCCCTCCAGGTCTTCAGGCGGCCAGTAGGTGGACAGGTTCCTCCTTAGCGACTTACACATTTGCTCTAACCCTCATCACAGCCCTGAGAGGTGGGTATTATTATTCCCCAAAGAAACTCATCCTAGGTCGCACAGCGAATAGCAAGAGTTCTTCTACCCCTTCCTTCTCTTTCCCTTTTTCTTTTTCCCTTTTTCTCTCCTCCATGCTTCCCAGTCATACTAGAGGTCTGTATGGGCTATGCTGCTTCATCCAGGTGCCTGAATATCGGAAAGTGGTCATCAGCAGGCTCTGCTTTCCTGTAAGTGGGCTTTCCTGACATGGCGGCAAAGGTGGCCACTGGCAGCTTCAGACCTTCCTGCCGCCACTTTAACCAGACCAGTTGAGAAGAAAACTTCTTTGTTGAGTGATCGCCGACACTCCTGCACAGGCTCCCATGGGCCAGACCTGGGCCACGGGTGACCACATCTGAACTCACGGGATGGGATCAGCCCCAGGTGGATCATGTGCTTCCCTAACTATATATTAAACAGGCAAATATATATATATTCCTACATTCTAAGAAGTAGAGAGGTGACACCCACACTCTGCTCTCCTGGGCATTTTCAGGTCAAGGTCCCTTCACACTGTAGCTTAAAATTCCTCAGCCATGGAGCTATTCTTCCAGGGCAAATTTGGGGTAATCCATAAAGGGTAGATGGAACTATCTCTCCCTTGCCCCTGACTCAAAAGACTTGTGTATTCCTTCTGCTCTCTGCTGTTCGGATTGGAGTTAGTGCTGTTCACGGCTTTCGCTGAGAAAAGGAAAACTTTCTAGACTTTGTATTGTCTGGAAGAATCTATGACATTATTGAAAAGTATTTTACCCCATCAATGTCTCCTCCATTCCACTACAGATGACATCATCTTGCAGAGGCTTGACTAAAAAATCTTTCTTTTATCAAGAAAAGGCTGCCTTGGCCAAAACACACAGCAGGAAGACTCACTGCTGCCTAATTCTTTCATGCCCCCTATGGTTCAATTACACCAAGTTACCCATAGCTTCAAAACGTACATTTTAAAAAAGAGAAGACTTGACATTCGCATTTTTATCTAGTGGTTCATGAACAGTAAGTGGGCCATAAGAGCTCGTTCTACATTTTGAAACCCTAAAATGGGTGGATCAAAAACTGGGAGAACAAAAATCTAAAAACAGTTTAGGCAACGAGGTCAAGAAAGTGAGGCAGTTTTGGCGAGGAAACTGTTTTTCCACCTGAGAAGCAGAGTGCATCCAAGTTCTCTGAAGCCAGACTGAGCGATTCATCAAGTAGCTTCACTTCATCTTAGAATAAGTGATAAATGATATGGTCACCCAGAGGTCTTTGGAAGAGTCAACTTTTTAAGGATAAGAAATCATCTGATGGTAATGGTTCTGTTCGAACCCACATTTCAGGGTCAGCAAGAAAACCACAGGCTCTATCATGACTCCGTTGAAAAATTTTTACAGTAAATTAGCCAAGGTATGGGATACACTGCCTTCATTCTCAACGCCCTCTACTTCTTTGGAAAAATAGATTCTAACACTTCACTCAGATGGGCAAGGAACTGGATGTGACCATTAGAAAATTTTGAAAAAATAGGAGCTACTACAGGTAGCTTTTTAGACAGTCATTGAAACCACACCCAATTTTAAGGTCACATTATTATTTTCTGCCTTTACTTGTCTCCTTTTCCTTTTTTTTAATTTATTGAAGCATAGTTGATTTACAATGTTGTGTTCATTTCTGCTGTACAGCAAAGTGATTCCGTTATAGATATATGCATACTTTTTCATACTCTCTTCCATTGTGGTTTATCACAGGATACTGAATATAGTTCCCTGTGCTCTACAGTAGGTGCTTGTTGTTTATCCATCCTCTGTATAATAGCTGGCATCTGCTAACCCCAAACTCCCACTCCATCCCTCTCCCCTTGGCAACCACAAGTCTGTTCTCTATGTCTGTGAGTCTGTTTCTGTTTTGTAGATAAGTTCATTTGTGTCATATTTTAGATTCCACATATAAGTGATATCATATGAGATTTGTCCTCCTCTGTCTGAGTTACTTCACTTAGTATGATAATCTCTAGGTCCATCCATGTTGCTTCAAATGGCATTATTTCATTCTTTTTTATGGCTGAGTGGTATTCCATTGCATATATATACCACATCTTCTTTATCCATTCATCTGTTGATGGACATTTTGGTTGTTTCCATGTCTTGGCTATTGTAAATAGTGCTGCTATGAACATAGGGGTGCCTGTATCTTTCTGAATTAAAGTTTTGTCTGGATATACGCCCAGGAGTGGGATTGCTGGATCATATGATAACTCTATTTTTAGTTTTTTAAGGAACGTCCATACTGTTCTCCATAGTCGCTGCACCAATTTACATTCCCACCAACAGTGTAGGAGGGCTCCCTTTTCTCCACACCCTCCCCCAGCATTTATTATTTGTAGACGTTTTGATGATGGCCATTCTGGCCAGTATGAGGTGATACCTCACTGTAGTTTTGATTTGCATTTCTCTAATAATTAGTGATGATACTTGTCTCCTTTTCAAGTAAGAGTAATTGGGTTGAAGACATGGCTTTGCAAAGTTTGCCTGAAGCAAACTTGTAGTCTGTAAAGGAACCAAGGAGTCTCATTCAGCCGACATGCCTACCCAACAGCACCAGTGCATTATCTAAGGCATGCTAGCTTTGGCTTTGGGCATGCCTGGTATCAGAAAGTTTTATGACACCCTGGAAAGCTCCAAGTCCACTGAATATCTTGTTGACATTTGATCTCTCCACGTTGGGGTTCTTCATTGCTAAAGAACTTCATCTATGCTGTGATTTATTAACTATTCAGATTTGTATTCCTACCTTTTAGATCATCCTGAGTGCATTTAAAAATATTAGCAATTCATATTCCACAGCACAGAATTACAGTTTGTAAGAATATTAACTGCATCTGAAAGGAAAATGCACCAGACCCATGGAGGGAGCAAAACACTCGTGAATGAAAACCTGTACTCCTGGGAGATACTCTCATTATTCAGCTGAAGAGATCATCTGTGGAAGAACCTAGAAGATAAACTGACGCAAGTGATATGTGCACCTCCAAAAAACCCTACACAGTGAGTTTATAGGGTCATTATATTTGTCCCTAAGAAAATCAGCTTATAAAACCAATTTTACAAGACCCATGGGCTATTTCACTATTTCAATTACATTTTAGTTTCATGGCTGAATTAATAATGAATGATGGTTATGGTTTGAGAAAGATTATAAATACTTGAGGTGATATTTTCAGGAGGTCACAATATTTTAATTGCTATGTATGATTATTCTCATTTTCACAGATGAAACATATGGCCCACAAAATAGTAACTCCAACTGAAAATAGCCTGGAAAATAATTTTTTCTCTTGAAAATGTGACCACCACTATAACATATTCAGAAGAAGTGGGCATCCCATAGGACATACCTTGGTCTCCGCCCAAAGGAATTTATTCCTGTACTGACATTGAAAATGATCTTGTAAAAGAACATCTCATCTATAAAGAGGCCCCTCTGAACACATAGCAGCAATATATTAGAGTGGAACTTGAGTGGACTTTTTTAAAGCATTGGTAACAATGAAACTTTCAGGGAGGTGAGACTAAGAAAAAATAAGAGGATCCATCACTACACTTTTTCATTGGTTTGGAAATTTTCCCATCCATTTAAATGATTCTGATGTGCCAAGCACGAGCTAATAACTTTGTCATAAACCTTGACCTTGTCAGCTATCGGCATCTTCTGCCTGTTCCCTAAAACTTACATGCTCCTCGTCTCTCCCTGCCTTTTAGCTACATTTTCCTAACCTGATTGATCTACACACCTCTCCCTTCCCTCCCACCATCTTCCACAAAACCACCTCTACTACTCAAAGTTCTATCTTGGAAATTAGCTCCCCCAAAGCATCCCACCTTAACCCCACTTGGCGTGATCAATCTCTTACTTCAAGGTCCTCTGAGAACTTCCTTTAATTTAGCAAAATCCGACTTTACACTGGGTAGAATATTCTCCACTCACAGAGGCCTTCCCTAACACGTCAGTCTAATGATGGACTCTGTCACTGCATTCTGATCATTTGCTTCATTGCATCTTTCACAAGTCAGAGCTGTGTTTTTATGTTTATTTACTTGACTATTATACACTCCCAGATACACTGCAAGCTTCATGAAAGAGAAATCCTGTTACGTTCATTGTTCTGTATCCAACACCTACCACAGTTCCTAATATATAGTAGGTACCTGAGGAAATGACTAAATGAAGCCATTGTCCTAAAAATTATTCCCTTTTTGTTTTATTGGACGCAAATTATTCAATCACCAGTGTGTCTTCCTGAATATTCTGTAACACCCCCCCCCACTACTATGCATAGGCAGTCATTCAAAACATGATGAAGAAGACACCTGTATTCAAACTCTAGCAGTATTAACTGATACATGCCTATTAGGTACCAAGCAGAAAACTAAATGGTGAAAAACATTGTGTCTGAGGCTCTCAAAGTGGCATCTTAGGACCCCCGTTGACATATTATTAAGGGTCTGCAAAGTCTGGAAATTTTTTTTTTGCTGTTGTGTGTTCATTTAAATAATACCCTAAAGTTTTAATATGCCACATTGTGGATCATCAGAGTGTCCTCTTTAAATCAGAAACTGTCTTTTACTTTCAGATATGTCTCTTACTTTGTTTTTTTTACAGTCACTTTGGCCTCTAAGCGATTCCCCGGAGTGACAGTGCTTAACTCACAATGTGTTGATGAGCATGCCTGGCTTCCTCTGGGTTGGCACTTCTTAATGTTCAAATGACAGCAATCAGCCCACATCTGCCTTTGAAGTCAGCCTGAATTCTTGTACTAGATATAAAGGCAAAACTTGATTTTTCAGCCATAATTTGTGTTTGAGAGACATGCTCATAGAATAAGACTTTAGTTTCTAAAGTATTTTTCAGAAACCGAGACTTTATTGAACATAATGAAAATTTCATGGTGTAATGGAATGAAGTATTAGGTTAATTATCAAGGTTAATATGAAAACGGGGGAAAAAGCCCAGCTAATTTTTTGTAGAAATTGAAAGCTAATTCTAAACTTCATATAGAAATACAAGGGACTAAAATTCCTGAAGAAGAAGAAAAACAAAACTAGAGGATTTACAGTCCTGCCTTCAAGACTTACTATAAAGTTATAGCAATCAATACAGTGTGGTATTGGCATATGATCCCCAACTATATCAACAAAACACCATAGAAACAATACAGACCCACACACCTATGGCCAAATGATTTTTGACAAAGATTCCACAACAGTCAAGTGGGGAAGGAAAATATTTTCAACAGATGACACTGGAACAAGTGACTATCCATATAAAAAAGGATGAACTTTGGGACTTCCCTGGTGGTCCACTGGTTTAGACTTCTCCTTCCAATGCAGGGGGCGCTGGTTTGATCCCTGGTTGGTGAGCTAAGATCCCACATGCCTTGTGGCCAAAAAACCAAAAACATAAAACAGAAGTAATATTGTAATAAGTTCAATAAAGACTTTTTAAAAAATGGCCCACATCAAAAAAAATCTTAAAAAAAAAAGGGGGTGAACTTTGACCCAAACCTCACACCATACACAAACTTTTCTCAAGAGGGATTGCAGACCTGAATAAAAAAGCCTAATGATAAAGCTACTAGAAAAAAAAATTAGGCCAAGATTTATTAGAATCCAAAAGTCTTCACCCTTAAAAGAAAAAAATGGATAAATGGGACTTCATACAAATTTAAAACTTTTACTTATCAAAAGCGACCATTAAGCCAATAAAAATTCAAGCCACAGACAAGAAAAATTAAATATATATTTAATTAATATTATTTAATATATATTAAGTATATATATCCAACTTGTGTCCAGAATGTGTAAAGAACTTCTACAAATCCATTACAAAAAAGACAAGCAATTGAATTAACAATGGACAATAGATTTGAACAGATATGTCAAAACAGTAGACATATTAGTGGCCAACGAAAGCATGAAAAGATGCTTCGCACTGTTAGTCACCACATAAATGCAAATGAAAACCACAATGAGATACCACTACACATTCACTAGAATGGCTAAACTTTTAACTTTAAATATAAAATTTTAATTTAAAAATTAAAACCCAGCAATACTCAACAAATGTTGGCAAGGATTCAGAGCAAAGGAAATTCGTACATTGCTGGCAGGAATGTAAAGTGATATGTCCATATGGCAATTTCTTAATAAAATTAAACATAAAACTACCTCATGATCCAGCAATTCCATTCCCAGGGACTGTACAAAGGGAAAGAAAAACATATGTCCTCAGAAACACCCTATCAAGAATATTCATCACAGCTTTATTCATAATAACGCAAAACTACAAACACACCAGGTGCCCATCAGTAGGAGAATGAAAACCAAATTGTGGTATAGCTATACTATGCAATACAACTCAGCATTAAAGAAAAATTACTCATGCATGCAGCAACATAGATGAATCTCGAAATCACTAGATTGGGTGAAAAAAACCAGACACCAAGAGTATATACCCTTTGATTCCATGTATATGAAGTTCCGGAACAGGCAAAACTAATCTATAGTGATAGAAATCAGAACACCATTTCCCTGGAGGAAAAGAGAATTAACAGGGAAGGTGTACAAGGGACATTTCTAAATTCTGTATCTTGATTGAGGTGTTGGTTACATAAGCGTACATACTGTCAAAACTCATCAAATTGTACACTAAAGACCAGAGCATTTTACTCTATGTAATTATACTTCACACGCATACAAAAGAAAACAGGGGGGTAGGAGGAACAGCTGGTGTGACTTTTTTTATGACATTGTTCCACGTGTTTTTATGTTCCTTCAACTGTGGTAGCCCTGTGAAATGCTATTTTTAGAACATAAGTCATAGAGGCGGGAGCTACATCTGTTTAACCTGCTTAACGTAATACCAATCCCATTGCCAGTTACTAGTGAGGTTGGTAGGTGACGGGCAGGAGGGCAGAGGATAACTAATGCTTAAATAACGAAACCTTCCTTTTTGTGCAGAAAAAGAAATTGGCAGAAAGTGAAATAGTAAATATCTTAGAGCATTTCAATTTAAGGTGTAACACTTAGGAAGCAATCTGTACCATCCGAGCGTGCAGAACATCAGTGAAATAGCTTCTAACTGTGCAAGTCGTTTGCGTTCTTCTGTACTTCTGTTGAGTTCAACTGGTACCATCTGTTACATGAGTTTAAAACAGATGTCTTTACCATCACCAGTGTCTTAGGTTCTCTATCAGAACCGAGGAAGGGGGTGTGGCAGGTAATATACTAGTGATATTTTGATGATGCTGGAAAAGTAATACAACATGAAGTCCCATGACCCCTTTACCCTAAAAGCAAGGCTTAAGTAAATGAAAGTGATCAGTTAGAGCTTCTAAATGATGACCAAGGAAGCTTAAGGATACAAAGTATCTTGTCGGGGCTGGCAGAGATTGCTTATAAAGAGGAGATAAAAATATCTGTAGTATTATTAGGTATCCATGGTAGGAATTTTATCTTGAGATGGAGAAGAACAAGGGCAAAACCTATTAATAAACCCCAAAGGGAGTAGAAAACAGTCAAGCAATGCACATCCATGACTTATGGGTATAGTTGGGTCATTTATAAGAGACAAAAAGAGCAGAGTAAGATGCCTCAATCCTCATTCCCACAGATGTCAACAGAGAAGAGAGGTAGCGGGGGCAGTGGGTGTCTCAAAGCCTACTGTGTTTGTGAAATCTCCCCCTAAATACCAAAGAGAACCTTCTGTGAAGGGATACATCAGAAACATGGAAAACGTGATTCATGGAAACGTCAATGACCAGGGAGACAGAAGCCGTAGTTCTTCACTCAGATTCCCACTAATAAGCTGTTGTAACTCAGGCAAGTGAAAACCGTTCCTTAAATGATGTGTACAGAGATGGCAGCGAAGCAGCATAAAAAATTATGCATCGATCCATTATACTAAAAAAGAAAGTGGAGTCATCCAGTGGAATAAGGGTATCAGATAAATGCAAATTACTGCTATTACTTTCAATAATGCTGTCCAATTCTTCTTCAAAGATCATTTCAGCTCTTATAGGCATTTTGGTATACGGATTTAAAATTTCTGGTTGTAACGAACAAGTGATATTGTGTGCCTTTATGATGGGATAGCAGTAAAATGCAGGGAAACGCAGCACTTTGCAAATTATTTTCCGATCTGCCTCCGGACGATTTGCCCACAGACAGAAAAGGATTACAGTGAATCTCAATTCAAATATCTGATGTAAAATGTCATAGCTAAGACAGTGTGGAACAGAATCAACAAATATACCTATACAGTTTGCATAGAAATCACGTATTAGACAGCATGTTTTTTCAAATTAATCAACAGAATAAAAATAATAAGTATATAGGTGTTCATGCAGCGATAACCAAGATAGCAGAAAACTGAAAATAACATACACCTACCATTAGGGGAATAGTTAAGAAAATCATGATACTTCAATTAAATTAAATGCCATTAAAAAATAATGCTATAACCTATAAGGGAAAAGAATCTAAAAAAGAATGGATATCTGAATGTATAACTGAATCACATTGCTGTACACCCGAAACTAACACAACATTGTAAACCAACAATACTTCTATTTTAAATAATTAATTAATTAATTTAAAACTAAATAAATAAAAGCTATAAATCAGGCTAAAAGTAGCTAAATACTAAAAGTATATATATATTACTGAAAATCATAAAATACCGTGGGAAATGTACAGTTAAGTGACTAAAGCAAGATTCTAAATTATATGTATCTATGATGCCAATACATAAGATATAGATAGATAAATAGATATACACAAAGACACAGGGAGACATTTAGGAATTGACATAATCAATTTTTTTTCTTTTTTAAATAATGATAATTCTGGGCTTCCTTGGTGGCGCAGTGGTTAAGAATCCGCTTGCCAATGCAGGGAACACGGGTTCGAGCCCTGGTCCAGGAAGATCCCACATGCTGCAGAGTAACTAAGCCCATGCACCACAACTACTGAACCTGTGCTTTAGAACCTGCAAGCCACAATTACTGAGCCCACATTCCACAACTACTGAAGCCCACACGCCTAGAGCCCGTGCTCCACAACAAGAGAAGCCACTGCAATGAGAAGCCCGCACACCAAAACAAAGAGTAGCCCCCGGCCGCTACAACTAGAGAAAGCCCGTGTGCAGCAATGAAGACCCCAATGCAGCCAAAAATAAATAAGTAAATAAATATATTTTTTAAATGATATTTCTATTTTACATTGTTTTATAATAAATAAGCATTTGTAAATTTGGAATTGAAGCACAATAATGACATTTCATTCATTTAAAATGTTGACTCTAATATTAGCTATAGTGCTAAATCCTTTACATACATTATCTATCCCCCAATCCAATCAAACCCCCAAGATAGCCAGTAATAATAATTCAGGGCATGTCTTGCTACATCTCTATGTTGGTAAGCAAACACATGCGTGTGAGCCAGAGGGTCTATTTTTTTCTACGAAACTTACATCATACTCTATATTTTACCTTGAAGATTGTTTTCCCCCCTTCCTCAGTAACATATCTCTGCATGTCCCTAAGTCAATATATATAGCTGTAATCCATTTTTCTCACTCATGGTAAGGATTTGCATGATTAATTCAGCCGTTTTTCTAGTGAATAACATCAAGTTGTTTCCAGTTGCACCACTACAAGAAAAAGTTGCCTGCATATTCCTATAGCTCTACCTTATGTCATGGTGTGTTTAATCCTGTAGGATAGATTCCCATAGCTGGAGTTGCTGGGCTAAAGACATATCCATGTTTTCATTTCTACAAATAGTAAAAGATAGCTTTCCATAAAGGTTCTACATTCACCTTCCCAAAGCAGTGCTCAAATGTGTTTTCCCAGAATGTCACCAGTACTGAATGTTACCAACCTTTCATTGTTTGCAACTGGACAAGGGAAAAATTGTACTACAACTCTGCATTCCCTTGAACACTAACAAGGTTAAGCCTCCTATCATTAATTTCTTTTTTTTAACATCTTTATTGGAGTATAATTGCTTTACAATGGTGTGTTAGTTTCTGCTTTATAGCAAAGTGAATCAGTTATACATATACATATGTTCCCATATCTCTTCCCTCTTGCGTCTCCCTCCCTCCCACCCTCCCTATCCCACCCCTCCAGGCGGTCACAAAGCACCTAGCTGATCTCCCTGTGCTATGCGGCTACTTCCCACTAGCTATCTATTTTACGTTTGGTAGTGTATATATGTCCATGCCACTCTCACTTTGTCCCAGCTTACCCTTCCCCCTCCCCGTATCCTCAAGTCCATTCTCTAGTAGGTCTGTGTGGAATATTACTCATCCATAAAAAGAAACAAAATTGAGTTATTTGTAGTGACGTGGATGGACCTACAGTCTGTCATACAGAGCGAAGTAAGTCAGAAAGAGAAAAACAAATACCGTATACTAACACATATATATGGAATCTAAGGGAAAAAAAAAAGGTCATGAAGAACCTAGGGGTAAGACAGGAATATCATTAGTTTCTTAACATCTGCATTTTAGTTTCTATAAGTATGAACATTCTTTTCTAGTGTGTTGTTTTCACAATCAATTTCTGGGAGTTCTTTGAAAACCGCAGGTATTGAGTTTTTGCCTGTCATATATACTGTGCATATTTGACTCAATCTAATTCTTGTCTTTTGGTTTTTTGGTATGCATTTTTTTCATTCAGAAATATATATATATATATATATATATATATATATATATTTTTTTTTTTTTTTTTTGTGGTACACGGGCCTCTCACTGTTGTGGCCTCTCCCGTTGCGGAGCACAGGCTCCGGACGCGCAGGCTCAGCGGCCATGGCTCACGGGCCCAGCCGCTCCGCGACATGTGGGATCCTCCCAGACCGGGGCACGAACCCGTGTCCCCTGCATCAGCAGGCGGACTCCCAACCACTGCGCCACCAGGGAAGCCCCAGAAATATTTTTAAATGTGTATGACTTTTGACCATTTTCTTGATTGCCTCTAAGATTCCTGTCTTAATTCCTGATCTCTGCTCACCCACAAGGTTATAGAAATATTTTCCTAAATTTTCTTCTAATACTCAGAAAGATTTCATTTTACATTGGGATTTATTAACCTACTTGGCGTATAATTTTACAAGTGGTTTAAGGTCAGAGTTTATAATAGTTTAATTCCAAATGGATAGCAAAATAATGTCAACAGTTAATAATCTTTTTTCTACTGAATTGTAATGCCAGCTTTTCCAGTATCAATTTCTCCTATACTCTTGCATATGTGTTGAGAGTCTTTACTATGTTCCATTGTTCTGGTTACTATTTCTCATGCCACTGACATTCTGTTTTGATTACTCTAGATTTATTATAAGCTTTATATGGTAACACAAGATCCCTCCCGCTGATTATTCATCTTCTGAAACATAAATTCTGTTAGCAAATCTCATTCAGTTCTTCTTCCACCTAAGTTTTTAAAATACTTGTTCTAATTGGAATTAGAAATGTCTTTCTTTTGGATTCTGATAGGAACTGTTTTGCGTTTACGTAAGTGTTTGGGAAATAATGACATTTGTATAACTCTAATTCTTCCCAAAAGTATTTACATGGCATGGTTCTCCATTTATTCGGGTGTTGTGCCATGTCCTTCAATAAAATATTAAGTTCCAGGAATTCCCCGGCTGTCCAATGGTTAGGGCTCTGTGCTTTCACTGCTGAGGGCCTGGGTTCGACCCCTGGTGGGGGAACTAAGATCCCGCAAGCCGCATGGCGCAGCCAAAAAAAAAAAGTTAAGTTCCTTATCCTTACTGAAATAGTCGTAGGTATTGTATAGCTCGAAGTAACATTGTAAATGCAATTTGTTATCCATTTCAAGTTAGAAACTGATGCTTTATACCTGTCTTGTGCCCTGTTCCTACATATTTGTTCCTATATGCATGGTGAGGAACAGGTCAGCAGGTGGACCAGGCCAGTTATGTGCCAGGGAGCACCTCTTCCATCTCGGAGTTGTATAATGTACAGTTTGATTACTGTGTGAGGAGTAGTACAAAATGCCCAGGCATTAACACAGACCCCATGCATTGGACCTAATGTCTCCAGACTGCCAGATCAGCCAAGTCTGAGTATTGTCCTAGGCAGAGTTCTGTGCTACCAGAATGGGGACATTTCCCAGAGGCCCCTGGAATCTTGCTAACAAGCCCTAAACTGACTATGGCAAATGTTCACATCATCTCTTGAAAAAGTCTCTTCTCTGTTGTTTTTTTTTTGGGTTTTTTTTGTTTTTGTTTTGTTTTGTTTCCAATTTATGTTTGGCTGCATTGGGTCTTTGTTGCTGCGCACGGGCTTTCTCTAGTTGTGGTGAGCGGGGGCTACTCTTTGTTGTGGTGTGCGGGTTTCTCATTGCAGTGGCTTCTCTTGTTGTGGAGCACGGGCTCTAGGCACATGGGCTTCAGTAGTTGTGGCACGTGGGCTCAGTAGTTGCGGCTCGCAGGCTCTAGAGCACAGGCTCAGTAGTTGTGGCACACAGGCTTAGTTGGTCTGCGGCACATGGGATCTTCCTAGACCAGGGCTGGAACCCATGTCCCCTGCATTGGCTGGTGGATTCTTAACCACTGCACCACCAGGGAAGTCCTCTCTGTTGGTTTTTGAAGCTGTTAAGGGTGTATGTGTGTGTGTGTGTGTGTGTGTGTGTGTTTCTAATATAAAGCCACTTTTCGAATCTACCATAGGGAGAAAAATCAGCAACCTGATCAAAACTTGATTAAAAAAAACACACTAAAGAAATTTAACCTAAATGTCTAAAAACATATAAATGTTTTTTAGCATTTTTATATTAAACATATTTTATGTTAAATAAGCTATAGTAAGTACATCCATATAAAGGAATCTGATACATCTATACAAAAGAATCTTATTCAGTCTATATAAAATATATTTCTAAGAACATTTCATGACATTTCAAATGCTCATGCTAACACATTAAGTTCAATAGAAACCTTTCAAAACTGCATATTTAGTTTGACGTTATTTTGGGAGATAATGTGAGAGACAGAATAGGTGGGAATTACATATATACTAATATGTGTAGAGGGATCATAGTACTTTTTACATGTACGTAAAAGGATTCCACTTCCTTTTATTTTCCAGATTTTCTATTGAATACAATAAACATAATCAGATGGAAAAAGACAGACCTTATTTAAGATGCACTGCCTTTTACATTCATACTTAACAGGATAGGTAAAGATATTCTTCCTTTAATTTTGTCTTTTTTCCCCTCGTTTACAATATATATATTAGTTTCCTAGGACTGTCATAACAAAGTACCACAAACTGGGTGGCTTAAAACTACAGAAATGTATTCTCTCACAGTTCTCGAGGCGAGAAATCTGACATCAAGGTGTCAGCAGGGCCACACTCCCTCTGAGCGCTGTAGGGGAGGATCCTCTTTGCCTCTTCTAGCTTCTGATGGTTGCCAGCAATCCTTGGCTCGTAGACACCATCACTCCAGTCTCTGACTCCATCTTCACATGGCTCTCTTCCCTGTGTCTGTGTCCAAACTTCCCTCTTCTTATAAGGACACCAGTCATTGGATTAAGGCACACTCTAATCCTCTATGACCTCATCTTAACTTGATTCCACCTGCAAAGACCCTATTTCCACACAAGGTCACATTCACAGATTCTACGGGTTAGGACTTCAACATATCTTTAGGAGGGACACAATTCAACCATAAGAGTCCACCCTGTGGCTCCCCAAAATTCACATCCTTCCCACATGGAAAATACATTCACCCTATCTTAACATCCCCCAAAGTCTCTTTTTTCTTTCTCTCCCTCTCTCCTACATTCTTGTGGTTGATTCTATAGACTAAATACAAGCATGACTGTGATACAACTCTATTGGACAACCAGAGCCCATATAACCAGACTTCTATTGACTGAAATTAAAGCAGAATAGATCAATCCAGACCTTTGCTCCCAGACAAAACCACTATTTCTGTCAGCAATATAAAGCCCAGGGTGAAGTCCTTACTTGGTGAAGCCCTCATCTCTCCCAAAAACCACGGAACAATTTTATCAAGTGCTTTCTAGGCTAACACATATAATGTGGATCAGCCATCCAAGCCTCTGAGCATTACTTTGACTATTTGGCCACCAAGCAGTGCTCCCTGATTTTAAAATCACACTGCTCAGCCAAATGTTTCCAGGTCTGCAGAAAAATTAACATCTCCCCTTCAGGAAAGGAGTTATAATTCACAGTTCAGCCCTGACAACAGCATGAGCTAATTAACCAACCTTGGAAACAAAATAGAGCCGTTTTTATTTTATTTCAAACCTGTTTTAATAAAAGTGATATGCATAGCTGCTGACGCAGTAGCCACTGCCAGGAAGTTATAATGAACATAAATTAGCAGCGTAGTTTGTCTAACCCAGAGGTAAGCAAGTTTTCTGATTGATTTGTTTTTAAAACAGAAATCAAAGTCGTCCAGGCAAAAGTTACATGCAAAAAGGCTGAGGCATTGATACAGAACCCGAAAAGTAAAGTTTGGGGAAATTAAGGGAACAGACCACGATGTTGGATTCAAGTCATAAGTCCCAAATTTGACGGAAATGTAGCGTAAAAGGAGGAAGAGTAAACTCCACGTCAGAAAAAGCACTAAAATCCACTCAGCGGCACCGATTCACGTGCCCTCGTGTGAGCAGGGCAAGCTCTCCCAGCTGCACCACCTTCATCACTTGCAGGACCCAGCGCAAAGGGAAAATGCAAGTCCCCTGGTTCAAAAGCTGAGAATTTCAAAGAAGTTGCAACAGAGCGTGAAACCAAACATAAGGCCCATCTAAGCACAAGACCCTGTGTGACCGCACGGGTTTTACTGTCTGTAGGTTTCAATTTTTTAATCAGTGAAATGGGAAAACACAAAATTCCATTTGCCTGGCCTCCTTCATGGGGTGTTTGGGATGATAGATTGAGATATCTGTAAAAATAAATAAATAAATAAATAGGGCTTCCCTGGTGGTGCAGTGGTTGAGAGTCCGCCTGCTGCTGCAGGGGACGCGGCTTCGTGCCCCGGTCCGGGAAGATCCCACATGCCGCGGAGCGGCTGGGCCCGTGAGCCATGTCCGCTGAGCCTGCGCGTCCGGAGCCTGTGCTCCGCAACGGGAGAGGCCACAACAGTGAGAGGCCCGCGTACCGCAAAAAAAAAAAAAAAAAAAAAAAAAAAGCTTTGCAAATTTGAAACCCCTTTATCCAGAGCAGAGGCCATGGAGAGTCTGGTAACACAAGCAAGGGCTCTCCTGGATACTTCCCGTTTCACTTCCAGGAATTTAATAAGGACAGCCAAATACTTCACCTATATTTAGTGCTTAATAAATCACACAATTGAAATGGAGCTCGTACTTAAAAGTTTCCACTGAATCCAAAGAAACCAGTTGATTAAATGCAATGTGGTTTCTTGGATTGGATCCTGGAACAGAAAAAGGAGAGCAGTAGGAAAACTGGTGGAAACCCATAAAAGCTCTAGAGTTTAGATAATAGTAACATGCCACTCTTAATTTCTCTGTTTTGACAAAAGTCCCACAGTGACGTAAGATGTTAACAGGGGAAGCTGGGTGGAAGTTGTGCAGGAACTCTCCGTGGTAGCTTTGCAACTTTTCTGTAAATCTAAAATTTTTCCCAAATAAGAAGTTTATATAAAAAGTGAAACTGGTCCAGTTTTTTGTTGTTGTTGTTGTTGTTTTCCGGTATGCGGGCCTCTCACTGTTGTGGCCTCTCCCGTTGCGGAGCACAGGCTCCGGACGCGCAGGCTCAGCGGCCATGGCTCACGGGCCCAGCCGCTCCGCGGCATGTGGGATCTTCCCAGACCGTGGCACGAACCCGCGTCCCGTGCATCGGCAGGCGGACCCTCAACCACTGCGCCGCCAGGGAAGCCTGAAACTGGTCCAGTTTGACTGAGAGGAAATGATGATTCTTACTTACTGGAAAGCAAAATAACAAGATTAGCTTCTATATTAAAATGTGGAAACCTGTCCTAAGTTCCCTAGGCAGTCATTTTAAGTTACATATACCTAAATATATACATACATACAGATAGATGGAAAGAAAGAAAAGGGGGCAGGGGAGAAAAAAGACTGGATGAATGAGAATAACTTGAAATTTTGCCACAAGTACACAGTAGTATACATATTTCTAACTTAGAGGTTCTACTTTCATTCCAGAATCTTCTTCCTTGAGCAGGCATCACTCCATATTCTTTTCATATTAACTTTCTTTTTCTGATTGCAAGATTAATTCATGCTTATCCTAGAAAATACATATAAAAATACAACCCCCCCCAAACTATCTATAATCCTATCACTAAGTCAACATGGTCAGCGTTTTGCCTCATTTTTGCCACTCTCTTGTGTGTGCATGAGAGCATAAGCTATATTTTAGAATAATGGAAGCCATCGTATATAAACCAGCATTTCCAAGATTACGTTCCATGGAACATTGGGTTCCATGAACAAAAAATCGGGGAACACAGCAGACCACATCCTCCCTCTAAGAGATTCACTCTGCAAAGTAGCATAGAGAAAGCCATGAGGAGCCCTGCATAACTTTTTAAACTCGGATTTCTCAGTGTATGAGTTTTATTATTAGCCCAGCAAATACTCCTTGGGAAACTCTGGTATAAATAGCTTGGTTCCAGATTTTTTTCACTTAACAAGACATTATGAGTATTTTCTCATGTTACTAAAAGTTAATTGCAAATATTTTAGGTTTTCTTAATTTTTTTATTGAAGTATAGTTGATTTACAATGTGTTCATTTCTGCTGTACAGCAAAGTGATTCAGTTATACACATATACACATTCTTTTTCGTATTCTTTTCCATTATGGTTTATGACAGGATATTGAATACAGTTCCCTGCGCTCTACAGTAGGACCTTGTTGTTTATCCATTCTCTATCTAATAGTTTGCATCTACTAACATCCCTCCCCCACCCCCACCCCCACCCCCCTTGATAACCACAAGTCAGTTCTCTATGTCTGTGAGTCTGTTTCTTTTTCGTAGATAGGTTCATTTGTGCCATATTTTAGATTCCACATATAAGTGATATCGTATGGTACTTGTCTTTCTCTGTCTGACTTACTTCACTTAGTACGATAATCTCTAGTTACATCCAGCAAATATCGTTCTAATGGCGACAAACATTACATCATATGAGCGTTCCATTATTTGTTATACCAGCAATCGACAAAAAAAAATTCCAAAAAGAACCAGATAGAAAATATTTGAGGCTTTGCAGGCCTTATGGTATCTATCCAATGACTCAAGTCTGCTGCTAAAGCATGAAAGCAACCATAGACACCACATAAACAAACAAGTGGGTTGTGTTCCAACAAAACTTTCACATAATTTTCACTTGTCATGAAGTATTATTCTTCTTTCGAATTTTTTTCAACCATTTAAAAATGTCAAAGACTTGTGGTTGCCAAGGGGAAAGGGGTGGGGAAGGGATGAATTGGGAGTTTGGGATTAGCAAATACAAACTACTATATATAAAATAGATAAACCACAAGGTCCTACTGTATAGCACAGGGAAATATATTCAGTATCCTGTAATAAACCATAATGGAAAAGAATATATGTATGTATAACTGAATCACTTTGCTGTGCACCGGAAACTAACACAACATTGTTAATCAACTATACGTCAATAGAAAAATAAGCTTAAAAAATAAAATGTCAAAAGAAATATTCCTAGCTCACAGACTGCACAAAAACAGGTGGTAGGCCATATTTGGCCCACAGGCCATAGTATGCCCACCCATGATTTTTCCCCCAATTAAAAAAAATACTATGTTAGGTATTTGGAGAAATAAATCTTTGTCTGAACTTCTGATCAATTCCTTTGGATAGATTCCTAATAAATTCCTAGATCTGAACAACTAAGCTAGGGAATATGAATATCAGGTTCTAGAAACATATTGCTAAGTTGTTCCATAGAAAAGAAGTACAGTGCTCAACAGCAGGGTCCACAAGTGTCTGTCTCTCCGTAACCAGGCTAGTTTTGACTATTATCATTTTTTAACTTCTGACAATTTGATGAATAAAAATTAGTATCATGTTTTACGATCCATTTCTATGATCACTAGTGAGGCTTGACAGTTTTTCATATTCACTGACCATGTGCGTTTCCTCATTTGTGACATATCTGTTGTGTGCCCTTATCTCATTTGTTACTGAAATACTCGTTGTTTATGTTGAGGTCGTTTGTTAAAGTCATAGGAGTTCTTTATATACCGAGCATATTAACTCTTCTTATTCTTGGCAAATATTTTCCTAATTTGTTGCACTTTTGATTTTGATGTTTTCAGCCGTAGAGATGATTTTACATTTCATAGATTGATTGTAGACTGAATATAGATATATAGATTATAGACTGATATAGATTTATAAATCTATTAGTTTATCCACTTTGGTTTCTTCCTTTGCTTTTATGCAGCAAAGTCATTTCCTACTTAGAGATCATTTGAAAACTGAATTTTATTATACTTTCATGTCTCATCATACCTTCATATTATATTCATAACTCTTCATATCATTGATATTCATTTAGTGTATGGTGTGAAGTGAGGTCCCAAACTGTTTTCTTTCCAAATTGTTTTTTCTGATTTTGACTTTTCTACTACCATTTATTACGTAACCCACCCCTCTGTCACTGATTTGTGAATATTCTTTTCTCTTATGTAAATACTGGGGTCTAAACAAGGGTAAAGTGGGATGTATTGTGTAAGGGTAAGTACGGGGTGGGGGGCATTTCTAAGCCATCCCCTTTATCTGTCTGTCCTTTCTTACAGCAGCTCAACAGTATTATGATTTTAGCAGGTATTTGAACATCTGTTAGTATTAAAATGTATGATAAAACACCACTCCAAGTTCTTACTTCTCAGAAGAAATTAAAGGGCATCTTGGCAGTTTTTATTTTAGGAAAGAAAAACCCAGCATATGACTGAATAATATCAGCAGAAACCACACACAGATACTTAACATCAAGTTTTGAAAAGATCCAGATGAGAACCAAAAAAAAAAAAAAAAAAAAATTATCTGAGAGGAAGAGTGCAGACACACGCTGTCTTGGGACAAATTGTCTCCCCATTTCCTTTAAGCCTGTAGGTAACCTCAGTCAATTCTTGATCCTTCTGGTTAAATCTGCTACCAAAATGTGGCTAGAACTCCATGGATCATCAATCCCATATTAGCCATGACTTAGCCCTTTCCCCGACCAAATGCATAAGCAGAATCTGAACAGAAAGTGTGCTCTGTGTAAACAGCATCTCTCTCTTCCTTCCCTGGTCATGTTCCTTGGGTGGGTTGTAAACACAGAGATCCTCCATGTGTCAGCAGGGGGAAGAAACACGGCAGCTAAAGCTCAGCTGGGTTGTGTAGACGTGGATGGGCACACTACCACCCGCAGACCAGAGGGTAATGCAGTCACAACTTTTAATTTCCCTCCACTAGTCTGCAATCAGCAATGAAATTCAATCTGATTATCAAGGTCTGAGACATGTTCAAGCTAGGACTAGGAAGAATAATCAAGGTATAAAAACTGAGAAAAGGGCAAGTTGTGCTATTTCTGATGTATAAGAGAAGCCTAGTCGGAGGTGAAAATAGCCGTGTGGAAATGTCCAAGTTTCAGGCTGTCTAAAATAGATGCATTATTTTTAAGTGCATCGCTTCTGTCAGTCTGAAACCTCTTCAGGTAAGAGCCGAGACATTTACAGGCCTTTGCCACCCACGAGGTAATTGCTGGCTCTAGTCCAAGAGGTTCAGTGCCTGAGCCGTAAATGGAGTGACACTTTGTACCAATAGTCTTGTGTTTCCACAGCAGCAAATGAGAGCAGCAAACCAGGCGGATGACAACAATGTTCTGGGCTTACACTCTGTCTCCGACTTCTGAGTTTGAAACATGTAAATTGTTATTCAGATCATTTTCTACAAGCTCAGCCACAACCTTCGGTGAACAAAATGATAGGAACACTTCATTTATTCTTCTTTACCAGAAAATGAGGTATTCCATATAGGTAAAGTTTCCAAAGAAATAAATGTGGAGTTCAGAATTCTTTTAGTCATAATCACTTTGCAAATATTTTTTTCCAAAATGTACTACTTTACTTTGTATGAAATGCAAAACACCAGATTGTTTTTGTGACCAAGGGCCATCACTGGGCATGTTTAAGACTCTGTCAAGAACCATCCTTGCCCTCAAGGAGTTTATAGTGCAGGTGTCAGCAAACATTTTCTCTAAAGGGCTAAATAGTAAATATTTGAGGTTTCGTGGACCACATACAGTCTTTGTTGCATGTTCCCTTATTGTGGAGAAATACAATTCTAGCTGGGGGCATTAGGCTTTTTGGAGGATCTGAGTTGAGTCCTCAAAGGATGAGTGACACTCTTTGTTTTCACAGGTAAACATATATCCAGAATATATAAAGAACTCTTACAACTCAACAACAAAAAGACAAACTAACTGAAAAGAGGGCAAAGGTCTTAAACAGATGTTTCTCCAAAGAAGATATACAAGCAGCCAATAAGCACCTGAAAAGATGCTCAACATCATTTAGTCATCAGGGAAACACAAATTGTTATGTTAGTGAAGGTGGCTTTTGTCTTACACGTAAGGATGCGGGCTGGTTGCCAGGAGAAACAACCATGTGACTAGAGGGTTAGAACTTTGAAGCTCACCCCATGACCTCCAGGGATGGAAGAGGGGCTGGGGATTGAGTTCAATCACCAATAGCCCATGATTTAATCATTCATGTCTAGGTAACAGAGCCTCCATAAAAACCCAGAAGGACAGAGTTCAGAGTTTCTGGGTTGGTGAACACGTGGAGGTGCTGGGAGGGTGGGGCGCTCAGAGAGAGCATGGAAGCTCCACCCCCTTTCTCCATACCTTGCCCTCTGCATCTCTTCCATCTGGCTGTTCCCGTGTTACAACCTTTTGTGATCAACCAGTGACCTAATAAGTGAAATGTTTCTCTGAGTTCTTGGAGCTGCTCTAGTAAATTAATGGAATCCAAGGAGGGGGACACTGGAAACTCTGATCTGTAGACAGTAGATCAGAAGCCTAGGTGACAACCTGGACTTGGGACTGGTGTCTGAGAAGGGAGTGAGGGGACAGTCTCTGTGGGAATGAGCCTTAATTTGTGAGATCTGATGCTGTCTCTGGGTAGACAGTGTCAGAGTTGAGTTGAATTGTAGGACACCCAGCTGGTGTCCAAGAATTGCTTGGTAATGTGGGAACCACACACACACACACACACACACACACACAGAGACAACGTTGGAATTGGATGTCAAGTCATTCCCTGTTTTTTCTAGGAAGGTTTTACTTTTCCTGTTTCTTCGTCCACCTGGAATTGATGTTTGTTTACGGTGAAAATTAGGGCTCTAACTTTAGAAATAAGGAGGATAGCAGATAAGATTATCGCTGGATTTTGCATTTTGTTTATTTGGTTGGTTGGTTGATTGGGTTTTCAAATTCGGTTTTGTCTTGGGAAGAGTGAGTTCTTTGTTTTTAATTCTAATTTTTTCAATTATTTGCGCCTGTGTTGCTGTGGAGAATGGTTTTAACTGCAGATTCACAGCACAGTTGATTCAAGAGTAATGTTCAGAGCCTAATACTATGGCCCCTTTCCTTTCCAATGACGTCTCTTATGATTCCAGACTTGGTCCAGTGGGGACTTGAACAAGAGTGTACATCCGTAGATGTGAATAAAAGCAAGCTCAAGTCAAAGCAAAGGAAGGGAAGATGCCTGAGTGGTGACACCATGATGGCATATGGGCGTTTACAACACTCAGCAACAATCCAGATCTATGCCCATAGGACTGGGTTTGGGGCCAAGATGTTGGGGGTACCATCAAATTTGTTCTTGGGTTATGGTGCACGTAGTGGGGATAAAATGTTGCCTGACAAGTTCATCCTTGTTCATAGTGAGTCTTAATTCACGAGTTTCAACGAGGAGCAACAGAATAAGAGTGACAGATGCTCAGAGACCACGGGAAGCGCCTAACTGCTTAGAGCTTTCAACTCCCTGGGCCACTGGCTGGAATCCCCATGCAGACTAGGAAGGTCAGAGAGGAGGAAGTGAAACTGTGGTCAGTCCTTGGGCACATCTGGCCCAGCTGGCTGACAGAGTCTATGTGTCTCTCCTTTATTCCTTCAGCTTATGCCTCCTCCTATGAGACTTAGCTCCAGCCCACTTCATACCCATCTTTTTTTATTTTTTAAATTTCTTTTATTGAAGTATAGTTGATTTGCAGTGTTGTGTTAGTTTCTGCTGTACAGCAAAGTGGTTCAGTTACACACACGCACACATTCTTTTTCAAATCCTTTTCCATGATGGTTTATTACAGGATATTGAATATAGTTCCCTGTGCTATACAGTAGGACCTTGTTGGTTATCCGTTCTCTATCTAATAATTTGCAGCTACTAACATCAAGCTCCCAGTCCATCCCTCCCCCACCCACCTCCCCCTTGGTAAGTACAAGTCTGTTCTCTATGTCTGTGGGTATATTTCTGTTTCATAGATAAGTTAATTTGTGTCATATTTTAGATTCCACATATAAGTGATATCATATGGTATTTGTCTCTGTCTGACTTACTTCACTTAGTATGATAATCTCTAGGTCCACCCATGTTGCTGCAAATGGCATTATTTCATTCTTTTTTATGGCTGAGTAATATTCCATTGTGTGTGTGTGTATATACACACACACACACACACACACACACACAACATCTTCTTTATCCATTCATCTGTCGATAGACATTTAGGTTGTTTCCATATCTTGGCTATTGTAAATAGTGCTGCTATGAACATTGGGGTGCAAGTATCTTTTTGAATTATGGTTTTCTCCAGATATATGCCCAGGAGTGGGATTGCTGGGTTCTATGGTAGTTCTATTTTTAGTTTTTTAAGGAACCTCCATACTGCTCTCCATAGTGGCTGCACCAATTTACATTCCCACCAATAGTGTAGGAGGGTTCCCTTTTCTCCACACCCTCTCCAGCATTTATTGTTTGTAGATTTTTTGATGATGTCCATTCTGACCGGTGTGAGGTGATACCTCATTGTAGTTTTGATTTGCATTTTTCTAATAATTAGTGATGTTGAGCATCTTTTCATGTGCCTGTTGGCCAGCTCTATGTCTTCTTTGGAGAAATGTCTATTTAAGTCTTCTGCCTATTTTTGTGTTGGATTGCTTGTCATACCCATCTTCATCCCGTTGTCTTGCTTTATCTTCATTGAAGCACTTTTTGAAAACATTGAACTTTTTTTTAACAGGTTTCCATGTTGTTATGGGTTGAATTGTGTCCCCTTGAAAGAAACATGAAGTTTTTTTTTTTTTTTTTGGCTGTGTCGGGTCTTCATTGCTGCATGTGGGCTTTCTCTAGTTGTGGCGAGTGGGGGCTACTCTTTGTTGCGGCGCGCGGGCTTCACATTGTGGTGGCTTCTCTTGTTGTGGAGCAAGGGCTCTAGGCATGCGGGCTTCAGTAATTGCAGCACGCGGGCTCAGTAGTTGTGGCATATGGGCTCAGTAGTTGCGGCGTGTGGGCTGTAGCGTGCATGGGCTTTAGTAGTTGTGACGTGCGGGCTCAGCAGTTGTGGCACACGGGCTTGGTTGCTCCGTGGTATGTGGGATCTTCCCGGACCAGGGATCAAACCCATGTCCCCTGCATTGGCAGGCAGATTCTTAACCACTGTGCCATCAGGGTAGTCCCAGAAACATTGAAGTCTTAACCCCAGATACCTGTGGATGGTACTGGAATACAGTAGGCCCTTAATCCAATATGACTGGTGCCCTTATAAGAAGAGGGACCTTTGGACATAGACAAAAACACAGAGAGAGAACACAGCCATGTGAAGACAGAGGCAGAGATTGGAGTTATACTGCCAAAAGCCAAGGAATGCCTGAGGCTAAAACGCTAGGAAGAGCCAAGGAAGGATTCTTCCGTAGAGCCTTCCTGAGGGAGCACGGCGCTGCCGACACATTGACTGAGGACTTTTAGCCTCCAGAACTGTGAGAGATTGATTTATGTCATTTTAAGCCACCAAGTTTGTGGTATTTTGTTACGGCAGTCACAGGAATTTAATCCACATGTTTACAATCTACCCAGGCCCTGGCCACATCTGGCAGAAACATGAAAACAAGGGCAAAGACAGGTCCTGTATCTCCAATACTTAGGATAGCACCTAACACATAGTTGGCACTCAATAAATGTTTCTTGGAAGGAAGGGACTGTAACAAGCTTTGGCACCTGAGATGTGGTACCACCTCCTCTGTCTGTATCCCCTTCCTCTTGCCTCTCTTCCCGTCCCTTGACTCTTGGCAGTCTATCTCAAGACTAACAGCTTCGAGCTGTGCTGTCCAGTTCGGTGGTGCATTTGGCTTGCTGAGCACTTGAAATATGCCTCAAGCACTGGAGGAACTGAATTTTTTATTCTCTATCACTTTAATTAATTGAAATTTAAATATAAAAATAAATGCTCGATTCAGTTACTGGAAAATGTTTAAGTATGCTTGGAACATCTGGGATATGTGAATCCACTTCCTCAACTGTTATTTTTATGAAAACCAAATGCAAACTAAGGATGTCAGATAAAACTCCAGCCTCCAAATTGAGATGTGCTTTGAGTGTAAAAGCACATTTTGAGGATTTTGAGGATTTTGGATGAAAAACAGAATATAAGTGTTCTCATTGACAATTTTATATTGATTACATTTGGAAATGATAATATCTTGAATATATTGGGTTAAAATAGATTATTAAAATTAATTTCACCCGTTTATCTTTATTTTTTATGTGACTACTAGAATATTTAACATTACAGAGGTGCCTCACATGGCATTTCTATTGGAGAGAGCTGGCTTACAAGTTAACAGTTCTGCAGTCAGAGCCTGGTTTGAGTCTCCACTTTCTAGGTTTGTGAATTGGGGCAAATACCACACCTTTCTGAGAGTGGTTTTTGTCATCTATGGCTTGCAGGGTCTTTGTTACGCTTGAAAGAGATAAATAAGGCAATTTGTACAATGAATGGCATAGAAGGGCTCAAAAAATGGTAATTCATTTTGAATTGTATTATAATGAACACTTTTCCTGATGGGAGCATTAAAAAGTTTCTACCTCTTCTGACCTGCTACGGTAACCTCCCTGTTAAAAATTATCTTACCTTGACCCTGGCTGGCTAGCTAATTTGCAGAACTCAGTGCAAAAGGAAAATATGGGGGAAAAAAAAGTGCTCTTAAAGCCATTAACATATAAAAAGTTTTCCTTCCTTCACCATTTCACTCTCAACCTGTGGTGGTGGTATTTTCTATCCCATGCTGGGCTCCCCCAAGCATTCCTCCAGTATCCATGGGGTACTCGTGATGTGAGTGCAGACCCTCTCAGATGACGGGGACCCTGGCCTTGTAACTTGGTGTGGTCACATACGTGTGTGCACCACCCCTTGGCTGCCACGTTCCCCCTTGAGCCCACCACCGGGCCAATGGGACAGGCTGGACCAGGAGCCAGAAAGTCAGTCCATCTCCCCTTCCAGGGGACCACCACCACATCCACAGTGGCTGGGCAATGCCCCCAAGGGATAAAAGGCTCCACACAGGACACAGCACCCGGATCGTGGCGGATGCAGGGGTGCCCTTCCTCCCCCACCCCCCTCCTTCCCTGTCCTGGGCGGTGATGACAGCCACCAGCTCCCACCCCGAGATGCAGATGTTGTTTGGCACGACAGGTTCCAAGGTTTCCTCCGTCCTCCAGAGCTCCCAGGGATCAGGCTGAAGCTGGGACTTCCTTGTCCTGCATCCTCCCTTCCCACCTCCTGGGAGCATTTCCTTAAGAAATCACTTGCTCTCAAATTCTCGTGTCAGGCTCTGCTTCTGGGGAACATGAGTTAAGACAAACCTTCCTTTTACTGCTTTTAGATAATAATATCATTTCTGAGGACTGCCGTTTTTGAGGACTGGTCTCTTCATCCCATGAAGCAGTCCGTGTATCTTCCTTGGTGTGGAGCAGAGCAAGCAATGATGATTTGCTTGGAAAGAAAAGCACAAATGTAAAAAGAGCAGTCATCATTCGCAGAGCAGAATACTTAAATTAAGGGGGTAATGTGACACATCTTCAATTAGCAAGACTCCTCAGACAGAATTGCCCAGTCATCAGTACACTGTTTTCAGTGTTATTCAGGCAGTCAGATGGTGCTCCTTAGGATTTAAAGAAGCTGAAGATTTTATTTGCTGCCTTTAAGCCAAAATATTCTTAAGATAAACATACAGACTCACTTAGACATGACCATATGTGACACCAAGAAGCAGAATCATTTATTTTGCTCTAATGGAGTAAGTGAAAGAAATTCCACTGGAGAAAAAAAATACACTAAGTATAAAGGCAGAGTGTACTCTTTCTTTGTCTTAATTAAAAGCCACATTTTATTCAGATGAATAATACCAGTTATCCTAGAGAGAACAGAAGAGAAAGAAATACTCTCTTTTAAGTAGGCAATTGGATCATCAAGAATTTCTTTGATTTCCAAGAGTCTACTTGAATTAGAGAATTATGTCTCAGTGCTCTTCACTCCTGTCATCATCCAGAAAGTAATTTTTCTCTTTTAAAATGAAAGCACAATTTTTCCCTTTTCAACAAGAAAAGTTAGCAGCTATACCCATAAGAAGGTGAAAACGTTGAAAAAAACTTTTTTTAAAATTGAGCGTAGGTATATTTTATCTAAATCATGACAACTTACAAAAGTTCTGTTATGTTCATTTGATAAGTCTATATTTTAGGAAACTTGGAACATGTAATCCCATGCAAACTGTATGATACAAGGTCAAGACAATTGAAAACCCTGTTTAATCCATTAAGTAGCTAAATATAATATTAAAATGTTATTATAATTCCAACTAATTTCCATGTATTTGTATGGAAAATTCATCCAGAATGTTCATATGATATGCCCCAAATCTGGCTTCTTGGCAGTAGCATCCTGAAACAGAAGGGCTATAAGGGGTACAGCAGACAGGTAGTCCAAGAAAAAATGTTTGTTAATTATTTACATCTGCATAGGTATTACATAGATATTTTTAATGTTGTTTTTTGAGTACATACTAAACTTTCAGGGTACTAAGTTCAAAGTTGTAAAAGGGCATACAGCAAATGTCTCCACTCACCATGTCCCTACCCACCCATTTCCTCACCCATGTTATTAGTTTCTTGCATATCATCCAAAGGTTTTCTCTGCACGCCCAAGCAAATGTGAATCCATTTTTTCCTTCTCTTTTTATGTCCATATTGTATACCGGAATGTCCCTTGCTTTTTTGCACTTAATGATAATGGTCTACTTTAATCAAAGGCTATTAATGAAGTCTTTGAACCTCAAATTTAATTCAGTATCATAAGAGAAGATTCCCAAAGTGACAACCACTGGACAACCAATATCCGAATTACCAAAAGCAGATGTCTGAGCTCAGCTTAGCCTAGAGACTCAGAAATGTGTGCACACCAAAGTGTGTGATCTGAAGATATGAGCAAAAGAGCATTGGCTCTGGGGTCAAGTAGATCTGCGTTAGATTCAAATCCAGTCTCTGTGTGTGTGCCCACCTTGGGCACTGGGGATAATGGTGTCTACCTCCATGTCCCTGGGAGGAGTAGGGATGAGATGCATATTCGCATTAGGAAACCATATCAGGATCCGATGTGTCAGCCCCTAGGCACCCACACCAGCATCTTATAGCCCTCTGTCTGGAAGTTCTAGCAACTCCTCCCACCAACCTCACTTCTGGCCAAGTAGGGAGCTTCTTTGCTGCCCCTCCCTTTCTTGGCAGCTTGTTGCACTCCCTTACCTTCCTTCACGACCCATTAACTGAAGAGATAGCTCATGAGTAGGAGGTCCATGAATAGAATTCTTCCAGCACATTCATTCAGGGGGGTAACAGGCACAAATTAATAAAGTACATATTACCATAAAAACTAAAAAGCAAACAAAGAAGAGATAAAGAAAGAGAACACTTTGGGGATGGTAGCTGAGAAAACCTCTCTGCAGAGGTGACATTTCAAGGTCACCGAAAAGAGGACCAGTTAATATCAGACTAATTCTCATGTTGAAAATAATTATAAATATTGAACAAGGTATAGAAAACAACCATTTGAACGCACTGCAGGGCGTCCAAGCCAAGCGGGACTAGAAGCCTTGAGAAAAGAGGAGCCCAGGAAGCAAGCTCCGCATTCACCCCAGCTTTTCCCTGACAGCACTTCACACTCATGGCCCAAGTGGACAGAAGCTGTGTTACTGAGCTGAGGAGATGGAGATCACAGTTTGGAGCTGCCAAGGTGGCTGGAACTTGAGAGGAAGTTTCAGACAGACTTTGAGCCCCAAACTCTGCACCAAATTTCCTCTCAAGTGAGTGGCTGCCTCCTTAGCTGTCTATGCACAGGATGAGACTCCAGGAAACCCATCAGAAAACAGCAACTGACAGGTTAACGAACCAGGCAGAGGTGGCAGCAGTCACACGGTACTAGGAAGGCAGAAGTGGTGGCTGCAACTCTGCCAAGGTAGAGGGGCCTTGATAAATACCCTAGGCCTGGTAAACACTCCTAGGTCATGAGCTAGCACATGGAAATATGCTCTAGGATTAAGGGGAAAACTGAAATAGACCATCCCTCACAAAACCTAAAAACTGAGGCTTGATAAGACCAAAGTGAGCCACTGGCATTTTATCTGCCTGCCAACAGAAAAGTTAACCCTCTCTGGAAGAGGAGAACATCATTCAGAGCCTCTACTCTTTATTGCCCACAATATCCAGTATCCACTAAAAAATTACAGGCCATGCTAAAAGTAAAAAACAGGAGCAACTGACCAAAATCCAAGAGAAATAAAATAAGTAATTTAAACGGAATGGTGGGTGATTCATGATATTAAAATCTTAAAATAATTAAGATTAATTAAAATCTTAAAATAGTATGGAAAAGATGAAGATTCAATAGATGGCTTTAACATTAGGTTAGATACAATTGAACAGAGGATGACAGATGAGTAGATATATACAAATTGATGCACAGAATATAAAAAGATAGAAAAGAGCATAATAGCTGTGTGGGACATGGAGAATAGGCCTAATACATGTGTAATTGGACTCCTAGAAAGAAAAGAGATAAAGAGAATGGAACACAACCAATGTTCTAAGCAAAGCAATAACAGCTGAGAATTTTTCCGATATTGATGAAACCAGTGAAAGATACCAACCCACAGATTCAAGCAGCTCAGTGAACTCCAAACAGAATAAATACAAAAAAACCACACGTAGGCATATCTTAGTTTAACTGTTGAAGTAGAGGCTTCATGATGTGTTTTTGGTCTCTGGTCAGGACAAACATCTCCCTCAAGGAAAAAGATGAGAGCTAGGACAGCCTACGTGTGTCAGGTGAGAATATTGCAATAGAACAAGAAGGTTACTATTGCATGTGAGAGAGAAGTAGGGCAGGAGGAGGGGAAGCAGACAGATGATTGAAGGAGTGAAGAAGTGTTCAACAAGGCATAAGAGGATGGGATCCAGAGCTCAAGTGCAAGGGTTGGAGGGAAGAGAACCACAGCAACCCAGTGGTCGGTCCTGTGTATTTGTAAGTGTGTGTGCCTACGTATGTGGAGTGGGCTTGCAAAAATGGAGTCATTCTATACATACTGTTTTGTATACTACTTTTTTAACTTTATGCATTATGAAGGACTGTAGTAAATGCTATTAGGGCCTCTAGCCCTTACCACTTCAATGCCTGTAACCCAACTTCTTACATCATCTCCTGTATCTCCTTTCCCAAAAGGCTCTCTGTGGCACTATAGTTGCTTTGACCACCCACGGGCAGAAGTGCCAGGGAATTAATGCCTCCTGGGAGCAGCTCTCAACAAATGACTGGTGGGAGTTGGTAAGTAAAAATACCCCAGTTCCCTTGCTCCTGAGCTGAGGTAACTGTGAGATATGCTGGCTGTTTTTCTTAACATCTTTATTGGCGTATAAATGCTTCACAATGGTGTGTTAATTTCTGCTTCATAACAAAGTGAATCAGCTATACATATACATATATGAGATATGGTTTTGTACTGGCTGCCAGAATCTCATCAGTTCCCATTCATGGTACGTAACTTGTTAATCCTTCACTGCCTGCCTCTCCATTCACTTCTGCTCACTTCCCCACCCTTTACTAGAGCTTCCTTCACCCTGCAGATAAACTACTTGCATTTGAATTCTTGTCTCAAGAGTCTTCTAAGGGAATCCAAGCTAAGATGTCACCTGGCCACAATAGCCAGGTGGAAAAGGATGTTATAAAGATTAAAGGAGTGAATATCTATAAATTAGGAAATTGTTAGATTATAATTGGCCCTGTATGAGTTTGCTATCATTATTACTATTATTATTATTACTACAATCTCTATGTTTAATGGTTGGGAACCTCACTATTAATAATTGTCCCCAGGGCTTCCCTGGCAGCGCAGCGGTTGAGAGTCCGCCTGTCGATGCAGGGGTTGCGGGTTCGTGACCCGGTCCGGGAGGATCCCACATGCTGCGGAGCGGCTGGGCCCGTGAGCCATGGCCGCTGAGCCTGCGCGTCCGGAGCCTGTGCTCCGCAACGGGAGAGGCCACAACAGTGAGAGGCCCGCGTACCGCAAAAAAAAAATAATAATAATTGTCCCCAAATGCCTCCTACCTTGTTTCACTAAGGAATAGTTTATTCACCAAGCAACTGGAATGCTCCATCATTTCCATTCCTGTAGGCTACAGCAGGCCTTTATCCTTAGCAGAATTCTTAGAAATTGAATCGCCTGTATCTGAATTACATTTTTTGTTGTTGTAATCACACTCCAAAGCCTTCACACTCCTCTCTCACTCACATATGAGGCATGGATTATTAATTAAATGACATTATTATAGCCAGTAATTGAATTACCCCAGAGTTCCTGCCTGCAGTAATTAACATCTATCAAAATAAAAGAGGAGGAGTTCTGTTGCCCTTATTACAAATGGTTTGGTTTCATGGGGTTTTGATCAAATTAAATAGAATCAAAGTAACAAGTGATTGAATTAAGTGAAAGGCATCATCCTTGCATTGCCCTTATTTGTCCCCAGATATGACTGAATATTGAGAGTCCACTTTAGAGTCTACACATTTTTCCTTAACAAACTTCTTCCTTCTAAGTGCAGACTCAGGAACGGGACTACACTTTTAAATAGATGAATGGTATTCTCATCAGGCTATATTTAGGAGCTGTTTTACACACAAGAAACTACTTAAAAGTAAGTCAAGAACAACCAATTAAATCTAAAACCGATTCTGCAGCCACTGTACCAATTATGGGCATAACCAAGGAGCAGTTTGTAAGCAAGAATACTCATAATATCAGAATGGTGTCAGAGTCGGTCAATAGCTATCAATTTTGATTAGTGTAAAGCAAAGCAGTAATGCGGGGAAGCGCTGAGCAGGCCACAGACTGAATCAAAGGGAAGTTTTCTCATGAATGGGCAAACAGATGGTCTCTCAAACAGCCACATGATTGTATACAGAAAAATCAGTAAGAAGAAGACAGACCACCCCCAAAATAAAAGAGCTTTCTACCGAATCACATCCCCATGCGTATTCGGAGCATCATGAACCACAAAAATGTAATGAAATCTATATTTGTAACAATATTCATGACAGCTGTGGACTTCAACAGAAACATAGACTACTTTTCTCCTCTACCTGAACTCACAAAGACAAAACCCGCCTTAACTGGAATCTTCCTCTCTTTAGACACTGTTCCGTCGCTCCGGAACTGAATCCCAGTTAGCATGCAACTGCAGCCCTCACTCGTTGGTTGGCTAAAAGCAGCTTCGATGAACTTGTTCTAGCCTAGACTGCCTGGCATAGTCCCGTTTAAGGCTGTTGTGCTAGCTGAATTAAGAATAGTACCTTTTCCTTCTCAAAAGTGTCCTCGTTTGGGCTTCCCTGGTGGCGCAGTGGTTGAGAGTCTGCCTGCCGATGCAGGGGACACGGGTTCGTGCCCCGGTCCGGGAAGATCCCACATGCTGCGGAGCGGCTGGGCCCGTGAGCCATGGCCGCTGAGCCTGCACATCCGGAGCCTGTGCTCCGCAACAGGAGAGGCCGCAACAGTGAGAGGCCCGCATACCGCAAAAAAAAAAAAAAGTGTCCTCGTTTGGAAGATAAATTATTTGGTCCTATGGTGTCCACATTGAAGGATTCCAACATATATTTTCATTCTCTTCTGATCTGACATAATAAACACTTCTGAATCCCAGTTAGCATTCCTGAACGACTCCACATTTCCTTTCAGATGCTAGACCTCTCAGATGCTAGAGCATGGTAGGCTTAGAGAATAGATTAGGAGAGAAGAAAGGGATTAAGAAATGAAAGAACACCTCCTGATCCCTCATACGAATTTGAGATAATTTATACAAGTTTCTTGACAAGGTTTTTCTTCTCTTAATATGTAAATGACAGTCTACTAGATAGAAGGCATGGATGAGTAGCATGCCTTTATTCTGAACTAAAGGCAAAGCATTATTATGGAGCTGAGGTGCTTCCATGCTTAAAATTTCTTAAATAATAAAATGGAGTTGTCCTTAAAGACGAGTTTCACACATACAAACAGCACTTGAATTTGATCATGAATAATTTAAAAATCAAACTACGGAAATATCAAATGATGGAGCAATAAGATCAGGTAGGTGTAAGAACATTCTAGAAGTCAGTAACCTCACTTTGTCCTCAATATAACAGTATTGTATCTGGCATTTACCTGCCTCAGCAGGATCTTCTAAGCAATCATCCATCAAGATGATAAAGTATTGAAAGAGGCTGGCTAAAGGAAGTGGTGGGCTCTCTATACCTCGAGATATACCAGAAGAAAATAAATAACCACCTCTCCTGAGTGCTATGGACATTAATCTTCTGAACCAAATGATTTTTCAAGTTACTTTCCAGCCTTACAAAATCTGTGATTCATTGGAAATTTGAAATCTTCTGTAAGCAATAGGCTAACACAAATGGTATAACATTAAGTACATCCAGGGAAAATGTGACCTTGTGTAGACGTAAATTTGCAAATGGCCAAATTAGAAAAATAGCTCATGAGCTTAAAGAATAAAACACTTTATTTCTTAAAAGTCCATTCTAGTTACTCAAGGAATATGTGTTCACTGGGGAAAAGTTGGAAGACACAGTTATAGCAAATAAGAAAATCACTCAATTCCAATATGGTTAACACTTTGGCTTATGTCTTACGTACAGTTGGATGATGAATGTATACTCCCATGTAACTTCCACCAGAAGCAAGTAGTAGAATATTTCCATTTCCCCCAAAAAGGTCCCTGGTGGCTCCTTCTGGTCAATCCCCACCCTCCATAGGCAAACATCGATCTGATTTCTGTCATGTAGATCAGTTTTGCCTGTAAACTGCATAAAAATGGAATCACACAACAAAATGTTCTTGAGATTCATTCATGTTGTTGCATATATAAGCAGTTCACTCACTTCTTTAATTGCTTAGCCATTTTCCACCGTATCAATATAGTGGTATTCCATTGTGTGGCTATACCCCCATTTTGTTTACTCTATCTCATATTGATAGCCAAGGGTAAGTAGAATGTAGACTCAGTGGTAGAGGAGAGAACAGACAAGTATCAGTTATGGCCTCAAACCTGCTGCAGAGATGAAAGCTATAGTACTCACTAACTTTCCTCATTAAGGATTTTACAGGAGAAGAGACCAACCAGACTTGGAAAGTAGCCGTTCCCAGAACTTATTATAAGATGCAAGGACATCCGGGACTTCCCTGGTGGTGCAGTGGTTAAGAATCCGCCTGCCAATGCAGGGGACAGGGGTTGAGCCCTGGTCCGGGAAGATCCCACATGCCACGGGTCATCTAAGCCCGTGTGCCACAACTACTGAGCCTGCGCTCTAGAGCCCACGAGCCACAACTACTGAGCCCACATGCTGCAACTACTGAAGCCTACGCACCTAGAGCCCATGGTCCGCAACAAGAGAAGCCACCGCAATGAGAAGCCCGAGCACCGCAACGAAGAGTAGCCCCTACTCGCGGCAATGAGCCCAATGCAGCCAGAAATAAATAAATTTTTAAAAATTATTATATATATATATATATATATATATATATATATAAAGATGCAAGGACATCCAAGTGGCACAAAGGATGGTGTGGTCTGGCACAAAGGATGGATGCTCTGAGGCACCAGCCAGATCCCCATTAAGGACAGAAGCACTCATTTCCCCAACTGCTGGAAGTGCTAGTGGTTGATAGCCCTCAGCTGAAGAGTGTTGACTCACCCAAGGTTATAGTCCCTCCCTGAGAGAAGCCAGGAGCCAATGAGTGGTCAGATTCAGGGTATAAAAGCCAGGCCTCCCTTACCTCACGGCAGGGTAGTTCTAAATGGCTATCTTGATTGCAAGGTTCCCTGAGAGGTCGACTGAGGCAACTGTTGCAGCTCTTCAATTTTTCCCTCTGCTTAATCATACTTCCTTCACTTCTTACAGGTATTGTTCCTTCCAGCTCTCTCCCATAAAGCTTCTGCATGCAAATGTCACAGTCTCAGAACCGTTTCCTCGTGGAATCTGAATCGTAACAAACAAGTTTTCAAGTAAGGTAAAGTCCTCCAGTTTTGTTCTTCCTTTTCAAGATGGTTTTGATAATTCTAGGTCTGTTGCACTCACGTGTCAATTTTAGAATGAACTCACCTATTTCTACCCAATAGCCTGTTGGCATTCTGATTGGAATGGTGTGGAGTCTGTGGATCAATTTGGGGCTGAGGTTAATCTTTTTCCATATGGATATCCGGTTGTTCCAGGAATATTTGTTGAAAAGATTATCCTTTCCTTCAGTGAATTACCGTGGCATGATCATGTCATCTGCAAATAAAAACAATACCGTGTTAGATGCAAACTATTATATAGAGAGTGGAGAAAAAAAGGACCTACTGTATAGCACAGGGAACTACATAAACCATAATGGAAAAGACTATGAAAAAGTATGTATATATATGTATAACTGAGTCACTGTTGTACAGCAGAAATTAACACAACATTGTAAATCAATTATACTTCAGTAAAATAAATTTAAAATAAAATACAATGTTGAATAGAAGTTGTGAGAGCAGGTATACTTGCCTTCTTTCCAATCTTTGGGGGAAGCGTTTGCTCTTTCACCAGTGAGTATGTTAGCTATAGGTTCCCCCACCATGACCACCAAGTTGAAACACCATCTTTATTAAATACCAAATTCCCCTATATTCATGGGCCTATTTCCAATGATCTGTCTTTTTCTACAACAGCATCACCCTGTTTCATCACTACAGTTTTATTGATCATTTTTATATCAGATAGAACAAACTTTTCTTTTTTATTATTTTCTTGGTTATCGTCCATTTGTTTATTCTTCTAGAGAAATTTTAGAATACTGTTTATTTGTGCAATGTTTGTTGTTCCTCTGTTTCTTTCTTGATGTCTATGTTAGTCAAATATTGTTTTTTTATTCCATTTTAATTCCTTTATTGACTTTTTGTCTGTAACTCTCTGTATTATTTTTAGTAGTTATTCTAAACGTTATG